>NC_030684.2:135516244-136907691 GCF_000004195.4 Xenopus tropicalis | reverse complement strand
CATTCACGATACCTAACCTAACTCTTGTTTTCTAGATCAAGAACATGAACCAGAGGGAACCCCCAGACTATTCTCAGGTTTTTATTCCATGTTTTCTGTAATAGTTTTTTTTTAAAAATATTTCAGCGTCTTTTCCTCATTGTTGTGGTTCCTTACATGGTACGGGTATAAACGGATGTTAGAAGCCCATTTAGTAACAACAGCATAGTTGTTATATATAAACATTCACAGTAAAGAACATTTCAGTCCACTAGAATCTCTATTCCAATCTGCCACTGAAACCATTGCCTGGTCACTAGGGTAAGTGCAGGGCCGGATTTCTCTTCTGGGCGCCCCAAGGCCACCCCTGTTGTTCCCCCCCCCCCGTGTGCTCCTTTAAACTCCCATACGGAGCAGTGGGGAGAGGTCCCAACTGCTCCGTATGGGAGCCAAACTTGTGGTGGGGTGGCATGCCGCCCCTAAGCTTCTGCCGCCCTAGGCCCGGGCCTCTGTGGCCTCTCCACAAATCCGGGCCTGCCTGTGTGATGGGCATCAATGGCCAATAGGAGTTGGGGCCACAGCTGGGGTGTACTTAGTCTGTTATTGTTAATTCTTAATAAAGTTTATGGCATACGCTGATATTGCCACAGCTTTAGTCTCTTTAGTGTCTTGGTTTCAAGTTTCTATGTAACAATTTTTCTGGAGTAATCGGGCTCTTCTATGTATTTTTCTAAAGGCAATTACCAAAAATTGCTATGGTGATACGATACATGTTACCATTCATTTTTTTGGCTGATGATCAAGGTGCAGTTTGTACCCATTGGGTTAAGCACACAGTATATTGTTGAATCACTGCAATGAAGAGAAATGCTGGAACACAGGGCACACTGCAAAATAAAAGCCATAATGTTTGGGGGGCACACCCCCCATAAGGCTTGTATGTATAGCTTTAATAAACAGCAGCTTGTCCCCATTTTGCAGTTATCCTGTGTTCTGCATTTCTCTTTACTGCAATGATTCCATGGGGGTGCTGTCTCCCTTTATTGCTGAGCACCAGTGCTACTATCCTGAATTAGGAGCCAGGGTGTGCATTGGTGATTGCCACGTGCCATTTCGGTGAAACATTTGTGGTAGTATGTTTTGATCCAAGTGTCTAGAAAACCTCTGCCCCAAATATAAATAGCCAGTAATGAAGTGAAGTCAAGTGAACCATAGACACATAGTGCCCCAGTCTTTTATTAGGTGAACAGCAGCATCAGGCAAAATGTCCCTTTTCACCTGGCATCAACATTAATGATATTTAATGGGAACAGCCATGTCTGAAGCACATACAGAACATATTCCAGCGAGTGCATTTTAGTGAAGGTCTGTAAATCACCCCAGCAGCTAAAGCTCTTTACATTGAATAAGATTACAAGGAAAGATAAGTGGAAGGGAACATTTTGATCGCTGCTGTTTGCCACCAGATGGCTGGGGAAGCCCATACTGGCACAAAGAAGAATTATAGGAGAGGAGCCACTGGCTTTCACATACCTGTCAGCTCTCCCGGATTTCCCTGGTTTAGAACCCCCTCCCCTGTACTCCCCCTCACTCATGCGCAGTGACCATTCAGTGCCACAAGATGGGCCTTGAGCGTATGCGCAGTGATGTCACTGGGAGAATCCCAATAGGCCTCGCCTACCTTCTTAGCAGGATGCTGACCCCCCCTGTGAGGCCACTCATTCAAGTGGATATCTCTGGTTACAGCCTAAATATAAAGTGAAAGAAAATGGTTGCCAATGCACAGTGTCCGTCTTGGTAAAAATATATAAATTCTTGTTACAAAAAATGAGGTGTTAGTACCATACTTTGGCCAAAGTATATAAGCTTGTGGGCCTTATCGAGGCCTCTTATTACATGTGAGTCCTACACATATTGCTGTATGAAATCTCTGGGGCAGTTAAAATCATTATCCCCCCAGCAACAAGCTCTAGTGTGGAAAGCCCAGGTAACGGAGGTGCTCCTACGAGCAATTCCTCTACGCTAAAGGCAGAGTGGCACAATTGGCAGCACTCGGTCTGACATCAAGAGGAAAAAAATAATTATCGGTGCGAAGTTTCAGCCTATTGAAGCCTCTGTTTATGAGTTATCTGTTAGGAATGGCCTCTTCCAAGGGAACATTCAGCTTCTAAGCACCGTATCTGTATAAATATATTTTTTTAAAAGATGGGCTTCTGGTACCATACTTTGGCCAAAATATGTAAGCTCACGTGCCACGTCAAGGCCCCTCATTATACGTGAGACCTACACTGCCTACCGGTGTAATAAATGTATGGTGTATGGTGTTGTACTCCAATGGGGCATTTATATATCATTGGTCTCCGTACAACAACGTGACTAATAAGATTATATTGCACTTACAGTGCCCTATTGTCAGTAGTAATAGAGTTTGTGACTGGAAAACCCCTCTCTGTGAGAAGCAGCAGATGAGGAGAATAACAAGAGCTGTGTTAGATATAGGCATTATGGTTGAACGTGATGGACGTGTGTCTTTTTTCAACCCAACTTACTATGTTACTATGTGTAATGGCTGATGAGGGAAAAGGGGAGGGGCTGGGGAGCTCTCTTCCCAGGAAGCAGGAAGTAGGGGATTTGCTGGTGCAGTGAGTTTTGACTCTCCTGAGGAGACGACACTGAGCTGAGTAGCTGTGGGTTTATGAAGTCATTTCCCCCCATTAGTGTGTGAGGGGCTGACAAGGAGCAGGTTTTATAATAATGCAGATGCCCAGTGAATCTATTAGGGATTCTGAGGAATGAACTTCCATTTTGATATGTTATGTGTTGCTGAAACGTATTTTTTTGGAGAAACGCTGCCATTAGAGTGAGTTTCCACATATGGTGTGGGGAGGTGGGCACATTCTTAAAGAGACAGTGTTCCTAGAGAAACAGACACCTGTATAAGAGTTACCTGTGTAGCAAACTAATGGCAATCGCCAGAGAGCAGGAGGAAGCCATGGCTATGCAACAGCAAAGCTAGTAGGAAACCAATAGACTCCTAATGACTGAACTAAAAGTGCCGACAGTAACACTGCTTTGGGTCAATGCCATCAGACCGTGGCTAAAAACTACAGGGTGGTTCAGCCCTAGTCCTGGCACCGATAACTGCTCACAAAGCGCTACACAAGATGGCCCCCTCAGATAACACTGAGGTAGAAATGTAACCAATAGGGTAGTCTGCAAAGGTGATTACACCACTAACTGCTGAGCCCCAAAAGGCCTACTATTGTCTTACTGAACAGGATGCCAAGGACTGTGTCAGACTAAAAGCAATCCCCTATCATGGCCGGAGTTAATATGACTACACAGACCCATGGTGGGCATAATTTGGGCTTTTAATACTGACTTTCCAGCGACATCAAAGATGTATGATCTAATTCATGCTGTAAATGATGGAAAAATGACATGGCTACAGTCTGAGAAATCAGCTCCTGGCCAGATCATTGAGAGAGTGGCACTAGCCAACTACATCAGGTCTCTTCCTAAGATCCAGCACTGGGTTGGGCAAGGATACCCCAAAGATAAAGAACAGTTGGTCAGCTTAGTGGAACCAAGGTACAGAGGATTTACTTCAGGATGCACCTCTACAGGAATAGTAAGATGTCTGGTACAGCCAGGAAAGACTGTTCCTGTTAATAAAGGGGCACGTAAACAAACCAAGGCCTCCATCCTGGGACTAGGATCAGTTACAGGGTTGGTGGTGTCGTGAACTCACACATATAGCGGCAACTTGTACCCCTTCAACTGAACCAGTGGAATGTGCTGCAGCCAGGCACATTCATTATTTGCTTGGCCTTTGTGTTCTGCAGAGACTGTTTCTAAAACTAAATGTATAAATAAATATATAAGGTTGCAGTGTTAATGCTTTGCTAGACTCTGGTAGTGTGGCCAGTCTAGTACATGCCAACCATTTGGATCACAGTAATCAAAAAGGGCAATGCATGGGTTAATGCGCATACATGAGAATGCTAAGAAATATCCCACTGCTATGGCTCCAACTGAACCCCCTGCAGTACTATGTATCTTTCATGAGGTGGGGGCGGTGAAACCCAAATGCATAAAGTAATACTGGTTTTAGGCTTTCCCTTATTTTGGAGGTTATGGGGCTGAAAACCCAGTACAAAAAGGAAAGTATAATTAAGGCCTGGCCTTTTGATTACAGCCCTAGCCAGAATCATGGGAACAGGAGGCTACTTTGCACCAAAGTGTAACAGCAGGGTGTATAACTGGTTGGATTAAGCCTGTACCTTTAACCCTGGGGTTAGTACTGGTGTCAGTGCCACTGTAGAAAAAAGTGGGGAAACTGTAAGATTTACCACCCAGGATAAAGAAAGTCTTGGCAAATTTACCATGTAAATGGAGAGAGAATTTGCTCTCAGTGCCGTTAATGTGATGGAACTGTGGCCTGTCAGTCAGGATACACATTAGAACCTCAGATTTGTCTCTCCTTATCCTACAACACAGGGTTTTGGATGCTGTGAGAGACTCTCATCATTGGCTCAGTACCTGACTTTATAGCTTTATACAGTTCACGTCTTTTCATATGTACTGCTCTATGTACTGTTCTGTGGTCACATCAGCTGTAGGTTTGGGAGTTAATAACCTGCACGGAGCTTTGTCAGTGACTAAATAAGCTACTGCCCTGCACTACTGGATACTCTGTATTGCCTGGGGGACTAAGTTATTATCCATTGGCTGAGGCAGGTTAATGTTGGGCGTCCCATGCAGAGAGACATTCGCCTTACTGTATATCCCATGAATATTATTGCTGCAGATACAGCATTCCTACTCATTCTTATCAGGGGAACACCAAGCTGCTGGGAGTTGCTTTTGCTGGATTGGCCTGAAGGCAATACATTCATTGTGGAAGTGAATTTCTCTTTAAATGAATCCTAAGGAATCTTTAAGCAACGTTGGTTTAATTTCCCCTCACACTTGCTATGAATGCCTGGACTGGATGTTAAAAAGTGGCGCTATTACATACTGTGTGAGTTGCTGGACTGTGACCCTGTCACTCTGTGCCACTGAGCCCTGGGAAATAAGCTCCTATTATGTCTTGTAATGGGACAAATTCGTTTCTTTAGTTATTTTCTTCAATTACAATTGCTCATTCAATAAAACCTATAACTTTACATAGCCCTGGGTTACTGGAACTGACAATTTAAGAAGGGCACGTGGGGAGCACCCTCTCTCGCTCACTGATACAAAACTACCCCAAGGGTACCCCTGCTTCAGAAAAACCCACCCTATGGTCCAACTAACTCTGCCTTCCCCTCATTTGATGACTGCAGGGAAAACATTGATACCTTCCTCCACAGTTCTGAGATAATATGCAGGCATTATTTCTCCTACTGTAAAGTGCCCCCCAGGATTGTGGGGGTGTCTCTGGACTGTCTCCCCACTGATGCTGAGCAAGACTGTTTCATATTAAATAGACCGTCCGTTTAAGGACTTTACAAGAATGCCAAATTCATTTACTGTATTGAGTTGGAACAAACACTTGCACAGTGATGGAGAGGGTTGGTTATACAGGGATACTGGGGATATCAGGGCTACACTTTGCATTCTTTGGGGTTTAAAGCTGTTTTAAATGTATAGAAAAGGGGCACTATTTGGTGCCAAGTTGATGCTTAATTGTCTTTACTGTCTTAATCTCATCTATGCCAAGTCATTTAAGTGACCCCTAGCAGAGCCTACCATGCACTAAGATGGCTAGGGCTGCACTCACTGGATTCAGTGTGCATTTGTCTTTTGCCAACGGGTGTGGGTAACCCTATAAACACTACTTTTAATTGACTTTGCCCTTTGTACACACTACGGGTTTGTTACTTAGTGATGTCCTCTAATTGGCTACTCTGGGGTCAACTATAACTACTGGTGTGGTGCATAGAATGATTGCCAGTGGTGTAAGTATAGAGGAAGCAGTTGCAGGAGAGGTGCAGGGGACAGGGGGTCTGGACTGTGGGGTCTGTTTTTCTATGGTTTTTAGAAATCCTGCTTCCCCAGTTGCTGTCTTACCTACTCTGTAGGGGGGGGGCACTGTTTTTATACCACTGATTATTGCCAGTGGGTGGATGTGAAATATTTTGTATAGGAATCTGATTTTCCTTCTGTGGGTGTGCACATTGTAGCAATATTATTTCCCACAGCTGTACTCTGCACTTGGATATAACATTTAACCTTAAAAAGGAATTTTGCCGATGTACCTTTATTTGTAGATCCACCAAAAACATGGAATAGCACCACTCAATAACAAAACCTCCCCACCTCGGGGACTATTTTTTCCCGGCAGGCCAACTAGCACGTTGCTGCCCCGGGGACTATTTTTTCCCGGCAGTCCAACTATCGCGTTGCTGCCCCGGACTATTTTTTCCCGGCAGGCCAACTAGCACGTTGCTGCCTCGGGGACTATTTTTTCCCGGCAGGCCAACTAGCGCGTTGCTGCCTCGGGGACTATTTTTTCCCGGCAGGCCAACTAGTGCGTTGCTGCCTCGGGGACTATTTTTTCCCGGCAGGCCAACTAGCACGTTGCTGCCTCGGGGACTATTTTTTCCCGGCAGGCCAACTAGCACGTTGCTGCCCCGGGGACTATTTTTTCCCGGCAGTCCAACTATCGCGTTGCTGCCCCGGACTATTTTTTCCCGGCAGGCCAACTAGCACGTTGCTGCCTCGGGGACTATTTTTTCCCGGCAGGCCAACTAGCGCGTTGCTGCCTCGGGGACTATTTTTTCCCGGCAGGCCAACTAGTGCGTTGCTGCCTCGGGGACTATTTTTTCCCGGCAGGCCAACTAGTGCGTTGCTGCCTCGGGGACTATTTTTTCCCGGCAGTCCAACTAGCACGTTGCTGCCTTGGGGACTATTTTTTGCCGCCAGTCCAACTAGCGTATTGCTGCCTCAGGGACACTGTTTTCCTAATAAAATAAATTCCCTTTGCATAATAATACCTAGTACTGTATAGCACAGTAAGCTACAATTCTGAAAGCTTTGCACCAAGTGACTCTGAAGGCACCAGGAGGGCATCAGCCCTCTCCATATCTTAAGTCTACAAACAATAATTTAAATGTCAACTAAACAGGATTGTTCTGCCTCCAATAAGGAGTAATTATATCTTAGTTGGAATCAAGTACAGGTACTGTTTTATTATTACAGAGAAAAGGGAATCATTTAACCATTAAATAAACCCAATAGGGCTGTTCTGCCCCAATAAGGGGTAATTATATCTTAGTTGGGATCAAGTACAGGTACTGTTTTATTATTACAGAGAAAAGGGAATCATTTAACCATTAAATAAACCCAATAGGGCTGTTCTGCCCCAATAAGGGGTAATTATATCTTAGTTGGAATCAAGTACAAGGTATTGGTTTATCATTACAGAAAAAATAGGGTGTATGGGGGGGTGGCTTTTCTGTAATTCAGAGCTTTCTGGATAGTGGGTTTATGAATAATGGATCCTATACCTTATTATATTTTTACAAGGTGTACTACTGGAATATGCCACTGAAAAGCAGTGCTCTGTTGGAGGGTAGTGTTTCATAAAGTCCTATGCACATAGCAACATGGTGGAGTTGGTGGAGTAACAAGTTGTTTCTAAATTTCATATGTGCCACTTTGCCTGTTACTTCATTATAAAAGCCAATCTTTCCTCTCTGCGGCAAATTAGAGAGGCTTCAGATGGGGTTTTTTGCCTTCCTCTGGATCAACTAGTAGTTAGGCAGGTTATATATAGGCATTATGGTTGAACGTGATGGACGTATGTCTTTTTTCAACCCAACTTACTATGTAACTATGTAACCTTGTATACCAATGCTGGCACTAGCTATAATAGTTATATGGATTATCTTAGAAGTGAAGGCAATTATGTGGAAGAGTGCATTTACCTTGCACCAACAGGTAACCCACTCACCCCTACTCTATACTGGGAATTGATGGTGTTTCCCATTAATGAGTAACTCAAAGTAATTCTAGGCTTTAAGTTTAAGTTAATTAGGTAAATTGTGCATACTGCCTGTCACTCACTGGAAACTCCCATTTTAGCCACTAGTAAATGAGCACACTAAAGTACCAAAAGTGTTATAGAAACAAAAAAGTGCTGACCCAGGGGGGACCTAGGAGATTGTACCATTTCTTCTTGGGCATCTGTTTGTTTTACAGTTTGGGCCCTGGGAAGTGTCATATATGGGAAGAAACTTTAATGTATAGACCAGTATTATACTCTTACTGTAATAACTGTTTGAATTATGTATTATAAATGACTGTACTATAATAGAACAATTAACTGCAATACATGAGTTGGTTCTCACTGGAAGGTAAGTGGGGTCCCTGTGTTTGTGGTAGAGGTTGGGGTGACTACATAGCCTGATTTAGACATGCATGAGAGGAGGTTCTGGTTCTTGAGATAGGGGTGCGAGACAAGAGATTAATTGTTTCTAATGAGTGTGA
Organism: Xenopus tropicalis; assembly: GCF_000004195.4. Taxonomy (NCBI): domain Eukaryota; kingdom Metazoa; phylum Chordata; class Amphibia; order Anura; family Pipidae; genus Xenopus; species Xenopus tropicalis. Next base: position 136,899,237 of record NC_030684.2, on the reverse strand, counting down.
CAATGAAATGCCTTAACAAAGATATATCTTTGTTTATTAGGTTGGACCCTGGTCTGAATAAAGTCAAGCGGAGGAGGTACTTCAGCCTTGGCAGGTAAGTAGACAAGCTGGTGCTAATGGTGGGGTAATTGGTTGGGATTTGTGTGAGCATTCTGCTGCCTGATTACATGAGCATCCAAGTGATGTACTTTGTACAATTTCTATTTTTCCACTTATCTTTATGTTGGAATATAATTGGGATCTCATTTAGAGTTGTAGGAACAAAAAGTTGTGGGTTTTACATCCTAAAGGCGTAAGAATAAGCTGCATCCTCCATACCAGGTAAGTATTCTATGTTAATATGAAGTGGTAATAGTGGCGAAGGGTATGTAGCAAGCTTTAGTTTATGATTTAGGGAGAGCCAAAGAGAAATGGTAGAATTTAGTAGGATGTAAGGATTTGGGTCTTCTTAGCACAGATTAGGGAATGGAATGTTTAATTCACCCACAAATTTCTAAGTGTTCTTCAGCTTACAGGGGAGTCTAGTTTAGTATATTCTAAACCCTTGATAGGATGCAGGCTTGGTATCATTTTTCAAAGTTTGGATAACTTAGTTCACCTGCTAAATTATACTTATATAAGGGTTAGAGTGATTTTAATATGTGTGAATGTGCTGCCCAAACTATGTTTTTGGTAATAGGTTGTGCCCTGGTGTGGGAAAAGTCCAACAGCAGCGGTGCTTCAGCCTTAGTACGTGAGTTTGTGGTAAAGGTTTTGGGTGGAATGATCATTTTTTTAACATGTGTGAGAATATATACCCTCAGGGTGTTTTGTAGATTGGACCCTGGCTTTGGAGTTCCCAGCAGAGGAGAGTTTTCTTGCTGAGTGAGTGAAGGTCCTGGTTCTTGAGATAGGGGTGCGAGACAAGAGATGAATTGTTTCTAATGAGTGTGACAATGAAATGCCTAAAGAAAGATATATCTTTGTTTATTAGGTTGGACCCTGGTCTGAATAAAGTCTAGCCATGGAGGTACTTCAGTCTTGGCAGGTAAGTAGAAAAGCTGGTGCCAGTGGTGGGGTAATTGGTTGGGATTTGTGTGAGCATTCTTCTGCCTGAGCATCCCTGGTGAAGGGATAGATTGGTTTCAATGTGCATAAGGTGTGTGTGCTACTTCACCTGGGCATCTCTTTTAATTTTTAGGATGGGGAGCTGCTTTTGAAAACCCTCTGTGGAGGCACTTCAGCCTTGGCCGGTGAGTGGGAATTACCAATCTCGTTGTTGTAGGATGGGCTTTGCTTTGGGAGATATTTAGTCCCCGAAGCATTTTATTCTTCATGGGTAAGTAGGCATGCCGGTGCTGGAGGTAGGATGTGGAGATATTGGTTTTGGTGTTAAGACTGAGTCTCTGTCTTTTTTAGGCTAGGCCCTGATAAGGTAAACTGACCTTTGTAGGTGAATGTGGATGTGTGAGAAAAACCCTCTCTGTTGGTGAGAGACCTAAACAGCTGTGACAAATAAACATGTTTTGCTTCTTCAACTCCCTGCACCCCAACTATTTATTGTGTGAACGAAAACTTGTACTGTGGAGCTTCACGTCTTCTACCAATTGCACCCCACCTGCCTCTGGGACTATTTTTTCCCGGCAGGCCAACTAGCACGTTGCTGCCTCGGGGACTATTTTTTCCCGGCAGGCCAACTAGCACGTTGCTGCCTCGGGGACTATTTTTTCCCGGCAGGCCAACTAGAACGTTGCTGCCTCGGGGACTATTTTTTCCCGGCAGGCCAACTAGCACGTTGCTGCCTCGGGACTATTCTTTCCCGGCAGGCCAACTAGCACGTTGCTGCCCCGGGGACTATTTTTTCCCGGCAGGCCAACTAGCACGTTGCTGCCTCGGGGACTATTTTTTCCCGGCAGTCCAACTAGCACGTTGCTGCCTCGGGACTATTTTTTCCCGGCAGTCCAACTAGCACGTTGCTGCCTCGGGGACTATTTTTTCCCGGCAGTCCAACTAGCACGTTGCTGCCTTGGGGACTATTTTTTGCCGCCAGTCCAACTAGCGTATTGCTGCCTCAGGGACACTGTTTTCCTAATAAAATAAATTCCCTTTGCATAATAATACCTAGTACTGTATAGCACAGTAAGCTACAATTCTGAAAGCTTTGCACCAAGTGACTCTGAAGGCACCAGGAGGGCATCAGCCACCTTCCTCTGCCTGGGGCTGTAGATAGATCCATAATGGAGTCAAGTGACACCTCTGAGATTACAGACCAGCTAGTCATTATATATATTAAAATAAGTCAAGAAAGAAAGTGGGGCAGATGCACAGCCCTGATTCCCAGGGTTATTTGCAGAATGCATTAATAATTAAGTCTGATTGAGTTGTGAGTTGTATTTCCTAGATGTTCAAACACATGTAATAATGATGTACGTCTGATAAAGGGACTTGATGTTTGGAGGAGGCCTTATGGCACATGTGTCAAACACAAGGTCCGTGGTTGCTTTATGTGGCCCCTGGTGACTGCGCCTGACCGTACAGTATCTTAATCAAAAATCTGGCTGGCGACTTAGCCTGTGTTTTAGATTTCGGCCCCCTTATATGATTGAGTTTGCTGAATTGCACATGGCTTGGTGGATCTGACAAGCTATGGTACATATACAAACTACTTTCAGGTCAGAGTATTACATCCATGTACAGGGGATCCTGAGTATCAACAGCTTTATGTTAAATACAGAGGCTAAATATATATCACAAAATGGTAGTGCTGAATGTAGACTAAGCTGCTCTTTACAATTTGGAAGATATTTTATGATATGGGAGACTGATAAAATAAGTTTACAGGGATTTTCAGAGACTTTCAGCTCTACTAAGAGGTAGAGATTCCATTGAGAGGCTTTAATGGAACATATTGCCACTTCAATGTGGGACAATGGATGATAGATATACTGACTATAGTAGAACCATAGCTATTAGGGATATTTTATAATTCTTTTAGAAGCTTACTGACTTCACATACTGTGTTCTATAACAATAAACCAGTAAGGGACCTGTTATTTAATTTGGATCTCCATATCTTAAGTCTACAAACAATAATTTAAACGTCAACTAAACAGGATTGTTCTGCCTCCAATAAGGAGTAATTATATCTTAGTTGGAATCAAGTACAAGGTATTGGTTTATCATTACAGAAAAAATAGGGTGTATGGGGGGTGGCTTTTCTGTAATTCAGAGCTTTCTGGATAGTGGGTTTATGAATAATGGATCCTATACCTTATTATATTTTTACAAGGTGTACTACTGGAATATGCCACTGGAAAGCAGTGCTCTGTTGGAGGGTAGTGTTTCATAAAGTCCTATGCACATAGCAACATGGTGGAGTTGGTGGAGTAACAAGTTGTTTCTAAATTTCATATGTGCCACTTTGCCTGTTACTTCATTATAAAAGCCAATCTTTCCTCTCTGCGGCAAATTAGAGAGGCTTCAGATGGGGTTTTTTGCCTTCCTCTGGATCAACTAGTAGTTAGGCAGGTTATATATAGGCATTATGGTTGAACGTGATGGACGTATGTCTTTTTTCAACCCAACTTACTATGTAACTATGTAACCTTGTATACCAATGCTGGCACTAGCTATATTAGTTATATGGATTATCTTAGAAGTGAAGGCAATTATATGGAAGAGTACATTTATCTTGCACCAACAGGTAACCCACTCACCCCTACTCTATACTGGGAATTGATGGTGTTTCCCATTAATGAGTAACTCAAAGTAATTCTAGGCTATAAGTTTAAGTTAATTAGGTAAATTGTGCATACTGCCTGTCACTCACTGGAAACTCCCATTTTAGCCACTAGTAAATGGGCACACTAAAGTACCAAAAGTGTTATAGAAACAAAAAAGTGCTGACCCAGGGGGGACCTAGGAGATTGTACCATTTCTTCTTGGGCATCTGTTTGTTTTACAGTTTGGGCCCTGGAAAGTGTCATATATGGGAAGAAACTTTAATGTATAGACCAGTATTATACTCTTACTGTAATAACTGTTTGAATTCTGTATTATAAATGACTGTACTATAATAGAACAATTAACTGCAATACATGAGCTGGTTCTCACTGGAAGGTAAGTGGGGTTCCTGTGTTTGTGGTAGAGGTTGGGGTGACTACATAGCCTGATTTAGACATGCATGAGAGCAGGTTCTGGTTATTGAGATAGGGGTGTGAGACAAGAGATGAATTGTTTCTAATGAGTGTGACAATGAAATGCTTTAACAAAGATATATCTTTGTTTATTAGGTTGGACCCTGGTCTGAATAAAGCCTAGCCATGGAGGTACTTCAGTCTTGGCAGGTAAGTAGACAAGATGGTGCTAGTGGTGGGGTAATTGGTTAGGATTTATTTGAGCATTCTTCTGCCTGAGCATCCCTGGTGAGAAAAGTCAGCAGTAGGTGGCTTTGGAAGGTGAGTACTTATCCTTTTAGTGAAGGTGAAGGGATAGATTGGTTTCAATGTGCATAAGGTGTGTGCTACTTCACCTAGGCATCTCTTTTAATCAGATGGGGAGCTGCTTTTGAAAACCCTCTGTGGAGGCACTTCAGCCTTGGCCGGTGAGTGGGAATTACCAATCTCGGTGTTGTAGGATGGGCTTTGCTTTGGTAGATATTTATTCCCAGAAGCATTTTATTCTTCATGGGTAAGTAGGCATGCCGGTGCTGGAGGTAGGATGTGGAGATATTGGTTTTGGTGTTAAGATTGAGTCTCTTTTTTTAGGCTAGGCCCTGATAAGGTCAACTGACCTTTCTAGGTGAATGTGGATGTGTGAGAAAAACCCTCTCTGAAAGGGACTAGAGAATGTGTAATGAATAACACTATAAGTGTTGGTGAGAGACCTAAACAGCTGTGACAAATAAACATGTTTTGCTTCTTCAACTCCCTGCACCCCAACTATTTATTGTGTGAATGAAAACTTGTACTGTGGAGCTTCAGGTCTTTTACCAATTGCACCCGTCACAGACACAGAAGGGTTTTATAGGTTTGACTTTGTTTTGGAAAATGCCATGGAGACACCTCAGCTGAGGCTGGTGAGTAGGTCTACAGGTCTCTTATACAAGTCTGTTGGGGATAAGTGTGTCAGAGAAGAAATCAGATCATTAGTGGGTGAGTGGGGATGCACATGGTATAGAATGATAGCTTTTGGGGGGAGAATTCACTGCTTAATTGTTTTTGTTTTACAGGTTGAACCGTAATTTGGAACTTGTCTTACCAAGGAGCTATTTGCTGTTGGTAATTGCTAGTTCTTGTGGTAGAGGTGAAGGTTACAAGATCAATTATGTTAGTACTACCTATGGCTGAAGTGGCAGTGCAGCCCTTTCAGGTGAGTGGGGGTTTCTGGTACTCCTGGTAGGTGCCTTAGTCAAGATGCATAGGGATGTGCTTCAGCCTAGGCTTCTTTATTTTACAGGTTGGTTTGGGAGAAGTCCGGGCTATGGAGGTGTATTATGCTTGGTAAATGACTGGGGTTGCAGGTGCTTGTGGTAGGTGTGCAGGGGAGGAATATACCCTTCAGCTTGCATGCCTATTTGTTTTTATAGTTTCCACCACAGTGTCATAAAAATCCATCCATGCTTTGTTTTACAGGTTTTACCAGGAGAAGTCTGGCTTTGGAGGCACTTTATCCTTCTCAGGTGCTACTTCAACCTTACAATAGGTTGGGTCCTGGAGAAACTGGAGCAAGTTGGGCTTTCAATTGGTTAGGGAAAGTCACGCTGTTGAGGTGCCAGAGCTGTTGCAGATGAGAGTGATTCTTGTGGTTATAGCGGGGGGGGGGGGGGGGATTGGAAGTCAATTGATATATTGGTTTTAATGTGAATGAAAATGCATTGCTTTAGTCTAAGTTTCCCTTTATTTTCCAGGTCAGGTCCTGGTACTGATAGTCCAGCCAAGGAGGCTCTACAGCTTTGGCAAATAAGTAACTGATTACTGAGTAGGGGAGCTGGAGTCTCGTTTTTAACAGAATGGGCCCACAAATGAGAAAAGTCAGCAGTAGGTGGCTTTGGAAGGTGAGTACTTATCCTTTCACAGGATTTAGGAAAGAGTTGGCTATATGTGGTTGATTATATATTTTATTATTTCTAGTCCCAGGTTTGATCCCATCTGGGAATTGTATGGTCACATGGGAGATTGGCATGGTGGGTGGGGATGCTAGTGGTTATGGTTGGGGGAGGAAGGAGGGATAGATTTGTGCTTCAACCTAGGTATGTTCTGTTTAACTGACCGGGCCTGGTTTGGGAAAAGTCTGGCAGTGACAGCATTTGAGTTGGTAGGTGAGTGAGATTCTGACCTTTCCTTACTTTAACCTGTGTCTTTGTTTTATAGATTGAGCCTTGGTTTGGGGAAAGTCCTTCTGCAGAAGACGCCATGAGTAGCAATGCTCACAGCAGCAGAATTTATATTTACAGGTTGTGACTATCTGCTCACAGAGGCACTTACGCCTTAGAGGTGAGTAGGGGTGCAGATACTTGTGTGGCACAGGGCATTGTTGATGCTGGATGTCTGTTTTATATATTGGGCCTTGGTTTAGTAATTGTCCCGTGGCCACTGTGGTTCTTCACTTTTGGTAGGAGAGTGGAGCAATAGTACTTGCTTGTGGGGTTCACGTGATGTTGTTTTTATTAGCACCTTTATTTTGAGTAAGTGAGGCCTTTTTTTAGTCTGGCCATGGTGGCTTTTTAGCCATTTTAGGTGAGTGGGGATGCTGAAGCTTTTGGTAGCTGGTCATATGGGTAATCCAGTGGTTTAGGTGTACAAAGGTACGATCTCTTACCTATGTATCTTTCTTTTACAGGTTGGGAAAGTTCAGCCTTTGCTATACATGAATGGGCTACTTTAGCCTAGGTTTGTCTATAACAGGTTGTACAGCGAATTGCAGAGGTGTAAGTGCTTTAGCTATAACACGTGAGTGTGGTGCTCATGCTTGCAGTTAAGATTTTGAGGGAAGGGCTAGATTTTTTTTTTGTGTCTACAGGTCTCTTATACAAGTCTGTTGGGGATAAGTGTGTCAGAGAAGAAATCAGATCATTAGTGGGTGAGTGGGGATGCACATGGTATAGAGTGATAGCTTTTTGGGGGGAGAGCCCTTTCAGGTGAGTGGGGGTTTCTGGTACTCCCGGTAGGAGCCTTAGTTAGGGGGTTTGATTTCTTTTGAGATGCATAGGGATGTGCTTCAGCCTAGGCTTCTTTATTTTACAGGTTGGTTTGGGAGAAGTCCAGGCTGCAGATCTGCTTCAACATTGGCAGAAAGCTGAGGATGCTGGTTCTTGTGGTAGGTGTGCAGGTTAGGAATACATTGGTTAAATGCTTGAAGAGTTCCCTTGGTTTGGGGGGGGTTAATGCTAGGGGGTTTAGATGGATGTATATATTGGTTTAAGTGTGCTGCCTCAGCTTAGGCATATTCGTGTTTTACAGGTTGGACCATGGTATGGGAAAATTCCTCTGTGGTTTTGCTTCAGTCCTGGCAGCTGAGTGGGGATACTGGAGCCTGTAGTAGGGGTACGGGTGTGGGCTATAGAACATCTAATGTGTGCTGCTTAAGCTTGGGCAACTCTAAAGCTATCTGCAACTTGCCCCAGAGAGGGGGAATCTCTTTCCTAAGTCAAAATAAAATGACTTGCCCCTTAATCAACTCTGTGCTAAGAAGTCTGCAGACTTTGTTTTTAAACAGCCAAGAAGAGTGAAGGGCAAACATAAATGCTAAAGAATAATACATGAGCTGTAGGTAATACATGAGAAATGGCAGCGCACAGATGTGGGGAGTGGAACCTTCTAGGCATCAGTGGGGAAGGCGCCACCAAAGGAGCAGTAGTTGGTTTTATATTTGGGAAACAGGTGATTGTAAAGGGTTTGGAAGCATTAGGAAATAAGCATATATAGTGGATAACATCCCCAGCTATCATTCATAAGGATATTATCAGGCACTGAGCAGATCATATAACAGTACAAGACCCCACAACCAGTTCTAATATCCTTCTGAATAGCAGCAGTAAAACATGTTCTTGTTAATACAGCAGTGTAGCATAATAACACCTATTATTATTATTATTATTATTATTATAATATTACACATCACTGTACAATAGAAGGGAGGTAGCACTGAGCATACACATCTTACCTGTGTGTAACTGCCCATCGAAATGCTCTGCAGCTGCATGAAGATTACAAGGCAAATACTCACATAGGCGCTTACACAGCACATCATTCAGGTACAGACCCCCATCTCCCCGTCGCCATTCATTCAGGAATCGCGCCCCCCGTACATCTTGATGACTACAGAAAGTTTCCTGCAGCTGAGTGTGCCCTGCCAGCTCTCTTACCAACTCTGTCTGTGATGTCTCATAGTGAGAGAGAAAGTGGGAAACAAGTGCAGACTGTCTGTGATGTCACAAAGAGAGAAAGTGGGAAACAAGTGCAGACTGTCTGTGATGTCACAGAGCGAGAGAGAAAGTGGGAAACAAGTGCAGACTGTCTGTGATGTCACAGAGCGAGAGAGAAAGTGGGAAACAAGTTCAGACTGTCTGTGATGTCACAAAGAGAGAGAAAGTGGGAAACAAGTGCAGACTGTCTGTGATGTCACAGAGCGAGAGAGAAACTGGGAAACAAGTGCAGACTGTCTGTGATGTCACAGAGCGAGAGAGAAAGTGGGAAACAAGTTCAGACTGTCTGTGATGTCACAAAGAGAGAGAAAGTGGGAAACAAGTGCAGACCCCCCACCTTGACACAGACAGCTGCCCATCAGGCTGCATTTGAAATGTCAGTTTGGCACAGGGCTTCTCCCTCATACTGGCAGGGGCACAAATGGCAGTTGGGAGCTGGGGATTGGCAGGGCTGGGACACTGGCTCCTTCATTCCTTACAAACCAGCTCTCTTTATTCAATACAAACATTATATCTACATCCCACCTACTGACATGCATTCATAGCGTTCCCATAGCAACCCAAATCCCCTGATATGATCTTTTATCCCTCTGTGTATCTATCCTGCCAGCTCTGGCACCCCACTCTGCCTTTCCTTTGCCAGCAGGGGGCAATTATCCGCCCATAGACTTAACATTGAGACCAACTTTGACTTTGAGCAACTTTGAGTCCCGCACCATTTGTCGTAGACCCATTTGGGAATGGGGTGCTGTGACTTTTCTGAGGGGTGGGCAGTTAATTGCCCCAGCAGGGGGCAATTAACCACCATTTGTCGTAGACCCATGAATGAGGTGTCAAACCGTGCTGCTTATTCGGGAATGGGGTGCTATGACTTTTCTGAGGGGTGGGCGGTTAATTGCCCCAGCAGGGGGCAATTAACCACCGTTTGTCGTAGACCCATGAATGAGGTGTCAAACCGTGCGGCTTATTCGGGAATGGGGTGCTATGACTTTTCTGAGGGGTGGGCAGTTAATTGCCCCAGCAGGGGAAAATTAACCACCGTTTGTCATAGACCCATGAATGAGGTGTCAAACCGTGCGGCTTATTCGGGAATGGGGTGCTATGACCTTTCTGAGGGGTGGGCGGTTAATTGCCCCAGCAGGGGGCAACTAACCACCGTTTGTCGTAGACCCATGAATGAGGTGTCAAACCGTGCGGCTTATTCGAGAATCGGGTGCTATGACTTTTCTGAGGGGTGGGCGGTTAATTGCCCCAGCAGGGGGCAATTAACCACCGTTTGTCGTAGACCCATGAATGAGGTGTCAAACCGTGCGGTTTATTCGGGAATCGGGTGCTATGACTTTTCTGAGGGGTGGGCGGTTAATTGCCCCAGCAGGGGGCAATTAACCACCGTTTGTCGTAGACCCGTGAGTGAGGTGTCAAACTGTGCGGCTTATTCGGGAATGGGGTGCTATGACTTTTCTGAGGGGTGAGCGGTTAATTGCCCCAGCAAGGGGCAATTAACCACCGTTTGTCGTAGACCCACAAATGAGGTGTCAAACCATGCGGCTTATTCTGGAATGGGGTGCTATGACTTTTCTGAGGGGTGGGCGGTTAATTGCCCCAGCAGGGGGCAATTAACCACCGTTTGTCATAGACCCATGAATGAGGTGTCAAACCATGCGGCTTATTCGGGAATGGGGTGCTATGACCTTTCTGAGGGGTGGGCGGTTAATTGCCCCAGCAGGGGGCAATTAACCACCATTTGTCGTAGACCCATGAATGAGGTGTCAAACCGTGCGGCTTATTCGAGAATCGGGTGCTATGACTTTTCTGAGGGGTGGGCGGTTAATTGCCCCAGCAGGGGGCAATTAACCACCGTTTGTCATAGACCCATGAATGAGGTGTCAAACCGTGCGGCTTATTCGGGAATGGGGTGCTATGACTTTTCTGAGGGGTGGGCGGTTAATTGCCCCAGCAGGGGCAATTGTCACAGAGAACTGAAGGAAACATTGTAATATTGGGGCACAAGTTTTGCCACGGCAAGCATTACTCACATTTTCTTCAGGAAATGTACCTCTCTAGTTAGTGGTGCTTGCGATGCAAAGCATCACTACTGTTATCTCACAGACTTATTTTTCTTTTTCTTCTTCTTCTTCCTCTTCCATACAAAAGTTCGGTACGTAACTAGTCCCGCACCGTTTGTCGTAGACCCATGAGTGAGGTGTCAAATCGTGTGGCCTATTCAGGGGGGTGCTATGACTTTTCTAAGGGGTGGTCGGTTAATTGCCCCTGCAGGGGGCAATTAACCGGCCCAAAAATCCCATTGACTTAACATTGAGGCCAAATTTGACGGATTGTAGCGCAGAGAGGGAATTTTTTAGAAACGTGAAATTTACCACATTTGAAGAGGTTTGCAACCTGTGTCAGAAGATACCCCTCACAAGGGTATAAGTTTTACCCCCGGGGCAAGAGAGGTCCCCAAATTTGCCCCATTGACTTATTATGGGGATTTTGGCAAATAACTAGTTTGTCATAGACCCATGAATAAGGTGTCAAACCGTGCGGCTTATTCGGGAATGGGATGCTATGACTTTTCTGAGGGGTGGGCGGTTAATTGCCCCAGCAGGGGGCAATTATTTGCCCATAGACTTAACATTGAGACCAACTTTGACTGAGTCCCGCACCGTTTGTTGTAGACCCATGAATGAGGTGTCAAACTGTGTGGCTTATTCGGGAATGGGGTGCTATGACTTTTCTAGGGGGTGGGCGGTTAATTGCCCCAGCAGGGAATCATTTAACCATTAAATAAACCCAATAGGACTGTTCTGCCCCCAATAAGGGGTCATTATATCTTAGTTGGGATCAAGTACAGGTACTGTTTTATTATTACAGAGAAAAGGGAATCATTTAACCATGAAATAAACCCAATAAGGCTGTTCTGCCCCCAATTAGGGGTCATTATATCTTAGTTGGGATCAAGTACAGGTACTGTTTTATTATTACAGAGAAAAGGGAATCATTTAACCATGAAATAAACCCAATAGGGCTGTTCTGCCCCAATAAGGGGTAATTATATCTTAGTTGGGATCAAGTACAGGTACTGTTTTGTTATTACAGAGAAAAGGGAATCATTTAACCATTAAATAAACCCAATAGGGCTGTTCTGCCCCCAATAAGGGGTAATTATATCTTAGTTGGGATCAAGTACAGGTACTGTTTTATTATTACAGAGAAAAGGGAATCATTTAACCATGAAATAAACCCAATAAGGCTGTTCTGCCCCCAATAAGGGGTAATTATATCTTAGTTGGGATCAAGTACAGGTACTGTTTTATTATTACAGAGAAAAAGGAAATCAGTTTAAAAATTCTGAATTATTTGATTAAAATGGAGTCTATGGGCCTTCCGTAATTCTGAGCTTTCTGGATAACGGGTTTCCGGATAAGGGATCCCATACCTGTACTGAGTAAAGCTGTAGTTACTACACCTGGTTAGCTTTAGATATTCATCCTATTTTTCCATATTTACCCGGTCCTCTGAGTAAAAAAGCAGTTCCCTAGTAAAGTACCCAGGGATATTGTCATATCTACAGAGGAAACCAGTAAAATGCTGGGTCCATCCAAATGTAAGTATTGTGCAACAACACAAGGCTCAATCTCCAGTTTCCGCCCTCACCAGCAGATGGTGTATATTAAATGAATAGGACAGATGACTGTGCCCCAGGGATACAGATTTGGCTTTCCCATTAAGCAGCATTTGTTCAACTCCCGGGATCATCTCCTCTGTGCAACATCTCGTCTGTGCAACATCTCCTCTGTGCAACATCTCCTCTGTGCAACATCTCCTCTGTGCAACATGTCGTCTGTGCAACATGTCGTCTGTGCAACATGTCGTCTGTGCAACATGTCGTCTGTGCAACATGTCGTCTGTGCAACATGTCGTCTGTGCAACATGTCGTCTGTGCAACATGTCGTCTGTGCAACATGTCGTCTGTGCAACATCTCCTCTGTGCAACATCTCCTCTGTGCAACATCTCCTCTGTGCAACATCTCCTCTGTGCAACATCTCCTCTGTGCAACATGTCTTCTGTGCAACATCTCTTCTGTGCAACATCTCCTCTGTGCAACATGTCTTCTGTGCAACATCTCCTCTGTGCAACATCTCCTCTGGAGCACCCACCCCTACTCATACTTTCCCAATCCAATGAGTTATATAACGTCACCCCATCTGTCCCACACACAGCCCTCAATTCCTGCATTTGCCATTGTGCAGTGACCCCTCAAATAGCAGATCCTCTTGGCCACTGAGCTTGCAATCTCTCCTCCATTTATACCCCTTTATATTGGGATTGATAACCTATGCCATATACGTCATATACCAGTTCTGTTGTTAATAGACCAATAGCAGCACCCCCTTAACCATCTCATAATTTCCTCTAGCAACAAAATGCCAGATAAAATCCTTTCATGAATTGGGCTTGTGTATATGTCATATATCCAACTGTGTGCCGCTGTAATAAACTCTATTTGGGAAGAGTAAAAAGGACTTAAGGATGCAGAATTGGGCGATATATAGTAGAACCCCGATTTTACTTTTTTTTAATGGACCAGAAAAAATGTGTAAAATCCGGGGCAAATGTAAATTCGGAGAAATGTATTATATACAGTATATATATAATACAGGCACTCATGTATAATTCTGGAGCTAATGTGCCTGGGTGCAATATAGCAGATTCCGCACTCACAGGACTTAAATAAAAGTGGTAATTTATTGTGACGTGGAACTGTGGACACAGCGAAGTCCTGTGAGTGCGGAATCTATCTTTATGGTTTATATATATATATATCCAAGATATAGAAGGCACTCACAGCATCAGTGTCCAATCGAATCAACCATTAATTGAGACATACTATCAATAAATACAGGGCCGGAACTAGTGGTAGGCAGAAGAGGCAGCTGCCTAGGGCGCAACGATTGAGGGGCGCCAGGCAGGAGCCTCTCCTGCCTACCCCTAGTGCTACTTTGTCATTGCCTCCGCCGCTTGTCATTAGCGGCGGAGGCAATGACCGATCTAATCGCCCTGCCCCCCCTGCACCGCCTCCTGTGCTTTGGCCAATGCGCCGTTCGGGGGGGTGGGGAGGTGGGCGGAGTTGGCCGACCGGGTTGCCTAGGGCGCCCGGTCGGCTTGGCCCGCCCCTGAATAAATATATACCATGATAGTATGTCTCAATAAATAGTTGATCGATTGGACACTGATGCTGTGAGTGCTTTCTATATCTTGGATGCAATTTCTGCGACATTATATATACATATATATATTATTATTAATATCATATATTTATAAAGCGCCAACATATCCCGCAGCGCTGTACAATAAGTGGGTTTCATACATTGGACATACAAAGTAACATATATATATATATATATATATATATATGTATTATATAATGTATTATATATAGTATATGGGTGGGACCACAAAAAATGGAAGGGGAAATGGAGGGAAAACTAAAAATCAGGAAAAGTAAAATTGAGGTGGTAAAAAAGCTGTAAAATGAACCATAGGGAACCATGATGCTACAAACAAGTGCACAATGGGGATCCCAAAGGAACTGCCTTTGCAGGTTTAGAACAAATTTTATGGAGGCTCATTTGTTGATGGGTTGCTATGGCAACTCTGAATATGTTCTTATGTGCGGATAGAATGTGAGTATGAATGCCAAATCTCATAATAATTATCCGACGCGAGGCATGGAACCGCCGGAACGCAACTCAAAATATAAGTGAGCACAAACTCGAATTCACAAACTTAAAAACTGATAAATAAGCCCAATGCTGGGCTTCGATTCCCATCCATTTACCCCAAATCAAAGACTGCGCAATTGGCCATTTAGATTGTGCCAATATAATAATAATAATAATATAATAATATTCTATTTTTAAAATGTAATAATGATCATTTGGATTTTCTCCACAATGGACAGTTAAAATTAGCTTTTAGCATGTTATAGAATTAATAATTCTGAGCAACTTTTCAATTGGTCTTTATTACCTATTTCACCTAGTTTTTAAATTATTTTCTTCCTTCTTCAAACTCTTTGCAGCTTTCAAATGGGGGTCACTGACCCCGGCAGCCAAAACTTATTGCTCTGTGAGGCTCCAGCTTTATTGTTATTGTTACTTTATATTACTTATCTTTCTATTCAGCCCCTCTCCTAGTCATATACCAGTCTCTCATCCAAACCATTCCCTGGTTGCTAAGGTAACTTTGACTCTAACAACCAAATAGACGCTGAAAGTCCAAACTGCAGAACTGCAGAACTAAAAATGAATTAACTAAAAAAACTACAAATGATAAAATATGAAGACCAATTGCAAATTGTCGGTGGTACAACAGTTCCATTCCCCAAGCCGTACGGTTGTTAAATGAATAGATGGTCAGTCAGGTTATTATCTTTTCATAGGGTCCTGGAATGGCCGCATCTGTCTCTTCACCTTGCATGGCCGCATCTGTCTCTTCACCTTGCATGGCCGCATCTGTCTCTTCACCTGGCATGGCCGCATCTGTCTCTTCACCTGGCATGGCCGCATCTGTCTCTTCACCTGGAATGGCCGCATCTGTCTCTTCACCTTGCATGGCCGCATCTGTCTCTTCACCTGGCATGGCCGCATCTGTCTCTTCACCTGGCATGGCCGCATCTGTCTCTTCACCTGAAATGGCCGCATCTGTCTCTTCACCTTGAATGGCCGCATCTGTCTCTTCACCTGGAATGGCCGCATCTGTCTCTTCACCTGGCATGGCTGCATCTGTCTCTTCACCTGGCATGGCTGCATCTGTCTCTTCACCTGGCATGGCTTCATCTGTCTCTTCACCTGGAATGGCCGCATCTGTCTCTTTACCTGGAATGGCCGCATCTGTCTCTTCACCTGGAATGGCCGCATCTGTCTCTTCACCTTGCATGGCCGCATCTGTCTCTTCACCTGGCATGGCCGCACCTGTCTCTTCACCTGAAATGGCCGCATCTGTCTCTTCACCTGGAATGGCCGCATCTGTCTCTTCACCTGGAATGGCCGCATCTGTCTCTTCACCTGGCATGGCCGCATCTGTCTCTTCACCTGGCATGGCCGCATCTGTCTCTTCACCTGGCATGGCTGCATCTGTCTCTTCACCTGGCATGGCTGCATCTGTCTCTTCACCTGGCATGGCTGCATCTGTCTCTTCACCTGGCATGGCTGCATCTGTCTCTTCACCTGGAATGGCCGCATCTGTCTCTTCACCTGGAATGGCCGGCATCTGTCTCTTCACCTGGAATGGCCGCATCAGTCTCTTCATGTGGAATGGCCGCATCTGTCTCTACCCATCTCTACACCCGCTATGGGCACACCCATCTCTACGCCCGATCCGGCCACACCTGTGTCTATGCCCACACCCGTCTCTACAGCCACTATGGCCGCACCCATCTCTTCGCCTGCTCCAGCCTCACCTGTGTATACGCCCACTTTGGCTTCATCTGTCTCAACTCCCCGCTATGGCTGCATCTGTCTCTACGCCTGCTATGGAGGCACCCATCTCTTCGCCTGCTCCACCGCACTTGGCTCTACGCCCACTCCAGCCACACCTGTGTCTATGCCCACACCCGTCTCTACGCCCGTTATGGCCGCACCTATCTATTCGCCTGCTCTGGCCGCACCTGTCTCTATGCCTGCTCCAGCCTCACCTGTGTCTACACCCACTTCGCCCACATGCATCTCTACACCCGCACCCACATCTCTTCGGCTGCTCCAGCTGCACCTGTATCTAAGCCCACTCCGCCCGCATCTGTCTCTCATCCCGGACTGGCCTCATCTGTATTTATGCCCGCTTCAGCCACACCTGTGTCTACGTGTAGTCTCTATGCCTACTATGGTCGCACCCATCTCTTCTCCTGCTCTGCCGCACTTGTCTCTACGCCCACTTCAGCCACACCTGTGTCTACGCCCACACCCCTCTCTACACCCACTATGACCGCACCTATCTGTTTGCCTGCTCCGGCCTCACCTGTATCTAATTCTGCTCCAGCCTTACGTGTTTCTACACCTGCTCCAGTCGCATCTGTCTCTACACCCACTCCGGCCGCATCTGTCTCTACGCCTGGACTGGATGCATCTCAGGCAACATCTGTGTCTAGGCCCACACCTGTCTCTGTCCCCATCTCTTTGCCTGCTCCGGCCGCAACTATCACTTCGCCCACACCCATCTCTACTCCTGCTCTGGCTGCACCCATTTCTTCTCCTGCTCCAGCCTCACGTGTATCTACAGCCTCATCTGTCTCTACGCCCGCTCTGGCCACACCTGTGTCTACTCCCGCACTGATCTCTGCGCCTGCTGCGGCCACACTTGTATCTACACCCAAATTGCCCACACCCATCTCTACGCCCACTATGGCCGCACCCATCTCATCGCCCACACAGCCCCACTGCAAGTAGCGAGACTCAAAGATACAATACAGGGCAGAAGAGGTAAGAAGCATTACACTTGCCCAGTCAAGTGTATTTATTAAGCTGGCCATACACATTCAGATTTTAGTCATCTTATAGGATAAAGTCCTAAAAATGACAAATAATTGGCAGACACCAATCGTATGAAAGTGATGCCCCAGCACTGTATGTCCCCCAAGGATATCATCCCATACACAAAACATGCACAGATTTTATCATCCGACTAAAATTTTCTAACCTGTCCAATCGACTAAAGGACCAATCACCGTGTTACAACAATTATCGGGACAAAAGTTCGGAGCCCATGCACGATCTGAAAGTCGTCTGAGACATAGTATTGTGCAATTATATTGGTGCATGTTTGGCCAGCTTTACTCCCAGGACAGGACTATTGTCTTTATCTGGTTGGTCAAGAAAGAAACATCAATATTATTTTAAAGGAAGTCAAACCTTATTTACAGTAATTTGTAAGACAACCACCAAGAAGCCAAATTGGCTAGCTTCCACTGATACACTGGTGATTCTCTTCTGTAAGGAACTGGCTGGGCATAGATTGTAAGCTCTTTTGGGCAGGGTTCCCTTCCCCTCCTGTATCGGTTACTGATTGCTTTATATGTTACTCTGTATGTCCAATGTATGGAACCCACTTATTGTACAGCGCTGCGGGATATGTTGGCGCTTTATAAATAAATGTTAATAATAATAATAATAATGTAGAGTGTAAGCTCTTTTGGGCAGGGCTCTCTTCCCCTCCTGTATCGGTTATTGGTTGCTTTATATGTTACTCTGTATGTCCAATGTATGTAACCCACTTATTGTACAGCGCTGCGGGATATGTTGGCGCTTTATAAATAAATGTTAATAATAATAATAATAATAATGTAGAGTGTAAGCTCTTTTGGGCAGGGCTCTCTTCCCCTCCTGTATCGGTTATTGGTTGCTTTATATGTTACTCTGTATGCCCAATGTATGGAACCCACTTATTGTACAGCGCTGCGGGGTATGTTGGCGCTTTATAAATAAATGTTAATAATAATAATAATCCTTCTCTTACCCTGTCATGGTGCCATATTGGCCTCACCACTATCCCACTGTGCTGTTCATGCCTATTACAGAGTTTAAGAAGAACTGGAACAGCCAGTTGGGACCAGATCTGCCAAGATGGCACCCATGCTGGGTAAGGAAAAGCTACCTGATCTTTTACAAAAGGGGAGGGGTGGCTGGTATGTGAAAATTGCTGACTGGGGTATATTACAAACTGATAGGTTTTGACCTTCCCTTGAGGTTTGAGAAACAGCTGCATAGTATGTTTTATTCTCCATTTAAGGTTGAGTATTTAATCTAATTAATTTACTTCTAGCACTTGACTTGGGGCCTCTAAGATGGTTTCTATATTGCTAAAATTCCTGTAGTTTGAGTTCAATGAGAGAGGTGCCCCTTCATCTGTCCTAGGGAATCACACAATTTGCTTGCACTGAATTATGATCATTTGTATAAGTGATTTGCTACAAAGAACTGATGGCAGAATATTGGTCTGTTTGGGGTAATTTGTATATCATTGCTATCTCTGGGGGTAACCATCTCTCAGATCCTAGCCCTGTATTACTGGTAGCTCAGGGGCAGTAGGATGACAGGTACAGGGGAATATACATAATACAAGGTGCCACGTGCTTTAGCCACTGCATTTCCCATAGATCTCTACTGTAAGTGACAGGCAGACTTGGGCATTTTTAACTGCTGTTATTTTTGGCTTAATTGCCATGGGGGGCACAGTGCTCTGTGCCATAGGTTAGAATATCTCCAGTCAAGGGAAGGCAAGTAAATATTTTCAGTACAAAAACTTGGCATTTCCCAATTTCAGGGCACACAGTGTATCTGCCAGAGAGCACCAGGTACCCAGTGTCTGCTGGTAAATATAGGAAACTGCAAATAAAAGTCTACTCCCGGGGCTCCATATCCCCACTAAGCAGTGCAGCCATAACTTATTGTTCTTGGGAAATGGAAAAACAATAATTAGTATGTTCTTAGCATGTTAAAGGGAGTCCAGTCATGTTTTATTTGAACAAAGCCTTGGAGGAAAAAGGAGGTTTGATGTGGGGGTCCCGCAGGGTGTAAGAGTTTGGGTGTAAGAGTTAGGGTGAGAGAGTTAGGGTTAGAGAGGGTGCGAGAGTTAGGGTGAGAGAGTTAGGGTGAGAGAGTTAAGGTGAGAAAGGGTGAGAGAGTTAGGGTGAGAAAGGGTGCGAGAGGGTGAGAAAGGGTGCGAGAGTTAGGGTGAGAAAGGGTGCGAGAGTTAGGGTGAGAAAGGGTGCGAGAGGGTGAGAAAGGGTGCGAGAGTTAGGGTGAGAAAGGGTGCGAGAGGGTGAGAAAGGGTGAGAGAGTTAGGGTGAGAAAGGGTGCGAGAGGGTGAGAAAGGGTGAGAGAGTTAGGGTGAGAAAGGGTGCGAGAGGGTGAGAAAGGGTGAGAGAGTTAGGGTGAGAAAGGGTGCGAGAGGGTGAGAAAGGGTGCGAGAGTTAGGGTGAGAAAGGGTGCGAGAGTTAGGGTGAGAGAGTTAGGGTGCGGATAAGGGATCCCATACCTGTATAAATGAATTTATAAATTATATCTATCTATCTCTGTATTATATCTGTCTATCTCTATATATCTCCATCCCCTATCCATCTCTGTATTATATCTGTCTATCTCTATATATCTCCATCCCCTATCCATCTCTGTATTATATCTGTCTATCTCTATATATCTCCATCCCCTATCCATCTCTGTATTATATCTGTCTATCTCTATATATCTCCATCCCCTATCCATCTCTGTATTATATCTGTCTATCTCTATATATCTCCATCCTCTGTCTATCTCTGTATTATATCTATCTATCTCCGTATTATATCTATCTATCTATCTATCTCCGTATTATATCTATCTATCTCTGTATTCTATCTATCTCTGTATTATATCTATCTCCGTATTATTTCTATCTATCTATCTATCTATCTATCTATCTCTGTATTCTATCTATCTCTGTATTATATCTATCTATCTCCATATTATATCTGTCTATCTATCTCTGTATTCTATCTATCTATCTATCTATGTATTATATCTATCTATCTCTGTATTATATCTATCTATCTATCTCTGTATTATATCTGTCTATCTATCTCTGTATATCTATCTATCATCTATCTATCTATCTATCTCTATATTATATCTATCTATCTATCTCTGTATTCTATCTTTCTATCTATCTCTGTATTATATCTATCTATCTCTCAATCTATCTCCGTATTATATCTATCTATCTCTCAATCTATCTCCGTATTATATCTATCTATCTATCTATCTCTGTATTATATCTATCTCTGTATTATATCTATCTATCTCTGTATTATATCTATCTATCTCTGTATTATATCTATCTATCTCTGTATTATATCTATCTATCATCTATTTATCTCCGTATTATATCTATCTATCTCTGTATTATATCTATCTATCTCTCAGTCTATCTATCTCCGTATTATATCTATCTATCTTTCTATCTATCTCTGTATTATATCTATCTATCTCCGTATTATATCTATCTATCTATCTATCTCTGTATTATATCTATCTATCTATCTATCTCCGTATTATATCCATCTATCTATCTATCTCTGTATTATATCTATCTATCTCCGCATTATATCTATCTATCTCTGTATTATATCTATCTATCTCTGTATTATATCTATCTATCTATCTCTGTATTATATCTATCTATCTCTGTATTATAACTATCTCTGTATTATATCTATCTATCTATCTATCTCTGTATTATATCTAACTATCTATCTCTGTATTATATCTATCTAGAAACTATAGGAAGAAACCAGCATGCACAGGAATTAAAAAAAGGAAAAAAACATTTGATTGTGAAATCAACGTTTCAGTGAAACCAAGATCTTGATAAAGGTTTTAGTTTAGACCAAAATGTTGATTTTACAATATTTTTTTTTTCTTTTTCAATCCCTGTTTTTTCTCTCACTTTCTTTTCCAAAAAACCAAACACTACAGTCTCCTGCAGGAAATAAAGATTTTTTTTGCCAGAACTAGACAAAATTTGGATTTTTAAATACAACGAAAATAGAAATGCTTTGATTTTTTTTTAATTTGTTATAACTATTCTTTATATCACGCTCTTTAATATATAGATATATAAATATAGGCTGAGGTTAAAACTTAGATTAATACATTGTGTCTCGATAAAAAAAACCCAAAAACTTTTAATCTCAGTTTTCCTAGAAAATGTATTCAGAAGAGACCAAATAACAGGAAGGCTGGGTGTAATTCCGTGTGGGGTTAGTAACCGCGCAGTTAGAGACAGTGGTAACAAATTGACTAAAATATCGATATTTAGGTCTGTTCCAAGTTCCTAGTTATTCTTCCCCCCAGGTATCGGCCTGTGTGCCAACAGCACTTTCCATTTGGCTCTAACACTAAAGGGAATATTTATACAGAGGGCTTGTGTGAATTTTAAGCAAAACTCTGAATTATTTTTGTAATCCCCACATTATTCATACATATATCTATATATAGAATAAGCACGCACAGGGATTGAAAGAAGAAAAAAAAAATATTGTGCCATTGATGTTTTGGTCTAAACATATAGAAATCCCATTAAGAGCACAGTCTGTTCGTACAAAGCGCTACTACTGAATACTTTTAATTTAAGCCCCAAGGGTCACCATTTAAATGATTCCCTTTTCTCTGTAATAATAAAACAGTACCTGTACTTGATCCCAGCTAAGATATAATTACCCCTTATTGGGGGCAGAACAGCCCTATTGGGTTTATTTAATGGTTAAATGATTCCCTTTTCTCTGTAATAATAAAACAGTACCTGTACTTGATCCCAACTAAGATATAATTACCCCTTATTGGGGGCAGAACAGCCCTATTGGGTTTATTTCATGGTTAAATGATTCCCTTTTCTCTGTAATAATAAAACAGTACCTGTACTTGATCCCAACTAAGATATAATTACCCCTTATTGGGGCAGAACAGCCCTATTGGGTTTATTTCATGGTTAAATGATTCCCTTTTCTCTGTAATAATAAAACAGTACCTGTACTTGATCCCAACTAAGATATAATTAATCCTTATTGGGGGCAGAACAGCCCTATTGGGTTTATTTCATGGTTAAATGATTCCCTTTTCTCTGTAATAATAAAACAGTACCTGTACTTGATCCCAACTAAGATATAATTACCCCTTATTGGGAGCAGAACAGCCCTATTGGGTTTATTTCATGGTTAAATGATTCCCTTTTCTCTGTAATAATAAAACAGTACCTGTACTTGATCCCAACTAAGATATAATTACCCCTTATTGGGAGCAGAACAGCCCTATTGGGTTTATTTCATGGTTAAATGATTCCCTTTTCTCTGTAATAATAAAACAGTACCTGTACTTGATCCCAACTAAGATATAATTAATCCTTATTGGGGGCAGAACAGCCCTATTGGGTTTATTTCATGGTTAAATGATTCCCTTTTCTCTGTAATAATAAAACAGTACCTGTACTTGATCTCAACTAAGATATAATTACCCCTTATTGGGGGCAGAACAGCCCTATTGGGTTTATTTCATGGTTAAATGATTCCCTTTTCTCTGTAATAATAAAACAGTACCTGTACTTGATCCCAACTAAGATATAATTACCCCTTATTGGGGCAGAACAGCCCTATTGGGTTTATTTCATGGTTAAATGATTCCCTTTTCTCTGTAATAATAAAACAGTACCTGTACTTGATCCCAACTAAGATATAATTACCCCTTATTGGGGGCAGAACAGCCCTATTGGGTTTATTTAATGGTTAAATGATTCCCTTTTCTCTGTAATAATAAAACAGTACCTGTACTTGATCCCAACTAAGATATAATTACCCCTTATTGGGGGCAGAAGGTATGGAGATCAAAATTATAGACAGACCCCTTTATCAAGAAAACCCCAGGTCCCGGGCATTCTGGCTAACAGGTCCCAGACCAGTATATGTATGTTATATAGCACGTACAACATAAACATTCATCTACAGTGTATGTTTATGAATATTCTGAATATTCATACAATCTAATTTACTTTTTCACACAGTTTTACCATTTTTGCCAAATAAACATTTTGAGAAAAAGAATTGATAAAGAAGAACCTCTGTATAGATATAAACCCACTTAAGTGGCTGATGAGATTGTGTTTCTGTGGGTAATGTGTTTAATAAAACTTTATATGGGATATCTCCCATCTTCCCAGGCCAGCGACTGGTTAATGTGTTTCCTTAGATATGGGAGGGATTTAGGAGAGGTGGGAGGGATTTAGGAGAGGTGGGCGGGGCACAGGCAGTTATATGAATTACAGGAGAGGGCACAGGATTTTAGTTGTATGTCCCTGTTGGAATCAGGACTGACAGAGCCCTAGTACTGATCCCCCTCTGGGTGTGAGGCTGCGGGAGTTGCACATAGAAATCCTGTATAAAGAGGGAGAAGCAGAAGGAAAATGGTTCCTCTGTACCGGAGCCTCATGCTCTTTATTCTGCTGAAATGTAAGTTTCCCTCTTGCTCTGTGTATGTTTTGGCTTGTGCTGTACTAGACAAACAAAACAAAGTGTTTAAAAGTTTATAACAAAAAAAAAATTGTGGACAAAAGATTTAGGGCGCAAGTTTGTGAGTTATCCATAGGTTGCTCCTGGGTTTCCAAGCATCAATAGGTACATTTGTGCTCTAATTATCATAAGGATAGACACATTGGTCACCATGCAGAAGTGCAGGAACGTGTGAAGGCAAGTACCTTACAGGGACACTGCCATGATATTTATGGGGTACTTTGTATTACTAAATGACACTGTTACACAGCAAATAATTCCCTCTGCCATTTAACCTTTTATTCTTGAACCAACAAATGTATTTGTAGCTGTAATATTGGTGTGTAGGCGCCATCTCAGTGCCTTGTGCCTGAGTCTGAGCTTTCAGCCAGCGCTTCACATTAGAACTGCTTTCAGCTAACCTATTGTTTCTCCTACTCCCATGTAACTGGAGGAGTCCCAAGCCGGACTTGGATTTCTTACTATTGAGTGCTATTCTGATACCTACTGGGAGCTGCTATCTTGCTCCCTTCCCATTGTTCTGCTGATCGGCTGCTGGGGGTGAGGGGGGGGGATATCACTCCAACTTGCAGCACAGCAGTAAAGTGTGACTGAAGATTATCAGAGCACAGGTCACATGGCTGCTGTGTCACAGAATCCCCCTCAGTGACTTCTAATATCCTTATCATTTACAGTAGGGGGTACATTATCCTTTATAATACATGAGTGATACTCAGTGTTCCCTGTATAACTCAGCCTGCAGCCTTGTGCCTTTATATGGGCACAGAACCCCTCAGTGACTGCTAATATCCTTATCATTTACAGTAGGGGGTACATTATCCCTTATAATACATGAGTGATACTCAGAGTTCCCTGTATAACTCAGCCTGCAGCCTTGTGCCTTTATATGGGCACAGAACCCCTCAGTGACTGCTAATATCCTTATCATTTACAGTAGGGGGTACATTATCCCTTATAATACATGAGTGATACTCAGAGTTCCCTGTATAACTCAGCCTGCAGCCTTGTGCCTTTATATGGGCACAGAACCCCTCAGTGACTGCTAATATCCTTATCATTTACAGTAGGGGGTACATTATCCCTTATAATACATGAGTGATACTCAGAGTTCCCTGTATAACTCAGCCTGCAGCCTTGTGCCTTTATATGGGGGGCACAGAACCCCTCAGTGACTGCTAATATCCTTATCATTTACAGTAGGGGGCACATTATCCTTTCTTTATAAATCAAACCCACATGTATATAATATTCTTGCTTTGCCTTACAGGTATGTTTCCAGAAATGAGTCCTTTAATCAGATGGGCCAGTGGTTCCTGTGAGTACTCTATTAGTCCTTTTACACAATTCAGTAGCTACAGTTAAACTAAAGTGCCTAAAGTTTAACTATTATTAGTTTAGATTCTGAATCATATTGTGAATTTATATTGAGTATAAGAAATTGTAAGGGTATAAAGCTGGAATAGCATAAGGTTGGAAATGTAAACCTTGCCAGTGTACCTTACTAGAAATGACTGTACAGTACTTGGCCCATATGTGGATAAATGCTGTGGCGCCATGGATGTTCATGAAGAATCCTAACCTTATTAGCAGGTTAGGGGCAATAGGTCCCCAGGCACCTACCTCTTCTGGCAAGTGTAACTCCCTGCAGGGAACCAGTACGAGGGGTAAGTGGGAGCGGGAGGGGGCTTGTTTGTTATGCAATGGGGTGGATGCCTTAGTGGGATAGGATCTGTGCCACTGTGACAGAATGCTCTGTTATACAGATAGCTAGAATCTCAGCCATAAAGCAGGGCAGGACTGCTGCTTACAATGGGGGGATCAGATAGGATCTGTGCCACTGTGACAGAATGCTCTGTTATACAGATAGCTAGAATCTCAGCCATAAAGCAGGGCAGGACTGCTGCTTACAATGGGGGGGGGATCAGATAGGATCTGTGCCACTGTGACAGAATGCTCTGTTATACAGATAGCTAGAATCTCAGCCATAAAGCAGGGCAGGACTGCTGCTTACAATGGGGGGGGGATCAGATAGGATCTGTGCCACTGTGACAGAATGCTCTGTTATACAGATAGCTAGAATCTCAGCCATAAAGCAGGGCAGGACTGCTGCTTACAATGGGGGGGATCAGATAGGATCTGTGCCACTGTGACAGAATGCTCTGTTATACAGATAGCTAGAATCTCAGCCATAAAGCAGGGCAGGACTGCTGCTTACAATGGGGGGATCAGATAGGATCTGTGCCACTGTGACAGAATGCTCTGTTATACAGATAGCTAGAATCTCAGCCATAAAGCAGGGCAGGACTGCTGCTTACAATGGGGGGGGGGGGGATCAGATAGGATCTGTGCCACTGTGACAGAATGCTCTGTTATACAGATAGCTAGAATCTCAGCCATAAAGCAGGGCAGGACAGCTGCTTACAATGGGGGGGATCAGATAGGATCTGTGCCACTGTGACAGAATGCTCTGTTATACAGATAGCTAGAATCTCAGCCATAAAGCAGGGCAGGACTGCTGCTTACAATGGGGGGATCAGATAGGATCTGTGCCACTGTGACAGAATGTTCTGTTATACAGATAGCTAGAATCTCAGCCATAAAGCAGGGCAGGACTGCTGCTTACAATGGGGGGGGATCAGATAGGATCTGTGCCACTGTGACAGAATGCTCTGTTATACAGATAGCTAGAATCTCAGCCATAAAGCAGGGCAGGACTGCTGCTTACAATGGGGGGGATCAGATAGGATCTGTGCCACTGTGACAGAATGCTCTGTTATACAGATAGCTAGAATCTCAGCCATAAAGCAGGGCAGGACTGCTGCTTACAATGGGGGGGATCAGATAGGATCTGTGCCACTGTGACAGAATGCTCTGTTATACAGATAGCTAGAATCTCAGCCATAAAGCAGGACAGGACTGCTGCTTACAATGGGGGGATCAGATAGGATCTGTGCCACTGTGACAGAATGCTCTGTTATATAGATAGCTAGAATCTCAGCCATAAAGCAGGGATTTCTGATAGAAAGTTCTGATAAACTATAAGTTCCATGCAGGATGTGCCGCTTTGCAGAGCGATTTGACAAAATTAGAAAACTGGGCAGCAAACTGGAAAATGAGGTTCAATGTTGATAAGTGCAAAGTTATGCACTTTGGTAGAAATAATATAAACGTGAACTATCTACTGAATGGCAGTGTGTTGGGGGCATCCTTAATGGAGAAGGATCTAGGGGTTTTTGTTGATAACAAGTTGTCTAATTCCAGGCAGTGTCATTCTGTGGCTACTAAAGCAAATAAAGTGCTGTCTTGTATAAAAAAGGGCATTGACTCAAGGGATGAGAACATAATTTTGCCCCTTTATAGGTCCCTGGTAAGGCCTCACCTTGAGTATGCAGTGCAGTTTTGGGCTCCAGTCCTTAAGAAGGATATTAATGAGCTGGAGAGAGTGCAGAGACTGCAACTAAACTGGTAAAGGGGATGGAAGGGTTAAACTATGAGGTGAGACTGTCGAGGTTGGGGTTGTTTTCTCTGGAAAAGAGGCGCTTGCGAGGGGACATGATTACTCTGTACAAGTACATTAGAGGGGATTATAGGCAGTTGGGGGATGTTCTTTTTTCCCATAAAAACAATCAGCGCACCAGAGGTCACCCCTTTAGATTAGAGGAAAGGAGCTTCCATTTGAAGCAGCGTAGGTGGTTTTTCACGGTGAGGGCAGTGAGGTTGGGGAATGCCCTTCCTTTTGATGGGGTAATGGCAGATTCTGTTAATGCCTTTAAGAGGGGCCTGGATGAGTTCTTGATCAATCAGAATATCCAAGGCTATTGTGATACTAATATCTACAGTTAGTACTAGTGGTTGTATATATAGTTTATGTATGTGAGTGTATAGATTGGTAGGTGTGGGTTGTGGGTGCTGGGTTTACTCGGATGGGTTGAACTTGATGGACACTGGTCTTTTTTCAACCCTATGTAACTATGTAACTATGATATAAAGAAAGCTACAAGAATAAAGAAAGTATGTTTTTCTATAGAATAGTCAAAACATTCCCTTTGTATCTGGATCTTGTTGCTTACCATTAAACAATGTGCTGATCTGCATGGACAGTAAAGCATGAGTAGTTTGCCGTTACTGTAGATTGGATGGCTGAATTAGATTCTAACTGAGACTTTTCTCTCCTTTTTCTGATAGCAATTCCTATGGACAGTGTATGTGGGCCCACAAAAGTCATAAGGGCCGAGGAAGGAGCACATGTGTTTCTACCAGTGCCCGAGTCGAGGACGGGACCTTTTACTTGGCGGTTTGATACCGGAAACTTCTTTCTAAAATTTGCTAGAACAGAAGCTGGCGGAAAGGTACAGGAGATAGATGACAGATTCATGGAGGGAGTCAGTTCCGCGGGATTCAAAGGCAGAGTGAGCAGCACAGAGGATGGTTCTTTAATCATTGCCAATGTATCCACCAATGACCCACAAATCTACTTTGAATTTGCAGACGGAAGGGGCTGTGTCCAAGAGTATCGTCTCCTAATCTACAGTAAGTGCACCCACACCTGCATTTTTACTTGCTTTGCCCCATTCCCCGACCCGCAACTGCTTTATCTGCAACGCGGTCCGCAACCAGCCAATAAGCAGGAAGTGCTGTTGCTGAAAACCGGAAGTAGCATCATCAGAAGTCGACGGCGTAGAAAAAAACACTTAAAAAAATGCTTAAATGGGTAAAATATAAATATTATTGGTAATATAATATTAGATAAGAAATATGGACAAGAGCCACAACCCGATCTGCATCTATACCCACATCCGATGATTCTTCCGCTACCTGACCCGCTGCAGGTCTGTATAATAGATGGAACAGAGTGATGATTCTATGCCCCATATGTAATAAAAGGTAAAAAGTCTTCCCAGGTGCAGAAACCCATAGCAATCAATGAACTGTTTCCTGATCTATAAACTCTACCTGATGATTGGTTTCTATAGGTTGCACCTTATTATCACGGGGGCAAAGCAAAGGTCAGATGAGGAGATGGACCATTCCCTAGAGCAGGGATCCCCAACCTTTTATGAGGTTGAGCCACATTCAAATGGAAAAAGTTTTGGAGAGCAACACAAGCATTAAAAAAAGTTCCTGGAGGTGCCAATAAGAGCTATAATTGGCTATTCAATAGTCCCCCATGTTGATAGGAAGCCTACAGAAGGCCCTGTATGGCAATTACACTAGGTTTTTATGCAACTAAAGCTTGCCCCCTAACCAGACATTCAAAATGAAGCAGCTACTTTGAGGCCACTGGGACCAACAACCAAGGGATAGGGGAGCAACATGTTGCTACTGAACCACTGGTTGGGGATCACTGCTCTAGAGCTTCAATCATTCTAAGCTCCTGGGATTGGGAACAGGAGTTGAGGAGGAGAAGAGGACTGGGCAGGGGGAGAGGAGACTTGGTCAGAGAGGCAGAAGGTTGACAAGATGGGCAGGAAACATAAGGTCAGCCAGGTAAGGTTCAGAGTAGTGGAAGCTGTACGAAAGAGTCCTTCTCCTCATCTGCTTTGCCCCCGTGATAATAGGGTTTCATATAACAATTTATTTGTTTTTGGCACAGAATCATTAAAAGCTGAAGATATCCTGATCCGCTGCAATGCCAATGTCACTGGGATGGAACCGCGTAACATTACCCTGACCTGTGCCGTGGCCCAACCACACGTGAATGTCTCTTGGGATGTAACAAATCGGACTGGCGCCGAGGCGGAAGGACACACTCTTCACATCTATAATGTAGATACAAATGATACTTACAGTTGTACAGCACAAGATTCCATCAGCAGGGCCTCCAGAACCATAAATCCTTGGGATCTCTGTCACCAAGGTAACGATTCTTGACTTCTAGAAGATTTGTTCAAATATCATCTGCCTAAATTTAAGTTGATCGAGAGCAGTAGTTCCCAAACCCCCCTAGGGGAGATTAAGGCATCAGTATGTTGACCCAGCTTGAGATATGGAGAAAATGCCTATTTTATAGATGCTTCTAGAAGCTGAATACTTATTTGTTGACCTAGGCAGTCTTGGGACTATGACTCAATGATGATGATACTCCATATAATGCCTGTGCCTCCTCAACAAGAAGAAGAAGACCCACCAGAAGAATGTTTCTGGCAGAATATACATGGTTCTGGTGCTAAATGATAAGCTGGAGTGTTAAACAAGATACAATGGATCAGTGGGGAGGCCATGGCCCCAGATTAATTCAGAGGACCCAATGTGGGATACTGACAGAGCTCTAGAACATTTTGATATTGACTACCTTATATATTGCCTCATTAGATCTTTCTGCTCGACCAATGGGATGAACTGTAAGCTTCTGGCCAACATTTGGGCTCACCATATACAGTACATCCTATATTCATATACAGTATTACCTTGCTGCACAATGTGTGGGGGGCTTGGCCCCACATATTGGCCCAAAACTTCCAGTTCCTCCCATTGGTGGAACAAAATGATCTCTAATGTAGGTATAGATAAGGCAGTCAATATCAATATTCTCTAGAGCAAATATGTCAAACACAAGGCCTGGGGGCCAAATCCGGCCCACCTGGCTGTTTTATGTGGCCCTTGGTGAGTGTGTCTGACCATCCAGCCTGATTTCCATTTTCCTCACATAGTAACTAAGACTAAGGGGTATATTTATCATGCTGTGTGGAGTGAAGCATTACCAGTCATGTTGCCCAAGGCAACCAATCAGTAATCAGATTTCAACAGTAGCAAAGCATCTGATTGGCTGCTATGAGCAACATCACTGGTAATGTCTTACTCCACTTTTTACACATTGGGATAAATATACCCCTTAGTATCTTACTAAGTATATTAATAAAAAATTTGGCCCGCGACTTAGCCTGTGTTTTAGATTTCGGCCCCCTGATGTGATTGAGTTTGACACCCCTGCTCTAGAGCTTAATCCGTAAGTATCCCGCATTGATTCAAATCATCCCCCCCACGGATCCATTGTATCTTGTATAACACTCCATCACCAGAACCATGCTTATTTACCCAAAAACATTCTTCTGGTGGGTCTTTTTCTTCATGTTTAGGAGGCACAGGCATTATTTAAGGTCACCCATTGGTGTAACATGGGTTTGGGTGTAATAAAAAGCACCAACAGGAGAGCAGGGCTGGGCAGCAGAACCACGAGGAAACAGCATGGGGTCTATACAGCTAGGAAAGGCTACTGCGTGTATTAATTTCCCTGCAATGAGACCTCTATCTGGCTGCCCAGATCTATTACCGCTTAAGGGCAAATGCCCATACCTGGTGCCTCTTACCTTCCAGTTTGTGCCTGTATGTTACTCAACCACTTAGATTGTAAGCTCTACGGGGCAGGGACCTCCTTCCTACTGTGTCTCATACCTCATGGCACTTATATATATATTTATTGTATTTGTTTATTATAACACTTGCCCTCCCTGTGTGTAATTGTGTATATTGTAAGATTGTACAGCGCTTCGTACCCTTGTGGCGCTTTATAAATAAAGTTATACATACATACATACATACAGTCTTAGTACTTATATTTCTCATTAAGGCGCCCATTCCTAGTGCTTTGGGATCCTCACATGTCTCTGGGCCCTGGGAAGCCCTTATTGCAATCAGTCTCGCTTTGGCACGGCTCACTATTGGCACGGCTCACTATTGGCACTGAGCCCCATTTGGTTTGGCTTGATCCCACCATTGTAGACGACTCTCTGTTTTTTTAATCCGTATAATGTTTGTATGTGTCGTACCTTGTTCCCAATCTGCCTTGTTTATATGTATCCCCAAGTGCCCTGGGACTGTTCGTTCTGCTTTGTTAGCACAGACACTATGATAGGTCAGGGCATTTGTGCTGCCACGGGTTGTACCCCGGCCAAGATTGAGCGAATAAATGGGAATAGGTGCCCCGAGGGGAAAAGCCTATAGAACTGATATATCTAAGAGCTCAAATACAAGCTCTCCTGTGCTTACGCTGTAATGTAAATGTATTTGTTTATATATTAAACCTAGGATTTGGGAAAGAGAGTCTTCCAACGGTTCCAGCCCCGAATCAGAATGTGAATGAGGAGAAGCAGACATGCCATATCCATATCCATAGTATCCCACAGCCAGATCCGGAAACAGATTAAAACATCTTTGGAAGGTAAAAATTCTGTCACAGTGGCACAGATCCTATCTGATCCCCCCCATTGTAAGCAGCAGTCCTGCCCTGCTTTATGGCTGAGATTCTAGCTATCTGTATAACAGAGCATTCTGTCACAGTGGCACAGATCCTATCTGATCCCCCCCATTGTAAGCAGCAGTCCTGCCCTGCTTTATGGCTGAGATTCTAGCTATCTGTATAACAGAGCATTCTGTCACAGTGGCACAGATCCTATCTGATCCCCCCCATTGTAAGCAGCAGTCCTGCCCTGCTTTATGGCTGAGATTCTAGCTATCTGTATAACAGAGCATTCTGTCACAGTGGCACAGATCCTATCTGATCCCCCCCATTGTAAGCAGCAGTCCTGCCCTGCTTTATGGCTGAGATTCTAGCTATCTGTATAACAGAGCATTCTGTCACAGTGGCACAGATCCTACCTGATCCCCCCCCCATTGTAAGCAGCAGTCCTGCCCTGCTTTATGGCTGAGATTCTAGCTATCTGTATAACAGAGCATTCTGTCACAGTGGCACAGATCCTATCTGATCCCCCCATTGTAAGCAGCAGTCCTGCCCTGCTTTATGGCTGAGATTCTAGCTATCTGTATAACAGAGCATTCTGTCACAGTGGCACAGATCCTATCTGATCCCCCCATTGTAAGCAGCAGTCCTGCCCTGCTTTATGGCTGAGATTCTAGCTATCTGTATAACAGAGCATTCTGTCACAGTGGCACAGATCCTATCTGATCCCCCCATTGTAAGCAGCAGTCCTGCCCTGCTTTATGGCTGAGATTCTAGCTATCTGTATAACAGAGCATTCTGTCACAGTGGCACAGATCCTATCTGATCCCCCCCCCCCCATTGTAAGCAGCAGTCCTGCCCTGCTTTATGGCTGAGATTCTAGCTATCTGTATAACAGAGCATTCTGTCACAGTGGCACAGATCCTATCTGATCCCCCCATTGTAAGCAGCAGTCCTGCCCTGCTTTATGGCTGAGATTCTAGCTATCTGTATAACAGAGCATTCTGTCACAGTGGCACAGATCCTATCTGATCCCCCCATTGTAAGCAGCAGTCCTGCCCTGCTTTATGGCTGAGATTCTAGCTATCTGTATAACAGAGCATTCTGTCACAGTGGCACAGATCCTATCTGATCCCCCCCATTGTAAGCAGCAGTCCTGCCCTGCTTTATGGCTGAGATTCTAGCTATCTGTATAACAGAGCATTCTGTCACAGTGGCACAGATCCTATCTGATCCCCCCATTGTAAGCAGCAGTCCTGCCCTGCTTTATGGCTGAGATTCTAGCTATCTGTATAACAGAGCATTCTGTCACAGTGGCACAGATCCTATCTGATCCCCCCCCATTGTAAGCAGCAGTCCTGCCCTGCTTTATGGCTGAGATTCTAGCTATCTGTATAACAGAGCATTCTGTCATAGTGGCACAGATCCTATCTGATCCCCCCATTGTAAGCAGCAGTCCTGCCCTGCTTTATGGCTGAGATTCTAGCTATCTGTATAACAGAGCATTCTGTCACAGTGGCACAGACCCTATCTGATCCCCCCATTGTAAGCAGCAGTCCTGCCCTGCTTTATGGCTGAGATTCTAGCTATTCTAATAGAATACCATCTCCATCCCAGTATAATAATAAAGAGTTCATCAATTTAAATTCAGAAGCAATAACTAGCGGGAAACAGAACATGTGGT
This sequence comes from Xenopus tropicalis, assembly GCF_000004195.4. Classification (NCBI taxonomy): domain Eukaryota; kingdom Metazoa; phylum Chordata; class Amphibia; order Anura; family Pipidae; genus Xenopus; species Xenopus tropicalis. The sequence goes on along the minus strand of NC_030684.2, from coordinate 136,865,881 downwards.
CAAATAGGGTCAGAGGGAAGCCATAAGACCATGACCCCTGTCCCCTTGCAGACCAGAATCCCCCATGATCCCTGTTCCACCTTCCCTACCCCCCCACTGCCCACGACCACTGTTCCAGAGTAAGAGCGGGGTGTATATTTACATCACTGATCTAGACCTCCAAAATTGCATCCAGTGCATCCACACTGTCAGGGACCAGTTACCCCTTAATTCTCTCTATTTAATCTCTAATTATAGAATTATTATAGATAGAACTGTATCTATATTATTAAAAATGAACACCGTAAAATAACATCATTTTCTTTCTTTTTCAGGGAGAAAGGGATAAAAGAGAGAGAATTCTGCTTAGTTCTCCATGCATGAAAGGACTCTCAGCCGCACACAACTGATTACTGACATTACTATTCCTGATTTACTAATAATTGTATAATACATTCTGCAGTGTTTCCGATTTCAGACATTAGTGAGCTGATTTGCACTAATCCTTACTCCTCCTTTGTCATGTCTTTTAGCACATCTGTATATAATGCAGGTATGGGATCCGTTATCCAGAAACCTATACCTGTACTTGATCCCAACTAAGATATAATTACCCCTTATTGGGGGCAGAACAGCCCTATTGGGTTTATTTAATGGTTAAATGATTCCCTTTTCTCTGTAATAATAAAACAGTACCTGTACTTGATCCCAACTAAGATATAATTACCCCTTATTGGGGGGCAGAACAGCCCTATTGGGTTTATTTAATGGTTAAATGATTCCCTTTTCTCTGTAATAATAAAACAGTACCTGTACTTGATCCCAACTAAGATATAATTACCCCTTATTGGGGGCAGAACAGCCCTATTGGGTTTATTTAATGGTTAAATGATTCCCTTTTCTCTGTAATAATAAAACAGTACCTGTACTTGATCCCAACTAAGATATAATTACCCCTTATTGGGGCAGAACAGCCCTATTGGGTTTATTTCATGGTTAAATGATTCCCTTTTCTCTGTAATAATAAAACAGTACCTGTACTTGATCCCAACTAAGATATAATTACCCTGAGATTCTTTAATAGGCCACTAAACATAATATAAACTGTCTGTTGGTTAAGTATTCATTCTGGGGGTATAGTTTTCCTTTAATAATAATAATTGAACTTTTGGATTTCTAATTACAATGAAAAATAGAAATGCATTGAAAATGTCGTCCCAAGAAGAGTTTTATAACTAACCCTTATTTCACACTCTTTTATCTATAGGGTGAGGCTGAAAATGAGGCTAATAAATTGTGTCTCGTTAAAAAATGTATCTTGATTAAAAAACAAATGTATTCAGAAGAGACCAAATAACGGAAAGGCTGGGTGTAATTCCGTGTGGGGTTAGTAACCGCGCAGTTAGAGACAGTGGTAACAAATTGACTAAAATATTGATATTTAGGTCTGTTCCAAGTTCCTAGTTGTTCTTCCCCCCAGGTATCGGCCTGTGTGCCAACAGAACTTTCCATTTGGCTCTAACACTAAAGAGAATATTTATACAGAGGGCTTGTGTGAGTCGAGGACGGGACCTTTTACTTGGCAGTTTAATACCGGAAAATTCTTTCTAAAATTTGCTAGAACAGAAGCTGGCGGAAAGGTACAGGAGATAGATGAAAGATTCATGGAGGGAGTCAGTTCCGCAAGATTCAAAGGCAGAGTGAGCGGCACAGAGGATGGTTCTTTAATCATTGCCAATGTATCCAGCAATGACCCAGAAGGCTACTTTGAATTTGCAGACGGAAGGGGCTGTGTCCAAGAGTATCATCTCCTAATCTACAGTAAGTGCACCCACACCTGCAACCCGCATTTTTACTTGCTTTGCCCCATTCCCCAACCCGCAACTGCTTTATCCGCAATCAGCCAATAAACAGGAAGTGCTGTTGTTGAAAACCGGAAGTGGCATCATCAGGAGACGGTGGCGTAGAAAAAGAACATTTAAAAAATGCGTAAAGGGGCAAAATTGAAATATTTTTGGTAATATAATATTAGATAAGAAATATGGACAAGAGCTGCAACCCGACCCACATCCGATGATTCTTCCGCTACCTGACCCGCTGCAGGTCTGTATAATAGATGGAACAGAGTGATGATTCTATGCCCCATATCTAATAAAAAGTAAAAAGTCTGCCCAGGTGCAGAAACCCATAGCAATCAATGAACTGTTTCCTGATCTATAAACTCTACCTGATGATTGGTTTCTATAGGTTGCACCTTATTATCACGGCGGCAAAGCAGAGGTCAGATGAGGAGATGGACCATTCCCTAGAGCAGGGATCCCAAACTATTGAGGTTGAGCCACATTCAAATGGAAAAAGTGTTGGGGATCAACACAAGCATGAAAAAAATTCCTGGAGGTGCCAATAAGAGCTGTAATTGGCTATTCAATAGTCCCCCATGTTGACTGGCAGCCTACAGAAGGCTCTGTTTGGCAATTACACTGGGTTTTTATGCAACTAAAGCTTGCCCCCTAACTAGAAATTGAAGCTGAATACATATTTGTTGACCTGATCTTGACTCAATGGATGATACTCCATATAATGCCTGTGCCTCCTCAACAACAAGAAGAAGAAGACCCACCAGAAGAATGTTTCTGGCAGAATATACATGGTTCTGGTGCTAAATGATAAGCTGGAGTGTTAAACAAGGTACAATGGATCAGTGGGGAGGCCATGGCCCCAGATTATTTCAGAGGACCCAATGTGGGATACTGACAGAGCTCTAGAACATTTTGATATTGACTACCTTATATATTGCCTCATTAGATCTTTCTGCTCCACCAATGGGATGAACTGTAAGCTTTTGGCCAACATTTGGGGTCACCATATACAGTACTTCATATATTCATATACAGTATTACCTTGCTGCACAATATGGGGGGGACTTGGCCCCACATATTGGCCAAAAGCTTCCAGTTCCTCCCATTGGTGGAACAGAATGATCTCTAATGTAGGTATAGATAAGGCAGTTAATATCAATATTCTCTAGCCCATATATGTCAAACTCAAGGCTGGGGGCCAAATCCGGCCCACCTGGCTGTTTTATGTGGCCCTTGGTGAGTGTGTCTGACCATCCAGCCTGATCAATTTCCATTTTCCTCACATAGTAACTAAGACTAAGGGGTATATTTATCATGCTGTGTGGAGTGAAGCATTACCAGTAATGTTGCCCAAGGCAACCAATCAGTAATCAGATTTCAACAGTAGCAAAACATCTATTGGCTGCTATGAGCAACATCACCGGTAATGTCTTACTCCACTTTTTACACATTGGGATAAATATACCCCTTAGTATCTTACTAAGTATATGAATAAAAAATTTGGCCCGCAACTTAGCCTGTGTAGATTTCGGCCCCCTTATGTGATTGAGTTTGACACCCCTGCTCTAGAGCTTAATCTGTAAGTATCCCGCATTGAGTCCTCTAAAGTAACCTGGGGCAATGGGTGGTTCTTAAATCATGCCCCCCCACTGACCCATTGTATCTTGTATAACACTCCATCAGCAGAACCATGCTTATTTACCCAAAAACATTCTTCTGGTGGGTCGTTTTCTTCATGTTTAGGAGGCACAGGCATTATTTGAGGTCAACTATTGGTGTAACATGGGTTTGGGTGTAATAAAAAGCACCAACAGGATGGCAAGGTTGACATTTAGAGGTGGGCAGCAGAACCACGAGGAAACAGAATGGGGTCTATGCGGCTAGGAAAGGCTACTGTGTGTATTAATTTCCTATATCTGACTGCCCGGATCTATTATGTCTTAGTACTTATGTACTATTCCTAGTGCTTTGGAAATGTCTCTGGGCCCTGGGAAGCCCTTATTGCAATCAGTCTCGCTTTGGCACGGCACACTATTGGCACTGAGCCCAGAGTCTATGCGCTATCATAAGTCAGGGCCTCGGTGCATTTGTGTGTCTGCCACGGGTTGCTGTACCCCGGCCAACACAAGCATTAGAAAAGATTGAGCTAATAAATGGGAATAGGTGCCCTGAGGGAAAAAGCCTATAGCATTGACTTCATATACAAGCTCTCCTGTGCATATGCTGTAATGTAAATGTAGGGGACCCATAGGGTTAAGCTCCCTATGGTTTTACTCCTACCTCTTCACAATCTGTACTGTTATTGGGCAGAGCCATTATACTCAGGTTTCAGTTATGTAACTGTATTCCCTATAGGTTTATACAGGTTGTACACACCCCCTGCAGGCTGATATAGTGTCTGGCAGGAGGGAGTGGCTTTCTCTTTTGGCTGCATGCTGTGTCCTGGGCAGAGCTCCATCTGAGCCTGGACCGGACATAGGCCCAGAAGCCATTTTGTACCCTAGGGGACCTTATACCCTAGTGAAAGTCGGGGACAGGGCCCCGTGAATGAGAACAAGCCAGCACAGCAGCTTTATTTAATAGCACCCTCTAGGAGAGTGAGCACAGTCAGTCTAGCTAGAAAGGGCAGCTATTAGCCCAGAACCACCGTTGGCTGGAAGGGATCCGTTCCAGTAAAGGGCATCCATCCTGGGCTCTCAGCTAATACTCTGCACCTCTCCATGTTGGGCTATACTGTTCCTAAAGGTCACAACTGCTGTTTATCACTGTGATTAAATCTATATCTACTGCTTGTGAGTATATGACAACCCTGCATAACATCCGTGTCTTGGACCAATAAACCTGTATTATAGTTCAACATAAAGAATCCTCTGGCGTCCATTTATATCTGTTGCACCACACTACTTCAGCTAGTTGTAGTTCATCTACACCCTCGCTCCATAGTAAATCTCCCACTTAGCGGAGGCCCATGCCTAAGTATTAAGGGTCGCATGTAACACATGCTCTATACCATTTACTAGCCCGGGTTTTGCCATATCCTAGCCAAACAAGTGTTACACTTACATTAGCTAAAGGAGAGTTAGAGCTAAGGTGAAAACTAGTCTGTTTCCCTTGTAACAGTGGAAGCTCCTTATCTGATAAACTATATGCCCCCCTCACTCCTCCCCCACAACCCTTTACTGGTCCCACTGCCCCGTCTACATTAGCTTTCCCATAAGAATCTAGCTCACCCACCCCCCCTTGTCTAGTTTAAACACTCCTCCAGCCTCTTAACCATTCTCTCCCCTAGCACAGCAGACCCCCTTCCATTGAGCTGCAATCTGTCATGACTGTATAGATTGTACCCCTGTATAGATTGTACATAGGGTCAGAGGGAAGCCATAAGACCATGACCCCTGTCCCCTTGCAGACCAGAATCCCCCATGATCCCTGTTCCACCTTCCCTACCCCCCCACTACCACTGTTCCAGAGTGAGAGAGGGAGTATAGTTACATCACTGATCTAGACCTCCAAAATTGCATCCAGTGCATCCACACTGTAAGGGACCAGTTACCCCTTAATTCTATTTAATATAGAATTATTATAGATAGAACTATATCTATATTATTAAAAATGAACACAGTAAAATAACATAATTTTCTTTCTTTTTAAGGGAGAAAGGGATAAAAGAGAGAGAATTCTGCTTAGTTCTCTTCATGTATGAAAGGACTCTCAGCCGCACACAACTGATTACTGACATTACTATTCCTGATTTACTAATAATTGTATAATACATTCTGCAGTGTTTCTGATTTCAGACATTAGTGAGCTGATTTGCACTAATCCTTACTCCTACTTTGTCATGTCTTTTAGCACATCTGTATATAATGCAGGTATGGGATCCGTTATTCAGAAACCTATACCTGTACTTGATCCGAACTAAGATATAATTACCCCTTATTGGGGGCAGAACAGCCCTATTGGGTTTATTTCATGGTTAAATGATTCCCTTTTCTCTGTAATAATAAAACAGTACCTGTACTTGATCCCAACTAAGATATAATTACCCCTTATTGGGGCAGAACAGCCCTATTGGGTTTATTTAATGGTTAAATTATTCCCTTTTCTCTGTAATAATAAAACAGTACCTGTACTTGATCCCAACTAAGATATAATTACCCCTTATTGGGGGCAGAACAGCCCTATTGGGTTTATTTAATGGTTAAATGATTCCCTTTTCTCTGTAATAATAAAACAGTACCTGTACTTGATCCCAACTAAGATATAATTACCCCTTATTGGGGGCAGAACAGCCCTATTGGGTTTATTTCATGGTTAAATGATTCCCTTTTCTCTGTAATAATAAAACAGTACCTGTACTTGATCCCAACTAAGATATAATTACCCCTTATTGGGGCAGAACAGCCCTATTGGGTTTATTTCATGGTTAAATGATTCCCTTTTCTCTGTAATAATAAAACAGTACCTGTACTTGATCCCAACTAAGATATAATTACCCCTTATTGGGGGCAGAACAGCTCTATTGGGTTTATTTCATGTTTAAATGATTCCCTTTTCTCTGTAATAATAAAACAGTACCTGTACTTGATCCCAACTAAGATATAATTACCCCTTATTGGGGGCAGAACAGCCCTATTGGGTTTATTTCATGGTTAAATGATTCCCTTTTCTCTGTAATAATAAAACAGTCTCATCTGCCACTTAAGAGGTTCTCCTTCATCAATTCTTTTTCTCAAAAATGTTTCTTTGGCAAAGATTGTTTAACTGTGTGAAAAAGTGAATTAGATTGTGTGAATATTCATACACATACACTGTAGATATACAGGTCTGGGACCTGTTAGCCAGAATGCCCGGGATCTGGGGTTTTCTGTATAAAGGGGGTCTGTCTATAATTTGAATCTCCATACCTTAAGTCGACTAAAAATTATTTAAACATGAAATAAACCCAATAGGATTGTTCTACCCTCAATAAGGGGTAATTGTGTAAGCTTAAATGGGATCAGTACTGAGATTAACTGGCCCCCTGCAGGGTTCACACCTCAGGCTCAAACTGTTCACCTGCTCACACCTCAGACACACTCTGCCTGCCCTATGCTGCCTGTGTGTGCCATACTCTGCCTGCCCTATGCTGCCTGTGTGTGCCATACTCTGCCTGCCCTATGCTGCCTGTGTGTGCCATACTCTGCCTGTCCTATGCTGTCTGTGTGTGTTATACTCTGCCTGCCCTATGCTGCCTGTGTGTGCCATACTCTGCCTGCCCTATGCTGCCTGTGTGTGCCATACTCTTCCTGCCCTATGCTGCCTGTTTGTGCCATACTCTGCCTGCCCTACCCTGCCTGTGTGTGCCATACTCTTCCTGCCCTATGCTGCCTGTTTGTGCCATACTCTGCCTGCCCTATGCTGCCTGTGTGTGCCATACTCTGCCCGCCCTATGCTGCCTGTGGGAGGTGAACCTGGCAGGGGTTTGTTCTGGAAGTTTGTGAGCATTTGGAAATAGTGATTATATGGCCCCTAGGGTGTGGGGGGTTACTGTGCTATTAAGGGTGTGTCTTAATATGACATAATATAATTCTTTCACAAATTAATGAAGGGTGATATCTCCACAGTGAGCACCATTGGGTTTTTGCTGCGCTTATACCATTAATGTGGGTATGGTCTTAAAAGCTCTTGTGATAACATGGGTGTGGTTTGAAGTGGGTGCCATTTAAAAAATGGGAGTGGTCAAAACGGGCTTCCATTATCAGCCCTCCACCATGTATGCCAGAGAAATTCCTGCCCTCGGTACCACAGAAGTTGTACAGAACTGGTCTAGATGGATCCGGGTGTTGGACACGGTGACCCCTTGGGGCTTAAATGAAATGTATTCAGTAGTGCTTTGTACGAACAGACTGTGCTCTTAATGGGATTTCTATATGTTTAGCCCAAAATGTCACAATAAAATGTTTTTTTTCTTCTTTCAGTTCCTGCGTGCTTATCCCATATATAGATATAAGTATGAAATCACACAAGCCCTCTGTATAAATATTCTCTTTAGTGTTAGAGCCAAATGGAAAGTGCTGTTGGCACACAGGCCGATACCTGGGGGGAAGAATAACTAGGAACTTGGAACAGACCTAAATATCGATATTTTAGTCAATTTGTTACCACTGTCTCTAACTGCGCGGTTACTAACCCCACACGGAATTACACCCAGCTTTCCTGTTATTTGGTCTCTTCTGAATACATTTGTTTTTTAATCAAGATACATTTTTTAACGAGACACAATTTATTAGCCTCATTTTCAGCCTCACCCTATAGATAAAAGAGTGTGAAATAAGGGTTAGTTATAAAACTCTTCTTGGGACGACATTTTCAATGCATTTCTATTTTTCATTGTAATTAGAAATCCAAAATTTCAATTATTAAAGTATTTATTTATTTTGTTTCAAAACAAACAAGACATTTAACATTTCTAACAATCATTTCTTGTACAGCATATTGAATCGTCAGTATACAGAGGATGTCTATACAGAGTATAAATTGTACCAGGTTACCTAGAGATTGCACATTAAACAGGTTTCAGCCATGATGTGTTAACGGTTTTCCTTTATACAATATAGTGGTAATAGGGGCATTTCTCCATCAACCTTATGGAGCAGGTTCTGGCCAACAATGTTTAGACTGTGGGATAAATATCAACCCATGTGCCCCAAACTCTATCAAATTTGTCGGGGATTCCTCTAGCTTCATACGTTAACTTAATCATTGGTAGCATTTTGTTTACTAGGTTCAGCCATTGAGAGATGGTGGGGGTGGTGGGTTTCAGCCAATTGAGAATTATGTTCTTTTTAGCGTAAAATAACAGCGATCTACACAGTATACGGGTTTTATTGAGTGGTATAACTTCATCCATTACCCCAAATATACAGAATTCAATTGCCAGAATATGCGGTATGGCTAAGTTATCATTTAGACACTTCATAATTCCTTTCCAGTATTTCTGGATCTGAGGGCAGGACCATATGACATGATGGAAATTGGCTTGGACCTCTTGACACCTGGGGCATTCTGATGTTCTATCAGAGTATATTCTGTTCAGTCTAGCAGGGGTATAGTAGAAATGGTGCAGGATTTTAAAGTTTATCAGTTTGTCCCTGGTGGATATTAAAAAACTATACGCAGAATCTGTGGCTTCTTCCCACTGCTCATCTGTAATGGTTGGGGCGGATTGGCGCCATTTAACAAGTGCCCTCTCAAAGGGAGATTTGATGGTATCTTGTAGTATATTGTACAGGTTTGATACCAGTTTTTTTGGGTTAGAGTTTCTAAGTATTGAATCAATAGGGTAGTTCTGATACTTTATTTGATATGAGCCAAACTGAGCTTTGAATGCATGTCTGAGTTGCATGTATCGGAATTGCTCGATTTTCAGGTTTGGCAATTGTTCCAAGAGTTGTGGCAGTGACATTAAAGTATCATTTTGCAGAATTTGCCCCAGGGTTTTAATACCCATTTTAGGCCAGTATATAAAATCTTCCAAGTTACGGAAGTGCATAAAGTGGGAGTTACCCCATAATGGTGTATGGGGAGCTAGTAAGTATGGGGTGGATTTAGTTAGCTTCCGAGCAGTTTGCCAGGATTGATAAGTTGCTAATAGTACCGGTGGTAGTGGGTTGGAATCGCATAGTCTGCGTAAGGGACAGTGTGTCATTGCTTCTAATGAGCCAAGGATAGTGGCTATTAGTGCCATATTGGGGTCTTCTGCATCTGGGAGAAACCAGGGGTGTATATGGGATAATTGGGCCGCTATATGATATAGATACATATCGGGTAATTGGAGGCCACCTTTCCCCAGAGGTGCAGGAAGTGATTTCCATGAAAACCTTGGTTGTTTGCCTGCCTATAGGAAGGAGGAAATGGTTCCATTTATTTTGCTGAAGAACTTTTTGGGGATTGTAGTTGGTGCATTCCGGAGAAAGTACAAGAATTTGGGGAGAAATATCATTTTAAATAAATTTATTCTCCCCCATAGCGTTAGTGGGAGCTTTTGCCAGGTAACAGTTGCAGAGATAAAGTTGGTGTGTAGTGGTTCTAGGTTCTGCTCTTGGAACAAAGAGCATAGTGGGGATATTATGATACCTAGGTATTTAATTTCGTCTGCCCAAGTTAGTTGGTTAGTCGTTGGTCTATCTACAGGTGGGATTGTATCTACCGGCATTATTTGAGACTTGTCCCAGTTTACCCGCAGCCCAGAGTATGAACCGAATTCTTGCACAATTTTAAGAATTTCTTGCAATGAGTGATGTGGGTCGGCTAGGAATAATAGGATATCGTCCGCATATAAAGCTATACGCTCTTCAATGTTACGGAGTCTGAACCCGCTGATATTGGTAGAGTGTCGAATGGCTATCGCTAGTGGCTCTATTGCCATAGCAAACAAAAGTGGGGAGAGGGGGCACCCCTGGCGTGTTCCCCTATGTAGACTAAAGGGTGGAGAGATAAGGTTATTCACTCTGATTTGGGCTTGGGGCGCCTTGTACAAAATTTTTATCCATGTTATAAAATTGGGGCCGCATCCAAATGCTTTTAGTGTTTCCCAGAGATAGGGCCATTCGATGGTGTCGAAGGCTTTTGCAGAGTCAAGTGAGACTATAATTCTGGATCCACTATTTTCATGGGCAATTTGTAAATTTGTATATAGCCTCCTGAGGTTGCATGTGGTAGATTTGTTGGGCATAAAGCCAGATTGGTCCGGGTGAATTATTGCAGTAATAATTTTAATAAGTCTATTTGCTAGGATTTTGGCCAGTATTTTCCCATCTGTGTTCATTAAGGAAATAGGACGGTATGAGCTACATTGTTCGGGATTCTTTCCGGACTTGAGAATTAATATAATGAGGGCTGAGTATACTGAGGGGGGCAGTTGTTGGGTGTTAAAGGCCTCCTCATACATAGTGAGGAGTTGGGGGGCTACGTTATCTATTATTGACCGGTACCATTCTGGTGGTAGACCATCCGGTCCGGGAGTTTTATTTGACGGGAGTGCTTGTATAGCATCGATAATTTCCTGTTTAGTAATGGGGTTATTTAAGTAGTTTGCTTGTTGTCTATCAAATTTTGGAATTGGTAGTTTAGCTAGATAGTCAGCAATAGTTTGGGTTGACTGTGTAGTTTTAGATTGGTACAGTGTGGCATAATATTCATAGAACACTTGCATTATATCTTGGGGTTTGGTGATTGCATTTCCTGCTTCTGATATTGCTCTAGGGATAACTGTGACTGAGTTTGTGGTGGCTGCTAGGTATGCAAGAGTTTTGCCATTTTTCTCCCCTTGGTCAAAAATTCGTTGGGCTGTATATAACAGCTTCTTGTTTGTTAGGGTGGTATATGTAAGTTCCAATTGTTGTTGGGCCTTAGTAAGGTTAGCGTGGTTTTCTGCATTGGGGTTTGTTACATGGGCTTGTTCGGCAATATTGAACTGGTTTTCAGCTTCCTTGCATATTTGTTTAGTTGTGTTGCGGGCTGCTGTTATGGCATTAATTAGATTACCCCTTGCAACAGCTTTGGAGGTTTCCCAGCATACAGAGATGGAAGCAGTACCATTGTTGTTTTCCCAGAATTCTTTATATTCACCAGCATTTCTCTCCTTTACCATATCATTTGCCAACCAAAGGGGGCTAAGTCTCCACATTTTAGAGGAGGGGATTTGGCCTATCTTTAGTTGTAGCATTAGAGGTGAGTGGTCAGAAAATGCTCTGGGAAGGTATGTGATATCCTCCACTAGGGCTAGTGCGTCTGGGGAGGCAAATGCAAAATCTATTCGGGAGAGTGTTTTGTGGGTGGCCGAGTGGCAGGAGTATTGAATGGTGTTAGGGTATTTCCATCTCCAGATTTCAGTAAGGTTCACATTGATCGCCCAGTTTGCTAAGGCGGTAGGAGTGTGGTTTACTGAGTTTAGTTTGTCCAGGTTGGGGTGTAGTAGGGCATTAAAGTCTCCCATTATATAGAGTGGAGCGGGGGGTAGGTTCGCTATTCTGGAGATAGTTGTCGTTAATACATCTGGGCTGCCTGGAGGGGGATTGTACAGGTTAACAATCGTAATTGGAGTGGAGTTGATTTTGCATTGCAGTATCACATACCTTCCCTGCACATCAAGACATACATGCAAAGTTTCATACATTACATTTTTCCTGACTAGAATCGCTACCCCTCTCGCATGGGAGGAAAATGGCGAATGGAAATGGTGGGCAACCCAGGGTTTTTTTAATGCGAGGATTTTGGATCCTACCAAATGGGTTTCTTGCAGTAAGAGTATTGTTGGGCTGCATTTTTTAAGGTATGTGAATAATTGGGCCCTTTTATATTTAGAGTTAAGTCCCCTGACATTCCAGGAGCATAGGGAGATACTTGTCATTGTATAGCCATGTTAATATTCGTTGACCGATTTGTATTCTGTTTAGCTCAGTAGTTCAAAATTTCAATTATTATTATTATTATTATTATTATTATTAAAGGAAAACTAGACCCCCAGAATGAATATTTAACCAACAGACAGTTTATATTATGTTTACTGGCCTATTAACAAATCTCAGGGTAATTATATCTTAGTTGGTTTATTATTACAGAGAAAAGGGAATCATTTAACCATTAAATAAACCCAATAGGGCTGTTCTGCCCCAATAAGGGGTAATTATATCTTAGTTGGGATCAAGTACAGGTACTGTTTTATTATTACAGAGAAAAGGGAATCATTTAACCATGAAATAAACCCAATAGGGCTGTTCTGCCCCCAATAAGGGGTAATTATATCTTAGTTGGGATCAAGTACAGGTACTGTTTTATTATTACAGAGAAAAGGGAATCATTTAACCATTAAATAAACCCAATAGGGCTGTTCTGCCCCAATAAGGGGTAATTATATCTTAGTTGGGATCAAGTACAGGTACTGTTTTATTATTACAGAGAAAAGGGAATCATTTAACCATTAAATAAACCCAATAGGGCTGTTCTGCCCCCAATAAGGGGTAATTATATCTTAGTTGGGATCAAGTACAGGTACTGTTTTATTATTACAGAGAAAAGGGAATCATTTAACCATTAAATAAACCCAATAGGGCTGTTCTGCCCCAATAAGGGGTAATTATATCTTAGTTGGGATCAAGTACAGGTACTGTTTTATTATTACAGAGAAAAGGGAATCATTTAACCATTAAATAAACCCAATAGGACTGTTCTGCCCCCAATAAGGGGTAATTATATCTTAGTTGGGATCAAGTACAGGTACTGTTTTATTATTACAGAGAAAAGGGAATCATTTAACCATGAAATAAACCCAATAGGGCTGTTCTGCCCCCAATAAGGGGTAATTATATCTTAGTTGGGATCAAGTACAGGTACTGTTTTATTATTACAGAGAAAAGGGAATCATTTAACCATTAAATAAACCCAATAGGGCTGTTCTGCCCCCAATAAGGGGTAATTATATCTTAGTTGGGATCAAGTACAGGTACTGTTTTATTATTACAGAGAAAAGGGAATCATTTAACCATGAAATAAACCCAATAGGGCTGTTCTGCCCCCAATAAGGGGTAATTACATCAAGTAATGTATTTAATGCAGATTTATATTGGATAACTTCTCAGCCCAGTGACTGGTTAATGTGCTTCTTAACCAGTCAGGGAGGGATTTAGTAGAGGTGGGAGGGATTTAGGAGAGGTGGGCGGGACATTATTTTTTAATATTATGTACGGAGAAAGGCAACATGTTTTAGTGTCACTGTTGGAATCAGGACTGACAGAGCCCTAGTACTGATCCCCCTCTGGGTGTGAGGCTGCGGGAGTTGCACATAGAAATCCTGTATAAAGAGGGAGAAGCAGAAGGAAAATGGTTCCTCTGTACCGGAGCCTCATGCTCTTTATTCTGCTGAAATGTAAGTTTCCCTCCTGCTCTGTATTTGTTTTGGCTTGTGCTGTACTAGACAAACAAGATGAAGTGTTTAAAAGTTTATAACAAAAAAAGAAAATTGCAAAATTTGCACAGAAGATTCAGGGATTTTCTAGAGGGGTCATTTATGAATGCAATAAATTTCAGTCACAAACCGCCATATATACAGTATATATATTTAGCCATGATTCACCATAAGTCACAGCACCGCTCTGCGCTGTATCCACCTCTATGGTGCCCAATGTCTCATTATAGATGCAGATGTGACTCTCTTTTAGCATAAATCGGCTCTATCATTTTAAGAGTGGGGGTCGTGTCACTTCTAAAGCATGTGTTCAAAACGGCATTTGCATCCGAATCACAGGGTGCGAGTTTGTGAGTTATAATCCATAGGTTGCTCCAGGGTTTCCAAGCATCAATACGTACATTTGTGCACTACTTACTACACATTAGAACTGCTTTCAGCTAACCTATTGTTTCTCCTACTCCCATGTAACTGGAGGAGTCCCAAGCCGGACTTGGATTTCTTACTATTGAGTGCTATTCTGATACCTACTGGGAGCTGCTATCTTGCTCCCTTCCCATTGTTCTGCTGATCGGCTGCTGGGGGTGAGGGGGGGGGGGATATCACTCCAACTTGCAGCGCAGCAGTAAAGTGTGCCTGAGTCTGAGCTTTCAGAAGGAGCCAGCGCTACACATTAGAACTGCTTTCAGCTAACCTATTGTTTCTCCTACTCCCATGTAACTGGAGGAGTCCCAAGCCGGACTTGGATTTCTTACTATTGAGTGCTATTCTGATACCTACTGGGAGCTGCTATCTTGCTCCCTTCCCATTGTTCTGCTGATCGGCTGCTGGGGGTGAGGGGGGATATCACTCTAACTTGCAGCGCAGCAGTAAAGTGTGACTGAAGATTATCAGAGCACAGGTCACATGGCTGCTGTGTCACAGAAACCCCCTCAGTGACTTTGAATATCCTTATCATTTACAGTAGGGGGTACATTATCCCTTATAATACATGAGTGATACTCAGAGTTCCCTGTATAACTCAGCCTGCAGCCTTGTGCCTTTATATGGGCACAGAACCCCTCAGTGACTGCTAATATCCTTATCATTTACAGTAGGGGGTACATTATCCCTTATAATACATGAGTGATACTCAGAGTTCCCTGTATAACTCAGCCTGCAGCCTTGTGCCTTTATATGGGCACAGAACCCCTCAGTGACTGCTAATATCCTTATCATTTACAGTAGGGGGTACATTATCCCTTATAATACATGAGTGATACTCAGAGTTCCCTGTATAACTCAGCCTGCAGCCTTGTGCCTTTATATGGGCACAGAACCCCTCAGTGACTGCTAATATCCTTATCATTTACAGTAGGGGGTACATTATCCCTTATAATACATGAGTGATACTCCGAGTTCCCTGTATAACTCAGCCTGCAGCCTTGTGCCTTTATATGGGCACAGAACCCCTCAGTGACTGCTAATATCCTTATCATTTTCGGAAGGGGGCACATTATCCTTTGTTTATAAATCAAACCCACATGTATATAATATTCTTGCTTTGCCTTACAGGTATGTTTCCAGAAATGAGTCCGTTAATCAGATGGGCCAGTGGTTCCTGTGAGTACTCTATTAGTCCTTTTATACAATTCAGTAGCTACAGTTACATAGTTACATAGGGTTGAAAAAAGACCAGAGTCCATCAAGTTCAACCCTTCCAAGTAAACCCAGCACCCACAACCTATACTTACCAATCTATACACTCACATACATAAACTATATATACAACCACTAATACTAACTGTAGGTATTAGTATCACAATAGCCTTGGGTATTCTGCTTGTTCAAGAACTCATCCAGGCCCCTCTTATAGGCATCAACAGAATCTGCCATTACCCCATCACTAGGAAGGGCATTCCCCAACCCCCTCACTGCCCTCACCGTGAGGAACCCCCTACCCAACATCCCCCGGCAGGGCATTCCCCAACCCCCTCACTGCCCTCACCGTGAGGAACCCCCTACCCAACATCCCCCGGCAGGGCATTCCCCAACCCCCTCACTGCCCTCACCGTGAGGAACCCCCTACCCAACATCCCCCGGCAGGGCATTCCCCAACCCCCTCACTGCCCTCACCGTGAGGAACCCCCTACCCAACATCCCCCGGCAGGGAATTCCCCAACCTCACTGCCCTCACCGTGAGGATCCCCCTACCCAACATCCCCCGGCAGGGCATTCCCCAACCTCACTGCCCTCACCGTGAGGATCCCCCTACCCAACATCCCCCGGCAGGGCATTCCCCAACCCCCTCACTGCCCTCACCATGAGGAACCCCCTACCCAACATCCCCCGGCAGGGCATTCCCCAACCCCCTCACTGCCCTCACCGTGAGGAACCCCCTACCCAACATCCCCCGGCAGGGCATTCCCCAACCCCCTCACTGCCCTCACCGTGAGGAACCCCCTACCCAACATCCTCCGGCAGGGCATTCCCCAACCCCCTCACTGCCCTCACCGTGAGGATCCCCCTACCCAACATCCCCTGGCAGGGCATTCCCAAACCCCCTCACTGCCCTCACCGTGAGGAACCCCCTACCCAACATCCCCCGGCAGGGCATTCCCCAACCTCACTGCCCTCACCGTGAGGATCCCCCTACCAACATCCCCCGGCAGGGCATTCCCCAACCCCCTCACTGCCCTCACCGTGAGGATCCCCCTACCCAACATCCCCCGGCAGGGCATTCCCCAACCCCCTCACTGCCCTCACCGTGAGGAACCCCCTACCCAACATCCCCCGGCAGGGCATTCCCCAACCCCCTCACTGCCCTCACCGTGAGGAACCCCCTACCCAACATCCCCCGGCAGGGCATTCCCCAACCCCCTCACTGCCCTCACCGTGAGGAACCCCCTACCCAACATCCCCCGACAGGGCATTCCCCAACCCCCTCACTGCCCTCACCGTGAGGAACCCCCTACCCAACATCCCCCGGCAGGGCATTCCCCAACCTCACTGCCCTCACCGTGAGGAACCCCCTACCCAACATCCCCCGGCAGGGCATTCCCCAACCCCCTCACTGCCCTCACTGTGAGGAACCCCCTACCCAACATCCCCCGGCAGGGCATTCCCTAACCCCACTGCCCTCACCGTGAGGAACCCCCTACCCAACATCCCCCGGCAGGGCATTCCCCAACCTCACTGCCCTCACCGTGAGGAACCCCCTACCCAACATCCCCCGGCAGGGCATTCCCCAACCCCCTCACTGCCCTCACCGTGAGGAACCCCCTACCCAACATCCCCTATAATCTGCCTATAATCCCCTCTAATGTACTTGTACAGAGTAATCATGTCTCTTCACAAACACCCTTTTTCCAGAGAAACCTAACCTCATAGTTTAACCCTTCCATCCCCTTTACCAGTTTAGTTGCAGTCTCTGCACTCTCTCCAGCTCATTAATATCCTTCTTAAGGACTGGAGCCCAAAACTGCCCCCATACTCAAGGTGAGGCCTTACCAGGGACCTATAAAGGGGCAAAATTATGTTCTCATCCCTTGAGTCAATGCCCTTTTTTATACAAGACAGCACTTTATTTGCTGTAGTAGCCACAGAATGACACTGCCTGGAATTAGACAACTTGTTATCAACAAAAACCCCAGATCCTTCTCCATTAAGGATCCCCCCAACACACTACCATTCAGTAGATAGTTTGCGTTTATATTATTCCTACCAAAGTGCATAACTTTGCACTTATCAACATTGAACCTCATTTTCCAGTTTGCTGCCCAGTTTTCCAATTTTGTCAAATCGCTCTGCAAAGCGGCACATCCTGCATGGAACTTATAGTTTTGCACAATTTAGTGTCATCAGCAAAAATAGAAACAGTACTCTCTATGCCCACCTCCAGGTCATTAATAAACAAGTTAAAAAGCAAAGGACCAAGGACTGACCCCTGCGGTACCCACTAACCACACTGGTCCAATTAGAAAATGTTCCATTTACCCCCACTATTTGTACTCTATCCTTCAGCCAGTTCTCTATCCAATTACAGATATTATGTTCTAGGCCAATATTCCTTAATTTGATCATTAACCTTCTGTGAGGTACTGTATCAAACGCTTTAGCAAAGTCCAAGTAGATCCCATCCACTGCCATTCCAGCATCAAGGTTCCTACTCACCTCCTCATAAAAGGCGACTAAATTAGTCTGGCAAGATCTGTTACGCATAAAACCATGTGGCACAAACTAATAGTATTGTGAACTGCAATGTATTCAAGTACCCTATCCCTTATTACCCCTTCCAAAAGTTTTCCTACTACTGATGTCAGACTAACAGGATCCCTTTTTAAATAACAGCACCACATTAGCAATCCGCCAGTCTCTTGGCACCATGCCAGACCTCAACGAATCCTAAAAATTAAGTGAAGAGGTTTGGCAATCACAGCGCTCAGCTCATTTAATACCCTGGGATGAATCCCATCCGGCCCTGGACCTTTGTTTACCTTTACATGTTCAAGTCTCTTTTGAATTTCCCCCCGAGTGACCCACGCGTCAGTAGCTAAATTACTAGAACTGGGCATATTACCAACCTCGACAATAACACTTTTATTCAGCCATAAAGGTTTTGCTTTGCGATGCCTCTCCTTGCTTACAAGGGGGATATACTGTTGTGTATACCTGCAAAGCAATGTTTTAAAGATGTTCCATTTTCCTTCTGTGTCTAACCCCATGAAAAGCCTTTCCCAGTTGACACATTGCAGAGATGCCCTTATACTGGCAAAGTCTGCACGTCTAAAATTGAGTGTTTTAGTTACTCCCTTATAGCGCTGTCTCTGCAGCATTATCTCAAAGGAGACCATGTTGGGATCACTGTTCCCCAAATGCCCCCCCCACACAAATGTTAGAGATGAGTTCATTATTATTAGAAATCACCAGGTCCAAAATAAACTCATTCCTAGTGGGTTCTTGCATCGCCTGAAATAAAAAGTTGTCATTTAGCATATTTACAAACCTACTAGCTTTTTCTGTCTTAGCCCCCCCATTACTCCAGTCAATGTCCGGATAATTAAAATCCCCCATAATAACAACCTGACCCAGTTGTGAAGCCTCCTCCATTTGTAACAGTAGCTGGGCCTCATCCCCCTCATCTATACGGGGGGTTTATAGCATACACCAATGATATTTTACTTTGTTACCTTCAGCCCTACTGAAATTTCTACCCAAAGAGATTCAACGTTTTCATTGGTAATGTCTTTATTACATGGCTAGTTAAAGTGCCTAAACTTTAACTGTTATTAGTTTAGATTCTGAATCATATTGTGAATTTATATTGAGTATAAGAAATTGTAAGGATATAAAGCTGGAATAGCATAAGGTTGGAAATGTAAACCCTGCCAGTGTACCTTACTAGAAATGACTGTACAGTACTTGGCCCATATGTGGATAAATGCTGTGGCGCCATGGATGTTCATGAAGAATCCTAACCTTATTAGCAGGTTAGGGGCAATAGGTCCCCAGGCACCTACCTCTTCTGGCAAGTGGAACTCCCTGCAGGGAACCAGTATGAGGGGTAAGTGGGAGCGGGAGGGGGCTTGTTTGTTATGTAAGTTCCAAGGGATGGGGTGGATGCCTTATACAGATAGCTAGAATCTCAGCCATAAAGCAGGGCAGGACTGCTGCTTACAATGGGGGGATCAGATAGGATCTGTGCCACTGTGACAGAATGCTCTGTTATACAGATAGCTAGAATCTCAGCCATAAAGCAGGGCAGGACTGCTGCTTACAATGGGGGGATCAGATAGGATCTGTGCCACTGTGACAGAATGCTCTGTTATACAGATAGCTAGAATCTCAGCCATAAAGCAGGGCAGGACTGCTGCTTACAATGGGGGGGGGGGGTCAGATAGGATCTGTGCCACTGTGACAGAATGCTCTGTTATACAGATAGCTAGAATCTCAGCCATAAAGCAGGGCAGGACTGCTGCTTACAATGGGGGGGATCAGATAGGATCTGTGCCACTGTGACAGAATGCTCTGTTATACAGATAGCTAGAATCTCAGCCATAAAGCAGGGCAGGACTGCTGCTTACAATGGGGGGGGGGTCAGATAGGATCTGTGCCACTGTGACAGAATGCTCTGTTATACAGATAGCTAGAATCTCAGCCATAAAGCAGGGCAGGACTGCTGCTTACAATGGGGGGGGGGGGGGTCAGATAGGATCTGTGCCACTGTGACAGAATGCTCTGTTATACAGATAGCTAGAATCTCAGCCATAAAGCAGGGCAGGACTGCTGCTTACAATGGGGGGGATCAGGTAGGATCTGTGCCACTGTGACAGAATGCTCTGTTATACAGATAGCTAGAATCTCAGCCATAAAGCAGGGCAGGACTGCTGCTTACAATGGGGGGATCAGATAGGATCTGTGCCACTGTGACAGAATGCTCTGTTATACAGATAGCTAGAATCTCAGCCATAAAGCAGGGCAGGACTGCTGCTTACAATGGGGGGGATCAGATAGGATCTGTGCCACTGTGACAGAATGCTCTGTTATACAGATATTTAGAATCTCAGCCATAAAGCAGGGCAGGACTGCTGCTTACAATGGGGGGGATCAGATAGGATCTGTGCCACTGTGACAGAATGCTCTGTTATACAGATAGCTAGAATCTCAGCCATAAAGCAGGGCAGGACTGCTGCTTACAATGGGGGGGATCAGATAGGATCTGTGCCACTGTGACAGAATGCTCTGTTATACAGATAGCTAGAATCTCAGCCATAAAGCAGGGCAGGACTGCTGCTTACAATGGGGGGATCAGATAGGATCTGTGCCACTGTGACAGAATGCTCTGTTATACAGATAGCTAGAATCTCAGCCATAAAGCAGGGCAGGACTGCTGCTTACAATGGGGGGATCAGATAGGATCTGTGCCACTGTGACAGAATGCTCTGTTATACAGATAGCTAGAATCTCAGCCATAAAGCAGGGCAGGACTGCTGCTTACAATGGGGGGATCAGATAGGATCTGTGCCACTGTGACAGAATGCTCTGTTATACAGATAGCTAGAATCTCAGCCATAAAGCAGGGCAGGACTGCTGCTTACAATGGGGGGGATCAGATAGGATCTGTGCCACTGTGACAGAATGCTCTGTTATACAGATAGCTAGAATCTCAGCCATAAAGCAGGGCAGGACTGCTGCTTACAATGGGGGGATCAGATAGGATCTGTGCCACTGTGACAGAATGCTCTGTTATACAGATATTTAGAATCTCAGCCATAAAGCAGGGCAGGACTGCTGCTTACAATGGGGGGGATCAGATAGGATCTGTGCCACTGTGACAGAATGCTCTGTTATACAGATAGCTAGAATCTCAGCCATAAAGCAGGGCAGGACTGCTGCTTACAATGGGGGGATCAGATAGGATCTGTGCCACTGTGACAGAATGCTCTGTTATACAGATAGCTAGAATCTCAGCCATAAAGCAGGGCAGGACTGCTGCTTACAATGGGGGGGATCAGATAGGATCTGTGCCACTGTGACAGAATGCTCTGTTATACAGATAGCTAGAATCTCAGCCATAAAGCAGGGCAGGACTGCTGCTTACAATGGGGGGGATCAGATAGGATCTGTGCCACTGTGACAGAATGCTCTGTTATACAGATAGCTAGAATCTCAGCCATAAAGCAGGGCAGGACTGCTGCTTACAATGGGGGGGATCAGATAGGATCTGTGCCACTGTGACAGAATGCTCTGTTATACAGATAGCTAGAATCTCAGCCATAAAGCAGGGCAGGACTGCTGCTTACAATGGGGGGATCAGATAGGATCTGTGCCACTGTGACAGAATGCTCTGTTATACAGATAGCTAGAATCTCAGCCATAAAGCAGGGCAGGACTGCTGCTTACAATGGGGGGATCAGATAGGATCTGTGCCACTGTGACAGAATGCTCTGTTATACAGATAGCTAGAATCTCAGCCATAAAGCAGGGCAGGACTGCTGCTTACAATGGGGGGATCAGATAGGATCTGTGCCACTGTGACAGAATGCTCTGTTATACAGATAGCTAGAATCTCAGCCATAAAGCAGGGCTTTATGGCTGAGATTTCTGATAGAAAGTTCTGGTATAAAGATAGCTATTATTATAAGAATAAAGAAAGCATGTTTTTCTATAGAATAGGCAGAACACATTTAATACATTCCCTTTGTATCTGTGTCTTGTTGCTTATCATCAAACAATGTGCTGATCTGCATGGACAGTAAAGCATGAGTAGTTTGCCGTTACTGTAGATTGGATGGCTGCATTACTAGAGCAGTGATTATGGAATAGAATTAGATTCTAACAGAGACTTTTCTTTCCTTTTTTTAATAGCAATTCCTATGGACAAGGTATGTGGGCCCAAAAAAGTCATAAGTGCCGAGGAAGGATCAGATGCGATTCTACCAGTGCCCGAGTCGAGGACGGGACCTTTTACTTGGCGGTTTAATAACGGAAAATTTGTTCAAAAATTTGCTAGAACAGAAGCTGGCGGAAAGGTACAGGAGATAGATGAAAGATTCATGGAGGGAGTCAGTTCCGCGGGATTCAAAGGCAGAGTGAGCGGCACAGAGGATGGTTCTTTAATCATTGCCAATGTATCCAGCAATGACCCAGAAGGCTACTTTGAGTTTGCAGATGAAGGGGGCTGTGTCCAAGAGTATCGTCTCGCAGTCTACAGTAAGTGCACCCACACCTGCAACCCGCATTTTTACTTGCTTTGCCCCATTCCCCGACCCACAACTGCTTTATCCGCAATCAGCCAATAAGCAGGAAGTGCTGTTGCTCCCCCCCAGGGGAGACTAAGGCATCAGTATGGGGACCCAGCTTGAGATATGGAGAAAATGCCTATTGTCTAGATCAGTGCTGTCCAACTGGCGGCCCCCTCTGTGTGGCCCCCCACCTGTCTGGCTGCTTTGATGACTTACCTTTGAGTAAGCTTTAAATGGTATCAGTACTGAGATTAACTGGCCCCCTGCATGGTTCTCACCTCAGATTCAGGCTGTAATCAGGCTGTATTGTTTAAATATGTAATCCCCTGTACTGTTCACACCTTTTAATCTCTGCATTGTTCACCCCCTGCAGTGTTCACGCCTCAGGCTGTAATCACTCCCATTGTTCACTTCTTCACACCTCAGACATAGGTACTGTAGGCAGAGTATGGCACATACAGCCAGCATAGGGCAGGTAGAATATGGCACACACAGGCAGCATATGTCAGAGAGGGTATGGCACACACAGGAAGGGTAGTACAGGCAGAGTATGGCACACACAGTCAGGGTAGGGCAGGCAGAGTATGACACACAGAGGCAGCATAGGGAAGGCAGAGAGTATGGCACACACAGGCAGGGTAGGGCAGGCAGGGTAGGGCAGGCAGAGTATGGCACACACAGACAGCATAGGACAGGCAGAGTGCTGCCTGTGTGTGCCATACTCTGCTTGCCCTATGCTGCTTGTGGGAGGTGAACCTGGCAGGGTTTTTTTGTGGGAGTTTGTTAGCAGTTGGATGGTCCCTAAGGTGTGTAATTATGTACTGGGGGTTGCTCTGCTATCCACAGGGGAGGAGGAGGCATATGGAATTATATATGTATATCTTAATATGACAATTATTTCACATATGAATGATGGTTGATATCCCCACAGTAAGGACCAAGCATTTGGGATTTTGCTGTGCTACCACCATTGTGATAAAATAGGTGTGGTTTGAAGTGGGTGTGGTTTCAAAAAGGGGAGTGGTCAAAACTGGCTTCCATTAGCGGCCCTCCACCATGTACGCTAGAGAAATTCCGGCCCTCGGCACCGCAGAAGTTGGACAGCACTGGTCTAGATGCTTCTAGAAGCCCAGCTTAAAGGTGACAGTGACGGCTGAATACTTATTTGTTGACCTGGTCTTGACTCAATGGATGATACTCCATATAATGCCTGTGCCTCCTCAACAAGAAGACAAAGAAGAATGTTTCTGGCAGAATATACATGGTTCTGGTGCTACATGATAAGCTGGAGTGTTAAACAAGGTACAATGGATCAGTGGGGAGGCCATGGCCCCAGATTATTTCAGAGGACCCAATGTGGGATACTGACAGAGCTCTAGAACATTTTGATATTGACTACCTTATATATTGCCTCATTAGATCTTTCTGCTCCACCAATGGGATGAACTGTAAGCTTTTGGCCAACTTTTGGGGTCACCATATACAGTACATCCTATATTCATATACAGTATTACCTTGCTGCACAATATGCGGGGGCTTGGCCCCACATATTGGCCAAAAGCTTCCAGTTCCTCCCACTGGTGGAACAAAACGATCTCTAATGTAGGTATAGATAAGGCAGTCAATATCAATATTCTCTAGAGCATATATGTCAAACACAAGGCCCTGGGCCAAATCCGGCCCCCCTGGTGAGTGTGTCTGACCATCCAGCCTGATCAATTTCCATTCTCCTCACATAGTAACTAAGACTTAGGGGTATATATATCATGCTGTGTGGAGTGAAGCATTACCAGTCATGTTGCCCAAGGCAACCAATCAGTAATCAGATTTCAACAGTAGCAAAGCATCTGATTGGCTGCTATGAGCAACATCACCGGGAATGTCTTACTCCACTTTTTACACATTGTGATAAATATACCCCTTAGTATCTTACTAAGTATATTAATAAGCCTGTGTTTTAGATTTCAGCCCCCTGATGTGATTGAGTTTGACACCCCTGCTCTAGAGCTTAATCTGTAAGTATCCTGCATTGAGTTCTCTAAAATAACCTGGGGCAATGGGTGGTTCTTAAATCATGCCCCCCCCCACCCCCCACTGACCCATTGTATCTTGTATAACACTCCATCAGCAGAACCATGCTTATTTACCCAAAAACATTCTTCTGGTGGGTCTTTTTCTTCATGTTTAGGAGGCACAGGCATTATTTGAGGTCAACTATTGGTGTAACAGTGTAACATGGGTTTGGGTGTAATAAAAAGCACCAACAGGATGGCAAGGTTGACATTTAGAAATGGGCAGCAGAACCACGAGGAAACAGAATGGGGGTCTATGCGGCTAGGAAAGGCTACTGTGTGTATTAATTTCCTATGGCTGCCCGGATCTATTATGTCTTAGTACTTATATTTCTCATTAAGGCGCCCATTCCTAGTGCGTTGGGATCCTCACATGTCTCTGGGCCCTGGGAAGCCCTTATTGCAATCAGTCTCGCTTTGGCACGGCACACTATTGGCACTGAGCCCAGAGTCTATGCGCTATCATAAGTCAGGGCCTCGGTGCATTTGTGTGTCTGCCACGGGTTGCTGTACCCCGGCCAACACAAGCATTAGAAAAGATTGAGCCAATAAATGGGAATAGGTGCCCCGAGGGGAAAAGCCTATAGCATTGACTTCATATACAAGCTCTCCTGTGCATACGCTGTAATGTAAATGTATTTATTTATTAAACCTGCCTGTTTCTTTTGGAAAAGGGAGTGCTCCAATCCCGGATCAGAATGTGAATGAGGAGAAGCAGACAGGCCATGGTACCCCACAGCCAGATCCGGAAACAGATTAAAACATCTTTGGAAGGTAAAAATTCTGTCACAGTGGCACAGATCCTATCTGATCCCCCCATTGTAAGCAGCAGTCCTGCCCTGCTTTATGGCTGAGATTCTAGCTATCTGTATAACAGAGCATTCTGTCACAGTGGCACAGATCCTATCTGATCCCCCCATTGTAAGCAGCAGTCCTGCCCTGCTTTATGGCTGAGATTCTAGCTATCTGTATAACAGAGCATTCTGTCACAGTGGCACAGATCCTATCTGATCCCCCCATTGTAAGCAGCAGTCCTGCCCTGCTTTATGGCTGAGATTCTAGCTATCTGTATAACAGAGCATTCTGTCACAGTGGCACAGATCCTATCTGATCCCCCCCATTGTAAGCAGCAGTCCTGCCCTGCTTTATGGCTGAGATTCTAGCTATCTGTATAACAGAGCATTCTGTCACAGTGGCACAGATCCTATCTGATCCCCCCCATTGTAAGCAGCAGTCCTGCCCTGCTTTATGGCTGAGATTCTAGCTATCTGTATAACAGAGCATTCTGTCACAGTGGCACAGATCCTATCTGACCCCCCCCATTGTAAGCAGCAGTCCTGCCCTGCTTTATGGCTGAGATTCTAGCTATCTGTATAACAGAGCATTCTGTCACAGTGGCACAGATCCTATCTGATCCCCCCCATTGTAAGCAGCAGTCCTGCCCTGCTTTATGGCTGAGATTCTAGCTATCTGTATAACAGAGCATTCTGTCACAGTGGCACAGATCCTATCTGACCCCCCCCATTGTAAGCAGCAGTCCTGCCCTGCTTTATGGCTGAGATTCTAGCTATCTGTATAACAGAGCATTCTGTCACAGTGGCACAGATCCTATCTGATCCCCCCCATTGTAAGCAGCAGCCCTGCCCTGCTTTATGGCTGAGATTCTAGCTATTCTAATAGAATACCAACTCCATTCCAGTATAATAAAAAAGAGTTCAACAATTTAAATTCAGAAGCAATAACTAGCGGGAAACAGAACATGTGGTCACATAGTAGTTACATAGTTATATAGGGTTGAAAAAAGACCAGAGTCCATCAAGTTCAACCCATCCAAGTAAACCCAGCACCCACACCCTATACTTACCAATCTATACACTCACATACATAAACTATATATACAACCACTAATACTAACTGTAGATATTAGTATCACAATAGCCTTGGATATTCTGCTTGTTCAAGAACTCATCCAGGCCCCTCTTATAGGCATCAACAGAATCTGCCATTACCCCATCACTAGGAAGGGCATTCCCCAACCTCACTGCCCTCCTCGTGAGGAACCCCCTACCCAACATCCCCCGGCAGGGCATTCCCCAACCCCACTGCCCTCACCGTGAGGAACCCCCTACCCAACATCCCCCGGCAGGGCATTCCCCAACCCCCTCACTGCCCTCACCGTGAGGAACCCCCTACCCAACATCCCCCGGCAGGGCATTCCCCAACCTCCTCACTGCCCTCACCGTGAGGAACCCCCTACCCAACATCCCCCGGCAGGGCATTCCCCAACCCCCTCACTGCCCTCACCGTGAGGAACCCCCTACCCAACATCCCCCGGCAGGGCATTCCCCAACCTCACTGCCTTCACCGTGAGGAACCCCCTACCCAACATCCCCCGGCAGGGCATTCCCCAACCTCCTCACTGCCCTCACCGTGAGGAACCCCCTACCCAACATCCCCCGGCAGGGCATTCCCCAACCCCCTCACTGCCCTCACCGTGAGGAACCCCCTACCCAACATCCCCCGGCAGGGCATTCCCCAACCTCACTGCCTTCACCGTAAGGAACCCCCTACCCAACATCCCCCGGCAGGGCATTCCCCAACCCCCTCACTGCCCTCACCGTGAGGAACCCCCTACCCAACATCCCCCGGCAGGGCATTCCCCAACCTCACTGCCCTCACCGTGAGGAACCCCCTACCCAACATCCCCCGGCAGGGCATTCCCCAACCCCCTCACTGCCCTCACCGTGAGGAACCCCCTACCCAACATCCCCCGGCAGGGCATTCCCCAACCTCACTGCCTTCACCGTGAGGAACCCCCTACCCAACATCCCCCGGCAGGGCATTCCCCAACCCCCTCACTGCCCTCACCGTGAGGAACCCCCTACACTGCTTTAAATGGAAGCTCCGTTCCTCTAATCTAAAGGGGTGACCTCTGGTGCGTTGATTGTTTTTATGGGAAAAAAGAACATCCCCCAACTGCCTATAATCCCCTCTAATGTACTTGTACAGAGTAATCATGTCCCCTCGCAAGCGCCTCTTTTCCAGAGAAAACAACCCCAACCCCAACCCAGTTGACACATTGCAGAGATGCCCTTATACTGGCAAAGTCTGCACGTCTAAAATCCAGTGTTTTAGTTCCTCCCTTATAGCGCTGTCTCTGCAGCATTATCTCAAAGGAGACCATGTTGTGATCACTGTTCCCCAAATGCCCCCCCCACACAAATGTTAGAGATGAGTTCATTATTATTAGAAATCACCAGGTCCAAAATAGAGTCATTCCTAGTAGGTTCTTGAACTGCCTGAAATAAAAAGTTGCCATTTAGCATGTTTATAAACCTACTGGCTTTTTCTGACTTAGCCCCCCCATTACTCCAGTCAATGTCCGGATAATTAAAGTCCCCCATAATAACAACTTGACCCAGTTGTGAAGCCTCCTCCATTTGCAACAATAGCTGGGCCTCATCCCCCTCATCTATACGGGGGGTTTATAACATACACCAATGATCATTTTCTTTGTGACCTTCAGCCCTACAGAAATTTCTACCCAAAGAGATTCAACGTTTTCATTGGTAATGTCTTTATTACATGGCTTTAAGTCTGACTTTACATAAAGACAAACCCCTCCACCCTTTTTGATCTCTCTGTCCCTCCTAAAAAGTGTATAACCATTTAAATTCACAGCCCAGTCGCATTTATCATCCCACCAGGTCTCAGTGATACCAATTAAGTTAAAATTTTCAATACATGCAATAGCCTGCAGCCCCCCTAATTTACCCGACAAGCTACGCGCATTACCCAGCATGCAGTGAGATTACTACTTCTCCCTCTGATGGTTACATTAGCTAAAGGACAGTTAGAGCTAAGGTGAAAACTAGTCTGTTTCCCTTGTAACAGTGGAAGCTCCTTATCTGATAAACTATATGCCCCCCTCACTCCTCCCCCACAACCCTTTACTGGTCCTACTGCCCCGTCTACACTAGCTCTCCCATAAAACTCTAGCTCACCCCCCCCTTGTCTAGTTTAAACACTCCTCCAGCCTCTTAACCATTCTCTCCCCTAGCACAGCAGACCCCCTTCCATTGAGCTGCAATCCGTCAGGGCTGTATAGATTGTACCCCTGTATAGATTGTACATAGGGTCAGAGGGAAGCCATAAGACCATGACCCCTGTCCCCTTGCAGACCAGAATCCCCCATGATCCCTGTTCCACCTTCCCTACCCCCCCACTGCCCACGACCACTGTTCCAGAGTGAGAGTGGGGTGTATATTTATAACACTGATCTAGACCTCCAAAATTGCATCCAGTGCATCCACACTGTCAGGGACCAGTTACCCCTTAATTCTATTTAATATAGAATTATTATAAATAGAACTATATATATATTATTAAAAATGAACACAGTAAAATAACATCGTTTTCTTTCTTTTTCAGGGAGAAAGGGATAAAAGAGAGAGAATTCTGCTTAGTTCTCTTCATGTATGAAAGGACTCTCAGCCGCACACAACTGATTACTGACATTACTATTCCTGATTTACTAATAATTGTATAATACATTCTGCAGTGTTTCTGATTTCAGACATTAGTGAGCTGATTTGCACTAATCCTTACTCCTCCTTTGTCATGTCTTTTAGCACATCTGTATATAATGCAGGTATGGGATCCGTTATCCAGAAACCCGTCCCTGTACTTGAACCCAACTAAGATATAATTACCCCTTATTGGGGCAGAACAGCCCTATTGGGTTTATTTAATGGTTAAATGATTCCCTTTTCTCTGTAATAATAAAACAGTACCTGTACTTGATCCCAACTAAGATATAATTACCCCTTATTGGGGCAGAACAGCCCTATTGGGTTTATTTAATGGTTAAATGATTCCCTTTTCTCTGTAATAATAAAACAGTACCTGTACTTGATCCCAACTAAGATATAATTACCCCTTATTGGGGGCAGAACAGCCCTATTGGGTTTATTTCATGGTTAAATGATTCCCTTTTCTCTGTAATAATAAAACAGTACCTGTACTTGATCCCAACTAAGATATAATTACCCCTTATTGGGGCAGAACAGCCCTATTGGGTTTATTTAATGGTTAAATGATTCCCTTTTCTCTGTAATAATAAAACAGTACCTGTACTTGATCCCAACTAAGCTATAATTACCCCTTATTGGGGCAGAACAGCCCTATTGGGTTTATTTCATGGTTAAATGATTCCCTTTTCTCTGTAATAATAAAACAGTACCTGTACTTGATCCCAACTAAGATATAATTACCCCTTATTGGGGGCAGAACAGCCCTATTGGGTTTAATTCCTTGTGAAATGATTTTTTGGTAGACTTAAAGTATAGAGATCCAAATAATGGAAAGAACCCTTACCTGGAAATCCCCAGGTCCCGAGTATTCTGGATAACAGGTCCCATACCTGCACATGATCCATGCCTATAAGCCTTTAGGAGAAGAAAAATAAACATAACTAAAAATAGTTTGCTGTTCATAGTTTGATTTTTTCACCTTTTGTACATACTTTTCTGACAGTCAGGAACATGTATTAACACATTAACAGATTAATCAACATTGGAAAAGGTCAGTTTGAATGTGTTTGCCATTTTGTTGAATGGATTGATCCCCTATCCAAATCTTGACTCTCCTAATTCATATCTCTTATTTTAACCACTCCCTGGTTGCTAAGGTAATTTGAACCCTATCAACCAGATAGCTACTGAAATTCCAGAGTGGAGAGTTGCTGAACAAAAAGTGAAATAAAAAATAACGAATAATAAAAAGACTAATTACCTATTGTCTCAGAATATCTCCCTCTGCATCATACTAAAAAGGTAACTCAAAAGTAAACAACCCCCTTACATGGTGGCTACATCAGCTCCACGTGCGGGTATCATTGGTCGGCAGGGGACAAATAAGAACCAATGGCATCAGCAATGGAAGAATTGGTTGCACCACCCAGTAAGAAGCCTTTGCCAATGACCCCTACAATGTAGTGCAACTGCATACAATATCAGTGTCTAATTCATCATAAAATACACTAATATAACAGTAAAAGAACTAAAGCCTAAGATGTAGGGTATAAATGTTGTACATTCAGGGTCGGACTGGGGGGTGCAGGGCCCACCGGGGCTCCCGCCCCAGGGACCCTGCAGGTGCCCCAGCTGCGTCCCCTAACCCCCACCCCAGGGGCCCCCATAACCCCCCCAAAGGGCCCCCGCCTGACGTCCTCTTCGAGCGAGTATAAATTGAACGCGTCGGGGAGGAACAGTCAGTAGCAGGGAGCGCGGGCAAAGGTCGGACTGGGCCGCTGGGGCCCACCGGCATTTGTCCCGGCGGCCCAGTCCGACCCTGTGTACATTATGTTCTGGGGTTCTATACCCGCCCCAAGGCACCCCACAGCCCTTTAGCAGGGAAGATCTGTGCCCCCAAAGATGCCCCAGTAGCCCCCCATCTTCTTTTCTGCTGATTCCCTGCACATACTCTGTGCTGCTGGCACTTACCTGAGCTTAGGGACCGACGCACAATATACTGTGTATATAGAATATAAATATCAGATAAGGCTAAGTAGTAATAAATACAGATCTAGCATCAGAATTAATTATTAAGCTCGGTAGCATCAGTTAATATGACAGGCCAACCTCATTTTCTGCCTGATAATTTGCCATGACCCCTAAGCTCAGCTTCTCCCAGAGCCCACTGAGCATGTGCAGTGCCACTGACACTTTCCAAGATGGGCAGCTCCTGTGACAAGTGCAAAGACCTGAATCATTACTACTAAAGAGATGCTGAATAATTAGGCTGGTGCAATAAGTTCAGTATAGAAAATAAAAGAAAATATGAATACATTTGTTATAGGCATTATTTATATTGTAGAAGACATTGCTGATAATATGTAACAGGGGTAAGTGCCAATACAGAACCTGTGTGCCTTCCCCTTCATCTATATAACCCTGCCTGTGTAACATTTGATGCATCAGGATAACGAGATGTTGGGCTGAAACCTGCACACATTGTTAAAAAAGCAAAAAAAAACCCAATCAGCTCAATATTCTTGTAGTGCCCTCTAGTGCCGTTCCCAAGCATTGCCATTGGGTTTTTATAAATGGATGGCTTTTATGCTTAATATTTATATAAATGATTTAAACATCAGTCAGCGTCCAATAAATAATACTGATGTTTTTTGAGGATGTATTTTGGATATTAAATATAGATCAGATTCCCCCCTCTACTAATACAAACCAGCTCCTCCTTCCGAAGCCCCCTCTCTGCATGTCTTAACTCTTTCAGTCCTGTAACTGTCTCCCGGCTTCTCTTGTCCGCTCACCACTTGCTCTCTAGACCCCATGCCTTCCTCTCTGCTCAAACACTGTGCTGCTGAACTTACTCCGGCTCTTACTCACATCTTCAGCTCTTCTCTGACTTCTGGAAGGGTCCCCTCTTCCTTCAAACAGGCCTGGTTCAAGCCTATTCTTAAAAAGGCCCTGCTGGACCCGTCCTGTCTCTCTAACTACCGTCCTGTCTCGCTCCTACCGCTTGCCTCCAAAATCTTAGAGCGTATTGTCTTCTCCCGTATCACTAACGCCCATAATTTATTGGACCCGCTGCAATGTGGCTTTCGGCCTGCGCACTCTACTGAGACAGCGTTGTGCAGAGTTACAAACGATCTTCAGGTGCCAAAGCCAAAGGTCACTTTTCCGTACTAATCCTCCTCGATCTATCGGCTGTGTTTGATACGGTCGCCACTCCCTCCTGATGCAAATTCTGCATTCGATTGGTCTCCGCAGTCAGGCTGCATCCTGGGTCTCTTCTTATCTCTCTAACCGCTCATTCACTGTCTCCTATGGTAATAAAACCTCATCTCCAGTTCCTCTTAATGTGGGGGTACCCCGAGGCTCTGTACATAATGTGGGGGTACCCCGAGGCTCTGTACTTAATGTGGGGGTACCCCAAGGCTCTGTACTTAATGTGGGGGTACCCCGAGGCTCTGTACTTAATGTGGGGGTACCCCGAGGCTCTGTAGTTAATTTGGGGGTACCCCGAGGCTCTGTACTTAATGTGGGGGTACCCCGAGGCTCTGTACTTAATGTGGGGGTACCCCGAGGCTCTGTACTTAATGTGGGGGTACCCCGAGGCTCTGTACTTAATGTGGGGGTACCCCCAGGCTCTGTACTTAATGTGGGGGTACCCCCAGGCTCTGTACTTAATGTGGGGGTACCCCCAGGCTCTGTACTTAATGTGGGGGTACCCCGAGGCTCTGTACATAATGTGGGGGTACCCCGAGGCTCTGTACTTAATGTGGGGGTACCCCGAGGCTCTGTACTTAATGTGGGGGTACCTCCAGGCTCTGTACTTAATGTGGGGGTACCTCCAGGCTCTGTACTTAATGTGGGGGTACCCCGAGGCTCTGTACTTAATGTGGGGGTACCCCGAGGCTCTGTACTTAATGTGGGGGTACCCCGAGGCTCTGTACTTAATGTGGGGGTACCCCGAGGCTCTGTACTTAATGTGGGGGTACCCCGAGGCTCTGTACTTAATGTGGGGGTACCCCAAGGCTCTGTACTTAATGTGGGGGTACCCCAAGGCTCTGTACTTAATGTGGGGGTACCCCAAGGCTCTGTACTTAATGTGGGGGTACCCCAAGGCTCTGTACTTGGGCCATTGTTGTTCTCCCTCTACACACTGTCTATGGGAGATAAAAATCCATCCCTTTCTTTCTACTGTAACAGCTAAGCTGCTCATGTATGCTCTCATCCTATCCCGACTTGACTACTGTAACCTGCTACTAACCGGCCTCCCTAACTCCCATCTTTCCCCCCTACAGTCTATATTAAATACTGCAGCCAGAATTCTCCTCCTCTCACCCAGGAGAGTTCAGTCCCTTCCCCTGCTAAAAGCCTTATCATGGCTCCTATTAAACAAAGAATATCCTACAAACTCCTTCTCCTAACCTTCCCCCCATTCCTCTGCTCCTCACTACATCTCTTCCCTTGTGTCTCCGTATGTTCCCGGCCGACTCCTTCGTTCATAGGCGGAGGGTGACTTTTTTGTTTGGGGGGCTAAAGATGGCCCATACACAGACTGACCTACAGCTAATGTGACACTTAGTGGATTTGCTGCCGGTGTAAAAAATTAACCTCCCAACTACCTCTTGCCGTTCCCACTGATTCCCAGGGATACTGTGCAAAAGTGCGGGTGGGGGGGATTTTTTTAACCCTAAAATACTTAGGATGTAAAAGCATTCATACGTGCACTTCTGTTAGGGGTTCTCTATACATTTGTGTTTGTGATCAGTTAGCTTCAAGGGGTAGTTCACCTTTAAATTAACTTTTAATATGATGTAGACACTGATATTCTGAGACAATTTGCAATTGGTCCTCTTTTATTTCTAATAGTTTTTCGATTATTTAGCTTATTGTTCAGCAGCTCTCCATTTGGTATTTCAGCAGCTATCTGGTTGCTAGGGTCTTATATACCAGGTAGTGGTTTAAACAAGAGATGGGAATATGAATAGTTAAGGGGCCTGCATGGAAAAATAAAACTGTAGCCTCACAGAGCAATACTTTTTGGTCAGTGACCCTCATTTGAAAGCTGGAAAGAGGCAGAAGCAAAAGGCAAATTATTCAAAAACTATATAAAATGAACTAGGAAGACCAATTGCAAAGTTGCTAGGAATAGGCCATTCTATAACATACTACAAGTTAACTTAAAAGTGAACCTCCCCATTAGATGTGTTTAAGTTAGCTTTATAGAAAGTGAGGCAGCAGGTACTGACATCCCAGGCACGTTATATACAGTGAGACGCAGTCTTTATATACAAAACCAGCACATTATATGCCATGAGGAGCAGTGGGTACAGATGGCAGATATTCAGGCCCTGGCACTATAACACTGGCACTGATACACAGCATTGGCCCCACTGTAACTAACTAGGTGTAACCCTTTCTTGGCACATTCACTTATATATGGGCTGTATTTTCAGGAGATGTCTGTTCTTCAAAGAATATTGATACTGGGAACTGGGAACAGCGCAGTGCCTCCACCTAGTGGACACTGAGGAACACACCTCTAGGGGGATTTCCACTAGGAAATAATCACACACAGCTTTTGCAGAAATGTTAAACTTTATATAACTGTTGGAGTTGGAAGTTAACACTTTATGTATAACTGATTTTCCTGCTCTGAGGAACCCATGTAGTTTATCCACAGCTGGCACAGTCTCTATAGATGCCCAATCCCCACTTGGATCCGGATAAACCACAACCCTTAGGTCAGTTCAGTCCCTTCCCCAAGAGCTCTTTAGTCCCCCCAGGTAGCGCTACCTGCCCAGAGTACCTTCCCTGTATAAAGGTGGCTGCTCCCACGTAGCAGGCAAACGAGCAATACCTGTTCACAGCAGGGGACACACACAAGAGATACCACAGAGGACTGGTTCCTTCCTGGCAGCCAAGCAGACTTTTTCCTTTCAAGTCTAACACACAATATGGCTGCTCACACTGTATCTCTTTCAACTCTGGCAAACAACAGCAGGGGCTCCCTTTATAAGCTGCTGGGCCCGCCCCTAGATTTTTGGCTCCAAAGCTTAGGCACACCTCTCCCAGACGTGCACTGGGGCAGCCAGCCAACCGGATCCCTCCCCAGGCTATAGCTAGGCTGGATGAGATCACAGACTGAGAAACAGGGGACAGGGTTCTCTGATCCCCTACATAGGCATGAAAAAAACAATGACAAAAGTAAAAGAAAAATAGAAGGAGCAAAAAACCATGACAAATGTAGGGTTCCCCAGAAATTGGGTCCCCTAGGGTGGTTGCCCCCAGGATAGTCCCCAGGGAGGGTAACACTCTAGTAGTGGGACACCTTGGGTGGTTGGCACTATAAGGGTTAACTGGGATTTAGCTTCCCTGCAGTTCAATAGTTAGGCCACAGGGGGCACACAGTATATAAGGCTGTGCAGCCATGTGCCTGCAGGTCTTTCAGCCTGGGACCCCTCTTGGAGAAGAGGTTAACAACAGGTCAGAGTTAGACAGTAAGTAATTGTTATAGACCGCTCTAGGAGTGGGAGACAGGTTATCTAGCTGGGCAGCGTGGCCCCGACAGGAGGTGTAATGGATTAAGATCCACCAGCACTCATAGCTGGAGTCAGGGAGTAAAGTGCTAAGTATAGGAGATTTGCCTAATCCAGGGGTATCTAAGTGGAAGTACCGGGGTGAGGTCTGCTGAGGGGGTGTCCGCTTGGCGGGAGTACCGGGAAGTGCCCTAGAGAGGGGCTTCTGGCGAGAAGTACCGGAGGGAACCCCTAAAGGGAATCATCTGGCGTGTAGTACTGCTAATATCCCGTGGAGAGAGGGTCTCTTAAGGAAGAGGGAGTATACCCTGACTGTCTCATTGCTCCTGTGTGTAACCTGCCTGTCTGATACATCTGTGACAATAAATAAGTTCCACTGGTTAAACATCCATCCAGTGTTCTGTCTCTGCATACACGGAGGATCCACCTGCCTGGTAAGCAACTACCCCAGGGAGGGGGCAAGGTGCCAGGAGTGCTGGGAGTCCCCACACTGCAGTACAGTATCAAGGTCTCAGGAGGGGAGTTATAGTTCATTCTATCCCTATCCTGGGTGGAGGCACGCCAAAGTACAAAGAAATAGCTGTTCCCCAAAGTAAGCGGGGCTCAGGACTCCTGAAAGCGCCAAGTATAGTGATATATCAGCAGGTAGTGCCACATCTATTTATAAAGTGGGCTACACAAATATATAAACACACAATGAGCTTTGTCAGGGGGAAAAGTTAACCCTCCATCTGTTAGGGTAGGGGATAGGGATATTATAGATGTCAGGTGAAAAAACAATTTAATTCCAGCTAGTGGATCAGTCTTTAGAACATATACAGTATAGTACCTGTGTATATAGTACCTGTGTATATAGTACCTGTGTATAGTACCTGGGTATAGTGCCTGGGTATAGTGCCTGGGTATAGTGCCTGTGTATAGTACCTGTGTATAGTACCTGTGTATAGTACCTGTGTATAGTACCTGTGTATAGTACCTGTGTATAGTGCCTGGGTATAGTGCCTGGGTATAGTACCTGTGTATAGTGCCTGTGTATAGTACCTGTGTATAGTGCCTGTGTATAGTGCCTGTGTATAGTACCTGTGTATATAGTACCTGGGTATAGTGCCTGGGTATAGTGCCTGTGTATAGTACCTGTGTATAGTGCCTGTGTATAGTACCTGTGTATATAGTACCTGGGTATAGTGCCTGGGTATAGTGCCTGGGTATAGTGCCTGTGTATAGTGCCTGTGTATAGTACCTGTGTATATAGTACCTGTGTATATAGTACCTGTGTATAGTACCTGGGTATAGTGCCTGGGTATAGTACCTGTGTATAGTGCCTGTGTATAGTGCCTGGGTATAGTACCTGTGTATATAGTACCTGTGTATATAGTACCTGGGTATAGTACCTGGGTATAGTGCCTGCGTATAGTACCTGTGTATAGTGCCTGTGTATATAGTACCTGTGTATAGTGCCTGTGTATAGTACCTGTGTATAGTACCTGTGTATATAGTACCTGGGTATAGTACCTGGGTATAGTGCCTGGGTATAGTGCCTGGGTATAGTGCCTGTGTATAGTACCTGTGTATATAGTACCTGTGTATAGAACTGGGTATAGTGCCTGGGTATAGTACCTGTGTATAGTACCTGTGTATAGTGCCTGTGTATAGTGCCTGTGTATAGTGCCTGTGTATAGTACCTGTGTATATAGTACCTGTGTATAGAACTGGGTATAGTGCCTGGGTATAGTGCCTGTGTATAGTGCCTGTGTATAGTGCCTGTGTATATAGTACCTGTGTATATAGTACCTGGGTATAGTGCCTGGGTATAGTACCTGGGTATAGTACCTGGGTATAGTGCCTGTGTATAGTGCCTGTGTATAGTGCCTGGGTATAGTGCCTGGGTATAGTGCCTGGGTATAGTGCCTGGGTATAGTGCCTGGGTATAGTGCCTGTGTATAGTGCCTGTGTATAGTGCCTGTGTATAGTGCCTGTGTATAGTGCCTGCGTATAGTACCTGCGTATAGTGCCTGTGTATATAGTACCTGTGTATAGTGCCTGCGTATAGTGCCTGCGTATAGTACCTGCGTATAGTGCCTGTGTATATAGTACCTGTGTATAGTGCCTGCGTATAGTGCCTGCGTATAGTACCTGCGTATAGTACCTGTGTATAGTACCTGCGTATAGTGCCTGTGTATATAGTACCTGTGTATAGTACCTGTGTATATAGTACCTGTGTATAGTGCCTGGGTATAGTGCCTGTGTATAGTGCCTGTGTATAGTGCCTGTGTATAGTACCTGGGTATAGTGCCTGGGTATAGTACCTGCGTATAGTACCTGCGTATAGTACCTGCGTATAGTGCCTGCGTATAGTACCTGCGTATAGTGCCTGTGTATATAGTACCTGTGTATAGTGCCTGCGTATAGTGCCTGCGTATAGTACCTGTGTATAGTACCTGCGTATAGTGCCTGTGTATATAGTACCTGTGTATAGTACCTGTGTATAGTGCCTGTGTATATAGTACCTGTGTATAGTGCCTGGGTATAGTGCCTGTGTATATAGTACCTGTGTATAGTGCCTGGGTATAGTGCCTGGGTATAGTGCCTGTGTATATAGTACCTGTGTATAGTGCCTGGGTATAGTGCCTGTGTATATAGTACCTGTGTATAGTGCCTGGGTATAGTGCCTGGGTATAGTGCCTGTGTATAGTGCCTGTGTATAGTACCTGTGTATAGTGCCTGTGTATATAGTACCTGTGTATAGTGCCTGTGTATATAGTACCTGTGTATAGTGCCTGGGTATAGTGCCTGTGTATATAGTGCCTGTGTATAGTGCCTGGGTATAGTGCCTGGGTATAGTGCCTGTGTATATAGTACCTGTGTATAGTGCCTGGGTATAGTGCCTGGGTATAGTGCCTGTGTGTATAGTGCCTGGGTATAGTGCCTGGGTATAGTGCCTGTGTGTATAGTGCCTGGGTATAGTGCCTGGGTATAGTGCCTGGGTATAGTGCCTGTGTATAGTACCTGTGTATAGTGCCTGGGTATAGTGCCTGGGTATAGTGCCTGTGTATAGTACCTGTGTATAGTGCCTGTGTATAGTACCTGTGTATAGTACCTGGGTATAGTACCTGTGTATAGTACCTGTGTATAGTGCCTGTGTATAGTACCTGTGTATAGTACCTGTGTATAGTGCCTGTGTATATAGTACCTGTGTATAGTACCTGTGGGATGATATCTGCAGCAAAAGTTCAAAGTTGGTTCTTGGATAAAGTTTACAGCTGCAGATTCTTCTTTTTTTTTAGTCTTCAATTTAGCACTGCTTCCAGTTTGCAAAATCTCCCGATCCCTGCCTGCATTTGCACCTTGATTGGTCAATTTTACTGTCTGTCAAGAAAGCTGTGCTCTGATTGGAGAATCCACAAGAAGAAAGATCCAATCATAGCACAGCTGGTTTCTGCAGAACCGGAGAAGATTTGCAGGGCAGTGCAGAAAGGAACCCTGGTTTTAAGGTGCCAAAGCTGGTTTGGGGAGGCTTAGCCTCCCCAAGCCTTATTGAAAATCCGCCTATGCCTTCGTTCCTCGCAGAGCAATCGTTTGGTTGTGCCCCCCACTACTACTGCTGTTTCCCGCCTTAACCCTTTCTGCCCTGCTGCCCCTCACATTGGGAATGCCCTCCCTGATTTCCTCCGGAGAGAATCCTCCCTCAGTCTTTTTAAAACCAAACTAAAACACTCCCTATTGGAGCACTCGCCCAGCACCTGATCTGGGAACTGGCACTTATATTGTAGTGTCACCTACTGTGACCTACAGCACTTATATTTGCCTATTTGTGTCTGTTAGTTACCCTACCATATAGATTGTAAGCTCTACGGGGCAGGGACCTCCATCCTCTTGTGTCTTTGTCTCTTACCCTCCCATATAGATTGTAAGCTCTACGGGGCAGGGACCTCCATCCTCTTGTGTCTTTGTCTCTTACCCTCCCATATAGATTGTAAGCTCTACGGGGCAGGGACCTCCATCCTCTTGTGTCTTTGTCTCTTACCCTCCCATATAGATTGTAATCTCTACGGGGCAGGGACCTCCATCCTCTTGTGTCTTTGACTCTTACCCTCCGATATAGATTGTAAGCTCTACAGGGCAGGGACCTCCATCCTCTTGTGTCTTTGGCTCTTACCCTCCCATATAGATTGTAAGCTCTACGGGGCAGGGACCCCCATCCTCTTGTGTCTTTGTCTCTTACCCTCCGATATAGATTGTAAGCTCTACGGGGCAGGGACCTCCATCCTCTTGTGTCTGTGTCTCTTACCCTCCCATATAGATTGTAAGCTCTACGGGGCAGGGACCTCCATCCTCTTGTGTCTGTGTCTCTTACCCTCCCATATAGATTGTAAGCTCTACGGGGCAGGGACCTCCATCCTCTTGTGCCTTTGACTCTTACCCTCCCATATAGATTGTAAGCTCTACGGGGAGGGAACTCCCTCCTCTTGTGTCTTTGACTCTTACCCTCCCATATAGATTGTAAGCTCTACGGGGCAGGGACCTCCATCCTCTTGTGTCTGTGACTCTTAACTTATTGCAACTGTACCTTGTATTAACTGATCAGTACTACTCCTTACTCATTCTCTCATTGGTCTCTCATTGGTGTCAGGCCCCTTGTATGTAAATGTAGCCCACTTTTTAACCGGTTGTGGCACTACCTGCTGAATTACTCTGTTTTGGCGCTACAGGAGTCCTGAGCCCCAGCTTACTATGGGGGTTTAGTAGGATTTCTCCTAATATGGCGTGCCTCCACCCAGGGATGGTGTTGTAGAACTATAATCCACCCTGGGAACTTAATAGGTTGCTATGCCCCTCTGGGACCCACGTACTCCTGGTGATATACTCCCTCTTGGAGTTATTCCTTACCAGCTGGGTAGTGGTCCTCTGGACTTGCAGATAGTCACATCAGACACCGGATTGATAGTGAAATAGATGCAACGGTTTATTAGGCAGAAACCTCTCCAGGAGCGGCATATCATTTATACACAGTGCAGGGCATATACTCCTTACGTCTCATTGAGAACCTTTTCCTGTTGGCATACCTCACGGTACTCACGCTCATGTGCTCCCCTCTAGGTGCTCTCCCCGGTACTCTCAGCAAAGACACTCTCTCTTAGAGTCCTTCCCGGTACTCACGCTAGGACGTTATACCACAGGGACCCACACTGGTACTCACGCCTAAGGTACCCTCAGATCTGGCCTCCTGGACTAGCAGTGACCTATCACTTACCTAGCCACTTGGTTCCCTGCACTTCGGCTGATGTAATGCCGAGAGGTCTTAACCTCACTACCACTCCTGGAGGGGCGATGGCTGCCCATTCTAACCTATGGTGTACTACATGTCACTCCTGGAGCAACCTCTTACATGAACTTCTATCTAACAGTATGTGAGATACTCCTGTCTGGAGCTATCCCCAAGATGTCTGCTAAGATGTCTGCTGCTCACATGGCTGCATCCCCTTATATGGGCCTATGCACCACCCTGTGGCCAAAACCCGAACTGCAGGTATACACCCTATTAACTATTGAGAACCCAGTCATCCCAGTGTCCCTGTTAACCATTACCACCCTGTGGCCTGTCCTAGGGGTTTCTGTCCTAAGGGCCCATTTTTGCAAACCCCTACATAAATATAAAGGATACCGTCCTATGTGATCTACTGCTGTAACCTGTATTCATGGAACCAAGTGACTGATTTCTGTCTGGTCTCAGCCTTAGAACTGACTGATTAGATTTAGTTGTATATATGTATCTACCCACCCACGGCATGGGAATAGATGGCCAACTCTTGACCAGCTCCTTCTAAGGTCTCCTCCCAAGAAGCTCCAAGCTACTTTGCAGTCACCTCAGCCTTTACTCATTCTTGTTCATTCAAACTAGAAGTGGAACGGGAGTCAGTAGTCACTTCTGTAGAGTTCTATGAGTGAGTGAGTTATTAGCAAGTTGGTTCTACTCAGGGCTGGGGTTAGATGAAGCCAAGAATTTGCATGAAGGCCCATATTCTATATAACAACCAACCACAGGATATCACAGTTTCTTAAATAAATACATTTGTGCATATAAAACCCACAGCGGGCAGGATAGGTAACACATAGTAATTAGTATTCTTGCACAAAATAAAGTAAAAACTTCACTTCACTCCATATCCACGGAAAGGTATACTGACCCCGTACAATCACCCCCCCCCTGACTCTTACGTAAGCACAAGGTATTGGGGATTTTGTATTTACAGACACCTGTACCTTTAAGGGAGGTTACTTGATGTAACATGTTATGTATAAATGTCTGATTTGTGATACTGGATTATATTGTGGTTCTGAAACATGTATGGATTATATTGTGGTTCTGGAACATGTATGGATTAAATTGTGGTTCTGGAACATGTATGGATTAAATCGTGGTTCTGGAACATGTATAGATTATATTGTGGTTCTGGAACATGTATGGATTAAATTGTGGTTCTGGAACATGTATGGATTATATTGTGGTTCTGGAACATGTATGGATTAAATTGTGGTTCTGGAACATGTATGGATTAAATTGTGGTTCTGGAACATGTATGGATTAAATTGTGGTTCTGGAACATGTATGGATTATATTGTGGTTCTGGAACATGTATGGATTAAATTGTGGTTCTGGAACATGTATGGATTAAATTGTGGTTCTGGAACATGTATGGATTAAATTGTGGTTCTGGAACATGTATGGATTAAATTGTGGTTCTGGAACATGTATGGATTATATTGTGGTTCTGGAACATGTATGGATTAAATTGTGGTTCTGGAACATGTATGGATTATATTGTGGTTCTGGAACATGTATGGATTAAATTGTGGTTCTGGAACATGTATAGATTACATTGTGGTTCTGGAACATGTATGGATTAAATTGTGGTTCTGGAACATGTATGGATTATATTGTGGTTCTGGAACATGTATGGATTCAATTGTGGTTCTGGAACATGTATAGATTATATTGTGGCTCTGGAACATGTATGGATTATATTGTGGCTCTGGAACATGTATGGATTATATTGTGGCTCTGGAACATGTATGGATTATATTGTGGCTCTGGAACATGTATGGATTATATTGTGGCTCTGGAACATGTATGGATTATATTGTGGTTCTGGAACATCTATGGATTATATTGTGGCTCTGGAACATGTATGGATTATATTGTGGCTCTGGAACATGTATGGATTATATTGTGGTTCTGGAACATGTATGGATTAAATTGTGGTTCTGGAACATGTATGGATTAAATCGTGGTTCTGGAACATGTATAGATTATATTGTGGTTCTGGAACATGTATGGATTAAATTGTGGTTCTGGAACATGTATGGATTAAATTGTGGTTCTGGAACATGTATGGATTAAATTGTGGTTCTGGAACATCTATGGATTATATTGTGGCTCTGGAATATGTATGGATTATATTGTGGCT
This sequence comes from Xenopus tropicalis, assembly GCF_000004195.4. Taxonomy (NCBI): domain Eukaryota; kingdom Metazoa; phylum Chordata; class Amphibia; order Anura; family Pipidae; genus Xenopus; species Xenopus tropicalis. The sequence goes on along the minus strand of NC_030684.2, from coordinate 136,822,770 downwards.
CTGGAACATGTATGGATTATATTGTGGCTCTGGAACATGTATGGATTAAATTGTGGTTCTGGAACATGTATGGATTGTATTGTGGTTCTGGAACATGTATGGATTGTATTGTGGTTCTGGAACATGTTTAGATGATATTGGTTGTGGAATAGACAGTGAATATATCACTGTGTTGGTAACAAGAGATTGAATCATTTGGGATGTGATCAGTGATGGATTTTAAACTGATTGGTTTCAACTGGGTTAATGTGGGTTTTGTACCCAAAACACTGTGTTAAATGTTGAGGTTGTGGGTTTTATTTTCCTTTGTCTTTTCTCCTGCTCTATTCCCCATACCCATTCCCCATCTACCCCATTCCTATTCCCTCTGTATAATAATCCCCTGTCCCGGGGTTCCCTGCTCTATTCCCCATACCCATTCCCCATCTACCCCATTCCTATTCCCTCTGTATAATAATCCCCTGTCCCAGGGTTCCCCGCTCTATTCCCCGTACCCATTCCCCATCTACCCCATTCCTATTCCCTCTGTATAATAATCCCCTGTCCCGGGGTTCCCCGCTCTATTCCCCGTACCCATTCCCCATCTACCCCATTCCTATTCCCTCTGTATAATAATCCCCTGTCCCGGGGTTCCCTGCTCTATTCCCCGTACCCATTCCCCATCTACCCCATTCCTATTCCCTCTGTATAATAATCCCCTGTCCCGGGGTTCCCCGCTCTATTCCCCGTACCCATTCCCCATCTACCCCATTCCTATTCCCTCTGTATAATAATCCCCTGTCCCGGGGTTCCCTGTTCTATTCCCCGTACCCATTCCCCATCTACCCCATTCCTATTCCCTCTGTATAATAATCCCCTGTCCCGGGGTTCCCTGTTCTATTCCCCGTACCCATTCCCCATCTACCCCATTCCTATTCCCTCTGTATAATAACCCCCTGTCCCAGGGTTCCCTGCTCTATTCCCCGTACCCATTCCCCATCTACCCCATTCCTATTCCGTCTGTATAATAATCCCCTGTCCCGGGGTTCCCTGCTCTATTCCCCATACCCATTCCCCATCTACCCCATTCCTATTCCCTCTGTATAATAATCCCCTCTCCCGGGGTTCCCCGCTCTATTCCCCGTAACCATTCCCCATCTACCCCATTCCTATTCCCTCTGTATAATAATCCCCTGTCCCGGGGTTCCCCGCTCTATTCCCCGTACCCATTCCCCATCTACCCCATTCCTATTCCCTCTGTATAATAATCCCCTGTCCCAGGGTTCCCTGCTCTATTCCCCGTACCCATTCCCCATCTACCCCATTCCTATTCCCTCTGTATAATAATCCCCTGTCCCGGGGTTCCCTGCTCTATTCCCCGTACCCATTCCCCATCTACCCCATTCCTATTCCCTCTGTATAATAATCCCCTGTCCCGGGGTTCCCTGCTCTATTCCCCGTACCCATTCCCCATCTACCCCATTCCTATTCCCTCTGTATAATAATCCCCTGTCCCGGGGTTCCCCGCTCTATTCCCCGTACCCATTCCCCATCTACCCCATTCCTATTCCCTCTGTATAATAATCCCCTGTCCCGGGGTTCCCTGCTCTATTCCCCGTACCCATTCCCCATCTACCCCATTCCTATTCCCTCTGTATAATAATCCCCTGTCCCGGGGTTCCCTGCTCTATTCCCCGTACCCATTCCCCTTCTACCCCATTCCTATTCCCTCTGTATAATAATCCCCTGTCCCAGGGTTCCCTGCTCTATTCCCCATACCCATTCCCCTTCTACCCCATTCCTATTCCCTCTGTATAATAATCCCCTGTCCCGGGGTTCCCTGCTCTATTCCCCGTACCCATTCCCCATCTACCCCATTCCTATTCCCTCTGTATAATAATCCCCTGTCCCAGGGTTCCCTGCTCTATTCCCCATACCCATTCCCCTTCTACCCCATTCCTATTCCCTCTGTATAATAATCCCCTGTCCCGGGGTTCCCTGCTCTATTCCCCGTACCCATTCCCCCATCTACCCCATTCCTATTCCCTCTGTATAATAATCCCCTGTCCCGGGGTTCCCTGCTCTATTCCCCGTACCCATTCCCCTTCTACCCCATTCCTATTCCCTCTGTATAATAATCCCCTGTCCCGGGGTTCCCCGCTCTATTCCCCGTACCCATTCCCCTTCTACCCCATTCCTATTCCCTCTGTATAATAATCCCCTGTCCCAGGGTTCCCTGCTCTATTCCCCGTACCCATTCCCCCATCTACCCCATTCCTATTCCCTCTGTATAATAATCCCCTGTCCCGGGGTTCCCTGCTCTATTCCCCGTACCCATTCCCCCATCTACCCCATTCCTATTCCCTCTGTATAATAATCCCCTGTCCCAGGGTTCCCCGCTCTATTCCCCGTACCCATTCCCCATCTACCCCATTCCTATTCCCTCTGTATAATAATCCCCTATCCCGGGGTTCCCCGCTCTATTCCCCGTACCCATTCCCCCATCTACCCCATTCCTATTCCCTCTGTATAATAATCCCCTGTCCCGGGGTTCCCTGCTCTATTCCCCGTACCCATTCCCCATCTACCCCATTCCTATTCCCTCTGTATAATAATCCCCTGTCCCGGGGTTCCCTGCTCTATTCCCCGTACCCATTCCCCATCTACCCCATTCCTATTCCCTCTGTATAATAATCCCCTGTCCCGGGGTTCCCTGCTCTATTCCCCGTACCCATTCCCCATCTACCCCATTCCTATTCCCTCTGTATAATAATCCCCTGTCCCGGGGTTCCCTGCTCTATTCCCCGTACCCATTCCCCATCTACCCCATTCATATTCCCTCTGTATAATAATCCCCTGTCCCGGGGTTCCCTGCTCTATTCCCCGTACCCATTCCCCATCTACCCCATTCCTATTCCCTCTGTATAATAATCCCCTGTCCCGGGGTTCCCTGCTCTATTCCCCGTACCCATTCCCCATCTACCCCATTCCTATTCCCTCTGTATAATAATCCCCTGTCCCGGGGTTCCCTGCTCTATTCCCCGTACCCATTCCCCATCTACCCCATTCCTATTCCCTCTGTATAATAATCCCCTGTCCCGGGGTTCCCTGCTCTATTCCCCGTACCCATTCCCCATCTACCCCATTCCTATTCCCTCTGTATAATAATCCCCTGTCCCAGGGTTCCCTGCTCTATTCCCCGTACCCATTCCCCTTCTACCCCATTCCTATTCCCTCTGTATAATAATCCCCTGTCCCGGGGTTCCCCGCTCTATTCCCCGTACCCATTCCCCATCTACCCCATTCCTATTCCCTCTGTATAATAATCCCCTATCCCGGGGTTCCCTGCTCTATTCCCCGTACCCATTCCCCATCTACCCCATTCCTATTCCCTCTGTATAATAATCCCCTGTCCAGGGGTTCCCCGCTCTATACCCCGTACCCATTCCCCTTCTACCCCATTCCTATTCCCTCTGTATAATAATCCCCTGTCCCGGGGTTCCCTGCTCTATTCCCCGTACCCATTCCCCATCTACCCCATTCCTATTCCCTCTGTATAATAATCCCCTGTCCCGGGGTTCCCTGCTCTATTCCCCGTACCCATTCCCCATCTACCCCATTCCTATTCCCTCTGTATAATAATCCCCTGTCCCGGGGTTCCCTGCTCTATTCCCCGTACCCATTCCCCCATCTACCCCATTCCTATTCCCTCTGTATAATAATCCCCTGTCCCGGGGTTCCCCGCTCTATTCCCCGTACCCATTCCCCTTCTACCCCATTCCTATTCCCTCTGTATAATAATCCCCTGTCCCGGGGTTCCCCGCTCTATTCCCCGTACCCATTCCCCTTCTACCCCATTCCTATTCCCTCTGTATAATAATCCCCTGTCCCGGGGTTCCCCGCTCTATTCCCCGTACCCATTCCCCTTCTACCCCATTCCTATTCCCTCTGTATAATAATCCCCTGTCCCGGGGTTCCCTGCTCTATTCCCCGTACCCATTCCCCATCTACCCCATTCCTATTCCCTCTGTATAATAATCCCCTGTCCCAGGGTTCCCTGCTCTATTCCCCGTACCCATTCCCCATCTACCCCATTCCTATTCCCTCTGTATAATAATCCCCTGTCCCGGGGTTCCCCGCTCTATTCCCCGTACCCATTCCCCATCTACCCCATTCCTATTCCCTCTGTATAATAATCATAAATAACAAAGATTTTCAGTGGAATAAAAACAATAACATTTATTGGCTCAAATTAACAAAAAAGACAAAACCATATTTAAATAGAAAGCATACTATACCAAACAATAACCAGGTGCATCCTAATCTCCTAACGCGTTTCGCACCATGTGGCGCTTCATCAGAGGAGGTGTGGTTCACTTGTGTCACTTCCCTTTTATACCCTTAATCATTACATTACCCAGTGTACAGGGCTACCTAAATACCCCATACCAAGCTAATATCATATCAGATTTATAATACATACATAGTCATGGGCTTTCAAATAGCCCTGTATATAGCACATATCATATCTTTGTATTAGAAACACACCAGTTGATTCAAAAACCACAAAAAAACCACAAAACAAAAACAAATTGTGATCACTTGATTAATCAATTAATTAAATCTATAAATCTATAAATCTACATCTCAAAAAACCTTTAAAGGTGAATATCTTGATTAATCACTACATATTAAAGTGCATAATTGTGCATAAAATTTCATTCAAACAATACTTATACTAATAAACCCCTTTAATGTTATTGCATCCTGGAGATTCCTTAATTGCCACAAAAGAGGCAAATATCAGAGCCATAATAACTATAACACTAACAGTAATTGATCATTTTTACCTTATATCATGTATGATATTATAGATGTTAAATATTAAGCATACAGATACTGAAATCTCCAAGATGCATAAACATCTTAAGTATATACCAGTGTTTAAATAATAAAGCCAATAAATATATATACACACACAAAATATAAAAATGTATATTATTCTTACAAAATATTAATATTTATTTTACATCAATTTTTTCTAATTGCTATGACCCATACCAGTTAGTTTTTCTCTTTTTCAATTTAACATAATAGCAATCCCCACAATGTATACAATTATTATTGTCAATTTTTATTCGGTTCAACATGATAACATATCCTATTCATCTTATTTCCAAGGTGATACCAGGAAAGGTTTTAGCTCTATGGGCTGTGATCCTATTGCCCCAGACAGACCAGTAATACAGGGCTATGGGCTGAGATCCTATTGACCCAGACAGACCAGTAATACAGGGCTATGGGCTGAGATCCTATTGCCCCAGACAGACCAGTAATACAGGGCTATGGGCTGAGATCCTATTGCCCCAGACAGACTAGTAATACAGGGCTATGGGCTGAGATCCTATTGCCCCAGACAGACTAGTAATACAGGGCTATGGGCTGAGATCCTATTGCCCCAGACAGACCAGTAATACAGGGCTATGGGCTGAGATCCTATTGCCCCAGACAGAATAGTAATACAGGGCTATGGGCTGAGATCCTATTGCCCCAGACAGACCAGTAATACAGGGTTATGGGCTGAGATCCTATTGCCCCAGACAGACCAGTAATACGGGGCTATGGGCCGAGATCCTATTGCCCCAGACAGACCAGTAATACAGGGCTATGGGCTGAGATCCTATTGCCCCAGACAGACCAGTAATACAGGGCTATGGGCTGAGATCCTATTGCCCCAGACAGACCAGTAATACAGGGCTATGGGCTGAGATCCTATTGCCCCAGACAGACCAGTAATACAGGGCTATGGGCTGAGATCCTATTGCCCCAGACAGACCAGTAATACAGGGCTATGGGCTGAGATCCTATTGCCCCAGACAGACTAGTAATACAGGGCTATGGGCTGAGATCCTATTGCCCCAGACAGACTAGTAATACAGGGCTATGGGCTGAGATCCTATTGCCCCAGACAGACCAGTAATACAGGGCTATGGGCTGAGATCCTATTGCCCCAGACAGAATAGTAATACAGGGCTATGGGCTGAGATCCTATTGCCCCAGACAGACCAGTAATACAGGGTTATGGGCTGAGATCCTATTGCCCCAGACAGACCAGTAATACGGGGCTATGGGCCGAGATCCTATTGCCCCAGACAGACCAGTAATACAGGGCTATGGGCTGAGATCCTATTGCCCCAGACAGACCAGTAATACAGGGCTATGGGCTGAGATCCTATTGCCCCAGACAGACCAGTAATACGGGGCTATGGGCCGAGATCCTATTGCCCCAGACAGACCAGTAATACAGGGCTATGGGCTGAGATCCTATTGCCCCAGACAGACCAGTAATACAGGGCTATGGGCTGAGATCCTATTGCCCCAGACAGACCAGTAATACAGGGCTATGGGCTGAGATCCTATTGCCCCAGACAGACCAGTAATACAGGGCTATGGGCTGGGATCCTATTGCCCCAGACAGACCAGTAATACAGGGCTATGGGCTGGGATCCTATTGCCCCAGACAGACCAGTAATACAGGGCTATGGGCTGGGATCCTATTGCCCCAGACAGACCAGTATTATAAGGCTATGGCGTAGATGGGGAATGGGTAGGTGGAATAGAGCAGGGAACCCTGGGACAGGGGATTATTATACAGAGGGAATAGGAATGGGGTAGATGGGGAATGGGTACGGGGAATAGAGCGGGGAACCCCGGGACAGGGGATTATTATACAGAGGGAATAGGAATGGGGTAGATGGGGAATGGGTACGGGGAATAGAGCAGGGAACCCCAGGACAGGGGATTATTATACAGAGGGAATAGGAATGGGGTAGATGGGGAATGGGTACGGGGAATAGAGCAGGGAACCCCGGGACAGGGGATTATTATACAGAGGGAATAGGAATGGGGTAGATGGGGAATGGGTACGGGGAATAGAGCAGGGAACCCTGGGACAGGGGATTATTATACAGAGGGAATAGGAATGGGGTAGATGGGGAATGGGTACGGGGAATAGAGCGGGGAACCCCGGGACAGGGGATTATTATACAGAGGGAATAGGAATGGGGTAGAAGGGGAATGGGTACGGGGAATAGAGCAGGGAACCCTGGGACAGGGGATTATTATACAGAGGGAATAGGAATGGGGTAGATGGGAATGGGTACGGGGAATAGAGCAGGGAACCCCGGGACAGGGGATTATTATACAGAGGGAATAGGAATGGGGTAGATGGGGAATGGGTACGGGGAATAGAGCAGGGAACCCCGGGACAGGGGATTATTATACAGAGGGAATATAAGAATCCATTTAGATTCCAATCGTAAAAGTTTAGTTACCAAATTTCCTTCACTTTTATCATCAATTTTATCTATGCCAAACATATTAAATCTCATTTGCTTTCCTTTATGCACATAATCAAAGTGTTTATATAACAGATTATCACTATCTTTATTCTTTAGACCTCTTAGATGTTCTCCTAATCGTATTCTCAACTGATAGTGCGTCCTATATAAAGGTGGCCATACACGGGCCGACTATAGCTGCCGATATCGGTCCCTTGGACCAATTCGGCAGCTAATCGGCCCGTGTATGGGGAGAGCAGATCGGCCTGGCCGACCGATATCTGGCCTGAAATTGGGCAGATATCGATCAGCCAGGTTAGAAAATCTGGTCGGATCGGGGACCGCATCGGCTCGTTGATGCGGTCCCCGATCCGACTGCCCCATTGCCGCCCACATAATCCGATCGTCTGGCCCCAGGGCCAAACGATTGGATTATTATTTTTTTTACCTAAATGGTCCCCGATATCGCCCACCCGTAGGTGGGGATATCGGGGGAAGATCCGCTCGCTTGGCGACATCGCCAAGCGAGCGGATCTGCTGGTGTATGGCCAGCTTTAAGGGAACCACATTCACATTGCAAACAATAAATTACATATTGTGTTTGACATGAGATATAAGTATCAATATTATATTCTTTATCAGTATTCTTACTTGAAAAAGTTTTTTTGTTATTACTGTATTTGCATGACTTGCAATGCTTACAGGGAAAGAAGCCTTTTAAATTACCTAACCATGATGTTCCTTTAGTCAATTTCTCTTTCGACTTTAATTTGTTAGGGGCTACAATATCTGCTAGTGATTTAGCTTTTCTGCTAACTACACCTGGTTGAATACTTAGCTTTTTCAATATTGGATCTGCCTGCAATATATTCCAATTTCTTTTAATTACTTTTCCGATCTTTTTATATTGAACTCCAAAATCTAGAATACACCTTATTTCTTCTCTCTTTTCAACTTTAACTATTTTAGCTTTTTCAACTTTATTGTAGCTCTTGCTGTTATTTTTAGTTCTCAATTCCTCTACTCTTTGTAATGCCATTTGCAAATCACATTTTTTTATATCCTCTTTCCCCAAGCCTCTCACATTCATGCCTTGCTTGTTCTTTAAACACATCATAACTTTGGCTTTATTATTTAAACACTGGTATATACTTAAGATGTTTATGCATCTTGGAGATTTCAGTATCTGTATGCTTAATATTTAACATCTATAATATCATACATGATATAAGGTAAAAATGATCAATTACTGTTAGTGTTATAGTTATTATGGCTCTGATATTTGCCTCTTTTGTGGCAATTAAGGAATCTCCAGGATGCAATAACATTAAAGGGGTTTATTAGTATAAGTATTGTTTGAATGAAATTTTATGCACAATTATGCACTTTAATATGTAGTGATTAATCAAGATATTCACCTTTAAAGGTTTTTTGAGATGTAGATTTATAGATTTATAGATTTAATTAATTGATTAATCAAGTGATCACAATTTGTTTTTGTTTTGTGGTTTTTTTGTGGTTTTTGAATCAACTGGTGTGTTTCTAATACAAAGATATGATATGTGCTATATACAGGGCTATTTGAAAGCCCATGACTATGTATGTATTATAAATCTGATATGATATTAGCTTGGTATGGGGTATTTAGGTAGCCCTGTACACTGGGTAATGTAATGATTAAGGGTATAAAAGGGAAGTGACACAAGTGAACCACACCTCCTCTGATGAAGCGCCACATGGTGCGAAACGCGTTAGGAGATTAGGATGCACCTGGTTATTGTTTGGTATAGTATGCTTTCTATTTAAATATGGTTTTGTCTTTTTTGTTAATTTGAGCCAATAAATGTTATTGTTTTTATTCCACTGAAAATCTTTGTTATTTATTCTTATACTGATTCAGGACTTATTCAGTGGGATTTAACTAATAGATTCCCTTTCTGAAACCTATTCATTAAATATTCTCTGTATAATAATCCCCTGTCCCGGGGTTCCCCGCTCTATTCCCCGTACCCATTCCCCATCTACCCCATTCCTATTCCCTCTGTATAATAATCCTCTGTCCCAGGGTTCCCTGCTCTATTCCCTGTACCCATTCCCCATCTACCCCATTCCTATTCCCTCTGTATAATAATCCCCTGTCCCGGGGTTCCCTGCTCTATTCCCCGTACCCATTCCCCATCTACCCCATTCCTATTCCCTCTGTATAATAATCCCCTGTCCCAGGGTTCCCTGCTCTATTCCCCGTACCCATTCCCCATCTACCCCATTCCTATTCCCTCTGTATAATAATCCCCTGTCCCAGGGTTCCCTGCTCTATTCCCCGTACCCATTCCCCATCTACCCCATTCCTATTCCCTCTGTATAATAATCCCCTGTCCCGGGGTTCCCTGCTCTATTCCCCGTACCCATTCCCCTTCTACCCCATTCCTATTCCCTCTGTATAATAATCCCCTGTCCCGGGGTTCCCTGCTCTATTCCCCATACCCATTCCCCATCTACCCCATTCATATTCCCTCTGTATAATAATCCCCTGTCCCGGGGTTCCCCGCTCTATTCCCCGTACCCATTCCCCATCTACCCCATTCCTATTCCCTCTGTATAATAATCCCCTGTCCCAGGGTTCCCTGCTCTATTCCCCGTACCCATTCCCCATCTACCCCATTCCTATTCCCTCTGTATAATAATCCCTGTCCCAGGGTTCCCCTGCTCTATTCCCCGTACCCATTCCCCATCTACCCCATTCCTATTCCCTCTGTATAATAATCCCCTGTCCCGGGGTTCCCCGCTCTATTCCCTGTACCCATTCCCCATCTACCCCATTCCTATTCCCTCTGTATAATAATCCCCTGTCCCGGGGTTCCCTGCTCTATTCCCCGTACCCATTCCCCATCTACCCCATTCCTATTCCCTCTGTATAATAATCCCCTGTCCCGGGGTTCCCTGCTCTATTCCCCGTACCCATTCCCCATCTACCCCATTCCTATTCCCTCTGTATAATAATCCCCTGTCCCGGGGTTCCCTGCTCTATTCCCCGTACCCATTCCCCATCTACCCCATTCCTATTCCCTCTGTATAATAATCCCCTGTCCCGGGGTTCCCTGCTCTATTCCCCGTACCCATTCCCCATCTACCCCATTCCTATTCCTCTGTATAATAATCCCCTGTCCCGGGGTTCCCTGCTCTATTCCCCGTACCCATTCCCCATCTACCCCATTCCTATTCCCTCTGTATAATAATCCCCTGTCCCAGGGTTCCCTGCTCTATTCCCCGTACCCATTCCCCATCTACCCCATTCCTATTCCCTCTGTATAATAATCCCCTGTCCCGGGGTTCCCCGCTCTATTCCCCGTACCCATTCCCCATCTACCCCATTCCTATTCCCTCTGTATAATAATCCCCTGTCCCGGGGTTCCCCGCTCTATTCCCCGTACCCATTCCCCATCTACCCCATTCCTATTCCCTCTGTATAATAATCCCCTGTCCCGGGGTTCCCTGCTCTATTCCCCGTACCCATTCCCCATCTACCCCATTCCTATTCCCTCTGTATAATAATCCCCTGTCCCAGGGTTCCCTGCTCTATTCCCCGTACCCATTCCCCATCTACCCCATTCCTATTCCCTCTGTATAATAATCCCCTGTCCCGGGGTTCCCTGCTCTATTCCCCGTACCCATTCCCCATCTACCCCATTCCTATTCCCTCTGTGTAATAATCCCCTGTCCCGGGGTTCCCTGCTCTATTCCCCGTACCCATTCCCCATCTACCCCATTCCTATTCCCTCTGTGTAATAATCCCCTGTCCCGGGGTTCCCTGCTCTATTCCCCGTACCCATTCCCCATCTACCCCATTCCTATTCCCTCTGTATAATAATCCCCTGTCCCAGGGTTCCCCGCTCTATTCCCCGTACCCATTCCCCATCTACCCCATTCCTATTCCCTCTGTATAATAATCCCCTGTCCCAGGGTTCCCCGCTCTATTCCCCGTACCCATTCCCCATCTACCCCATTCCTATTCCCTCTGTATAATAATCCCCTGTCCCGGGGTTCCCCGCTCTATTACCCGTACCCATTCCCCATCTACCCCATTCCTATTCCCTCTGTATAATAATCCCCTGTCCCGGGGTTCCCTGCTCTATTCCCCGTACCCATTCCCCATCTACCCCATTCCTATTCCCTCTGTATAATAATCCCCTGTCCCGGGGTTCCCTGCTCTATTCCCCGTACCCATTCCCCATCTACCCCATTCCTATTCCCTCTGTGTAATAATCCCCTGTCCCGGGGTTCCCTGCTCTATTCCCCGTACCCATTCCCCATCTACCCCATTCCTATTCCCTCTGTGTAATAATCCCCTGTCCCGGGGTTCCCTGCTCTATTCCCCGTACCCATTCCCCATCTACCCCATTCCTATTCCCTCTGTATAATAATCCCCTGTCCCAGGGTTCCCCGCTCTATTCCACCTACCCATTCCCCATCTACCCCATTCCTATTCCCTCTGTATAATAATCCCCTGTCCCGGGGTTCCCTGCTCTATTCCACCTACCCATTCCCCATCTACGCCATAGCCTTATAATACTGGTCTGTCTGGGGCAATAGGATCCCAGCCCATAGCCCTGTATTACTGGTCTGTCTGGGGCAATAGGATCTCAGCCCATAGCCCTGTATTACTGGTCTGTCTGGGGCAATAGGATCTCAGCCCATAGCCCTGTATTACTGGTCTGTCTGGGTCAATAGGATCTCAGCCCATAGCCCTGTATTACTGGTCTGTCTGGGGCAATAGGATCTCAGCCCATAGCCCTGTATTACTGGTCTGTCTGGGGCAATAGGATCTCAGCCCATAGCCTGTTATTACTGGTCTGTCTGGGGCAATAGGATCTCAGCCCATAGCCCTGTATTACTGGTCTGTCTGGGGCAATAGGATCTCAGCCCATAGCCCTGTATTACTGGTCTGTCTGGGGCAATAGGATCTCAGCCCATAGCCCTGTATTACTGGTCTGTCTGGGGCAATAGGATCTCAGCCCATAGCCCTGTATTACTGGTCTGTCTGGGTCAATAGGATCTCAGCCCATAGCCCCGTATTACTGGTCTGTCTGGGGCAATAGGATCTCAGCCCATAGCCCCGTATTACTGGTCTGTCTGGGGCAATAGGATCTCAGCCCATAGCCCCGTATTACTGGTCTGTCTGGGGCAATAGGATCTCAGCCCATAGCCCTGTATTACTGGTCTGTCTGGGGCAATAGGATCTCAGCCCATAGTCAGAGTTGCACTGACTGTATTTAAATGAAATGCACACAGTGGAGCCCTGCATGTATTTAGGAGACATGTCCCTAAATTTCAAATGATATCCCTAAAGCAACACATATGCTCATAAATAAGTCTCATATTAATTTTTATATTTTTTTTATATTTTTGGAGTTATTTACTGCTCTGAGTGGCCTGAGCAATGTGTAAGGGACTATAAAAATAAGCATTTGCTCAGGTCAAACCCTTGTAACCCTTAGTAACCACATTTTTCATTGCAGTCAGGTATCCAGTGCACACTGTTTGGTTGCTATGGGTTACTAGACAAATTAAAAACTGTGCACTCCTTATTGCATTGCCCCAGTTATATATAAGGAGATACAGAAAGCTTCATTATATCCATGCAGCGAGTTTCCCGTGTCCCATTGCCCCACCAAGCAGTGCCCCCCATGGGTACAGGGTATAATATGTGCCCCAACATGTTCCACTGGAACTGGGCCTTGGGGGTAATAGTAAGTGGGAGCCCTGTCACTGTCACTTACAGACCTTACTGTGAGATATGTTAGTTATACACTGAAATGTATGGGGTGTGGGACTTTTTCTGTTAAAATGTCTGTTTTTGCGTCATTAGATATTTCATGTATCAGCGAATGTGGCCCCAGGATAAATGTGCCCGGCGCAGAAGGGGGAGGAGCCACGCTGCCAGTGAGGGTATGGAGGCAGATAAAAGACGTCTCTTGGGTTATAAGTAGAAATCATTTTGCTACAACAAAACCCAATGAGCCCATTGATATCCGTGATGATCAGTATGAGGGGAGATTGCACAGTGAGACAGGCAGATCCTTAACCCTCACGGATCTAACCAATCAGGATCAGGGAATCTACTCAGCGTTCATTCGCTCACAATCAAATCAGCAGTGCAAGCAACTGTATCATCTCCAAGTCTATAGTAAGTCTGGGAGTGGGGCAGTCAGGGTACAAGGCCCTGTATTACCGCACCCATAGACCCCCCCCAACCCAATAATATTCCCCTGCTCTGAATGCGCATTGGGGCAGCCAGGAGGTAAATAAGTTCCCCCCCAAAGTAAAATTGGCCCCACCCCCTTTCTCACCCCAAATTATCTTCAGCAGAGTCTGACTGCACCATGTTATTCTGTTTCTGCCCTATTTCTCCTGTATTACCTGTAACAGCACAGAGCCCAGTACTGGCAGTCACATCTATGGCAAATGCAGGTACAGTAAGTCCTTCCCAGTCATTTTAGCATCTAGGCCTGATATTATAGTAACATAACTTTATTCACAAACCCACTCACTCACACTCACTCTCACTCACTCACACTCACTCTCACTCACACTCACACTCACTCACACTTACACACACTCACTCACAGCTGAAAAGAGAGTCCCAATTGGGAGAAATGTAATAAATGTCTCCAGCTGCTCAAACCACCTATAACAACCAATCAGCAGGCACCATATACTGGTCACCTGTTTTAAAGCAAACATCATGGTTGCTATGGGTTAATAAACCTAGTGCCTTTTATTACATGTAGGGGAATATGTGGCCCCAACCCCGTTCCCAGACAAGGCAGTTCATCCACAAACAGATTCCCATCTGCCCCATCAGAGAAGCCCCTACATAAGCCCCCCTAGCGCTTCAGCTTCTCAGCTTCTATCCGGCAGAACCCCTTTTGGGTTGCTATGGTGCACTTGTACCTTCAAGGCTAATATCCTGCACGGGGGGGTTTCTGCCAGTCCATATCCGCTGCCCATACCCCTCCCATTGACTGTAATGGATATGGTCGAGGTGCCCAGGAAGGTGCCAGGAGAGTATTTTTGCCGCAATGGAATTAAGTCATGTGACATGTGAGAGTGACAGCGGGGGGCAGATTTCTACCCTGGGTGCCCCTGGTGGGATTAACTTCTATTTTAAGATGGATTTTCCTTTTAAATGGCTCATATAGAGGCCCTTTAGGCTGCCATTCGCTTGGCACTTACACCCCAGCACTAAGTACAGTCTGAATTTTGAACCAAAATGTTGTTGATTAGGAGCAAAGAATAGAGGGAAGGAGTAACCCAGTACCTAATGCTGGGCCCGAGCAGTACCCAGACCCACAATACTTTTCTCCCACAATCACTCAGCCGTCGGCAGAGAAACCCACCCAGAGACATGAGTGTGATACTGACACATTACAGGCCTGAACTCCAATCTGAATCCCCTCACCCCCATAACTTACCTGTGCACCCCAACCCCCTAACAAACACGATCTACGGAGTAAAAAACAGGATCAGAGGGCTCTGCTCCCAAGAGCTTACAATCTGCAGGCTGTGTAACTTGCTGGCACTATATAAATAATTAATGATAATGATTAAGAGACAGAGAGAAACATATACACATATGTATGTGACTTGGAATGGGACCTGTAACGTTACGGGAACCTTGTCCTGTGCTGTGATTGGCTCAGATGTGACTCTCACCTGGAATAACACAAACAGCCCCGGCACAGAAGTGACCAATCACACGCTCCGTGTCTATAATGCTCAGTCACATGTTACATACAGCTGTACCGCCCGGAACCCAATCAGCGAGGCTTCCAGAACTGCACATATTCCTGTAACTTGTTGTAAAGGTGGGTTTTATATAGGACATTCATAGAATTTATAGGGTAACACTGGGAAGGGGGGAGAGGTGGGAATGTTGGGGGTAATTTATTAAATTCTTGTTGTGATCCATAGTAACCAGCAGCACTTACTGTAGTGTCACTTTTATAGTAAAGTTGCACCTGATTGGTTGCTAAGGGTTACTAGACCCTGGCAGTTGCTTAACCTTTTTTTCTACATGAGAGGAATCACAAAAAAACCTTAATCCAGTAAAACTGACTCATTTAACTGACCTTGGCCATGACCCATTTGTTTGACAATGAGATGTTTTCACACTTCATTTATGACATCATGGGGTGTGTCTGGCTACCCTTGTGATGTCACTAACCATACTATGGCCATTACACAACTACACTAGGACCCTGCAGACTCACATAAATGAAGCCCATTATACATTAGTTCCAGGTATCTCTGGTGCTACTGTGAAATGTATCTTTACCCAGTTTGGCCATCAATGCTCTGTGCCAAATTGGCTAAAGATCTACTTGTTTGGCAACCTTGCTGGCCAATGATAAGATCAGAATGGGGCCTGGGGAGAACCCCTAGGGGGGGGCTGTATCTATGTGCCAATGCCGTCCTTACCCAATTGGGATCTTTAAACCTTGCCAATAGATTACATTGTGAGCAAAGTACTCCATCTGTCAGCTCCATGTAATTGTATATGGGATAGTTACATGATATGAAATATAACATTAACATATTACAATTTCCCTTTGTTTCAGATAATACAGAAGCACCAGTTGGAGATTATACCCGGCAGAACATGATCCGTTTGGGTTTGGCCTCAGTGATACTGATTATTACTTCATATCTGATCCTCCAACACTTTCATGGCATGAAAATATATTATAAGGATCTCAGCTGATAGGCTGGTTATATTGTAACTCCTCATGGGCGGGGTCTCGTTACTCACATCTCCATTTTGGCTGAACAGAGAGACACGCCCATCAAGTTAAACCTATTGCTGAATAATTCCTGTTCTATTCTATTTTCCTGTTGATCCAGGGGAAAGGGAAAGTTTCCCACTTGAAGCTTTCAGCGAATTGCCTTATAAGCAGATAAATGCTCATTCTATTAAACATGGCAGCTGGACTGTTCCCTGGATAAACACTGTATATAAAAAGTGTTAATATCAATGCAACAAGTTATAGGAGATACTGTAAGTGCTGTTAATCTGCCATAACCAAATGCAGTTTCTGTTTTGGCTAATGGAAGCCAATGGGGGGGGGGGAGTTGGTATAAACCCACAGTCATGGGATTGGTTGGGTGTCAGTGGATCTAAGAAGAACTGTAGTTAGACTTGGTTAGCTTAATATCCTCCCCCTATTATTCCATATACACAGAATTGTGACTCTGAGGAACTGTATAGAGGAATCATGAGAATTTCTGCTGATTTCGTCCAACCAGTTTATCCCCACTCCTTCTATCCACGCGTGTCCCTCAGGCTCTGCATTTGGCTCTGTGTGCTGACCCTCTAACCAGGGGTTTCTGTTTTATTCTGTGGTCAGTGTCAGACTGAGATGCCAGGGGCCCACCAGAGAACTTGGATCATGGGCCCACGCTCTAAACCAGTGGTTCTCAACCTGTGGGTTGCAATCCCTTTGGGGGTCGAACGACCCTTTCACAGGGGTCACCTAAGACCATCAGAAAACACATATTTCCGATGGTCTTAGGAATAATTTTATGGTTGGGGGTCACCACAACATGAGGAACTGTATTAAAGGGTCGTGGCATTAGGGAGGTTAAGAACCACTGCTCTAAACTATTATTCATCCTTTGCTCATTTTATCTCTTTATTATCCTCGGCTCTTTGTTCCTCTCTGTTCTCATACAGAAATAGCCAATGAAGCAGCCCCGGGAGTTTTCCTGGTATCCCAATGGCCCAGTCCAACCCCAGCAAATAGTTAGGAGCAAGAGGGGCCACTGACACCTGGGCCCATCGGGAGTTTTCCTGGTATCCCAATGGCCCAGTCCAACCCCAGCAAATAGTTAGAAGCAAGAGGGCCCACTGACACCTGGGCCCACCGGGAGTTTTCCTGGTATCCCAATGGCCCAGTCCAACCCCAGCAAATAGTTAGAAGCAAGAGGGCCCACTGACACCTGGGCCCACCGGGAGTTTTCCTGGTATCCCAATGGCCCAGTCCAACCCCAGTAAATAGTTAGAAGCAAGAGGGGCCACTGACACCTGGGCCCACCGGGAGTTTTCCTGGTATCCCAATGGCCCAGTCCAACCCCAGCAAATAGTTAGAAGCAAGAGGGGCCACTGACACCTGGGCCCACCGGGAGTTTTCCTGGTATCCCAATGGCCCAGTCCAACCCCAGCAAATAGTTAGAAGCAAGAGGGGCCACTGACACCTGGGCCCACCGGGAGTTTTCCTGGTATCCCAATGGCCCAGTCCAACCCCAGCAAATAGTTAGAAGCAAGAGGGGCCACTGACACCTGGGCCCACCGGGAGTTTTCCTGGTATCCCAATGGCCCAGTCCAACCCCAGCAAATAGTTAGGAGCAAGAGGGCCCACTGACACCTGGGCCCACCGGGAGTTTTCCTGGTATCCCAATGGCCCAGTCCAACCCCAGCAAATAGTTAGAAGCAAGAGGGGCCACTGACACCTGGGCCCACCGGGAGTTTTCCTGGTATCCCAATGGCCCAGTCCAACCCCAGCAAATAGTTAGAAGCAAGAGGGGCCACTGACACCTGGGCCCACCGGGAGTTTTCCTGGTATCCCAATGGCCCAGTCCAACCCCAGTAAATAGTTAGAAGCAAGAGGGGCCACTGACACCTGGGCCCACCGGGAGTTTTCCTGGTATCCCAATGGCCCAGTCCAACCCCAGCAAATAGTTAGAAGCAAGAGGGGCCACTGACACCTGGGCCCACCGGGAGTTTTCCTGGTATCCCAATGGCCCAGTCCAACCCCAGCAAATAGTTAGGAGCAAGAGGGCCCACTGACACCTGGGCCCACCGGGAGTTTTCCTGGTATCCCAATGGCCCAGTCCAACCCCAGCAAATAGTTAGAAGCAAGAGGGGCCACTGACACCTGGGCCCACCGGGAGTTTTCCTGGTATCCCAATGGCCCAGTACTACCCCAGCAAATAGTTAGGAGCAAGAGGGGCCACTGACACCTGGGCCCACCGGGAGTTTTCCTGGTATCCAAATGGCCCAGTCCAACCCCAGCAAATAGAAGCAAGAGGGGCCACTGACACCTGGGCCCACCGGGAGTTTTCCTGGTATCCCAATGGCCCAGTCCAACCCCAGCAAATAGTTAGGAGCAAGAGGGGCCACTGACACCTGGGCCCACCGGGAGTTTTCCTGGTATCCCAATGGGCCAGTCCAACCCCAGCAAATAGTTAGGAGCAAGAGGGCCCACTAAATAAATAAGCTGACCAGACTCAATTTGAGAAACCATCAAAATAAAATGTAAATTTAAACATTAGAAATTTAATTTTAAAGTTAATTTCAGACTTCTAGAAAGTATCAAAAGTAGTCAAAACAAATGTATTAAGGGTATATGTGCTGATATTCTCTAGAGACTATAAGAATCTTGTTTTACACAGCTGACAAGTCTTTACCGAATATCTATAATGATATGAATATTGGCAGGGAGATAGGATTCCCTTTAAAGATTTTAGCTCAAGTGGCTGATGAGACTGTGTGTCTGTGGGTAATGTGTTTAATGCAGCTTTATATGGGATATCTCCCATCTTCCCAGGCCAGCGACTGGTTAATGTGTTTCCTTAGATATGGGAGGGATTTAAGAGAGGTGGGAGGGATTTAAGAGAGGTGGGAGGGATTTAGGAGAGGTGGGCGGGGCACAGGCAGTTATATGAATTACAGGAGAGGGCACAGGATTTTAGTTGTATGTCCCTGTTGGAATCAGGACTGACAGAGCCCTAGTACTGATCCCCCTCTGGGTGTGAGGCTGCGGGAGTTGCACATAGAAATCCTGTATAAAGAGGGAGAAGCAGAAGGAAAATGGTTCCTCTGTACCGGAGCCTCATGCTCTTTATTCTGCTGAAATGTAAGTTTCCCTCTTGCTCTGTATTTGTATATTTGGGGCCGGAGTTGGACTAGATGTGTATAAAGGAACAGAGAGGCTTATGGGTAGGCATGGGTGGCACTGAGAGGATTTCTGTTTGAGTTGCTAAATGTGAGCAGCAGGTCCCTGGGATTCTTTATGTTCCTTGTGTTAATCAAGTAGAATGTAGAATAGCAGGGGGTTCATTTCAGTGCAGCCCCCCAGCTCAGTTTGTCAGGGCAAATGGGGTACAGCACCCAGGGGCACCCTGTCACCCAGCTATGAGTTTATTAGCAGCCTGATCTGTATCCGTCACTTTGTTACCCTCTGGCACGGCTGTGCGGGTACCTGCCTCTAGCAGTGGTGCTGCCATACTGCTTCTGCTTCCTTCATGGGCAACTGAGCAACCATAACGGGGCAGATAGCCCCCAGCAACTTCCTAAGGATACAGGAGAAGGTGCCCAGGCCCATAGGGACCCACTAGGCTAGAGGATAATTGTTGGGTTGGTATAAGGGAGACCTATTAGGGGACACCTGGAAAGCCTGTGATTGGTGTGAGCCCAGCTGGCCAAACAGTGCCCTGTAGGTTGGCCGCACTGTAACTGTAAGTAGGTCGGTAGTCATACGGCAGGGTCTGAGATGGACTCAACCAGGGTATGGCATTGCCGTTTCCCAATAAATATGGTAAAGCTCTTTGGTTTTAGTTTGGGAGGAGACAATGGGGACAGATGCAGCCATCAAATGTATAATGAGGCTCTATGGGGCCAAGTGAGTTTATGATCTTGGGCTTCTTTATATCCCATGTATGTTAGTTATTACTCCCTAGTGGTTTCCTCTGGGTGGGGGCCCCATGTACCCAGTATCCCCCTGTACTCCCAGGTGATTGGTTTGTCCTGGGCCAATGGGGTTGGGTAGTGCTGTTAGTATGTGTCTCCCTGTTACACATAGTTGTGTAATATTAAAAAAACAACACACAAGGGTATTGAGAAATCTAAAAGTAATTTTTGCACATAATAAATATTAAGATAAAGTTGCATAACCCATTTGAGGCAACAAATGAGAATCAAAATAAACACAAAGATAGAAATTCCAATGAAGAGCAGAGAAGGGGGGGGGGGGCAGAGAGGGGGGGGGGGCAGATAATGGCTGCCAGTTATACTGTTGGTTTAGTCAGGGCAGAAGCAGGTCCCACCGGGGTCAGTAGGGTAAAGTACAGATTCACTAGGAAATGTGTCAACAGAATGTGAATTATTAATATAATGATGGAAAATATACTGTCATTGAATTGTAATTGAAATATACAAGTAGGGATGTACATAGAGCTCAACTGATACCTCAGGCTGTTCCATGGGTATAATTATTCCTATATCTGTGTGCTGGGAAATATCCCAAGGGGGTAATTAGACTAATATGGATCAAATAAATCAAAAATATTACAGATACAGCATATCCTTATCATTTACAGTAGGGGGTACATTATCCCTTATAATACATGAGTGATACTCAGAGTTCCCTGTATAACTCAGCCTGCAGCCTTGTGCCTTTATATGGGCACAGAACCCCTCAGTGACTGCTAATATCCTTATCATTTACAGTAGGGGGTACATTATCCCTTATAATACATGAGTGATACTCAGAGTTCCCTGTATAACTCAGCCTGCAGCCTTGTGCCTTTATATGGGCACAGAACCCCTCAGTGACTGCTAATATCCTTATCAGTTACAGTAGGGGGTACATTATCCCTTATAATACATGAGTGATACTCAGAGTTCCCTGTATAACTCAGCCTGCAGCCTTGTGCCTTTATATGGGCACAGAACCCCTCAGTGACTGCTAATATCCTTATCATTTACAGTAGGGGGTACATTATCCCTTATAATACATGAGTGATACTCAGAGTTCCCTGTATAACTCAGCCTGCAGCCTTGTGCCTTTATATGGGCACAAAACCCCTCAGTGACTGCTAATATCCTTATCATTTACAGTAGGGGGTACATTATCCCTTATAATACATGAGTGATACTCAGAGTTCCCTATATAACTCAGCCTGCAGCCTTGTGCCTTTATATGGGCACAGAACCCCTCAGTGACTGCTAATATCCTTATCATTTACAGTAGGGGGTACATTATCCCTTATAATACATGAGTGATACTCAGAGTTCCCTGTATAACTCAGCCTGCAGCCTTGTGCCTTTATATGGGCACAGAACCCCTCAGTGACTGCTAATATCCTTATCATTTACAGTAGGGGGTACATTATCCCTTATAATACATGAGTGATACTCAGAGTTCCCTGTATAACTCAGCCTGCAGCCTTGTGCCTTTATATGGGCACAGAACCCCTCAATGACTGCTAATATCCTTATCATTTACAGTAGGGGGTACATTATCCTCTATATACTGATATAAACACACATGTATATATGATTGTTGCTTTGCCTTACAGGTATTTTCCCAGAAATGGATGGGTTCCTCAGTCGGGCCAGTGGTTCCAGTGAGTAGTAACTGTCACACAGTATAGAAGCTACAGTTCAGCCTGTAATTATACTGGGTCATTAGCCGTAATCATTAATGTGGGTACTGGGGCTGCTGGGGGTTAATTACACCCCACTAAGGGCTCTGGCACACGGGGAGATTAGTTGCCCGTGACAAATCTCCCTGTTCGTGGGCAACTAATCTCCCCGAAATGCCATCCCACTGGCGAAAATGTAAATCACCGGTGGGATGGCATTTCGGGGAGATTAGTTGCCCACGAACAGGGAGATTTGTCACGGGCAACTAATCCCCCCGTGTGCCAGAGCCCTAACACCTCTTTGTGCATTTCTTGATAGCAATAGATTGGGAGAATCTGTGCTACAGTGAAATAGAAATAAAAGCCGGAGTAGGAGGAGATGTGATTCTACCAGTGAACAGACTGCAGACCGGAGCTTTTACTTGGCGACATGATAATGGGCACATCTTCTTGAAACTTGCTGAAACAGAACCAGGTGAAAAGATATGGGGCATAGAGGAGCCATTCACTGGGAGACTGAGCAGCACAGAGAATGGCTCTTTAATCATCACTAATGTAACCACCAAGGACCATCGTTCCTACTTTGAATGGCCAAAAGTACTATGGCCTGACTGTATCCAGAGATATTGTATACAGGTCTACAGTAAGTCTCACTCTCCTATTATTGTATATACTTATAAGTAACACAATATATATATATGTATAGAATTAGCCGTAACAGTTTATCTACTAATGTCTGATAAGCAAAGAGAGAAAATGGATGCACTTTCTCTGCTTATTGAACCCATCATGCAGTTCATTCCAAGAGTTTCAGTATAATTAGTGGCACCCACTAAGTACCGTGCATTCTTAATTGTGCCCCATTTACCAACCACAGTTTCACTAGAAATGTGCTTATTAACCAAAGGAAAAACAGTTTATTGACACAAATATGTTATTGAGCTGTAACTGTAATATACAGGTACTGATGCAGACAGAGTTACCCCCAACTAATACGTCAGGCCATGAGTGTAATAATCTTTATTTTCCTAATATCTGTCCCAAGGGGGTACATTATCCCTTATATTATGTAATACTCAGAGTGTGCTTGTATGTATATATATATATATATATGCACTGGGAATGGGAATCATTTGGAGGGGTTTAAATTGATAGACTATTGTCTTTTTTCCAACCAAATGAATGATGTAACTTTATGTTATTTGTTGCTTTGCTTTACAGATAATTTCCCACAAAAGGATCCTATTGTCAGGCGCATAGATTCCTGTGAGTACTACCCTAATGATTTTATACAGTACAGTAGTTGCAGTTCAGTTTATAACACATCTCACTATTAATACTCTGACTGGCAGAAAATGGCAGGACAGAAGGACATGCTGTAGGGCCATAAGGACATGCTGTAGGGCCATAAGGACATGCTGTAGGGCCATAAGGACATGCTGTAGGGCCATAAGGACATGCTGTAGGGCCATAAGGACATGCTGTAGGGCCATAAGGACATGCTGTAGGGCAATCAGGATGTGGCTATAGGGCTTGACATAGTAGCAACAAGGGCACAGCCACCAGGGTAAGCAACAGGTCCCAAAGGGGCAAGAGATGGGCATTAAGTGCTGGTCATTAAACAATGCTTATTATAAATGGGAGGCAAATTGTAATTATAAACTCCAACTTGCCCAGGGCATGGTGCCTATCCAAACTAAAGAAAAGCCCATTTAATTAGCTCTGGGCTATTATATCTCATTAAAGACATACTGCTAAGCCATAAAATAGCTGATGAAAAAATGAATAAAGCATTGGCCTTGGGAAGAACTGCGGGTTTGTTAGTAAAACCCCTGCTGTTGTAGACTTTAGGGTATTCCCACCTTCTTACAAAAAGTATATATAGACTATATCCCTATGGGTTGCTCCATCTCCCTGTTTTCATTTTTAATTAAAAATAACTATATGATTGCACATAATTTATATGATTTGTTATTAGTAGGGCCAGCCAGGTCTCAGTTCTGATACATCTAATTGGTGTTGTTTATATGGGTGCCCAAGAAACGGAGGATTCCCTTAGGAGAGGATTGTTTTTCCTCGTTGTGCACTAGTGGTGGAGCCTGATTCCTTCTAGATAAGCTCGAAAAGTTAAAATCCCTTATCTAAAGAGCTATTGAGCTCAATAAAATAAGACTGAAGGAATCACAATGAGATGTTTTATCGCAACAAGCTAAGAGTTTAACAGGCATTGCCAGCATTAATGGCTGGTGTACAAAGTCTCATTGGCACATTAGGATTGCGGCTTTTTGTGGATCCAGAGCTCTTCTTGAAGGGGAATGGAGCATAGACTTATAACCCCAGGCTGGGATTGAAGCATAACTAAGTAAAAATCTGGTTTTATTGGAATTATTCCTTATATAGTTGTAGTGAAGACCTAGGGTAGGCATTAGAGTTTTTATGTATTCTCATAATATGTGGATAGTTTGCATTGAAGCTTTTTTTAGGGCAATGCAACTGAATACTTGGTTTAGGCCCAAGCATGTCCCTGGTTACAAAAATAACAAAGCTGACTCTGTCCCATTCACAATTAGACTAATTATGGGACCTGCCAGGACTCATAAATACAGAATACTGAAAACCACATTTTGTGTTGCTTGGAGAAAATGGTAACACTTCAAGAATCCAATGCCTGGGAAATGTATTGATGGGGAACTATTAGCATTTTACTTGCTTGAGATTGAATCAAGGTGTTAGAAAAGGAGCAAGCCTGGGGTGGGGCGCAGATGGAAGACACATGGAAACTCACATCAATAAATCTATATCAATATCATTCATCCAGGCCGTGATATCCAGAGTATATATCTACTAGAGATAGGTCTAGAACAACTGGACTTTCAATGCTCATCCAAGGGCAGGCGAAACAGCATTGTCATCCCAAATGTGAAAGCAGATCATTTAATAAACATTGGAGGAGGTGATATATAGATTTATTTCATATAAATAGTTACGGCAATTTTCAGTTCAGCCAGAAGCCTAGAACTTCTTTTTTGCCCTGATAACATCTAATGGCAGGACAGGCTTCACAGACAGACCAAGTGGGCAACTTCACCTCGTTAGGACTAGGTAGAAGTTAGAAGAACTGGTGCTAGTTTCACCTCAAAGATGAGTGGTAGCTCTGACAGTCAGTGTGAAAGAGCAGGCTAGTTTCTAGGAAAGTGAGACAGTCAGTCTTAGTTAGCAAGAGCAGCTTCTTTGCTCCAACCAGGAGAGATAGCAGGGAGTATCCCCGTTACAGGCGTCCAGTGTACCCCACGCTCTAACCTCACTAGCTGGACAAGGTTGGGTACAGCCATAACGGGGGTTACATTATAAATCAATATAAAGTGCTGCCTAAACTGGTGGCTCTGTATAAATAATAATGATGGTGATAGTGATGCATATGTAGATTCCACTAAAGACCTTCATTTTTATTTCTTTTTAGATATTCTTCTGTGGCATTTTTGTGTATCGGTAATAGAAATAAGCGTTGGAGAAGGAGGAGACGTGATTCTACCAGTGCCCGAGGGGACGATATTCGATTGGCGATTTGATAACGGATACCAGTTTAGAATATTTGCTAAAACAAAGCCTGGTGGGACCATATGGGGCATAGAGGAGCCATTCACAGGGAGACTGAGCAGCACAGAGAATGGCTCTTTAATCATCACTAATGTAACCATGAAGGACCCACCATCCTACTTTAAATGGTCAGAAGGGCCTGAGTGTATCCAGAAGTATTTTGTACGGGTTTACAGTAAGTCCTGATACTTTAACACAAAACAAGTGAAATTAGTGATGAGCAAATTTTTCCACCAGGTATGGATTCTCAGTGAATTTCCACATTTCACCACTGGAGGCACTTTGGGCTGGGCCTGACCCATTCTCCTGTCACTTTCCTTGTATTCTCTCTGCCCACTCCCTTTCCTCCGCCCACCTCGTTATCCTCATGTGTTTTCCATCTTGTAATCCTGACCCTTTATCAGTCTGTCCCTGGCCATTGCACCTTGCTTGGTCATTGAGCTCTTTTCTGTAATCTTCCTTCTGGAATCCTTTCCTGGTCCTTGTTCCTGCCTTCCGAGGTTCTGTTCCTGGTCCCTGCCTTCCAAGGTTCTGTTCCTGGTCCCTGCCTTCCGAGGTTCTGTTCCTGGTCCCTGCATTCCGAGGTTCTGTTCCTGGTCCATGCCTTCCGAGGTTCTGTTCCTGGTCCCTGCCTTCCAAAGTTCAGGGTTCCTGGTCCCTGCCTTCCGAGGTTCTGTTCCTGGTCCCTGCCTTCCGAGGTTCTGTTCCGTGACCCCTGCATTGTTCCTTCGCTCCTGGTCCTTCCTTGTCCTGTTCTTTGATTCCCCGGTTTTGACCCTTGGCCTGTCCTTAACTCCATTTGTTTGCTGCCTGACCGGACCTTGGCCTGACTTCTAGATTACGATTCTGCCTGCTGGTTTCTACTATTTCTGGCCTGTATATTTTGTTCTGTACTTATTCCTGATTGTTATTTGTCTTCATTAAGCCTTTGCGCATTATGATCATGTCCCTTCCGCTTGGTTCCGCCATTTATGGTTATACCCCAGGCTATCCAGCCTTTAGGCTCCCAATTTCCTGGTGCTCTACAGCGTCTCCCCAGGGAGATTGTGACAGCACCTTGCATTAACGACACCTATTATTATCATTTAGTCTAAATTTAATATAAAACCCCATGTATCATCATTTCTTGAAAGCAATCGTTTTTGATTAAAGCCCCTATAAGTTTTGTATAACATACAGATGCAGCCAAGTTCCTTGACAATGTTGTCGCGTTTTGTCTCTTCCAGGGGAAATAAATACCAAAATTCACCATCAGGTGGCGCATGGTCTATGGCATTTTCTTTTGTGTTTTGCTGGCAAGTCTTTGCACTCTAACACCATCTAGAGGTAGGATTTAACACTCTGGACCTGGTGAGACAAAAGGGCTGATACACTAAAGTGCATTAATTTTTATCGCACGCTTTTTTGCGTTAAAAAAGACACGACAATTAGCGCGCAATTCACTACAGTATTATCGCATGCGTTAATTTGCGCGCAACCACATGCAGTAATGTTAACGCATGCGTTAATTAGCGCACAGAAAAGAATATTACAATATCGCGCGTAAATTATCGCAAGTATGCTTATAGTGAATCGTGCGTTAAGTGGCGAAAATTTTTATCGCACGCTATAAATAGTGTACGTTTTAACGCACTTTAGTGAATCAGCCCTAAATTGTGAATACTTGCTAGCTGCATGTTATAGACAGGAAAGGTATTTTAGACAGTGGTTAAAGGACACTAGAACTAACAGAAATTACAATTTAATAACAAATAGAACTTAAATTATTTACACAAGTACAAACCAGAAATGATGTCAATTCATCTGAATTTATTTTTTTATTATATTTTTAGTCCTCCTTTCAATTATATTAATGTATTGTGAAATCCTCTTTATCTGTAAGCCTGAGACTTGGACAGCACTGATGAGACATTGGTACTGCTCCTGGTCCTGTGCTGCTATATGTAATGAGTTATTTGTGTTTTTGCCGCAGAACCAGTAAAAGCTGAAGATATCCTGATCCATCACAATGTCACTGGAATGGGAACGTGTAACATTACCCTGACCTGTGCCGTGGCCCAACCAGAAGTGACCATCTCTTGGGATGTAACCAATCAGATCGGCACAGAGGCGGAAGGAGACACTCTTCACATCTATAATGTAGTTACAAATGTTACTTACAGTTGTACAGCACGGAATCCCATCAGCAGGGCCTCCAGATCTATAAATCCCTGGGATCTCTGTTATAAAGGTAATGATTTCTCTTCTATTTGCCCCCAACTAGAACATCTCTGCCTTACAGTATCTTCTGGGGGTAATTTGTCTTTTATGCTGCCCAGTGTGTATAGGAGGCACCCTGGGATTATGAGATGCTCTTCAGGGTTTACTTGTAATATAATAAGTGGCGATTTGGTTTCTTTACCCATTTCCTAAGGGGGCTTTATCTGGGAGTCTTCAGCTTTTATTAGGAGCCATTTAACTTGATAAAGTAAGATAATTCCTCTTACTAAGAGCATTAAGGCATTGAGCTTGGTGGAAAAGTTCCTTGAGCTCATGTAGGTAATGACAGTAGGATGTTGGGGTTCCATTACAGAGTTGGTGAGAAACAGATTCACATGACTGGGATATATTCATGCCATGTTGTATAGATGGATAGAATGGGTAAAAGGGAAGGTAACTCTACAGTAGCCCCAACCTTTAGTGTGTGATGAGGCAGTGGAGGGTGTAAATTATCTGGGGCCCTAGGTAGTTCTCAAGATTTTAAATCTCACTGGTCTATTGGACCTTGTTCATCCTACTCATTCCAGCTATTTATAAAGAAGCAGAACCAGCCATGCACATTCCACCCAAACCCTCTTCTGCTGAGCCCTTATTGCTCTTTAGGTTACGGCTGCTCTATGTGAGCTCAGACGGGGATACAAGATGGGTTTGCTAAACGCAGTTCCATTAAAGAAGAAGGAAAGGTTCAATCACTTCAGGGGCCAAATGTTAGCTTCTCAGAGATGTGGTAGGATTAGATCAGCTTTTATACTGGGACACAGTAAAGCATTTCCGGCATAAAAAGAAACAATAGTACCTGCCTGTTACTAGGAGCAGAGCCAGAGGGACCGAGACCTGCAACTGTTGCACCTTTCAGTGAGAATGCGTTGGAAGAGAATCAGATCATGAAAGACCAGGGTGTCCCACATCCAGATCTGGGAAAGATTTAAAAACATCTTCAGAAGGTAAGACTTTTGGCAACCCCCCAGTGATTAAGCTTTTAATTAAAGAATATTCATCTAAAATTATTTTCATTCTCTTTCAGGTAAAACAAAAGGAAAACAGACAGTACAGAAAGGTTCCACAGCCACAAATACCAGTTTTACACAGTAATTGTACAATAATTGCTAATTGCAGACAACAGTGAAATGATCAGTAGTGCCCCTTACTCATTCTCTCTCATTGGGGTCAGGCCCCTTATAGAGGGAAAATAAATGTACCTAAATATAAACGAATCAGCCCTATGTGATGTACTAGTGCAACCGGAATTTTTGGAACCAAGTGACTGATTCTTGTCTGGTCTCAGCCTTAGAACTGACTGATTAGATTCACTTGTATATATGTATCTACCCACCCACGGCATGGGAATAGATGGCCAACTCTTGACCAGCTCCTACTAAGGTCTCCTTCCAAGAAGCTCCAAGCTACTTTGCAGTCACCTCAGCCTTTAGTTATTCTTGTTCATTCAAACTAGAAGTGGAACGGGAGTCAGAGACCATAAATATGTTGCTTCTCTAGAGTTCTGAGTGAGTTACTGGGGAGTTGGTTCTACTCAGGGCCGAAAGCTTGTACCCCAACTCCAAAAGCAAAACAAGAGGGATATAATTATATAACAGAATGTTGGAATCTTGTTTGTTATTTAATAAAACTGTATTTATCCTTTAAAATGTTGTGCTTGTGTATTTAGACTGTTTTTGCTATTTAAAGTACTTAAGAGTGTAGTCTGCCCCCGAGGAAGTAATTTCTCTCCAATGAATAAAGAGAAGCCACTACATGTTCTGTCTCTTTGGTCCCCGCTCGCTGGAGGAGTCGGTGCTGAAAGGCCTGAAATGGAGGTAGGTTCCAGTAGGCGAAGTAAGTGCCAGGAAAGGTCTGTAATTGCTCACTGTATGAATGTACATTGAAAGTTCCCTATAGGCCATGTAGGTCATTTCTCACTGATAGGGCTGCTTGTGTAAGTAATTGTTACTGGAAGTCCCTAAACCTGACTGTTTGGCCAACCTGACTGTCCCTTCTCAGCATGTCAGTTACAGCTTCTAATGCTAATGGACTCCTGCTGCACAAATATGGCCGCCCCCTCATAGGGGAACATGGGGGATCAGACAGGGAATGTAAAAGCATCAGGCAAATACTTGTAGTTACATAGTTACATAGTTACATAGGGTTGAAAAAAGACCATTGTCCATCAAGTTCAACCCATCCGAGTAAACCCAGCACACAACCTATACTTACCAATCTATACACTCACATACATAAACTATATATATACAACCACTAGTACTAACTGTAGATATTAGTATCACAATAGCCTTGGATATTCTGATTGTTCAAAAACTCATCCAGGCCCCTCTTATAGGCATTAACAGAGTCTGCCATTACCCCATCACTAGGAAGGGCATTCCCCAACCCCCTCACTGCCCTCACCGTGAAAAACCCCCTACGCTGCTTCAAATGGAAGCTCCTTTCCTCTAATCTAAAGGGGTGACCTCTGGTGCGTTGATTGTTTTTATGGGAAAAAAGAACATCCCCCAACTGCCTATAATCCCCTCTAATGTACTTGTACAGAGTAATCATGTCCCCTCGCAAGCGCCTCTTTTCCAGAGAAAACAACCCCAACCTCGACAGTCTCACCTCATAGTTTAACCCTTCCATCCCCTTAACCAGTTTAGTTGCAGTCTCTGCACTCTCTCCAGCTCATTAATATCCTTCTTAAGGACTGGAGCCCAAAACTGCCCCCCATACTCAAGGTGAGGCCTTACCAGGGGCCTATAAAGGGGCAAAATGATGTTTCATCCCTTGAGTCAATGCCCTTTTTATACAAGACAGCACTTTATTTGCTTTAGTAGCCACAGAATGACACTGCCTGGAATTAGACAACTTGTTATCTACAAAAACCCCTAGATCCTTCTCCATTAAGGATCCCCCCAACACACTACCATTCAGTAGATAGTTTGCGTTTATATTATTTCTACCAAAGGGCATAACTTTGCACTTATCAACATTGAACCTCATTTTCCAGTTTGCTGCCCAGTTATCTAATTTTGTCAAATCGCTCTGCAAAGCGGCAGCATCCTGCATGGAACTTATAGTTTTGCACAATTTAGTGTCATCAGCAAAAATAGAAACAGTACTGTCTATGCCCTCCTCCAGGTCATTAATAAACAAGTTAAACAGCAAAGGCCCAAGGACTGACCCCTGCGGTACCCACTAACCACACTGGCCCAATTAGAAAATGTTCCATTTACCACCACTCTTTGTAATCTATCCTTCAGCCAGTTCTCTATCCAATTACAAATATTATGTTCTAGGCCAATATTCCTTAATTTGATCATTAACCTTCTGTGAGGTACTGTATCAAACGCTTTAGCAAAATCTAAGTAGATCCCATCCACTGCCATTCCAGCATCGAGGTTCCTGCTCACCTGCTCATAAAAGGCGACTAAATTAGTCTGGCAAGATCTGTTACGCATAAAACCATGCTGGCACAAACTAATAGTATTGTGAACTGCAATGTATTCAACTATCCTATCCCTTATTACCCCTTCCAGAAGCTTTCCTACTACTAATGTCAGACTAACAGGCCTATAGTTTTCAGGCTGAGAACGAGATCCCTTTTTAAATAACGGCACCACATTAGCAATCCGCCAGTCTCTCGGCACCATGCCAAACCTCAACGAATCCTGAAAAATTATGTGAAGAGGCTTGGCAGGGACCCATAGGATTAACACATCCCTTTGGCTTTAAACCCTGCAACTTCCTTAGTCTGTGCTGTTACTGGCAAAGACCCCTGTATCAGTTTATAGTTTTGCATATGTGCTTTATTGATTAACAAGGAGACCCCTCCCTTGGCACTCTGATATAGTGCTTAGCAGGGGGGTGGGGCTTCCTCTTTGGCTGCATCTGCTGACCCAGGTGGGAGTTCCACTGAGCCTGGGAATAACAGGGCCCCAGTAAAGTGAGTACCCTAGAGGCTGCATCTGCTCTAGAGAAGTCGGGGAACAGACAGAAGTGGCCTTACTTACTGATTAGGCCCGGCACCAGCCCCCGTGAATGAGGATTTAGTAAGTGGCAGTTAGTGGCGTAACTGCCCCCCTATTTAGCGCTTCCTGCAAAGAAAATGTTCCGTTCCCCCAGCACAATATCGCAGGGGAACTAAATGTGTTGAAAATCACTATAATAAAGGCACAAACTAGAAGGTCCTCAAATGCAAAATCTATAGCGGCCTGAGATATGTTAGTTATACACTGAAATGGATGGGGTGTGGGACTTTTTCTGTTAAAATGTCTATTTTCCTTGCCTTATTAGATATTTCATGTAACAGGGAATGTGGCCCCAGGATAAATGTGCCCGGCGCAGAAGGGGGAGGAGCCACGCTACCAGTGAGGGTATGGAGGCAGATAAAAGACATCTCTTGGGTTATAAGTAGAAATCATTTTGCTACAACAAAACCCAATGAGCCCATTGATATCCGTGATAATAAGTATGAGGGGAGATTGTGCAGTGAGACAAACGGATCCTTAACCCTCACGGATCTAACCAATCAGGATCAGGGAATCTACTCAGTGTTCATTGGTCTGCAATCAGATCAGCAGTGCACACAACTGTACCATCTCCAGCTCTATAGTAAGTGTGGGAGTGGGGCAGTCAGGTCGCTGTTACAGGATAAATATCTCCCCTGTAAGGACCAGTGTCATCTGTTATTGGTTTCTCTGGGATTGGAGCGTGACCCATTTTAAAGGATGAAATATATATATATATAACGTAAAATATTTGTAGTAATAATATAATATATTAATATTTATAGATATATATATATATACAATTATGGAATATAAAGAAATCTGAGTTAATGTCCCCTTAAAGAAAAAGTAAACCTTTTTTTCCCCTACCTTTAAAATGGCAATTAACATCCCCCAGAATAACTTCCCTTAGTTTGGAGTTTTGTGTGACATTATGTCCAATTTGCTTTTTTGTCCTCCTTTTTTTGTTGTGTTCCAATACACACAAAGGGAATAAACATGTGTACAGCAAAACTTGTGTTACTGCAATACTTTTCTGTGAGAAATACTTGATTTTCTGGAAATTTCTGGGGTGCCAACAATTTGGGCCATGACTGTAACTGCCTGAGATGAGGGAGAGCTGAACAGGAAGAGGGGGCGGGGCTTCACACTGTACCAGGAAGTAGAGGAAAGGGGCAGGAGATTTCAACCT
The DNA here is from genome assembly GCF_000004195.4 of Xenopus tropicalis. Classification (NCBI taxonomy): domain Eukaryota; kingdom Metazoa; phylum Chordata; class Amphibia; order Anura; family Pipidae; genus Xenopus; species Xenopus tropicalis. The sequence goes on along the minus strand of NC_030684.2, from coordinate 136,789,984 downwards.
TTAAGTCAGAAACCAGATCAGACTGAATGCGGGGAGTGAGGGATGTTATTCTGGGGCTGTTTAGAGTCATTTTAAAGATAGAAAAAAAGCTTTACTCCTTCTTTGAATTGTGTATAATAGGTAAAGCCATAATAACCATCCCACATTCTCTTTCCATGCAGAGACTCTCACATCAGAAGATATCCTGATCCATCTAAATGTCACCCTTAGTGAGACCCACAATGGGCCCTGTACTATTACGGGAACCTTGTCCTGCGCTGTGATTGGCTCAGATGTGACTCTCACCTGGAATAACACAAACAGCCCCGGCACAGAAGTGACCAATCACACGCTCCGTGTCTATAATGCTCAGTCACATGTTACATACAGCTGTACCGCCCGGAACCCAATCAGCGAGGCTTCCAGAACTGCACATATTCCCTGCAATAGAGGTGGGTTTTATATAGGGGGCTCCTAGAGTTTATAGGGTAACACTGGGAAGGGGGGAGAGGGGGGAATGTTGGGGGTAATTTATTAAGAACAATTATTGTTGTGATCCATAGTAACCAGCAGCACTTACTGTAGTGTCACTCTTATAATGAAGTTACACCTGATTGGTTGCTAAGGGTAACTAGGCCATGGCAGTTGCTTGATTTTTTTTTCTACATGACTCATTTATAAGAGAAATCACAAAAAAACATAATCCAGTAAAACGGACTCATTTAACTGACCTTGGCCATGGCCCATTTGTTTGACAATGAGATGTTTTCACACTTCATTTATGACATCATGGGGTGTGTCTGGATACCCTTGTGATGTCACTAACCATACTATGGCCATTACACAACTAAACTAGGACCCTGCAGCCTCACATAAATGAAGCTCATTATACATTAGTTCCAGGTATCTCTGGTGCTACTGTGAAATGTATCTTTACCCAGTTTGGCCACCAATGCTCTGTGCCAAATTGGCTAAAGATCTACTTGTTTGGCAACCTTGCTGGCCAATGATAAGATCAGAATGGGGCCTGGGGAGAACCCCTAGGGGGGGGGGCTGTATCTATGTGCCAATGCCGTCCTTACCCAATTGGGATCTTTAAACCTTGCCAATAGATTACACTGTGAGCAAAGTATTCCATCTGTCAGCTCCATGTAATTGTATATGGGATAGTTACATGATATGAAATATAACATTAACATATTACAATTTCCCTTTGTTTCAGATAATACAGAAGCACCAGTTGGAGATTATACCCGGCAGAATATGATCCGTTTGGGTTTGGCCTCAGTGATACTGATTATTACTTCATATCTGATCCTCCAACACTTTCACGGCATGAAAATATATTATAAGGATCTCAGCTGATAGGCTGGTTATATTGTAACTCCTCATGGGCGGGGCCTCGTCTCCATTTTGGCTGAACAGAGAGACACGCCCATCAAGTTAAACCTATTGCTGAATAATTCCTGTTCTATTCTATTTTCCTGTTGATCCAGGGGAAAGGGACAGTTTCCCACTTGAAGCTTTCAGCAAATTGCCTTATAAGCAGATAAATGCTCATTCTATTAAACATGGCAGCTGGACTGTTCCCTGGATAAACACTGTATATAAAAAGTGTTAATATCAATGCAACAAGTTATAGGAGATACTGTAAGTGCTGTTGATCTGCCATAACCAAATGCAGTTTCTGTTTTGGCTAATGGAGGCCAATGTGGGGGGGGGGGGGGGGAGTTGGTATAAACCCACAGTCATGGGATTGGTTGGGTGTCAGTGGATCTAAGAAGAACTGTAGTTAGACTTGGTTAGCTTAATATCCTCCCCCTATTATTCCATATACACAGAATTGTACTCTGAGGAACTGTATAGAGAATTTCTGCTGATTGTGTTTCTCTAATGACTGGGCGGCCAATGTACGGCAAGAACTGTGCTGAGGAAAATGCCCCAACCGGATGGACAATTTCCAGCTGAGACATACAGGGGAGGAGCCAAGCAGGGGGTGTGTCCTAAGTGGCACATATGGCAGCAGGGACTTATCTCCAGACTCATTGTCCTACGTGCAAAATGTAGTCTGAAGTGCCCTCTCCCCAATCAAGCCCCCATTCTCCCAGTCCGACCAGTTTATCCCGACTCCTTCTATCCACACGTGTCCCTCAGGCTCTGCATTTGGCTCTGTGCGCTGACCCTCTAACCAGGGGTTTCTGTTTTATTCTGAGATGCCAGGGGCCCCCCAGAGAACCTTGGATCATGGGCTCACTCTCTAAACTATTATTCACCCTTTGCTCATTTCATCTCTTTATTATCCTCGGCTCTTTGTTCCTCTCTGTTCTCATACAGACATAGCCCATGAAGCAGCCCCCGGGAGTTTTCCTGGTATCCCAATGGCCCAGTCCAACCCCAGCAAATAGTTAGAAGCAAGAGGGGCCACTGACACCTGGGCCCACCGGGAGTTTTCCTGGTATCCTGGGAGGCCACTTCTGTGGTGGAAGTTTTTAAAAAGTTTATTTTTTTCAGATCTCCCAGGTCCCTGGGCTCGGGTTTGTTTGCAATTTCTGCTTTGTGTTTGTATTAATCAAAGGATATTGTTGTGGTTCTTCTGAACAAAATTCACAATATTCAGAAGTGAAAAGGTTCCCCTCAGCCATATCAGTACAGAGCAAAATAAGCCGGCCGGACTCACTTTGAGAAACCATCAATATTAAATGTAAATTTAAACATTAAAAATGTTATTTTAAAGTTGACAGGTCTTTACCAAATATCTATAATGATATGAAAATTGCCAGGGAGGTAGGACTCCCTTTAAAGATTTTAGCTCAAGTGGCTGATGAGACTGTGTGTCTGTGGGTAATGTGTTTAATAAAGCTTTATATGGGATATCTCCCATCTTTCCAGGCCAGCGACTGGTTAATGTGTTTCCTTAGATATGGGAGGGATTTAGGAGAGGTGGGAGGGATTTAGGAGAGGTGGGCGGGGCACAGGCAGTTATATGAATTACAGGAGAGGGCACAGGATTTTAGTTGTATGTCCCTGTTGGAATCAGGACTGACAGAGCCCTAGTACTGATCCCCCTCTGGGTGTGAGGCTGTGGGAGTTGCACATAGAAATCCTGTATAAAGAGGGAGAAGCAGAAGGAAAATGGTTCCTCTGTACCGGAGCCTCATGCTCTTTATTCTGCTGAAATGTAAGTTTCCCTCTTGCTCTGTATTTGTATATTTGGGGCGGAGTTGGACTAGATGTGTATAAAGGAACAGAGAGGCTTATGGGTAGGCATGGGTGGCACTGAGAGGATTTCTGTTTGAGTTGCTAAATGTGAGCAGCAGGTCCCTGGGATTCTTTATGTTCCTTGTGTTAATCAAGTAGAATGTAGAATAGCAGGGGGTTCATTTCAGTGCAGCCCCCCAGCTCAGTTTGTCAGGGCAAATGGGGTACAGCACCCAGGGGCACCCTGTCACCCAGCTATGAGTTTATTAGCAGCCTGATCTGTATCCGTCACTTTGTTACCCTCTGGCACGGCTGTGCGGGTACCTGCCTCTAGCAGTGGCGCTGCCATACTGCCTCTGCTTCCTTCATGGGCAACTGAGCAACCATAACGGGGCAGATAGCCCCCAGCAACTTCCTAAGGATACAGGAGAAGGTGCCCAGGGCCATAGGGACCCACTAGGCTAGAGGATAATTGTTGGGTTGGTATAAGGGAGACCTATTAGGGGACACCTGGAAAGCCTGTGATTGGTGTGAGCCCAGCTGGCCAAACAGTGACCTGTAGGTTGGCCGCACTGTAACTGTAAGTAGGTCGGTAGTCATACGGCAGGGTCTGAGATGGACTCAACCAGGGTATGGCATTGCCGTTTCCCAATAAATATGGTAAAGCTCTTTGGTTTTAGTTTGGGAGGAGACAATGGGGACAGATGCAGCCATCAAATGTATAATGAGGCTCTATGGGGCCAAGTGAGTTTATGATCTTGGGCTTCTTTATATCCCATGTATGTTAGTTATTACTCCCTAGTGGTTTCCTCTGGGTGGGGGCCACATGTACCCAGGATCCCCCTGTACTCCCAGGTGATTGGTTTGTCCTGGGCCAACGGAGTTGGGTAGTGCTGTTAGTATGTGTTTCCCTGTTACACATAGTTGTGTAATATTTAAAAAAAAAAAAAAATAACACAGGGTATTGAGAAATGTAAAAGTAATTTTTTGCACAAAATAAATATTAAGATAAAGTTGCATAACCCATTTGAGGCAACAAATGAGAATCAAAATAAACACAAAGATAGAAATTCCAATGAAGAGCAGAGAAGGCGGGGGGGGGGGGGGGGGGGGGCAGATAATGGCTGCCAGTTATACTGTTGGTTTAGTCAGGGCAGAAGCAGGTCCCACCGGGGTCAGTAGGGTAAAGTACAGATTCACTAGGGAATGTGTGAGTGTCAACAGAATGTGAATTATTAATATAATGGTGGAAAATATACTGTCATTGAATTGTAATTGAAATATACAAGGCGGGATGTACATAGAGCTCAACTGATACCTCAGGCTGTTCCATGGGTATAATTATTCCTATATCTGTGTGCTGGGAAATATCCCAAGGGGGTAATTAGACTAATATGGATCAAATAAATAAAAAACATTACAGATACAGCATATCCTTATAATTACAGTAGGGGGTACATTATCCCTTATAATACATGAGTGATACTCAGAGTTCCCTGTATAACTCAGCCTGCAGCCTTGTGCCTTTATATGGGCACAGAACCCCTCAGTGACTGCTAATATCCTTATCATTTACAGTAGGGGGTACATTATCCCTTATAATACATGAGTGATACTCAGAGTTCCCTGTATAACTCAGCCTGCAGCCTTGTGCCTTTATATGGGGGGCACAGAACCCCTCAGTGACTGCTAATATCCTTATCATTTACAGTAGGGGGTACATTATCCCTTATAATACATGAGTGATACTCAGAGTTCCCTGTATAACTCAGCCTGCAGCCTTGTGCCTTTATATGGGCACAGAACCCCTCAGTGACTGCTAATATCCTTATCATTTACAGTAGGGGGTACATTATCCCTTATAATACATGAGTGATACTCAGAGTTCCCTGTATAACTCAGCCTGCAGCCTTGTGCCTTTATATGGGCACAGAACCCCTCAGTGACTGCTAATATCCTTATCATTTACAGTAGGGGGTACATTATCCCTTATAATACATGAGTGATACTCAGAGTTCCCTGTATAACTCAGCCTGCAGCCTTGTGCCTTTATATGGGCACAGAACCCCTCAGTGACTGCTAATATCCTTATCATTTACAGTAGGGGGTACATTATCCCTTATAATACATGAGTGATACTCAGAGTTCCCTGTATAACTCAGCCTGCAGCCTTGTGCCTTTATATGGGCACAGAACCCCTCAGTGACTGCTTATATCCTTATCATTTACAGTAGGGGGTACATTATCCCTTATAATACATGAGTGATACTCAGAGTTCCCTGTATAACTCAGCCTGCAGCCTTGTGCCTTTATATGGGCATAGAACCCCTCAGTGACTGCTAATATCCTTATCATTTACAGTAGGGGGTACATTATCCCTTATAATACATGAGTGATACTCAGAGTTCCCTGTATAACTCAGCCTGCAGCCTTGTGCCTTTATATGGGCATAGAACCCCTCAGTGACTGCTAATATCCTTATCATTTACAGTAGGGGGTACATTATCCCTTATAATACATGAGTGATACTCAGAGTTCCCTGTATAACTCAGCCTGCAGCCTTGTGCCTTTATATGGGCACAGAACCCCTCAGTGACTGCTAATATCCTTATCATTTACAGTAGGGGGTACATTATCCTCTGTATATTGATATAAACACACATGTATATATGATTGTTGCTTTGCCTTACAGGTATTTTCCCAGAAATGGATGGGTTCCTCAGTCGGGCCAGTGGTTCCAGTGAGTAGTAACTGTCACACAGTATAGAAGCTACAGTTAATTAATGCCCTAATTGGCTTCTATCCCTGTCTCTGCCAAATCTGAGGACACACAAACATAAAGCTATTACAGTAACTGGTCGCAGACCATTGACGGGGCCTAAATTATAACTTTATTACATGAGAGTCTGGGTGCAGTTTGCCTGTAATTATACTGGGTCATTAGCTGTAATCCTTAATGTGGGTACTGGGGCTGCTGGGGGTAATTACACCCCACTAAGACCTGTCTCTGCATTCCCTGATAGCAATAGATTGGGAGAATCTGTGCCACAGTGAAATAGAAATAAGCGCCGGAGTAGGAGAAGACGTCATTCTACCAGTGAACAGTCTGCAGACCGGAGCTTTTTCTTGGCGATATGATAATGGGCATTACTTCTGGAAAATTGCTGAAACAGAACCAGGTGGGACCATATGGGGCATAGAGGAGCCATTCACTGGGAGACTGAGCAGCACAGAGAATGGCTCTTTAATCATCACTAATGTAACCACCGAGGACCCTCGTACCTACTTTGAATGGCCACAAAAACTATGGCCTAACTGTATCCAGGCATATAATCTCCGAATCTACAGTAAGTCTCACTCTCCTATTAATCTATATACTTATAAGTAACACAATATATATATATGTATAGAATTAGCCGTAACAGTTTATCTACTAATGTCTGATAAGCAAAGAGAGAAAATGGATGCACTTTCTATGCTTATTGAACCCATCATGCAGTTCATTCCAAGAGTTTCAGTATAATTAGTGGCACCCACTAAGTACCGTGCATTCTTAATTGTGCCCCATTTACCAACCACAGTTTCACTAGAAATGTGATTATTAACAAGAGGAGAAACAGTTTATTGACACAAATATGTTATTGAGCTGTAACTGTAATATACAGGTTCTGATGCAGACAGAGTTACCCCCAACTAATACGTCAGGCCATGAGTGTAATAATCTTTATTTTCCTAATATCTGTCCCAAGGGGGTACATTATCCCTTATAATATGTAATACTCAGAGTGTGCTTGTATGTATATATATATTGTGGTATGGTGACAAAAAGGTCCCCTGTTTCCTGGGGAAAAGTGATTGACAACAGGTATGTTGGGCCACGGATTCTCAGACATTTTTACTGAGGTGAGACCAGCAGTGTTTGGGGCATAGAAACACTTTGTTTCTCTGCAGTTTTTTTAAATTGTTGATCCGGGGCTGGTCTTACTGGGAATCCGCAAGAGCAGGGTGGGTGGATTCCCAAATCCATAGGCCAGGTTTTTCAGGAGGCCCTAGGCCTATTTGTAGTACACCTGAAGCTGTGCAGGGGAGCTGATGAGCCTGTGTGTGTGAGAGAGAGACACGCTGCTGGATTGGCTCAGCTTCAGGAGAAAGAGAAGCATTTATTTTTGTGTTAGCCAGGAGGCTTGATATTTCTGTTCCAACTGTTGTTTTATACCCCCTGCGAGGGGAAACTTCTGCAACCGCTGAAAAATAAACGCGGGCAGGAAGCCCTTACACCGGTCTTGGTGTGTGAAGTTGCCTCATTTGCAGCCTACCAGCGAGTGAACCCCCACAATATATATATATATATGCACTGGGACTGGGAATCATTTGGAGGGGTTTAAATTGATAGACTATTGTCTTTTTTCCAACCAAATGAATGATGTAACTATATGTTATTTGTTGCTTTGCTTTACAGATAATTTCCCACAAAAGGATCCTATTGTCAGGCGCATAGATTCCGGTGAGTACTACCCTAATGATTTTATACAGTACAGTAGTTGCAGTTCAGTTGGTAACACATCTCACTATTAATACTCTGACTGGCAGAAAATGGCAGGACAGAAGGACATGCTGTAGGGCCATAAGGACATGCTGTAGGGCCATAAGGACATGCTGTAGGGCCATAAGGACATGCTGTAGGGCCATAAGGACATGCTGTAGGGCCATAAGGACATGCTGTAGGGCCATAAGGACATGCTGTAGGGCCATAAGGACATGCTGTAGGGCCATAAGGACATGCTGTAGGGCCATAAGAACATGCTGTAGGGCCATAAGGGCATGCTGTAGGGCCATAAGGGCATGCTGTAGGGCCATAAGGACATGCTGTAGGGCCATAAGGACATGCTGTAGGGCCATAAGGACATGCTGTAGGGCCATAAGGACATGCTGTAGGGCCATAAGGACATGCTGTAGGGCCATAAGGGCATGCTGTAGGGCCATAAGGATGTGGCTATAGGGCTGGGCATGGTAGCAACAAGGGCACAGCCACCAGGGTAAGCAACAGGTCCCAAAGGGGCAAGAGATGGGCATTAAGTGCTGGTCATTAAACAATGCTTGTAATTATAAACTCCAACTTGCCCAGGGCATGGTGCCTATCCAAACTAAAGAAAAGCCCATTTAATTAGCTCTGGGCTTTTATATCTCATTAAAGAGATACTGCTAAGCCATAAAATAGCTGATGAAAAAATGAATAAAGCATTGGCCTTGGGAAGAACTGAGGGTTTGTTAGTAGAAGCCCTGCTTTAGTAGACTTTAGGGTATTCCCACCTTCTTACAAAAAGTATATATAGACTTATCCATCTCTTGCCTTTTGATACAGTGACACAGTTGCCCCTGACATTTGCACCGTCAGGTCCTATTGAGGCAATGCAGAAAGGGTGACTTATTAGCAAAAAGTAATAAATGATCTGAGTTCTGCCTGGAGCCCACAGAGCCCAATTGTTTTCATTTGATCGTATTTTGCTTTTCAGGTATTTTGATAAGTGTCTCCCTATGGGTTGCTCCATCTCCCTGTTTTCATTTTTAATTATTTGCTGCATTTTTGGAATGGGAAGTCAAATAACTATATGATTGCACATAATTTATATGATTTGTTATTAGTAGGGCCAGCCAGGTCTCAGTTCTGATACATCTAATTGGTGTTGTTTATATGGGTGCCCAAGAAAGGGAGGATTCCCTTAGGAAAGGATTGTTTTTCCTCGTTGTGCACTAGTGGTGGAGCCCGATTCCTTCTGGATAAGCTCGGAAAGTTAAAATCCCTTATCTAAAGAGCTATTGAGCTCAATAAAAAAAGACTGAAGGAATCACAATGAGATGTTTTATCCCAACAAGCTAAGAGTTTAACAGGCATTGCCAGCATTAATGGCTGCTGTACAAAGTCTCATTGGCACATTAGGATTGCGGCTTTTTGTGGATCCAGAGCTCTTCTTGAAGGGGAATGGAGCATAGACTTATAACCCCAGGCTGGGATTGAAGCATAACTAAGTAACAATCTGGTTTTATTGGAATTATTATGTTGGGTTGAAACCCCACAGACTGTTCTTCGACTTCATCTGATTCTTCCGCTTCTTCTTATTATTCTTCTTAGCGCCCCCCATTTTCTAAACGCTACTCCTCCTACAGTTTTAGGGGTACAACACCCAAACTCCCCACACATCTTCGCCCTATAGTGGAGCAGGCTGCTTGTGCTTTTCTAAGCGATCCCGCCCCCCGTCTTTTTGTGGCGCCGCTCCGAACCCCCCAATTTTCCCATTGACTCTGACAGGGAAGATTTTCAAACTGCTGCCCCTCTTACAGCTTTGAAGCTACACCCCCCAAACTTGAATAACATAATCATGGGGTCACCCCGAATGAAACAGCGACATTTGTTGGATGACCCAAAGTGGGAGGGGCCAACAACAGCCAATCAAATTTAACCCATTGACTTTTATGGTGAAATTGAAACTGCTGCCAATCTTACAGCTTTGAGGCTTCACTCCCCAAACTTGAATCACACAGTCATGGGCTCAGCCTGAATGAAAATAGGATGATTGCTGGATGCCCAAAAGTGGGCGGAGCTGTGAACAGCCAATCAGATTTTACCTATTGACTTGGTGGAAATCCAACCTGCTGCCAGTCTCACAGTAATAACCCCAGGACCCCAAACTTTGCAGGGTTAGGCACCAGGTAACTGTGGTTCAAGGTAAGAAAAAGTGGGTGGAGCCACCAACAGCCAATCAGAGTTTACCTAATGACTTTCAATGGGGAAATTCACCCTGCTGCCATTCTCACAGTACTAACACCAGGGTCCCAAACTTTTCACAGTTGGTCACTAGGGGACTGCAATTTTGGTTTTGAAAAGTGGGTGGAGCCACCAACAACCAATCAGGTTTCACCTATTGATTTTTATTGGTTTGTTCCCAGGGTTCCCAAACTTTGCACTGGGTGACACTGGGTGACTACGCATTTAAGGTTTTTTGTATTTTTGTAAGTGGGTGGAGCCACCAACAGCCAATCAGATTTTACCTATTGACTTTACATGGGGAAATCCAACCTGCTGCCATTCTCACAGTACTAACACCAGGGTCCCCAAACTTTTTACAGTTGGTCTCTAGAGGACTACAGTTTTAGTTTTGAAAAAGTGGGCGGGGCCACCAACAGCCAATCAGATTTCTTTCATTGTTTTCAGTGGGAAAATTTAAACTGCTGCCATTCTCAGAAGTTTAATGTCAGGGTCCCCAAACTTTGCACAGTTTGTCACTGGGTGACTATGTTCCAAGTTTAGAAAAGTGGGCGGGGCCAACAACAACCAATCATATTTCACCTATAGACTTCATATGTTTAAATTTAAACTTCGGCCATTCTTTAAATATTAATACTAAGGTCTCCAGAGCTAGTCACCTGGTAATTGCGGTTCAGAGTTAGAAAAAGTGGGTGGAGCCACCAACAGCCAATCAGAGTTTACCTAATGACTTTCAATGGGGAAATTCACCCTGCTGCCATTCTCACAGTACTAACACCAGGGTCCCAAACTTTTCACAGTTGGTCACTAGGGGACTGCAATTTTGGTTTTAAAAAGTGGGTGGAGCCACCAACAGCCAATCAGACTTCACCTATTGGATTTTTTTTTGTTTAAATTTAAAATTCTGCTTTTCTCAGGGTTCCCAAACTTTGCACAGTCAGTGACTGGATGACTACATATTCAGGGTTAGAAAAAGCGGGAGGAGCCACCAACAGCAAATCCATTTCCACCCATTAGATTTCATTGGTTTATATTTAAACTGTCACCATTATTTAAATATTAATTCCAGGGTTGTTAAAGTTTCCAGAGTTAGTCACTGGGTATTTGCCGTTTCAAGTCAGAAAAAAGTGGGCGGAGCCAATAAACAGCCAATAACATTTCACCTATTTACTATGGTAAAGGTACAATGGGGAAGTGTAAAATGCTGTCAGTCTCACAGAGTCCCCAAAATTTGCAAAGTTGGTCACTGGGGGACTGCAGTTCAAAAATAGGAAAAGTGGGTTGGGCCACTAACAGCCAATCAGATTTCATCCATTGAATTTTATTGGTTTAAATGTAAAATGCTGCCATTCTCACACTATTTATGCCAGGGTGCCACTGGGTGACTTCAATTCAAGGTTAGAAAAAGTGGGCGGGCCCACCAACCACCAATCACAATTCACCTATTGACTTTTATAGGTTTAAATTTAAACTGCTGCCGTTCTTAAACTATTAATCCCAGGGTCCCTAAACTTTGCAGAGTTAGTCACTGGGTAACTGCAGTTCCAGGTTAGAAAAAGGGGGTGGAGCCACCAACTGCCAATCACTGTTGTCACTCGTTGACTTTCGGTGGGGAAATTTAAGTTGCTGCCATGCAGACACTATTAAAACCAGGGTCCCCAAACTTTGCACAGTGATTTATACTGTATAACTGTGGTCCATGGTCAGAGAAAGTGGGCAGAGCCCATTCAGTGACTTTCAACCCAACATGAAGTTTGTTCTCAAACTTCCCTTTCTAGTTGCTAATATAGTTGTAGTGAAGACCTAGGGTAGGCATTAGAGTGTTTATGTATTCTCATAATATGTGGATAGTTTGCATTGAAGTTTTTTTAGGACAATGCAACTGAATACTTGGTTTAGGCCCAAGCATGTCCCTGGTTACAAAAATAACAAAGCTGACTCTGTCCCATTCACAATTAGACTAATTATGGGACCTGCCAGGACTCATAAATACAGACTACTGAAAACCACATTTTGTGTTGCTTGGAGAAAATGGTAACACTTCAAGAATCCAATGCCTGGGAAATGTATTGATGGGGGAACTATTAGCCTTTTACTTGCTTGAGGTTGAATCAAAGTGTTAGAAAAAGAGTGTCACGGTCGGCACCCTAAACCAGAACTGATGCCAAGTTCCTGGGTCTCAGCTCGGCTTCACCAGTATTGTGACCACCTTTGGCTTCGGGAGGAGCCCTCAGCTACTCGGATGCCACCTGGACTTAACGAGAGGAACAAGGCGAGGAGTTCTGGCAAGCAAAGGGGCACGACTGTAGTTAAAGTCAATTAGGCCGAAGATCACGGTACAAAAGGATTAGGCAAGTTCGTAGTCAGGCAGGCTGGGTCGAGGCAGGCGGAAATCAAGGGTCGTCAGACAGGCAAGGGTCAACCAGGTAATCAAACAGCAGGATGAGGCAAAATTGGAGTCAAAGTACAAGCCGGGGTCAGAATACGGATATCAGAATAGTCGGGGACAGGCCGGGTCAAAACCACAGGAAAGCATAAACAGGATACAGGAATAAACGCACAAGGCTCAGGAAAGGCACCAGGAATCAATCCTATCACGGGCAATCAAAATGTAAACAATGTCCCTTTAAATACCTTTTAAATTTCGCACCATTGCGCGCTGACGTCCTAACGCCAGAGCGCATGCGCCTTTACTTGCGGAAGTGAGCGCGTGCACTTAGGAGGTAGCCGGCGAATGACGAGGACGGCGCAACGTGCGTCCCTGTCATGCCGGTAAGGCATTTTTTATTACAAAGAGCAAGCCTGGGGGGGGCGCAGATGGAAGACACATGGAAACTTACATCAGTAAATCTATATCAATATCATTCATCCAGGCCCTGATATCCAGAGTAAATATCTACTAGAGATAGGTAGACAATTGGACTTTCACTGCTCATCCAAGGGCAGGCGAAACAGCATTGTCATCCCAAATGTGAAAGTAGATCATTTAACAAACATTGGAGGAGGTGACATATAGATTTATTTCATATAAATAGTTACAGCAATTTTCAGTTCAGCCAGGAGTTAGTAACAACCCTCAAGATTAGCCTTTAGGGGAATTCTGTGCAGGAGCCTAGAACTTATTTTTGCCCTGATAACATCTAATGGCAGGACAGGCTTCAGAGACAGACCAAGTGGACAACTTCACCTCGTTAGGACTAGGTAGAAGTTAGAAGAACTGGTGCTAGTTTCACCTCAAAGATGAGTGGTAGCTGTGACAGTCAGTGTGAAAAAGCAGGTTAGTTTCTAGGAAAGTGAGTCAGTCTTCGTTAGCAAGAGCAGCTTCTTTGCTCCAACCAGGAGAGATAGCAGGGAGTATTCCCCATTACAGGCTCTGCTGCCTTAGTGTAGGGCCGCAGTAGGGAGTTCAGGCATAGGTCAGTTCCCTGATTCAAGTCGGCTGTAGGGATCTGGGCCATTGAAGGTCGAAATCCTAAGGACATAAATCTACTTGCCGGTTGTTCCTCCATAGTGGTGCATCAGGTGATACTGCTTTATTCTTGGACAACCCTGCTTTGCTTTGCTATTGTCTTGGACAATAAAAGTTATACATTCCAGTTTGCTGCATAAGAACTCCAGGTGTCCTTCTTTTAAACTTTATTTTACATTTGACAGAGGGAGATGTAGTTCAGCAACACCCTCCAGATATACTCTTCCATATAGCAAAGGTCCATCCTAAGAAAGAGTGTACCCCACCTCACTAGCTGGACAAGGTTGGGCACAGCCATAACGGGGGTTACATTATAAATCAATATAAAGTGCTGCCTAAACTGGTGGCTCTGTATAAATAATAATGATGATGATAGTGAATACGTAGATTCCACTAAAGACCTTCATTTTTATTTCTTTTTAGTTCCTCTCGAGTATTTTTGTGTACCAGTAATAGAAATAATTGTCGGAGAAGGAGGAGAAGTGATTCTACCAGTGCTCAAGGGGAAGACATTCGATTGGCGATTTGATAACGGATACCAGTATAGAATATTTGCTAAAACAAAACCTGATGGGACCATATGGGACATAAAGGAGCCATTCACTGGGAGACTGAGCAGCACAGAGAATGGCTCTTTAATCATCACTAATGTAACCATGAAGGACCCTCGTACCTACGTTGAATGGTCAGAATGGCCTGACTGTATGCAGAAGTATTTTGTACGGGTTTACAGTAAGTCCTGATACTTTAACACAAAACAAGTGAAAATTAGTGATGAGCAAATTTTTTCCACCAGGTATGGATTCACAGTGAATTTCCACATTTCACCACTGGAGGCACTTTGGGCTGGGCCTGACCCATTCTCCTGTCACTTTCCTTGTATTCTCTCTGCTGCTCCCTTTCCTCCGCCCACCTCGTTATCCTCATGTGTTTTCCAACTTGTAATCCTGACCCTTTATCAGTCTGTCCCTGGCCATTGCACCTTGCTTGGTCATTGAGCTCTTTTCTGTAATCTTCCTTCTGGAATCCTATCCCGGTCCTTGTTCCTGCCTTCCGAGGTTCTGTTCCTGGTCCCTGCCTTCCGAGGTTCTGTTCCTGGTCCCTGCCTTCCGAGGTTCTGTTCCTGGTCCCTGCCTTCCGAGGCTCTGTTCCTTGTCCCTGCCTTCCGAGGTTCTGTTCCTGGTCCCTGCCTTCCGAGGTTCTGTTCCTTGTCCCTGCCTTCCGAGGTTCTGTTCCTGGTCCCTGCCTTCTGAGGTTCTGTTCCTGGTCCCTGCCTTCCGAGGCTCTGTTCCTTGTCCCTGCCTTCCGAGGTTCTGTTCCTGGTCCCTGCCTTCCGAGGTTCTGTTCCTGGTCCCTGCCTTCCGAGGTTCTGTTCCTGGTCTCTGCCTTCCGAGGTTCTGTTCCTGGTCCCTGCCTTCCGAGGTTCTGTTCCGTGACCCCTGCATTGTTCCTTCGCTCCTGGTCCTTCCTTGTCCTGTTCTTTGATTCCCCGGTTTTGACCCTTGGCCTGTCCTTAACTCCATTTGTTTGCCGCCTGACCGGACCTTGGCCTGACTTCTAGATTACGATTCTGCCTGCTGGTTTCTACTATTTCTGGCCTGTATATTTTTTCTGTACTTATTCCTGATTGCTATTTGTCTTCATTAAGCCTTTGCGCATTATGATCATGTCCCTTCTGCTTGGTTCCGCCATTTATGGTTATACCCCAGGCTATCCAGCCTTTAGGCTCCCAATTTCCTGGTGCTCTACAGCGTCTCCCCAGGGAGATTGTGACAGCACCTTGCATTAACGACACCTATTATTATCATTTAGTCTAAATTTGATATAAAACCCCATGTATCATCATTTCTTGAAAGCAATCGTTTTTAATTAAAGCCCCTATACGTTTTGTGCAATTGCACTTAACATACAGATGCAGCCAAGTTCCTTGACAATGTTGCATTTTATCTCTTCCAGGGGAAATAAATACCAAAATTCACCACCAGGTGGCGCATGGTCTATGGCATTTTCTGTTGTGTTTTGCTGGCAAGTCTTTGCACTCTAACACCATCTAGATAGTGGAAATGGTGTCTGGACCTGGTGAGACAAATTGTGAAAACTTGCTGGCTGCATGTTACAGGAAAGGTATTTTAGACAGTGGTTAAAGGACACTAGAACTAACAGAAATTACAATGTAATAACAAATAAACTTAAATTATCTACACAAGTACAAACCAGAAATGATGTAAATTCATCTGAATTTATTTTTTTATTATATTTTGAGTCCTCCTTTCAGTTATATCAATGTATTGTGAAATCCTCCTTATCTGTAAGCCTGAGACTTGGACAGCACTGATGAGACATTGGTACTGCTCCTGGTCCCGTGCTGCTATATGTAATGAGTTATTTGTGTTTTTGCCACAGAACCAGTAGAAGCTGAAGATATCCTGATCCATCACAATGTCACTGGAATGGGAACGTGTAACATTACCCTGACCTGTGCCGTGGCCCAACCACACGTGAACGTCTCTTGGGATGAAACCAATCAGATCGGCACAGAGGCGGAAGGAGACACTCTTCACATCTATAATGTGGATTCTACAGTTACTTACAGTTGTACAGCACAGAATCCCATCAGCAGGGCCTCCAGATCTATAAATCCCTGGGATCTCTGTTATAAAGGTAATGATTTGTCTCTTCTATTTGCCCCCAACTAGAACATCTCTGCCTTACAGTATCTTCTGGGGGTAATTTGTCTTTTATGCTGCCCAGTGTGTATAGGAGGCACCCTGGGATTATGAGATGCTCTTCGGGTTTTACTTGTAATATAATAAGTGGGGATTTGGTTTCTTGACCCATTTCCTAAGGGGGCTTTATCTGGGAGTCTTCAGCTTTTATTAGGAGCCATTGACTTTATAAAGTAAGACAGTGCTGTCCAACTGGCGGCCCTCGACCCCCCTCTTTGTGGCCCCCCACCTGTCTGGCTGCTTTGATTTTTTACCCTTGTGTAAGTTTTAAATGGTATCAGTACTAAGATTAACTGCCCCCACCCCCTGCATGGTTCTCACCTCAGATTCAGGCTGTAATCCCTCTGTATTGTTTAAACATGTAAACCACTGTACTGTTCACACCTTTTAATCTATGCATTGTTCACCCCCTGCAGTGTTCACACCTCAGGCTCATACTGTAATCACTCCCATTGTTCATCTGTTCACACCTCAGACATTGTATGTACTGCCTGGCCTATGCTGCCTGTGTATTGACAGCATAGGGTAGGCAGAGTATGGCACATAGGCAGCATAGGGCAGGGAGGGTATGGCACACACAGGCAGCATATGGCAGACACAGGCATCATAGGGCAGGCAGAGTATGGCACACACAGGTAGCATAGGGCAGGCAGAGTGCTGCCTGTGTGTGCCATACTCTTTCTACCCTATGCTGCCTGTGGGAGGTGAACCTGGCAGGGGTTTGTTGTGGGAGTTTGTTAGCAGTTGGAAATAGCCATTAAATGGTCCCTAAGGTGTGTAATTATATGCTGGGGGTTGCTGTGCTCTCCACAGGGGAGGAGAAGTCATATGGATTTTAGGGTGTGTCTTAATATGACATAATATAATTATTTCACATATGAATGATGGTTGATATCCCTGCAGTGAGGACCAAGCATTTGGGTTTTTTCTGCACTAACACCATTGTGATAAAATGGGTGTGGTTTGCAGTGGGTGTGGTTTAAAAGGGGGAGTGGTCAAAACTGGCTTCCATTAGCGGCCCTCCACCATGTATGCGCGAGAAATTCCGTCCCTCGGCACCGCAGAAGTTGGACAGCACTGAAGTAAGATAATTCCCCTTACTAAGAGCATTAAGGCATTGAGCTTGGTGGAAAAGTTCCTTGAGCTCATGTAGGTAATGACAGTAGGATGTTGGGGTTCCATTACAGAGTTGGTGAGAAAAAGATTCACATGACTGGGATATATTCATGCCATGTTGTACCGGTGTGGATAGAATGGGTAAAAGGGAAGGTAACTATACAGTAGCCCCAACCTTTAGCGTGTGATGAAGCAGTGGAGTCAATTATCTGGGGCCCTAGGTAGTTCTCAAGACTTTAAATCTCACTGGTCTATTGGACCTTGTTCAACCTACTCATTCCAGCTATTTATAAAGAAGCAGAACCAGCCATGCACATTCCACCCAAACCCTCTTCTGCTGAGCCCTTATTGCTCTTTAGGTTACGGCTGCTCTATGTGAGCTCAGACGGGGATACAAGATGGGTTTGCTTAACGCAGTTCCATTAAAGAAGAAGGAAAGGTTCAATCACTTCAGGGGGCCAAATGTTAGCTTCTCAGAGATGTGGTTGGGAAGTTAGATCAGCTTTTATACTGGGACACAGTAAAGCATTTCCGGCATAAATAGAAACAATAGTACCTGCCTGTTACTAGGAGCAGAGCCAGAGGGACCGAGACCTGCAACTGTTGCACCTTTCAGTGATAATGCGTTGGAAGAGAATCAGATCATGAAAGACCAGGGTGTCCCACATCCAGATCTGGGAAAGATTTAAAAACATCTTTAGAAGGTAAGACTTTTGGCAACCCCACCCCCAGTAATTAAGCTTTTAATTAAAGAATATTCATCTAAAATTATTTTCATTCTCTTTCAGGTAAAACAAAAGGAAAACAGACAGTACAGAAAGGCCCCACAGCCACAAATACCAGTTTTACACAGTAATTGTACAATAATTGCTAATTGCAGACAACAGTGAAATGATCAGTAGTGCCCCTTACTCATTCTCTCTCATTGGTGACTAATGAGATTCACTTGTATATATGTATCTACCCACCCACGGCATGGAAATAGATGGCCAACTCTTGACCAGCTCCTACTAAGGTCTCCTTCCAAGAAGCTCCAAGCTACTTTGCAGTCACCTCAGCCTTTAGTTATTCTTGTTCATTCAAACTAGAAGTGGAACGGGAGTCAGAGACCATAAATATGTTGCTTCTCTAGAGTTCTGAGTGAGTTACTGGGGAGTTGGTTCTACTCAGGGCCGAAAGCTTGTACCCCAACTCCAAAAGCAAAACAAGAGGGATATAATTATATAACAGAATGTTGGAATGTTGTTTGTTATTTAATAAAACTGTGTTTATCCATAAACTGTTGTGCTTGTGTATTTATACTGTTTTTGTTATTTAAAGTACTTAAGAGTGTAGTCTGCCCCCCAAGGAAGTAATTTCTCTCCAATGAATAAAGAGAAGCCACTACATGTTCTGTCTCTTTGGTCCCCACTCGCTGGAGGAGGTGGTGCTGAAAGGCCTGAAATGGAGGTAGGTTCCAGTAGGGGAAGTAAGTGCCAGGAAAGGTCTGTAACTGCTCACTGTAGGAGTGAGAGGCAGGATCAGGGTAGTTAGCAGAGCAGCTAGAGGCTCCAACAAGGAGACCATGAAGGGTCAGGCTCAGGAATAGGAGATAGGGATAGTCAGGCTCAGGGATAGGAGATTTCTGGAGTTATTCCCCACTATGAGCTTTGCCTAGTGCTGAGGGCTGTTTCACCAAGGCAGTGAGTATTACCCAGCACCCAGTCACAAGCTCACTGGATCCCAATGGATATTCAGTTCAGAGCTGGAGATGATATAGGGAGGCTAACTCTGAGCACCCGCGGCCAGATTAATAACAACTGAAACAAATCCTGCTTTCCTGAAGCCTCAAGGATACAAAAATGAGGATCCCATTGGTGTGAGGCATCAGTGCTAACCAGTGGGTCACCATGAATATCAGGCTAGAGGTACAATGCAGGTGTCAGACCTCTGACTTCAGTTCCTTCCACTGCAGCCTGTGCCGCTGTGTCCCCTGCAGCCTGTGCCGCTGTGTCCCCTGCAGCCTGTGCCACTGTGTCCCCTGCAGCCTGTGCCACTGTGTACCCTGCAGCCTGTGCCACTGTGTCCCCTGCAGCCTGTGCCACTGTGTCCCCTGCAGCCTGTGCCGCTGTGTACCCTGCAGCCTGTGCCACTGTGTCCCCTGCAGCCTGTGCCACTGTGTCCCCTGCAGCCTGTGCCCCTGTGTACCCTGCAGCCTGTGCCACTCTGTACCCTGTGCCACTGTGTCCCCTGCAGCCTGTGCCACTGTGTCCCCTGCAGCCTGTGCCCCTGTGTACCCTGCAGCCTGTGCCACTCTGTACCCTGTGCCACTGTGTACCCTGCAGCCTGTGCCCCTGTGTACCCTGCAGCCTGTGCCACTCTGTACCCTGTGCCACTGTGTACCCTGCAGCCTGTGCCACTCTGTACCCTGTGCCACTGTGTCCCCTGCAGCCTGTGCCACTGTGTCCCCTGCAGCCTGTGCCACTGTGTATCCTGTGCCACTGTGTACCCTGCAGCCTGTTCCAGCATGTACCCTGTGCCACTGTGTACCCTGCAGCCTGTGCCACTGTGTCCCCTGCAGCCTGTGCCACTGTGTACCCTGCAGCCTGTGCCCCTGTGTACCCTGCAGCCTGTGCCACTGTGTACCCTGTGCCGCTGTGTACCCTGCAGCCTGTTCCAGCGTGTACCCTGTGCCACTGTGTACCCTGCAGCCTGTGCCACTGTGTACCCTGCAGCCTGTGCCACTGTGTACCCTGCAGCCTGTGCCACTGTGTCCCCTGCAGCCTGTGCCACTGTGTCCCCTGCAGCTTGTGCCACTGTGTACCCTGCAGCCTGTGCCACTGTGTCCCCTGCAGCCTGTGCCGCTGTGTACCCTGCAGCCTGTTCCACTGTGTCCCCTGCAGCCTGTGCCACTGTGTCCCCTGCAGCCTGTGCTGCTGTGTACCCTGCAGCCTGTGCCCCTGTGTACCCTGCAGCTTGTGCCACTGTGTACCCTGCAGCCTGTGCCACTGTGTACCCTGCAGCCTGTTCCACTGTGTCCCCTGCAGCCTGTGCCACTGTGTCCCCTGCAGCCTGTGCCACTGTGTACCCTGCAGCCTGTGCCACTGTGTACCCTGCAGCCTGTGCCCCTGTGTACCCTGCAGCCTGTGCCCCTGTGTACCCTGCAGCCTGTGCCGCTGTGTACCCTGCAGCCTGTGCCACTGTGTACCCTGCAGCCTGTGCCACTGTGTACCCTGCAGCCTGTGCCACTGTGTACCCTGCACTTAACCTTCCCACCAGCCCTCCATTTCTCTATAAACTCACTGGGTGCTGCCAAACTGGCAGATTAATAGTGCTGATTGGCATCTTTTTTGCACCATATGCACTCCGCCCTATGAGGTGCAGTATTTAACTGGGCTTTGGGCATGTGGGTGTATCTATGTTGATTTCTTGATTTTCAGTAGTGCTTCTTTAAAACAAATGACCACTTCCCCTGTGAATGTGTGTGAGTTTTTGGTACAAGAGGGAGAGAGGGGAAGGCAGTTGAGAGAAGAGAGAGAAAGAGAAATGTCTCCGATCAGATGCCTGCTGCTCACTTTCCTACTGACAGGTAAGTTTATGGGCTACTACTGACGAGGCTTCTCTGCTCTGTTTAGAAATGGGGAGACCT
This sequence comes from Xenopus tropicalis, assembly GCF_000004195.4. Taxonomy (NCBI): domain Eukaryota; kingdom Metazoa; phylum Chordata; class Amphibia; order Anura; family Pipidae; genus Xenopus; species Xenopus tropicalis. The sequence continues at coordinate 136,769,105 of NC_030684.2, read as the reverse complement.
ACAGCAAGGCCTCTGGATCCAGCACTCACTGGAATAGTGCCAGCCCTCTGCTGCTTATTAGTAAGAGCCCAGGCACAGGGCTAGATTGCTACAATGAGGGTCTGTGGCAACACTAGTACAGCTGTAATGGAGACAGTCCCCTAGTGGGAAAAGAAGGGCATTCATTCCAGTGATGAAAACATAATTTTGCCTTTTCTTTAGGGTTAACACCTTTTGTTTGCTGTGAATACTGGCCTTTGGGCTGGGGCAGCAATGATATAACAGGGCAGGTAAATGGGCGGGCTGGGCAAGGGAATTGGTGGATGAGGAGGAGAGATGGGCAAGTAAATGGGTGGGCTGGGCAAGGGAATTGGTGGATGAGGGGGAGAGATGGGCAGGTAAATGGGCGGGCTGGGCAAGGGAATTGGTGGATGGGGAGGAGAAATGGGCAAGTAAATGGGTGGGCTGGGCAAGGGAATTGGTGGATGGGGAGGAGAAATGGGCAGGTAAATGGGCGGGCTGGGCAAGGGAATTGGTGGATGAGGGGGAGAAATGGGCAGGTAAATGGGTGGGCTGGGCAAGGGAATTGGTGGATGAGGGGGAGAAATGGGCAGGTAAATGAGCGGGCTGGGCAAGGGAATTGGTGGATGAGGAGGAGAAATGGGCAGGTAAATGGGCGGGCTGGGCAAGGGAATTGGTGGATGGGGAGGAGAAATGGGCAGGTAAATGGGCGGGCTGGGCAAGGGAATTGGTGGATGAGGGGGAGAAATGGGCAGGTAAATGGGCGGGCTGGGCAAGGGAATTGGTGGATGAGGGGGAGAAATGGGCAGGTAAATGGGCGGGCTGGGCAAGGGAATTGGTGGATGAGGGGGAGAAATGGGCAGGTAAATGGGCGGGCTGGGCAAGGGAATTGGTGGATGAGGGGGAGAAATGGGCAGGTAAATGGGCGGGCTGGGCAAGGGAATTGGTGGATGGGGAGGAGAAATGGGCAGGTAAATGGGCGGGCTGGGCAAGGGAATTGGTGGATGGGGAGGAGAAATGGGCAGGTAAATGGGCGGGCTGGGCAAGGGAATTGGTGGATGGGGAGGAGAAATGGGCAGGTAAATGGGCGGGCTGGGCAAGGGAATTGGTGGATGAGGGGGAGAAATGGGCAGGTAAATGGGCGGGCTGGGCAAGGGAATTGGTGGATGAGGAGAAATGGGCAGGTAAATGGGCGGTCTGGGCAAGGGAATTGGTGGATGGGGAGGAGAAATGGGCAGGTAAATGGGCGGGCTGGGCAAGGGAATTGGTGGATGGGGAGGAGAAATGGGCAGGTAAATGGGTGGGCTGGGCAAGGGAATTGGTGGATGGGGAGGAGAAATGGGCAGGTAAATGGGCGGGCTGGGCAAGGGAATTGGTGGATGGGGAGGAGAAATGGGCAGGTAAATGGGCGGGCTGGGCAAGGGAATTGGTGGGTGAGGAGGAGAAATGGGCAGGTAAATGGGCGGGCTGGGCAAGGGAATTGGTGGATGAGGAGGAGAAATGGGCAGGTAAATGGGCGGGCTGGGCAAGGGAATTGGTGGATGGGGAGGAGAAATGGGCAGGTAAATGGGCGGGCTGGGCAAGGGAATTGGTGGATGGGGAGGAGAAATGGGCAGGTAAATGGGTGGGCTGGGCAAGGGAATTGGTGGGTGAGGAGGAGAAATGGGCAGGTAAATGGGCGGGCTGGGCAAGGGAATTGGTGGATGAGGGGGAGAAATGGTCAGGTAAATGGGCGGGCTGGGCAAGGGAATTGGTGGATGGGGAGGAGAAATGGGCGGGTAAATGGGTGGGCTGGGCAAGGGAATTTGTGGATGAGGGGGAGAAATGGGCAGGTAAATGGGCAGGCTGGGCAAGGGAATTGGTGGATGAGGAGGAGAAATGGGCAGGTAAATGGGCAGGCTGGGCAAGGGAATTGGTGGATGAGGAGGAGAAATGGGCAGGTAAATGGGCGGGCTGGGCAAGGGAATTGGTGGATGAGGAGGAGAAATGGGCAGGTAAATGGGCGGGCTGGGCAAGGGAATTGGTGGATGGGGAGGATAAATGGGCAGGTAAATGGGCGGGCTGGGCAAGGGAATTGGTGGATGAGGAGGAGAAATGGGCAGGTAAATGGGCGGGCTGGGCAAGGGAATTGGTGGATGAGGAGGAGAAATGGGCAGGTAAATGGGTGGGCTGGGCAAGGGAATTGGTGGATGAGGGGGAGAAATGGGCAGGTAAATGGGCGGGCTGGGCAAGGGAATTGGTGGATGAGGAGGAGAAATGGGCAGGTAAATGGGCGGGCTGGGCAAGGGAATTGGTGGATGAGGAGGAGAAATGGGCAGGTAAATGGGCAGGCTGGGCAAGGGAATTGGTGGATGAGGAGGAGAAATGGGCAGGTAAATGGGCGGGCTGGGCAAGGGAATTGGTGGATGAGGAGGAGAAATGAGCAGGTAAATGCACGGGCTGGGCAAGAGAATTGGTGGATGAGGAGGAGAAATGGGCAGGTAAATGCGCGGGCTGGGCAAGAGAATTGGTGGATGAGGAGGAGAAATGGGCAGGTAAATGCGCGGGCTGGGCAAGGGAATTGGTGGATGAGGAGAAATGGGCAGGTAAATGGGCGGGCTGGGCAAGGGAATTGGTGGGTGAGGAGGAGAAATGGGCAGGTAAATGGGCGGGCTGGGCAAGGGAATTGGTGGGTGAGGAGGAGAAATGGGCAGGTAAATGGGCGGGCTGGGCAAGGGAATTGGTGGGTGAGGAGGAGAAATGGGCAGGTAAATTGGCGGGCTGGGCAAGGGAATTGGTGGATGAGGAGAAATGGACAGGTAAATGGGCAGGCTGGGCGAGGGAATTGGTGGGTGAGGAGGAGGAATGGGCAGGTAAATGGGCAGGCTGGGCGAGGGAATTGGTGGATGAGGAGGAGAAATGGGCAGGTAAATGGGTGGGCTGGGCAAGGGAATTGGTGGATAAGGAGGAGAAATGGGCAGGTAAATGGGCGGGCTGGGCAAGGGAATTGGTGGATGAGGAGGAGAAATGGGCAGGTAAATGGGCGGGCTGGGCAAGGGAATTGGTGGGTGAGGGGGAGAAATGGGCAGGTAAATGGGCGGGCTGGGCAAGGGAATTGGTGGATGAGGAGGAGAAATGGGCAGGTAAATGGGCGGGCTGGGCAAGGGAATTGGTGAATGAGGAGGAGAAATGGGCAGGTAAATAGGTGGGCTGGGCAAGGGAATTGGTGGATGGGGAGGAGAAATGGGCAGGTAAATGGGCGGGCTGGGCAAGGGAATTGGTGGGTGAGGGGGAGAAATGGGCAGGTAAATGGGCGGGCTGGGCAAGGGAATTGGTGGATGGGGAGGGGAAATGGGCAGGTAAATGGGCGGGCTGGGCAAGGGAATTGGTGGGTGAGGGGGAGAAATGGGCAGGTAAATGGGCGGGCTGGGCAAGGGAATTGGTGGATGAGGAGGAGAAATGGGCAGGTAAATGGGCGGGCTGGGCAAGGGAATTGGTGGGTGAGGGGGAGAAATGGGCAGGTAAATGGGCAGGCTGGGCAAGGGAATTGGTGGGTGAGGGGGAGAAATGGGCAGGTAAATGGGCAGAGAGTGCAGAGACTGCAACTAAACTGGTAACGGGGATGAAAGGGTTAAACTATGGGGTTAGACTCTCAGGGGGACCCAGTGCAGAGTGAAGCAGAAGTAGAATAATTCACACAAGCAAGCCCGGATTTGTGGCGAGGCCACAAAGGGCCGGCCCTAGGGCACCAGAATAATTTGACCGCATGCGGAGTAATGGGGAGAGGACGCGCAGAAACTTTAGGGGTTCCTCTCCCCACGGCTTTGAATGAATTAAGTGGCACGAAGTGGGGGGCTGCGCATACGCGAGGCTTGGGTGCCGAGGTGGGCGGCAAAAGGGGTGCCCTATTGAGAAATCCGGCCCTGCACACAAGGGAGTCTGACTGTAGGGTAGCATTGAACTTTATTCCTTCCTATTCTCCCCACACTCACTGCTCCTCCTTCCTTCCCTTTCTCCTCCTTCCTCTGCCCTTACTCACTGCTCTGCCCAGTTGCTCAGCAGATAATATGGAAATAAACATTTAACATGGATGGAACAGCATTACAGTTTCCTCTGTACCAAATGTGCTTGTGAGGGCAAAAGCCGGGCAATGGGGTGAGGCTGTGAGGCTTGGGCAGGGCAGTGACATTATACACCCATTATTATTATTATGTATTCATAAAGCTCAATTATATTCAGCAGCGCTGTACAATAAGTGGGTTTATATAGCAAACATAGGTGGATTTTAATGAAGGCTCGGCTAAGCCTGCCCAAACCAAATCATATATACAGCCTCACAGGCCTCACAAGCAGACTTTTCCCAGAATTTTATTTTAAAGCTTTTTACCTCTGCCAAAGTTACTGCTACAGGTTAAGTTGTGGGCAGGGAGTGAGGCTGACAGAGTTACAGGTGGGCGGGGTAAAGGGGAGGAAGTAGTGAAGGAACAGGAAGTGCACAGGTACTGCCCCAGGTTAAGTTGTGGGCAGGGAGTGAGGCTGACTTCACAATCACTTCAGAGTGGGTTACAGGTGGGCGGGGTAAAGGGGAGGAAGTAGTGAAGGAACAGGAAGTGCACAGTTACTGCCTAGGGGGAGAAGAAGCTCTGTCTCAGCTCTATCATCAGTGTGTCAGGGTCAATGAATAAAATGTATAATGTAATTCTGTAAATATCTCCCTACACAGTGCCACTATCAGTGCCTGGCTCATAGCGTAAATCACTAACACTGAATGGGCATAACTACAGGGAGAGGTTTCACTCACATTGGTTTATTCAATTGCAGCTTCAAACTGTGTTTTTTTCTGCTTGTCTCATTTCTCGTGTCTCTGCTTTCTGCTTGTCTCATTTCTTGCAGGAGGGGCACAGAAAGGGGGGTCAGTGCAGGGAAATGGTGAGTGTATGTTATGGTGTGAGTGTATCATACCTCCCAACATTTGAAAAATGAAAAGAGGGACAAAAAAATACTCCTTTTATATAGATGAAATGGCGGGATCAGACGCAAATGTGCTATACCCTCATACTGTACTACCTAAGGAAAACCATATAGCAACTCCTACATATAAAATACAAATATAGAGAGAAGGCAGTCAGTTATAACTGAGTTATAACTATGTATCAGCTTTGTAGCCCCCCCATACACAGGTGACCCCTATACACAGTAGCCCCCATGCACAGTATCCCCCCAATACACAGAGCCTATGTGAGAGGTATGTACCGCTAATCTGCCCCAGTCTGCGTGTATCAGCATGAGTTTGTCTGTTAAATACTGTATTTGTATGTTGTGTATATTTCTGGGAAACCCTCTGTATAAGGGGCGTGGGGCAGCTTGCGGAAGACATTAAAGAAATAGCTGCCAAAAAGCAGTGATCCCCAAGTTAGCATCAATACCACACGTGGGGGTACATTCTCTCTATTATGTATGGCTAGCAGCAGTTTAGTTCAGGGCTAATAACAATAATAACTTGTTTGAACTTGCAGTGCATCTTATTTTTCAACTTAGATACCAAACTGTATCTGCAGCTTCAATGGTCAAGTGTAACCCCTGTATTCAACGGCTAGTGCGCATTTGTTAAAAATATTGGGCACATGTGAAGTAAACGTTATTTATATCTTTTTGGCCTTTTCATACCATAGGTTTGTGTGGGCTTGCAAAAGTTTGTTGTAAAAAATTAGTAAAATTAGCCTCCGCCCAATGTAGAAACCACCCTCTGCCTATGTCACCAAATATACAAAATTACATACAAAGCAACCAATCACCGATTCAAGAAGTGAAGAAGGTCCTGGCCAAAAGAGGTTACAATCTAAAAGATGTTTAGACAGAATTGTCTCTGGACAGGAGGGATTGACAGCAGCATCAAAAATAATACAAAAACACAAATACAAGAGTATTGTAGAAATGATGCCTATATTGGCTAACAATAAAAATACATTGCAAGCTTTCGGAGCTCTAAGGGCCCTTCGTCATGGTGGTTCTGGTGGCAGCCCAAGAGGTATTGCACCTTGGATATTATGGATGTGCTCTTTGCTGTTTAATAAAGGAGGGGGGGGCTACAGACTAGAGATGTAGCGAACTGTTCGCCGGCGAACTAATTCGCGCGAACATCGGGTGTTCGCAAGTCCGCAAATTCGCGAACTTTTTGTGATGTTCGCAATTTGGGTTCGCCGGCACCGAAAAAATCGCAAAACTTACGATAACGGTACGAATGCTCCGAAAAAGTCGCAAAACTTACGATAACGGTACGAATGCTCCGAAAAAGTCGCAAAACTTACGATAACGGTACGAATGCTCCGAAAAAGTCGCAAAACTTACGATAACGTTACGAATGATCCGAAAAAGTCGCAAAACTTACGATAACGGTACGAATGCTCCGAAAAAGTCGCAAAACTTACGATAACGTTACGAATGATCCGAAAAAGTCACAAAACTTACGATAACGTTACGAAAGCTCCGAAAAAGTCGCAAAACTTACGATAACGTTACGAAAGCTCCGAAAAAGTCGCAAAACTTACGATAACTTTACGAAAGCGCCGGAAAATACGAAAAAGTCGCAAAATTACCGATCATTTCGAAAAACGGCGTGTGTCAATTTTTCAGAGGTTTTTGCCCTTGATCCCCCTCCTGCATGCCCCTGTCCAGGTCGTGGCACCCTTTAAACAACTTTAAAATCAGTTTTCTGGGCAGAAATGGGTTTTCTAGGTTTTAAAGTTCGCCTTCCCATTGAAGTCTATGGGGTTCGCAAAGTTCGCGAATATTCGCAATTTTCGGCGGAAGTTCGCGAACAGGTTCGCGAACTTTTTTTTTGAGGTTCGCTACATCCCTACTACAGACTGGGCTCAGGGCTCCCCAACTGAATAGCAGATAGAGGCGCTAAGGACCCAAAGACAGAAGTGGCCTTACTTACTGATTAGGCCCGGCACCAGCCCCCGTGAATGAGGATTTAGTAAGTGGTAGTTAGTGGCGTAACTGCCCCCCTATTTAGCGCTTCCTGCAAAGAAAATGTTCCGTTCCCCCAGCACAATATCGCAGGTGAACTAAATGTGTTGAAAATCACTATAATAAAGGCACAAACTAAAAGGTCCTCAAATGCAAAATCTATAGTAGCCTGAGATATGTTAGTTATAGACTGAAATGGATGGGGTGTGGGACTTTTTTCTGTTAAAATGTCTATTTTCCTTGCCTTATTAGATATTTCATGTAACAGGGAATGTGGCCCCAGGATAAATGTGAGCGGCGCAGAAGGGGGAGGAGCCACGCTACCAGTGAGGGCACAGGGGCAGATAAAAGACATCTCTTGGGTTATAAGTGATGGTGGGAGACTGAATCATTTTGCTACAACAAAACCCAATGAGCCCATTGATATCCGTGATAATAAGTTTGATGGGAGATTGTGCAGTGAGACAAATGGATCCTTAACCCTCACGGATCTAACCAATCAGGATCAGAGAATCTACACAGCAAATTTTCGTCTGCAATCAAATCAGCAGTGTGACCAACTGTATCATCTCCAAGTCTATAGTAAGTCTGGGTGTGGGGCAATAAGGGTACAAGGCCCTGTATTACCGCACCCATAGACACCCCTCAACCCAATAATTTTCTTCCCCTGCTCTGAATGTGCATTGGGGCAGCAGCTGGGAGGTAAATAAGTTCCCCCCCAAAGTGAAATTGGCCCCCCCACCCCCTATTATCTCCAGCAGAGTCTGACTGCACCATGTTATTCTGTTTAGAGCCCTATTTCTCCTGTATTACATATAACAGCACAGAGCCCAGTACTAGCAGTCACATCTATGGCAAATGCAGGTACAGTAAGTCCTTCCCAGGGATTTTAGCATCTAGGCCTGACATTATAGTAACATAACTTTATTCACAAACCCACTCACTCACGCTCACACAATTCTGGAAAGAGAAAGAGAACTGCACATATTCCTGTAACTTGTGATAGAAGTGGGTTTTTTTGGGCAATTCCTAGAGTTTATAGGGTTACACTGGGATGGTGGGGAATCTTGGGGGTAACTTAAAAACAAGAAGGTTTTGCCTGGGCCCAGAGATTCATAGTAACCAAACAGAAATTACTGTCATTTTTCCAGTCAAGCATGTGTTTAAAACTTAAGCTCAGATTACCGTATATACTCGAGTATAAGCCGATCCGAATATAAGCCGAGGTACCTAATTTTACCTAAGCAAACTGGAAAAACTTATTGACTCGAGTATAAGCCTAGGGTGGGAAATGCAGCCACTACTGCTAAGTTTAAATAATCAAATTATTTAATAAAAGGACACTCACAAGTGCTTACATGACTACCATATTAATAAACACAAGGTATGGGCTGGAAAATGAGGCACATCCAGCATAAGATAACCACATGCAAGGTTGTACAGGTTAATATCTCAATTTAATTGCAACATTTTTGCACACAGGCACCCGGCACCACACACATACACAACTACACACAGGCACAGGCACCCGGTATAGCCCACAGTATATTCCACAGTATAACCCACAGTATAGCCCACAGTATAGCCCACAGTATAGCCACAGTATAACCCACAGTATAACCCACAGTATAGCCCACAGTATAGCCCACAGTATAGCCCACAGTATAACCCACAGTATAGCCCACAGTATAGCCCACAGTATAGCCACAGTATAACCCACAGTATAACCCACAGTATAGCCCACAGTATAGCCCACAGTATAGCCCACAGTATAGCCAAAGTATAACCCACAGTATAGCCCACAGTATAACCCACAGTATAGCCACAGTATAACCCACAGTATAGCCACAGTATAGCCCACAGTATAACCCAAAGTATAACCCACAGTATAACCCACAGTATAACCCACAGTATAGCCCACAGTATAGCCAAAGTATAACCCACAGTATAACCCACAGTATAACCCACAGTATAGCCAAAGTATAACCCACAGTATAACCCACAGTATAACCCACAGTATAGCCCACAGTATAACCCACAGTATAGCCACAGTATAACCCACAGTATAGCCACAGTATAGCCCACAGTATAACCCAAAGTATAACCCACAGTATAACCCACAGTATAACCCACAGTATAGCCCACAGTATAGCCAAAGTATAACCCACAGTATAACCCACAGTATAACCCACAGTATAGCCAAAGTATAACCCACAGTATAACCCACAGTATAACCCACAGTATAGCCAAAGTATAACCCACAGTATAACCCACAGTATAACCCACAGTATAGCCCACAGTATAGCCCACAGTATAGCCACAGTATAGCCCACAGTATAACAAATTGAGTTAACTGAATAATTAAATAATCCTGGTTTTTAATTTTATTAAATAAAAATAATCATACCATGTAGCAGACAGGTAAACACATTTCATGCATGCACCGATGTCGCGCCACCGCACGTCACACGTAGCGCCGGCCAGACCCTGCCTGGGCACTGCAGTGCTACTCGTCACAGCGGTGGATCCGGTGCCCGAGTGCGCCGTGCGCACCCCTCCCCAACGCACGAACGAGACGCGCCAAATTAAAAACCTGCCACTAACCGGTTTCAAGCAAAAACGAGTGATCGGTAGAAAACAGGAGTGATGTTTTACAACTCGTCACAGCGGCGGATCCGGCACCCTAGCGCCGCGTGCTACCTCCCCCAGTCGCACGAATGAGAAGCGCCGTGTATGCATGCTTGGCTGAGGCTCGGGCGCCGGATCCACCACTGTGACGAGTTGTAAAACATCATCTCCTGTTTCTTTTCTAACGATCACTCGTTAGAATAGTTAGTGCACTAGGGAATATTTGTTTCATTATTTATTTATAACCACTTCCTGATACCTAAACCCGCCACTGTGATGAGTAGTGCTGCACTGCCTGGGCCGGGCAGCGCTACATGTGACGTGGGGGTGCGACATGCGTGTGTACCTGCCTGCTACATGGTATGATAATTTTTATTTAACAAAATTAGTTGCCTCGAGTATAAGCCGAGGATTCCTTTTTTAGCACATTTTGAGTGCTGGAAAACTCGGCTTATACTCGAGTATATACGGTAACCATAAAAGCTGCTGAATCTGCATCTACAGCCCCTTCCAGAAGAGCGTGTCCATTTTTACTTCTTACAGAAAAATACTAATAAACCTGTTATCTATCTGGTAATGATAAAACACGATAATTATGCTTTGAAAGAGGATGTAGGGGCAGCTAACTGGAAAAAAACTCTTTTGTAGAATTCATTCAGATAAACCAGTTAGGTACCATCAGGAGGCACAGCCCACACTGGGACCCTTCATGCTACTCTCTGCACTGAGTACCGGGTTTTTTAATAAGGCACTAAGTTCAGAGAAAGAATTCTTTGGGATGCAAGTGCCCGGCAAGGGATCACTAAGGGGCACACGTTTACATGATCCTGAACTTGCAGCCCCAGAAATGGAAAAATTACCCTTCTTGTGTCATGTGAGCTGTGTGCCCCATGTGATGCCAAAGCAAAGCTTCATTTGCAAGATGAGTGTCACTGTTTAGGGAATAGTTGTATACAAATATATAATAAAATTATTACAATTTCTCCTTGTTTCAGATAATACAGAAGCACCAGTTGGAAATTATACCCGGCAGAACATGATCCGTTTGGGTTTGGCCTCAGTGATACTGATTATTACTTCATCTCTGATCCTCCAACACTTTCATGGCAGGAAAAGCGAAACATGATACCCAGCAACTGATAGGCTGGTTATATTGTGACTCCTCATGGGCGGGGCCTGTAAACTCATGTATCTGCCAGAATTTGTGTGTAATCTATGTTTTATGTATTTACCCTTGTACAGCATTGATGCATATGTTGGCACTTTATAAATGCTTGTTCGAAATAATGAATACAATGGTTACAGTACTAAATACAACTGGCCATCAGCAATCACATTGCTCATTAAGAGACAATCTACAAACTGGCAGTTTACTTGCATAGTGAGGCTGAGACTGAACAGAAACACATCCATCAAGTTCAACTTTATGCTGAAGCATGCTCTCATGTCTCTGGAAACATCTAGAATAAGGTTTTTTCATGGTCCCCTTATATATTTAAACACGGGGGACAGTTTTTCAAGTAGAGGTATTAGATCTGTTATCTGTAAACCCATAGACTCTATTTTATGAAATAATACTAATTTAAAAAAATGATTTCCTATTTTTAAAAAATGTATAATAAAACAGAACTTTGTACTTGACCCCAACTAAGATATAATTAATCCTTATTGGGGGCAGAACAGCCCTATTGGGTTTATTTAATGGTTAAATGATTCCCTTTTCTCTGTAATAATAAAACAGTACCTGTACTTGATCCCAACTAAGATATAATTACCCCTTATTGGGGGCAGAACAGCCCTATTGGGTTTATTTCATGGTTAAATGATTCCCTTTTCTCTGTAATAATAAAACAGTACCTGTACTTGATCCCAACTAAGATATAATTACCCCTTATTGGGGCAGAACAGCCCTATTGGGTTTATTTCATGGTTAAATGATTCCCTTTTCTCTGTAATAATAAAACAGTACCTGTACTTGATCCCAACTAAGATATAATTACCCCTTATTGGGGGCAGAACAGCCCTATTGGGTTTATTTAATGGTTAAATGATTCCCTTTTCTCTGTAATAATAAAACAGTACCTGTACTTGATCCCAACTAAGATATAATTACCCCTTATTGGGGCAGAACAGCCCTATTGGGTTTATTTCATGGTTAAATGATTCCCTTTTCTCTGTAATAATAAAACAGTACCTGTACTTGATCCCAACTAAGATATAATTACCCCTTATTGGGGCAGAACAGCCCTATTGGGTTTATTTCATGGTTAAATGATTCCCTTTTCTCTGTAATAATAAAACAGTACCTGTACTTGATCCCAACTAAGATATAATTACCCCTTATTGGGGCAGAACAGCCCTATTGGGTTTATTTCATGGTTAAATGATTCCCTTTTCTCTGTAATAATAAAACAGTACCTGTACTTGATCCCAACTAAGATATAATTACCCCTTATTGGGGGCAGAACAGCCCTATTGGGTTTATTTCATGGTTAAATGATTCCCTTTTCTCTGTAATAATAAAACAGTACCTGTACTTGATCCCAACTAAGATATAATTACCCCTTATTGGGGCAGAACAGCCCTATTGGGTTTATTTCATGGTTAAATGAATCCCTTTTCTCTGTAATAATAAAACAGTACCTGTACTTGATCCCAACTAAGATATAATTACCCCTTATTGGGGCAGAACAGCCCTATTGGGTTTATTTAATGGTTAAATGATTCCCTTTTCTCTGTAATAATAAAACAGTACCTGTACTTGATCCCAACTAAGATATAATTACCCCTTATTGGGGGCAGAACAGCCCTATTGGGTTTATTTCATGGTTAAATGATTCCCTTTTCTCTGTAATAATAAAACAGTACCTGTACTTGATCCCAATTTTATTGTTACTTCCTGGTTGCTAAGGTAATTTGGACCCTATCACGCAGATAGCTACTGAAATTCAAAAAGTGGAAAGAATCAGCCCGGATAACCAACTGTATCCCATACTAGTTGCCCTAAAACTAAGGAGGAGCTAGCCTTGTGGTTTTCTATAGATACTACACCACTTGGTTTATTAGTTCATTGTAGAAAGACATCTTTACCTATTTTGGATTCACCAGAATGTTTACTTTCTAAAAATATATAATTTTCTGGGGATCTTTGTACAGTTAGGTGGCCTTATGACTAGTGCTGAGCAATTTTTTTTCACCAGGCATGGATTTGCAGCAAATTTCTTCAATTTGCCATTGGTGAATTGTTTTGCGGAACTTCCGCCGCCAAAAAATGTATTGCACAAAAGACACACTTCGCACATTTTTCACCATTTCTATTATTTTGGAAATGTAATATCCACATTTATTTGGGGTCTGTACACACCACATACTTTGGTAAATGGATGCATATTGGGCATCAAACTGTTTGGCAGAACTCTGGCGTTCATATTTAGGGTGATTTACCTTTGCATGCAAGAAATTGTACAAGATAAATGAGGCAAATTGCAACATTTTTAGGTCATATTCAGAAATGGCAGCATCAAAACCACTAATTTTAGGAAAGCTTTGCTTTTTAGTACTTTGGAGTAGAAAGAAAACTCATTTTAGATTCATCAGAAAGTTTACTTTCCAAAAATATATCGTTTTCAGGGGTCACTGTATTTTTTTGAAGCTTTAACCACACATAAAACCAGCGATGTGTTTGTGAATTAGTGTAAATATAAGCCATGAAAGAATGCCATATGTACAGTGGGCATCAAACTGTTCAGTGGACCACTGTCGTTTTTACTTTGGGTGTTTTATCTTGGTACCTAATGATCTGTAGGCGATAAGATGCTGCAAAGTGGAAGATTTTAGTTGATTTTTGGGAATGTCATCAAAATCTAATGGAATGGAATATCTTGATTTTGGGGCCCCTACATGGCACATATTTAGGTGAACCTATACATATTGGGCATCAAGCTGTTCAGTGGACCCCTGGGGTTTAAATGTAGGGTGTTTTATCTTGGTACCTAATGTGGGAGGTAAGATGCTGTAGACTGGAAGCTCTGAGGTATCTTTCATAAATTTTTATAAACACCAATAACTTCAGGAATGCATTGCAACTTGGTATTTTGTTGTAAAAAGAAATATCTATTTTGGATTTGTCGGAATCTGTTCTAAAAAAATCTGTTTCATAGCAGTGCTATGGAAATTTGGTAGGGTACTACTGGGAGTTTTGAAGTTGAAACCTTTATAAAGCTATACATGTTTGGAATATTATTTGATGATATATCATTTTTCTGGGTAAACTAAAAGTCCCCTAAAGACAAAGAGCACAAAATGTTCAAAAACTGGCAATATAATTTCTGCAAGTGACCAAATTGCCTGGTAGTGAAACCTTCAGGGATGGAACAGGGCGGCAAGGCCAAAGGTACATAAAAAGGAACCCATTAAAGAGGAGAGTTTACATTGGGTAACAGTTGGTAAACACGACCCATAAATGCCCACAAGATGCAGCATCCAAGTCTTTAGCAGTTAGGGGGCTTGGAAAATTGCCCTTTGTAAATTGTCTGAATGTGTCAGGATTGGAGCGCCTACAGTGGCAGCAGTAAGCAACAAATACAGTGCCTGCGCAGATGGAAATCCAAATGTTCTAAGATATGCATTAGGCCATGATATGGGGTGACTATTAGGGGCTGATTCATCAAAGTAGGAGATTGAATCCCGAAATGGGTAAAATTCGGATTAGATACGATAATTTCTGATGATTTGAAATGTCACGAATATGCTTACGAAAAAATCGTAATAGTCATGATAATATCATATTGGCCTCCCATAGGGCTCAATGGCACTCTGCAGCTCCAACCCGGCCCAAGGAAAGTCTCCCATAGGGCTCAATGGCACTCTGCAGCTCCAACCCAGCCCAAGGAAAGCCTCCCATAGGGCTCAATGGCACTCTGCAGCTCCAACCCGGCCCAAGGAAAGCCTCCCATAGGGCTCAATGGCACTCTGCAGCTCCAACCCAGCCCAAGGAAAGCCTCCCATAGGGCTCAATGGCACTCTGCAGCTCCAACCCGGCCCAAGGAAAGCCTCCCATAGGGCTCAATGGCACTCTGCAGCTCCAACCCAGCCCAAGGAAAGTCTCCCATAGGGCTCAATGGCACTCTGCAGCTCCAACCCGACCCAAGGAAAGTCTCCCATAGGGCTCAATGGCACTCTGCAGCTCCAACCCGGCCCAAGGAAAGCCTCCCATAGGGCTCAATGGCACTCTGCAGCTCCAACCCGGCCCAAGGAAAGTCTCCCATAGGGCTCAATGGCACTCTGCAGCTCCAACCTGGCCCAAGGAAAGTCTCCCATAGGGCTCAATGGCACTCTGCAGCTCCAACCCGGCCCAAGGAAAGTCTCCCATAGGGCTCAATAGCACTCTGCAGCTCCAACCCGGCCCAAGGAAAGTCTCCCATAGGGCTCAATGGCACTCTGCAGCTCCAACCCGGCCCAAGAGAAGTCTCCCATAGGGCTCAATGGCACTCTGCAGCTCCAACCCGGCCCAAGGAAAGCCTCCCATAGGGCTCAATGGCACTCTGCAGCTCCAACCCGGCCCAAGGAAAGTCTCCATAGGGCTCAATGGCACTCTGCAGCTCCAACCCGGCCCAAGGGAAGCCTCCCATAGGGCTCAATGGCACTCTGCAGCTCCAACCCGGCCCAAGGAAAGTCTCCCATAGGGCTCAATGGCACTCTGCAGCTCCAACCCGGCCCAAGGAAAGTCTCCCATAGGACTGAATGGCACTCTGCAGCTCCAACCCGGCACAAAGAAAGTCTCCCATAGGGCTCAATGGCACTCTGCAGCTCCAACCCGGCCCAAGGAAAGTCTCCCATAGGGCTCAATGGCACTCTGCAGCTCCAACCCGGCCCAAGGAAAGTCTCCCATAGGGCTCAATGGCACTCTGCAGCTCCAACCCGGCCCAAGGAAAGCCTCCCATAGGGCTCAATGGCACTCTGCAGCGCCAACCCGGCACAAGGAAAGTCTCCCATAGGGCTCAATGGCACTCTGCAGCTCCAACCTGGCCCAAGGAAAGTCTCACATAGGGCTCAATGGCACTCTGCAGCTCCAACCCGGCCCAAGGAAAGTCTCCCATAGGGCTCAATGGCACTCTGCAGCTCCAACCCGGCCCAAGGAAAGTCTCCCATAGGGCTCAATGGCACTCTGAAGCTTCAACCCGGCCCAAGGAAAGTCTCCCATAGGACTCAATGGCACTCTGCAGCTCCAACCCGGCCCAAGGAAAGTCTCCCATAGGGCTCAATGGCACTCTGCAGCTCCAACCCGGCCCAAGGAAAGTGTCCCATAGGACTCAATGGCACTCTGCAGCTCCAACCCGGCCCAAGGAAAGTCTCCCATAGGGCTCAATGGCACTCTGCAGCTCCAACCCGGCCCAAGGAAAGTCTCCCATAGGGCTCAATGGCACTCTGCAGCTCCAAGCCGGCCCAAGGAAAGTCTCCCATAGGGCTCAATGGCACTCTGCAGTTCCAACCCGGCCCAAGGAAAGTCTCCCATAGGGCTCAATGGCAATCTGCAGCTCCAACCCGGCCCAAGGAAAGTCTCCCATAGGGCTCAATGGCACTCTGCAGCTCCAACCCGGCCCAAGGAAAGCCTCCCATAGGGCTCAATGGCACTCTGCAGCTCCAACCCGGCACAAGAAAAGTCTCCCATAGGGCTCAATGGCACTCTGCAGCTCCAACCTGGCTGGCCCAAGGAAAGTCTCCCATAGGGCTCAATGGCACTCTGCAGCTCCAACCAGGCCCAAGGAAAGTCTCCCATAGGGCTCAATGGCACTCTGCAGCTCCAACCTGGCCCAAGGAAAGCCTCCCATAGGGCTCAATGGCACTCTGCAGCTCCAACCCGGCCCAAGGGAAGCCTCCCATAGGGCTCAATGGCACTCTGCAGCTCCAACCTGGCCCAAGGAAAGTCTCCCATAGGGCTCAATGGCACTCTGCAGCTCCAACCCGGCCCAAGGGAAGCCTCCCATAGGGCTCAATGGCACTCTGCAGCTCCAACCCGGCCCAAGGAAAGTCTCCCATAGGGCTCAATGGCACTCTGCAGCTCCAACCCGGCCCAAGGAAAGTCTCCCATAGGGCTCAATGGCACTCTGCAGCTCCAACCCGGCCCAAGGGAAGCCTCCCATAGGGCTCAATGGCACTCTGCAGCTCCAACCCGGCCCAAGGAAAGTCTCCCATAGGGCTCAATGGCACTCTGCAGCTCCAACCCGGCCCAAGGGAAGCCTCCCATAGGGCTCAATGGCACTCTGCAGCTCCAACCCGGCCCAAGGAAAGTCTCCCATAGGGCTCAATGGCACTCTGCAGCTCCAACCCGGCCCAAGGAAAGTCTCCCATAGGGCTCAATGGCACTCTGCAGCTCCAACCCGGCCCAAGGGAAGTCTCCCATAGGGCTCAATGGCACTCTGCAGCTCCAACCTGGCCCAAGGAAAGTCTCCCATTGGGCTCAATGGCACTCTGCAGCTCCAACCCGGCCCAAGGAAAGTCTCCCATAGGGCTCAATGGCACTCTGCAGCTCCAACCCGGCCCAAGGAAAGCCTCCCATAGGGCTCAATGGCACTCTGCTGCTCCAACCCGGCCCAAGGAAAGTCTCCCATAGGGCTCAATGGCACTCTGCAGCTCCAACCCGGCCCAAGGAAAGCCTCCCATAGGGCTCAATGGCACTCTGCTGCTCCAACCCGGCCCAAGGAAAGTCTCCCATAGGGCTCAATGGCACTCTGCTGCTCCAACCCGGCCCAAGGAAAGCTTCCCATAGAGCTCAATGGCACTCTGCAGCTCCAACCCAGCCCAAGGAAAGTCTCCCATAGGGCTCAATGGCACTCTGCAGCTCCAACCCGGCCCAAGGAAAGCCTCCCATAGGGCTCAATGGCACTCTGCAGCTCTAACCCGGCCCAAGGAAAGTCTCCCATAGGGCTCAATGGCACTCTGCAGTTCCAACCCGGCCAAGGAAAGTCTCCCATAGGGCTCAATGGCACTCTGCAGCTCCAACCCGGCCCAAGGAAAGTCTCCCATAGGGCTCAATGGCACTCTGCAGCTCCAACCCGGCCCAAGGAAAGTCTCCCATAGGGCTCAATGGCACTCTGCAGCTCCAACCCGGCCCAAGGAAAGCCTCCCATAGGGCTCAATGGCACTCTGCAGCTCCAACCCAGCCCAAGGAAAGTCTCCCATAGGGCTCAATGGCACTCTGCAGCTCCAACCCAGCCCAAGGAAAGTCTCCCATAGGGTTCAATGGCACTCCGCAGCTCCAACCCGGCCCAAGGAAAGTCTCCCATAGGGCTCAATGGCACTCTGCAGCTCCAACCCGGCCCAAGGAAAGTCTCCCATAGGGCTCAATGGCACTCTGCAGCTCCAACCCGGCCCAAGGAAAGTCTCCCATAGGGCTCAATGGCACTCTGCAGCTCCAACCCGGCCAAAGGAAAGTTACGAAGCTTGAATGAATCTGAAACTTCCATACTCGTTGTGACAAATATGATTTTGTCAGTACGAAAAAGTTGCGCAAATTAGCGGAAAAATCGGCGAAAATACGCACAGTACGAAAACTTACAAAAAATAAGATTTTTTTGTATTCGGAAGCAAACGCACTTTGATAAATGGGCCCCTTAGTATGCATAATAAGATTGTCTGTAAGTAAAAGGTCCACTTCATACTTTCCAGCCTATAAAATCAACAGCTTATTCCTTACCCATTTTATTGATTGTGGATATTTGTGGAAATTCTTTTGTATACTGGGCCCATAGGAAAGTAGAGGAGCAAGCATCCTATGGGAGAGCTGCACTGGCTCAGTAGGAGAGGCCACAAATAGCAGGATATACCTGTACCAGGTAACAAGGCAGCCACCATGAGATTCTATTCATCTATGCCAGGGGGAATGACACAAATGCTTTAGATTTAATATTCAGTATTAGAGCAGAGATGGCGGGATGACTCATTATTATTTTTGGTCAAATTCACTCATTGTCTTCTCCTAAATTAGCCCAGATTTTATTCCTAAATTGTAAAAAACCACAACTCCATAACATTAAGTCTGTTTATGGGTAACAAGCAATGTGATCTATTGCACAATTCATCTTCTAAAGATGTTTTGTTCCTAAATTGGGAAAAATCACAAAAAGCCCCAGGACCCTCCAAAGCCATCGTCAACAAAAAATAAAAAGCAGGGACCTAAACCCCAAAGATTCCCTTCACAATATTTCACCCATTACATTCTGCTAATTTAGACTTTTTTATCCATTAAAGGGATCGTGCCATAATTTTTATGGGTACTTTTAATTCATAAATTACAGTTTACATTGCAAATCACTACACTATTTAAAATGTTATTATCGAACAAATGTATTTGTAGCTGCAATATTGGGTGTGTAGGCTCTATCTCAGTCCATTGTTAAAAAATGTTTTTGACGCGGACAACAAATTTTGGTCGCGCTGAATTTCGCCAAAGGCAAAACGTGGAAATCCGATCATATTTTGGTCACAAAATTATGAAAAATATGGCCCTAGTCAAACTAGCAGCTGGTGTGGTCTAGCCCCTCCACGAAACAGGGGAAACCCCTGGCAGCACCAGTCTTCAACACCTTTCTGGTAAATATTCATTTTGGGCAATTTAACCCAGGCTTCCGAGTTACCTCTTTTGTGACAAATCTGCGACACCCGTCTTGAGGCACTGGAATTTTCTGCTGCAAAACAAACTGGGAACCTGCATATTTCATAGTAATACCAGTGTCAATGAAGAATAAAGGTGGCCATACATGTTAAGATCTTCTCCCGATATCCTCCACCTATGGGTGGGCGATATCGGAGGAATTTAGGCTTATTCGGTCGTTTGGCAATCAGCACGTTGATGCAGTCCCCGATCCAACTAACTTTTTTAACCTGCCCCATAGATACGTGGCTGATTTCAGGCCAGATATCGGTCGGGCAGGCCCATCGTTTGGGCCGATAAGCAGCCGAATCTGTCTAAGCGACCGATATCCGCAGCTACAATTGGCCCGTGTATGGCCACCTTAAAGATGACTTTTAGCCAATTTTAACAAGTCTTCTCTTAATTGTAACAAATATATCCCTTGTTTGCACAAAAATAATTGTCCCCCTCCAATGCCACAGTTGGAGCCTAAAAATGTAAGATTACTTTTTTGCCAATTTTAACCTTAAGGCCGGTAGAAGCTGCTGATATGGGTCCCTTGGACCGACTCGGTAGCTTATCGGCCCGTGTAGGGGCAGAAACGAGGGGCCTGGCCGACCAATATCTGGCCTGAAATTGGCCAGATATCAATCGGCCAGGTTAGTAAATCCAGTCGGATCAGGGACCGCATCGGCTTGTTGATGCGGCCCCCGAACCGACTGCCCCATTGCCGCATGCAGAATTCACCAAACGATCGAATTCGCCTACATGCCTCCCCGATATCGCTACCCGTAGGTGGGGATATCGGGTGAAGATCCGCTCGCTTGAAAGCACTGGCGTGTATGGCCAGCTTTAGGCTCCTTCTAAATTAGCCCTTTTCCTCCCTAAATTGTGAATAATCTGGCTGTAGATCTCCCATAAATATTGGGACCCTCCTATACAAATGTAAAAGATAAGAACTAGACTATAATTTTGAAATCTATGGCCCTAGGGTTCACATGAAACACTGGACAGGAATTAAAACAAACTGCAATAGTCTGATTAAGGGTCAATGGGGGGGGAGTTAGGAGAAAAGAAAATCTGTCATCATCAAAAGAAAAAAGCCTAAACTAACTAAACTGTTGGAATACTTCACCCATTACACTTTGCTTATTCAGCCCTTTTTGTCCCATAATTATAATAAATCTGGTTCTAGTTTTTACATGAAATAGCTCAAAATTACTTTTGGTTCAATTTCTAGACATTGGCTGCACAAAAAAAAAAAAATCATGGTTACTTTTGGTCAAGTTGACCTTCTGTCATCTGCATAATTACCCCGTATTACTAAAAAAATGGCCCTGAACTGTAACCCAAAATAAGTCTAATAATAGAAAACCATGGGAAACAGCCGGCAGGGAAACAGACTGGGAACCTGCCCAATTAAGCTAGGACCAGAGCAAAGAATTTCCCCCAGTCTTCTCCTTAATTAGCCCTTGTTCTGACCCAAATTGTGTCAAATCTGCCCCCCCAGTGCCATTGTGAAAGAACCTAAAATGACATTTTTTTTGTCAAGTCTCTAAATTAGCCCTTTATGCTACAACATGAAAAATGGCCCCAGCTTCTACTTACAACATTAGGACCCTCCAATGAAAAAAATCTGACAACTAAGGATTATTGTTGGTATATTTAACTAATTATATTCTCCTAAATGAAACCACGTTGTGAAAAATATGGACTTTGACTCTCTCCCACAGACCTGGCAGCAAACCTGCACACTTGTGTTGGGACTACAGTAATCGAAACGCAAAAGTTAATTTCACCCGCTGTCATCTCGTCCTACATCAGCCCTTTCAGTCAAAATTGTGAAAAAAAAAACCTAGCACTTTCCTCTCCCCTTTTTGGAAGAAAATGCTCTGAAGGAGTAGGCACTTTGGGGAACCAAGAAAAAAACCACCTAAAGTGGCAGCTATTAGGTTAAAGTATTTTTCCCTGACAAAAAAAGAATCTGCATGTCCTGAAAACAAGTTCTATGAGCCTCCCTATGACGGACTACACAAACCAACGCGCTTTCCCATCTACCTCACTGCCGCTGTGCCCGCCTTACTGCAGTTATATACCTGTACTGTGACGTCATAATCTTGCGAGATGAGACGTGATCATTGGCTTGAAATCGAGGCGCTGCGGGATATTAGTTGTGGGATTGTGGTGGGAAAGCGGGGCTGTTGGGCTGCTGCACTTATATGAGTAGCTGATGGTGGGGTTGTGGCGGCACAGCTTTATTGAGCCTATACACCTCCCCATACAGTGCGCTCTCTGCTTATTGGCGCTAAAACCTCACTGTTACCAATCAAGCCGTTCCCAGTGGAGGGGCGCAGCCCTGGAACTTAATTCGATTGATTTTTGCCCGTGATTACCACACGCCGGTTATATACCTAACTATTCCCCAGTCTGCCCTAAGTTTTATAAATACCGCCGGCAGAAAAAAATCTGAGAATTGTATTAAAATAATCATAAGTGATAATGAATTGCAGCTGATCCCCCATACATTCAAGCAAAGAAAGTCCATTTTAGGGGAGTTCTAAAAAAAATGAATTAGAACATTGGACCAATAGATCTATAACAGAAACTGAACAGGTTCCAAGTACCACATAAACGGGTGAAACAGAACCAAAGATGGATTTGTAGCGGTGTCAGTCCTTCTCCACCCCAGCTCCTCTCTTTCCCCACCCCAGCTCCTCTCTTTCCCCACCCCAGCTCCTCTCTTTCCCCACCCCAGCTCCTCTCTTTCCCCACCCCAGCTCCTCTCTTTCCCCATCCCAGCTCCTCTCTTTCCCCATCCCAGCTCCTCTCTTTCCCCACCCCAGCTCCTCTCTTTCCCCACCCCAGCTCCTCTCTTTCCCCACCCCAGCTCCTCTCTTTCCCCATCCCAGCTCCTCTCTTTCCCCATCCCAGCTCCTCTCTTTCCCCACCCCAGCTCCTCTCTTTCCCCACCCCAGCTCCTCTCTTTCCCCACCCCAGCTCCTCTCTTTCCCCATCCCAGCTCCTCTCTTTCCCCATCCCAGCTCCTCTCTTTCCCCATCCCAGCTCCTCTCTTTCCCCACCCCAGCTCCTCTCTTTCCCCACCCCAGCTCCTCTCTTTCCCCATCCCAGCTCCTCTCTTTCCCCATCCCAGCTCCTCTCTTTCCCCACCCCAGCTCCTCTCTTTCCCCACCCCAGCTCCTCTCTTTCCCCACCCCAGCTCCTCTCTTTCCCCACCCCAGCTCCTCTCTTTCCCCACCCCAGCTCCTCTCTTTCCCCATCCCAGCTCCTCTCTTTCCCCACCCCAGCTTAGTGCTGGGCGGTATGACCAAAAATTTATATCACGGTATTTTTCAAAATTATATCGGTATCACGGTATTTGACGGTATTTTTTTTCCCCCATGCATGATTAGGTGACCACCCCCAAACACCCGCCACCCGCACCCCCCCCGCCACCCCAAACACCCCCCATCCGCACGCAGCCCCCCCACCCCCCCATCCGCACGCACCCCCCCACCCCAAACACCCCCCCATCCGCACGCACCCCCCCCACCCCCCCATCCGCACGCACCCCCCCACCCCCACGCACCCCCCCACCCCAAACACCCCCCCATCCGCACACACACCCCCCACCCCACCCCAAACACCCCCCATCCCCTTCACATAAATATAACCCCCACCCCACCCCCCCCAAACACAACCCCATCCCCTTCACATAAGTATAACCCACCCACCCCCACCCCAAACACCCCCCCATCCCCTTCACATAAATATAACCCCCCACCCCACCCCCCCCAAACACAACCCCATCCCCTTCACATAAGTATAACCCACCCACCCCCACCCATCCCCTTCACATAAAATATAATTACTGGCCAGGAACCCCCCGACAGCTCACATTGGTATCCGACTCTGAATGCGTCCTAGTGATGGCGCTTTTGTAGAGTGTGCGCGCTGACGTCACGTGCGCGCGACGTCACGTGCGCGCTGACGTCACGTGCGCGCGATGTCACGTGCGCGCTGACGTCACGTGCGCGCTGACGTCACGTGCGCACCCGGAAGTATTCAGCACACCGGTATGGGGGTATGTAGAAAATTCATATCGGTTTCAAAAAAAAAACCGGTGATCGGTTTTTACCGGTATACCGCCCAGCACTACCCCAGCTCCTCTCTTTCCCCATCCCAGCTCCTCTCTTTCCCCACCCCAGCTCCTCTCTTTCCCCATCCCAGCTCCTCTCTTTCCCCACCCCAGCTCCTCTCTTTCCCCACCCCATCTCCTCTCTTTCCCCACCCCAGCTCCTCTCTTTCCCCATCCCAGCTCCTCTCTTTCCCCATCCCCGCTCCTCTCTTTCCCCATCCCAGCTCCTCTCTTTCCCCATCCCAGCTCCTCTCTTTCCCCATCCCAGCTCCTCTCTTTCCCCATCCCAGCTCCTCTCTTTCCCCACCCCAGCTCCTCTCTTTCCCCACCCCAGCTCCTCTCTTTCCCCATCCCAGCTCCTCTCTTTCCCCATCCCAGCTCCTCTCTTTCCCCATCCCAGCTCCTCTCTTTCCCCACCCCAGCTCCTCTCTTTCCCCATCCCAGCTCCTCTCTTTCCCCACCCCAGCTCCTCTCTTTCCCCATCCCAGCTCCTCTCTTTCCCCACCCCAGCTCCTCTCTTTCCCCATCCCAGCTCCTCTCTTTCCCCACCCCAGCTCCTCTCTTTCCCCATCCCAGCTCCTCTCTTTCCCCACCCCAGCTCCTCTCTTTCCCCACCCCAGCTCCTCTCTTTCCCCATCCCAGCTCCTCTCTTTCCCCACCCCAGCTCCTCTCTTTCCCCACCCCAGCTCCTCTCTTTCCCCATCCCAGCTCCTCTCTTTCCCCACCCCAGCTCCTCTCTTTCCCCATCCCAGCTCCTCTCTTTCCCCATCCCAGCTCCTCTCTTTCCCCACCCCAGCTCCTCTCTTTCCCCATCCCAGCTCCTCTCTTTCCCCACCCCAGCTCCTCTCTTTCCCCACCCCAGCTCCTCTCTTTCCCCACCCCAGCTCCTCTCTTTCCCCATCCCAGCTCCTCTCTTTCCCCACCCCAGCTCCTCTCTTTCCCCACCCAGCTACTCTCTTTCCCCACCCCAGCTCCTCTCTTTCCCCCCCAGCTCCTCAGCTCCTCTCTTTCCCCATCCCAGCTCCTCTCTTTCCCCACCCCAGCTCCTCTCTTTCCCCATCCCAGCTCCTCTCTTTCCCCACCCCAGCTCCTCTCTTTCCCCATCCCAGCTCCTCCTCCCACCCCAGCTCCTCTCTTTCCCCATCCCAGCTCCTCTCTTTCCCCACCCCAGCTCCTCTCTTTCCCCACCCCAGCTCCTCTCTTTCCCCATCCCAGCTCCTCTCTTTCCCCACCCCAGCTCCTCTCTTTCCCCACCCCAGCTCCTCTCTTTCCCCATCCCAGCTCCTCTCTTTCCCCACCCCAGCTCCTCTCTTTCCCCATCCCAGCTCCTCTCTTTCCCCATCCCAGCTCCTCTCTTTCCCCACCCCAGCTCCTCTCTTTCCCCATCCCAGCTCCTCTCTTTCCCCACCCCAGCTCCTCTCTTTCCCCACCCCAGCTCCTCTCTTTCCCCACCCCAGCTCCTCTCTTTCCCCATCCCAGCTCCTCTCTTTCCCCACCCCAGCTCCTCTCTTTCCCCACCCCAGCTACTCTCTTTCCCCACCCCAGCTCCTCTCTTTCCCCACCCCAGCTCCTCTCAGCTCCTCTCTTTCCCCATCCCAGCTCTGCCGCACATAGGCTTGCCTCCTTTTCTGAATAAAAAAATACTGACCTTCCTATATATATATATAGTCTTTCTCACCTATTAAAGTGATACTGACACTAAAAAAACTACTCTTCAAAATATCAATGTACATAAAAATTTCCCTATAGGTCATGTCGATTATTTTTCATCGATAGGGCTGTTTTTGTGAATAATTGTTACTTGAAGTTCCTAAACCTGACTGTTTTGCCAACCTGCCAGCCCCCTCATAAAGGAACATGGGGGATCAGATAGGGAATGTAAAAACCTTGGACAAATACAGTTATGGCAAAATTATAAATAGCATGCAAAGACAATGTTATAATAAATGTAAAAACGGTTTAATTTCTGGTGTCAGTATCTCTTTAATTACATTGGCGTCAAGTATTTTTCCATCCAGCTAGGTGGCACCCCTTGTCCCATCTTTGCCTAACAAGTGTAACAGTTGCTGTACTGTCGCACACTACCCGCTCTCTTTTATGGGGTCCCTCTCCCTGGCTCCCACTAAGATGTTTTGTATATCTAAGGGTCATTGATTTTTCTTTAGGTTGATGTGCTTTGCACTGGTGTCTTAATAAACAAAACGTGTACACAAGTTGTGATACTCAACCACCTCTATATGGATCTGGCTTATGGATCCTGGGATTAACAGAGCGATGGGGGGGGGGCAGCAGAACAAAACAAAAAGACCAAATGTAAGTTGCTTTAAAGTGATACTGACATGAAAAAACTACTTTTCAAAATATTAATGTACGTAAAAAGTTACCTATATGTTGTGTTCATCATTTTTCACCTATAGGCTTGGTTTTGTAAGTAATTGTTACTGGAAGTCCCTAAACCTGACTGTTTGGCCAACCTGCCTGTCCCTTCTCAGCCTGTCAGTTACAGCTTCTAATGCTAACGGCCTCCTGCTGCACAAATATGGCCGCCCCCTCATAGAGGAACATGGGGGATCAGATAGGGAATGTAAAAGCATCAGGCAAATACTTGTGTGGCAAAATTATAAATAAAATGTTAAAATACAATGTTATGATATATATTTAACAGTTTAATTTCAGGCGTCAGTATCTCTTTAACTACAAACTACAAAATTCAACTTCACCTACGCACAGGATGTGGTTTTCAGTATAATTTCATGTTTAGTGTGAAAAAAAAGAAAAAGACTATGAAGCAAAAATGAATATGTCTGTAGGGACCCATAGGGTTAAGCTCCCTATGGTGTTATCCCTTACCTTTATCTAATCTGTGCTGTTATAGGGCAGAGCCCTCTGCACTCCTATTTCAGTTATTAGGCTACCCCCTATAGGTTTAGCCAGGTTGACCACTCCCCTTGGCAGACTATATAGTGTCTTGCACAAGGAAGTGGCTTCCTCTTTTGGCTGCATGCTGTGTTCTGGACAGAGCCCAACTGAGCCTGGACCAGAACATAGGCCCAGAAGCCATTTTGTACCCTAGGGGACCACCTACCCTAGTGATAAGTCGGGGACAGGGCCCCGTGAACGAGGTAAAGCCAGCACAGTCAGTTTTATTAATAGCTCCCTCTAGGAGTGGTGAGCATAGACAGCTTATTTAGTAAGGGCAGCCATTAGCCCCATCAAAGGAGACTGTAAGGGTTTAGTCTAACCCAGGCTCTGTATGCCTTGCTGTAGGGACCACAGTTAAGACGCAGGATTCAGGCAGTACCTTACCCTGAACCATAGTCGGCTGGAGGGGATCCGTTCCAGTAAAGGGCATCCATTCCTGGTATACAGCTAATACTCTGCATATCCTATCAAGTGGGTTATACTGTTCCTTAAGGGTCACATCTGCTGTTATTCTCTGTGACCATCCACTGCTGTTTCTGTGAGTATAATCCCTGCTGCACTACTACACTGTGCCTGTATCCAAATAAACTTGTACTATAGTTAACTATAAAGAATCCTCTGGCGTCCATCTTTTACTATTTGCACCACACACCTCAGCTAGTTGTAGTTCCACTACACCCTCGCTCCATTCTAATTCTCCCATATAGCGGAGGCTCACTCCTTTGTATTAAGTGTCGCATGTAACCCATGCTCTCCCTTATACTACTAGCCTGGATTTGTCCTTAAATAGGCCAAATAGGTGTTACATTTGGCGCCCAACGTGGGGCCCGAAGGGTTAAATCCATTTTGAAATTTTCGGAGCCATTACCTGAGGGGCTGAGTAAAAGTGTGTGTGTTGCTTTAAATTTTACTGACAGGCATTGCCGGACGCGATAGGCAAAAGGCGCCTGCATACCTGATCGTAAAAGCACAGTACTAATTGGCCGTGGGTTCGGGCTTGAGGATTCCCCCGTGTAATCCCATTGGTTGGCGGAGTTGTCAATCACCGCCCCTAAAATTTGGTGCTCTTTCCTACGAAATCCCGCGAGAGGCGGGTTGTTTGTGAGACTTCGGCGGCCATTTCACGAGATCGTGACCTCACGTCGGCCATCTTGTGCCTCTCACTTGAATAGGAAGGACGCATGGTGTAAGAGCTCCGGCTGGATAGAGTGTAAAGCGGCTGCTTACCCTTAAAAGCTCTAACATCAATACCGCATATCGGTTACCCTGCTTATCTCTGCGGCTGCAGAGAGTAAAACCGGGACCGAGGCTTTATACCTTCCGGAACCAGGATCCGCGGCTGCGACCTGGGGCCCCGAGAAGGGCTTAGGACTGTGAGTATCCCACGGCTGTGGGACCACTACCTTATATAGATTTCCCGATCGATTGCTGAGACCACCGGATAACCCGGCAGTTACCTATAGTTCCCCCGGGTGTAACCCAGTATACGCGGCTGCGTTCTGGGCCGGATAAATAGCGGGAATCACTACTCCTATACTGCGGCTGCAGAAAGAGTATATTGCAGAACAGTGCCTGTTAGTATACTGGACATTGATCCTAAAGGTCTTTTAAGAGCCGCCATAGCGGTTTGGGACCAGCTAAAGAAGGAATCTAATATTCACTGCTGCGGCTGCGGGGTGATTTACTCCCTTCATAATATTGGAATGGCGGATATCACTGATACCTTAAAAATAAAACAAGAGGCCACAGACAGCGCATTTTCCATGCAATGTCCTAGTTCCCAGCACCGGTATGTGTGGCTGGGCACTTTTGGCCAAAAGAGTGGGGAAGAAGGGGAGACCTGGCTAGTACCCTATAGTGGCTGCTGTAATGAGGAATTCGAGCAGGCCCTGGGAGATGTGCAAGCCAGATGCCCTGGCTGCAAGAACACTTGCTGGGTTGGGCCTACAGTGAGGATAGAGTCCCCATCACTTGGTAAGGAGGGCGCCTCACCAGTTGCAAGCCCACCACCACCACCTGCTACGCCAACCCCTAGTGCAGGCCCGGTCAGACCTGCCACCCCACCAATAGCGGAATCATCTGGGGATGCCCTGTTATCACCTACCACTAGTGATGATGAGCAAGGAGCACCCCCTTCAGTGGCAAAGTCAGAAGCCATTTGGCCTTACAATAGGGCCACAAGGGATACTGAGCTATCCCAGAAAACGGAACGTTTAAGTTTTTGCACCGGCCGAGGGAGGGCACGATCTTTAACCCCAGAGCGGGCTAGTGCTGCTTCATCCTCAGGGTCCAGGATACCGGTAGAATACCCTGGACAACGCCGCCGTGCTAAGCCAGATTGGCCTAATATGGTATTTGGGGGCACTGCTGAGACTGTCCCACAGAGAGAGGAGAGACCTGCACCTCTAAGGCCACCTCAGAGTTGGCCAGAAGGTGCCATTGTTTTGCCAAATACTCCACCACCTCACTACACCTTCAGCAAAGAAGAAACATGCTGGGTGGCTCCAGGCCGTGCAGATCCTGAGAAGTATAGGGTTGTGTCACGGGTCCAGAGACTGATCAATAACAAAGTGTATGAACTTTGGCAGTTCTACATGCCTTACGCCCCAGAGTGGGTTTATGATGAGGTGGAGAAGATGAGTGGTTGTATGGCGAGATATCCAGACGCGAGAAGCTTGGATTTGGGGGGCTGCTTGCTAAAACCCCAGAGAAGCGACATCAGGATGTTGACTATCTGGCTAACATCGCCCGGGAGTGGTGGTTTGGTCGCACAATACTAAAACACAGAGTGAGATCCTGTGGAAAGTATGAGAAGGATAAGAACTTTGCACTACTCTCGGACATCCCCAGTGGAGGCAAGATAGATAAACCCCATCCTGCGTATTATGTCTCCTACGAGGTGACAAAGGCAAAGTTCGACAGGAACATGCATTGAAAACCCCATGCCGGCTTGGATACCCTTCGCTGATGGGATTTTCCCCCGGGTGGGAAGTGGGTTGGTTTCCCCTTAAAAAGGAAAAGGGCAACACCCACCATATTTGGGCACATACCTGTGGAACTCCCATTTTGTTTGAGACTAAGGGTGTGACCCTCCTTTCAGTTTACCCATAGAGTGGGTCTGTTCTAAATTTGTTTACAATTTCATGTTCTGGAAGCCTCAACCCTGAGGACTGTAAAGTTTAAAAGTTGGGTGTTCAAAGAAAAGACTGCTGCGCCCCATCCCACTACAACTTCTATTTCATTGCCTAATCCACACCTACGGAGTGCATGTCGGGAGATTCATGAACACTGGGGTTAGGGTGGAAGGCCTGGACTTAATAAAGTTATGGGTGGGGATGTATTACAGTTTAAATTGTGCCCAATAACAATTTCTTTACAGCCAAGCATGTGCCTGGGGACCCCTGAGTGAAGGCAGGATCGTTCCCATGTGTAAGTGTACCTGTTATATCCCTGTTGCAGGTTACAGGTGGTATATCACGGATCCCTTAAGTGTGTGCCTGAGCACCCCTGTTTAGTGGTCAGGAAGGTGACTCAAGATTTCTATAAGTATTGTGCCTGTTATACCCCTGTTGCAGAGTCAGAAGGTATCTCATGGATCTTTATAAGTAAGTGCCTGAGTGATCCATAGTGACACTCATGTATTGTAAATGGTTTACAGAAACGTAACTAGTAACGAAACAGTTAAAAATTTCTGTGCCTTAAATTTTTCCTTTTTTTATAGATATCCAATGTACCGGATACTCCTCAGGAGAGGGTATCAGAAACGGATGTAAGGGTACTGTATTTTTGCACTAATGTTATTGCTTGAAAGGTGTACTTATTGTTATTTACCATTGCCGGGTCGGAATGGATTCTTCCCCCGGGTGAATGTAGGGACCCATAGGGTTAAGCTCCCTATGGTGTTATCCCTTACCTTTATCTAATCTGTGTTGTTATAGGGCAGAGCCCTCTGCACTCCTATTTCAGTTATTAAGCTACCCCCTATAGGTTTAGCCCAGGTAAACCACTCCCCTTGGCAGACTATATAGTGTCTTGCACAAGGAAGTGGCTTTCTCTTTTGGCTGCATGCTGTGTTCTGGACAGAGCCCAACTGAGCCTGGACCAGAACATAGGCCCAGAAGCCATTTGTACCCTAGGGGACCACCTACCCTAGTGATAAGTCGGGGACAGGGCCCCGTGAACGAGGGAAAGCCAGCACAGTCAGTTTTATTAATAGCACCCTCTAGGAGTGGTGAGCATAGACAGCTTATTTAGTAAGGGCAGCCATTAGCCCCATCAAAGGAGACTGTAAGGGTTTAGTCTAACCCAGGCTCTGTATGCCTTGCTGTAGGGACCACAGTTAAGACGCAGGATTCAGGCAGTTCCTTACCCTGAACCATAGTTGGCTGGAGGGGATCCGTTCCAGTAAAGGGCATCCATTCCTGGTATACAGCTAATACTCTACATATCCTATCAAGTGGGCTATACTGTTCCTTAAGTGTCACATCTGCTGTTATCCTCTGTGACCATCCACTGCTGTGTCTGTGAGTATAAACCCTGCTGCACTACCACACTGTGCCTGTATCCAAATAAACTTGTACTATAGTTAACTATAAAGAATCCTCTGGCGTCCATCTTTTACTATTTGCCCCACACACCTCAGCTAGTTGTAGTTCCACTACACCCTCGCTCCATTCTAATTCTCCCATATAGCGGAGGCTCACTGCTTTGTATTAAGTGTCGCATGTAACCCATGCTCTCCCTTATACTACTAGCCTGGATTTGTCCTTAAATAGGCCAAATAGGTGTTACATGTCTCTTGGATATGACATCTTCGCCTTGGTCCTGATAGTCTTTTCTTTATCTACAGGTAGGACATCATTTCTGTAGGTGTCTGGGGGTTTGTCTGTGCTGTCTTTGTTACACTGAAATGTTTGAATACATTTGAGAGTAGGGATGTTAAACTATTTATATACAGTATATAGCTTTGCTAGAGGAAGATGTGAGATCGAGTGCCTTTTGCCTTCACTTATAAGTAGGGATGCACCAAATCCAGGATTCGGTTCAGGATTCAGCCAAGATTCTGCCTTTTTTCAGCAGGATTAGGATTCAGACAAATCCATGTGCCTGGCCAAACCATATCCAAATCTATAAAATCATGTGACTTTTCGGAAAATAAGTAGAAAATCTTTCACCACACAAGCAGTGCGCTGTTCTGTTTAATTCTTCCCTTTTGTTTCAGACAAATCTTTTTGGTTTGGCCAAATCCCCAAATAGTGGATTTGGTGCATCCCTGCTTGTAAGGTGGGGCACTCCCCTGTATACTATATACAGTGTGAAACAGTGATTATTGGAGAGTAGTACTCAGCACAACACCTTGTTATTAGTTAGAAGCAGCGCAGGTTCCCCAATGGCCACTTTCCATCAGCATATCCAGGTATAGAAGAACAGGAACAGCACCTCTTGTCTTTTAGATTAAAATGCCTTTATTGCAAAATGTTTGGGGCAAATAACAGCAGCAGCAATGTTTCAGGCCATATCTGACCTTTTATCAAGCTTGCAATAAAGGCATTTTAATCTAAAAGACAAGAGGTGCTGTTCCTGTTCTTCTATACCCCAAGCACACTCTACACAGTGAAAGACACATACCCTAGGGTAGCAGTATGAAAGCAGTGCCCACTTTGTGTTTAATGTCCCAGAACACATAGCAGCATTATCGGGCAGGCTATAGAGTTATATTATTCCTTCTGGTGTGGGGCCCCCATGGGTGCAGGGCCCTATTGGGCCCAATAGTTTCAATTGGCCTATTGCCAGCCCTGTGTAAGGTAGTCTGCAATAAAGCTTAATCACAGGAGTTATTTTGCCTAAGAGTGCTCTTCTCAATTCTACATATTTCGGAGATTCACTAGACCTGCGTTCAGCATCAGATCAGGGGGCACCTGGAAAAAACCCGGCGCACCCCCCAGTCTGACCCTGCCTGTGTCCTAAATAGAACTGGACAAGAATAGAACAAAAATGAGTGCATGTGTTACATTGCTAGTGGGGGCTGATCTACAGCAAACAGCCGCTAAAGAGGAAGAGGAAATCCACTCTATCATTTCGGGCCATATCAGATGAGAGGAGCAGTGTGCAGACATGCCTTCGGGGTACCTTTTCTTCATCTTCATTCTCATACACATGTCGGTATCCAGATGTAAGTACCAGCTTTTGACTCTGAGGCTTGAGCCTGATGGGTTGCAAATAACAGTACAGCTTAAAGAGCAGTTGCCTATAGATCCTATAGGGTGTCGGAGCCATTGATTCCTATCTAAAGACAGAGGTGCATGAAAGCCCCAAATGTATCACTGGGTGTGACTGTTATAAAGTAAGGGTGCAGGCAGATAGTTCCGAGATGTAAAATGCGGGCTGGTCAGTAGATCTCTTTCGCTCGGCTGTATAGGTATAGGACCCGTTATTCAGAATGCTACGGATAAGGGGTCTTTCTGTAATTTGGTTCTCCATACCTTAAGTCAACTAAAAAATCAATAAAACATTAATTAAACCCAATAGGATAGTTTTACATCCAATAAGGGGTAATTATATCTTAGTTGGGATCAAGTACAGGTACTGTTTTATTATTACAGAGAAAAGGGAATCATTTAACCATTAAATAAACCCAATAGGGCTGTTCTGCCCCAATAAGGGGTAATTATATCTTAGTTGGGATCAAGTACAGGTACTGTTTTATTATTACAGAGAAAAGGGAATCATTTAACCATTAAATAAACCCAATAGGGCTGTTCTGCCCCAATAAGGGGTAATTATATCTTAGTTGGGATCAAGTACAGGTACTGTTTTATTATTACAGAGAAAAGGGAATCATTTAACCATGAAATAAACCCAATAGGGCTGTTCTGCCCCCAATAAGGGGTAATTATATCTTAGTTGGGATCAAGTACAGGTACTGTTTTATTATTACAGAGAAAAGGGAATCATTTAACCATGAAATAAACCCAATAGGGCTGTTCTGCCCCCAATAAGGATCAATTATATCTTAGTTGGGATCAAGTACAGGTACTGTTTTATTATTACAGAGAAAAGGGAATCATTTAACCATTAAATAAACCCAATAGGGCTGTTCTGCCCCCAATAAGGGGTAATTATATCTTAGTTGGGATCAAGTACAGGTACTGTTTTATTATTACAGAGAAAAGGGAATCATTTAACCATTAAATAAACCCAATAGGGCTGTTCTGCCCCAATAAGGGGTAATTATATCTTAGTTGGGATCAAGTACAGGTACTGTTTTATTATTACAGAGAAAAGGGAATCATTTAACCATTAAATAAACCCAATAGGGCTGTTCTGCCCCAATAAGGGGTAATTATATCTTAGTTGGGATCAAGTACAGGTACTATTTTATTATTACAGAGAAAGGGGAATCATTTAACCATGAAATAAACCCAATAGGGCTGTTTTGCCCCCAATAAGGGATAATTATATCTTAGTTGGGATCAAGTACAGGTACTGTTTTATTATTACAGAGAAAAGGGAATAATTTAACCATTAAATAAACCCAATAGGGCTGTTCTGCCCCAATAAGGGGTAATTATATCTTAGTTGGGATCAAGTACAGGTACTGTTTTATTATTACAGAGAAAAGGGAATCATTTAACCATTAAATAAACCCAATAGGGCTGTTCTGCCCCAATAAGGGGTAATTATATCTTAGTTGGGATCAAGTACAGGTACTGTTTTATTATTACAGAGAAAAGGGAATCATTTAACCATTAAATAAACCAAATAGGGCTGTTCTGCCCCAATAAGGGGTAATTATATCTTAGTTGGGATCAAGTACAGGTACTGTTTTATTATTACAGAGAAAAGGGAATCATTTAACCATTAAATAAACCCAATAGGGCTGTTCTGCCCCCAGTAAGGGGTAATTATATCTTAAAGAATAAGTTGCAAAGATTTCAGTGGAATAAAAACAACAACATTTATTGGCTCAAATAAATATAAACATAAACATAACTCATAACAAAAGCATACTATACCAAAACATGACCAGGTGCATCCTAATCTCCTAACGCGTTTCGCACCATGTGGCGCTTCATCAGAGGAGGTGTGGTTTTCTTGTGTCATTTCCCTTATATACCCTTGGTATTTGTGGTATACAGTGTACAGGGTTATTTAGCTAACCCTCTATCAGGCTATTAGCATATCGAAAAAACCTTTTTAAATATACATGACCATGGGTTTCTAGACAACCCTGCATATAGCACATATCATATAATTATATTAAAATCACACCAAATAATTCAAAATTCACAAAAAAACACAAAACAAAAACAATTAAGTGATACATCATTAATTAATTAGTAATTATATCTTAGCTAGGATCAATTACAGGTACTGTTTTATTATTACAGAGAAAAGGGAATCATTTAACCATTAAATAAACCCAATAGGGCTGTTCTGCCCCCAATAAGGGGTAATTATATCTTAGTTGGGATCAAGTACAGGTACTGTTTTATTATTACAGAGAAAAGGGAATCATTTAACCATTAAATAAACCCAATAGGGCTGTTCTGCCCCCAATAAGGGGTAATTATATCTTAGTTGGGATCAAGTACAGGTACTGTTTTATTATTACAGAGAAAAGGGAATCATTTAACCATTAAATAAACCCAATAGGGCTGTTCTGCCCCCAATAAGGGGTAATTATATCTTAGTTGGGATCAAGTACAGGTACTGTTTTATTATTACAGAGAAAAGGGAATCATTTAACCATTAAATAAACCCAATAGGGCTGTTCTGCCCCCAATAAGGGGTAATTATATCTTAGTTGGGATCAAGTACAGGTACTGTTTTATTATTACAGAGAAAAGGGAATCATTTAACCATTAAATAAACCCAATAGGGCTGTTCTGCCCCAATAAGGGGTAATTATATCTTAGTTGGGATCAAGTACAGGTACTGTTTTATTATTACAGAGAAAAGGGAATCATTTAACCATTAAATAAACCCAATAGGGCTGTTCTGCCCCCAATAAGGGGTAACTATATCTTAGTTGGGATCAAGTACAGGTACTGTTTTATTATTACAGAGAAAAGGGAATCATTTAACCATTAAATAAACCCAATAGGGCTGTTCTGCCCCAATAAGGGGTAATTATATCTTAGTTGGGATCAAGTACAGGTACTGTTTTATTATTACAGAGAAAAGGGAATCATTTAACCATTAAATAAACCCAATAGGGCTGTTCTGCCCCCAATAAGGGGTAATTATATCTTAGTTGGGATCAAGTACAGGTACTGTTTTATTATTACAGAGAAAAGGGAATCATTTAACCATGAAATAAACCCAATAGGGCTGTTCTGCCCCCAATAAGGGGTAATTATATCTTAGTTGGGATCAAGTACAGGTATTGTTTTATTATTACAGAGAAAAGGGAATAATTTAACCATGAAATAAACCCAATAGGGCTGTTCTGCCCCCAATAAGGGGTAATTATATCTTAGTTTGGATCAAGTACAGGTCCTGTTTTATTATTACAGAGAAAAGGGAATCATTTAACCATGAAATAAACCCAATAGGGCTGTTCTGCCCCCAATAAGGGGTAATTATATCTTAGTTGGGATCAAGTACAGGTACTGTTTTATTATTACAGAGAAAAGGGAATCATTTAACCATTAAATAAACCCAACAGGGCTGTTCTGCCCCCAAGAAGGGGTAATTATATCTTAGTTGGGATCAAGTACAGGTACAGTTTTATTATTACAGAGAAAAAGGAATTCAGTTTTAAAATTCTGAATTATTTGATTAAAATGGAGTCTATGGGAGACAGGCCTTCCGTAAATCAGAGCTATCTGGATAATGGGTTTCCGGATAAGGGATCCCATACCTGTAATTGTTCTGCACCTCTGAGGCTGAAGTCACCTGAGCGACTTTGCAAATGATCTTTGTATTTTTAATGATTTAATTTAATGTCATTCAGCTACTGAGACAGTACGGGGGTTCTTCCACTCTCCTGCCATTGACAGTTTTAGTCTGGTCTAGACTCACTTATCTCTCGGCTCCATATCAGCAAATCCCTTTATGGCTTGCAACCGTGCCCTTGAGTAAAAAAAATCAAACTATTGACACGTCTAAGGGATCTCCACCCAAAAAATTCTTAATTAAGTAATTAAGCCCTAAGGTAGCCAAGGCCTTGGTGATGCTGGGGATATTTGGGGTACAAAGGAAGTATCTTACTGTTCAATGCATCTACTGTTCCTGATAAGGAACCTCTGGGCCAAATCTGTTTGTGATGGTGAATGGTTACCAGTGTAACGGTGCAGTACCCTTGTGAGCAGCTGGAGTACGATATTACAGCCAAAAAGGGGTCTCACTCCCTAATGCTACCAAACACCCATCTGTTTAATGAAGTCCTTATAATGTGCTCCTGAATTAGCAGAACGGGGGTACTTGCATGTAAATGCCGAGCATGCAACATGCATCAGAGCGAAGGAATTTGGGCACGTGATTGTGCTCGGTGCTGCTACTGAGCTGAACAGAGCACTTTTGGTTTCACAGCTACTAACGTTTTCTCAGGGAGAACTTGTGATCTTCTGTGATGATGCTGAACTATGACTCCCTGCACCCACCCCGTTTAAAAAGCATATTTTGGTACTGTTAGCGGACACAGTGGTTAGAAGAAATAGCTAGAAGTAGGGGGTAGGTGGGTCGGGGGGAAGGGGTTAATAAAGGGAGATTTTGTGAAACAGGAAGAGAATAGCAAACAATTAGCCTTGGTGCTATTTCTTGAAATGCACAGAAGAGAAACCGTGAAGTAAGGGGACTGAACAGTGTGTAGACACACTTTTTGTGTCTGGGTGGAGTAGAATGGAAATTAATTTAGTTACACTTTCAAACACCATAGGGAAGTGACTCAAATGTTTTAGCGATGTACTTAAAGATCCTCTTGTTTGAGCTCTTATGCCTGCTTTGAGGTGGGCCATATAGGGCTCATTTGATTGTTTGGCACTAGGATGATACAGGGCATTGGGGCGAGAACTATATCAACAAGCAGATAAGCTTCCAAGTTGGTCTTAATGAGTCCCATCTGGCCATGTAGGGCTGCCTTTGTCTTACTAAGACTAAGCTCTGTTCTGACATGACTATTGTGACTTAGAGATGTTATTTTTATTTGTAAAATAGATTCTAGCTATCTTTATTACATAGCATCTAATCCCAGTGGCACGGACTGTATCAGAAACCCAAATATGAATAGTTTTTTGCGGATTCCTTATGTGTAGAGATCAAAAATTCTTAGCAGCACAATACTGAATTTTCAGCCCGCTCCAGAAATCAAAATGGTAAGTTTGGCCCATATGTTGTTGAAGAGTACACATTCTAACGAATCCAAAATGGGTACAAATGTCTTTCTACTCAAAATGACTAAACTGCAGTGCTTTCGTAAAGTACGTTTTTTTTTTAATAAGGTTTCTAAAACTCAAGTCCGAGCATTTTATAGCATCTTATCTCCCACATGCTATTAGGTAACAAAGCACCCTGAATATGAATATGCATGCCCTAGTATCTGATGTTTATCTGCCATCTAATCCAAAAAATCCAATAAAACCAAAGCAATAAATATCTTAATCGTTTCACTTCAGAAAGCAATCCAGAGCTTGCCCCAGAGCTAATAGTGAATAGCCATAATTGAGGTGTTGGGAGGCCTTGTGATTGATTGGGGATGAGGCAACTAACGTACACACCCTCTCATAAACAAATGGTGGGGTTACACTGAGGCATAGGAACGTGATGCGTACATATCCCAACACAAAAAAGAAAATGGCAAATACATTTAGGTCTTGCTTTTATTCATCAGATACAAAGTCAAATATATAAATACCTGGGGCTGTCAAATGGGTGTCAGTGAAAGATACTTATCTCTTCTGTCTATATCAAATTTGTCCTTTTGAAAGGTGTGAAATACTTATTTTTCAAGCTAAAAAGACAACTTGATCTTTTTTTTTTTTGTTTCTCTTATTAGCTGTGTTTTGTTCTAAACAATGTGGACCCTTAATAAAAATAGTCCAAGCTGAAAGAGGAGACGCCCTCCTACGGGTGAATGTGACGGGCACTAAAGACGTCTACTGGAACGTTATTTCCGAGGACAGAAGTTTTGCTAAAACAAAACCCAATGGAGAATTGGAGATCCGAAATAATCACTACCAGGGGAGACTTCAGGGCTTAAATGATTCTTCCTTAGTTATAAGGAATCTAACCAGGAGGGACCAAGCTAACTACACCGCAGATATAAATGGAGATACATTGAAATGCAAGCAACACTATTCTCTCTTGGTCTACAGTAAGTATTTCACAGAGGTACGGATTGGACAAATTGGCTTGTGGGAAATTTTTCTAATATTTGTTTATACTCACCCTTCCTCTACCATTTGCACCTATTTTATTTTTACCTACACTACCAAAACTGCTCTAAAAATGGGTGCATTAGTTCCTCGGTCAAATTAATTTAGTGCCCCATACAGCAAAATGTATATTATTTTGTATTATACATGGAATTGGTCCTATATTCGTTCTGTCATTTGTTCAGAGGTATTAACATGGAATTGGCACTGTATTTATCCTGCTGTGGGTTCTGGGGTATTATACATGGAATTGGCACTGTATTTATCCTGCTGTGTGTTCTGGGGTATTATACATGGAATTGGCACTGTATTTATCCTGCTGTGTGTTCTGGGGTATTATACATGGAATTGGCACTGTATTTATCCTGCTGTGGGTTCTGGGGTATTATACATGGAATTGGCACTGTATTTATTCTGCTGTGGGTTCTGGGGTATTATACATGGAATTGGCACTGTATTTATCCTGCTGTGAGTTCTGGGGTATTATACATGAAATTGGCGCTGTATTTATCCTGCTGTGGGTTCTGGGGTATTATACATGGAATTGGCACTGTATTTATCCTACTGTGGGTTCTGGGGTATTATAAATGAAATTGGCACTGTATTTATCCTGCTGTGGGTTCTGGGGTATTATACATGGAATTGGCACTGTATTTATCCTACTGTGGGTTCTGGGGTATTATACATGGAATTGGCACTGTATTTATTCTGCCGTGGGTTCTGGGGTATTATACATGGAATTGGCACTGTATTTATCCTGCTGTGAGTTCTGGGGTATTATACATGGAATTGGCGCTGTATTTATCCTGCTGTGGGTTCTGGGGTATTATACATGGAATTGGCACTGTATTCATCCTACTGTGGGTTCTGGGGTATTATACATGGAATTGGCACTGTATTTATCCTGCCGTGGGTTCTGGGGTATTATACATGGAATTGGCACTGTATTTATCCTGCTGTGAGTTCTGGGGTATTATCATGGAATTGGCGCTGTATTTATCCTACTGTGGGTTCTGGGGTATTATACATGGAATTGGCACTGTATTTATCCTGCTGTGGGTTCTGGGGTATTATACATGGAATTGGCACTGTATTTATCCTGCTGTGGGTTCTGGGGTATTATACATGGAATTGGCACTGTATTTATCCTGCTGTGGGTTCTGGGGTATTATACATGGAATTGGCACTGTATTTATCCTGCTGTGGGTTCTGGGGTATTATACATGGAATTGGCACTGTATTTATCCTGCTGTGGGTTCTGGGGTATTATACATGGAATTGGCACTGTATTTATCCTGCTGTGGGTTCTGGGGTATTATACATGGAATTGGCGCTGTATTTATCCCGCTGTGGGTTCTGGGGTATTATACATGGAATTGGCACTGTATTTATCCTACTGGGGGTTCTGGGGTATTATACATGGAATTGGCAATGTATTTATCCCGCTGTGGGTTGTTATGTGTATTTATGTATGTTACGCTCCGACTCATAAGGATGGCCACTTTCTGGATTTAGTCTTTACCAAAAATTTGTCCCTTTCTGATTTTTTTTTTTATAATCTCTTTATTTATTGATTTTTTTCATTTTTTACATTAATTAGTAACAATATCGGTGACATGGGTTACAGTACATTTAAGTAAAAAGCGTTGACTAGTGTCTATGTCCATAGGTAGTATTTCCTGTCTTGGGGGGAAAGAGAGTTGTCCCAGTGAAGGTCAAGAAGATTTATTTTCGTTGTTTATAGGTTGGTCTTGGAGTTCTTGAGTTTAGAAGGTTGTCCAGGGTTCCCAAATTTCATGATGTTGTTCCAATGAGTCCGATAGAGTAGCTGCAAGGTAATGCATGGTTTGTATATATTCTACCCGGTATTTTAATTGGGAGATAGATAAGTGTGGGGCTAGCCAGTTCAAAGCGATAACCCAGCGTGCTGCTGCTATATATTGTATGGCCAGGTTGTTCTGGGTTTTAGTTAAACTTTTGATGGGTAGTGAGAATAGTGCTAGTTCTTGGTCCATAGTGACTTCTGTTTGCAATACTTGAGAAATAAGTTGAAATGTTTGGGACAAGAATCTTTCCACTATTGGGCAGAGCCACCATGAATGGTAATAATTTCTTTGTGTTTTACAGCCCCGAAAGCATAGTGACGCGAACATAGGGTTAAACTTATTTTTTAAGACTGGTGTAACATACCATCTACAAAGAAGTTTATATGTTGTTTCTTTAATGCCTATATTTGGAGAGATTTTCTTTGCAGATTGCCATGTTTTTACCCATTTTTGGTAGGGGAATGAG
The DNA here is from genome assembly GCF_000004195.4 of Xenopus tropicalis. Taxonomy (NCBI): domain Eukaryota; kingdom Metazoa; phylum Chordata; class Amphibia; order Anura; family Pipidae; genus Xenopus; species Xenopus tropicalis. Next base: position 136,728,169 of record NC_030684.2, on the reverse strand, counting down.
GAATGTAGATCTGTATCCCATTCTTTCATATATTTGCATAAGTTATCCGGGAACTCTGTCCTTAAATGATAATAAATTTGAGTAATTAACCCTGAGAGGCGTGTGGGAGACTTGCACCTGAGTTCGAAACTAGACATCTCTGTGGTTGGGCGATTAGGTTTTTGTGAAAGATAAAAGTGGTGGATTTGTGTATATCGATAATGTTCTGAGGGGGTGATAGTAGTATTTTCCTTGAGATAGTCTTGTGATTTCAGTCCTCTAGGAGTGATGAGGTCTGTTAGTTTATTAAAGTTATTTTGTGACCACCAAGAGAAGTTTTTTGCTTTTAGTCCAGGTATAAAGTATGGGTTCCCTACCGGTGGTTGTAGATTGCTATTTGTTTGGTGTGTTAAAATTTTGGGTTTCAGCAGAGACCAGATCTTTAGGTGGTGTGAGATTATGGGGTTTGATATGTGATGAAATTGTATGTTATGTGTGGTTGCCCAAAGTAAAGCTGAAGTTTGTAAGGGGAAGATGGAGGCATTCTCAAAGTCAACCAAGGGGACTGTGTTTGGTTGTGCGTGCCATTGGATGAGTTAGGTAAGCCTTGCTGCTCTATAGTATGTGAGAAAGTGGGGGACATTTTGTCCTTCTTGAGTATAGGCTCTGAATAAGGTGTCTTTGTTTAATCAATGTCTTTTGTTGTTCCAAATGAAATTCATGGTGTCTGTTTGGAAAGTGTGAATTTCTTTAGCATAAATTGGGATGGGAAGGGCTCTAAATAGATATAGGAGTTTAGGTAGGACTATCATACGGATTGTTGCTATTCGCCCAAACAGGGAGATCTGTAATCTAGTCCAGTCAGCAAGTCTCCCATGTAGTTGTTTAAAAATGGAGGGGTAGTTAGCTGTGTATAACGACATATGTCTTGGTTATGTTAACTCCAAGATATGCTATTGATTATTGTTTCCATTGAAAAGGAAAGTTAAGTTCCAATAATTTCTTTTGTGGGGTGGGGATGTTAATTGGTAAGGCTTCTGTTTTAGATATGTTGACCTTCAATCCTGAAATGTGGTAAAATCGGTCTATGGTTTGAAACAGATTAGGGAGACCCGTCAGGGGGTTAGTTAGCGTCATACGTATATATTGTCTGCATATAAGCTAATCTTGTATTCTTTGGGGTCTTTAGTGTATCCTGAGATATCTGCGTTTGATCTTATGATTTGTGCTAAAGGCTCCATTGCTAATGCAAAAAGTAGTGGTGACAAAGGGCACCCTTGACGAGTTCCCATTTTAATCTGTATAGGAAGAGATGGTTTATGGAACAATCTAATGTTAGCGGTTGGATTGTTGTACAGTACTCTAAGTCCTTCTAAGAAGGCTCCAGATATATTAAAGTGGGATAAGACGTTAAATAAGTAGGGCCAGGTCACAGAGTCAAAAGCTTTGTATACGTCTAACATTAATATGAGTATGGGAGACTTGGAGGCATTAGTGTCTGCTATTATATTAAGCAGTCGTCTGGTTGCATCTGTTGTTTGCTGTGCCAGAATGAAGCCTGACTGATCTGGGTGTATTAGTTTAGGCATTAAGTTGTTAAGTCTGGAACCCAATATTTTAGAAAAAATCTTAATATCTACGTTTAGTACCGAAATAGGGTGATAATTTTGTATGTTTGTTGCGTCTTTATTTGGTTTCGGAAGGAGGGATAGGTTCACTTGGAGCATGTCAGCTGGGAGAGAGTGACCTTGCATCATATCATTGAAGAGGGTGGTCAGATGTGGGATTAAAATTTCCTTAAAGTTTTTACAATAGCTTGCTGGAAGGCCATCTGATCCGGGGCTAGAGTTAGACCTTAAGGTTTTAATGGCTGAGGTGATTTCTTCTTCTGTAATCGGGTTATTAAGTAGAGATCTTTTATTTTGGGTCAATTTAGGGAGGGATATGGCTTCCAAGAAAGTATCTCTTTTATCACGATTCATCAGGGGTGGGGAAGCATATAGTGAGGAGTAAAAATTGTGGCATTCTCGTATTATGTCTTCTGGGTTAACTAGCTTTACTCCTTTAGAATTGTTTATATAGGAGATTTGTCTAAAGCCCTGGTCTTTTTTTAATTTTTGAGATAATAATTGGTTAGGTTTATCTTTAAGATGGAATAACTTATATTTAGACCATCTTATTGATTTTTCTGCTTTATTAATCAAGAGTTTTTGTAATTCTGATCTCGTTTCGGTCAGTTTTTAAGAAATATTGGGTTCAGTAGATATTTTGTGTTTTGCCTCCAAGTCTCTCAATTCTCTTTCGAGTTTAACAATTGTTTCAATTCTTTTTTTCTTTTTGTGGGATGCCAACCTGATAAATGACCCCCTTATGACCGTTTTATGTGCTGCCCAAATTGTGCCCATAGAGAGTTCTTCATCTAGATTTGTGAGCCAGTATTCCTGTAAGTCATCAACAATGGATGTAGTTATGGTAGGGTCTGATTGCAATGATTCATTCAGGCGCCAAGAATGCATGGGTTGTGGTGCAGAAGTTAGTTGTAATGTTAAAGTGGTAGGTGCATGGTCAGACCAAGTTATGTTAAGGATACAAGCATCTTTAACATTGGGAAGTTGCAGTTGTGGAATTAAGATTAGGTCTATTCTTCAATAAGAATTGTGTATTGGGGAATAAAAGGTGTAATCTGTATTGAATGGGTGTATAGCTCTCCAGGTGTCTACTAGGGATGTTTCCTCTATGAGTTGTTTTAAAAATTTTGAAGAGGCCAATGTTGGGTTAACTATGTGTTGTGAGCGGTCAAGGCGTGGGTCAAGTACCAGGTTAAAGTCCCCCATAACAACAGTAATACCTTGAGCATATAATGACAACAATTCAAATACTAAAAAATTGTTTAGTCCCTGTGGGTGGTGCATACAGATTAAGAAATGTTACCGGGTTGCCCATTATTGTACCATTAATTAGTATATATCGGCTTTCAGTATCTAACACAGGATTTGTAAGTATAAATTGAACATGTGGGCAGAAGGCTATAGTTACCCCTCTAGCTTTAGTATGGTAGGTTGTAGCATATATTTGTTGATAGTATCTGTTTACATGGGGGGGGGGGGCTTTATCACACCAGTGTGTTTCTTGCAATGCCACTATGTCTGCTTGTATCTTGTGAAAGTATTGGCCTGCCATTCTTCGTTTTACAGGGGGATTCAGCCCCTTAACATTATGGAATATAAACTTTAATTCCATGGCTTTGGCCTAGGGATATATACTCTATGGAGAAATAAACTGGACGATTACAACAGTTGGATAATTGAAAGGAGGGATTGTTTTGTATATATGTTTGCAAAGACCCGGTCAAGGCTAAATCGTATTGTATAGTATTACCCATGTCTACCAAAAATAAAATCAACTTATATATAACAAAATAAAAATGACCTCTAGAGTTGTTGGAGGTCTTAACCATGAAAAAAAAACAGAATTATAAACGTAACAAACCAGTAGAATGTATACGATAAGGTATGCATTATATGAATAGGAAAGTTCCTATCCTGAGGTGGTGTTTCTCAGGAGGATCTGTGGCTTTTTTTTGGAGAGGTGTAGTTAAACAGTGAGGGTGATCCTTGCGGGGGTAGGGTGAGACGCTTTGTAAGGGGAAACTGGTCCGTGGCTTCTCCCGCTTCTGACCTCACTAACAGGTCACAAGAGTCGGTCCGGTTTCGTACACAAGTAGTTGTGAAGAGATATAAGGCAATGATGATAGGAAGTCGTAAGTTAGGTGTTTGATAGTATCATCATCCTGGTGCTTGAGAGTGGTGTTTGGGGGATCCCTGTTGTTGTGAAGCTTTGCTGGAAGTGTTGTGTTTTGTTGTCGCCTTTTCCCATATAGGCTATAGAGGGGTCACTTGTCTTGGCTAGTTTGGGCGGTGAAGGCGAATCAGGTAGTCCCAGTTTTCCTAGGAAGGTTTCACCATCTGTGGGATCTGTGAGGGTATGTGGGACCCCGTTCTTGACCACTGTGAGGTGAAAGGGAAATCCCCATCGATATTTGTAACCCGCTCTGGTTAGGGAACTTGTAACCGGGGGGAGATCTCTCCTTTTCTGTAGGGTAATAGGGGATAAATCCTGATACATTTGTATGGATTCTCTGTCAATCTCAACAGCCTCATGGGTTCTAGCAGACCTCAATAAATCTCTTTGGTTTCAAAGTAATGTAGCCATACCACTACGTCCCTAGGAGGTTCTCCATGTTGTGGTTTTGGCCTTAGTGATCTATGAACTCTATCAATGAGTAGCAATTCTGTTGCATATTCAGGCAGGAGTTTAGCAAATAGTAAGTCTAATAGTTTGCGTAAGTCAGTGTAAGATTCAGGTACATTTCTAATCCGAATGTTATTTTGGCGAGACCGGTTTTCTAGGTCTTCAGTATGTTCAGAAAGAGCGTGTACTGACCTTTCTAGTGATGCCACCTGTTGTTGTAGAGCGTTTTGTGTCGCTATGAAATCATCATGCTTAGATTCCAAGAGGTCAGTGCGTGTTCCTAGGGAGGTAATTTCAGAGATTGCTGAATTCAGTTCAGCTTGAAATGTATTAGTAATCTTTTGTAGGAGCCTATCCAGGCTAGTATCCAGGTCAGACTTTGTCAGGCAGTTGCTGTGTTCTTCCCGCATAGTGTGGGGTGGAGACTCGCCGCCATCTTGTGCTTTCTGCGTGTCCTGTCGGTGCCGCTTAAAAAAGTTTCCTGCCTCACGTTGAGGTCGAGATTTGGATGTTGCCATCTCTATATGGTATGCAGGGATTGTAATCCATCAGCTCTTATAGGAAAAGTGTTGCTTAAGTAAGCAAAATTATCGCTTGTGTGAGATACGGAGCGGGAGCCCAACAAACCTACGTCTTCACATACGTGCGGTCAGCTCCGCCCCCCCCTTTCTGATTTTAACAGTGTCCCCTTTCCCTTCTCTGATAATCACCTGGTTACATTTTCTGCCTCTCACTCTCCTTCCCAACCTGCTCCTTCCCCCACTGTATTAATTCGAAATACATGTGACATAGGCCAGGCCTTAGCTCGCTCTTCAGGTCCAGTCTCTCTCTTTGACGAGATGTCTGACCCTGATACCCTGGTTAGCAAGTACAACAGCATACTAGCCTCCACCATTGACTCATTTGCACCCCTTCAGCCTAAGCATACTCGGGCTCAAAACCCACGCCCCTGGCTGAATGTAAACACCAAATCCTTACGCTCCTGTGCAGGGTCTGCGGAACGTATGTGGAGGAAATCCCATAAGCAAGCGGACTTTATCCACTATTAATTCCTATTGGCCTGCCTCAACTCTGCCTCGTCAGAGGCTAAACAGGAATACTACAATACCCTTATAAACAATAATAAAACCAACCTGCGACGCCTGTTTTCTATATTCAATACCCTTCTGCGTCCCTCACCGACCCCATTACCTCACTTTATGCACTCTCCCCAGGACTTTGCTGATTTCTTCATGAACAAAGTGGAGTCCATCCGCAATCAGATTCCCCCCTCTACTAATACAAACCATCTCCTCCTTCCTCAGTCCCCTTCTGCATGTCTTAGCTCTGTAACTGTCTCCGAAGTCTCCCGGCTTCTATTCTCGGCTCCGGTCACCACTTGCTCTCTAGACCCCATGCCTTCTTCTCTACTCAAACACTGTGCTGCTGAACTTACTCCGGCTCTTACTCACATCTTCAACTCTTCTCTGACTTCTGGAAGTGTCCCCTCTTCCTTCAAACAGGCCTGGTTCAAGCCTATTCTTAAAAAGGCCACGCTGGACCCGTCCTGTCTCTCTAACTACCGTCCTGTCTCGCTCCTACCGCTTGCCTCCAAAATCTTAGAGCGTATTGTCTTCTCCCGTATCACTAACTTCCTTAATGCACATAATTTATTAGACCCGCTGCAATCTGGCTTTCGGCCTGCGCCCCCTACTGAGACAGCGTTGTGCAGAGTTACAAACGATCTTCAGGTGCCAAAGCCAAACTTCACTTTTCTATACTAATCCTCCTCGATCTATCGGCTGTGTTTGATACGGTTGACCTCTCCCTCCTGATGCAAATTCTGCATTCGATTGGTCTCCGTAGTCAGGCTGCATCCTGGGTCTCTTCTTATCTCTCTAACCGCTCATTCACTGTCTCCTATGGTAATAAAACCTCATCTCCAGTTCCTCTTAATGTGGGGGTACCCCAAGGCTCTGTACTTAATGCGGGGGTACCCCAAGGCTCTGTACTTAATGCGGGGGTACCCCAAGGCTCTGTACTTAATGTGGGGGTACCCTAAGGCTCTGTACTTAATGCGGGGGTACCCCAAGGCTCTGTACTTAATGCGGGGGTACCCCAAGGCTCTGTACTTAATGTGGGGGTACCCCAAGGCTCTGTACTTAATGTGGGGGTACCCTAAGGCTCTGTACTTAATGTGGGGGTACCCTAAGGCTCTGTACTTAATGTGGGGGTACCCTAAGGCTCTGTACTTAATGTGGGGGTACCCTAAGGCTCTGTACTTAATGTGGGGTTACCCCAAGGCTCTGTACTTAATGTGGGGGTACCCCAAGGCTCTGTACTCGGGCCGTTGTTGTTCTCTCTCTACACGCTGTCTTTGGGAGATCTTATCCGTTCATTCAGCTTTAAATACCATCTGATCTTTGACTCCTGTCTCTCCTTCTCTGACCATATTAACACCCCTGTCAAAACCTGTCACTTTTTCCTGCGCAATATTGCCAAAATCCATCCCTTTCTTTCTACTGCAACAGCTAGGCTGCTCATGCATGCTCTCATCCTATCCTGACTTGACTACTGTAACCTGCTACAAACCGGCCTCCCTAACTCCCATCTTTCCCCCCTACAGTCTATATTAAACACTGCTGCCAGAATTCTCCTCCTCTCACCCAGGAGAGTTCAGTCCCTTCCCCTGCTAAAGGCCTTATCGTGGCTCCTATTAAACAAAGAATTTCTTACAAACTTCTTCTCTTAACCTTCCCCCCATTCCTCTGCTCCTCACTCCATCTCTTCCCTGGTGTCTCTGTACGTTCCTGGCCGACTCCTTCGTTCCTCGCAGAGCAACCGTTTGGTTCCCTGACCTGGGAACTGGCACTTATATTGTAGTGTCACCCACTGTGACCTACAGCACTTATATTTGCCTATTTGTGTCTGTAAGTTACCCTCCCATATAGATTGTAAGCTCTACGGGGCAGGGACCTCCATCCTCTTCTGTCTTTGACTCTTACCCTCCCAAATCGATTGTAAGCTCTACGGGGCAGGGACCTCCATCCTCTTCTGTCTTTGACTCTTACCCTCCCATATAGATTGTAAGCTCTACGGGGCAGGGACCTCCATCCTCTTGTGTCTTTGACTCTTACCCTCCCATATAGATTGTAAGCTCTACGGGGCAGGGACCTCCATCCTCTTCTGTCTTTGACTCTTACCCTCCCATATAGATTGTAAGCTCTACGGGGCAGGGACCTCCATCCTCTTCTGTCTTTGACTCTTACCCTCCCATATAGATTGTAAGCTCTACGGGGCAGGGACCTCCTTCCTCTTGTGCCTTTGACTCTTACCCTCCCATATAGATTGTAAGCTCTACGGGGCAGGGACCTCCATCCTCTTGTGTCTGTAAGGTACCCTCCCATATAGATTGTAAGCTCTACGGGGCAGGGACCTCCATCCTCTTGTGTCTTTGACTCTTACCCTCCCATATAGATTGTAAGCTCTACGGGGCAGGGACCTCCATCCTCTTCTGTCTTTGACTCTTACTCTCCCATATAGATTGTAAGCTCTACGGGGCAGGGACCTCCATCCTCTTGTGTCTTTGACTCTTACCCTCCCATATAGATTGTAAGCTCTACGGGGCAGGGACCTCCATCCTCTTGTGTCTTTGACTCTTACCCTCCCATATAGATTGTAAGCTCTACGGGGCAGGGACCTCCATCCTCTTGTGTCTTTGACTCTTACCCTCCCATATAGATTGTAAGCTCTACGGGGCAGGGACCTCCATCCTCTTGTGTCTTTAACTTTAACTTATTGCAACTGTATTTATCTTGTATTTATTGTTATACTTTGTATTTATCAATTATTATCTTAATAACCCCCTGTTTGTATTAATGTATTCTACTGTACAGCGCTGCGTACATAAGTAGCACTTTATAAATAAGTATATACATACATATACAGATTCAGGCAGCAAGTTTTCACATTTTTTTCTCACCATGTCCAGACACCATTTTCTAAGTGTTAAATCCTGCCTCTAGGTGGTGCTAGAGTGCAAAGACTTGCCAGCAAACACACAATAGAAAATGCCATAGACCATGCACTGGTGGTGAAATTTGGTATTTGTTTCCCTGTGTTAACTGGACATAACTCGACGACATGGTAAAGTAACTTGGCTGCGTTTGTATATTAAAAAGCCCATTTGGAGAGCACCAACCCAGCCTATTAATGCAGCCCTCATATTTATTTAAACATATGTGTTTGTACTTTAGGATATTATGTAGTAGCCTAGACTTTGGGCTTTGCAATAGATTGTTTTTGGTTCTGGAACATGTATGGATTATATTGGTTCTGGGATAGACATTGAGTATATCGCTGTGTTGGTAACAAGAGATTGAATCATTTGGGATGTGATCAGTGTAAGTATTATATCATATTATTGTTGTTCTCTTTCTGGTAAAAAGAGGAAAACAGACAGTACAGAAAGGTCTCACAGCCATGAAAACCAGTTACAATACCAGTTTTACATATCCACTAATTGTATAATAATTCCTGATTGTAAACATCAATGAACTGATCAGTACTACTCCTTACTCTCTCATTGGTCTCTCATTGGTGTCAGGCCCCTTGTATGGAAATATAGCGGATCCCCTCCTATGGGATCTACTGCTGTAACCTGTATTTATGAAGCCAAGTGACTCCTGTCTGGTCTCAGAACTGACTGATTAGATTAACTTGTATATAGATGGCCAACTTTTGACCAGCTCCTACTAAGGTCTCCTTCCAAGAAGCTCCAAGCTACTTTGCAGTCACCTCAGCCTTTAGTCATTCTGTAGAGTTCTATGAGTGAGTGAGTTATTAGCAAGTTGGTTTTACTCAGGGCTGGGGTTAGATGAAGCCAAGAATTTGCATGAAGGCCGATATTCTGTTTAACAACCAACCACAGGATGTCACAGTTTCTTAAATAAACACATTTGTGCATAGAAAACCCACAGCGGGCAGGATAGGTAACACATAGTAACTAGTATTCTTGCACAAAATAAAGTGAAAACTTCATTTTCCAGAGTGTATTAGCTGAAGGTTTGTACTGAGTGTTGTTATGTAGGAGCCTACACTTTGGGCTTTGCAATAGTTACATTGGTTTTGGTTCTGGAACATGTATGGATTATATTGTGGTTCTGGAACATGTATGGATTATACTGTGGTTCTGGAACATGTATGGATTATACTGTGGTTCTGGAACATGAATGGATTATACTGTGGTTCTGGAACATGTATGGATTATAGTGTGGTTCTGGAACATGTATGGATTATAGTGTGGTTCTGGAACATGTATGGATTATAGTGTGGTTCTGGAACATGTATGGATTATAGTGTGGTTCTGGAACATGTATGGATTATAGTGTGGTTCTGGAACATGTATGGATTATAGTGTGGTTCTGGAACATGTATGGATTATAGTGTGGTTCTGGAACATGTATGGATTATAGTGTGGCTCTGGAACATGTATGGATTATATTGTGGCTCTGGAACATGTATAGATTATAGTGTGGTTCTGGAACATGTATGGATTATAGTGTGGTTCTGGAACATGTATGGATTATATTGTGGCTCTAGAACATGTATGGATTATACTGTGGTTCTGGAACATGTATGGATTATATTGTGGTTCTGGAACATGTATGGATTATATTGGTTCTGGAACATGTATGGATTATATTGTGGCTCTGGAACATGTATAGATGATATCTGTTCTGGAATAGACATTGAGTATATGGCTGTGTTGGTAACAAGAGATGGAATCATTTAGGATGTGATCAGTGATGGATTTTAAACTGATTGTTTTCAACTGGGTTAATGTGGGTTTTGTACCCAAACACTGTGTTTAGCCATAAAATGTTCAGGTTGTGGGTTCTTTTCCCTTTTCTTTTCTACTTTTTTATTTGGGCTGCTATGTACATCTACTGCTAGTGATCTTGTCCAGATACAGTATTCTCTACTAACGTCCCCGGTGGGATTGCTGGGGGCACTGGGTTTTACAAAATGGCCCCCAGACAGTTTTCACATTCCTTTAATGTGTAATAAGCAGCCAAAGCCCCATTTCATATTCAGCCTGAGAGTTGCAGGGAATCTAGAGAGTAATTCATTTACTTCCAACACTGGGTTTGGGGGACAGGGCTACACCCATGTAGGCCTCTTCATTAATTGCTGTAAATCCTATAAAGGAAAAGAAGAAACATTTCTTTATCAAACCCAAATGGATCCCCATTTCTGTAACTGCCCAGTCCTGGGTTCTATTCCATTATTGGCCAGATTTCATTTAATGAGAAAAACTTACCGTATTTTTTGCCGTATAAGACGCACTTTTTCTTCCCCAAAACTGGGGGGGGGAAGTTGGTGCGTCTTATATGACAAATATACGGTACAAATATACGCACACACCCCCCATGGATGGAGGTGAGCACGGGCACGCATGGACACGCATCCGTTCAATCGCGCATACCTCCCCCGTACCTCCCTCCACTTGTCCTGCCGACACTTGAGCTGAAGCTGAAGATGTAACGCGCACGCATTCACCTCCGTCCACAGGGGGGCTGGTGCGTGCGAGTGCGTTACATCTTCAGCTCAAGATCACAATCACATGTTCCTCAGTACAACCCAGTCGCGCTGCATTTTGGGATATGTAGTTCTAAGGAGGCAATTGGGGCACGGATGGGCTTGTCATGAGTGGCAGTCTCCGGCCGTTCTTAAGGCAGTGGGGGGCAAGGGGAAGCAGGATGGGACCAGCAAGGGGCAAGTCACATTGTAACTGTGTAATAAGAGTGTAAGCTCTTCGGGACAAGCCATTAGTTTAGTACAAGTAACCCCTTCCCCTGATCTACCTACCAGCGCCTATGCACCAAGCAAGTCCTTTTCACACTGCCTTTTGCAGTATTTGGTTCAGAATCTTTTTTTTCTAGATTTTCCTCCTTTAAAATTGGGTGCGTCTTATATTCCGGAGCGTCTTATAGATGCGAAAAATACGGTATCTCCTAATTCAATTCCAGATTTTCACAAAGAGCCAAATGCAATTCAATGAGAAAAACGTATCTCACTATTTATGACATGAAATCTCTATTGAGGTCTATGAAAAAAACTGGAATTCAATTAGGGGAAAAGCTTTTTCTTATTAAATTGAATCTTGCCTATAACATGATAACCCGTAACGCTTTCTCATGAAATAAAATCTCAAATTTAAATAAGGGATATGTCTTTCTCATCAAATTGAACCCTGCCCTATGTCTCATAATATTTACTATATTTTTTTTAAGTGCTTCCTTAAAACAAATGACCACTTCCCCTGTGAATGTGTGTGGGTTTGGGTACAAGGGGGTAAGAGAGGGGAAGGCAGTTAGAGAAGAGAGAGAAATGTCTCCCATCAGGTGCCTGCTGCTCACTTCCCTACTGACAGGTACCTTTATACTGACTATTCCCCTTCTACCCCATTCCTATTCCGTCACTGGTCTGTCTGGGGCAATAGGATCTCAGCCCATAGCCCTGTATTACTGGTCTGTCTGGGGCAATAGGATCTCAGCCCATAGCCCTGTATTACTGGTCTGTCTGGGGCAATAGGATCTCAGCCCATAGCCCCGTATTACTGGTCTGTCTGGGGCAATAGGATCTCAGCCCATAGCCCTGTATTACTGGTCTGTATGGGGCAATAGGATCTCAGCCCATAGCCCTGTATTACTGGTCTGTATGGGGCAATAGGATCTCAGCCCATAGCCCCGTATTACTGGTCTGTCTGGGGCAATAGGATCTCAGCCCATAGCCCTGTGTTACTGGTCTGTCTGGGGCAATAGGATCTCAGCCCATAGCCCTGTATTACTGGTCTGTCTGGGGCAATAGGATCTCAGCCCATAGCCCCGTATTACTGGTCTGTCTGGGGCAATAGGATCTCAGCCCATAGCTCTGTATTACTGGTCTGTATGGGGCAATAGGATCTCAGCCCATAGCTCTGTATTACTGGTCTGTATGGGGCAATAGGATCTCAGCCCATAGCTCTGTATTACTGGTCTGTATGGGGCAATAGGATCTCAGCCCATAGCTCTGTATTACTGGTCTGTATGGGACATCATGTTTCCCCTTTACATTCTTCTTTCATTTTTAAGGTAAACATAAATATGGATTGCAGGTTTCATTAAACAATTTGTGCCGTGGGATTCAAATGGAAGCCTCTAACCTGTGAGATTCTAATGAGTGATACTGAGCTTGTAGACTAAGGGGTTATATTTATCATGCTGTGTAAAAAGTGGAGTGAAGCATTACTGGTGATGTTGCCCAGGGCAACCAATCAGCAACTAGTTAAAAAACCAAAGCAAAGCATCTGATTGGCTGCTATGAGCAACATCACTAGTAATGTTTTACTCCACTTTTTACACAGCATGATAAATATACCCCTAAATGTGCCCCTTTTAGTATGCCTGGGCAATGTGTAAGGGACTGTAGGATGGAGTTACAATAAACATTTTCTCAGGTCTAGTAACCCATAGCAACCATATCTTTGATTTCAGACAGGTGTCCAGTACATACAACCTGCTGTTTGTTTGCCATGGGTTACTAGACAAACACAAAATGTTTTATGTTATTGCCCCAGTTATATATAAGGAGATACAGAAAGCTTCATTATATCCATACAGTGAGTTTCCCAAGTTCCATAGCCCCCCCAAGCAGTGCCCCCCCCCATGGGTACAGGGGTATAAATGAAGAGGCCCTATCATTGCTGGGAAATGAAAAACCAATATTTAGAATGTTTTTAGCATGGGAGTTCCCTCATGTTTCACTGGAACTGGGCCTTGGAGGAAAAAGGAGGTTTGATGTGGGGGTCACTTACAGACCTTACTGTGAGAGGGTTTGGAACTTACACTTTTCAGTAAAATTTCTATTTTTGCCTCATTAGATATTTCATGTAACAGGGAATGTGGCCCCAGGATAAATGTGCCCGGCGCAGAAGGGGGAGGAGCCACGCTACCAGTGAGGGTATGGGGGCAGATAAAAGACATCGCTTGGGTTATAAGTGAGAATCATTTTGCTACAACAAAATCCAATGAGCCCATTGATATCCGTGATGCTCAGTATGAGGGGAGATTGCGCAGTGAGACAGGCGGATCCTTAACCCTCACGGATCTAACCAATCAGGACCAGGGAATCTACACAGCAAACATTCGCCAGAAAACAAATCAGCAGTGCAAGCAACTGTATCATCTCCAAGTCTATAGTAAGTCTGGGTGTGGGGCAGTCAGGGTACAAGGCCCTGTATTACCGCACCCATATAATATTCCTCCCCTGCTCTGAATGCGCATTGGGGCAGCAGCCGGGGGGTAAATAAGTTCCCACCCAAAGTGAAATTGGCCCCACCCCCTCGCCCCAAATTATCTTCAGCAGAGTCTGACTGCACCATGTTATTCTGTTTCTGCCCTATTTCTCCTGTATTACCTGTAACAGCACAGAGCCCAGTACTAGCACATCTATGGCAAATGCAGGTACAGTAAGTCCTTCACAGGGATTTTAGCATCTAGGCCTGACATTATAGTAACATAACTTTATTCCCAAACCCACTCACTCACACTCACTCACACTCACTCACACTCACTCACTCACAGTAGGCTGGAAAGAGATTCCCAATTGGGAGAAATGTAATAAAAGTCTCCAACTGCTCAAACACCTATAGCAACCAATCAGCAGGCACCATATACTGGTCACCTGTTTTAAAGCAAACATCTTGGTTGCTATGGGTTAATAAACCTAGTGTCTTTTATTACATGTAGGGGAATATGTGGCCCCATCAGAGAAGCCCCTACATAAGCCCCCCTAGCGCTTCAGCTTCTCAGCTTCTATCCGGCAGAACCCCTTTTGGGTTGCTATGGTGCACTTGTACCTTCAAGGCTAATTTCCTTCATGGGGGGTTTCTGCCAGTCCATATCCGCTGCCCATATCCCCTCCCATTGACTGTAATGGATACGGTTGAGGGGCCCAAGGTGCAGGAGGGGAGCCCAATGACCCGAATGAAATGTTAGGGAAGCAGGGCATGACTATGTTAGGAGGAAAAGCCACCCCCCTTTTCACCCCAGGATATTACAGTGGTACAGGCAGGGCAAAGAAAAGGTAGACCCTCCCCGGATGTGAACTCACATCATTCCGGCGGGAGAAGGAGCAGGATCAACAGCATCCCTCCCTCCCTCCCTATTAGATAGGAGTCCAGTAGTCGCAGTTGCGGGGGTGGGGTCGACTTTGAGCCCCAGAGGAAATTAAAAAGTTGCAGTTGGAAAATGAATGGGTAACTGGGTAGGCCTGGGGTCCTCAGGGAGATGGATAATCCTAGAAGGGGACTTGGATAAGAGACAGGACACAGGCTCCGGGCCTGGGCTCAGGGTCAGACCTCCTTAGAGGTATAAGTTGACTGCTGTTTTAATGTTTGGACTTACAAACAGTTTAATACAAGTTATAGTTGTTTACAGATATATTTACTGTTTTATACTAAATTTTATATTAAACAACTGCGGCCTTCTCTCCCCAAATTAAGTTGTCCGTTGTCTTATTTTGGTACTAGGGGGAGGGAAAAGGGGGCACAACAGGCTCGACGCTGCATTAGTCATGTATTTTTGCTACAATAGAAACCCACCCAAGAGACATGAGTGTGATACTGACACATTACAGGCCTGAACTCACTTTCCAATCTGAATCCTTGTCCCCCCCCATTACTTATCTGTGCCAGACCCCAACCCCCTAACAAACACGACCTATGGAGTAAAAAGCAGGATCATAAATAATTGATGATAATGATTAAGAGACAGAGAAACATATACACATATGAATGTGACTTGGGATTTGCTGATCTATTACAATTCACAAGGGACATGATGCTCAGAATCGCTAGACCTGTAATAACTTATATTGGCTCATTGGCTCTGTGAGAAGCCCACCCATAGGCTGTAGGGCAAAATGTCCCCTTAAATTGAGTATAATAGGTAAAGCCATAATAACCATCCCACATTCTCTTTGCATGCAGAGATTCTCACATCAGAAGATATCCTGATCCATCTAAATGTCACCCTTAGTGAGACCCACAATGGGCCCTGTACTATTACGGGAACCTTGTCCTGTGCTGTGATTGGCTCAGATGTGACTCTCACCTGGAATAACACAAACAGCCCCGGCACAGAAGTGACCAATCACATGCTCCGTATCTATAATGCTCAGTCACATGTTACATACAGCTGTACCGCCCGGAACCCAATCAGCGAGGCTTCCAGAACTGGACGCATTTCCTGCAATAGAGGTGGGTTTCATATAGGGGGCTCCTAGAGTTTATAGGGTTACACTGGGAAGGGGGGAGGGGGGAATGTTGGGGGTAATTTATTAAGAAGAACAATTGTTGTGATCCATAGTAACCAGCAGCACTTACTCTAGTGTCACTTTTATAATGAAGTTGCACCTGATTGGTTGCTAAGGGTTACTAGGCCCTGGCAGTTGCTTAACCTTTTTTTCTACATGAGAGAAATCACAAAAAAACCTTAATCCAGTAAAACGGACTCATTTAACTGACCTTGGCCATGACCCATTTGTTTGACAATGAGATGTTTTCACACTTCATTTATGACATCATGGGGTGTGTCTGGCTACCCTTGTGATGTCACTGACCATACTATGGCCATTTGTGTAACACAACTACACTAGGACCCAGCAGCCTCACATAAATGAAGCCCATTATTCATTAGTTCCAGGTATCTCTGGTGCTACTGTGAAATGTATCTTTACTCAGTTTGGCCACCAATGCTCTGTGCCAAATTGGCTAAAGATCTACTTGTTTGGCAACCTTGCTGGCCAATGATAAGATCAGAATGGGGCCTGGGGAGAACCCCTAGGGGGGGGCTGTATCTATGTGCCAATGCCGTCCTTACCCAATTGGGATCTTTAAACCTTGCCAATAGATTGTATTGTGAGCAAAGTATTCCATCTGTCAGCTCCATGTAATTGTATATGGGATAGTTACATGATATGAAATATAATATTAACATATTACAATTTCACTTTGTTTCAGATAATACAGAAGCACCAGTTGGAGATTATACCCGGCAGAACATGATCCGTTTGGGTTTGGCCTCAGTGATACTGATTATTACTTCATATCTGATCCTCCAACACTTTCACGGCATGAAAATATATTATAAGGATCTCAGCTGATAGGCTGGTTATATTGTAACTCCTCATGGGCGGGGCCTCTTTACTCACATCTCCATTTTGGCTGAACAGAGAGACACGCCCATCAAGTTAAACCTATTGCTGAATAATTCCTGTTCTTTTCTATTTTCCTGTTGATCCAGGGGAAAGGGACAGTTTCCCAATTGAAGCTTTCAGCGAATTGCCTTATAAGCAGATAAATGCTCATTCTATTAAACATGGCAGCTGGACTGTTCCCTGGATAAACACTGTATATAAAAAGTGTTAATATCAATGCAACAAGTTATAGGAGATACTGTAAGTGCTGTTGATCTGCCATAACCAAATGCAGTTTCTGTTTTGGCTAATGGAAGCCAATGGTGGGGGGGGGAAGAGTTGGTATAAACCCACAGTCATGGGATTGGTTGGGTGTCAGTGGATCTAAGAAGAACTGTAGTTACACTTGGTTAGCTTAATATCCTCCCCCTATTATTCCATATACACAGAATTGTGACTCTGAGGAACTGTATAGAGGAATCATGAGAATTTCTGCTGATTTCGTCCAACCAGTTTATCCCCACTCCTTCTATCCACACGTGTCCCTCAGGCTCTGCATTTGGCTCTGTGTGCTGACCCTCTAACCAGGGGTTTCTGTTTTATTCTGTGGCCAGTGTTGGACTGAGATGCCAGAGGGCCCACCAGAGAACTTGGATCATGGGCCCACGCTCTAAACCAGTGGTTCTTAACCTGTGGGTTGCAATCCCTTTGGGGGTCGCCTAAGACCATCAGAAAAAACATATTTCTGATGGTCTTAGGAACCGAGACACCGCTCCTCTATGGTTGGGGGTCACCAAAACATGAGGAACTGTATTAAAGGGTCGCAGCATTAGGAAGGTTAAGAACCACTGCTCTAAACTATTATTCATCCTTTGCTTATTTAATCTCTTTATTACCCTAGGCTCTTTGTTCCTCTCTGTTCTCATACAGACATAGCCCATGAAGCAGCCCCCGGGAGTTTTCCTGGGATCCCAATGGCCCAGTCCAACCCCAGCAAATAGTTAGAAGCAAGAGGGCCCACTGACACCTGGGCCCACCGGGAGTTTTCCTGGTATCCCAATGGCCCAGTCCAACCCCAGCAAATAGTTAGGAGCAAGAGGGGCCACTGACACCTGGGCCCACCGGGAGTTTTCCTGGTATCCCAATGGCCCAGTCCAACCCCAGCAAATAGTTAGAAGCAAGAGGGCCCACTGACACCTGGGCCCACCGGCCTGAGGCGGCTCCTGGATGCCGCCCCCCCAGCTCCCCAGCGCTTACCTGAGATCGCTAGTGCAGAGAGCACAATTGCGCTCTCTGCACTAGAAGAGCCGAATTTCCGGTTTAAAAACCGGAAATTCAGCTCTTAAAGTTACCAGGAGCGGCTTTTTTACATGCAGACAGCGGGCATCCCCGGAATTGTGTGCAAGGAATCCCAGTGGGACAGTTTTCTGCATCTTAAAAGCATATGTTCCTCTTGGGATTCCTTTCAAAAACAGGCTATGCAACTGTGGGACAGATTTGCACAGAGAGGCTATGACACAGAGACCATCAGAACAGCCTATGAGAGGGCAGTTGCCACCAGTAGGTCTGATTTACTTAGTAGTGCATCTCAGGACAAGGGATGCCTAAAAGATAAGGCGAAACACAACCATAAGTTGTAATAGGTTTTGCCTTACCTATGGTAAGGGAGTCACAGAAATACAAAAAAGTGTCCGCAGGCATTGGGCGGTCCTATTACAAGATATAGATCTGTGTAAGGTCTTGGATGAGACACCCCGGTTTGTTTTTAAAAGGGGCAGAAACTTAGCTTCATGGATCTCCAAAAGTCTATACTCCACTGAGACTCATAAACAGGGGGCGACATGGATGCGCTATAAGGGTACCTATAAATGTGGTAGAAGGAGATGTAAAGCTTGTAGTTTAATTAAGGTATCCAAATCCTTCAGGAGCTCCAATACAGGGCGTGTCTATCAGATTCCCCAATATTTCAATTGTCAGACAAAAGGGGTGGTTTATCTAGCCACATGTGAGTGTGGAGCCCAATATGTGGGCAAGACTATCCGGGGGGCAGGTATACGCTTTCTTGAACATATGTCAGCAGCAGAAAGGGGCGATCTAAGGTCTGCGGTAGCCAAGCATGTTATTGAAGCACATAGTAAGAGGTGTACGATTACCTTTCAAATCATTGATAAACCTAGACTGAATGTCAGAAAGGGGGAACTGGATAAGAAGTTCTCAGAGAGGGAAGTTTATTGGATATATTATTTGAAAACCACTGAATGTTTTGGGGGTCTGAACAGAGAGTTGGAGCTTTCTTGTTACTGTTGATCCTCCTACCTCTCTTCTGGATGTATGTCCTTGTTGTCTTTTGTTATTATTATTTTTTGGGTTTTGTGATGTATTGGGACGGGATGGAGTTAGCCATAGACGACACTGAGAACTATTGTGATTTCTTATATCAAAGGGTATGCCCATCGTTCTGATCTACTACCTAGATGTAATATTTATGCCCGGATACATTTACATACCATACCATAGACTATATGACACAATCAGCGAAATACACCTGTGAAGTGATAATATATCTCTTGCATACATATCTATCTAATATTTTATAAGAAAGGGGATATATAGCTATTATGTATATAGAGATCTTATAATGATTTTATTGCCCTAATGTTTTTATCTGATGTTTAAACGTTTCACTGAATTGTATATATTGCATGTGTGCTATAAATGTGGCACCTCGGGGGTTAAAGCACACCTATGGGGGTGGGTCTTTACCTGGGTATTTAGGGCACTGGAGGGTGTGATTTACACATTATAGCTTCTGAAGAAGTGGCAGTAAGCCACGAAACGCGTCAGGCTGATGGTGTAGTTTTGCTATGATTTTAATGGAGACAAGAAATAAAGAATATAAGTTTTATTGAAAAGTAGTCCTGGCGTGCTCCATCCAACAACACAGTTTCTTTGCGACTCCAGCAAATAGTTAGAAGCAAGAGGGGCCACTGACACCTGGGCCCACCGGGAGTTTTCTTGGTATCCCAATGGCCCAGTCCAACCCCAGCAAATAGTTAGAAGCAAAAGGGCCCACTGACACCTGGGCCCACCGGGAGTTTTCCTGGTATCCCAATGGCCCAGTCCAACCCCAGCAAATAGTTAGGAGCAAGAGGGCCCACTGACACCTGGGCCCACCGGGAGTTTTCCTGGTATCCCAATGGCCCAGTCCAACCCCAGCAAATAGTTAGAAGCAAGAGGGGCCACTGACACCTGGGCCCACCGGGAGTTTTCCTGGTATCCCAATGGCCCAGTCCAACCCCAGCAAATAGTTAGAAGCAAGAGGGCCCACTGACACCTGGGCCCACCGGGAGTTTTCCTGGTATCCCAATGGCCCAGTCCAACCCCAGCAAATAGTTAGGAGCAAGAGGGCCCACTGACACCTGGGCCCACCGGGAGTTTTCCTGGTATCCCAATGGCCCAGTCCAACCCCAGCAAATAGTTAGAAGCAAGAGGGGCCACTGACACCTGGGCCCACCGGGAGTTTTCCTGGTATCCCAATGGCCCAGTCCAACCCCAGCAAATAGTTAGAAGCAAGAGGGGCCACTGACACCTGGGCCCACCGGGAGTTTTCCTGGTATCCCAATGGCCCAGTCCAACCCCAGCAAATAGTTAGAAGCAAGAGGAGCCACTGACACCTGGGCCCACCGGGAGTTTTCCTGGTATCCCAATGGCCCAGTCCAACCCCAGCAAATAGTTAGAAGCAGGAGGGCCCACTGACACCTGGGCCCACCGGGAGTTTTCCTGGTATCCCAATGGCCCAGTCCAACCCCAGCAAATAGTTAGAAGCAGGAGGGCCCACTGACACCTGGGCCCACCGGGAGTTTTCCTGGTATCCCAATGGCCCAGTCCAACCCCAGCAAATAGTTAGGAGCAAGAGGGCCCACTGACACCTGGGCCCACCGGGAGTTTTCCTGGTATCCCAATGGCCCAGTCCAACCCCAGCAAATAGTTAGAAGCAGGAGGGCCCACTGACACCTGGGCCCACCGGGAGTTTTCCTGGTATCCCAATGGCCCAGTCCAACCCCAGCAAATAGTTAGGAGCAAGAGGGGCCACTGACACCTGGGCCCACCGGGAGTTTTCCTGGTATCCCAATGGCCCAGTCCAACCCCAGCAAATAGTTAGAAGCAGGAGGGCCCACTGACACCTGGGCCCACCGGGAGTTTTCCTGGTATCCCAATGGCCCAGTCCAACCCCAGCAAATAGTTAGGAGCAAGAGGGCCCACTGACACTTTCCTGGTATCCTGCTGGCCCAGTCCGACACTGTCTGTGGTGGAAGTTTTAAAGAAGTTCATTTTTTCAGATCTCCCAGGTCCCTGGGCTCGGGTTTGTTTGCAATTTCTGCTTTGTGTTTGTATTAATCAAAGGATATTGTTGTGGTTCTTCTGAACAAATTTCACAATATTCATGTACAGAAGGTACAAAAAAGGTTCCCCTCAGCCATATCAGTACAAAGCAAAATAAGCCAACCAGACTCACTTTGAGAAACCATCAAAATAAAATGTAAACATTAAAAATTGAATTTTATAGTTAATTTCAGACTTCTAGAAAGTATCTAAAATAGTGAAAACTAAAGAAGGAAAGAGAAGTAAAGGCCACATCTCTCCCAGTTCCATTGGTCCCTGCTGCTAAAGGACAAGCAGAACCCAGCGCAGGGGTATGTGACCCTAACATTGGCGCCGGGGAGCCATAGATGTGTCCAAACATGGCGGCTGCCAACCCTGCGGGCATCTTTGTGATTGGACATCAGGTACAGGGGGGCAAGGCTGTTTTTAGGTGTCCCAAATTAATTTTGCCTGTAATTGTGGTTGAAACTGGAGATGAATGAGAACATAGAAATAGAATGAAATGCAAAGAACGGTGCACATGAAGCACATTATAAATAGCAAAAAAAAGGGGCTTTATATCACAGACCTACATAAATTGACCAGTTTGGGGAGATGGATTTCCATCACAGATATAAGGTTGATAGTCCCATCAAGTTCAAGCCCTCCATAGTAACCCCAGTGCACATACAGATGCAGCCAGGTTTGCTTGTGAAATGGAGAAAAATTCACAAAACACGGGTGTTGTGTGTCTCTTTTACCCGACCCGTCCACGCGCCTTGACGTGGATATTTCATGAAACAATTTGCCAATTGGAAAATGCGGATATTCGCTGCAAATTCATGCCTGCTGAAAAAATGTACTCATAACTAGTCCTGTGATGTCTCTTCCAGTTACCACATGGGAAAAAATACCAAATTTCACCATCAGGTGGCACATGGTCTATGGCGTTTTCTATTGTGTGTTTGCTGGCAAGTCTTTGCACTCTAGCACCATCTACAGGCAGGATTTAGCACTCAGAAAAAATGGCGCACTAATATTTTTTATGATTACCCCTATCTACCTATAATCCCCTGTAACGTACTTGTATAACATAATCACGTCTCCTAGCAAGCTGCTTTTTATCCAGAGAAACAACCCCAATAAAACCTAATAAATCATTATAAAGATGGAATCATGACAGCGTCTATTAAAAAAAAATCGAAATCTTCTATGAAATGTATTCAGTGTCGAACAAAACCATAAAAGCCACAAAATAACACAGCGGAGCAAAAATACAATTGTAGCAATGGCTGCACAGTCACAGGGACTGGGGGAAAGATTGACTGACATCTCAGTGTTGTGCCTGTTAATCTATTTTCCAAAAAGTATTTAGACTGATTTGTCTTGAGTGTGAACACTCCATATGGCCTGTAGCAAGTGGTTAGGCCCAAAGTGATTTGCCTCAAGTTGGCTGGAGAGCTGAAATACTCTATAGCCCCACAGTACAACTAAACACCTTCATTTGTATTCATCTAGTGCAACAAATGTATTAAGGGTATTTGTGCTGATATTCTAGACCAGTGCTGTCCAACTGGCGGCCCGCGACCCCCCTCTGTGTGGCCCCCCACCTGTAGCTTTAAATGGTATCAGTACTGAGATTAACTGCCCCCTGCATGGTTCTCACCTCAGATTCAGGCTGTAATCAGGCTGTATTGTTTAAATATGTAATCCCCTGTGTTTTTCACACCTTTTAATCCCTGCATTGTTCACCCTCTGCAGTGTTCACACCTCAGGCTCAATCACCCACATTCACACCTCAGACTGTAGGAGCAGTAGAAACCCATAAATAAACCCTGCATACTACACAAAGAACATATACTGAGGTGGTACTACGATTAGAAAGTTTTTTAATACATAGTTATTGTGCAGACTGTAGGAGCAGTGCCAGCATTGTGTCACTGTGCAGGGCAGGCAGAGTATGGCGCACACAGGCAGCATAGGGCAGGCAGAGTATGGAACACACAGGCAGCATAGGGCAGGCAGAGTATGGAACACACAGGCAGCATAGGGCAGGCAGAGTATCGCACACACAGCCAGGGTAGGGCAGGCAGAGTATGGCACACACAGGCAGCATAGGGCAGGCAGAGTATGGCGCACACAGGCAGCATAGGGCAGGCAGAGTATGGCACACACAGGCAGCATAGGGCAGGCAGAGTATGGCGCACACAGGCAGCATAGGGCAGGCAGAGTATGGCACACACAGGCAGCATAGGGCAGGCAGAGTATGGCGCACACAGGCAGCATAGGGCAGGCAGAGTATGGAACACACAGGCAGCATAGGGCAGGCAGAGTATGGAACACACAGGCAGCATAGGGCAGGCAGAGTATCGCACACACAGCCAGGGTAGGGCAGGCAGAGTATGGCACACACAGGCAGCATAGGGCAGGCAGAGTATGGCACACACAGGCAGCATAGGGCAGGCAGAGTATGGCACACACAGGCAGCATAGTGCAGGCAGAGTATGGCACTGTTCTAGACTATAGGAATCTTGTTTTACACAGCTGACAGGTCTTTAACAAATATCTATTATGATATGAATATTGGCAGGGAGGTAGGACTCCCTTTAAAGATTTTAGCTTAAGTGGCTGATGAGACTGTGTGTCTGTGGATAATGTGTTTAATAAAGCTTTATATGGGATATCTCCCATCTTCCCAGGCCAGTGACTGGTTAATGTGTTTCCTTGGATATGGGAGGGATTTAGGAGAGGTGGGAGGGATTTAGGAGAGGTGGGCGGGGCACAGGCAGTTATATGAATTACAGGAGAGGGCAAAGGATTTTAGTTGTATGTCCCTGTTGGAATCAGGACTGACAGAGCCCTAGTACTGATCCCCCTCTGGGTGTGAGGCTGCGGGAGTTGCACATAGAAATCCTGTATAAAGAGGGAGAAGCAGAAGGAAAATGGTTCCTCTGTACCGGAGCCTCATGCTCTTTATTCTGCTGAAATGTAAGTTTCCCTCTTGCTCTGTATTTGTATATTTGGGGCCGGAGTTGGACTAGATGTGTATAAAGGAACAGAGAGGCTTATGGGTAGGCATGGGTGGCACTGAGAGGATTTCTGTTTGAGTTGCTAAATGTGAGCAGCAGGTCCCTGGGATTCTTTATGTTCCTTGTGTTAATCAAGTAGAATGTAGAATAGCAGGGGGTTCATTTCAGTGCAGCCCCCCAGCTCAGTTTGTCAGGGCAAATGGGGTACAGCACCCAGGGGCACCCTGTCACCCAGCTATGAGTTTATTAGCAGCCTGATCTGTATCCGTCACTTTGTTACCCTCTGGCACGGCTGTGCGGGTACCTGCCTCTAGCAGTGGCGCTGCCATACTGCCTCTGCTTCCTTCATGGGCAACTGAGCAACCATAACAGGGCAGATAGCCCCCAGCAACTTCCTAAGGATACAGGAGAAGGTGCCCAGGCCCATAGGGACCCACTAGGCTAGAGGATAATTGTTGGGTTGGTATAAGGGAGACCTATTAGGGGACACCTGGAAAGCCTGTGATTGGTGTGAGCCCAGCTGGCCAAACAGTGCCCTGTAGGTTGGCCGCACTGTAACTGTAAGTAGGTCGGTAGTCATACGGCAGGGTCTGAGATGGACTCAACCAGGGTATGGCATTGCCATTTCCCAATAAATATGGTAAAGCTCTTTGGTTTTAGTTTGGGAGGACACAATGGGGACAGATGCAGCCGTATAATGAGGCTCTATGGGGCCAAGTGAGTTTATGATCTTGGGCTTCTTTATATCCCATGTATGTTAGTTATTACTCCCTAGTAGTTTCCTCTGGGTGGGGGCCCCATGTACCCAGTATCCCCCTGTACTCCCAGGTGATTGGTTTGTCCTGGGCCAACGGAGTTGGGTAGTGCTGTTAGAATGTGTTTCCCTGTTACACATAGTTGTGTAATATTAAAAAAACAACACACAAGGGTATTGAGAAATCTAAAAGTAATTTTTGCACAAAATAAATATTAAGATAAAGTTGCATAACCCATTTGAGGCAACAAATGAGAATCAAAATAAACACAAAGATAGAAATTCCAATGAAGAGCAGAGAAGGCGGTGGGGGGGGGGGGGCAGATAATGGCTGCCAGTTATACTGTTGGTTTAGTCAGGGCAGAAGCAGGTCCCACCGGGGTCAGTAGGGTAAAGTACAGATTCACTAGGGAATGTGTGAGTGTCAACAGAATGTGAATTATTAATATAATGGTGGAAAATATACTGTCATTGAATTGTAATTGAAATATACAAGGAGGGATGTACATAGAGCTCAACTGATACCTCAGGCTGTTCCATGGGTATAATTATTCCTATATCTGTGTGCTGGGAAATATCCCAAGGGGGTAATTAGACTAATATGGATCAAATAAATCAAAATTATTACAGATACAGCATATCCTTATCATTTACAGTAGGGGGTACATTATCCCTTATAATACATGAGTGATATTCAGAGTTCCCTGTATAACTCAGCCTGCAGCCTTGTGCCTTTATATGGGCACAGAACCCCTCAGTGACTGCTAATATCCTTATCATTTACAGTAGGGGGTACATTATCCCTTATAATACATGAGTGATACTCAGAGTTCCCTGTATAACTCAGCCTGCAGCCTTGTGCCTTTATATGGGGGGCACAGAACCCCTCAGTGACTGCTAATATCCTTATCATTTACAGTAGGGGGTACATTATCCCTTATAATACATGAGTGATACTCAGAGTTCCCTGTATAACTCAGCCTGCAGCCTTGTGCCTTTATATGGGCACAGAACCCCTCAGTGACTGCTAATATCCTTATCATTTACAGTAGGGGGTACATTATCCCTTATAATACATGAGTGATACTCAGAGTTCCCTGTATAACTCAGCCTGCAGCCTTGTGCCTTTATATGGGTACAGAACCCCTCAGTGACTGCTAATATCCTTATCATTTACAGTAGGGGGTACATTATCCCTTATAATACATGAGTGATACTCAGAGTTCCCTGTATAACTCAGCCTGCAGCCTTGTGCCTTTATATGGGCACAGAACCCCTCAGTGACTGCTAATATCCTTATCATTTACAGTAGGGGGTACATTATCCCTTATAATACATGAGTGATACTCAGAGTTCCCTGTATAACTAAGCCTGCAGCCTTGTGCCTTTATATGGGCACAGAACCCCTCAGTGACTGCTAATATCCTTATCATTTACAGTAGGGGGTACATTATCCCTTATAATACATGAGTGATACTCAGAGTTCCCTGTATAACTCAGCCTGCAGCCTTGTGCCTTTATATGGGCACAGAACCCCTCAGTGACTGCTAATATCCTTATCATTTACAGTAGGGGGTACATTATCCCTTATAATACATGAGTGATACTCAGAGTTCCCTGTATAACTCAGCCTGCAGCCTTGTGCCTTTATATGGGCACAGAACCCCTCAGTGACTGCTAATATCCTTATCATTTACAGTAGGGGGTACATTATCCCTTATAATACATGAGTGATACTCAGAGTTCCCTGTATAACTCAGCCTGCAGCCTTGTGCCTTTATATGGGCACAGAGCCCCTCAGTGACTGCTAATATCCTTATCATTTACAGTAGGGGGTACAGTAACCCTTATAATACATGAGTGATACTCAGAGTTCCCTGTATAACTCAGCCTGCAGCCTTGTGCCTTTATATGGGCACAGAACCCCTCAGTGACTGCTAATATCCTTATCATTTACAGTAGGGGGTACATTATCCCTTATAATACATGAGTGATACTCAGTGTTCCTGTATAACTCAGCCTGCAGCCTTGTGCCTTTATATGGGCACAGAACCCCTCAGTGACTGCTAATATCCTTATCATTTACAGTAGGGGGTACATTATCCTCTGTATATTGATATAAACACACATGTATTTATGATTGTTGCTTTGCCTTACAGGTATTTTCCCAGAAATGGATGGGTTCCTCAGTCGGGCCAGTGGTTCCAGTGAGTAGTAACTGTCACACAGTATAGAAGCTACAGTTAATTAATGCCCTAATTGGCTTCTATCCCCGTCTCTGCCAAATCTGAGGACACACAAACATAAAGCCATTACAGTAACTGGTCGCAGACCATTGACGGGGCCTAAATTATAACTTTATTACATGAGAGTCTGGGTGCAGTTTGCCTGTAATTATACTGGGTCATTAGCTGTAATCATTAATGTGGGTACTGGGGCTGCTGGGGGTAATTACACCCCACTAAGGGCTCTGGCACACGGGGGGATTAGTTGCCCGTGACAAATCTCCCTGTTTGCGGGCAACTAATCTCCCCGAAATGCCATCCCACCGGCGAAAATGTAAATCACCGGTGGGATGGCATACGCGGCGGCAACTCTTGAGGCAACTTGCGTGATTTCACTGCAATCGCGCCGCCGCGTATGCCATCCCACCGGTGATTTACATTTTCGCCGGTGGGATGGCATTTCGGGGAGATTAGTTGCCCACGAACAGGGAGATTTGTCACGGGCAACTAATCCCCCCGTGTGCCAGAGCCCTAAGACCTCTTTGTGCATTTCTTGATAGCAATAGATTGGCAGAATCTGTGCTACAGTGAAATAGAAATAATCGCCAGAGCAGGAGGAGACGTGATTCTACCAGTGAACAGACTGCAGACCGGAGCTTTTACTTGGCGATATGATAGTTACTTTTCGAAACTTGCTGAAACAGAACCAGGTGAAAAGATATGGAACATAGAGGAGCCATTCACTGGGAGACTGAGCAGCACAGAGAATGGCTCTTTAATCATCACTAATGTAACCACTAAGGACCATCGTTCCTACTATGAATGGCCAGAAGTACTATGGCCTGACTGTATCCAGAGATATCATCTACAGGTCTACAGTAAGTCTCACTCTCCTATTATTGTATATACTTATAAGTAACACAATATATATATATATATGTATAGAATTAGCCGTAACAGTTTATCTACTAATGTCTGATAAGCAAAGAGTGAAAATGGATGCACTTTCTATGCTTATTGAACCCATCATGCAGTTCATTCCAAGAGTTTCAGTATAATTAGTGGCACCCACTAAGTACCGTGCATTCTTAATTGTGCCCCATTTACCAACCACAGTTTCACTAGAAATGTGATTATTAACAAGAGGAGAAACAGTTTATTGACACAAATATGTTATTGAGCTGTAACTGTAATATACAGGTTCTGATGCAGACAGAGTTACCCCCAACTAATACTTCAGGCCATGAGTGTAATAATCTTTATTTTCCTAATATCTGTCCCAAGGGGGTACATTATCCCTTATATTATGTAATACTCAGAGTGTACTTGTATGTATATATATATATATATATATATATATATGCACTGGGAATCATTTGGAGGGGTTTAAATTGATAGACTATTGTCTTTTTTCCAACCAAATGAATGATGTAACTTTATGTTATTTGTTGCTTTGCTTTACAGATCATTTCCCACAAAAGGATCCTATTGTCAGGCGCAAAGATTCCGGTGAGTACTACCCTAATGATTTTATACAGTATAGTAGTTGCAGTTCAGTTTATAACACATCTTACTATTAATACTCTGACTGGCAGAAAATGGCAGGACAGAAGGACATGCTGTAGGGCCATAAGGACATGCTGTAGGGCCATAAGGACATGCTGTAGGGCCATAAGGACATGCTGTAGGGCCATAAGGACATGCTGTAGGGCCATAAGGACATGCTGTAGGGCCATAAGGACATGCTGTAGGGCCATAAGGACATGCTGTAGGGCCATAAGGACATGCTGTAGGGCCATAAGGACATGCTGTAGGGCCATAAGGACATGCTGTAGGGCCATAAGGACTTGCTGTAGGGCCATAAGGACATGCTGTAGGGCCATAAGGACATGCTGTAGGGCCATAAGGACTTGCTGTAGGGCCATAAGGACATGCTGTAGGGCCATAAGGACATGCTGTAGGGCCATAAGGACTTGCTGTAGGGCCATAAGGACATGCTGTAGGGCCATAAGGACATGCTGTAGGACATGCTGTAGTGGTGGAGCCCCGATTCCTTCTGGATAAGCTCGAAAAGTTAAAATCCCTTATCTAAAAAGCTATTGAGCTCAATAAAAAAAGACTGAAGGAATCACAATGAGATGTTTTATCCCAACAAGCTAAGAGTTTAACAGGCATTGCCAGCATTAATGGCTGCTGTACAAAGTCTCAATGGCACATTAGGATTGCGGCTTTTTGTGGATCCACAGCTCTACTTGAAGGGGAATGGAGCATAGACTTATAACCCCAGGCTGGGATTGAAGCATAACTAAGTAAAAATCTGGTTTTATTGGAATTATTCCTTATATAGTTGTAGTGAAGACCTAGGGTAGGCATTAGAGTGTTTATGTATTCTCATAATATGTGGATAGTTTGCATTGAAGTTTTTTTAGGGAAATGCAACTGAATACTTGGTTTAGGCCCAAGCATGTCCCTGGTTACAAAAATAACAAAGCTGACTCTGTCCCATTCACAATTAGACTAATTATGGGACCTGCCAGGACTCATGAATACAGAATACTGAAAACCACATTTTGTGTTGCTTGGAGAAAATGGTAACACTTCAAGAATCCAATGCCTGGGAAATGTATTGATGGGGGACTATTAGCCTTTTACTTGCTTGAGATTGAATCAAAGTGTTAGAAAAGGAGCAAGCCTGGGGGGGGGGGGCAGATGGAAGACACATGGAAACCTACATCAGTAAATCTATATCAATATCATTCATCCAGGCCGTGATATCCAGAGTATATATCTACTAGAGATAAGTCTAGAACAACTGGACTTTCAATGCTCATCCAAGGGCAGGCGAAACAGCATTGTCATCCCAAATGTGAAAGCAGATCATTTAACAAACATTGGAGGAGGTGATAAATAGATTTATTTCATATAAATAGTTACGGCAATTTTCAGTTCAGCCAGGAGCCTAGAACTTCCTTTTTGCCCTGATAACATCTAATGGCAGGACAGGCTTCAGAGACAGACCAATTGGACAACTTCACCTCGTTAGGACTAGGTAGAAGTTAGAAGAACTGGTGCTAGTTTCACCTCAAAGATGAGTGGTAGCTGTGACAGTCAGTGTGAAAGAGCAGGTTAGTTTCTAGGAAAGTGAGACAGTCTTAGTTAGCAAGAGCAGCTTCTTTGCTCCAACCAGGAGAGATAGCAGGGAGTATTCCCCATTACAGGCTCTGCTGCCTTAGTGTAGGGCCGCAGTAGGGAATTCAGGCATAGGTCAGTTCCCTGATTCAAGTCGGCTGTAGGGATCTGGGCCATTGAAGGACATAAATCTACTTGCCCGGCTGCTCCTCCATAGTGGTGCATCAGGTGATACTGCTTTATTCTTGGACAACCCTGCTTTGCATTGCTATTGTCTTGGACAATACAAGTTATACATTCCAGTTTGCTGCATAAGAACTCCTGGTGTCCTTCTTTTAAACTTTATTTTACATTTGACAGAGGGAGATGTAGTTCAACAACACCCTCCAGTTATACTCTTCTGTATAGCAAAGGCCCATCCCAAGAAAGAGAGTCCAGTGTACCCCACGCTCTAACCTCACTAGCTGGACAAGGTTGGGTACAGCCATACCGGGGGTTACATTATAAATCAATATAAAGTGCTGCCTAAACTGGTGGCTCTGTATAAATAATAATGATGATGATAGTGATGAATATGTAGATTCCACTAAAGACCTTCATTTTTATTTCTTTTTAGATATTCTTCTGTGGTATTTTTGTGTATCGGTAATAGAAATAAGCGTTGGAGAAGGAAGAGACGTGATTCTACCAGTGCCCGAGGGGACGATATTCGTTTGGCGATTTGATAACGGATACCAGTATAGAATATTTGCTAAAACAAAGTCTGATGGGATCATATGGGACATAAAGGAGCCATTCACAGGGAGACTGAGCAGCACAGAGAATGGCTCTTTAATCATCACTAATGTAACCATGAAGGACCCACCAACCTACCTTAAATGGTCAGGATGGCCTGAGTGTATCCATAAGTATTTTCTACGGGTTTACAGTAAGTCCTGATACTTTAACACAAAACAAGTAAAAATTAGTGATGAGCAAATTTTTTCCACCAGGTATGGATTCTCAGTGAATTTCCGCATTTCACCACTGGAGGCACTTTGGGCTGGGCCTGACCCATTCTCCTGTCACTTTCATTGTATTCTCTCTGCCCACTCCCTTTCCTCCACCCACCTCGTTATCCTCATGTGTTTTCCATCTTGTAATCTTGCCCCTTTATCAGTCTGTCCCTGGCCATTGCACCTTGCTTGGTCATTGAGCTCTTTTCTGTAATCTTGCCTCTGGAATCCTATCCCGGTCCTTGTTCCTGCCTTCCGAGTTTCTGTTCCTGGTCCCTGCCTTCCGAGGTTCAGTTCCTGGTCCCTGCCTTCCGAGGTTCTGTTCCTGGTCCCTGCCTTCCAAAGTTCTGTTCCTGGTCCCTGCCTTCCAAAGTTCTGTTCCTGGTCCCTGCCTTCCGAGGTTCTGTTCCTGGTCCCTGCCTTCCAAAGTTCTGTCCCTGGTCCCTGCCTTCCAAAGTTCTGTCCCTGGTCCCTGCCTTCCGAGGTTCTGTTCCTGGTCCCTGCCTTCCGAGGTTCTGTTCCTGGTCCTATTATTATCATTTAGTCTAAATTTAATATAAAACCCCATGTATCATCATTTCTTGAAAGCAATTGTTTATACGTTTTGTGCAATTGCACTTAACATACAGATGCAGCCAAGTTCCTTGACGATGTTGTCACGTTTTGTTTCTGCCAGGGGGAATAAATACCAAAATTCACCACCAGGTGGCGCATGGTCTATGGCATTTTCTGTTGTGTTTTGCTGACAAGTCTTTGCACTCTAGCACCATCTAGATGGTGGAAATGGTGTCTGGACCTGGTGAGACAAATTGTGAAAACTTGCTGGCTGCATGTTATAGACAGGAAAGGTAATTTAGACAGTGGTTAAAGGACACTAGAACTAACAGAAATTACAATTTAATAACAAATAGAACTTAAATTATTTACACAAGTACAAACCAGAAATGATGTCAATTCATCTGAATTTATTTTTTTATTATATTTTTAGTCCTCCTTTCAATTATATTAATGTATTGTGAAATCCTCCTTATCTGTAAGCCTGAGACTTGGACAGCACTGATGAGACATTGGTACTGCTCCTGGTCCCGTGCTGCTATATGTAATGAGTTATTTGTGTTTTTGCCACAGAACCAGTAAAAGCTGAAGATATCCTGATCCATCACAATGTCACTGGAATGGGAACGTGTAACATTACCCTGACCTGTGCCGTGGCCCAACCAGAAGTGACCGTCTCTTGGGATGAAACCAATCAGATCGGCACAGAGGTGGAAGGAGACACTCTTCACATCTATAATGTAGTTACAAATGTTACTTACAGTTGTACAGCACGGAATCCCATCAGCAGGGCCTCCAGATCTATAAATCCCTGGGATCTCTGTTATAAAGGTAATGATTTGTCTCTTCTATTTGCCCCCAACTAGAGCATCTCTGCCTTACAGTATCTTCTGGGGGTAATTTGTCTTTTATGCTGCCCAGTGTGTATAGGAGGCACCCTGGGATTATGAGACGCTCTTCGGGTTTTACTTGTAATATAATAAGTGGCGATTTGGTTTCTTTACCCATTTCCCAAGTGGCTTTATCTGGGAGTCTTCAGCTTTTATAGGGACCCATTTAACTTGATAAAGGAAGATAATTCCCCTTACAAAGAGAATTAAGGCATTGAGCTTGGTGCAAAAGTTCCTTGAGCTCATGTAGGTAATGACAGTAGGATGTTGGGGTTCCATTACAGAGTTGGTGAGAAAAAGATTCACATGACTGGGATATATTCATGCCATGTTGTACCGGTGTGGATAGAATGGGTAAAAGGGAAGGTAACTCTACAGTAGCCCCAACCTTTAGCGTGTGATGAAGCAGTGGAGTCAATTATCTGGGGCCCTAGGTAGTTCTCAAGACTTTAAATCTCAAGGTCTATTGGACCTTGTTCAACCTACTCATTCCAGCTATTTATAAAGAAGCAGAACCAGCCATGCACATTCCACCCAAAACCCTCTTCTGCTGAGTCCTTATTGCTCTTTAGGTTACGGCTGCTCTATGTGAGCTCAGACGGGGATACAAGATGGGTTTGCTAAACGCAGTTCCATTAAAGAAGAAGGAAAGGTTCAATCACTTCAGGGGGTCAAATGTTAGCTTCTCAGAGATGTGGTTTGGAAGTCAGCTCAGCTTTTATACTGGGACACAGGACACAGTAAAGCATTTCCGGCATAAATAGAAACAATAGTACCTGCCTGTTACTAGGAGCAGAGCCAGAGGGACCGAGACCTGCAACTGTTGCACCTTTCAGTGAGAATGCGTTGGAAGAGAATCAGATCATGAAAGACCAGGGTGTCCCACCTCCAGATCTGGGAAAGATTTAAAAACATCTTTGGAAGGTAAGACTTTTGGCAACCCCACCCCCAGTAATTAAGCTTTTAATTAAAGAATATTCATCTAAAATTATTTTCATTCTCTTTCAGGTAAAACAAAAGGAAAACAGACAGTACAGAAAGGCCCCACAGCCACAAATACCAGTTTTACACAGTAATTGTACAATAATTGCTAATTGCAGACAACAGTGAAATGATCAGTAGTGCCCCTTACTCATTCTCTCTCATTGGTGAATAATGAGATTCACTTGTATATATGTATCTACCCACCCACGGCATGGAAATAGATGGCCAACTCTTGACCAGCTCCTACTAAGGTCTCCTTCCAAGAAGCTCCAAGCTACTTTGCAGTCACCTCAGCCTTTACTCATTCTTGTTCATTCAAACTAGAAGTGGAACGGGAGTCAGAGACCATAAATATGTTGCTTCTCTAGAGTTCTGAGTGAGTTACTGGGGAGTTGGTTCTACTCAGGGCCGAAAGCTTGTACCCCAACTCCAAAAGCAAAACAAGAGGGATATAATTATATAACAGAATGTTGGAATGTTGTTTGTTATTTAATAAAACTGTGTTTATCCATAAACTGTTGTGCTTGTGTATTTAGACTGTTTTTGTTATTTAAAGTACTTAAGAGTGTAGTCTGCCCCCAAGGAAGTAATTTCTCTCCAATGAATAAAGAGAAGCCACTACATGTTCTGTCTCTTTGGTCCCCGCTCGCTGGAGGAGTCGGTGCTGAAAGGCCTGAAATGGAGGTAGGTTCCAGTAGGCGAAGTAAGTGCCAGGAAAGGTCTGTAATTGCTCACTGTAGGAGTGAGAGGCAGGATCAGGGTAGTTAGCAGAGCAGCTAGAGGCTCCAACAAGGAGACCATGAAGGGTCAGGCTCAGGGATAGGAGATAGGGATAGTCAGGCTCAGGGATAGGAGATTTCTGGAGTTATTCCCCACTATGAGCTTCGCCTAGTGCTGAGGGCTGTTTCACCAAGGCAGTGAGTATTACCCAGCACCCAGTCACAAGCTCACTGCATCCCAATGGATATTCAGTTCAGAGCTGGAGATAGGGAGGCTAACTGTAAACTCTGAGCACCCGCGGCCAGATTAATAACAACTGAAAGAAATCCTGCTTTCCTGAAGCCTCAAGGATACAAAAATGAGGATCCCATTGGTGTGAGGCATCAGTGCTAACCAGTGGGTCACCATGAATATCAGGCTAGAGGTACAATGCAGGTGTCAGACCTCTGACTTCAGTTCCTTCCACTGCAGCCTGTGCCGCTGTGTCCACTGCAGCCTGTGCCGCTGTGTACCCTGCAGCCTGTGCCCCTGTGTACCCTGCAGCCTGTGCCCCTGTGTACCCTGCAGCCTGTGCCCCTGTGTACCCTGCAGCCTGTGCCCCTGTGTACCCTGCAGCCTGTGCCCCTGTGTACCCTGCAGCCTGTGCCCCTGTGTACCCTGCAGCCTGTGCCGCTGTGTACCCTGCAGCCTGTGCCCCTGTGTACCCTGCAGCCTGTGCCGCTGTGTACCCTGCAGCCTGTGCCCTTTAACTGGGCTTTGGGCACGTGGGTGTATCCATGTTGATTTCTTGAACGCTCGCTGTAATCCTGTAAAGCCCTGTGAGCCCTACGAGCCCTGTGATACACTCCCCTTTATCAGTCCCAAAAAGAACCAACCATCCCATTATGTCTTATAATATTTGCTGTATTTTTAACACAGAGTTAGTGCTTCTTTAAAACAAATGACCACTTCCCCTGTGAATGTGTGTATTTTGGTACAAGAGGGAGAGAGGGGAAGGCAGTTGAGAGAAGAGAGAGAAAGAGAAATGTCTCCCATCAGATGCCTGCTGCTCACTTTCCTACTGACAGGTAAGTTTATGGGCTACTACTGACGAGGCTTCTCTGCTCTGTTTAGAAATGGGGAGACCTGCAGCAAGGCCTCTGGATACAGCACTAACTGCAATAGTGCCAGCCCTCTGCTGCTTATTAGTAAGAGCCCAGGCACAGGGCTAGAATGCTACAATGAGGGTCTGTGGCAACACTAGTACAGCTGTAATGGAGACAGTCCCCTAGTGGGAAAAAGAAGGGCATTCATTCCAGTGATGAAAACATAATTTTGCCTTCTTTAGGGTTACCACCTGTTTTACTGTGAATACTGGCCTTTGGGTTGGGGCAGCAATGATATCACAGGGCAGGTAAATGGGCGGGCTGGGCAAGGGAATTGGTGGATGAGGAGGAGAAATGGGCAGGTAAATGGGCGGGCTGGGCAAGGGAATTGGTGGATGAGGAGAAATGGGCAGGTAAATGGGCGGGCTGGGCAAGGGAATTGGTGGATGAAGGGGAGAAATGGGCAGGTAAATGGGCGGGCTGGGCAAGGGAATTGGTGGATGAAGGGGAGAAATGGGCAGGTAAATGGGCGGGCTGGGCAAGGGAATTGGTGGATGAAGGGGAGAAATGGGCAGGTAAATGGGCGGGCTGGGCAAGGGAATTGGTGGATGGGGAGGAGAAATGGGCAGGTAAATGGGCAGGTGGGGCAGGTAAATGGGTGGGCCAGAGGCTGGTCTGTGTGTAAAAGGGGGTAATCGGCTGTGGAGAGAGTCACGAGTGGGAGGGATGTATAGGTGAGCTTGCCATCTTTACAAATTGGCTGGCAGATATTGCTAGTATGTCTGTTATACCGGCACTGGCCCTGAAGGGCAGCAACCCCACTTATAGGCCCCTGGTAAGGCCTCACCTTGAGTATGCAGTGCAGTTTTGGGCTCCAGTCCTTAAGAAGGATATTAATGAGCTGGAGAGAGTGCAGAGACTGCAACTAAACTGGTAAAGGGGATGGAAGATTTAAACTATGGGGTTAGACTGTCAGGGGGACCCAGTGCAGAGTGAAGCAGAAGTAGAATAATTTAGGGGTGGCATGCCACCGCACCAGAATAATTTGCTCCCATGTGGAGTAATGGGGAGAGGACGCGCAGAAACTTTAGCGCATACTCTCCCCACCGCTTTGAATGAATTAAGTGGCGCTCGGCGGCGGGGGGGGGGGTTTCGCATGCGTGAGGCTTGGGGGCCTCGGGGCCTTGCACACAAGGGAGTCTGACTGCAGGGTAGCATTATAAAGCATATGTAAATTATATTTATAAAGCAAACATAGGTGGATTTTAATGAAGGCTCGGCTAAGCCTGCCCAAACCAAATCGTATATATACAGCCTCACAGGCCTCACAAGCAGACTTTTTCCAGAATTTTATTTTAAAGCTTTTTACCTCTGTCAAAGTTACTGCCCCAGGTTAAGTTGTGGGCAGGGAGTGAGGCTGACAGAGTTACAGGTGGGCGGGGTAAAGGGGAGGAAGTAGTGAAGGAACAGGAAGTGCACAGTTACTGCCTAGGGGGAGAAGAAGCTCTGTCTTAGCTCTATCATCAGTGTGTCAGGGTCAATGAATAAAATGTATAATGTAATTCTGTAAATATCTCCCTACACAGTGCCACTATCAGTGCCTGGCTCATAGCGTAAATCACTAACACTGAATGGGCATAACTACAGGGAGAGGTTTCACTCACATTGGTTTATTCAATTCCAGCTTCTAAGTGTGTTTTTTTCTGCTTGTCTCATTACTCGAGTCTCTTCTTTCTTCGCTTTTAAAACATTTTATTGAAGTTATACAATAAACATGTAGGATGAATAAAGAAACGTTTCCTCAAGGATAATTTTGCTCATGTTCGTGAATTATTGAAATAAATCTATATATGCAGCATTTTATAAATCTGATCCTTATTACTTATATCTATAGCAGTGCTGTCCAACTTCTGTGGTACCGAGGGCCGGAATTTTTCCGACCTACATGGTGGAGGGCCGATAATGGAAACCAGTTTTGACCACTCCCCTTTATGAAACTGCACCCACTTGAAACCACACCCATGTTATCACATGACCATACCCATATTAATGGTTGTAGTACAGCAAAAACCTGCCATACTCTGCCTGCCCTACCCTGCCTGTGTGTGCCATACTCTGCCTTCCCTACCCTGCCTGTGTGTAGGGAAGGCAGAGTATGGCACACACAGGCAGGGTAGGGCAGGCAGAGTATGGCACACACAGGCCAAGTATGGCACAAACCAGCCAAGAATGGCACACACAGTGAAAGTATGGCACACAGGCAGGGTAGGGAAGGCAGAGTATGGCACACACAGGCAGGGTAGGGAAGGCAGAGTATGGCACACACAGGCAGGGTAGGGAAGGCAGAGTATGGCACACATTTATCAATTTCTGGGGTTTTTGTGCTAAGGAGACTGGTAAAATGCTTGATAACACCTCCTCTTTTTTAATGTGTAATAGAGCGAAACTAGGAGATAACTTTATATTTAAATGCAACCTGTGGTTCAAGAATCTTCCCACCATGTTCCAGAAGTTACCAATCTTCGGACAAGACCATAGGTAGTGGAATATGTATTTAACAAAAGCTCATAAATACAAAAGTGGTTTCAATAGGTGGTGTGAGAAAGACGTTTTAGAGAACTTCCTTATACAGTAAACAGGAAGACTGTTACGCTAAATATAAATATGTATATAGCTTTAAAGAATATGCCATTCTTTACGTTTTTAGGTCCAAAGACCTGGTTAAGCCACAGAAAGAGAAACAGTTGACAGTGCAGTAACTGGGTATAAAACCTTCTGCCTGGCCATCAACATTCTGAAAACTGGGCAGAAATCCCCACCCCTGGTGTCATCAACAGAAAATGGTGGCTTGCCCCACCCCCAAGATGCAGATCAGTAGCACTTCCTGTAATGCTGCAGTGCATTGTGGGAGCTGTGACTCAATATAGTGGGGGGAGGGGTGCAAGCCGCTGTAAAGCACAAGTGGGAAGTGTTTGTTCTAAAAAAAAAAAAAGAGCTGCTGTTTGTTGTGAATATCCATTTTTTTTATTTTTATAAACCAAGTCTACTGAATACGAGTTTTGCTTATTTTCCTTTTATGGAGGTCTGTTAAATAAAACTATTATCTTTCTGACACAAATCCCCATGCCTCACTGTTGCTTCTTTTTAGCCATTGTATTTGGGCTCCTATAATCCAACTGACTCTGCTAATGGTTCTGGTGAGCAGGATTAAAGCTATATTCTAATAACCAGTGATGGGCCTGCATGTTGGGTTGGGCTAGCAGGTAACAGATGTGGGTGTATCTGGTATGGTTTCAGTTGTTTATTAATGTTTTTATATGTTGCTATTACCAATGGATAAAGTACGTTAGCTCCACAGTTACCGCTCTTTTCCCTTCTTGTGGCAGAAAGTATTGGAATAACCTGCCTGAATGTTTTTGGGAATGGAATTCAACCAATAGGAAACCTACACAGGGACAAAGAGAACATGCAGTGCCCTGATTATGCCTGAACTACCCCAGTGATACAGGGCAACAGTGCCAACCATTGGGTCCCATGAATATCAGCCTAGGTGTAGGTATCCTGTATGTATGTAATATATGTATTTGCCAGGCTGGCACTAGCACAGTGCAGAGCTGCTATACAATCCCATAGAGCTGAAACAGAATATTTTAGCAAAATATCTCACACCTTTCACCTCAGCTCTTCAGTTTCCTTCCTGCGATGATTCTTTGTTTTTATTTTTAGTGTCTTATGGTTTTTGGTCATTTCTTTAAGGCCTGGTTACCTGTCTGTCTGATGCCCCTTTTGGTGGGCTGTGTGCAGCAGCCATGGTGCCAGGGTAGGACTGTCACTAATCTAGAGATCTGTCAGCCATAATCCCACAGATCTCTTATTTACTCCTAAATGAAAAGGCAGGGATTGGCACGCCAATAAGTAGCACAGAAGAACTTAATTCAAGCCAAATCAGTGGGCAAGGTAGTCTCCAAACTGGTGTTGTTGCCATAATGGCAGATTTGGTGGCATCTCTTGGCACCAAGCTTGACAGCCATGTGCCAATTTTCTATTCACCCTGTGAGGTGGAGTAGTTAATCTAGAGCAGGGCTGTTCAACTGGTGGCCGTCCTTATGTGTCCCCCCCCACCTGTGTGGCTGCTGTGACTTCTTACCTTTGTGTAAGCTTTAAATGGGATCGTCTAGGAAGATTTTCATTCATCCAGGTCATGGTATATCTAGTATAAATAAATTTAAACCAACTGGACCAAACAAGTCCAGTTGCTTTAAATTTATTTATACTAGATTTAAATGGTATCAGTACTGAGATTAACTGGCCCCATGCATGGTTCACACCTCCATCTCAGACTGTAAGTTCCCACATTGTTCACCTGATCACACCTCACAGACTGTAGCAGCAGCTCCAGCATTGTGTCATTGTATGTACTGCAGTAGAACTATTCATTTTAGAGTGGTCATGATCAGTTACTTACATAGAGACAATAGTTTTCCCTGTCTTCTTCCCTACTGTGCCTGCCCTATGCTGCCTGTGTGTGCCATAATCTGCCTGCCCTATGCTGCCTGCGTGTGCCATACTCTGCCTGCCCTATGCTGCCTGTGTGTGCCATACTCTGACAGCCTGTATACTGGTCTGCCTGTATAACTGCAAAGTAATGGGCTTTATTCCCATTATGTCTCATAATACTTGTAATTGAAATATAGAGTTAGTGCTGCTTCGAAACAAATGACCACTTCCCCTGTGAATGTGTGTAAGTTTGGGTACAAGAGGGTGTGAGAGAAGGGAAGGCAGTTGAGAGAAGAGAGAGAAAGAGAAGAGAAATGTCTCCCATCAGGTGCCTGCTGCTCACTTTCCTACTGACAGGTACCTTTATACTGACTATTCCCCTTCTATCCCATTCCTATTCCCTCTGTATAATAATCCCCTGTCCCAGGGTTCCCTGCTCTATTCCCCGTACCCATTCCCCATCTACCCCATTCCTATTCCCTCTGTATAATAATCCCCTGTCCCGGGGTTCCCTGCTCTATTCCCCGTACCCATTCCCCATCTACCCCATTCCTATTCCCTCTGTATAATAATCCCCTGTCCCAGGGTTCCCTGCTCTATTCCCCGTACCCATTCCCCATCTACCCCATTCCTAATCCCTCTGTATAATAATCCCCTGTCCCGGGGTTCCCTGCTCTATTCCCCGTACCCATTCCCCATCTACCCCATTCCTAATCCCTCTGTATAATAATCCCCTGTCCCGGGGTTCCCTGCTCTATTCCCCGTACCCATTCCCCATCTACCCCATTCCTATTCCCTCTGTATAATAATCCCCTGTCCCAGGGTTCCCTGCTCTATTCCCCGTACCCATTCCCCATCTACCCCATTCCTATTCCCTCTGTATAATAATCCCCTGTCCCGGGGTTCCCCGCTCTATTCCCCGTACCCATTCCCCATCTACCCCATTCCTATTCCCTCTGTATAATAATCCCCTGTCCCGGGGTTCCCTGCTCTATTCCCCGTACCCATTCCCCATCTACCCCATTCCTATTCCCTCTGTATAATAATCCCCTGTCCCGGGGTTCCATGCTCTATTCCCCGTACCCATTCCCCATCTACCCCATTCCTATTCCCTCTGTATAATAATCCCCTGTCCCGGGGTTCCCTGCTCTATTCCCCGTACCCATTCCCCATCTACCCCATTCCTATTCCCTCTGTATAATAATCCCCTGTCCCGGGGTTCCCTGCTCTATTCCCCGTACCCATTCCCCATCTACCCCATTCCTATTCCCTCTGTATAATAATCCCCTGTCCCAGGGTTCCCTGCTCTATTCCCCGTACCCATTCCCCATCTACCCCATTCCTATTCCCTCTGTATAATTATCCCCTGTCCCGGGGTTCCCTGCTCTATTCCCGTACCCATTCCCCATCTACCCCATTCCTATTCCCTCTGTATAATAACCCCCTATCCCAGGGTTCCCCGCTCTATTCCCCGTACCCATTCCCCATCTACCCCATTCCTATTCCCTCTGTATAATAATCCCCTGTCCCGGGGTTCCCCGCTCTATTCCCCGTACCCATTCCCCATCTACCCCATTCCTATTCCCTCTGTATAATAATCCCCTGTCCCGGGGTTCCCTGCTCTATTCCCCGTACCCATTCCCCATCTACCCCATTCCTATTCCCTCTGTATAATAATCCCCTGTCCCGGGGTTCCCTGCTCTATTCCCCGTACCCATTCCCCATCTACCCCATTCCTATTCCCTCTGTATAATAACCCCCTATCCCAGGGTTCCCCGCTCTATTCCCCGTACCCATTCCCCATCTACCCCATTCCTATTCCCTCTGTATAATAATCCCCTGTCCCGGGGTTCCCCGCTCTATTCCCCGTACCCATTCCCATCTACCCCATTCCTATTCCCTCTGTATAATTATCCCCTGTCCCGGGGTTCCCTGCTCTATTCCCCGTACCCATTCCCCATCTACCCCATTCCTATTCCCTCTGTATAATAACCCCCTATCCCAGGGTTCCCCGCTCTATTCCCCGTACCCATTCCCCATCTACCCCATTCCTATTCCCTCTGTATAATTATCCCCTGTCCCGGGGTTCCCTGCTCTATTCCCCGTACCCATTCCCCATCTACCCCATTCCTATTCCCTCTGTATAATAACCCCCTATCCCAGGGTTCCCCGCTCTATTCCCCGTACCCATTCCCCATCTACCCCATTCCTATTCCCTCTGTATAATAATCCCCTGTCCCGGGTTCCCCGCTCTATTCCCCGTACCCATTCCCCATCTACCCCATTCCTATTCCCTCTGTATAATAACCCCCTATCCCAGGGTTCCCCGCTCTATTCCCCGTACCCATTCCCCATCTACCCCATTCCTATTCCCTCTGTATAATAATCCCCTGTCCCGGGGTTCCCTGCTCTATTCCCCGTACCCATTCCCCATCTACCCCATTCCTATTCCCTCTGTATAATAATCCCCTGTCCCGGGGTTCCCTGCTCTATTCCCCGTACCCATTCCCCAACTACCCCATTCCTATTCCCTCTGTATAATAATCCCCTGTCCCAGGGTTCCCTGCTCTATTCCCCATACCCATTCCCCTTCTACCCCATTCCTATTCCCTCTGTATAATAATCCCCTGTCCCGGGGTTCCCTGCTCTATTCCCCGTACCCATTCCCCATCTACCCCATTCCTATTCCCTCTGTATAATAATCCTCTGTCCCAGGGTTCCCTGCTCTATTCCCCGTACCCATTCCCCTTCTACCCCATTCCTATTCCCTCTGTATAATAATCCCCTGTCCCAGGGTTCCCTGCTCTATTCCCCGTACCCATTCCCCATCTACCCCATTCCTATTCCCTCTGTATAATAATCCCCTGTCCCAGGGTTCCCTGCTCTATTCCCCGTACCCATTCCCCATCTACCCCATTCCTATTCCCTCTGTATAATAATCCCCTGTCCCAGGGTTCCCTGCTCTATTCCCCGTACCCATTCCCCAACTACCCCATTCCTATTCCCTCTGTATAATAATCCCCTGTCCCGGGGTTCCATGCTCTATTCCCCGTACCCATTCCCCTTCTACCCCATTCCTATTCCCTCTGTATAATAATCCCCTGTCCCAGGGTTCCCTGCTCTATTCCCCGTACCCATTCCCCATCTACCCCATTCCTATTCCCTCTGTATAATAATCCCCTGTCCCGGGGTTCCCTGCTCTATTCCCCGTACCCATTCCCCATCTACCCCATTCCTATTCCCTCTGTATAATAATCCCCTGTCCCGGGGTTCCCTGCTCTATTCCCCGTACCCATTCCCCATCTACCCCATTCCTAATCCCTCTGTATAATAATCCCCTGTCCCGGGGTTCCCTGCTCTATTCCCCGTACTTACAGCCCATAGCCCTGTATTACTTGTCTGTCTGGGGCAATAGGATCTCAGCCCATAGCCCCTTATTACTGGTCTGTCTGGGGCAATAGGATCTCAGCCCATAGCCCTGTATTACTGGTCTGTCTGGGGCAATAGGATCTCAGCCCATAGCCCTGTATTACTGGTCTGTCTGGGGCAATAGGATCTCAGCCCATAGCCCCGTATTACTGGTCTGTCTGGGGCAATAGGATCTCAGCCCATAGCCCTGTATTACTGGTCTGTCTGGGGCAATAGGATCTCAAATTATTATACAACACAGATCAGCGCAATAAGCTAAGGAAATAAGAAAATACAACCATCTAGTGTGACTATGAAGATTTTCATTCATCCAGGTCATGGTATATCTAGTATAAATAAATTTAAAGCAACTGGACTTGTTTGGTAATCATTGAAGACGTTTCACTACTCATCCGAGCAGCTTCTTCAGTTCAACTGACTGGTATGGGAAGTCCTCAGCATATATACTCTTCCACTAATCCAATCACAATGGCACTATGTAACTCTTCAGAAAGGTGACATCTGAAACTCACAGAGGTGTGAATGCTGTGGAGTTACTCTTCAAAGCAGGTGTTACTTGTTAGAGTTGCATGAATGGATGTGTGAAGAGTTCTGAAACTGCCAGGGTACAGATGTTAGAACAGCATTGTATGTAGCAGACAGATGGTGTCGAAGTCCCCCGCCTCTGTTAAGGGATGGTTTCTCCACTTTGACATGAATGGCCTCTTTTACACCTCTTTCAAACCAGCGGTCTTCTTTGTCCAAAATGTGGACGTTGCTATTTTCAAAGGAGTGTCCCTTGTCTTTTAGGTGTAGAAAGACAGCAGAGTCCTGGCCTGTAGTGTTCGCCCTCCTATGCTGAGCCATTCGCTTGGAGAGCAGTTGCTTTGTCTCACCAATGTAAAGGTCTGTGCACTCCTCGCTACACTGGACTGCGTATACAACATTGCTTTGTTTTTCCTTTGGTGTTGGATCCTTTGGGTGTACAAGTTTTTGTCTCAGTGTGTTGCCAGGTTTGAAAAACACAGGGATGTGGTGTTTGTTGAAAATTCTCCTGAGTTTCTCCGACACTCCTGCTACATAGGGGATGACTATATTGCGCCTTCTCTCTGCCTCAGGACGGTTATTCCTTTTGGTGTTCCTGTTGGGCTTAGTTGCTATTGTTTTGACAAAGGCCCAGTCTGGGTAGCCACAAGCTTTCAGTGCTCCTCTGAGATGTTTACATTCCTTGTCCTTGGACTCTGTATCAGTTGTTACACTTTCCGCCCTGTGGTGTAGAGTTCTAATGACACCCAGTTTGTGTTCCAGCGGATGGTGGGAATCAAACAACAGATATTGATCCGTATGAGTGGGTTTCCTGTATACTTCTGTTTTCAAGATACCCCCCTCTTGAATGGATATCTAACATTCCAAAAAAGCAAGTTTGTTCTCATGGACATCCTCCCTTGTGAACTTGATGTTGTTGTCCACTGAGTTAATGTGTTCTGAAAAGGCCGCCACTTCAATGGATCTGATTTTAACCCACGTGTCATCTACATACCTGAACCAGTGACTTGGTGTAGTTC
Source organism: Xenopus tropicalis (assembly GCF_000004195.4). Classification (NCBI taxonomy): domain Eukaryota; kingdom Metazoa; phylum Chordata; class Amphibia; order Anura; family Pipidae; genus Xenopus; species Xenopus tropicalis. The sequence goes on along the minus strand of NC_030684.2, from coordinate 136,683,522 downwards.
CATTGAATGTGAGTAGGGCCTTCCTTTCCACTTCCTCCATATACAAGTTGGCTACAATGGGAGAAACTGGTGAACCCATTGCACAGCCATGTTTTTGCCTGTAAAATTGGTCCTTGTATTTGAAGTATGTGGTGTTAAGGCACAAATCTAACAATAAACATACTTGATTCGGACTGAGTTTCGTTCTGCTGCTGAGGGTGTCATCTTTCTGCAGTCGATTTCTTACAGTCTCAGTAGCCTCTGTGGTAGGTATACATGTGAACAGTGAAGTGACATCATATGATACCATAGTTTCTTCTGCCTCTAGTTTGACTCCTTGAATCTTGTTGACAAACTCTTTGGCATTTTGGATATGATGCACTGTTTTACCTACCAATGGGGCTAAGATGTTAGCCAAGTATTTTGCAATGCTGTAAGTCACTGAATTGATGCTGCTGACAATAGGCCTGAGTGGTGCTCCATCTTTATGTATGTTGGGGAGTCCATATAAGCATGGTGTAGCTTCTCTGGGGTACAGGCGGTGGTATAAAGCTCGATCAATGGCTTCCTCCTTTTCAAGTTGTTGTAGGCAATCTATCACCTTTTTCTTGTAACGAGGAGTGCACCGACCTTTACATTGGTGAGACAAAGCAACTGCTCTCCAAGCGAATGGCTCAGCATAGGAGGGCGAACACTACAGGCCAGGACTCTGCTGTCTTTCTACACCTAAAAGACAAGGGACACTCCTTTGAAAATAGCAACGTCCAAATTTTGGACAAAGAAGACCGCTGGTTTGAAAGAGGTGTAAAAGAGGCCATTCATGTCAAAGTGGAGAAACCATCCCTTAACAGAGGCGGGGGACTTCGACACCATCTGTCTGCTACATACAATGCTGTTCTAACATCTGTACCCCGGCAGTTTCAGAACTCTTCACACATCCATTCATGCAACTCCAAAAAGTAACACCTGTTTGAAGAGTAACTCCACAGCATTCACACCTCTGTGAGTTTCAGATGTCACCTTTCTGAAGAGTTACATAGTGCCATTGTGATTGGATTAGTGGAAGAGTATATATGCTGAGGACTTCCCATACCAGTCAGTTGAACTGAAGAAGCTGCTCGGATGAGTAGTGAAACGTCTTCAATGATTACCAAACAAGTCCAGTTGCTTTAAATTTATTTATACTAGATAAACCATCTAGTGTATTAAAAACTAATTATTTTTGATACACCCTTGTGCTTTATTTATAATTTAAGCAGTGAAGAGAGGGATATAAAAGATTTTTTTTAACCTGCCAGTGCTTTCTTCTAATTATATAATGTCCTTTGTGCATGTAACAGAATGGCTCCTCACATAAACTTCAGTTTTATTTTCAGGAGGCTGAAGTCCTTCAGTGTCAAGGAGTGAGTTAGGAAGCATTGCCGATGTCTCCTCTCCCTCCTGTGTTCTACCGTGCTCTGGGCCAGATGTGACGGTCACTCCATAGGCGGAGGGTGACTTTTTTGTTTGGGGGGGCTAAAGATGTGCCATACACAGACTGACCTAAAGCTAATGTGAGACTTAGTGGATTCACTGCTGGTGTAAAAGATTAACCTCCCAACTACCTCTTGTGTTTCCCACTGACTCCCAGGGATACTGCGCTAAAGTGTGGTTTTTTTCACCCTAAATTGCTTAGGATGTAAAAGTATCCATGCACTTCTGCGAGGGGATCTCCATCTATTTGTGTTTGGGATCAGTTAGCTTAAATGTGTTTTAGTTTGTTTTATAGAGAGAAAGGCAGTGGGTGCTGACACCCCAGGCACATTATATACAGTGAGATACAGTCTGTATTTACAGAACCAGCGCATTATATGCAGTGAGATATAGTCTGTATATACAGAACCAGCACATTATATACAGTGAGACGCAGTCTGTATATACAGAACCAGCACATTATATACAGTGAGACAGTCTGTATATACAGAACCAGCACATTACTGTATATACAGCGAGACACAGTTTGTATATACAGAACCATCATATTATATGCAGTGAGATAGAACATGTGTTACACTGGACTCCTCTTCTACAGGATGGGCCTTTGCTAAGGGGAAGTTTCTCTATGGAGGGTGTTGTGTAACTACACCTCCCACTGCCAAGTGTACATGCAAGGTTTAAATGAACTGACTGATGCCAGAAGCTCTTGCAAAACAGAATAACAGATGATTTATTTGTCCCAGACAAAAGATGTGAATGCAGGGTTAACAATACTCACACTCCTAGGAGGATAGCAATTTCTCAGCAGTACAATTGATGGTAAAAGAGATCAAGAATAAGAAGTATGGATGTCCCCCAGTTTAAGGGCAGGGTAAAGATAACCAACAGAGTGGCAAGAAGATATAAAGTCCACCAGTTTATCCCACCTTGGATAAGTGCTGGCAGGGTTAAGACTAATCTATGATCCTTGGCACTACTGTGTTCCTATACTCCGGCAGTAAGCCTGTAGGGGACAAAGTCTGGGCACCCCTGGGTTACAGCCTGCAGATCCTTCTTTTCAGTCTTCATTTCTGCACGGCCTTCAGTTTGTAATATTACATTACATTATATTAACATTTATTTATAAAGCGCCAACATATCCCGCAGCGCTGTACAATAAGTGGGTTACATACATTGGACATACAGAGTAACATATAAAGCAACCAATAACCGATACAAGAGGGGAAGAGAGCCCTGCCCAAAAGAGCTTACACTCTACATTATTATTATTATTATTATTAACATTTATTTATAAAACGCCAACATATCCCCCAGCGCTGTACAATAAGTGGGTTACATACATTGGGCATACAGAGTAACATATAAAGCAATCAGTAACCGATACAAGAGGTGAAGAGAGCCCTGCCCAAAAGAGCTTACACTCTACATTATTATTATTATTATTATTATTAACATTTATTTATAAAGCGCCAACATATCCCGCAGCGCTGTACAATAAGTGGGTTCCATACATTGGACATACAGAGTAACATATAAAGCAATCAGTAACCGATACAGGAGGGGAAGAGAGCCCTGCCCAAAAGAGCTTACACTCTACATTATTATTATTATTATTATTATTATTATTAACATTTATTTATAAAGCGCCAACATATCCCGCAGCGCTGTACAATAAGTGGGTTCCATACATTGGACATACAGAGTAACATATAAAGCAATCAGTAACCGATACAGGAGGGGAAGAGAGCCCTGCCCAAAAGAGCTTACACTCTACATTATTATTATTATTATTAACATTTATTTATAAAGCGCCAACATATCCCGCAGCGCTGTACAATAAGTGGGTTACATACATTGGGCATACAGAGTAACATATAAAGCAACCAGTAACCGATACAGGAGGGGAAGAGAGCCCTGCCCAAAAGAGCTTACACTCTACATTATTATTATTAACATTTATTTATAAAGCGCCAACATATCCCGCAGCGCTGTACAATAAGTGGGTTCCATACATTGGACATACAGAGTAACATATAAAGCAACCAGTAACCGATACAGGAGGGAAAGAGAGCCCTGCCCAAAAGAGCTTACACTCTACATTATTATTATTAACATGTATTTATAAAGCGCCAACATATCCCGCAGCGCTGTACAATAAGTGGGTTCCATACATTGGGCATACAGAGTAACATATAAAGCAATCAGTAACTGATACAGGAGGGGAAGAGAGCCCTGCCCAAAAGAGCTTACACTCTACATTATTATTATTATTATTATTATTAACATTTATTTATAAAGCGCCAACATAAGAGCTTACAATCTACAAGATATCTCCTCAGCCCTGTCTGCATCTGTGCCTTGATTGGTCAGTTTTACTGTCTGTCAAGAAAGCTGTGCTCTGATTGGAGAAGCCACAAGAAGAAGGATCCAATCAGAGCCCAGCTGATTACAGCAGAACGGAGCTTGCAGGAAAGAGAAATGTAAGATTTCCCTGATGTTAAAGGTTCCAGAGTAGTGCAAAAATGTAGTGAGGTTTTCTTTTATTTTAAGGTTTGTGGAGGCCCAGCCCCTCCTAGCCTTATTGAAAATCTGCCTATGATCTGGGCGGCTAAGTGGCAGATGGGATTTAATGTGGATAAATGTAAGGTCATGCACCTGGGATGTAACAATATGCCCCCACTTATACCCTTAATGGGACTGCACTAGGCAAATCCATAATGGAGAAGGAGCTTGGAGTCCTTGTAGATAATAAACTTGGCTGTAGCAAGCAATGCCAGGCAGCAGCTGCAAGGGCAAACAGGGTTTTGAGCTGTATTAAAAGGGGTATAGATTCACGGGAGGAGGGGGTTATTCTTCCCCTTTACAGAGCGCTGGTAAGGCCCCATCTAGAATATGCTGTTCAGTTTTGGGCCAAGTTTTAAAATAAGATATTATTGAATCAAGCCGGCCATACACAGATACATGGCTCTGGCACACGGGGAGATTAGTCGCCCGCGACAAAACTCCCTGTTCGCAGGCGACTAATCTGCCCGAGTTGCCTTCCCCTGCCATCCCACCAGCAACACTGCAAGTCGCCGGTGGGATGGCACACGCCCGCGAACAGGGAGTTTTGTCGCGGGCGACTAATCTCCCCGTGTGCAAGAGCCCTTATGAACGTTTGGATATCGATTGTTCGTTTAAATGCAACGATCTCAAACTAACGTTCAGGCTCAAATTGTGGGATAAAGTCCTAAAAGTAAACCGCATTGTAAGTCCCCCAAAGATATCATCATATACCCAACACATATACAGATTTTTTTTTGTATATGGCCGGCTTTGGAGCCTAAAGAGAGACAACAAAGCTGCTTAAGGGTATAGTTGTAGGTGTGAAGAAAGACTGGCCAAGTTGGGGTTGGTTACACTGGAGAAGAGGCGCTTAAGGGGGACATGATAACTATGTATAAATATATAAGGGGATCATATAATAACCTCTCTAATGTTTTATTTACCAGTAGGTCCTTCCAACGGGCACGAGGGCACCCAGGGACTGGTCCGATTGCCATCTTGGAGTCAGGAAGGAATATTTTGAGGCAAATCAGAGAGGCTTCAGATGGGGTCTCTCCTTTCTCCACACCAATGAGCAGTTAGGCAGGTCCAATAACAAATGATCAATATCCATCAGTCAATATTTTTATCAATAAAGTGCAAACACATATTTCTGAGCAGGTGTCGCCTGTCACTGATACATGTGCTCCTAGTTTGCAAATTTCTTGAAATCTTCCCCATCAATATTGTACCATTTAGGGGCAGGTTGGGGCAGAAGGGCAAATGTCCATGTGTCTGGTAATAGGAGACTTCATTTATAGATGGAAATGTTACAGGGTTTGGAACTCGTAATTTTCTTTTAAGATTTCTGTTTTTGCCTTATTAGATATTTCATGTAACGATGAATGTGGCCCCAGGATAAATGTGCCCGGCGCAGAAGGGGGAGGAGCCACGCTACCGGTGAGGGTACGGGGGCAGATAAAAGACATTACTTGGACTATTAGTGGCAATCATTTTGCTACAACAATACCCAGTCAACCTATTTATATCCGTGATGATCAGTATGAGGGGAGATTGCGCAGTGAGACAAACGGATCCTTAACCCTCACGGATCTAACCAATCAGGACCAGGGAATCTATAGAGCAAGTGTTCTTCTTAAATCAGTTCCCCAGCACCAATGCAAGCAACTGTATTATCTCCAAGTCTACAGTAAGTCTGGAAGTGGGGCAGTCAGGGTACATGTTCCGTTATCACTGCACCATGTTATTAACCCATAAATGGCATTCTGCCCAGTCACTATACAAACAGATTCCCATCTCACCAGTCACAACTGAGCTGCCCCTACATATACTCCACTAGAAATTCAGCCAAACAATTGCCTCTTGCTAAGCTGCCAACAGTGGGGTTCTTGTGCAATTTGCTGTTGGTCTTCAACTTTATTTTTTTATTTATTTAAAGGGCAACTAAAGCATTAAAATAATTTTTTAAATGAACATCAACCAAATGCCAAATAACATACAGCCCTGGATGGGCCTTAAATGTTTGTTTAAGGCTCCCGTGGCGCTGTCCTCCCACTTTACATTCTGGACTTAGCACATACCCGGGAAGACCAGAGATTGGAGGCAAAAGCTTAATAAACTAAGATTAGTGAATGTTATATACAGTACATTATGTGATCCATTGCCTCATGTCATGTAACTGATTGCCCACCAGCATCAGGTTGGCCGTGCCAGTTTGCCCATAAAAGACTAAAGATGTAAAAAGGTCTGTATCAGCTCAAACTGATATGTGATTATACATATAACATCTAGCTTGAGCCCATCTACTGATAAATAACCTCATTGTCTCATTAAAGGGACACTATCATGATGTTTATGGGGCACTGTCTAAATGACACTGTTACACAGCAAATAATTCCCTCTGCCATTTAACCTTTTATTCTTGAACCAACAAATGTATTTGTAGCTGTAATATTGGTGTGTAGGCGCCATCTCAGTGCCTTGTGCCTGAGTCTGAGCTTTCAGCCAGCGCTACACATTAGAACTGCTTTCAGCTAACCTATTGTTTCTCCTACTCCCATGTAACTGGAGGAGTCCCAAGCCGGACTTGGATTTCTTACTATTGAGTGCTATTCTGATACCTACTGGGAGCTGCTATCTTGCTCCCTTCCCATTGTTCTGCTGATCGGCTGCTGGGGGGGAGGGGGGGTATCACTCCAACTTGCAGCGCAGCAGTAAAGTGAGACTGAAGTTTATCAGAGCACAGGTCACATGGCTGTGGCACCCTGGGAAATGAAGAATATGGCTAGCCCCATGGGAAAAACAGATTACAATGCAGGATTCTGCTGGAGAAGCTCTATTAACTGATGGGGTTTATAACAAACATGTTTTCCCATGGCAGTATTGCTTTAAGTGCAAAGACACACAGAGCTACTTAGTAGCAGCCACTTTTTTGCAGCTACTAAATGCCAGAAAAAACCCTACCATAGACTGTACTGAGAAGTAGCTGCTACTAATAGCTCTGTGTGTCTTCACACTAATATCTTCCAATGATTTGTTATTGGTTTCCCATGGTGTGGAAATTCAATTGTAAAAAGAAACTCCACAGGGTATAATTAGTTGCACCACATGTGATACATAATTAGTACAATGGTGTGATTATAGTTTAATAGTATATTATAGGTATTATACCTTCTGTAGAGTTATTTATTGTTCCTTAGGGTGTCGGCATGTCCTCTATTGTGTACCAGGCTGTTCTAATGTGATTAGGAGGTACTGATATAAATAGGGATATTATAGATGCCTCCTAGTGATTCCGCCATTGGAACATATACAATACAGTACCTGTGGGGGTGGGATAAATCTGGAGCAGATTTCAGTTAAGTTGGCCCTACACGTGTAGATTTCTAAAAGATCTTTTCATTGTCTTATGATCAAGCTTCTTATGGAACCAAAGTTTCAAATTATGATTTGTCCATCAACAAAAATATCGTCTAGTATTGAAGCTAGGGAAAACTGGGCAGCTGCCTGCTTGGCCCTGCAAACAGTTGGAGAATGGGCAAATTTCATTTTTAACAATGATAATTTTTAAACCTGCTGATCAATTTTCTGACCGGTGTCGGGTAAAAGATCACTAGATGTATGATCACTCAGTGCTCACTAGCCTTACAATTTTGTCAGATAGCACTGAAATTGTCCGCAATTGAAAATTGAGTCCTACCGTAGGTTCCAGTATTCAAAGGAAGTACTCATCAACAGGTAACAGGCCCCGTGCTGGCTGTACAACTTTCAAATTCAATCCAAATAACCTGGAGAGTACACATGTTCCTCAGTGCAACAGTGTAATTTATTGAGATATCACCGCACTACATGTTTCGGCTAACAGCCTTCCTCAGGTGCATATAAGAGTGACATTAGCAAACAGAATAAATACCTAACACCCCACCAACAAGTTCCACCAGCTCCATAGTGTGGCCAGGTGTATAGATTATCATGAAAAGAAAGTGTACTGCCATCTAGTGGCCTACCTTAAATGGCACCTTAGTAGCAATACACAGATACATTGCATACAGATTAGCTACAAATGTAGAAATGTAGAAAAGGCAGTTTCCTACCAGACAGTAAATTCAGAGAACATTTGCTCTTTTCACATGAATAGGAGTCCATCAAAATAGAAGTTCTTAGCTCTATAACCTGTAAGTAAGAAGTATAGCATTATAAGAAGCATTTGAGGCTCAAGGCTTCATTCATACCCAGTGGTTCAAGGGTTCCATTTGGCCTCATTTTGCAATAGTAGACGTGTTCTGTCTCCCCCTCTCTTTGTCTGATTACACTTTATCAAGCACAGAACGTAATATTATCAATAGAGGATTGGGGTTTATCCCAACCCATACTCCAGACTTTTTTTCTTGGAAAGTAGATCTATTTAAATTTCTGCGTAGAGTGAAACTTAAGATGTGTTTCCCTGAGGAAAAGAAACTGGCTACTAGCCATGATTTAAGTGTTAAGTTGAAACCTAAAAGCAATTATGTACCTGATTTCACTAATGAAGCTCTATCTGTTTTTGAACGGGTGGTAACACACGAGGCTGAGAATTTGTGGGAGAAGTTTAACCATAAGGGGTTCAAGCATAATCTCACTAAAACTAACAGACAGGCTATACATTCCCTACAGAACAATAGGGATATAGTAATTAAAAAAGCGGACAAAGGTGGGGCAACTGTTATCCTGAATAGGGATGCGTATGTATCTGAGGCACTCTCACAACTTAGTAATTTGGAACATTACAAGCATTTACAAACTGATCCAACTTGGGACATTAAGAAAAAGATTGACCTCTGCATAAGCTCTGCTTTTGAGTCATGCATTATTAACAAAAAAACTTTTGATTTCCTAACAGTCACACATCCATGAATACCAGTACTTTACCTCCTGCCCAAAATACATAAAAATTTGGAACATCCACCAGGGTGGCCAATTGTATCATGGGTGGGATCTATTTTGCAGCCACTCTCACAATTTGTAGATGTATACTTACAGGAAATTGTGAAGGGCATACCCCAATGCTTGTGTGATACAACTGATTTTCTCTGTAAATTGCAGAATATAGCACCAATCTCCCCTGATTGGTTTCTATGCAGTATTGATGTACAGTCATTATATACATCAATACCACATGAGGAGGGTATGCACTACATTGAGGAAGCGTTGCTTAATACCAATACTCCACACTCTATGGTATTCTTCCTCATGGAATTACTTACTTTTGTTTTGAAATACAATTACTTCCGCTTTGAAAAAGACTTTTATGTCCAAGTACAAGGCACGGCGATGGGCAGTAATTTGGCACCTAGCTATGCCAACATTTTTATGGATTACCTAGAACGTAAACTTATACTCCAGAATCTATTATATGCGGAATCCATACACTGCTATTTTAGATATGTGGATGATATCTTCATAATCTGGAAATCGAGTGAAATGCAACTGCAGGGATTTCTTGAGCACATCAATTCCCAACACGGTTCAATTAAATTCACCGCAGAACACAGTAAAAACACCATACATTACCTTGACGTACAGGTGTTTAATAAGGAAGGGCACATTGTGACTGACCTATTCTCTAAACCCACAGAAAGAAATAACATCCTCAGACCAGACAGTTACCATACTCCTAACACCATTAAAGGTATACCCAAGGGTCAATTTTTACGCATTAGGCGTATTGCATCTGATGACCAAAGGGACTTACAAAGTGCTAACAAACTCATAAATAAATTCGTTGAAAAAGGATACGATAGGAGGATGCTATGTAAAGTGAGAGATGATGTGCAGAAAATTTACAGAAAGAGTCTACTGGGAAAAAAAACTGCTAAGCACCAAGTAGAACCGAGAATCCCATTCGTCAGTCAATTTGGCCCTCTAAGCAAACAACTAGAAAAAATGATTACACACCATTGGTCTATTCTACAAAAAGATTCAACATTGGGTAGACTTTGTAAGTCACCACCATTGTTTTCGTACAAAAGGGTCAGTAATTTGGCAGACAAATTGGTTAAGTCAGACTTACTGAGAACTGAAAAACGAACCCGTTTCCTTGGCCCTCCAAAATATGGGACTTTTCCCTGCTCAGGGTGCAGTAACTAACTCTATTATTAAGGTGATTCCATTACACATCCTTATAAGGGCCATAAAATACCTATCAGGGGCTACCATACTTGCAACTCTGAGTCTGTGGTATATGCATTAAAATGCCCATGTGGGAAAATGTATACAGGCCAAACTGCTAGACCAGTCAAAACATGAATACGGGAACACAAATACTCTATAACGGCATATGATCCAGAGAAAAAGAAAACAAAGACACCCGTGGGAAAACATTTTTATTTGCACAAACACAGCCCGGCCTCATTACGTTGGTTAGTCTTAGAAGACATGGCCGTCCCAAAGAGAGGGGGAGACAGAACACGTCCACTATTGCAAAATGAGGCAAAATGGATACATATAATGGGAACCCTTGAACCACTGGGTATGAATGAAGCCTTGAGCCTCAAATGCTTCTTATAATGCTATACTTCTTATATACAGGTTATAAAGCTAAGAACTTCTATTTTGATGGACTCCTATTCATGTGAAAAGAGCAAATGTTCTCTCAATTTACTGTCTGGTAGGAAACTGCCTTTTCTACATTTGTAGCTAATCTGTATACAATGTATCTGTATATTGCTACTAAGGTGCCATTTAAAGGTAGGCCACTAGATGGCAGTACACTTTCATTTTTCTGACTGGAGAAGCTACAAGGAGGGAGCTCCGATCAGAGTGCAGCTAATTACAACAGGACTGGAGCTTGCAGGATTGGCTAACCCCCCTAGCTTTATTGAAACCCACCTGTGGAGTTTGACCTACTTTAAAAGTCAGTTCCAACTGGATAATATTTATTATTCTGACAGCTGATATTAAATTGTAAATATATGTAAGTTAATTTCCCCTTAAATTGAGTATAATAGGTAAAGCCATAATAACCATCCCACATTCTCTTTGCATGCAGAGACTCTCACATCAGAAGATATCCTGATCCATACAAATGTCACCCTTAGTGAGACCCACAATGGGCCCTGTACTATTACGGGAACCTTGTCCTGCGCTGTGATTGGCTACAGTATGTAGCTATATATTGTAATTTTTATTTGTGGGCATGAAGTACAGTACCGTATCTACCCATTTTCTTTAAACCAAAATGCCAATGACGTCTGCAAAGAAAAGTGACTTTCATGCAATGTTGTGCATTACTCTAAAGTAATGTAAGTGAATGTACCCTTACATTTTGCATGTAAATAAAGCCAACTATAACAACTGATTCAATATCTTCTTTCCATATAGAACATCTCACATCAGAAGATATCCTGATCCATCCAAATATCACCCAGAATGACACCCAGAATGGGCCCTGTACCTTTACTGGCACCTTGACCTGTACAGTGAATGCATCAGATGTGAGTCTCACCTGGAATAACCCAAACAGCCCCGGCACAGAAGTGACCAATCACACGCTCCGTGTCTATAATGCTCAGTCACATGTTACATATAGCTGTACCGCCCGGAACCCAATCAGCGAGGCTTCCAGAACTGCACATATTCCCTGCAATAGAGGTGGGTTTTATATAGGGGGCTCCTAGAGTTTATAGGGTAACACTGGGAAGGGGGGAATCTTGGGGGAAACTTAAAAACAAGGAGATTTTGCCTGGGCCCAAAGATTCATAGTAACCAAACAGAAATTACTGTCATTTTTCCAGCCAAATATGTGCTTAAACTTAAGCTCAGATTAACCATAAAAGCTACTGGATCTGAGTCTACAGCCCCTGACACAGGGAATAGTTGTATACAAATATATAATTAAATGATTACAATCCTCTTTTTCACAGGAAAAGCAGTAGGAAATTATACCCGGCAGAACATGATCCGTTTGGGTTTGGCCTCAGTGATACTGATTATTACTTCATATCTGATCCTCCAACACTTTCATGGCGTGAAAAGAGAAACATGATACTCAGCAACTGATAGGCTGGTTATATTGTGACTCCTCATGGGCGGGGCCTCTGAACTCATGTATCTGTCAGAATTTGTGTGTAATCTGTATGTTTTATGTATTTACCCTTGTACAGCATTGATGCATATGTTGGCACTTTATAAATGCTTTTTCAAAATAATGAATACAATAGTTACAGTACTAAATACAACTGGCCATCAGCAATCACCAGGGCAGCTCATTCTGAGCAGGCTGCAGAATTGTATGGGAGGATGGTTTGCCATTTGATGGTCGTATTTGAGCATTTTTAATCTAAAGCTCTGCCCCTGGAATTCTATTGATTTATCACATTGCTCATTAAGAGACAATCTACAAACTGGCAGTTTATTTGCACAGTGAGGCTGAGACTGATCAGAGAGACGTCCATCAAGTTCAACTTTATGCTGAAGCATGCTCTCATGTCTCTGGAAACATCTAGAATAAGGGTTTTACATGGTCCCCTTATATATTTAAACACGGGGGCCAATTTTTCAAGTAGAGGTATTAGATCTGTTATCTGTAAACCCATAGACTCTATTTCATGAAATGATTCTAATTTTAAAAAATAATTTCCTTTTTTTAAAAATGTATAATAAACCTTGTACTTGATCCCAACTAAGATATAATTACCCCTTATTGGGGCAGAACAGCCCTATTGGGTTTATTTAATGGTTAAATGATTCCCTTTTCTCTGTAATAATAAAACAGTACCTGTACTTGATCCCAACTAAGATATAATTACCCCTTATTGGGGCAGAACAGCCCTATTGGGTTTATTTAATGGTTAAATGATTCCCTTTTCTCTGTAATAATAAAACAGTACCTGTATTTGATCCCAACTAAGATATAATTACCCCTTATTGGGGGCAGAACAGCCCTATTGGGTTTATTTAATGGTTAAATGATTCCCTTTTTCTCTGTAATAATAAAACAGTACCTGTACTTGATCCCAACTAAGATATAATTACCCCTTATTGGGGCAGAACAGCCCTATTGGGTTTATTTAATGGTTAAATGATTCCCTTTTTCTCTGTAATAATAAAACAGTACCTGTACTTGATCCCAACTAAGATATAATTACCCCTTATTGGGGCAGAACAGCCCTATTGGGTTTATTTAATGGTTAAATGATTCCCTTTTCTCTGTAATAATAAAACAGTACCTGTACTTGATCCCAACTAAGATATAATTACCCCTTATTGGGGCAGAACAGCCCTATTGGGTTTATTTCATGGTTAAATGATTCCCTTTTCTCTGTAATAATAAAACAGTACCTGTACTTGATCCCAACTAAGATATAATTACCCCTTATTGGGGCAGAACAGCCCTATTGGGTTTATTTAATGGTTAAATGATTCCCTTTTCTCTGTAATAATAAAACAGTACCTGTATTTGATCCCAACTAAGATATAATTACCCCTTATTGGGGGTAGAACAGCCCTATTGGGTTTATTTAATGGTTAAATGATTCCCTTAAGCAACATAATGATGGGCCCAAACGTGAGTGGTCCTCTTCTCAAGGTTTTAATTTTTACACCAAATATAATACATCTGCACACCATATCCGCAGGATCATCCATAGACACTGGAACGTTGTGTCAGCAGACCCTATACTGGGTAATATGTGTATAAAAACCCCTAGGGTATGCTTCCGTAAATCGAAAACAAGTAGTAACATCATAGCACCATCTAAGGTTTGGAGTCATGATCTTTCACATACAAGACAAAATGCGTTCGGCCTTAATGGCACCTATAAATGTGGCAAAAACCGCTGCACATCTTGTTCTCATGTTATGCCCAAGAAACACATTGTGAGAGATATTCCAACTTCCAAGACTTTCATTAACTATCGTACAATCGATGTAGTTTATGTTCTCATTTGCCCCTGCAACAAATTTTATGTTGGGCGGACCATAAGATCAGTGGGAACTAGAGTTAAAGAGCACATTCGCAATATCAAAGCAGGTAGAATGAATCATGGGGTATCGAGACACTTTAAGTTGTTTCATAATAGTGATCCTAAGGGTATGTTTTTTATGGGGCTTGAGCATGTACCCTCCAAATTAAGAGGTGGAGATAGATTCACCAGATTAAGAAAACGTGAAACCAGGGTCGGACTGGGCCGCCGGGACACCAGGAAAAATCCCCCGGCCCTAGTGGGCCCCAGCGGCCCAGTCCGACCTTTGCCGGCGCTCCCCCTACTGACTGTTCCTCCCCAACGCGTTCAATTTATACGCGCTCGGGGAGGATGTCAGGCGGGGGCCCTGCGGGGGGGTTAGGGGGGCCCCTGGGGGGGGGTTAGGGGACGCGGCTGGGGCACCTGCCGGGCCCCTGGGGCGGGAGCCCCGGTGGGGCCTGCACCCGCCAGTCCAACCCTCCGTGAAACATTTTGGATATTTAAATTGAATACATTGCAACCGGAAGGACTAAATGTTGATTTGGACCTGGCTGCATTTTAATATTGTTTATTTGCTTTTATCTTTTTTAGTGTTATATTTTTAAGTATGATGTTATTAGGAATTTGTTGCGCACATATCGCCATAGCAAAGAGCTGTTTTATATTTAGTCTAATATTTTTTTTATCTGGTATGAAGTTAGGGTTTGTGCTTTTTATATCTTATCTGATGCCATTTTAATGTTAGATTGTATGCATTAATATTAGTTCAGCTGCTATGTGCTGCCACCTAGTGACCCCCTTTGGGATAGTTGTCCATATGTTAATTATACACATCATTCAAGGTTAAACCTCCCCCTAAAGTTCACGGGAAGTGGAAGAGCATCCATTTTGAGCGCACACAAGCAGCTCACAAGCAGAGGGACAGACCTTAGGATTCCTCACCTTTACACAGGCCCTGGTTACATAACCGTCTTTTTACAAAAAAGAACTCTTTATAAGGATAAAGCATTCAAGTTATTCAACTCACAGAGCAGTCTGAGTATTCTTTGCTGAGTCTTATGTGGAGTGTGTTAAGCTGGCTGGTTAACCTATATTACGCAAGGCACAGTATAGTGTGGAAACAGTACAGGGTTGATACTCTCTTTTTAATATATTTGCAGGGAGAACTTTGGCTCTCTCATGTTTTATTAAACGCAACGCAAGCTGTCAGCAGGTATTGTCAATAGTCAATAGGTGCTCATGCACCTATTTAATGTAGCCATTCCGTTGCAGCGTTATGGGTTGTTATGGCCTTGGCTAACAGGCGCTTGTGCGCTTACTTCCCAGGGCCCTTCTGACTTAGCGAGACGCGTTGCCATAGCAACGCGAGCCGGCTTAGTTGGATACGCTCCTTCACCAGCCATTCGACATAGGGCTAAACTCTACAAGCGCTTTAGTCAGAAGGTGTCAGACTGAAACCACAAAATGCATCCGACAACTCAGATGTAGTTGCATGGGTCAAAACATAATGGGACTGACAAAAAAATCTACATGTAACTTGTGCCATGCAACATAACATGTTTGTTGGATTTGGACACTGCATACAGCGCCCCCATCTGGCCCAGTAAATTCAGATTCAGTGGGAGTAAATTTTTACTTGCATTGAAATACACTGAGATGTAAATGCAGGAACAAAACTCACCATCCAACTTTAATCCAACTTTACATTACAGCCTATGGAGATCAGATTTTGTAGCGTCCTACAAAATCTTGTGCTGTTGCATGGTGGATCAGACTAAATGTGACCCACAAAATCTGCTGAAACTCCCCCGAGTAGTTAAACCCTTTATCTGAGCCGACATTACATTACAGCTGTAGAGATCAGGATTTTGTAGGATCCTACAAAATCTTATGCTGTAAGAATATCCTAAGATAAATATTTTAATAGACTTATAAGTGAGTTACCACTAAATAAATCACACACATATATATATATATATATATATATATATATATATATAGAGAGAGAGAGAAAGTACCCCACACTTAGGGACTTGGTCAGGGTCGGACTTGGGGGGTGCAAGGCCCACCGGGGCTGCTGCCCCAGGGGCCCTGCAGGTGCCCCTGCCAGCCATGTCCCCCGCACCTCCTCCCCCCCCACAGCGCCCCCGCTGAGCAACCCAGCAGGGGCACCCCAAGCCCCCCCCGCAGGGCCCCCCACCCTACGTCCTCCACTGAGTGTGCACAATTGAACGCATCAGGGGAGGAATTGAAGGCAGGGGGAGCACTGGCAAGGGTCGGGTCTGGGCCACCGGGGCCCACCAGGGTTTATCCCAGTATCCTGGCAGCCCAGTCCGACCCTGGACTTGGTGCAAAAGAAAAAAGTTTATTGAAAAAACTCACAAACACACTTCCTACAGTATGACAGATGGTGGCCCCACACACCATATATTCAAAGTAGACTGTTAGAGAAGATGTGGGTAGTGGGTTGTGAGTTAGAGATTTCCAGTCCGGAAATGGAGGAAATGAGAAGTTAAGCAGAACGATGTAGCTCTGAAGCTGAAGGGAACATAAACATGAAGCTCCAGTTATACCAGATTCTGATGCTTCTCTCCTGGTACCAATGTAAGTGTTGTTTTTACTCCTGGGCTCTGTTCCTGCTAGATAGGGGTACTGGTACTGATAATCCGACAGTCAGGGTGTGGGAGAAACGTTCAGAGTGCAGCTCTCTGCATATTGTTCAGCTACTATCTGAGAACTTCTGGTGGCTACAGTTTGCCCATCCCCATTGTAACCTATGATTATCCTTAGGGAGATTAACCGCCCCATGATTCATTTCCTCTAGCGCAGGCGACTAATCTCCTCTGAATGATTTCCCATTGGTGATAATGTAAATCGCTGGTGGGAAAACATACAAGATGCTTCAGCTTCTGAAGTTGCATGGCAAGGAAACTTTGGGCAACATTAGAAAGCCATAGTGACTCATATGTTTTCCTATCAGCAATTTACATTATCGCCAGTAGGAAAGCATTCAGAGGAGATTAGTTGCCTACCCTAGAGGAGATTAATGATGGGGCGACTAATCTGCTTGTGTGTGTCAGCACCCTGAGAGTTACTGGACAATTTTTGTTTTTTAATTGCTGCCATGTCACCCTCAGGACCCAGTATCCAAATAGTGACCCTGTAATTGTTTGAATCTCCCTGTTTTTGGAGCTACATTATCCTGAATACTGTGGTCCCACTCACTAAAGGTATAGGGCTGCTGTGGGCACCAGTCTGACTTTCTGTGCTTCATAGTGACCGTGTCTAGAAGGTTGGGGTGGGATTGTTGCCAAAATATAGGGTGATCTGGAAAAATATGCCACCCCCAGAATGTCTGGTGATTGGCATAACATGGCAATAGTTTTAAATATGTATCTGCATCCCTTTACGCGTAAATTTATTTGAAAAAAGTCCAAAATCCATCAAGTTCAACCTTTCCAAATGAACCCCAGTGCACTTTATACACATATCTATAATAACTAAGTGTAGATCTCAAGTTCAGGAACTCATCCATGGCTCTTCTAAAGGCATTAACAGAATCTGCCATTACCACATCTCTAGGAAGGGCATTCCCCAACCCCCTCACTGCCCTCACCGTGAGGAACCCCCTACCCAACATCACCCGGCAGGGCATTCCCCAACCCCCTCACTGCCCTCACCGTGAGGAACCCCCTACCCAACATCACCCGGCAGGGCATTCCCCAACCCCCTCACTGCCCTCACCGTGAGGAACCCCCTACCCAACATCCCCCGGCAGGGCATTCCCCAACCCCCTCACTGCCCTCACCGTGAGGAACCCCCTACGCTGCTTCAAATGGAAGCTCCGTTCCTCTAATCTAAAGGGGGGGCCTCTGGTTCTTTGTCCTTTTCTATGGAAAAAAAGATCCCCCTGCTATCTGCCTATAATCCCCTCTAATGAACAATACTTTAAAGAGTAATCATGTCCCATCACAAGCTCCGTTTCTCCAGAGAAAACAACCCCAACCCTGACAGTCTCACCTCATAGTTTAACCCTTCCATCCCCTTTACCAGTTTAGTTGCAGTCTCTGCACTCTCTCCAGCTCATTAATATCCTTCTTAAGGACTGGAGCCCAAAACTGCCCCCCATACTCAGGGTGAGGCCTTACCAGGGACCTATAAAAAGGTAACCTTCTGTGGAGTAGTGTACGAAACGCTTTAGCAAAGTCTAAGTAGATCACATTCGCTGCCACCCCAAAGTCTAGGTTCCTGCTCACCTCCTCATAGAAGGCAATTAGATTTTTTGCCAAGATCTTGTAACCCTATCCTCACCACTTCTGGCACTTTTGACAGTGTTACACTCCACGTGTGGCGCTTACCTGATGGCACGGGACAAACCTGAATCACTCCGCAGTGGTATTGGGAGAGACTGGGTACCTGGTACTTATTAGCGCAGTGCCCCCTAGTGGGATCCGGGAGTGCACCTACAGGGGCCCCACTAGGAACAATAATAATGCACACACAGTACTTGATAAACAAAATAACTTTTATCTGAAATAAAGGGGAAACTAATACACATAACACTCCTATCAAAGTGGCAATAAGGGCCTTACTAACTAGCTTTGCCAGCGCAAGCTATCTCACTAACTGTGTAAAGTCCTTTAGCTCAGTCCCAAAGGAAAGTTTATATACTTTAAAATCTTCAAGCGCTCCTTTTGGGGTTCGTATGTCAAGTAAGGGGCTACCACCTCTGCCCATTCCTCTGGCGGTAACTTTTCCCGTGCTGCAACTCTCTCAAACACAGCCAGGTAGGCCTCCACATCATCTGCTGGCGTCATCTTTTGCAGAGACCTTTGCACTGCTTTGCGGCTATTTATTGGTGCTTGCACCAGGGCGGTACTACCCTGTAACCTCTCGGCCAGTGCTTGGATGCACTGCTGTAAATGCAAGTTCACTTGCTGCTGTTGTTCTAAAGTAACTTTACTGGCTTCCGCCTGTGCATTAATTTGTGCAATCAACAACTGATTAGTTTGTTGCTAATTAGCATTACTCTGCTGCTGGACCTTTAACATCTCCTGTTGGTTTGCATTAGCTTGCTGCTGGGTTTGCAGCATCACCTTTAATACCTCCTCCATTTCCATTTTGGAGATAGAAAAAAAACTTCACCTTTAAGAGTGTCTGTCTCTTTAAATTTTTGCCTTCACTATTTTTAAGACAAAATAGTCTATGCCCGCATCCTCCACCATATGTAAGCGAGATCAGACATACAGACAGTCCTTTAGGTGAATACAGTCCATTTTATTGTGTACAATGACTGACTCTGGTATCCAGCAGGAGCCTAAGCAAAACAAAAGTAAACAAAACCCTTGCCACACTGGGCTCTAACTAATACATAGGGTGCTCTCCCTCTTTATTACCGGTCCCCTACTGGGATTGCCGGCTAAACCAAAAACACAACTCCCCAGAGTCACAGTACCTTTTGAGAGTCCTTCTGTTTGGGAGAAAATGCTCCAAGCTGCTTGAGGCAGGCACAGACCCTCACACAGCAAGTTCAGTCTCAGCTCCAGCCCCTCACTCTCTGACTGCAGGCCTATCTAGCCTGCTAATTATTCCCCAGGTGAGATTCCCTTGGGGAATTAACCCACTCAGCACCGCTATACATGAGGGAGTAGGAGATGAACCTAGGGGAAATATATCTCCCTTCCACCTGTTTACCTGTTACTGGTTCACAATATATTAGATTAGATTTTGTGCTCCAAACAAGTAAATATTTTTATTGAAAATAAAAAAACTAATAAAAAAACAAACATGCAAACATAACTTTTACTGATTTCCCATTGTGATTGAATGGGAAATAAAACAATGTAAAAAGGAAAATAATATATTTACTTACTATAGACTTGGAGATAATACTGTTGCTTGCATTGGCGCTGTGGAACTGATTTTAGAAGAACACTTGCTGTGTAGATTCCCTGGTCCTGATTGGTTAGATCCGTGAGGGTTAAGGATCCGTTTGTCTCACTGCGCAATCTCCCATCAAACTTATTATCACGGATATCAATGGGCTCATTGGGTTTTGTTGTAGCAAAATGATCCTCCCTAACCCAAGAGACGTCTTTTATCTGCCCCTTTTCCCTCACTGGTAGTGTGGCTCCTCCCCCTTCTGTGCCGGTCATATTTATCCTGGGGCCACATGCACTGATACATGAAATATCTAATGAGGCAAAAACAGACATTTTAACAGTCAGCAAGGCTTTTGCAGATAAACAACCTAGCTAATTCATACAAATACCAGGGCAAGGTCATGCCTTGAGTTCCTTCAGGAGTTGAAGATAAAGCGGTTGTTTAATGAGAAGCTTCATGGGATTCGGACAGAAAAAAAAACCCTATTTCTGTATAATGCAGCATTGCCATTCTCAGGACTAATACCCCGACAATGAGATGTGAGTCACAGTACACAGTATCCCAAAACAGCATACGGAGGGCTTCATTCTTACTAGGTTGGGCAGCTGCATTTGTGCAAATTTCACTGCTGTGAGTTACGTGTAAAACCCCTTTCAGTAAAGGTAGGGACGCACAGAATCCAGGATTCGGTTAAGATTCAGCCTTTTGACTTTTTGCCATATAAACATGGAAATTGAAAACTTTTAAACATTTTAGGATTCAGTTTGGTATTTGGGCGAATCTTTTATAAAGGATTTGGCGAATACAAAAATAGCGGATCCGTGCAACTCTAGTAAAGGTACTTGTGTCAAATTGTCAAACTAACTTGCGTTAGGCGCAACTCTCCCTGGTAATGGCACTGGGATTCTGCTAAAGATGGTGCAATATGGAAAAAACATGGCGATTATGTTCAAAATTGTTCTTTGCTCACTGCACTTCGGAAAATAAATGTGCAATAAACATGACTGTTTTATATATGATACTGTAATGTATATGTAGAAGCACTATAGTGCCCCAGTATCTCCTCTAATTTTTCTTGGTTGGATTTCATTTGAGGAGATAAAATACCCTGGATCCCTTATCCAGAAACCCGATATCCAGAAAGCTCCGAATTACGGAAAGCCTGTCTCCCATAGACTCCATTTTAATCAAATAATTCAGAATTTTAAAACTGAATTCCTTTTTCCTGTAATAATAAAACAGTACCTGTACTTGATCCCAACTCAGATCTAATTACCCCTTATTGGGGCAGAACAGCCCTATTGGGTTTATTTCATGGTTAAATGATTCCCTTTTCTCTGTAATAATAAAACAGTACCTGTACTTGATCCCAACTAAGATATAATTACCCCTTATTGGGGCAGAACAGCCCTATTGGGTTAATTTCATGGTTAAATGATTACCTTTTCTCTGTAATAATAAAACAGTACCTGTACTTGATCCCAACTAAGATATAATTACCCCTTATTGGGGCAGAACAATCCTATTGGGTTTATTTAATGGTTAAATGATTCCCTTTTCTCTGTAATAATAAAACAGTACCTGTACTTGATCCCAACTAAGATATAATTACCCCTTATTGGGGGCAGAGCAGCCCTATTGGGTTTATTTAATGGTTAAATGATTCCCTTTTCTCTGTAATAATAAAACAGTACCTGTACTTGATCCCAACTAAGATATAATTACCCCTTATTGGGGGCAGAACAGCCCTATTGGGTTTATTTAATGGTTAAATGATTCCTTTTTCTCTGTAATAATAAAACAGTACCTGTACTTGATCCCAACTAAGATATAATTACCCCTTATTGGGGGCAGAACAGCCCTATTGGGTTTATTTAATGGTTAAATGATTCCTTTTTCTCTGTAATAATAAAACAGTACCTGTACATGATCCCAACTAAGATATAAATAATCCTTATTGGATGTAAAATAATCCTATTGGGTTAAATTAATGTTTTATTGATTTCTTAGTAGATTTAAGGTATGGAGATCCAAATTACGGAAAGACCCCTTATCCGGAATACCCTTGGTCCCGAGCATTCTGGATAACAGGTCCTATACCTGTACCCTGTTTGCCACCACTTGCATGCAATTTACAAAGAAATTAGCACATATATTGCCAAATCAAGTGTAAATTGCTAAAATTGCCTTTATTACCCTGGAAAAATAATACTTCCTTGTGGGAAAAAAAAAAAAAAACAACATGGTGATTTTCATCCAAGAATTGCACTATGGATTGCGTTCATTAATGTGGGGCTGTGTTAATATAAACAAGAATAGGGGGCCCAAGTAGCACACCTATCGTTGGGATACCTTTCGGCAGAATCATACTGCAGAGATGGCAGGCCCCTCATTTTCATCAACTGGAAGTGCTCTACACAAATGTATTTATTTAGTTATTGTAGGTTCTTTGCTTTTTGCTTGTAATATCACCATTTTGTCATTTGTCTGCTCCCAGGGCTGTAGGACCAGGCGGCACACTTGGGCACCATGTCTGTTTCAGTAAGCACAGACCATTTCTTCACTGCCGGCCTTACTATATTGAGGGTTATTCTATCCCAAGTTCTTAGGGGCAGTGGGGGCCCACCAATGAAATTTTGCCCAGGGCTACTGGTACCATAAAGCAGCCCCGCGTAAATGAGTCTTTTATAATGCTTATTGTTTGCCCCCTTTTGTTGCACGCACTACTGCAGGGATTGTGCCATAGATGGCTCTAGTGAGATCTAACATGAAATATCTCAGTCTCTCTTACTTTACCAAGGGCAGGGAAGGTGAATACAGGCAGGGCCCATACAAAGACATTGCACTGCATAGGAGCAAAGGTAGCCCATAGATTCATAACCATTTATTTCCCTTACAAATATAGCAATTTGTTACCACAGGATTAAAGTCATATGAGGCAATGGGAGACAATTGCTAGGCAGTACTCCTTGGCTCTTCAGTTTATTCAGACTTTGACTGCAGTAATGGGGCGGCCAAGTCAGAAAGAACTAACAGGTTTGTAAATTTGCTAAATGACATCTTTTTATTTCAGGCGGTACAGACCCTGTTAGGAAAGACTTCTTTGGATAATAACTAATAATACTTGGGTGAGCACTTGCTAGAGATGAGTTTAATCTCCTTTCAGATCCCTTTTTAGATTATGTTAAATTTTCCAGTATTACTAGAGGTTTGGCATGGTGTCATTGGTAATGTGGTGCCACTATGCAAAAAAGGATCCTATTCCCATGAAAACTATAGAAAGTGAAAAACTTTTGGAAGGGGTATCGATAAGATAATTGAATACATTGCAAATCACAATCTTATGAGTTTGTGCCACATGGTTTTATGGGTAACAGATTGTAGGGAGGTATTGCTGGGTCCCTGCACTTACCCCCCTCCTGCTGCTGTTCCCTGTAGGGGAGCTGGCACTGAGACTTTGTGCTGTGAGCTGCTGCCTAGCAACAAGGTGAACAGCAAGCTCAGGGCTGCCGGAAGTTGCAAAGCAGCCTGGGAGAGGAAGTCAGAGGGAGGAGACAGAAAGTCCCAGAGCTCCAGAAGCTGCACGTGGGCTCAGAGAGAGGAGCTGCACAAGAAGCTGGCCTTTGGAACAGGCTGGTACAGGGAAGGCAGACCCTGTACCTGGAGAGACAGAGATCCTGTGAGGAGTCCTGACTGGAGGAACAAACACCTGCAGGGGGAGCCCATCTGAGTAGCTAAAGGGGCTAGTAGTCGCACTGCATGGCTGTGAGTGCTGGACTCGCCTGAAGATTCTGTGTGAATCACCCAAAGAGATCCCTGGAGTGAGTATCATTAAAGTGAAACTAATAAAGGTGTACTATGACCTGAAGGAACAGGACTCGCATAACTATAATAAGTTGAAAGAGGAAATCCTGGTCCACCTTGGAGTCACTTTGGCGGTTCATACCAAATGGTTCAATGAGTGGGTTTACACCAGAGGCAAGTCTGCACGTGTGCAAATGCATGACCTGTTGTATCTCACAAGAAAGTGGCTGCAGCCTGACCTCAACACGGACGATCAAGTAGTGGAGAGGATTGTCGTAGAACGGTAATGGAAAGCTCTACCCCGGGATCTCCAGCGGTGGGTTTGCCAGGCAGACCCCCAAGATATGACCCAGATGGTGGAGCGGTTTGTGGCAACGGAGGGTTAACTCGGAGAAGGAGTTTCCCCACATCGCCCTGGCAAGGCTCAGAGACTGCAGGAGAATCCTGGTAAGACTGTTTCATTTCTTAAAGGGGTGGTTTCCCAAAGTAACAGGGACAGAAACTCCGGTTTGGCCACTGGGCTTAATTCAGGTGCCAAGCCTAGAGTGGTGCCCAGTCAGCGGCCAGAGGCCTCTGATAGAGAGAGAAGGGGGGTACAATGCTTCCGATGTTGGGAGTTTGGTCATTTTGCAGCTAATTGCCCCCTAACAACAGAGCCTATGGATTGTAGCTGGGGAAGACGGAAGTCCCTGTATGCACACCCTGCATGCCTTGCACCAACACATACTGGTTATTCTGGATTACGCCACACGATATCCTTAAGCAGTCCCCCTGAGAAATAATTCATCAAAATGTATTGCCAAGGAGTTGGTACATTTGTTTTCCCGGGTGGGGATACCAAAAGAGATCCTGACCGATCAGGGTACCCCATTTATGTCCAAGGTAACCAAAGAGTTGTGTCGCCTCTTAGGTATTAAACATTTACGCAAGTCCGTTTACCACCCTCAAACTGATGGGTTGGTTGAACGGTTTAATAAAACCCCTAAAGGCCATGCTGAAAAAGGCTGTAGACAAAGATGGGAAAAACTGGGACTGTCTGTTACCATTTCTGTTGTTCTCCATCAGGGAGGTACCTCAAGCCTCAACTGGGTTCTTGCAATTTGAGCTACTATATGGTAGACACCCAAGGGGGCTGCTAGACATAGCCAAGGAAATTTGGGAACAGGAGGCTACCCCTATAAGACTGTGGTAGAACACATTGCTCAAATGCAAGAGCGTATTTCAGCTGTGTTACCCATAGTAAGGGAACACATGGCACTGGCACAGGAGGCCCAAAGCAGGGTTTACAATAGGTCTGCAACAGTAAGGAACTTTAATCCTGGGGACAGAGTGTTGGTACTTGTTCCCACAGTTGAGAGTAAGTTCCTGGCTAAATGGCAGGGGCCATGTGAAATAGTCGAAAAAGGTGGGTGAGGTGAACTATAAAGTAAGACAACCTGATAAGAGGAAACAAATTCAACTTTATCACGTGAATTTGTTAAAGCCATGGAGGCAGCAGGAGGTCCTTGCATCAGAGCCAGTACCTTTGCCCCATGGAGATAATGTGGTTCCTGAAGTAAAAATCGCAGAAACCCTGTCGGTTTCACAAAAACAGGAAGTTTTTGATGAGAAACAGGAAGGTCAGAAAACACATCCCTGTTTCTCATCAATCTCATTAAACATGATGTTGTTACTGAACCCCAGGTAAAGGTAAACATGAAGCCCTACCGGATCCCTGAGGCACGGAGACAGGCAGTCTCCGAAGAGGTGAGGAAAATGTTGGAACTGGGGGTAATTGAGGAGTCCCATAGTGATTGGTCTAGCCCCATTGTTTTGATTCCCAAGCCTGATGGAAGTCTACGGTTCTGCAACGACTTCCGTAAATTGAATGAGGTCTCAAAGTTTGATGCCTACCCCATGCCTAGGGTAGATGAACTTATAGAGAGGATGGGCCCTGCTAGGTACCTCACCACTTTAGATCTCACTAAAGGTTATTGGCAGGTACCTTTAACTGACCAGGCTAAGGAAAAGACAGCCTTCTCTACCCCAGAGGATCTTTTTCAGTATAATGTGTTACTCTTTGGTTTACATGGGGCCCCTGCAAGGTTCCAAAGGTTAATGGATCGGGTCCTTAAGCCACATAGACCCTACGCCTCAGCCTATTTGGATGATGTAGTCATCTTTAGCACTGATTGGGAGTCTCACTTAGCAAAAGTGCAGGTGGTGCTAGACTCAATACGAGAAGCTGGACTTACTGCCAACCCTAAAAAGTGCGCAATGGGGATGGAAGAGGCCAAGTACTTAGGCTATGTGATTGGAGGAGGGGTAGTACAGCCTCAAATAAATAAAGTAGAGGGAATACAAAAGTGGCCCCAACCAGTAACAAAGAAGCAAGTTCGTGCTTTCCTGGGGATAGTGGGCTACTATCGCAGATTTGTGCCTAACTTTGCCTCCATTGCAGCTCCGCTAACAGACCTTACAAAAGGGAACAACTCAGTGATGATCAAGTGGTCTGCAGAGGCTGAGAAAGCTTTTATAGAGCTTAAAAATTCCCTGTGTAGACAGCCGGTACTGATAACGCCCGATTTCAAGAAAGAATTTGTGGTACAGACAGACGCCTCAGATGTAGGACTGGGAGCGGTCCTCTCCCAAGTGGTAAATGGAGAGGAACACCCAGTAGTCTATTTAAGCAGAAAGCTTACACTGGCTGAGAGGAGGTACTCCATTGTAGAAAGGGAGTGCCTGGCCATTAAGTGGGCATTGGAGGCCCTGAAGTACTATTTACTGGGTCGTAAATTTAGGTTGATCACTGACCATGCTCCCCTTAGATGGATGTCAGAGAATAAGGAAAAGAATGCTCAAGTCACTAGATGGTTTCTGGCTCTACAGAACTTTAAGTTTACAGTGGAGCATAGGTCTGGGGCATTGCAAGGCAATGCAGATGCCCTCTCAAGAGTTTATTGTCAGGTGGCTCACCTGACTTCCTTCCCTTGAGAATGCATAAGTTTAACGCATCAGGGCAGGAACGGTCGGCAGGGGGAGTGCTGGCGAGAGTCTGGTCGGAGCCGATGGGGCCCACTAGGGCTGGGGCCCACCAGGTTTCTTCCTGGTGGCCCAGTCCGACCCTGGGAAGTGCTAAGAACAAATTTATTGCCTTAGACATTATTCTGTACTGTGAACCCTGTGCCACATTATGAACCTGCTTCTCTGCTGCGGAGCCCATAGCATCTAATAAATTTGCAGTGTTGCTAGTGCCAGAAAGTTGGACAGATAATTAAAACCTGGTTGGGTTTCCAATGAAGGTACTAAGGATGGGCTAATATATACTGAGCACAGGCAATTTTCTCTTTCTTTTTGTGTACAAATAATGGCTTTTTACTGTTTATAGCAGCTGGGTAAAGGTCCCCATACACGGGCTGATTGTAGCTGCTGATATGGGCCCCTTAGACAGATTAAGCAGCTAATCGGCCCGTGTATAGGCACTACCGACAGGCCTGCCCAACCGAGATCTGGCCTGAAATCGGCCAGATCTCGATCGGGCAGGTTAGAAAATCTGGTCGGATCGGGGACCGCATCAGCTGGTTGATGCGGTCCCCGAACCAACTTTGCCATTGCCCGTCGTTGTAATCCGATCGTTTGGCCCCAGGGCCAAACGATCATATTACCCTGGATTCTCCCGATATCGCCCACCCGTAGGTGGGGGATATTGGGAGAAGATTCGCTCACTTGGCGACATCGCCAAGCGAGCGGATCCTATAGTGTATGGGGACCTTTAGACTGAGCGCTGGCACAAGTATGTATCTAGCAGCTGGTCAGTGCTACGGTGTAGGTTACACTGAGTGCCGGTGATTTCTTTCTGCGTTTTGTGTACAAATTGTAGCCAAATATCGCTTCTAGCTGCTATGTTGCCTTTAAAACAAGAAACTACTTTCGGTTGTATGTTAATGGCCTGGGGCTTAAACGCTCCCTGCTTTCTCACTAGAGCCTCTGAGTTAAGGGTAAGTGCAACATGGGCTGGTTACTCAGATTGTTTGCTGGGGAACTTGATTTTAATTGCACTACAGAATGCTAATAGTGTAGGACTCATGTACAATGAGGGGCCTTAATGTGGCAAAGTGTGGTACTTTTTAAAGACAAACTTAGTTTGATTAATTAACCCTCCATCAAATGGTCACCATCACCCACTGTCAGTAATTTGCTCTGAAATCCTAACTTACCCACTGCATTGAATGAAATCATCACTCAAAATCTTTGGAAGTCTATCAGGACTGGAGCCTACCAAGGGAAAGGCCAGGATAGGCAGAGCCAAAATGCACTACATATCAGGATAGCATGGATTCATCTTTTTAGATTAATAAAGAGTATACTTGTTTCTGGTAACTCCCTTACATTCTTTCCATTAAAGGACAAGTAACAGCAAAAAATGTATAAAATCCCATAAAGTTCCCCTGTGTGTTTACTTTAAAAAAAACTCTAGGATTCACATGGCTAAGCTTCTTTGTAGTGGGGGAGGCAGCCATGCTGGGTCTGATATGTCTGTAGGGCCCACTTTGTATAGCTTCGCTTGTCCAATAGCAAATAAGCTATTTAGAATAAAATCGTTTTAGTGTTAAGATAAAACACTTTCTTATACAACAATTTTCAAAAAAATTAATGATGCTGCAAAAAAAATAAATGAAATGCATTGTATTGCATTTAACAAATCATAGTTTTTTTTTGTTTTTTTAAAGATTTTAAAAAACAATTTTTTAACAAAAAGTAAGTGTGAAGAGGTGGGGTGGGGGGGAAATGTTGGTGGGCTTCCTTGTGTGCCTTGTGCATTACTATGTTTATCTATGGTTGTACCAGAATCTTTTGTTGTATCCTTAATAAAGAAATTGACAATTAAGGCTTTTGTTCTAGTGTCCATTCATTGTATCCATTTATTGTGCCCATGTCCATGTATTATGCCCATTTTTATGTTTCCGTTTGTTGTATCCAGTTTGAGACATATAACAGCATTCGGGGTCAGTGGGCATCTGTCAGCCTTTTATTCTATATCTTGTTGAATTTTTCCAGGCATCCCCTGGCCAGGTATGTTAGATTTTGACTGGGGAGAGTGTCATTGACCAGTTTTTTTCCAGAAACTCAGAGTAGGAGGTGCCATTGCCTTTCAGGTCATTAGGATAGACTTTTTGGCAAAGTGCAAGATTTGGAGAAGGCATAGTTCCTCATATTAGTTAAGTCCTTCCATATGTCCGAGCAAACACAGGGTTGAAGAGTGAATGTTTGGGAGTCCCAGGACTGTAGCACAGCAGGTCAGTACCTCTGCCCAGAATCGCTGTTTCTCGGGACAGTCCCAGAAAATTGCATATAATTACCTTGCTCTATGTTGCATTTGGAGCATATATCCGGGTGCCCCGGGTAAATCTGGGCCAGCTTGTGAGGTGTCAAGTATACTCGATTAAGGAACTTAGTGTGTGTATATATCTGTCTCTAAAGGAAATATTTGTGTCTGGTATTTGGCTTAGGATTTCCTTCCAAGTACCCTTGTTTAACTGGGTAAAGTCCTGCTTCCAATTTTGGGTGAAATGTTTAAGTGGGTCAAAGTCATCCTGTAGAAGAATGGTGTAGAACCAACTAACTGGCTTAGTAAGGTCTGGACGTCTCAGATAACGCTCGAGTGATGTTACAGTTATGTCAGGGGCATTATCTGGGAATTGGGTAGTGAGTGCATGCGGTTATGCAGTCCAAATTCAGCCTGCAGTTGTGTGAAATGTTTGAATCCCCCAGTTGTAGTTATATACCCAAGGTACTTCACTCCCGCAGCTGCCCAGGTGCTAATATCTGGTATGGTACGGAGATGGGGAAGGGCATCATTACCCCATAATATTGTCCACTTGGACCACTTTGATAATTTGCGATATGAGTTTACCACTGTTCTCTGGAACACTGTAGCCACTGTTTTCATGGGCGGTGTAATGGGGTATATAGAGGAGGGACCCCTATGCAGTTTGGTTAGCTAACGCCTCAAAGGAGGAGATCACCTCTGCCTCTAACACTAGCACTTGGTTATTTGGGTTGGGATTTAGCCACCACCAGGCACACACCAGTTGACTTGCATAGTAGTACAACTAGAAATTGGGTAAAGCTAGGCCCCCTCTGTTTTGTGGAGCCTGCAAGGTCTGCCATTTTATTCTGGGGTGTTCCCCCACCCAAATAAATCCCCTGACCATTACTTCTAGGCTCCTAAACCATTTCTTGGTTAGTAGCACTGGAGAGTTGTGAAGCTTGGGTAGGAAAATCATTTTTACAATGTTTATATGCCCCGGTAAGGAGAGAGGTAGTGTGGCCTAGTTTTGGGTTTTGAGCTTCAAAGATCGTAGGATGAGGGTTAGATTAAAGGAGAAGGAAAGGCAAATAAAGAGTTAATCCCAAGCTGCAGGCATACCTTCAGTTCTCTCAATAGTGCCCTTAAGTCTCCCCATATTTCTCCCGTTCAGATGATCAGAAGCCAAACAGGAAGAAAAAACACTGAGCAGTGTAGAGAAGATTCCCATAATGCATCACTCCTTCCCAGACTTGTTAGTGTAGGTGGCGCATGCGCACATGTCCCTCTTCTGCACAAGCTGGCGCGCTCCCCCTTCAACAGAACCAGCAAGCGTCCGGTTGCTATATAAATAGTGCATGCAGCAGTGAGCCGGACCAGAGCAGAGCGGGGGGCTTGGAGTGGGAGGAGTCTGGGATGTTTCTGCATTGGTGTGTGCCGACGGGGGGTGCAAACACTTGTGCTTTTCTGTGGGGATTGGAGAGCGGAGCGGGGGGGACAGGGGGATGTTTCAGCACTGGTGTGTGCCGACAGGGGGTGCGGTCACTTGTGCTGTTGTGCGGGGATTGGAGAGTGGAGCGGGGGAGATGTTTCTGCACTGGTGGGTGTGTGTGCTGGCAGTTGCGGGGGTGGGCTGTTGGTTTGTCAGCTGGTTTGGGGACGCATGTGCAGTAGAGATGGTAAGAGAAAGGGTATGGGCATCCCTTTTTAAAGATGGCGGCGCCGTTCACTGAAATAAGTATGTAGAATGTAGCAGGTGTATCTCTGTAAATCTTTCATTAGGCAAGCCAGGAATATAGCATTTTTACTCAGCAATAGTAGTACTATTTAATAGTGTGCTTAATAGATTTTGACTTTCCTTGTCCTTTTAAGGTCCACAAATTTTCAAAGATCTTTGTGGATTTCAATTCCTAGGTATCTGAATCTATCCACCCATTGGAGATGTGGGCCGTGGGCAGGGTCTCTAAACCCTCCTGGGTCTATTGGGAAGATCAGCGACTTTTCCCAGTTTACCTTCAGTCCTGAATATTCCCCAAACTAGGTTATTTATCATAAGAGCTCGGACAGGGATTCCCTCGGGTCTGCCAAATACACCAACATATCATCTGTGTATAATGATAGTTTTTCTTCAAGTTTTTGAAATTGTAGTCCCTTAATGTTGGGGTTTGCTCTAATTTATATAGCCAAGGGCTCGACGGCAAGGGCAAACAGAAGGGGCAACAGTGGCCAGTCCTGTCTGGTCCCCCTCGCCAGGCTTAACTCCCTTGACATAACCGAGTTTACCCGTATCCTGGCCCTTGGAGTGTCATGTAGGGCTTTAATCCACGCTATGAATTTATCTCCCAGTATCGTGATAGTATTTGCCATAGGTATGGCCATTCCACTGTATCGAAGGTATCGAAGGAATGTCTGTGCCTGTGTTAAGCATGAAGCCGGTCTGGTCTGGGTGGATTAGATGTTCTATTATCTGCTTGAGACGGTTGGCTAAAACTTTTGCTAGGATTTTGTTGACATCAGAGTTCAGGAGAGAGATTGACCTATAGGATCCGCAATCCTGTAGGGGCTTGCCTTCTTTTGGAATTAGTGTAATGGTGGCCAGTTTGGAGGAATCCGGGAATGGAGTCCCCTGGGGGACTTTGTTGAACAGGGTTGTCAACTATGGGTTTATAAGCAGAATCATGCTTTGTACCTGGGTTTTTCTGGATAAGGGGTCTTTCCGTAATTCAGTCAACTAAAAAAAATATTTAAACAGTAATTAAACCCAATAGGATTGTTTTGGCTCCAATAAGGATTAATTAAATCTGCGTTGGGATCAAGTACAGGTACTGTTTTATTATTACAGAGAAAAGGGAATCATTTAACCATGAAATAAACCCAATAGGGCTGTTCTGCCCCTATAAGGGGTAATTATATCTTAGTTGGGATCAAGTACAGGTACTGTTTTATTACAGAGAAAAGGGAATCATTTAACCATGAAATAAACCCAATAGGGCTGTTCTGCCCCCAATAAGGGGTAATTATATCTTAGTTGGGATCAAGTACAGGCACTGTTTTATTATTACAGAGAAAAGGGAATCATTTAACCATTAAATAAACCCAATAGGGCTGTTCTGCCCCCAATAAGGGGTAATTATATCTTAGTTGGGATCAAGTACAGGCACTGTTTTATTATTACAGAGAAAAGGGAATCATTTAACCATGAAATAAACCCAATAGGGCTGTTCTGCCCCCAATAAGGGGTAATTATATCTTAGTTGGGATCAAGTACAGGCACTGTTTTATTATTACAGAGAAAAGGGAATCATTTAACCATTAAATAAACCCAATAGGGCTGTTCTGCCCCCAATAAGGGGTAATTATATCTTAGTTGGGATCAAGTACAGGCACTGTTTTATTATTACAGAGAAAAGGGAATCATTTAACCATGAAATAAACCCAATAGGGCTGTTCTGCCCCAATAAGGGGTAATTATATCTTAGTAGGGATTAAGTACAGGTACTGTTTTATTATTACAGAGAAAAAGGAAATAATTTTTAAAAATTAGAATTATTTGCTTATAATGGAGTCTATGTGAGAGGGCCTTTCAATAATTTGGAACTTTCTGGATTATGGGTTTCTAGATAAGGGGTCTGATACCTGCATAACATTTTACATGAGGTTGCTTAGCTGTGTGCTATAGAGGTGGCTGAGTATTATCTGTACGGCTGAAGGGTATGGGGGGACAGTAAGACGGTTAAAAGAGCATTTTCGCTATTTTTGTAGAGCAAAGCTATCATTATATGTTGTTTTTAATGAATATTATAACATTTTCACATTCATATGCTATTTTGCTTCATAGAAAAAGAGAGACAACAAACACAAGAGACATTAAAATATTTATTCCACTACTCTGCCCTTCACAAACAATACTCCAGAATAGACACAATTCTTCTAAATACATTAGCAATGCCCAATCTAAAAGAAACATACATAAAGCCATGCCCATGGTCCGACCACGATCTTGTTGCCACTCTTCTAACGGTAGTAGATACCCCAGTAAAAAGCACACGGTGGCGACTTAATGAAAGCCTCCTTAGCAACCCTCAATTAGTCATAGACTCAAAAACCACTCTGACTAATTACTTTAAAGAAAATGCTACCCCAGAAGTAACACCGGACTTCATCTGGGCTGCCCATAAGGCAACTATAAGAGGATACTTTATCCAACAAGCAGTAATAAAACAGAAAAAAGAACGAGAAACACATAACAAACAAGAAAAATCCCTACAAATATTAGAAAAACAAAACCAAGTAAAATAGTACCATCATATAACCAAGCGAATCAAGGATATCAAACAAGAACTGAATACACTACAGAAGCACAAAGAAGACAAAGCAATAAGATGGACAGACTTTAAATATTATAAGTATTGCAATAAACTAGACAGGTTTCTGGCAAATCTACTAAAGGACAAAACCCAGATTAATCAAATGCCACGAATCAAGACCCCCAAGGGGATATCACTTCCAACCCAGAAAAAATACGATACACATTTCTAGAATTTTATAGAAAGTTATATGCCCAACCTCATAAACCTAACAGAAATGCTATACATAGATTCCTTGCGCAATACCCAACCCCAACTCTCACAATACAGAAGTGGAGAGATTACATGAAGGCATTACACTAGATGACATAGGTGATGCAATCAAAAACCTTAAATCAGGGAAGGCTCCAGGACCGGATGGCCTATCGGCTGGTTACTACAAAAAATTCTCTGAAATTCTAATACCACAACTGAAAGCCTTATATGACTATATTGCCCAAGGCAAAAAAATAGCTCCAGAATTGCTAGCAGCACACATCACATTAATACCAAAGCCAAACAAAGACCCCTACACCCTAAACATTATTGCCCTATCTCTCTTTTGAACTAGAACCTGAAGATACTAACCTCAATCGTTTCCAAGAGACTAGCAGCACTACTCCCCAAGCTCATACACAAAGACCAGGTAGGATTTATACCCTTTAGGCAAGCAGGAGACAATATTAGAAAAATACTAAATATCATTCACCAAACCAAAAAAAACAGGTACGCAAATGGAAATTCTGACATTAGATATAGAAAAAGCCTTTGATTCCCTTAATTGGGAATACCTGGAAACTGTCCTACAATCAATAGGAATAAAAGGCCCATTCACAAACATTCTACAAACATACTACTCTACACCCACCGCCACACTAAAACTCCCCACATCCACACAACAAAACATAGAAATACAAAAAGGCACAAGACAGGGATGCCCACTGTCCCCAGCGCTATTCGCCCTGGCAATGGAGCCTTTGGCCATAGCGATTAGGCAACACCAAAGCGTCAAAGGTGTAAAAATTGCAAGGACGGAACATAAAATCTCCTTGTTTGCAGATTACCTATTGCTCACTATCACAAACCCACTCGCTACTCTCCCTAATTTCCTGAAGTTGATACAGGACTTTTCCCAAGTGTCAGGGCTCAAACTAAATCAGGACAAAAGCGAATTTATGCCATGTAATATCCCCAAAAATACTGTAAAACTTATTAAACTCAACTTCGAGTTCCAGATTAGGGAGAAATACCTACCATACCTAGGCATAAATTTAACCCCTACCCTAGACACTATGTACACACACAATTACTTTAACACAGGAAATGCAGGATTGGATTAAAAACAAATCTCTTGGATGGGGAGGGTTAACTGTATTAAAATGATGACCTTACCAAAATTGCTGTACTATTTTAGGGTCCGACCCATAGCAATTTTACAGAGAGACCTACAAAACTTTCAGAGAACTATTATGATGTTTATTTGGAACAATAAAAGACCAAGGATCAATAAAAGAACAATGTGCCTACATAAATCAAAAGGAGGACTCAGAGTCCCAAACCTACAACAATACTACAGGGCAGCAAGATTTGCCCAAATTGCCCCACTGCATGGAGAAACACTAACTCCACTCTGGGCTGAAATTGAATCCACTCTAATATATCCAACTTCCCTAACAAGCTTCATTTGGAATCCGACCCAAGATCTTAAAATGCACAAAAAAAAACTCACCAAATGCTGCAACTATGGAATACACTCAGGTACAAATATGGGCTAGCATCAAAGCCTTCAAGACTGACACCAATATGGAGAAACAACCTTTTTACCCCAGGATACAACAATGAATCATTCAAATGGTGGACGGAGCAAGGAATATCCTTTTGCTTACCAACTCACAGACGGATCCAAACCTTTACAACTAACCAAAATAATACAAAAATTCAAGGTACCTCCATCTGAACATTTTCATACAATACAAATAACCCACTTCATACAACAGCTATGGGGAAAAACAAGTATGCATAAAACAGCGATGGAAACCATCTGCGAGACCTCACCAATGGGCCGGAAAACATTGTCCTTACTATATCATCACCTAAACCATATACATACAAAAAATAAATTGCAACATATGCTAGACTGGGAACAAGACCTAAAAACAGAAATAGCCCAAGAAACATGGCTTAAAAACTACCAAAATATATTTAAAGGCAGCTACAACTAGTGATGGGCGAAAAGTTTCGCCAGGCATGGATTCGTGGCGAATTTCCGCTTTTCACCATTGGCGGATTGTTTCGTAAAACGGATGAAAAATTTTGCAGCGGAAAAATTCGCCGCACGTCCAAAAATTGTCGGCCGGCGTCAAAAAAGAATAGCCACGGGCGACAAAATAATAGCCGCGGGCGACGAAATAATAGCCGCGCAACAAAATAATAGCCGCGGGCGACGAAATAATAGCAGCGGGCGATGAAACAATAGCCGCGTGACAAAACAATAGCCGTGGGCGACGAAACAATAGCCGCACGACAAAATAATAGCCGCGAGCGACGAAACAATAGCCGCACGACAAAATAATAGCCGCAGGTGATGAAACAATAGCCGTGCGACAAAATAATAGCCGCGGGTGACGAAACAATAGGCGCGTGACAAAATAATAGCCACGGGCGACAAATTTTTTTTGTCGCACAACAATTTTTCGCCGTTTTACGGATCTTTTGAAAGATTTGCGAATTTTTCGGCGAAGCGAAACGGAACAGATTCGCTCATCACTAGCTACAACGTAACTATAATGGAAACTTCACTCAAATTATTCCATAGGACATTATGTCCCTGAACGACTTTCCCGAATTTACCCCACATCGTCACCACTTTGCTTCAGGAAATGCGCCACACGAGGCACTATGTGGCATATATGGTGGACCTGCCCAACAGTGCAAGAACTCTGGACAAAAGTAGCCACTATTCTCTCTAAACTGTTCCATACAGATATCTCACCATGCCCTAAGACAATGCTCTTAGGACACAAATTGCAAGGCCTCAACAATTCTGCACAGCACCTTACACAACATATATGCATGGCACCTAGAATCCATATTGCAGCCCAATGGAAATCAAATCTACTATCCATAGAGAAAGTCCTGGACAAAATTGGATATATACACACCAACAAAGCCCTCAAATATCAATTGGACAATGAAACCGAACTATACCTAAAGATATGGGACACCTGGATATTAAACAAGGACAATCTCTTTCGAGCACAATGCTACGGGTAGGACCCCCTTTAACTAAAACAGTCAAAAGTAATAAATAAGTGGAGATGAAAATGAAAGGTTAATAGGAGGTAATACATCAGCTTAGAGACCTAGAGCGCAAACTGTTAAAATGTCTTTTGTTATTTATTTTTTATTTTTTTTTGTCTTTTCCCTCTTATCTTTATATACGATATACAAAATGACATAAATGTAACATGTGAAATAACTGCAACAATGAAACATGTGAAAAACCAATAAAAACAAAGTTTACAAAAAAAAATATTTATTCCATAAATTATATAATCAATATGGAGTGACCATTGTAATAAACTGCTGGCTAGCAGTGGGTTAATGCTTCTGCTGTGTTTAGTTCAGGTACAGATACACACTGGAACTGTTGGTATATTTATTAGAACATGGCAGGTAGATCTGGCCTGCTCCATGCTTGCTCTCAGCTTAACAGGAAGCACACAACAGGAATAGGAATATCATCATCAAGCAATGGCAAAACAACAAGAACCATTAACCAAAATGTCTACACAAGCAGGTTACTACATGCCTCCCTTTTTAGCAAAAAGTAGATCTTAACAATATATATCTATTATATATATAATAACTAACAGTTATAACTCTGTTCTAAACATTTTAAGGCAGAAATGACCAAGTTAACAATAACATAGTGGCATTATAATTCCAGTCTGTCAGGAGGTTTGCGTGCTCGTATCAGATGCCTCCGTTCACCCTCAGAGGCTGTAGCGCTGGTTGGATTAGATGGATTGTTGGCATCTGGTAATTCCTGTGAGGGCGCTACAGGTACTTGAAAGTCAATTGTAGAAAATGAAGGAGGTACGGGTGACACACTCTTATCTGGAACCAGATGCTCCACATGGACATGAATGTGACAGTTGCCAATTTGAACCTCGTACATCAGGGAACCCTTTCTATGACAAATGGTCCCGGGAGACCAAAGGCGCCCTGAGTGGCGAAAGTCTCAAACCCAAACCTTATCACCTGGGTAAAAGTCTTTGTTTCTTTGTCTGGAGGTATTATCTGCTCTGACTTGTTGCTTCTGATGTTTCTCCACTGTATCCGCTAAAGAGGGTTTAAGCAAATCCAACCTGAATATCATCTAAGATTATACAGTAAATATAATACAGAGACCAAGGATTTTATTTTACGTGCACTTAATTATTTGTTGACACACAATTTTTTCAAATTTGGTTCTATTTTTTACCTCCAAAAGTGCGGGACCTCAATGGGTGCAAAATTTGCACCCACATATGCCAACCTCTACATGGGATGGTGGGAGGAGACCCGCATTTTTGGAGGAGATAGATGTGATATTAATAAAATTAGGTTGTATAAAAGGTATGTGGATGACCTTTTATTTATATGGCTGGGCACTAGATATGATTTCGATATATTTGTGGAATTTTTGAACACTAATGATGACAATTTACGTTTCACTTATAATTTTAGAGAATCTTGTATAGATTATTTAGATTTAAAATTATTTAGTAAAAATAACAAAATATTGAGCACTGATTTCAGAAAGGAGTCTGCAGGAAATTCACTTCTCCGAGCGGACTCATGTCATCCTAATCACGTGGTTAGGGAATACCCTTTGGTCAGTTTCACCGCCTCCGTCGAAATTGTAGCACTGATGATGAATTTGTATCTAAATCCATCGGGTTGAGAGACCGTTTTATGGACCGTGGATATTTGCTTTTAGGCAGAACAGAATTGATTTATTGAAAGATGTTTCTAAAACTAAGAAGGAAGGCATTGAGATGAAGAAAAATAGGAATCAAGTTGGTAAGCCTCTTTTTGTCACTTCATATAGTAGGCAGTACCATGAGGTTAAGCGGATAATAAATCATTATCTCCCAGTTTTATATGGTGATAGTGATTTACGGACAGTATTGCAATGTGGGTGTAAATATGTTGCCCGTATGGTCAAAACATTAGGCAACATGTTATCACCAAGTGCAATTCCTGAGGTTAAAAAGGGAACATGGTTGGATACATTGGGCACCTACCGTTGTGGAGCAGCATGTTGTGTAACCTGTGAATGTATACAGGAATCTCAGAGCGTGTTTAGCAGTAGTACAGGAAGGACTTCCAGGGTTAGACAATTTATAAACTGTAATTCGCGTTTTGTGGTTTATGTATTAACATGTCTTAAGTATAAAGTCCAGTATGTGGGCTGTACCACAAGGAAATTAAAATGCAGAATGCGAGAGCATATAAATCATTTTGTCTCCGAGAGTACAACTACAGTAGTATCAAGGCATTTTAAAGAATGTAATGGTGGGGATGTGGCATGTTTATAAATACAGGGCATTGACAGGGTATTTCCATCTAACAGGGGAGGTGACATAACATCCAGGCTCCTTCATAGGGAAGCATATTGGATATTTCAAAGGGTTTGAATTTAAAATTTGATGTAATGTGCTGTGTCTGACCAATAGGTGGTGCTGTTTGGGCTCAGTTTGGCTACATTTCTTGAAGTTTTAATAGATAATGTCAATTGTATAAACTTTGCAACATTGTATTTATTTATTTATTATATTTGTATACATTTTGTTTAAAAAGAAGCAATAGATGCATTCCAGTATGAAACTGTTGTATCTCACTTTATATTTGTAAAACCAATGTTTTTAGGAGATCATGAAAACATTTATAAGGGGTTAATAATTAGCACATGTACTAATTGAAATTTTGATGTCATTTCCCCCTTTTGGATTTTAATTAGCTGTTAGTGTTCACTTGAAATTTGTGCCTATGACTACGTATCTTTTGTATACGAAACGCGTCAGGACCTTTTTGTTTTAAGATCTCTACAATAAAGACAAGTTTTAGTGGACCAAGGAGTGCGTGCCATCTCTCTTCAAACTGAGTCTGTTTCTGAGCCAAATACACAAATCCTCATCGCCACTGTAATAAACTGCTGGCTAGCAGAGGGTTAATGCTTCTGCTGTGTTAGTTCAGGTGAAGTAGTCAGATACACACTGGAACTTTTGGTATATTTATTAGAACATGGCAGGTAGATCTGGCCTGCTCCATGCTTGCTCTCAGCTTAAAGGGGGACATATACCATAAATTTTTACAATGCACTAAACCATGTAAAATAATGTAAATGCTTTTATTTTATGCTTTTATTTTAATACCTTTTGGGTTCAAATATGTCCATAACTGCTTGAAAACTGTGCTCTACCCAGACCTTATGCCAACTTCCAGTTTAGACTCTTCAATATGTGGCTGACCATCACATACAGCAGGAACCATTAGACTGACCATCACATACAGCAGGAACCATTAGACTGACCATCACATACAGCAGGAACCATTAGACTGACCATCACATACAGCAGGAACCATTAGACCGACCATCACATACAGCAGGAACCATTAGACCGACCATCACATACAGCAGGAACCATTAGACTGACCATCACATACAGCAGGAACCATTAGACTGACCATCACATACAGCAGGAACCATTAGACTGACCATCACATACAGCAGGAACCATTAGACTGACCATCACATACAGCAGGAACCATTAGACTGACCATCACATACAGCAGGAACCATTAGACTGACCATCACATACAGCAGGAACCATTAGACTGACCATCACATACAGCAGGAACCATTAGACTGACCATCACATACAGCAGGAACCATTAGACTGACCATCACATACAGCAGGAACCATTAGACTGACCATCACATACAGCAGGAACCATTAGACTGACCATCACATACAACAGGAACCATTAGACCGACCATCACATACAACACATATATATATAACTGAGGGTGACTACCCTATATAGCAGGGATCCACAACCTGTGAACCACATTCAAATGGAAAGTGTTGGGGATCAACACAAGCATGAAAACAGTTCCTGGGGTGCCAATAAGAGTTATAACTGGCTACTTGGCAGCCTACAGAAGTCTCTGTTTGGCATTATACCGGGTTTTTATACAACCAAAACTTCCTTACCAGAAATTCAAAAACAAGTTTGTTCTTTGAGGCCACTGGGAGCAACACCCAAGGGGTTGGGGAGTAACATGTTGCCCTCGAGCCACTGGTTGGGGATCACTGCTCTACAGCTTATAAAACAGGTATATATGTTAATAAAAAGACAAGTGAAAAAAGTGGGAGAATATCCAGGTGGAAATGATGTGTGTGTGCATCTCCCCACTATAAAGGAATAAAACTGTAAATTATATCATTAAGGGTTAAATTATAACCTTTACTAGATCATATATTAAAAAAGTTTTAACCTACAAGTAAAGGTTTTGCATATCGGGTGAGTTGTTACTCCATTAGGCAAACACTGCTAGAGATGTAGCGAACTGTTCGCCGGAGAACTAATTCGCACGAAAATTGGGTGTTCGCAAGTTCGCGAACTTTTAGCGATGTTCGCAATTTTGGGTTCGCCTTAGCTGGAACCAAATTTTGACCTCTCACCCCAGAGCCAGCAGATACATGGCAGCCAATCAGGCAGCTCTCCCTCCTGGACCACCCCCGGACCACTCCCTTCCATATATAGACCGAAGCCCAGCAGCCATTTTACATTCTGCCTGTGTGTGCTTGATGAGTTAGCATAGGGAGAGAGCTGTGCAGGGGTTTGAGGGACAGTTTAGGTAGCTTTGCTGATTAGTAATCTACTTTCTACTGCTCTGTATGTAGCTGCTGGGGACAGCTGTCCTGCTGATCTCATCTGCTGTAACCCAATAGTCCTTGTAAGGACTGCTTTTATTTTCTGATTACTGTTACTCTTCTTTTCATTGTGTACTGCAGCTCCGTCTGTGTGTGTTGGGACAGGTGTGCTGCTCATAGTAGTGCACTAAGCACCAACCACACATTCACATCATTTTTTTTAATTTGTGTTTTTTTACTTTGCTACTGTAATTTATAGAGCTGAGTGCTATTAGTCTAGCTGTGTTGGGGACTGGTGTGCTGCTCCTAGTAGTTCACCCCCAGCACCAACCAGAGATCACTTTTTTTTTATTATTAATTAATTTATTTTTTAATTTAACTTACTGTTCTTTAACATGCCCAGTGCTGTTTGCTGTTATTCATAGTAGTGCACCAAACACGTTACACATAGTTGTGACATTGCAATAAAATCACCTGAGCGATGTTTTTCCACCAGCAATAATATATTCCGTATCCACTACTGCGGCGTTTTGACTTTGCGTGTGAACCGGCTGTAACCTTTACACGACTTGATTGGCATGTAGACGCCAGACGTTTTAAAGCAGTTTATTACACAAGTTTAGAAATGTAGTGTGATTTCTGCCCTTTACAGCATAAAATGCAACGCTGTGTCAACAACGTAATTTTCAGAGAAGTTTTTGCCCTTGATCCCCCTCCTGCATGCCACTGTCCAGGTCGCGGCACCCTTTAAACAACTTTAAAATCAGTTTTCTGGCCAGAAATGGCTTTTCTAGGTTTTAAGGTTCGCCTTCTCATTGAAGTCTATGGGGTTCGCAAAGTTCGCAAAAGTTCACACTTTTTGGCGGAAGTTCGCGAACGGGTTCGCGAACTTTTTTTGTGAGGTTCGCTACATCTCTAAACACTGCATGTTCAAAAATATTGTAAGAAACTAGCACAGAGCAGAGAAAGGATGGTATATAAAATAATTTTATTGAGAAATGGCAGGAGATATCACTAGCAACAAAAAAGCAATGGCACTCAAAGCTGCAAAAATGGGACAAGCCCTTTAAAACTCTTTATTGCGGAGGTGCAATGTTTCGGGGCAAAATAACCCCTTTATCAAGCAGGAGATATCACTAGAACATCCCTGCGTTAAAGGACATGTAAAGCCTACATTTGCTTACAATGTATATAAGTTGGGCATCACATTTTCCTAAAGCAAATAGCAGCTTTTACTCGGTGGCCATTTTTTCTTTGATACATAATCAGTTACATTTACAAAGACCCTTATTCAGCATACATTTCATCAAGAATGCAGGCTTACACAGGCAGAACTGTCTCTGATAAAAGTTCTGCTTTGTTTGAGCTGAGCTCAGGAGAGGAGGTTAGGAGAAAAAAACTGAAGCAGCCAGCTAGAGCTGAGTTTCTATGGAACCAGCAATGCCATCTCTTCACTGGCTGCTAGACAGGGGGGTGTGTTTAGTAAGCTGAGCTTAGAACAACTGAGCATGCCCACAAGCCAACAGCCAAAGCAAATTCCTGAGGGAGGGGGCCGAGTGGGTTACAGGAGGAGAAGGAAATCTAAGTGATTAAGGGGATGTTGCAGCCTTACTATTAACTCTGGACAACCAGTTTGGCAAGTATTGAAAGATTTCAAAAAGGCTGTTTGCTGATTATTTTTGTGTGTGTGGGGTTTACATATTCTTAAAATAAGAAAGAGAAGGAAGTTGAGGAGTGTAACACCCTGCCTGGAATTGAACCAGTGACCTATGGGCTTCTATACAGTCTCTAATACTGCTGATCTACATAAGCAGGCAGCTAAGGCTCACTCTCTTGGTATCCTGGTTTTTTCAAGTAGGCGTGGCTTGTTTCCCCCCTTGTTAATCTGGCCCCACATTTAGTTCCGCCCTTACTGGCTCCTTTCCTGCAGTATACATTAGGCTGCCTTGCTGCCCCTGTAGCAGTCTCAGGATACTTGCAAGGTACAGTAAGACTTGGTGCCTCCCAAGTAGCCAGGCCCAAAGCCAATGTCTCCTGTTATGGACAGAATAGCACACCTAGACGGAGTCCTGTCACCCCCCTAGGGTTTGGGCTTGCCATATGTTAGAAGGAGGAAAGAGACTTTTATTCTAATTAATTTCATGTTACAATTTAAAATGTACTTACACTTTTGCTAGGGCGCAATTGACATTTTTGGATCTAAAGATCACATTGTGTAAGCAGTTTTTCAGAGAGGTTTTTGGGAAACCTACATCCACTAAT
The DNA here is from genome assembly GCF_000004195.4 of Xenopus tropicalis. Taxonomy (NCBI): domain Eukaryota; kingdom Metazoa; phylum Chordata; class Amphibia; order Anura; family Pipidae; genus Xenopus; species Xenopus tropicalis. The sequence goes on along the minus strand of NC_030684.2, from coordinate 136,640,072 downwards.
TCTCTTTGTGGGCAGGTAGTGTGCACCCAAAACATCAACAAAAGTGGTACCCATGTGGGGCTGTTTCTCTGTATGGTGGGAAAATGGTGGGCTTGTCAAGAAAATTATGATATCTGGAGATTATTGCATGTGCTGAAAATGATGATATAATTGGTATCATTGGTGGGATGAAACATGTGACTGTGTTGTGAATGTAAATGGTTTACACCCTTTTTAAGATGGACAGAAGGATTAGAGAGGTTGGAGGAGTTTGTCGGTATGTAAAGCCAGATTTAAAGCCATGTGAGAAGGAAATTGCCAGTGACAGCAATGGGGAGGGTGTGGAATCCCTTTGGGGGATAAAGGTTACAATTATCATTGGTGTATGCCAGGGGTGCCCAGACTTTGTCACCCTGTGATTTACTATTGCCACCTGGTAGGGGGTTCCTCATGGTGAGGGCAGTGAGGGGGTTGGGGTATGCCCTGCAGGGGGATGTTGGGTAGGGGGTTCCTCACGGTGAGGGCAGTGAGGGGGTTGGGGAATGCCCTGCAGGGGGATGTTGGGTAGGGGGTTCCTCACGGTGAGGGCAGTGAGGGGGTTGGGGAATGCCCTGCAGGGGGATGTTGGGTAGGGGGTTCCTCACGGTGAGGGCAGTGAGGGGGTTGGGGAATGCCCTGCCGGGGGATGTTGGGTAGGGGGTTCCTCACGGTGAGGGCAGTGAGGGGGTTGGGGAATGCCCTGCCGGGGGATGTTGGGTAGGGGGTTCCTCACGGTGAGGGCAGTGAGGTTGGGGAATGCCCTGCCGGGGGATGTTGGGTAGGGGGTTCCTCACGGTGAGGGCAGTGAGGTTGGGGAATGCCCTTCCTAGTGATGGGGTAATGGCAGATTCTGTTAATGCCTATAAGAGGGGCCTGGATGAGTTCTTGAAGAAGCAGAATATCTAAGGCTATTGTGATACTAATATCTAGTTAGTATAAATCTTGGTGTATATATAGTTTATGTTTGTAAGTCTATGGATAGGTAGGCCAACTGTCACAACTGATCCAATATTCTCTTTGCATTTAGAAAACCTCACATCAGAAGATATCCAGATCCATCTAAATGTCACCCACAATGGGCCCTGTAACGTTACACTCACCTTGACCTGTACAGTGAATGCATCAAATGTGACTCTCACCTGGAATAACACAAACAGCCCCGGCACAGAAGTGACCAATCACACGCTCCGTGTCTATAATGCTCAGTCACATGTTACATACAGCTGTACCGCCCGGAACCCAATCAGCGAGGCTTCCAGAACTGCACATATTCCTGTAACTTGTGATGCAGGTGGGTGAATTATTTTTGAGAGTTTCTCTTCAAGGTTCAAGCCGCAGTAAATACAGTAGATGAGTGCTTTCCACATGTATATCATATTCTGGGGTTAACTTACTGTGTGGGGCATTAGAGTGTTGAGACTTTCACCTTTCTGCGGATGGGACACCCCCTTTATTTGATCTATAGCCCCAACTTGTGTCCCCAATATAGATAGGCCTAAGGCAGGGTGACACAAGAGGAATGGTAAAAGGCACTAATGGGTTAATACTTATTTAAAGATCATAGCTGTAAGAAATGAGACTATGCGAAGTCTAGCAGCCCTGCACCCCTTGGTCATACTAAACATCCAATCTAATTCCTCTTTTTACAGGAATCCTTAACTTTAATACAATTGTATGCTCATAAAACCCTACCATTTCCTTATTCCTTGTTACTGGGCAAAGACCCATGTATCTAGTGTGCCATGTGTGCCTTATTGGTTTATAGGTAGGCCACTCCCTTTCCACCCCTTTGTGTTTAGCAAAGGGGTGGATTCTTCTCTTTGGCTGCATCTGGTGTCTCAGGTGGAAGTTCCACTGAGCCTGGGATCAACAGGGCCCCAGTAATGTGAGTACCCTAGAGACTACACCTCAACTCTAGTGAAGTCGGGGAAAAGGGATCCCGTGAATGATAGTGAGTCTACTTAGAAAGAGCAGTTTCTGGCTCCAACCAGGAAGTACTCTTCCCTACAGGCACTGTTGCCTTAGAGCAGGACATGGTTAAGACGCAGGTATCAGGTCAGTTCCTATCCCTGATCCATAGTTGGCTGTGAGGGATCCTTGGCTGCTAAGGGACACATCCTGAAGACACAGATACTTATCCAGACTACTCTCCACAGTGGTGCCAGGCTGTTGGGCTATCTATACCCTGCCCACAGGTGGGATAAACCGGTGGACACCAACCCTTTCTATCCTCAGAGCTTTTAACTATCTCCTCTGAGTGAGTATTGCTATCACCCTGTAGACTAATTGTCTTGGGCAATAAACAAGTTGATGTATGTTTTACCGCAAAAGAACCTTCTGGCACCCATTCTTTTATATTACGTTGCACACACCCGAAGTGAGTTTCAGTTGCACTACACCCTAAGGATATTTCCACATTGCAAAAGCCCATCTGGTGTGCAGAGTCCTATGTACCCCATGCTCTAAAGCCTATCTAGCCGGTATTGTTTGGGCTGTTTTCACAGCCAAATAGGGGTTACATAATAATTATAGATATTTCTTGCAACTAATTTGTATCTAACAATTTTGCCTATAATTTACCTCGTATGGAAGTAACTGAATATTGTGCTTCTGATGGAAATCGTCATATATGAAAGGTTATAACAGTACAGACCGTTATTGTATTGTTTTGAAGCCTCTCGTATCACATAGTGTCTCCTCGGCCGGGTGCTATATGACATTAATATTCTGAGATTGTACCTGTTGAAAATGAGCCAGTGGGAAATAAGACGCAATGAATTGTAACTTCTAATTCAGTCATTTTTGTGAAAAATCCTGTCTTTGTAATTATTGAAAAACTGTAAGGACACCTAGAACCAATCAGCCAGTCCGACCTTCTTTGATAAAGTGGACCCTAGGTGCAAAATCCAGGTTGCAGGGCACAATGAATAAATAACGGCCTTAGTCCCAGGGTTGGTGTTGTGGCTACACATGGACACACAATGACTGAGAGGGAACGATACTGCAACTTGTGCAAAGGGCATTTCCCTACATTAGAACATTTTTTAAATTTATTAAAAGTCAAATTTAGAATACATTTCTCTAATGTATCTCTAAAACAAGTCTCTGCCATGACATAATATATTTTAACACAGGAAAAGGTTGGGAATTTTTCAAAATATACATAAATCTGCCTTCTACGGGGTGATGGGAAAAAATGGAAATTACAATGCAGTTTTATTTTTAAAATACATGGATTTGGGTAAATCGATTTCTATTTGTTCCCAAAAGTATAAGTATGTTATAGATACAGCACTTTAACCCTTACCTACCAGCTGCATTGAATTCATGTTTCTTAGAACACGTATATATGGGGGTCATTTATCAACATTGGGAAAAATTGCCCATGGGCAGTAACCCATGGCAACCAATCAAATTGTTGCATTCGTTGTTCTACCTGCAGCTGGCTGGGGAAAAAAAAATATATATATAATGATATGAGTTACTGCCCACACACAAATTCGCCCGGTGTTAATAAATGAGGCCCAGTACTCTAAGGCGCTGACACTCTGTTGCTTCTTTGCCAACAACATAGTTTCTATATTTCTGGGTTATATTTCTGGGGTCACTTATTAAGTGCAGGGAAGGGTTTAATGTGAGAAGAACAGGCACAATCTGTCATGTTTTGTGCCCCTTCCAGCAAGTCTCTACACTGTAAAACTGGGAGGCCGGCAATTACGGTTAGAACTGTCTTATGGCCTCTGGGTGCTGAACTCATAGGCACTTCTTAACTTTAAAGGCAAACTAACCACATCTTGTTTAATGTCTGACCAACTATGGCCTTTGTTTTATGCTACTTCTCTTTACAGCTCCAAGGTCCGAAGGAAATTCTACATTCCAATGGTGGATGATTCCATTGGGTGTAATAGCAGTGGGAATCATCGTTGTGGCTGCAGTTTATTGCCGATCTAAAAGGAAGAAGGGTAAGTTCATTTCCTAATTATACCCTTTATTCAACTCTAAAGGTGGCCACGTACCAATTACGATCTTTCTTGTGATCGTTGGTCGCAGGAAAGATCTTTCGTACCCTCTACTTGACGATCAGGGGCTGAATAATCCGATATGGAGGTAGAAACAATAGGGATTCTACCCCTACCTGACGATTCAGCCCTGAACGCAGATTTTGCATTTTTTTTGTCCCAACCGAGTGGCGAGACGACCGATATAGAAGGCTTTTGCGATACCAGTACTCTGAATATCCTATGAAATTAGGTTACCTACAATAATATTATTGTGTGAACGGCGGCTTAATTGTATGGCTTTATCTTTATGATAGGGCTTGGCTAAGGCACCTACCTGTATATAATGAACATTTGCTAAATAATTAAGTCCCCATAGCTCTCTGGATAAGGGATCTCATACCTGTTATTCACATAATCTACTTCAACAAATATATCTTTTAAAGCATCTGAGTGCCAGTGCCGGAGGGTTGGGCAGTACAGGTATTGATCTCTTATGTGAGAACCCTTTATCCAAATTATCTCCCATACTGTTTTAAGAAAAGTTCTTTTTGGATTAATTTATATTTTCTTTACTATGAAACCATAACACACACCAGGTTCAGTGCTTTTTATTTTATAGGTATAAACTTTAACTGTGAGATATTGATGATAATAATGTGCCCTTTATTAATTTGCAATAAACTCAGCTATAAATATTTATATGAATGTTCTTTGTTTTCTCCTTTGCAGTAAATGGGAATCTCAGAGCAGGGAATCCTGCAGGAATATCACAGTCAGAAGGGGTGAGATTCAACTCACTCAGCAACACTGCTGAACTGCCAGTAACAAACACGGAAGAAAAAGTCCCTATTATGAACAGGGGAATGATCGATACGTAGAAACCGGGTTTCTGGGTCCATTTTACTATTTATAATATTGGGTTGAAAACCCCAACATATTGTTCTTTCACTTCAGCTGATTCTTCTGCTTCTTCTTAGCGCCCCCCATTTTCTAAACGCTACTCCTCCTACAGTTTTAGGGGTACAGCACCCAAACTCCCCACACATCTTCGCCCTATAGCGGAGCAGGTTGCTTGTGCTTTTCTAAGTGATCCCGCCCCCTGTCATTTTGTGGCGCCCAAAAAAATTTCACCCATTGACTTTTATTTGGAAATTGAACCTGCTGCCAATCTTACAGCTTTGAGGCCACACCCCCCAAACTTGAATCACACAGTCATGGGCTCAGCCTGAATGAAAATAGGATGATTGATGGATGCTGAAAGTGGGCGGGGCTGTGAATAGCCAGTCAGATTTTACCTATTGACTTGTCAGAAATCCAACCTGCTGCCAGTCTCACAGTAATAACGCCGGGGTCCCCAAACTTTGCAGGTTTAAGGACCAGGTAACTGCAGTTCTAGGTTAGAAAAAGTGGGCGGATCCACCAACAGCCAATCAGAGTTTACCTATTGACTTTCATTGGGGAAATCCAACCTGCTGCCATTCTCACAGAATTAACACCAGGGTCCGCAAACGTTTCACAGTTGGTCACTAGGGGACTGCAGTTTTAGTTTTGAAAAGTGGGCGGAGCCACCAAGAGCCAATGAGATTTCACCTATTGATTTTTATTGGTTTGATGCCAGGGTTCCCAAACTTTGCACTTTGTACTCAAGGTTAGAAAAAGTGGGTGGGGCCGCCAAAAGCCAATCACATTTGTTTCATTGTTTTCAGTGGGGAAATTTTAACTGCTGCCATTCTCACATGTTTAATGTCGGGCAGGGGCGGGCCAAGCCGACCGGGCGCCCTAGGCAACCCGGTCGGCCAACTCCGCCCACCTCCCCACCCCCCAAACGGCGCATGCGCGCCAAAGCACAGGAGGAGGTGCAGGGGGGGCGGTGCGATTAGATTGGTCATTGCCTCCGCCGCTAATGACAAGCAGCAGATAGAGATGTAGCGAACCAAACAAAAAAAGTTTGCGAACCCGTTCTCGAACTTCTGCCAAAAAGTGCGAACTTTTGCGAACTTTGCGAACCCCATAGACTTCAATGGGAAGGCGAACTTTAAAAACTAGAAAAGCCATTTCTGGCCAGAAAACTGATTTTAAAGTTGATTAAAGGGTGCCACGACCTGGGCAGGGGCATGCAGGAGGGGGATCAAGTGCAAAAATTTCTCTGAAAAATACGTTGTTGACACAGCGTTGCGTTTTGTGCTGTAAAGGGCAGAAATCACACTACATTTCTAAACTTGTGCAATAAACTGCTTTTACAAGGACTATTGGGTTACAGGAGATGAGATCAGCAGGACAGCTGCCCCCAGCAGCTACATACAGAGCAGTAGAAAGTAGATTACTAGTCAGCAAAGCTACCTAAACTGTCCCTCAAACCCCTGCACAGCTCTCTCCCTATGCTAATACAGAGCAGTAGAAAGTAGATTACTAGTCCGCAAAGCTACCTAAACTGCCCCTCAAATCCCTGCACAGCTCTCTCCCTATGCTAACTCATCAAGCACACACAGGCAGAATGTAAAATGGCTGCTGGGCTTCGGTTTATATATGGAAGGGGGTGGTCCAGGAGGGAGAGCTGCCTGATTGGCTGCCATGTATCTGCTGGCTCTGGAGTGAGAGGTAAAAATTTGGCTCCAGCTAAGGCGAACCCAAAATTGCGAACATCGCTAAAAGTTCGCGAACTTGCGAACACCCAATTTTCGTGCGAATTAGTTCGCCGGCGAATAGTTCGCTACATCGCTAGCGGCGGAGGCAATGACAAAGTAGCACTAGGGGTAGGCCTGACACCCCCCAGTCGTTGCGCCCTAGGCAGCTGCCTCTTCTGCCTACCCCTAGTTCCGGCCCTGATGTCAGGGTCCCCAAACATTGCAAAGTTGGTCACTGGGAAAAGTGGGTTGGGCCACTAACAGCCAATCAGGTTTCATTTAAAATTCTGCCATTCTCACACTATTTATGCCAGGGTGCCCACTGTTTGTCACTGGGTGGCTTTGACTCAAGGTTAGAAAAAGGGGGTGGTGCCACCAACCACCAATCACAATTTACCTATTGACTTTTATTGGTTTAAATTTTAACTGCTGCCATTCTGTAACTATTAATCCTAGGGCCCCTAAACTTCACAGAGTTAGTCACTGGGTAACTGCAGTTGGGGCGGAGCCACCAACTTCCAATCAGATGTCACTCATTGACTTTCAGTGGGGAAATGCAAATTGCTGCCATTCAGACACTATTAAAACCACATTTTTCAACCCAACATGAAGTTTGTTCTCAAACTTCCCTTTCTAGTTATTTTTTATGATACTGAGCATTCATCAAGCTTGCCTTATAGATGGGGATGACAATTGCTTGGGAATACAAGTATCTGTAAACCCCTTATCCAGAAGGTTCTGAATTACGGAAAAGCCATCTCCCATAGACTCCATTTTAACCAAATAATTCACATTTTTAAAAATGATTTCCCTTTTCTCTGTAATAATAAAACAGTACCTGTACTTGATCCCAACTAAGATATAATTACCCCTTATTGGGGCAGAACAGCCCTATTGGGTTTATTTCATGGTTAAATGATTCCCTTTTCTCTGTAATAATAAAACAGTACCTGTACTTGATCCCAACTAAGATATAATTACCCCTTATTGGGGGCAGAACAGCCCTATTGGGTTTATTTCATGGTTAAATGATTCCCTTTTCTCTGTAATAATAAAACAGTACCTGTACTTGATCCCAACTAAGATATAATTAATCCTTATTAGAGCAAAAACAATACTATTGGGTTTAATTACTGTTTAAATATTTTTTTTAGTAGACTTAGGGTAGGAGATCTGAATTACGGAACAACCCCTTATCCGGAAAACCCCAAGTCCCAAGCATTCTGGGTCCCAAACTACTTTCTGGGGTCTGAATGAATAAGAAGTATTATATGGCTACAGTACAGTGCACAGAATTTTAATTGGTTAAACTTATAGATTGAACTTAATGGGCTTTGGTCTTTTTTTCAACCCATACTGTGTAACTGTAACTACTGTAAGACACACTACCAGTCCGGAATGTTCCCCTAACTTGGGATGCACCGACCGGATGGTCGTCTCAGGGCTTCTGAGCACATTTGCACGGTTATGTCATGACATGCATGATTGTATATTTTGAAGCCAAAGGCGCCATCTTGCTTATGGTTTTCTGTTTACTTCCTTTTCTTCATTTCCTTTTATGTTTTGGCACCAAAACTCCCTATTTAAATCTCTGCTCTCATTCCCTCATGCCCAAGCTGGCTTCTGGTTGGCTCAGATCCTGCTAAGCCTTGTTTTGGTGCTCTTTTTCTGGTTGTGACTTCTGCCTGTTTTCCTGACCACACATTGGTTATTGTGTTATATTTATATGGGAGAGTGGGGGATTTAATGTGTCTCCAAGAAAAGGGGGAGAAAACATTTTAATGCTGTGGCTTTATATGCACTTCCTTCTACATTTCCTATTTATACAAGGTACTGTAAATGACTTGGGAGCATCTCCTTAGCAGAAACCAGGTTATATGACTATTTCCTTTCTACATTCCCTGTTCCCATTTATTGCGCTGATGGTTACACTGTGAATGGCAAACACAACTTTCACATGGAGGTGCTGACTTTCCTGGCAAAAATAGCTGCTGAAACTCCAAACCTGGAGAGCTGCTGAACAACATTTTGTTTCGATTTTACTGAGTTTATTCTTTTAGTTGTTCTTGTTCTTTTAGTTTTTTGCATCTTGCCAGAGAAGCATTAAATAAATATTTGTGTGTATTTTGTGCAGCCAAGAGAAGTTGTTCTTTCAAGTGATGTAAAATGATCAGATGGATCATACTAAATATGTTAAATCTTTTGTTATTGTGCTGCTGTGTATCACAGGTGTTTGTATAAATCTATGCTGCCTATTTCATAAGGGGTAAAGCTATTTGCTTTCACTCATGCACAGACGAGAGTTGTTTATTGTTGTTTTTTGGTCATAATACAGAAATGGCCTATTTTATTCTATTTTATTGGTGCAGATGGGATAAATAAACAAAGTTTTAAAATAAACCTGATTCCCTAAATTCTTTCTGTGTGCACCCTTAGGAGCTCCCACAGGCCCCTTCCCACTGACATTAATATGTATAACCCCCCCTGCCTGGGTCTCTCTCCCCTGCACCCACCACTTACTGTCATTTTTTTTAAACTGAGCACAAGTTTCCAATAGGTGCCTGTTGGGTGGATTTATCAACTGCAATTTGAGATTTCTTTGTGATTTTTGCCACCTTGGAGCTGGTGAAACATTTCTAAAGAAAAAAAAAATCAACAGCTTCTTTAACCCTTTAATTGCAGCAGAATTTCACATTTCCGTTCCCCTCAGTGCCAGATGTTTTGTAAACATTCTGTGCTCACTCATTTTAGGGGAATTTACTGAGGGGGATACTTTAGGTAGGAAAACTATATATCATTTTTTTCAGGAGAACCTGAGCTTTCCAAATCTTGTGTATTTCCACTTCTGGATTTAGAGCTCTAAATACAAAAAAAAAGAATTTGATATTTTTCATGATGTAGGGATTTATACCAAAAAACATATTTTATATTATGGACACAAAATCAACTGATTGGAAAGGCATAGTGACTACGTGTTGAAAGACACAATAAGCGTCGGGATTGATGTGAAATAAAGCTGTTTCTTTACCACTTCCACCGGTGTTTGGAGTGCGCACCCATCAGAGAAATTGTGCTTGTAACGGCTGGGTCTCCCCTTGCTACGGGTCTGGGGCGCTGCCCCCCAACCATTGGATCAGTGGGGTGAGTGTTCATGAGAAACTCTGATTTGTGTGATTTTTTAAGAAGAACCAGTCGTGAAAAAATCTTCCCTAAGTGAAGGGTCTGGGGCAAGGCACCTGGACCAATTTTATGAGGGGATGAACGAATGCTTATTGAGACTGGCTGATTTAAATTTGGTTTGATTCATTGAGTGACTAGGAGCAGACTCGGAGTAATTGTAGTTGATAAATGAAAGCCTCAGTCTCCCAAACGTGCCAATACCTGATATGAATAGTTTTATTGAGATTTCTGACTTCTACAGATCAAAAACTCCCAGCAGTAAATTACTAAATTTTCAAAGCATTACAGCAGAATACGGCATACTTTACATTCCAAAGCCAAAAATCCTGGAACATTAGGTTTTACCCCAGGAATCCATATATTTTTGAAAAGTACACATTCTGCCAAATCCAAAATGGGTAACTTTGTCTTCCAACTCCTAAGTACCAAACAGCAATGCTTTCCTGATAAAAAAAATTATGAAAATTCTAAAAAAAAATTGCCTCAAAGCTTCCACTTTCAAGCACCATATCTCCCACATAATATTAGGTACCAAGAAAACACCCTAAATATGAAAGCCAAGGGCCCACTGAACAGTTTGATGCCCATTGTGCATAGGATCACCGATGTATCTGGCATTTAGAGACCCCAAAAGGAAGTTAGTGCATAGAAATTGCCCCAGAGGTCTCTTTAGCTACTGAAAATTCAACACATCTACTGCATTTTTGAGTAAAAACACAAAAAAATACATTGACCCCCCCCAAACCATATATTTTTGGAAAGTACATATTCGGGCGAATTCAAAATTGGTACCCATGTCTTTCTACTCCAAACTACAGAGTCGCAATGCTTGCCCAAAATTGGCGGTTGCGATGAAATACCTGAAAATGGCATCAAACCTTCCACTTTCAAGCACCTTATCTCCCACATGACATTAGGTACCAAGAAAACACACCCTAAATATGAAAGCCAAGGGTCCGCTGAACAGTTTGATGCCCATTGTGCATAGGATCACCGATGTATCTGGCATTTAGAGACCCCAAAAGGAAGTTAGTGCATACAATGTGTATACGCTGCAATATAAGCTACCGGCATGTGCATTATGTGCCATAAGACCCCCTAACAGTACGGAGACCCTAGAAAGCCATATATTTTCTGAAAGTACACATTCTGACAAAACAAAAATGGGTAAATACATCTGTAATAAAACATCAAAATAATACACAAAAGGTATTTTGCAGTGCGGTTAGCAAATATGCTATCCACAATGGTAATAAAACATTTTTTCAGGCAAAAGGTGTGTGTGTGTGCTGTGAGTGAAAGTCTCAGTATAGCTCAATACTGAAGTAAAATCAAATCAGTTTATTGTAACTATACACATAATGCAAAAAAAAAAAGCCTTATGCGTTTCGTACCTAAGAGGGTACTTAGTCATAGGTTCTATGACTAAATTCGAAATTGCTAACGGAAATTCAACGTCTTTAGATGCAAAAGTGTATTTATGGAGGAAGACCTGGTTATTATCACCAAAGGATAACCATGCTGTGATTTTGTTATTCTGTACCTATTGGCATTTTCTCCTTTAAACTTAGCAGGGCCGCTAACATATAACAGTATCACCGGGGCAACTCGTTAACACCAGCATGTGCGCGGAGGTAATGTTAGCAAACACAGTAGTAAAGTTTAGCCCTAAGATATAACAAATAAAGGGACAGGAACAAATATTAAAAGAAATGCAGAGAGTAAAAAAGGAAAAGAACATAAAGTGTTGAAGAGTGAGGAAAGATGTCTACATGTCAAATTAATTAATCATTGGTATTAGCAAAATACATACAGGGTCGGACTGGGGGGTGCAGGACTCACCGGGGCTCCCGCCCCAGGGGCCCTGCAGGTGCCCCAGCCGCGTCCCCTAACCCCCCCAGGGGCCCCGCCTGACGTCCTCCTAGAGCGCGTATAAATTGAACGCGTCGGGGAGGAACAGTCGGGGAGTGCCGGCAAAGGTCGGACTGGGCCGCTGGGGCCCACTAGGGCCGGGGCCCACCGGGATTTTTCCTGGTGTCCCGGCGGCCCAGTTCGACCCTGAATACATACTTAGTAAATATTAAATAAAAGAATCTCAAGACATCCAGAAACTCTCAGCAAGGGATCCATGACTACCCTCCAGTAGGCAGTGAGCAGTAGGCAGGGGGGTGAAAGCTCCTAGAATGTGTGTCATCCAATTCAAAGTAAGTCATACCTCTGTATCAGGTCCGTACCGCGGGGAGAGGCAGGGTATCCTACGCAGCAACTGCGGCAGCATTATCTCGGGGCCTATAGAGATAAGTATCAAAAAGGGAGGCAAAGTTTTGCCAGTGACCTCTGGGGCCACAAGGGAAGCAGAGTTTCATCAGCATTATCTGCGGCCGCAAGTGACGAGCTCACACGCACAGCCATTATGTCCGTATCATCCTTCCGGCTGTGACTCGGGTGAGGAGAAAAAGATTAAAATTCATATGCAGCAACTGCGGCCACGGAAGACCTTGTTTAATATATATATACATATGAGGAACAGGGGTTCATGTCCCAGAGACCTTGTTGAATTTTGGCTGTGCACCCCGCAAAGTTATTATATATATATATATACACAGGGTTGGAATGACAGCACACGCAGGATGTTTTTCAAGAAGAATCACAGAGGTTTAGATAAATAAATGTGAGGCTTTATTCATTCCGATGTTTCAGTTCCTATCTGGAACTTTCATCAGGGACAGTAACATCTCAGTGTAGTACAAACGTTTTTAAGCAAAAAAGGGTGCCAAGCCTGTTGCTAGGCAACCACAAACAAAAAAAAACAAAAAAAGGGCGCCAAAATGTAGTAGCGTGATTGACAGTAGCGCCAGCCAATGGGTATTCACAGGGGGGAACCTCCAAGCCCGAACACATGGCCAATTAGTACTTAGAATTTATGATCAGGCCTGCAGGCGCCTTTGCCTATCGTGTCCGGCAGTGCCTGTCAGCAAAACTTAAAGTGATACACACAGCAGCTCAGTGCCCTCAAGGTAATGGCTCCAGAATTTTTAATTTAACCCCAAAGCACGTTGGGCGCCAAATGTAACATTATTTTGGCTAGGATAGGATTAAAACCAGGCTAGAATGAAGTAGAGAGCATGTGTTACATGCGACTCTCTTTCTTAGGATGGACCTTCGCTTAGGTGGAAGAGACCTTACAAGAGCTGAGGGTGTAGTTGGACTACAGAAAGGTTCTTGCTGTTGAACAATATCATTTTAGTATTTTTTTAGAACTTACTTGGCCCTCTTTAGAGCCAGATTCCAGGCGCAGTTTTCTGACACACTTTCTCTGCCTGATGCATGCTCTATTGTGATTGCCATAGCGCTTTCTCAGGAGCGGGTCCCCTATTGCAGCCGGGGGAATGATACCGTTGGTAGGAATGCACGTCTGTGTGGGCAGTGACATCATCAGCCAGCGCAGCCTTATCTCGCCGGCAGCCGGGGTCTGCTTTGACTTATGCGCCCGCAGAGCAGTTTGAGCAGGAATGCTCCTGGAATGGATCCGGCTGCTGAGAAAGGTGCTGCCCCTAAGGCTTGGTGACTTGGTGAGTTCTGGCTCTGTCAGTTGTGCTGCAACAAAGTTATCGCTTGTAGGCTTACTACCCCTGTTGAAGAGACGGCCAGGAAAAGGCAGAGGTCACAAAATAAGGATGTCAGACCCTTTAAAGGACAAGGAAAGGTTAATATAAATTAACAGTAAGTCTAAAGGTATTCTTTTTAAGTACTTACTGCATATCTAAATCTAAGAGGCTGTGCAAGGAATGTGTGAATCTTAGAAGGGGATACAGACATTCTACCGGCACAGAAGTGTGCTCCAGTCATAGATTTATCACAGACCCCATCAACATCCAGGGAGACATCATAGGAGGATATATTAGCCTGGATTAAGCAGGCTGTTTCTCTGGGCATTCAGGAAGCAACAACTGCTCAAGCGGCTCCTTCTGTAATCCAGTTAAATCAGCCTAATGTGCCTGAGGATATATAGTCAGATTTAAATTCATCTGAAGAGGAAGGGGAAGAAGAGACGTCTTTCTTTGATATGAAATATATACCAGGCCTTATTAAGGCAGTGAGGCATTCATTATATATTTTTATATGCAGTTTATATTATATATTTTTTGCCAAAAAGAAAAAGCACACCTTTCCAGCGCACAAGGAGGTGCAGGGTGTCCAGGAGGGTGCCGATGGAGGCTATATTACATTACATTAACATTTATTTATAAAGCGCCAACATATCCCGCAGCGCTGTACAATAAGTGGGTTACATACATTGGACATACAGAGTAACATATAAAGCAATCAGTAACCGATACAGGAGGGGAAGGGAGCCCTGCCCAAAAGAGCTTACACTCTACATTATTATTATTATTATTAACATTTATTTATAAAGCGCCAACATATCCCGCAGCGCTGTACAATAAGTGGGTTCCATACATTGGGCATACAGAGTAACATATAAAGCAATCAGTAACCGATACAGGAGGGGAAGAGAGCCCTGCCCAAAAGAGCTTACACTCTACAAGGAGAAAGGGTTGAGACACAAGGTGTGGGAATGGGCATGACAGAGTTGTGAGAGGTGGGGCACAGGGTGTTGCTAAGCTAGATTAGGGTAAGCCTCTCTAAATAGATGTGTTTTTAGAGATCTCTTGAAGGCAGAGAGATTGGGAGAAAGTCTGACAGTTTGTGGGAGGGAATTCCAGAGAAGGGGGGCAGCCCTTGCAAAGGCTTGAATGCGAGCGTGTGAGGAGGGAATGAGAGAGAAGTTGGGGAGCAGGTCAGTAGGGGGGTAACAAGCGGGTTGGATGGTACCTAGAGATGAGTTCAGAGATGTAGGGTGGGGCAAAGTTATGGGCTGCTTTGTATGTGAGAGTCATTAGTTTGAATTGTACCCTGGATGGTAGGAGAAGCCAGTGCAGGGATTGGCAGAGCGGCACGGCAGGGGGATTGGCAGAGTGGCACGGCAGGGGGATTGGCAGAGTGGCATGGCAGGGGAATTGGCAGAGTGGCACGGCAGGGGGATTGGCAGAGTGGCACGGCAGGGGGATTGGCAGAGTGGCACAGCAGAGGGATTGGCAGAGTGGCTCGGCAGGGGAGGAGCGGTTGGAGAGGTGTATGAGCCTGGCAGCAGGATTCATTATGGACTGGAGAGGGGACAGTCTTTGGAGGGGAAGGCCAATTAACAGGGAGTTACAGCAGTCCAGGCGAGATATTATAAGAGAGTGAATAAGAATTTTGGCAGCATCTTGGGTGATAAATGATCGGATTTTGGAGATATTTCTTAGGTGAAAGTGACATGATTTGATAAGTGACTGGATATGAGGAGTGAAGGACAGGGCAGAATCAAGGATAACCCCAAGGCACCGGGCCTGGGAAGATGGGGTGATGGTAGAATTGTTAACCTGTATAGATACCTCGGGAACAATGTGGGCGTTGGATGGGGGAAAGAGAACCAGTTCAGTTTTAGAGAGGTTTAATTTAAGGTAACGTTGGGACATCCAAGTGGAGATAGCGGCCAGGCAGGAAGAGACGCGAGTTAGAAGCTCTGGGTTGAGATCAGGAGAGGAAAGATAGATCTGAGTATCCCCAGCATAGAGGTGGTACTGACAGCCAAAAGAACTGATTAATTTGCCAAGTGAGGAGGTATAGAGAGAAAATAATAAGGGGCCCAGGACAGAGCCTTGAGGAACCCCGACAGAAAGAGGCAAGGGAGAAGGTGATTCCCCATTGTAAGAGACACTGAAGGATCTGAGAGATAAGATGAAAACCAGGATAAGGCAGTGTCACGAAGGCCAAGAGAGCGGAGAGACTGGAGGAGAAGAGGGTGATCCACAGTGTCAAAAGCAGCAGAGAGATTGAGAAGTATTAGTAGCGAGTAGTGGTTTTTGGCTTTAGCCGAAAGGAGGTCATTTGTTAGTTGAGCAGTTTTGGTGGAGTGTTGTTGTCTAAAACCAGATTGTAGGGGATCCAGGAGGTTATTGGCAGAGAGGAATAGCGTCAGTCGGTTGTATACTAGGCACTCAAGCAGTTTGGAGATGAATGGGAGCAGAGAGGATTGGAGGGATCAAGGGAGGGTTTTTTCAGAATAGGGGTTACCAGTGCATGCTTCAGTTGGGAGGGAAAGATTCCAGTAGAGATATCCCTTTCCTCCAGATTCACAGGAAGTATGGGATAGTCTTCCAACTGTGGATGTGCCAGTGGCCAGGTTATCCAGGAAGACAGCCCTTCCAATTGATTATGTCTCAGCATTGAAGCATCCAATGGAAAGGCAAATGGAGACGGAGCTTAAGAAATTATATATGACAACAGGAACCATGTGCAAGCCTTCTATAGCCTTGGTGTTAGTGGTTAAGGCTCTGTCCATTTGGATAGAAGATATAGAGCAAATGACAAGGGGAGGTGAGCCCTGTGAGAGAATCTTGGCATCCCTGGCAGATTTAAAGTTGTCCACAGCTTTTTGTCTTGGAGCAGCAGGAGATCTGACTAAATTATCAGCGAGATCAATGGTTTTAGCTGTAGTAGCAAGCAGGGCCCTCTGGCTTAAATATTGGTTCGCAGATACAGCCTCAAAGAATGCATTATGCAAATTACCATTTGAAGAGAAAATGCTATTTGGTAAAGCATTAGAGGAAATCATTTCTAAGTCTTCTGATGGAAAAGCACTTTCCTCCCCCAAACCACAAGAAGGTTTAAAGATCCTTCTAGATGTCAGACAGACAAATTTATTATAAAGAGAAGAGAAAATTTCAGGTCATATAGGCCTGGTAAGGAGCCGTTTCGTTCATCTTCTTGGAGATTGGGACAGTCCAGTCTTTTTCGAAGCAACAAGTCCAAGAACCCAAGATCTCCCAAGTCCCAGCAGAAGTCACTATGACAGGGGGTTAGTCCATCTTCCCAAGGTTGGGGCAAGATTGCTTCAGTTTTGGTAGGTTTGAGCAGAGGAGATACAGGATGCTTGGGTTTGCTCAGTCGTGAAGAGAGGGTTTCGACTGTAATTCTGCCACAAACCTCTTTTTCACAATTTTGTCAACCCTACTTATCCAGTTTCCCTTTTAAAAGAGATGGTGATGAAAAAGTATATTGCAGATCTACTTTCCAAGAGGGCATCAGTTCATGTGCCTCAGGGAGAAGAAGGCAAGGGCTTCTATTCTCCTCTCTTTCTAATACGAAAGGCATTGGGTGAGATGAGACCAATATTAGACCTCAGACGTCTAAATGAGTAGCTCAAAATACAGAGTTTCAAGATGGAAACTATACGTCCAGGGGACTGGCTTTGCAAAAACTTGAAAATAACTTGACGCTTATTTACTTGTGCCAGTGGTCACAGAGCATCAGCGGTTCCTGCGATTTGCCATAAATTATCAGCATTTACATGCCTGCCTTTTGGGTTAGCCACATCCCCCAGGACATTCACAAAGGTGTTGGTAGTTGTCATCGCAAAACTCAGGGAAGAGGGTCTGGAAATTTATCAATATTTAGACCACCTTTTGTTAGTCGCCAGAGAGAAAGAGACCTTGAAAACAGACAGGGACATAGAAGCAGCTATACTAGAATGGTTTGGCTGGGTCCTCAAAGGAGATTTACTAGTGTATCTTGGAGCTCAAATAGATCCAGACATAGAGATGATCTCCCTTCCTCTAAACAGAATCTTCAAGGTGACAGAGATGTTGTCAGCAATGATCCAAATCAGTCAGGTGTTTGCAAGGCAATTTATGAGGTATTTGAGTACCCTGATGTCCACAATCGGGTTAGTCAAGTGGGCAAGATGGCAGATTCGCCCAATCCAACTGGAGTTCCTGACTCAGCAGGATCATCAGACAAAGAACTGGAATCAGAAGATTTGTTTGTCTGTGAGTCTGAAGCAGAATCTTTGGTGATGGTCAATACCTGTCAACCTCAGGAAGGGTTTTCCGTTACGTCACAGATGCCTCAAGTCTGAGTTGGGGAGCTCATGTAGAGAACTTCTCAGCCCAGGGAGGATGGGGCAGTAATCTGTCTCATGTACCATCCAATATACTCGAGTTGAGGGCAGTAAATTGTGCATTGAAGATTTTCCAGAACTAATTGATTTCTCTCCTTGTCCGGATTCAATTGGATAATGTGGCAGCTGTCACATTCATCAGGAGACAAGGAGGGACCAGGAGTCATGCTATGATGGAGGAGCTGATTCCTATTATGACATTTGCACAGGCCCATCTAATGGATATTACAGCCCTTCATGTGCCGGGCATGTTGAATCTCCAGGCAGATCAACTCAGCAGGAGGAGGATCAACAGTGAGGAATGGAGTCTCCATCCCCAGGTCTTCAACTAGTACATAGTTAGTTAGTTAGTACATAGTTACATAGGGTTGAAAAAAGACCAGTGTCCATCAAGTTCAACCCATCCAAGTAAACCCAGCACACCTAACCCACACCTACCAATCTATACACTCGCATACATAAACTATAAATACAACCACTAGTACTAACTGTAGGTATTAGTATCACAATAGCCTTGGGTATTCTGCTTGTTCAAGAACTCATCCAGGCCCCTCTCATAGGCATTAACAGAATCTGCCATTACAGCATCACTAGGAAGGGCATTCCCAAACCTCACTGCCCTCACCGTGAAAAACCACCTACGCTGCTTCAAATGGAAGCTCCTTTCCTCTAATCTAAAGGGGTGACCTCTGGTGCGTTGATTGTTTTTATGGGAAAAAAGAACATCCCCCAACTGCCTATAATCCCCTCTAATGTACTTGTACAGAGTAATCATGTCCCCTCGCAAGCGCCTCTTTTCCAGAGAAAACAACCCCAACCTCGACAGTCTCACCTCATAGTTTAAATCTTCCATCCCCTTTACCAGTTTAGTTGCAGTCTCTGCACTCTCTCCAGCTCATTAATATCCCTCTTAAGGACTGGAGCCCAAAACTGCCCCCCATACTCAAGGTGAGGCCTTACCAGGGACCTATAAAGGGGCAAAATTATGTCCCATCCCTTGAGTCAATGCCCTTTTTTATACAAGACAGCACTTTATTTGCTTTAGTAGCCACAGAATGACACTGCCTGGAATTAGACAACTTGTTATCAACAAAAACCCCTAGATCCTTCTCCATTAAGGATACCCCCAACACACTACCATTCAGTAGATAGTTTGCGTTTATATTATTCCTACCAAAGTGCATAACTTTGCACTTATCAACATTGAACCTCATTTTCCATTTTGCTGCCCAGTCAAGTCCCTTTTGAATTTCCTCCTGAGTGACCCACGCGTCCGTAGCTAAATTACTAGCACTGGGTATATTACAAGGGAAGCCTTCATTATCTGGCTCCTCAGATGTATAGACAGATGAAAAATAAGAGTTCAAAATTTCAGCTTTTTCCCTGTTCTCATCAACCAACTTACCCCCCCGTGATAATAAAGTTCCCACCCCTTCTTGCTTAATTTTTTTACTATTCACATAATTAAAAAATAATTTTGGATTCTTTTTACTCCTAGCTGCAATATCCCTTTCCATTTCTATTTTAGCTTGCCTGATAGCTTTTTTGCTGCTTTATTTGCTTCCTTGTACCTGATGAAAGTCCCTGCTGTCCCAGCTAACTTGAATGCCCTAAAAGCACGTTTTTTCTTACCAACCTCGACAATAACACTTTTATTCAGCCATAAAGGTTTTGCTTTGCGATGCCTCTCCTTGCTTACAAGGGGGATATACTGTTGTGTATACCTGCAAAGCAATGTTTTAAAGATGTTCCATTTTCCTTCTGTGTCTAACCCCATGATAAGCCTTTCCCAGTTGACACATTGCAGAGATGCCCTTATACTGGCAAAGTCTGCACGTCTAAAATTGAGCGTTTTAGTTACTCCCTTATAGCGCTGTCTCTGCAGCATTATCTCAAAGGAGACCATGTTGTGATCACTGTTCCCCAAATGCTCACCCACACAAATGTTAGAAATGAGTTCATTATTATTAGAAATCACCAGGTCCAAAATAGAGTCATTCCTAGTGGGTTCTTGAACCGCCTGAAATAAAAAGTTGTCGTTTAGCATATTTACAAACCTACTAGCTTTTTCTGACTTAGGTTACCACCAGGTTGGGCTGCTCAACGATAGATCTTGGCAATAATCAGAAGGTGCAGAGGTTCTTCTCCAGGTTTCCTTGTACCCAGGCAGTGGCTACAGATGCCTTAGTCCAGGACTGGATGCATGTGTGTGTATGTGTTTCCCCCCTTCCCAATGATCTTTAGAGTGTTGCAGAAGATTTTTTACACTCAGATGGAGGCCTTGGTAATTCTACCAAATTGACCATGCCAGCCACGGTATCCACTGTTGAGAAGGATGGTCCAGGGCAAGCCAATTCGCCTGCCGATTAGGCAGGATCTGTTGTCCCAAGGGAGTCTGTGGCATCCAAATCTTTCAGGGTTAATCTGATGGCCTGGAAGCTGGGAGGAGAAGGTTAGCACAGCAGGGATTAATACCTTATTAAAGTCTAGAAAACAGAATACATCTCAAAGATATTATGGAACGTGGGATGTATTTCAAGACTGGGCAACTAAAGAGGACATAGACCCCTGGAATCCAACGACTCCAGAGATTCTTGAATTCCTACAACGCGGCCTGGACAGGGGTCTTAGCCTGAGCACTCTGAGAGTACAGTTGTCAGCATTACCTGCTGTTCTGGAGAGAAGGCTTATTGAAGAACCCTTGATTTCCAGGTTTTTAAAGCAGCAGTGAGGATTGTGCCGCCTGTTAGATCTTTATCTCCTCTATGGGACTTACCATTAGTCCTGAAGGCTCTCACTGGGAAACCATTCGAGCCATTAGATCAGGCTTTGCTGTGGGATGTGACACTCAAGACCGTCCTTTTAGTGGCCCTAACATCGGCTAGGAGAGCATGTGAGTGGAAGGTGTTATCTGCAAGAGCTCCATATACAAGGGGACTCTGTGGTTCTTAGAACAATATTGCAGTTTTTGCCCAAAGTAGTTTCTCCTTTACATATCAATGAGCCAATTATTCTTCCAGCCCTTGTCCCGGATATGAATGCCCAAGAAGGGGCAGCATGGAAGTCTTTAGATCTCCATTATTGTTTACAGATCAATCTACAGAAGACTGAGAATGTGAGAAAGACAGATAGGTTACTCATCATTGCAGGGGGACCAAGAAAGGGACAACCAGCAAAAACAGAAACTTTGAGAAGGTGCATTGTCATGGCAAATCAAAAAGCTAATATGGAGCAGGGGGAACCAGTGCCTCAGGGAATCAGAGCCCATTCGACAAGGGGTATTGCATCGTCTTGGGCAGCAGAAGCGGGAGCTTAACCTGAAGCAATCTGCAGGGCAGCTACATGGGCAACCTCTAATACCTATATTCGACATTATAAGTTAGATATTAAGTTATTAACGCAGTTTGGGCATTCAGTTCTACAGGCAGTGGCTGGAGTTGAATAAACTTTCTTCTGCTATCTGCATAATATTGTCTTTATTCCCACCCAGTCAATTGCTTGGGTACTAACCCAAATGTTATGCTGCCAGGGGATGGCCAGGAAAAGAGAAAATTAATTTGCCCTTACTGAGATTTTCTTTTCCTGGCCATCCTCCCTGGCAGCATGCCCACCCTTTCGTCGTCTGTCCAGAACATTAGGCAAAGACTGAGGAGGACAGGAAGGGGTGGGTATTTAATGCATTGCTTTATTAACCCTTCTGTGTCCTGACAGTATGGTAGAGGATAAATGTTATGCTGCCAGGGAGGATGGCCAGGAAAAGAAAATCTCGGTAAGTATCAATTCATTTTCTCTTGTGATAACATGGGTGTGGTTTGAAGTGGGTGTAGTTTAAAAAAGGGGAGTGGCCAAAACTGGCTTCAATTATTGGCCCTCCACCACGGAACAATTCCATCCCTCGGTACCACAGAAGTTAGACAGCACTGCTTTAGCTATATTTTGGGTGCAGACAGAGGAGGTGGCATATTCACATTTATTTGTTTATTTTTTTATTTCCCCTTTGCAGATCAGGCTGGGGATTATGGCATCCACCATGCACAGCATTATGATTTTCTGCTTCATTCTTTGGTCACTGTATAAAGGGTCACTTTCAGGTAAGTGATGTTTTATACACAGAATGTATTTATGCTAGCAGCAGGACTGATGTTTTATCAAGACTCTCTTGATTGCTCTCTTGAGCAGAAGAGAAGCCCCTTACAAGGTTATATTGATATTGATTCACTTTTTTTTGAGTAGTATATTTCCTTATGAAATAGTTTGGGCATGCTTCTGAAAATCTTGTCTTTCTCTCCTGTAATAGCTGTACAGTTTAACGTCATATCAATATCATCAGTTGTTGCTGCACTTGGATCAGATGTGCTGTTACCTTGTCACCTTATTCCTGAGATGAACGCAGAGAAGATGGAAATCCGTTGGTTTAAGCCTATGTACCGGCCCTATGTTCATCTTTATATTAATGGGAAAGACGATTACACAGCCCAGATGCCACAGTTTGCTCAAAGAACAGAACTGCTAAAAGAGAACATCACTAGAGGAATTTTCCCTTTAAAGATCCGTAACGTCACAGCTGAGGATTCTGGGGAATATTATTGTTTTGTTGAGTCCAGTGACCATCACGGCAAAGCAGCAGTACAGCTACAGGTTACTGGTAAGTGAGCAGAGATTTATCCAAATTCTTATTAATTCGTCATATTCAAACTTTGTTTCAATAGAAGGTTAAGAGTTTCAGACCACTTCTTTCACCTAGTGTTTTGCTCAGTTTTCTTAAATCACTTGTTAATCATTTAGTTAAATGTAAAAAGTTCCAAAGAGTAGTTGTGACAGCACACTCCCTTCAGCAAAATGATTGAAATAAACTTGTTAATGCCCCAGTGCCAGCAGTCATACCCTTTTTCTGTGTCTCCTGAAGCCTTACTTGCACTTACAGGATTATGCCAGTGGCATAACCATAGTTACTTTTTGGATGGACAGTATCAGACCATGTCCGGCTAGTTAGGTTAGAGCATGGGGTACATTGGGCTCTCTTCCTAAGGATGGGCCTTTGCTATAAGGAAAGAGTATATCTGGAGGTAGTTGTTGTACTACACCTCCCACTGCCAAATGTAAAATAAAGATTGAAAAGAAGGACACCAGGGGGCACATTTACTAATCCACGAATCCGAATCACGAATGGGAAAAAATCGTATTGGAAATGAAAATTTCAGAAGATCGCAAATATCACGAAAATGCTTACGAAAAAATCGTATTAGTCACGATAATATCGCATTGACGATCCGAAAGTCACGAAATTTTCGTACCAAACAATTGTAAACAGCGGTAAAACCTTTCCGATTATTTTGTGCAAACGTCTGAAAAAGTCGTGCGCCATACGAAAAAGTCTAGCGGACGCCCGAAAAAATCGGCAAAAATACGCTCGGATCTTTCGCATGAACGCTCGAGCGTTTGTGCTTTTGTAAATGTGCCCCTAGGTGTTCTTTTGCAGCAAACTGGGACGTATAACTTAACAACTTAACATAGTTGTCCAAGACAATAGCAGTGCATGCAGGGTGATCAATACTCACAGAAATGCAGATGAAATAGCAGACATGCAGATACACATGAATGCAGCAGTAACAAATGATGCACCACTGTGGAGGACCAGCTGGGAAAGTGGATTAATATCCTTAGGGTTTTGATACCCTTATCACTACTGTGGTCCCTTTACTAAGGCAGCAGAGCCTGTAATGGGGAATACTCCCTGCTATCTCTCCTGGTTGGAGCAAAGAAGCTCCTCTTGCTAACTAAAGCTGACTCACTTTCCTAGAAAGTGTTATTAATAAACTGACCTGCTTTTTCTATTCCTAATTCACAGGGTCCCTGCTCCCCGACTTCTCCAGAGGTAAAGGTCCCTCTGGGGCAAAATAGCTTTACTGGGGTCTTGTTGATCCCAGCCTCAGTGGAACATCCACCTGGTTCAACAAATGCGGCCAAAGAGAAAGATCCACCCACTGCTAAACACTGTATTAAAGTGTGGCAGGAAGTGGTCATAAGCCTGGCAATTATAGGCCAGTAAGTTTGACATCCATGGTGGGCAAGCTGTTTGAAGGCTTGTTAAGGGATCTCATACAAAATTATGTACTGGAGAATGGCATTATGAGCAGTAATCAGCATGGCTTTATGAAGGACAGGTCATGTCAGACCAATTTAATTGCTTTTTATGATGAGGTAAGTAAGCTGGACAGTAGGGGGCAGTAGATATAATCTATTTGGATTTTGCCAAAGCATTTGATACCGTTCCCCACAAACGACTGCTTTCTAAGCTAAGGTCTATTGGTCTTAGTGAAGCCGTTTGCACATGGATAGAAAACTGGCTACAGGATCGGGTACAGAGGGTGGTTGTTAATGGTACATTCTCTACTTGGAATAAGGTTCTCAGTGGGGTCCCTCAGGGTTCTGTACTGGGTCCACTTTTGTTTAACTTAGGGGAGGGTATTATAAGCAAAGTATCAGTGTTTGCAGATGGCACAAAACTCTTCAGCCCAGTCAGTTCTATCCGGCATGTGGCACCTTGCAGCAGGGTCTTGACCAACTGGCAATCTGGGCAGCTAAGTGGCAGATGGGATTTAATGTGGATAAATGTAAGGTCATGCACCTGGGATGTAACAATGTGCAGCCACTTATACCCTTAATGGGACTGCACTAGGCAAATCCATAATGGAGAAGGACCTTGGAGTCCTTGTAGATAATAAACTTGGCTGTAGCAAGCAATGCCAGGCAGCTGCTGCAAGGGCAAACAAGGTTTACACACACTTGCATGTTCTCTGATGTACAGTTAGTGAAAGCAGGGAAGGTATGTGCCTAATGTCCCAGCAACCCCCACAGCTGTGACCTAAGCATGTGCCTCGTTTGCCGACCCCTAGTTCTGGCCCTGGGATTAGGGATACGTTGTTCACATAAATACATGTCTAGTTGTCTAGAAAGCCTTTTTAATTGTTATAATGTTAAAGGGAACTATTGTGAAAATTAAAGTTTCATATGAGCGTCATTTTATGGAAATAAGTAACTTCCTAAAACTAATAAATTTAAATTCAGTGCTGTTTTAATAATCATGTTGGTCTTCACTATTTGCTACGTGGCAATATGTCTACATGCAGCAGTTGGAGCCAGATTCTGATTTACAGTTAAGTCAAATACATGTGTGTCAGCTCATGATTTCTAAATTTCTAAGGGGTAGTGACCAGGGATCAGAATCTACCCCTCCAGTTCTCTGTATAAATTCCCATCTACCCCACTGTCAACATAATATGGTGAGTGTGTCTAATAGACACTTGCCAAGCCCCTTGAAGACCCTACCCAGCAGCACTTAAGGCATGACCCTAAATCAGGTACAAGAGGTGAGGCAAGAATGGTCATGCATGACCCCCCGGTTAAAGGAAGACTAAGGGGGGCCCACATTACTCATGAGGTAATTGATTTCCTACCGTTTGTTACAAATAATTTTATCAGCAGATTTCTCTAGTCGGCCCTCCTGTCAGTGCAGACTTATGAGGTTTAGTCATCCTTCACCTCTGGAGGCAGGACAGAAGAATAAGGCTCTTAACCCCTCCTCCCTGGTATATAGGCTGGCTCCGCCTCGACTGCCCAGTTTCCTTTGTCCTGCCGGAGGTGAAGGACATTTTCTATCATTCTGCACAATTTTATTTTTTATTTTAAACCTTCTTTTATTTTGGAGGTATCCTGTCTGCCTCCTAGAACTGGGCTCACTCTCCCTCCCTTGCTTGCTTGGGTCGCCGCAAGTGGAGAAGTGTATTTCCTACATAGTAGGTTTTTAGCCCAGTACAGCAATGGCAATTCTACATAACAGAGGCTCTTCCTCACAGTCCACTGATGCCTATCACTGCCAGCAGTCTCTATCTCCCCAATCTAGTTGGAGATGAGCCCCTCGCTACTGTCACTGGGACCCCCTGACAGTCTGTGCCCCAGGGTACTACCTCCTATGGTCTGCCCCTCCCCCCTCTCCCTGGGGTGACAACTAGTGCACTGTTACCTTCTGTAACAGAAGCAGCTGGGACCTCTCCCCCAGCTTCTGGAAGCGCTGTCTCTTCCCCCTGCATTGGCGCACTGTTAGGTAGCGCCTTGCTCCTTTCCAGGCTCAGCGTACCCTCAGAGTGGGGACCGCTGCACTCGTGCCATAGTTGCATCCCACGTGACGTCACTCACACGTGCCTGGATCTGCCATATTGCAGCGCCATGAGGGAGAACAGGCGCATATAACGCCTCTTGCTGTACACCACAGCAGCACCAGTCGGCCACTCTCAGTCGGCACAATACCTGCGCTAGTGAGCGCCAATAACTTCAGGAATGCATTGCAACTTGGTATTTTGTTGTAAAAAGACATCTCTATTTTGGATTTGTCGGAATCTGTTCTAAAAAAAATCTGTTCCAAAAATATATTGTTTCCTAGTGTAAACTTACTGTTAAAACTGAAGTATGCAGCTTTCTGGAGCAGTGCTTTGGGAATTTGGTAGGTACTGCTGGGAGTTTTGACCTATACAAGTTAGAAGTTTGGTATGATATTTGATGATATATCATTTTACTGGGTAAACTAAAAGTCCCCTAAACAAAAAGAGCACAAAATGTTCAAAAACTGTAAATAAAATTTCTGTAAGTGACCAAATTGCCTGGCAGTGAAACGTTCAGGGATGGAACAGGGAGGCAAGGCCAAAGGTAGATAAAAAGGAACCCATTAAAGAAGACATATCCTATAAAAATTAAGAATGTACCAGGCAATTATACTCCTCTAGATATAGAAGGATTGTGCTTAAAAAAGTTGTGTTTAAGGCTGATTTATTGAGAAATTCCACCAAAACCCCACTAGTCCCGCCCATCTGTTCCACTTCCTGCTGGCTGAATTCTCTGGATGAGCTGGGGAGCCGGCGGCCCTCCGTACCCTGCACTGTAGGATAGGAACCAATCAGCAGCTAGGCTGACCTGATAGGGAACTGAAGCCTGTCTGTGCTTGTGTGAGTTCAGGGCTGTGATTGGCTCTCCCCCTCCTACTGTGCTTCTGGCAGGGACCGTTAGGACACGCCCACTCTTCATTTCAAACTCGGACAGAGAAGTGATAGGATCTATAGGGAGCTCCAATAAAGGGGCCATTGTTACAGATAGGGTTAATGTTTAGCCCAAAGGGAAACCAGCACCGGATATTATTCATAATTGCCTACAAAATTAGGGTTTTTTCCCATTTATCCAATATGTCTCCATTAAAGAGGAGAGTTTACATTGGGTAACAGTTGGTAAACATGACCCATAAATGCTTACAAGATGCAGCATCCAAGTCTTTAGCAGTTAGGGGGCTTAGAAAATTGCCCTTTGTAAGTTGTCCGAATGTGTCAGGATTGGAGCGCCTACAGTGGCAGCAGTAAGCAACAAGTACAGTGCCTGCGCAGATGGAAATCCAAATGTTCTAAGATATGCATTAGGCCATGATATGGGGTGACTTAGTATTCATAATAAGGTTGTCTGCAAGTAAAAGGTCCCCTTCATACTTTCCAGCCTATAAAATCAACAGCGTATTCCTTTTAACCATTTTATTGATACTGAAAGTGTGGATATTTGGAAATTCTTTTGTTTACTGGGCCCATAGGAAAGTAGAGGAGCAAGCATCCTATGGGAGAGCTGCACTGGCTCAGTAGGAGAGGCCACAAATAGCAGGATATACCTGTACCAGGTAACAAGGCAGCCACCATGTGATTCTATTCATCTATGCCAGGGGGAATGACACAAATGCTTTAGATTTAATATTCAGTATTAGAGCAGAGATGGCGAGATGACTCATTATTATTTTTGGTCAATTTCACTCATTGCCTTCTCCTAAATTAGCCCAGATTTTATTCCTAAATTGTGAAAAATATGTCCATAGTCTTCACAAAAAACACTGGGCCACAACTCCATATCATTGTCTGTTTATGGGTAACAAGCGACGTGATCTAACTCACAATTCATCTTCTAAAGTTGTTGTTGTTTTGTTCCTAAATTGGGAAAAATGTTACCTTTGTCTGCACAAAAAGCCCCGGGGCCCTCCAAAGCCATCGTGAACAAAAACTTTAGGGACCTAAACACTAAAGATTCCCTTCATAATATTTCACCCATTAGTCTGCTAATTTAGACTTTTTTATCCATTAAAGGGGTCGTGCCATGATTTTATGGGTACTTTTTATTCATAAATTACACTGTTTACATTGCAAATAAGTCCCTCCACTATTTAAAAAGACTACTTCTTTAGGTAAGCTTTAGTGCTACTCTAACTGATGAGTTTTGAAAAAAATGTTTTGCCATGACAGTATTACTTTAATTATAAAAAATTTAGTACTGGTATGGGACCTGTTATCCAGAATGCTCGGTACCAAGGGGATTCCGGATAAGGGGTCTTTCTGTAATTTGGATCTCCTTACCTTAAGTCTACTAAAAAAATCAATAAAACATTAATTAAACCCAATAGGATTATTTTGTATCCAATAAGGGGTAATTATATCTTAGTTGGGATCAAGTACAGGTACTGTTTTATTATTACAGAGAAAAGGGAATCATTTAACCATGAAATAAACCCAATAGGGCTGTTCTGCCCCAATAAGGGGTAATTATATCTTAGTTGGGATCAAGTACAGGTACTGTTTTATTATTACAGAGAAAAGGGAATCATTTAACCATGAAATAAACCCAATAGGGCTGTTCTGCCCCCAATAAGAGGTAATTATATCTTAGTTGGGATCAAGTACAGGTACTGTTTTATTATTACAGAGAAAAGGGAATCATTTAACCATTAAATAAACCCAATAGGACTGTTCTGCCCCAATAAGGGGTAATTATATCTTAGTTGGGATCAAGTACAGGTACTGTTTTATTATTACAGAGAAAAGGGAATCATTTAACCATTAAATAAACCCAATAGGGCTGTTCTGCCCCCAATAAGGGGTAATTATATCTTAGTTGGGATCAAGTACAGGTACTGTTTTATTATTACAGAGAAAAGGGAATCATTTAACCATTAAATAAACCCAATAGGGCTGTTCTGCCCCCAATAAGGGGTAATTATATCTTAGTTGGGATCAAGTACAGGTACTGTTTTATTATTACAGAGAAAAGGGAATCATTTAACCATGAAATAAACCCAATAGGGCTGTTCTGCCCCAATAAGGGATAATTATATCTTAGTTGGGATCAAGTACAGGTACTGTTTTATTATTGGTCAATTTCAGAGACTAACTTCTCTGAAATTAGCCATTGTTTTAAAGAGTAAAAAAAGCTTAAAACTCATGGTTAGTTTTGGTCAAGATGACCCATTGTCATCTCCTAAATTAGCTTATATTTTGGTCACTAAATATGGCCCTAGTCAAACTAACAGTCTGTTAGTAACTGCGGGTAACAGCTGGTGTGGTCTAGCCCCTCCACGAAACAGGAAAAACCCCTGGTAGCACCAGCCTTCACCAACACCTTTCTGGCACTCCATAACTGTCTGCTGCAAAACTGGCAGGAAACCTGCAGACATTTCTGAGTTAAGTTCAGAGCAAATAGAGTAAATATTAATTTTGGGCAATTTAACCCAGTTTTCTGAGTTGTGACAAATCTGCGACACCCATCTTGGGGCCCTGGGATTTTCTGCTGTAAAACAAATAGGAAACCTGCATATCTCATAGTAATACCAGTGTCATTGAAGAGTAAAGATGACTTTTAGCCAATTTTATCAAGTCTTCTCTCACTTTAGCCACTGCCCCTCAATTGTAACCAATGTGTCCCTTGTTTGCACAAAAATAATTGCCACCCTCCAATGCCACAATTCAAAATGGAGACTAAAATGTTAAATTACTTTTTTTTTGCCAATTATAACCTCTGGCTTCTTCTAAATTAGCCCTTTTCCTTCCTAAATTGTGAATAATCTGGCTGTAGATTTCCCATAAAAATTGGGACCCTCCTACACAAATGTAAAAAAATCCCAACTAGACTATAATTTTCTGAAAACTATGGCCCTATGGCTTCACATGAAACACTGGACAGGAATTGTAACTAACTGCAATAGTCTGATTAAGGGTCACCCATTACACTTTGCTTATTTAGCCCTTTTTGTCCCAAAATAATAATAAATTTGATTCTAGTTTTCAAATGCAAAACCCCACTCAAAATTACTTTTGGTTCAATTTCTAGACCTTGGCTGCACAAAAAAAAAAAATCATGGTTACTTTTGGTCATGTTGACCTTCTGTCATCTGCATAATTACCCCGTATTGTTAAAAAAATGGCCCTGAACTGTAACCCAAAATAAGTCTAATAATAGAAAACCATGGGTAACAGCCGGCAGGGAAACAGACTGGGAACCTGCATAATTAAGTTAGGACCAGAGCAAAGAATTTCACCCAGTCTACTCCTTAAAGTGATACTGACACCAAAATAATTCTTTTCGAAAAACAAATCTACCTCCAAACATTCCTATAAGTCATGTGGACTGTTTTTTCAAGAAAGTGCTTATTCTTTAAACAAAAAGACCCGACTGTTTGCCAACCCGACTGTATCTGCTCAGCCTGTCAGTCGAAACAGGAGCAGGCTGTAGTCACAACCTGAGAATATCCTCCCCTTTCCTTTTCCCTTGCTTTGAGCAGAGTAATAAATCATGTGACCCTAACATGCAAGCTTGTAATTTCTTCTCCTGGTCTTTAGCGTAATACAGCTGCCCGTACCACCAGCGTAATAGTAGTATAGTACTATTATACCGTTATATTATGGCTTTGGGGGGTTTTACTGCAGTTGTATTATACCAGTACCACCAACGTAGTACTTATACCATAGTATTACCATAGTATGGCTGTATTGTATTTAGATGCCACTGATACTTGCTTTGTTTAATTTCAATGCGAAATGCGATATTTCACAAGCAAAATGTGCAAATAAATAAGCAAACTCTATGACAAGAGGATGTTATGGCCAGGGAACCAGACGCATGCGTCTGAGCGCTGACATGTGCGTGATGACATCATGGCGCATGAAGGCAAAAGGGCAGTGCAGGTCCAGCGTCACTGGTCCTTTGCGATTGGACAGACGTTTCCTTTGATCTTGGAGTGATGAATAGAGGCACTAAGATGGCTACCCCATGGCTATCTACTCAGCGAAGCTGAGCATGGAAAGATGGTTTAGCTTTGAGAATTTTTTTGTTAGGATTTTAAAAGCTCCCACCATTACAAACAACATAGCAGATTTAAAAAAAAAAAAAAAAAGTATATTAGGTGTCAGTGTCACTTTAATTAGCCCTTGTTCTGACCCAAATTGTGTCAAATCTGGCCCTTGTTTGCACACAGAATTTGGCGCCCCCCAGTGCCATTGTGAAAGAACCTAAAAAGACAATTTCTTTTTGTCAAGTCTCTAAGTTAGCCCTTTATGCTACAACATTAAAAACGGCCCCAGCTTCCACATACAACATTGGGACCCTCCAATGAAAAAAATCTGAAAACTAAGGATTACTGTTGGTATAGTTAACTAATTATATTCTCCTAAATGAAACCATGTTGTGAAAAATATCGACTTTAACTTTATCCCACAGACCTGGCAGTGAACCTGCACACTTCAGTAATGGGACTAGGGCAATCGAAATGCAAAAGTTAATTTCACCTGCTGTTATCTTGTCCTATATCAACCCTATTGGTCAAAAATGTGAAAAAAAACCTTTTCTCTCGCCTTTTTGGAAGAAAATGCTCTGACGGAGAGGGAACTTTTGGGAACCAAGAAAAAAACAAGCGGGGCTATTGGGCTGCTGCACTTATATGAGTAGCTCATGGTGGGAAAGCGGGGCTATTGGGGTGCTGCACTTATATGAGTAGCTCATGGTGGGAAAGCGCGGCTATTGGGCTGCTGCACTTATATGAGTAGCTCATGGTGGGAAAGCGGGGCTATTGGGGTGCTGCACTTATATGAGTAGCTCATGGTGGGAAAGCGGGGCTATTGGGGTGCTGCACTTATATGAGTAGCTCATGGTGGGAAAGCGGGGCTATTGGGGTGCTGCACTTATATGAGTAGCTCATGGTGGGAAAGCGCAGCTATTGGGCTGCCTGCACTTATATGAGTAGCTCATGGTGGGAAAGCGGGCTGTTGGGCTGCTGGAGTTATATGAGCAGCTCATGGTGGGAAAGCGGGGCTGCTCGGCTGCTGCACTTATATGAGTAGCTCATGGTGGGAAAGCGCAGCTATTGGGGTGCCTGCACTTATGAGTAGCTGATGGTGGGGTTGTGGCGGCACAGCGTTATTGAGCCTATACACCTCCCCATACAGTGCGCTCTCTACTTATTGGCGCCAAAACCTCACTGTTACCAATCAATCCGTTCCCAGTGGAGGGGCGCAGCCCTGGAACTTAATTCAATTGATTTTTGCCCGTGATTACCACACGCCGGTTATATACCTAACTATTCCCCAGTCTGCCCTAAGTTTTATAAATACTGGCGGCCAAAATATCTTTAAGAATTGTATTAAAATAATCATGAGCGATATTGATTTGCAGCTGATCCCCCATACATTCGAGCAAAGAAAGTCCATTTTAGGGGAGTTCTAAAATAAATGAATTAGAATATTGCACTAATAGATCTATAACAGAAACTGAACAGGTTCCAAGTACCACATAAAGGGGTGAAACAAAACCAAAGATGGATTTGTAGCGGTGTTAGTCCTTCCCCACCCCAGCTCCTCTCTTTCCCCACCCCAGCTCCTCTCTTTCCCCACCCCAGCTCCTCTCTTTCCCCACCCCAGCTCCTCTCTTTCCCCATCCCAGCTCCTCTCTTTCCCCACCCCAGCTCCTCTCTTTCCCCATACCAGCTCCTCTCTTTCCCCACCCCAGCTCCTCTCTTTCCCCACCCCAGCTCCTCTCTTTCCCCATACCAGCTCCTCTCTTTCCCCATCCCAGCTCCTCTCTTTCCCCACCCCAGCTCCTCTCTTTCCCCATACCAGCTCCTCTCTTTCCCCACCCCAGCTCCTCTTTTTCCCCACCCCAGCTCCTCTCTTTCCCCACCCCAGCTCCTCTCTTTCCCCATACCAGCTCCTCTCTTTCCCCATCCCAGCTCCTCTCTTTCCCCACCCCAGCTCCTCTCTTTCCCCATCCCAGCTCCTCTCTTTCCCCACCCCAGCTCCTCTCTTTCCCCACCCCAGCTCCTCTCTTTCCCCACCCCAGCTCCTCTCTTTCCCCATACCAGCTCCTCTCTTTCCCACCCCAGCTCCTCTCTTTCCCCACCCCAGCTCCTCTCTTTCCCCACCCCAGCTCCTCTCTTTCCCCACCCCAGCTCCTCTCTTTCCCCATACCAGCTCCTCTCTTTCCCCACCCCAGCTCCTCTCTTTCCCCACCCCAGCTCCTCTCTTTCCCCATACCAGCTCCTCTCTTTCCCCATCCCAGCTCCTCTCTTTCCCCACCCCAGCTCCTCTCTTTCCCCATACCAGCTCCTCTCTTTCCCCACCCCAGCTCCTCTCTTTCCCCACCCCAGCTCCTCTCTTTCCCCACCCCAGCTCCTCTCTTTCCCCATACCAGCTCCTCTCTTTCCCACCCCAGCTCCTCTCTTTCCCCACCCCAGCTCCTCTCTTTCCCCACACCAGCTCCTCTCTTTCCCCATACCAGCTCCT
This sequence comes from Xenopus tropicalis, assembly GCF_000004195.4. Classification (NCBI taxonomy): domain Eukaryota; kingdom Metazoa; phylum Chordata; class Amphibia; order Anura; family Pipidae; genus Xenopus; species Xenopus tropicalis. The sequence goes on along the minus strand of NC_030684.2, from coordinate 136,606,621 downwards.
CTCTTTCCCCACCCCAGCTCCTCTCTTTCCCCATCCCAGCTCCTCTCTTTCCCCACCCCAGCTCCTCTCTTTCCCCACACCAGCTCCTCTCTTTCCCCACCCCAGCTCCTCTCTTTCCCCATCCCAGCTCTGCCGCACATAGGCTTGCCTCCTTTTCTGAATGAAAAAAAAACTGACCTTCCTATATATATATATGTAACACTTGTTTGGCTTAATAGGGGTATTATACCAGGCTAGTTTGGGCTTAGAGCATGTGTTACATGCAACCCCCTTTCCCAGGATGGGCCTCCGCTAAGTGGGAGCTATGTCAGGGACTATAGGATGTTGTTGAACTACAACTCACACCGGTGTTGTGCAATAGATTAAAGTAAAAGGACGCCAGGAGTTCTTGCAGAATAACTGGATAGTACTTTATTATCCAAGACAATGGTATTCAGGGTATTTCAGTATACTCACTTAGATGTTACATAGATCAGCATGCAGTTATACAATTGATGTAAAATCAATAGCAGAAGTATGATGCTCCCCTGTGTATCCCTTCTCATCAAGAGGATTGGGCAGGTAGAACACCAACAGTGTGATAGGTAGGAAAGCTCACCGGCGTAGTCCCATGCTCTTTTGGAGGTTAGGGCAAGGCATATTTGCTAACCTATTTCCCTAGCACTTCTGTGTCCCCAATCTAAGGCCAGTAATGCCTGTTAGGAAGACTACTCCTTTGCTATTATCCTTGATGGGGCTAAAGACAGCCCTTGCTAGATAAATCTGACTGAACTCACACCTCCTAGAGGGTGCTATTACAAATATTGCTATGCTGTCTTTTCCTCATTCACGGGGCCCTGTCCCCAACTTAATTTGGATGAATGTGGCTACTGGGCCGGATCTGAACACAGGCTCAATGGAGTGGTGCTTCAGGTAGCAGCCCGGCAGCCAAAGAGGAAGTCACACCCTCCTGCCAGACACTATATCACTCTGCAGGGGGCGTGTACTACCAGGCTAAACCTATAAGGGATAGCTTTACACTGTAAACTAAGTACAAGGGCTTCTGCCCAATAACAGTAAAGGTAAAAAGCCATAGGGAGCTTAACCCTATGGGTCCCTACATATATATGTATATATATATATATATATATATATAGTTGCAGTACAGGAAGCACACCACAAACAAGGTAGCAACTGCCCGGGTGCTCATGCAAAAAAATACAAATAAAGGAGCAATAAAGGCCAGCACTCACAGGACTTTGTGAAATAACATGTCAGCAAAAAAATAAACATTATAGAAAAATTGTAACTACATGGTTTTTTATTTATCCGACGTTTCAGTCCCTAACAGGAACTTTCATCAGGAAAGAGGAGGAGCAGAGGAGCTGGGGTGGGGAAAGAGAGGAGCTGGTATGGGGAAAGAGAGGAGCTGGTATGGGGAAAGAGAGGAGCTGGGGTGGGGAAAGAGAGGAGCTGGGGTGGGGAAAGAGAGGAGCTGGTATGGGGAAAGAGAGGAGCTGGTATGGGGAAAGAGAGGAGCTGGGTGGGGAAAGAGAGGAGCTGGGGTGGGGAAAGAGAGGAGCTGGTATGGGGAAAGAGAGGAGCTGGGGTGGGGAAAGAGAGGAGCTGGTATGGGGAAAGAGAGGAGCTGGTATGGGGAAAGAGAGGAGCTGGTATGGGGAAAGAGAGGAGCTGGTATGGGGAAAGAGAGGAGCTGGTATGGGGAAAGAGAGGAGCTGGGGTGGGGAAAGAGAGGAGCTGGTATGGGGAAAGAGAGGAGCTGGGGTGGGGAAAGAGAGGAGCTGGTATGGGGAAAGAGAGGAGCTGGGGTGGGGAAAGAGAGGAGCTGGGATGGGGAAAGAGAGGAGCTGGGATGGGGAAAGAGAGGAGCTGGGATGGGGAAAGAGAGGAGCTGGGATGGGGAAAGAGAGGAGCTGGTGTGGGGAAAGAGAGGAGCTGGTGTGGGGAAAGAGAGGAGCTGGGGTGGGGAAAGAGAGGAGCTGGTATGGGGAAAGAGAGGAGCTGGTGTGGGGAAAGAGAGGAGCTGGGGTGGGGAAAGAGAGGAGCTGGTATGGGGAAAGAGAGGAGCTGGGGTGGGGAAAGAGAGGAGCTGGTATGGGGAAAGAGAGGAGCTGGGGTGGGGAAAGAGAGGAGCTGGTATGGGGAAAGAGAGGAGCTGGGGTGGGGAAAGAGAGGAGCTGGGGTGGGGAAAGAGAGGAGCTGGTATGGGGAAAGAGAGGAGCTGGTATGGGGAAAGAGAGGAGCTGGTATGGGGAAAGAGAGGAGCTGGGGTGGGGAAAGAGAGAAGCTGGGGTGGGGAAAGAGAGGAGCTGGGGTGGGGAAAGAGAGGAGCTGGTATGGGGAAAGAGAGGAGCTGGGGTGGGGAAAGAGAGGAGCTGGGATGGGGAAAGAGAGGAGCTGGGATGGGGAAAGAGAAGAGCTGGGGTGGGGAAAGAGAGGAACTGGGGTGGGGAAAGAGAGGAGGTGGTATGGGGAAAGAGAGGAGCTGGGGTGGGGAAAGAGAGGAGCTGGGTGGGGAAAGAGAGGAGCTGGTATGGGGAAAGAGAGGAGCTGGGGTGGGGAAAGAGAGGAGCTGGTGTGGGGAAAGAGAGGAGCTGGTGTGGGGAAAGAGAGGAGCTGGTGTGGGGAAAGAGAGGAGCTGGTATGGGGAAAGAGAGGAGCTGGTGTGGGGAAAGAGAGGAGCTGGTGTGGGGAAAGAGAGGAGCTGGGATGGGGAAAGAGAGGAGCTGGGATGGGGAAAGAGAGGAGCTGGGATGGGGAAAGAGAGGAGCTGGGATGGGGAAAGAGAGGAGCTGGTATGGGGAAAGAGAGGAGCTGGTGTGGGGAAAGAGAGGAGCTGGTGTGGGGAAAGAGAGGAGCTGGGGTGGGGAAAGAGAGGAGCTGGTATGGGGAAAGAGAGGAGCTGGTGTGGGGAAAGAGAGGAGCTGGGGTGGGGAAAGAGAGGAGCTGGGGTGGGGAAAGAGAGGAGCTGGTGTGGGGAAAGAGAGGAGCTGAGGTGGGGAAAGAGAGGAGCTGGGGTGGGGAAAGAGAGGAGCTGGTATGGGGAAAGAGAGGAGCTGGGGTGGGGAAAGAGAGGAGCTGGGGTGGGGAAAGAGAGGAGCTGGGGTGGGGAAAGAGAGGAGCTGGTATGGGGAAAGAGAGGAGCTGGGGTGGGGAAAGAGAGGAGCTGGGGTGGGGAAAGAGAGGAGCTGGTATGGGGAAAGAGAGTAGCTGGGGTGGGGAAAGAGAGGAGCTGGGGTGGGGAAAGAGAGGAGCTGGTATGGGGAAAGAGAGGAGCTGGGGTGGGGAAAGAGAGGAGCTGGTATGGGGAAAGAGAGGAGCTGGGGTGGGGAAAGAGAGGAGCTGGTATGGGGAAAGAGAGGAGCTGGGGTGGGGAAAGAGAGGAGCTGGGGTGGGGAAAGAGAGGAGCTGGGGTGGGGAAGGACTGACACCACTACAAATCCATCTTTGGTTTTGTTTCACCCCTTTATTCAGGCCCCTCAGCTACTAGTAGATTTGCCACCTGTTCAGTTTCGGAAGATGAAATGCAAATAGTACACAGCGCTATTAGTGGTCTGTAAAATATCCAAATCTTCTGTGAGGTGTAGAGAGTGTTGCTTGCATTTTCCTCTTAATGAACCCCTTTGAATGGGTCTCAAACGTGTCCGTAACGTTTTTTCCGTAAACGTGTTTTCGGAAGGGCTGTGCGGGTCAAAACTGCTTGCTTGGTTTTCCAAATTAGCAAAAGTGGGCAGGGCTTGCTAAGATTGACGTGGTGATTGGCCAATCACCATGTCATAGCTGTACCCCTTTGCCATAAAATTATTAGATAATTTGATCACATAAAGAAAAAAATACCGCAGGCACTGCCAATATGAAATAAACACAGATGCCAATACAGCGGCCCTCTTTTTTGGGGAGCATATTGCCCATTCCTTGCCATGCCTTGGCAATGCCCATTCCTTGCCATGCCTTGGCAATGCCCATCCCTTGCTATGCCTTGGCAATGCCCATTCCTTGCTATGCCTTGGCAATGCCCAATGCTAGCTCTACGCACTGCTGCCTATATCTGAGGTGATTTTGGTGAGTGTAGGCCAGGAGGTACTGGCCGCTGGGTACATTTACATTCTGCTGGAGTTCAGTATATATTTAGGAAAAATATCTCCTTTCCAAAGTTTCCGGCCCCCTAATTTTTTTTTTTTATGTGAAGTATTTTCTGTTTTACAATTAAAAAAGTAAAATGGCACATTTAGTATAAGGGCCACCAAAATAACTACTGAGCTCAAATCTATTAAAAGGGCGATACAGTGTTTCACATCAACACCTTAGCACGTGCGCCCGTGGCAATGGTGAATGAGCCCTTATTTCTGCTGGATATGTTGAAAGAACCCAGATTCCCAAGCTGAAACTGGAAATTGTAAGTAAACTATAGGGTGGTATTGGTGGGGCTTGCACTAACATGTGTAACAGTTAGTGATGAGCGAATCTGTTTCGCTTCGCCGGAAAAATTGTGAATCTTTCAAAAGATCAAAAGAAACGGCGAAAATGCCGTGCGACAAAAAAAATGTCCCCCGCGGCTATTATTTTGTCGCGCGGCTATTGTTTTGTCGTCCGCGGCTATTGTTTCGTCGCCCGCAGCTATTATTTTGTCGCGCGGCTATTGTTCCATCGCCCGCGGCTATTATTTGGTCGCACGGCTATTGTTTTGTTGCCCGCGGCTATTGTTTTGTTGCCCGCGGCTATTATTTTGTCGCCCGCGGCTATTATTTTGTCGCCCGCGGCTATTATTTTTTGACACTGGCGACAATTTTTGGACGTGCGGCGAATTTTTCTGCCGTGAAATTTTTCATCCGTTTTGCGAAACAATCCGCCAATGGCGAAACGCAGAAATTCGCTGCGAAACCATGCCTGGCGAAACTTTTCGCCCATCACTAGTAACAGTTGATATAGTGTCGCACACTACCAGCCCTCTTTTATGGGGTCCCTCTCCCTGGCTCCCACTAAGATGTCTTCTATATCTAAGGTTCATTGCTTTTTCTTTAGGTTGATGTGCTTTGCACTGGTGTCTTAATAAACAAAACGTGTACACAAGTTGTGATACTCAACCACCTCTATATATCACCATGCAACATCAGCCATAGCAACATGGTGGCATATTTTATAATATCTGCCATCTGGCTTATGGATCCTGCGATTAACAGAGCGATGGGGGGGGGGCGCAGAATAAAACAAGACCAAATGTAAGTTGCTTGTACTGCAAATGCCTAGAGCACAGTCATAGGCTTATCAACTTCCCCTACGCACAGGATGTGGGTTTTCAGTGTAGTTACATGCTTAGTGTGAAAAAAAAAAAATAAGTGTATACATTTGAGAGTAGGGATGTTAAACTATTTATATACAGCAGTGCTGTCCAACTGGCGGCCCGCGGGCCGCATGCGGCCCGCGACCCCCCTCTGTGTGGCCCCCCACCTGTCTGGCTGCTTTGATGGCTTACTCTTGTGTAAGCTCTAAGTAGTATCAGTACTGTGATTAACTGCCCCCCTGCATGGTTCTCACCTCAGATTCAGGCTGTAATCAGGCTGTATTGTTTAAATATGTAATTCCCTGTGTTGTTCACACCTTTTAATCTCTGCATTGTTCACCCCCTGCAGTGTTCACACCTCAGGCTCAGGCTGTAATCACCCACATTGTTCCCCTGTTCACACCTCAGGAGCAGTAGAAACCCACAAATAATCCCTGCACACTACAAAAAGAACATATACTGAGGTGGTACTTCAATTAAAAAGTTTTTTAATATATAGTTATTGTGCAGACTGTAGGAGCAGTGCCAGCATTGTGTCACTGTAGGCTGCCTGTGTGTGCCATACACACAGGCATCATAGGGCAAGCAGAGTATTGCACACACAGGCAGGGTAGGGAAGGCAGAGTATGGCACACACAGGCCAAGCATGGCACAAACCAGCCAAAAATGGCAAACACAGTGAAAGTATGGCACACGCAGGCAGGGTAGGGAAGGCAGAGTATGGCACACACAGGTAGGGTAGGGCAGGCAGAGTATGGCACACACAGGCCAAGTATGGCACAAACCAGCCAAGAATGGCACACACAGTGAAAGTATGGCACACGGGCAGGGTAGGGAAGGCAGAGTATGGCACACACAGGCAGGGTAGGGCAGGCAGAGTATGGCACACACAGGCAGGGTAGTGAAGGCAGAGTATGGCAGGTTTTTGCTGTACTACAACCATTAATATGGGTATGGTCATGTGATAACATGGGTGTGGTTTCAAGTGGGTGCGGTTTCAAAAAGGGGAGTGGTCAAAACTGGCTTCCATTATCGGCCCTCCACCACGTACGTCGGAAAAATTCCGGCCCTCGGTACAACAGAAGTTGGACAGCACTGATATACAGAATAAAACTTTGCTAGAGGAAGATGTGAGATCGAGTGCCTTTTGCCTTCACTTATAAGTAGGGATGCACCAAATCCAGGATTTGGTTCAGGATTCAGCCAAGATTCGACCTTTGTTCAGCAGGATTAGGATTCGGACAAATCCATGTGCCTGGCCAAACCATATCCAAATCTATAAAATCATGTGACTTTTCGGAAAATAAGTAGAAAATCTTTATCCTTCCCTTTCCTTTCAGACAAATCTTTTTGGTTTGGCCAAATCCCCCAAAATTGGATTTAGTGCATCCCTGCTTGTAAGGTGGGGCACTCCCCTGTATACTATATACAGTGTGATTATTGGCCCCCAAGCACACTCTACACAGTGAAAGACACATACCCTAGGGTAGCTGTATGAAAGCAGTGCCCACTTTGTGTTTAACGTCCCAGAACACATAGCAGCATTATCGGGCAGGCTATAGAGTTATATTATTCCTTCTGGTGTGGGGCCCCCATGGGTGCAGGGCCCTATTGGGCCCAATAGTTTCAATTGGCCTATTGCCAGCCCTGTGTAAAGTAGTCTGCAATAAAGCTTAATCACAGGAGTTATTCTGCCTAAGAGTGCTCTTCTCAATTCTACATATTTCGGAGATTCACTAGACCTGCGTTCAGCAGCAGATCACGGGGCACCTGGAAAAAACCCGGCGCACCCCCCAGTCTGACCCTGCCTGTGTCCTAAATAGAACTGGACAAGAATAGAACAAAAATGGGTTGCATGTGTAACATTACTAGTGGGGGCTGATCTACAGCAAACAGCCGCTAAAGAGGAAGAGGAAGAGGAAACCCACTCTATAATTTCGGGCCATATCAGATGAGAGTGAGGCGCAGTGTGCAGACATGCCTTCGGGGTACCTTTTCTTCATCTTCATTCTCATACACATGTCGGTACCCAGATGTAAGTACCAGCTTTTGACTCTGACGCTTGAGCCTGATGGGTTGCAAATAACAGTACAGCTTAAAGGGCAGTTGCCTATAGATCCTATAGGGTGCCGGAGCCATTGATTCCTATCTAAAGACAGAGGTGCATGAAAGCCCCAAATGTATCGCTGGGTGTGACTGTTATAAAGTAAGGGTGCAGGCAGATAGTTCCGAGATGTTAAATGCGGGCTGGTCAGTAGATCTCTTTGCCAGGAAATGAATCGCTCGGCTGTCTTGCTGTGGCTTAACATGGCGTATATGTCTCTTTCTATGTTACAACATACTGTGAGAATGAAAGCACGGGCGACAGTTAAACAGGATGGGATCAGCTATATAATACAGGTATAGGACCTGTTATCCAGAATGCTACGGATAAGGGGTCTTTCTGTAATTTGGATCTCCATACCTTAAGTCAACTAAAAAATCAATAAAACATTAATTAAACCCAATAGGATTGTTAGCATCCAATAAGGGGTAATTATATCTTAGTTGGGATCAAGTACAGGTACTGTTTTATTATTACAGAGAAAAGGGAATCATTTAACCATTAAATAAACCCAATAGGGCTGTTCTGCCCCAATAAGGGGTAATTATATCTTAGTTGGGATCAAGTACAGGTACTTGTCACGATTACGCCACTTCAGACGCACGTGACTGTAGGCGGGGCTGTCTAGAGGGTCCCTTGCTCAGCCTCACACACCTGACACACAGGTCAGACTAGCGTCACAGCACCCCAAAGACCCACCAACGCTCACACACTCATGCACAACTTGCTGCCACCACTCTCATACTTCTTACACTGGCGATGAGAGATGCCAAGCACACTGGTAGAGAAAGGGTTAATGTAAAGAACCAACAGACACACTCTCCTTAACAGCAGTCACAGGGTTAATCAGCACACAGCATACAGAGGGCTAAGGCACACAACTCAGTTACACACTCGGAGGTTAGGTACGTTTTAGCGCATCAAGGACAAACTTATTAAATTTTATATTTAATATTATAAAAATTATAACAGTGCGAGTTAAAACAAGATGTTACAAAAAGTCCTATACTGTACCAAGCAAAGTCCTTCTAGTCCTGGAGGCAAGGGGAAACCACAGGATAAACTTCCAATAGAAATTGGTCCTCCAAGTATATCAGCGTATAGTCAGAGGAGCTGACTATTTATACCAGTTTGCAGGGGATCAGGTAACTGGACACTCCCCCCTCCCTCAGGAATGCAAGGGGCGGGGCCATTAGCAGGACACAGTGTGAGTTTTATGGCCTCCTGTGCATGGACTGAGTGTATGGGACTGGTCCAATGATACCAATGTCCATAACTCCTTGTGGGAACATAATAGAAGGATGAAATTAGATTCATCAATTCTAAATGATCCCACCAGTCCCATACAGACTAAACATCACTACTGTGTGACCTGCCCCTGCCCAGATACTCCTATCTGACAAACCGAGTACCCAAATCTAGTCATGTTTGGGCTTGTATGAACGGCCGTAGTAAATTACACATATACTCAGGTTTTGGTACCTTTAGTATAAATGGTATGGGTTCTGGGACAATAAATGTTTGTGAGGTTGGGTTATGGTGTGACCTCCACATCACCTATGATGGGTCAGTGTGAACTCTAATTCACCCCCATGTGGGCTTTCACTCCCCCACATGGCATGGCCCTTATCAGCCGGGGATTAGAGTGGGGCATTCCAGGATGTGAGGCCTTTACACATGGCTGGCTCCAGACCCTAGTGACCAGAGGCCTGGTTCGGGAAAGGATAAGGGCATAGATTAGTGTTTTAGCTGTTGCTTGTGAAAGAAAGGGGCGTATCTTGGCAATATTGCGGAGGAAAAAGCGGCAGGTTTTGGCAGTGTTATTAATATGGTTAGAGAAGGAGAGAGACTGGTCAAAGATAACCCCAAGGCAGCGTGCAGAATTTACAGGGTTGATGGTCATGCCATCAATAGTAATGGTGAAAGGAGGAGGAGGGCCAGGTTTGGGCGGGAAGACCATGAGCTCTGTTTTAGCTAGGTTAAGTTTGAGCTGGCGTCGGTTCATCCAGGAGGAGATAGCCAGGAGGCAGTTACCAATCTGGGTTTGAACATCAGCAGTTAGTGCAGGGGGGTCTAAATATATCTGGGTGCATCTGCATATAAGTGATATTTAAGACCAAAAGAAGAAATAAGGTCTCCTAGAGAGAGTGTACAGGGAGAACAGCAGGGGCCCAAGCACAGAGCCCTGAGGCACCCCCACACTAAGCGGAACTGGGGTAGAGGATTTGTTAGTAAGAGCGACAGAGAAGGAGCGGTTAGAGAGATAGGAAGAGAACCAGGATGCAGCCTGATCCCGGATACCCAGAGAATGGAGAATGTGCATAAGAATAGAATGGCCGACAGTATCAAAAGCAGAGGAAAGGTCTAGGAGAATGAGAACCGAGTAGCGTCCTTTGGCCTTGGCAGTCTGGAGATCATTTGCCTCTCTACATAAGGTGTCTCAGTGGAGTGCGCAGGCCATTAAATAAACCCAATAGGGCTGTTCTGCTCCCAATAAGGGGTAATTATATCTTAGTTGGGATCAAGTACAGGTACTGTTTTATTATTACAGAGAAAAGGGAATCATTTAACCATTAAATAAACCCAATAGGGCTGTTCTGCCCCCAATAAGGGGTAATTATATCTTAGTTGGGATCAAGTACAGGTACTGTTTTATTATTACAGAGAAAAGGGAATCATTTAACCATTAAATAAACCCAATAGGGCTGTTCTGCCCCCAATAAGGGGTAATTATATCTTAGTTGGGATCAAGTACAGGTACTGTTTTATTATTACAGAGAAAAGGGAATCATTTAACCATTAAATAAACCCAATAGGGCTGTTCTGCCCCAATAAGGGGTAATTATATCTTAGTTGGGATCAAGTACAGGTACTGTTTTATTATTACAGAGAAAAGGGAATCATTTAACCATGAAATAAACCCAATAGGGCTGTTCTGCCCCAATAAGGGGTAATTATATCTTAGTTGTGATCAAGTACAGGTACTGTTTTTTTATTACAGAGAAAAGGGAATAATTTAACCATGAAATAAACCCAATAGGGCTGTTCTGCCCCAATAAGGGGTAATTATATCTTAGTTGGGATCAAATACAGGTACTGTTTTATTATTACAGAGAAAAGGGAATCATTTAACCATTAAATAAACCCAATAGGGCCGTTCTGCCCCAATAAGGGGTAATTATATCTTAGTTGGGATCAAGTACAGGTACTGTTTTATTATTACAGAGAAAAGGGAATCATTTAACCATTAAATAAACCCAATAGGGCTGTTCTGCCCCAATAAGGGGTAATTATATCTTAGTTGGGATCAAGTACAGGTACTGTTTTATTATTACAAAGAAAAAGGAATTCAGTTTTAAAATTCTGAATTATTTGATTAAAATGGAGTCTATGGGAGACGGGCTTTCCGTAAATTGGAGCTTTCTGGATAATGGGTTTCCGGATAAGGCATCCCATACCTGTAATTGTTCTGCGCCTCTGAGGCTGAAGTCACATGAGCGACTTTGCAAATGATCTTTGTATTTTTAATGATTTCATTTAATGTCATTCAGCTACTGAGTCAGTACGGAGTTCTTCCACTCTCCTGCCATTGACAGTTTTAGTCTGGTCTAGACTCACTTATCTCTCGGCACCATATCAGCAAATCCCTTTGTGACTCGCAACCGTGCCCTTGAGTAAAAATCAAACTATTGACACATCTAAGGGATCTCCACCCAAAAAATTCTTAATTAAGTAATTAAGCCCTAAGGTAGCCAAGGCCTTGGTGATGCTGGGGATATTTGGGGTACAAAGGAAGTATCTAACTGTTCAATGCATCTACTGTTTCTGATTAGGAACCTCTGGCCCAAATCTGTTTGTGATGGTGAATGGTCACCAGTGTAACGGTGCAGTACCCTTGTGAGCAGCTGGAGTACGATATTACAGCCAAAAAGGGGTCTCACTCCCTAACGCTCCCAAACACCCATCTGTTTAAAGAAGCCTTTATAATGTGCTCCTGAATTAGCAGAACAGGGGGTACCTGGCATGTAAATGCCGAGCATGCAACATGCATCAGAGCGAAGGAATTTGGGCACGTGATTGTGCTCGGTGCTGCTACTGAGCTGAACTGAGCACTTTTGGTTTCACAGCTACTAACGTTTTCTCAGGGAGAACTTGTGATCTTCTGTGATGATGCTGAACTATGACTCCCTGCACCCACCCCATTTAAAAAGTTTATTTTGGTACTGTTAGCGAACATAGTGGTTAGAAAAAATAGCTAGAAGTAGGGGGTAGGTGGGCCGGGGGGGTTAATGAAGGGAGAGTTTTGTGAAACAGGAAGAGAATTAGCCTTGGTGCTATTTCTTGTGAGTCACGAAATGTATAGAGGGCAACAGTGAAATAAGGGAACTGAACATTGTGTAGACACACATTTTGTGTGTGGGTGGAGTAGAATGGAAATTAGTTTAGCTACACTTTCAAACAGCATAGGGAAGTGACTCATATGTTTTAGCCATGTACTTAAAGATCCCCTTGTTTGAGCTCTTTTGCCTGCTTTGAGGTGGGCCATATAGGGCTCATTTGATTGTTTGGCCCTAGGATGATACAGGGCATTGGGGGCGAGAACCATATCAACAAGCAGATAAGCTGCCAAGTCAGTCTTAATGATTCAAATGTGCCTGTGTAGGGCCGCCTTTAGTCTTACAAAGTGTCAGCTCTGTTCTGACATGACTATTGTGACTTATAAATATTATTTCCATTTGTAAAATAGATTCTAACTATCTTTATAACATAGGATTTATTCCCAGTGGCACAGATTTTATCAGAAACCCAAATATGAACAGTTTTTTGTGGATTCCTTATGTGTAGAGATCAAAATGTCTTAGCAGCACAATACTGAATTTTCACACCGCTCCAGAAATCAAAACGTTCATTTTGCCCCATATGTTGTTGAAGAGTACACATTCTAACGAATCCAAAATGGGTACAAATGTCTTTCTACTCAAAATGACTAAACTGAATAAGGTTTCTAAAACTCAATTCCATGCATTTTATAGCATCTTATCTCCCACATGCCATTAGGTAACAAAGCACCCTAAATATGAACATTCATGCCCTAGTATCGGATGTGTATCTGCCATCTAATCGCCAAAATCCAATAAAACCAAAGCAATAAATGTCTTAATCGTTTCACTCCAGCAAGCAATCCAGAGCTTGCCCCAGAGCTAATAGTGAATTGCCATAATTGAGGTGTTGGGAGGCTTTGTGATTGATTGGGGATGAGGCAACTAAAGTACACACCCCCTCATAACCAAATGGTGGGGTTATACTGAGGCATAGGAACGGTGATGGGCACATATCCCAAAGCAAAAAAGAAAATGGCAAATACATTTAGGTCTTGCTTTTATTCATCAGCTACAAAGTCAAATATACAAATGAGTGTCAGTGAAAGATACTTATCTCTTCTGTCTATATCAAATTTGTCCATTTGAAAGGTGTGAAATACTATATTTAACTGTAATTTTTCAAACTAAAAACAACTTGATCTTTTTTTTTTTTGTTTTTCTTATTAGCTGTGTTTTGTTCTAAACAATGTGGACCCTTAATAAAAATAGTCCAAGCTGAAAGAGGAGACGCCCTCCTACAGGTGAATGTGACGGGCACTAAAGACGTCTACTGGAACGTTATTTCCCAGGACAGAAGTTTTGCTAAAACAAAACCCAATGGAGAATTGGATATCCGAAATAATCACTACCAGGGGAGACTTCAGGGCTTAAATGATTCTTCCTTAGTTATAAGTAATCTAACCAGGAGGGACCAGGCTAACTACACCGCAGATATAAATGGAGATACATTGAAATGCAACCAACACTATTCTCTCTTGGTCTACAGTAAGTATTTTACAGAGGTACGGATTGGTTTGTGGGAAATTTTTATAATATTTGTTTTTACTCACCCTTCCTCTACCATTTGTACCTATTTTATTTTCTACCTACACTACCAAAACTGCCCTAAAAGGGTGCATTAGTTCCTTGGTCAGATTAATTAAGTGCCCCATAAACCTTAATTGTGCCAATACAGCAAATGTATATTATACATGGCATTGGTCCTATATTCATTCTGCCATTTGTTCAGAGGCATTAACATGGAACTGGTACTGTATTTATCCTACTGTGGGTTCTGGGGTATTATACATGGAATTGGCACTGTATTTATCCTGCTGTGGGTTCTGGGGTATTATACATGTATATGGCACTGTATTTATCCTGCTGTGGGTTCTGGGGTATTATACATGGAATTGGCACTGTATTTATCCTGCTATGTGTTCTGGGGTATTATACATGGAATTGGCACTGTATTTATCCTGCTGTGGGTTCTGGGGTATTATACATGGAATTGGCACTGTATTTATCCTTCTGTGGGTTCTGGGGTATTATACATGGAATTGGCACTGTATTTATCCTGCTGTGGGTTCTGGGGTATTATACATGGAATTGGCACTGTATTTATCCTGCTGTGGGTTCTGGGGTATTATACAGGCACTGTATTTATCCTGCTGTGTGTTCTGGGGTATTATATGAGGAATTGGCGCTGTATTTATCCTGCTGTGGGTTCTGGGATATTATACATGGAATTGGCACTGTACTTATCCTGCTGAGGGTTCTGGGGTATTATACATGGAATTGGCACTGTATTTATCCTGCTGTGTGTTCTGGGGTATTATACATGGAATTGGCACTGTATTTATCCTGCTGTGGGTTCTGGGGTATTATACAGGCACTGAATTTATCCTGCTGTGTGTTCTGGGGTATTATACGTGGAATTGGCGCTGTATTTATCCTGCTGTGGGTTCTGGGGTATTATACATGTATATGGCACTGTATTTATCCTGCTATGTGTTCTGGGGTATTATACATGGAATTGGCACTGTATTTATCCTGCTGTGGGTTCTGGGGTATTATACATGGAATTGGCACTGTATTTATCCTGCTGTGGGTTCTGGGGTATTATACATGTATATGGCACTGTATTTATCCTGCTATGTTTTCTGGGGTATTATACATGGAATTGGCACTGTATTTATCCTGCTGTGGGTTCTGGGGTATTATACATGGAATTGGCACTGTATTTATCCTGCTGTGGGTTCTGGGGTATTATATATGTATATGGCACTGTATTTATCCTGCTATGTGTTCTGGGGTATTATACATGGAATTGGCACTGTATATATCCTGCTGTGGGTTCTGGGGTATTATACATGGAATTGGCGCTGTATTTATCCTGCTGTGGGGTCTGGGGTATTATACATGGAATTGGTACTGTATTTATCCTGCTGTGGGTTCTGGGGTATTATACATGTATATGGCACTGAATTTATCCTGCTGTGGGTTCTGGGGTATTATACATGGAATTGGCACTGTATTTATCCTGCTGTGGGTTCTGGGGTATTATACATGGAATTGGCACTGTATTTATCCTGCTGTGGGTTCTGGGGTATTATACATGGAATTGGCACTGTATTTATCCTGCTGTGGGTTCTGGGGTATTATACATGTATATGGCACTGTATTTATCCTGCTGTGGGTTCTGGGGTATTATACATGGGATTGGCACTGTATTTATTCTGCTGTGGGTTCTGGGGTATTATACATGGAATTGGCACTGTATTTATCCTGCTGTGTGTTCTGGGGTATTATACATGGAATTGGCACTGTATTTATACTGCTGTGTGTCCTGGGGTATTATACATGGAATTGGCACTGTATTTATCCTGCTGTGGGTTCTGGGGTATTATACAGGCACTGTATTTATCCTGCTGTGTGTTCTGGGGTATTATATGAGGAATTGGCGCTGTATTTATCCTGCTGTGGGTTCTGGGGTATTATATATGGAATTGGCACTGTACTTATCCTGCTGAGGGTTCTGGTGTATTATACATGGAATTGGCACTGTATTTATCCTGCTGTGTGTTCTGGGGTATTATACATGGAATTGGCACTGTATTTATCCTGCTGTGGGTTCTGGGGTATTATACAGGCACTGAATTTATCCTGCTGTGTGTTCTGGGGTATTATACGTGGAATTGGCGCTGTATTTATCCTGCTGTGGGTTCTGGGGTATTATACATGGAATTGGCACTGTATTTATCCTGCTGTGGGTTCTGGGGTATTATACATGGAATTGGCACTGTATTTATCCTGCTGTGGGTTCTGGGGTATTATACATGGAACTGGCACTGTATTTATCCTGCTGTGGGTTCTGGGGTATTATACATGGAATTGGCACTGTATTTATCCTGCTGTGGGTTCTGGGGTATTATACATGGAATTGGCTCTGTATTTATCCTGCTGTGGGTTCTGGGGTATTATACATGGAATTGGCGCTGTATTTATCCTGCTGTGGGTTCTGGGGTATTATACATGGAATTGGCGCTGTATTTATCCTGCTGTGGGTTCTGGGGTATTATACATGGAATTGGCACTGTATTTATCCTGCTGTGGGTTCTGGGGTATTATACAGGCACTGAATTTATCCTGCTGTGTGTTCTGGGGTATTATACGTAGAATTGGCGCTGTATTTATCCTGCTGTGGGTTCTGGGGTATTATACATGGAATTGGCACTGTATTTATCCTGCTGTGGGTTCTGGGGTATTATACATGGAATTGGCACTGTATTTATCCTGCTGTGGGTTCTGGGGTATTATACATGGAATTGGCGCTGTATTTATCCCACTGTGGGTTCTGGGGTATTATACATGGAACTGGCACTGTATTTATCCTGCTGTGGGTTCTGGGGTATTATACATGGAATTGGCACTGTATTTATCCTGCTGTGGGTTCTGGGGTATTATACATGGAACTGGCACTGTATTTATCCTGCTGTGGGTTCTGGGGTATTATACAGGCACTGTATTTATCCTCAAAAGGTCTAGTGTGGTAAGTGCAATACCGTGTCCTCAGCGCTCTGTAGCTGATAGTGTTCAATAAATAAATAAATTAATTAGTAAATGAATCAGGTGATAAAGATGTGTGATCTTGCTGTTCCTCCTCAAGTCACCCCTTAGATTGGGTCCCAAACGTACGTAGAGAATTGTTATGGCTGGAGCGCATGTGAAAAATAAGAACAAAAAACAAATAAGGGTGTAATATTGTTAACACAAATAAAGGAGATAAAGAAACCTAGTCCCAAAGTGAATACGTGAAAGACTGGTTTACTTATGTATCACCAGGTGCTATAATATTTTATGCTCACCAGATGGCAATATTGAGTAGGCAAAAGAGATATCCAGAATCAACTTGCAGCCGTCTCCTCACATATAGGCACAAAATAGGAAAGAAAGCGGCAGATCCCAGCCACACTGAAGGGGGATGGGCACTTACCCCACGTTGTAGGACTGTATAAAAGGGGCCCCAAAAGGGCCATACTGTAAATACTCGAGAAAGTGTACCATCAGTACGCGAAACGCGTCGAGTTTTCTGAAAATCCAGTACATTATCTACACTTTGTAAGTAGATTATTTTATTTGGTTACTTTTAAATAAATGATTTGCACTATCTGCCGCTTTCTTTCCTATTTTGTGCCTATATGTGAGGAGACGGCTGAAAGTTGATTCTGGATATCTCTTTTGCCTACTCAATATTGCCATCTGGTGAGCATAAAATATTATAGCACCTGGTGATACATAAGTAAACCAGTCTTTCATGTATTCACTTTGGGACTTGGTTTCTTTATCTCCTTTATTTGTTTTAACAATATTACACCATTATTTGTTTTTTGTTATTATTTTTCACATGCGCTCCAGCCATAACAATTCTCACTGTATTTATCCTGCTGTGGGTTCTGGGGTATTATACATGGAATTGGCGCTGTATTTATCCTGCTGTGGGTTCTGGGGTATTATACATGGAATTGGCACTGTATTTATCCTGCTGTGGGTTCTGGGGTATTATACATGGAATTGGCACTGTATTTATCCTGCTGTGGGTTCTGGGGTATTATACATGGAATTGGCGCTGTATTTATCCTGCTGTGGGTTCTGGGGTATTATACATGGAATTGGCGCTGTATTTATCCTGCTGTGGGTTCTGGGGTATTATACATGGAATTGGCACTGTATTTATCCTGCTGTGGGTTCTGGGGTATTATACATGTATATGGCACTGTATTTATCCTGCTATGTTTTCTTGGGTATTATACATGGAATTGGCACTGTATTTATCCTGCTGTGGGTTCTGGGGTATTATACATGGAATTGGCACTGTATTTATCCTGCTGTGGGTTCTGGGGTATTATATATGTATATGGCACTGTATTTATCCTGCTATGTGTTCTGGGGTATTATACATGGAATTGGCACTGTATATATCCTGCTGTGGGTTCTGGGGTATTATACATGGAATTGGTGCTGTATTTATCCTGCTGTGGGGTCTGGGGTATTATACATGGAATTGGTACTGTATTTATCCTGCTGTGGGTTCTGGGGTATTATACATGGAATTGGCACTGTATTTATCCTGCTGTGGGGTCTGGGGTATTATACATGGAATTGGTACTGTATTTATCCTGCTGTGGGTTCTGGGGTATTATACATGGAATTGGTACTGTATTTATCCTGCTGTGGGTTCTGGGGTATTATACATGGAATTGGCACTGTATTTATCCCGCTGTGGGTTCTGGGGTATTATACATGGAATTGGCGCTGTATTTATCCTGCTGTGGGTTCTGGGGTATTATACATGTATATGGCACTGAATTTATCCTGCTGTGGGTTCTGGGGTATTATACATGGAATTGGCACTCTATTTATCCTGCTGTGGGTTCTGGGGTATTATACATGGAACTGGCACTGTATTTATCCTGCTGTGGGTTCTGGGGTATTATACAGGCACTGTATTTATCCTCAAAAGGTCTAGTGTGGTAAGTGCAATACCGTGTCCTCAGCGCTCTGTAGCTGATAGTGTTCAATAAATAAATAAATTAATTAGTAAATGAATCAGGTGATAAAGATGTGTGATCTTGCTGTTCCTCCTCAAGTCACCCCTTAGATTGGGTCCCAAACGTACGTAGAGAATTGTTATGGCTGGAGCGCATGTGAAAAATAAGAACAAAAAACAAATAAGGGTGTAATATTGTTAACACAAATAAAGGAGATAAAGAAACCTAGTCCCAAAGTGAATACGTGAAAGACTGGTTTACTTATGTATCACCAGGTGCTATAATATTTTATGCTCACCAGATGGCAATATTGAGTAGGCAAAAGAGATATCCAGAATCAACTTGCAGCCGTCTCCTCACATATAGGCACAAAATAGGAAAGAAAGCGGCAGATCCCAGCCACACTGAAGGGGGATGGGCACTTACCCCACGTTGTAGGACTGTATAAAAGGGGCCCCAAAAGGGCCATACTGTAAATACTCGAGAAAGTGTACCATCAGTACGCGAAACGCGTCGAGTTTTCTGAAAATCCAGTACATTATCTACACTTTGTAAGTAGATTATTTTATTTGGTTACTTTTAAATAAATGATTTGCACTATCTGCCGCTTTCTTTCCTATTTTGTGCCTATATGTGAGGAGACGGCTGAAAGTTGATTCTGGATATCTCTTTTGCCTACTCAATATTGCCATCTGGTGAGCATAAAATATTATAGCACCTGGTGATACATAAGTAAACCAGTCTTTCATGTATTCACTTTGGGACTTGGTTTCTTTATCTCCTTTATTTGTTTTAACAATATTACACCATTATTTGTTTTTTGTTATTATTTTTCACATGCGCTCCAGCCATAACAATTCTCACTGTATTTATCCTGCTGTGGGTTCTGGGGTATTATACATGGAATTGGCGCTGTATTTATCCTGCTGTGGGTTCTGGGGTATTATACATGGAATTGGCACTGTATTTATCCTGCTGTGGGTTCTGGGGTATTATACATGGAATTGGCACTGTATTTATCCTGCTGTGGGTTCTGGGGTATTATACATGGAATTGGCACTGTATTTATCCTGCTGTGGGTTCTGGGGTATTATACATGGAATTGGCGCTGTATTTATCCTGCTGTGGGTTCTGGGGTATTATACATGGAATTGGCGCTGTATTTATCCTGCTGTGGGTTCTGGGGTATTATACATGGAATTGGCACTGTATTTATCCTGCTGTGGGTTCTGGGGTATTATACATGTATATGGCACTGTATTTATCCTGCTATGTTTTCTGGGGTATTATACATGGAATTGGCACTGTATTTATCCTGCTGTGGGTTCTGGGGTATTATACATGGAATTGGCACTGTATTTATCCTGCTGTGGGTTCTGGGGTATTATATATGTATATGGCACTGTATTTATCCTGCTATGTGTTCTGGGGTATTATACATGGAATTGGCACTGTATATATCCTGCTGTGGGTTCTGGGGTATTATACATGGAATTGGTGCTGTATTTATCCTGCTGTGGGGTCTGGGGTATTATACATGGAATTGGTACTGTATTTATCCTGCTGTGGGTTCTGGGGTATTATACATGTATATGGCACTGAATTTATCCTGCTGTGGGTTCTGGGGTATTATACATGGAATTGGCACTGTATTTATCCTGCTGTGGGTTCTGGGGTATTATACATGGAATTGGCACTGTATTTATCCTGCTGTGGGTTCTGGGGTATTATACATGGAGTTGGCACTGTATTTATCCTGCTGTGGGTTCTGGGGTATTATACATGGAATTGGCGCTGTATTTATCCTGCTGTGTGTTCTGGGGTATTATACATGAAATTGGCACTGTATTTATCCTGCTGTGGGTTCTGGGGTATTATACATGGAATTGGCGCTGTATTTATCCTGCTGTGGGTTCTGGGGTATTATACATGGAATTGGCGCTGTATTTATCCTGCTGTGGGTTCTGGGGTATTATACATGAAATTGGCGCTGTATTTATCCTGCTGTGTGTTCTGGGGTATTATACATGGAATTGGCACTGTATTTATCCTGCTGTGGGTTCTGGGGTATTATACATGGAATTGGCACTGTATTTATCCTGCTGTGGGTTCTGGGGTATTATACATGGAATTGGCACTGTATTTATCCTGCTGTGGGTTCTGGGGTATTATACATGGAATTGGCGCTGTATTTATCCTGCTGTGTGTTCTGGGGTATTATACATGAAATTGGCACTGTATTTATCCTGCTGTGGGTTCTGGGGTATTATACATGGAATTGGCGCTGTATTTATCCTGCTGTGGGTTCTGGGGTATTATACATGGGATTGGCACTGTATTTATCCTGCTGTGGGTTCTGGGGTATTATACATGAAATTGGCACTGTATTTATCCTGCTGTGGGTTCTGGGGTATTATACATGGGATTGGCACTGTATTTATCCTTCTTGTGAGTTCTGGGGTATTATACATGGAATTGGCGCTGTATTTATCCTGCTGTGGGTTCTGGGGTATTATACATGGAATTGGCACTGTATTTGTCCTGCTTGTGGGTTCTGGGGTATTATACATGGAATTGGCACTGTATTTATCCTGCTGTGGGTTCTGGGGTATTATACATGGAATTTGCACTGTATTTATCCTGCTGTGGGTTCTGGGTATTATACATGGAATTGGCACTGTATTTATCCTGCTGTGGGTTCTGGGGTATTATACATGGGATTGGCACTGTATTTATCCTTCTTGTGAGTTCTGGGGTATTATACATGGAATTGGCGCTGTATTTATCCTGCTGTGGGTTCTGGGGTATTATACATGGAATTGGCACTGTATTTGTCCTGCTTGTGGGTTCTGGGGTATTATACATGGAATTGGCACTGTATTTATCCTGCTGTGGGTTCTGGGGTATTATACATGGAATTTGCACTGTATTTATCCTGCTGTGGGTTCTGGGTATTATACATGGAATTGGCACTGTATTTATCCTGCTGTGGGTTCTGGGGTATTATACATGGAATTGGCACTGTATTTATCTGCTGTGGGTTCTGGGGTATTATACATGGAATTGGCACTGTTTTTATCCTGCTGTGGGTTCTGGGGTATTATACATGGAACTGGCACTTGGGTTATTCCCAAGGAAGGCAGTTTTGGGTGCTTCTCTTCCTACTACTACACAGAGGCCTATCACCAGTCCCCATAAAAAGCAGAACTCATTGGGTCACAACACTTGTCGCTCTGCCAATTGCATCACTTACCCTTTCAAACTGAAATCAATATGAACTGACTCTCCTTTGTGTGCTTTGTTTGATTTGTCATGTAGAAGTACTAACGGGGAATGACATCCAGATTTCTAATGGATCCAGGGGAAATGAGACCTGTAATGTTACCTTGACCTGTGAAGTAAATCGATTGGTTGGAGAAGATGTAACTATAGCTTGGAATAAAACAAACATAGAATACTCCAAGGATCCCACTATTCATCTCTACAATGGGGAAGCAAATTCTACTTACAGCTGCATTGCCCAAAATCCCGTCAGCGCTGCCTACAGGAGCATAGAGCCATCAATATTCTGCCCAGAACGTAAGTTGATGTAGAGGCTCTTATCGGGGCTTCCATCTTCCTCCTGTTTCTAAGGTCTCCTGGTGGGCCCACACCACCCCCTTTCAACACTAATAGACTTATCTACCAATTTTTGAGTTTGTGCATTCCAGTTGGTGGCCATACACGTAGCAATTTTGATCTTTCATGCAACCATTGGTCACACAAAAGATCGTTCCCACCCTCCACTGACATTCAGGGTTGAATCGGCAGATATGGAGGTAGAAACAATAGAAATTCTACCTCCTTCTGCCGATTCATCCCTGAACATAGATTTTGCTCGGGCGCCTTCAATGGCGCCTGATCAAAATCTTTTAACCTGGCCGATCGACGAGTCAACCGATATCCGCGGCCTCTTCGAGCAGCCATACACTCACCGAATATCTCGTACGATATTATTGGTGTGTGTATGGCCGGCTTAAATCGAATAAACTTGCATATTGAATGGGCGCTTATTTGTTGGTAAGGAAAACTCGTTAGAACAAAAAACTTGAATATCTCAAATTTTTTTGCGTTTATGAGCTCTAAAAACTCGAATTTGAGAATATGGCTTAACTTTACCTATGACATCTCCCATTGACTTCTATAGAAACTTCTATAGAAACTCAAAAGCTTTTAGATGGTGAATTTTTACATTGGAGTTTTTGGGGTTTTTTCCCTTGATAAAAAGCAGACAATTGAGGAAAAATTCATATATAAATCACCCCCCTTATGTTGTTTTGAAGTTTACACTATATTAAAGGTAATGTTTTGTAATCATTTTGCTATTTATAAGCTTGTGCCCATGTACTTACTGTACGACAGGTCTCAGTTCTATGAAACTATATAGATGCAAAGTGCAAAAACATGTTTAATTGTTCTGTTTAATGCACTTTGCACCCCACCTTCCATGTTGTAAATGCCCCCTACTGACTATTTTTTCCTGGTTTTAATGAATCAGTTTTCCTTGTAAGCCCACAAGAGTTTGCTTGGCCAATCATTGAGGACCCCAATGATTTGCCAATTAATATTTATTTTATTTCTCGTTTGTAAACTTGCTTGATTATTCTTGATTGGGACCAGTAACTAATGTTACCTTTTAACTTGTTCTTTAGAGAAGAGAGAAACTCCAAGCAAAAGAAATAACAATCGTCATCATATATTTTGGATTCCTGTAGTTCTGATTTTGATTTTGTTGTTTGCCGTTGTAATTATACGTCGCTTGAGTAAGTATTCATTGTTGCTCAAATGGCACTTATTCTTTTTTTTCTTTTTGCGTGTGGATTTCATTTTGTTGTGAATAAAATATAGGATTTATATTCAGACTTGTAAATGGGAAATTGTCATCCTCAAGCAGATAATGATAAGAAGAAAGATCAAAAAAAGCAATCCATCCTCTAGGTTAGAGCATTGATTCAGGGCTTGCTTTAACCTGGGAGTAGGGGTGGATAGGAGCAGTGGCTGAAGGAAATGGAAGATTGAAGAAGACCATTCTCATATATGTGCGTGCACCGATGGCTGGGGTACTCCCCGCACTAGAAAGCTTTTACTGCAGAAAACAAACCCAACATAGATGCAGGGACCCAAAGAAGGACTTTTAATGTAGTGCTAGCCGTGGCCTGGAAATATACTAGCAGAGTAATGAGCCACTGAGGGAGCCACTCAACCACTACTGCTCCCTCTGCTCCTTTGTCATGTACAGAACTACAGTGGAGAAAGGTCTCCAAGCTGCCTCACTTGCAATCACCTTTGGTGTCCTACACCACACACTAAACTCCTTGTCTGGACCACAACTGCCCTTGCTGGCTGGCCTAGCTGCCTCTCATGTTTGAGATGAGCTCTACTGGCCTGACTATAGCCTGACTAGGCTCTAGCTAGCACCTAGCACGGAAAACCTTTTCCACATGAGCTGGCTCAGGAGGTCTATATTTCTACCGGATGTTTCCTGGCCAAAGAAAAAATTATTCTTTAACAACTTTCTGATATAAGTTCTCTGGGCCTGGGACCTCCCCTCTAGGGCAAAATCCCCTTCAGAGCCAACCTGAAGAGATGCTGCCACCTTCTGGACAAACCAAGCAATATGTAATCTATTTAAATGTTTTTTAAATCTTCTTACAAGTGACATTGTTACTTGCTAAGAGAGAGCATGACCAAATGTTGGGCACCAAATGGGATTACTCCAAAAAGTCATAGTTACAGAGATTGATCTGGATGGAGGGGGCAAGGAGATGCAACCTCCACAAGTTCACCACCCTGACCCTAGTTTAACTGAGAGTGACAATGATGACCACCTTTATTAACGGGGTCCCTTTCTTCTTTAGCAACTTTTTATGCTGTCTAGGCACCTCTCAAATAAATAATTTTACAATAAAAATAGGTTAATAAAAGGTAAAAATAATAGGTTCCTATGTATTGCCCTGTATTAGAGGTTGTTGGTTTTCTTGTTCAAACTCCCATGGAGGACCAGCCTTTGTACAGGGCCCCCCTTAGCTCATAGCATGTTTGTATGTATGTATATCTTTATTTATAAAGTGCTACTTATGTACGCAGCGCTGTACAGTAGAATACATTAATACAAACAGGGGATTATTAAGATAATAATAGATAAATACACAGTATAACAACAAATACAGATAAATACAAGATACAGTTGCAATAAGTTAAGATTCAAAGACACAAGAGGATGGAGGTCCCTGCCCCATAGAGCTTACAATCTATATGGGAGGGTAAGAGTCAAAGACACAAGAGGAAGGAGGTCCCTGCCCCGTAGAGCTTACAATCTAGATGGGAGGGTAAGAGTCAAAGGCACAAGAGGATGGAGGTCCCTCCCCCGTAGAGCTTACAATCTATATGGGAGGGTAAGAGTCAAAGGCACAAGAGGATGGAGGTCCCTCCCCCGTAGAGCTTACAATCTATATGGGAGGGTAAGAGTCAAAGGCACAAGAGGATGGAGGTCCCTGCCCCGTAGAGCTTACAATCTATATGGGAGGGTAAGAGTCAAAGGCACAAGAGGATGGAGGTCCCTGCCCCGTAGAGCTTACAATCTATATGGGAGGGTAAGAGTCAAAGACACAAGAGGATGGAGGTCCCTGCTCCATAGAGCTTACAATCTATATGGGAGGGTAAGAGTCAAAGACACAAGAGGATGGAGATCCCTGCCCCGTAGAGCTTACAATCTATATGGGAGGGTAAGAGACAAAGGCACAAGAGGATGGAGGTCCCTGCCCCGTAGAGCTTACAATCTATATGGGAGGGTAAGAGACAAAGGCACAAGAGGATGGAGGTCCCTGCCCCGTAGAGCTTACAATCTATATGGGAGGGTAAGAGTCAAAGACACAAGAGGATGGAGATCCCTGCCCCATAGAGCTTACAATCTAGATAAAATACATACATTGTATCAGTCATTTACCAAAAGTTTGAAGAATATCTAAGGGAGGAAATAAGTGTTGGACTAAAAATTCCATCCTAATTAGCCCAGCCACTTCTCCAGTACATCGCCCTAGGGAAGCCACCCCACAGTTTGGGAACCACGGGTCAGGCATAAGAGAATATAGGGGGTAGTGGCTTATCCAAAAACAGAAATATCGCTACGTAGCTCCACTACTGAGCCCTAAAATTTCTCCAATAATAGACTTCCAACCAAGCTTTACCCCTGTGAATTCATTCTAGATCAGTGCTGTCCAACTGGAGGCCCGCGGGCTTTAGAGTTACTTACTAATACTCTCTACAATGTGATGAGTACATGAGTGACCCTGAGACTTACTAGGCAACTTATGTCTTTAAGATTTCAATCTAGGGAATACTTTATGCTTCCTTTGGGTAGTGGTGTTGTCATTTTTAGGGTGCCTCTTTTGAAAACTATGGGGCCAATTCATTAAACCGATTTTTTTTTTAACTGAACAGGTTTTTGCCAGTACTCGATTTTTCTGATATTGGTTCTCTAAAAATTAGAGTTTTTCAAATATAACTACAGGTATAGGATCCCTTATCCAGAAACCCATTATCCAGAAAGCTCCAAATTACAGAAAGCCTGTCTCCCATAGACCCCATTTTAATCAAATAATTCAGAATTTTAGGGCAGAACAGCCCCATTGGGTTTATTTAATGGTTAAATGATTCCCTTTTCTCTGTAATAATAAAACAGTACCTGTACTTGATCCCAACTAAGAAATAATTACCCCTTATTGGGGGCAGAACAGCCCTATTGGGTTTATTTCATGGTTAAATGATTCCCTTTTCTCTGTAATAATAAAACAGTACCTGTACTTGATCCCAACTAAGATATAAATAATCCTTATTGGGGCAGAACAGCCCTATTGGGTTTATTTAATGGTTAAATGATTCCCTTTTCTCTGTAATAATAAAACAGTACCTGTACTTGATCCCAACTAAGATATAATTACCCCTTATTGGGGGCAGAACAGCCCTATTGGGTTTATTTAATGGTTAAATGATTCCCTTTTCTCTGTAATAATAAAACAGTACCTGTACTTGATCCCAACTAAGATATAATTACCCCTTATTGGGGCAGAACAGTCCTATTGGGTTTATTTAATGGTTAAATGATTCCCTTTTTCTCTGTAATAATAAAACAGTACCTGTACTTGATCCCAACTAAGATATAATTACCCCTTATTGGGGGCAGAACAGCCCTATTGGGTTTATTTAATGGTTAAATGATTCCCTTTTCTCTGTAATAATAAAACAGTACCTGTACTTGATCCCAACTAAGATATAATTACCCCTTATTGGGGGCACAACAGCCCTATTGGGTTTATTTCATGGTTAAATGATTCCCTTTTCTCTGTAATAATAAAACAGTACCTGTACTTGATCCCAACTAAGATATAATTACCCCTTATTGGGGGCACAACAGCCCTATTGGGTTTATTTCATGGTTAAATGATTCCCTTTTCTCTGTAATAATAAAACAGTACCTGTACTTAATCCCAACTAAGATATAATTACCCCTTATTGGGGCAGAACAGTCCTATTGGGTTTATTTAATGGTTAAATGATTCCCTTTTCTCTGTAATAATAAAACAGTACCTGTACTTGATCCCAACTAAGATATAATTACCCCTTATTGGGGGCAGAACAGCCCTATTGGGTTTATTTAATGGTTAAATGATCCCCTTTTCTCTGTAATAATAAAACAGTACCTGTACTTGATCCCAACTAAGATATAAATAATCCTTATTGGATGCAAAACAATCTTATTGGGTTTAATTAATGTTTTATTGATTTTTTAGTAGACTTAAGGTATGGAGATCCAAATTACGGAAAGACCCCTTATCCGGAATACCCTTGGTCCCAAGCATTCTGGATAATGGATCCTATACCTGTACCATAATTCGCGATTTATTAATGTTTACTTAACCTTTTTGTAAAAAAAAAAAAAATAGTCAGGTTTGATTTGTTGAGTACCAATGAGTCCTATGGAGGTTTAGAATAGTAGAGGAATAGAATAGTCAGTGACAGCCTGTCTTTGGCACATTTTCAAAGAGAAGTTTTGTTGTTTTCTGTTTCAGACAGTTTCAATAAGAATTGAATCCCCTCATTGTTTTTGTTTCACCCACTTTCAAGGGGAAGTTAATCCCCTCATTGTTTTTGTTTCACCCACTTTCAAGGGGAAGTTAATCCCATAGCTTTCTATTTCACCCAGCTTCAAGTGAAACTTAAACGCATTGTTTTCCAAGAATGCGTGCCAATGTTCATATAATGGCTGCTGGAGCAATTCCTGTATGAGGAGAAATAAACAGGATTCATAGAAATGAATGTCTGTTTAAAAATAAAAATTTTCAAAAGTTTGAACAATACTTTCAACTTGTGACATTCGTTTTTTTCAAATGTAAACTCGAAATTTCCATACAAATGATGTAAGCATTATCGTGACATTTTATAAATACAACAATGATCGAGTCTAATTGGAAGTCATACCATGTCGAGTTTATACGACTTTCCAGGCCAGAAAAAAAACGACTATTAATGTAATGTTTTGATTCTCCCCAGATATTGGCTCGTCGTTCTTTGGATTTTTTCAGGACGAGTAATTATTGAAAATTTGTAAAGAAGGTAAGCCTGCCCAGTGAAACAATAGAACATCCAGATTTTTATTTTGGCAGACCAATAAAGTTTGAGATGTGGCAACAGCCTTTTCCCATGGTTTTGAATTTGTGGTTCAGCATAAGAAAAGTCACATAGCCATTTGCTAAATTTTTCTTGAAGGTACTTTTCTAGGACTCTCATACACCTTTGCCAACCTGTACCTCCCTAATGTTGAGCAAATCAATGCACTTTCACATAAGGTTGGCCAATTGCTCATCTCTGCAGAAAGGAGATTATTTATTCTATATACAGGTATAGGACCCATTATCCAGAATGCTCGGGGCCAAGGGTATTCCAGATAAAGGGTCTTTCTGTAATTTGGATCTCCATGCCTTAAGTCTGCTAAAAAGAAAATTAATTAAGCCCAATAGGGCTGTCCTGCCCCCAATAAGGGGTAATTATATCTTAGTTGGGATCAAGTACAGGTACTGTTTTATTATTACAGAGAAAAGGGAATCATTTAACCATGAAATAAACCCAATAGGACTGTTTTGCCCCAATAAGGGGTAATTATATCTTAGTTGGGATCAAGTACAGGTACTGTTTTATTATTACAGAGAAAAGGGAATCATTTAACCATTAAATAAACCCAATAGGGCTGTTCTGCCCCCAATAAGGGGTAATTATATCTTAGTTGGGATCAAGTACAGGTACTGTTTTATTATTACAGAGAAAAGGGAATCATTTAACCATGAAATAAACCCAATAGGGCTGTTCTGCCCCAATAAGGGGTAATTATATCTTAGTTGGGATCAAGTACAGGTACTGTTTTATTATTACAGAGAAAAGGGAATCATTTAACCATTAAATAAACCCAATAGGGCTGTTCTGCCCCCAATAAGGGATAATTATATCTTAGTTGGGATCAAGTACAGGTACTGTTTTATTATTACAGAGAAAAGGGAATCATTTAACCATGAAATAAACCCAATAGGGCTGTTCTGCCCCCAATAAGGGGTAATTATATCTTAGTTGGGATCAAGTACAGGTACTGTTTTATTATTACAGAGAAAAGGGAATCATTTAACCATTAAATAAACCCAATAGGGCTGTTCTGCCCCCAATAAGGGATAATTATATCTTAGTTGGGATCAAGTACAGGTACTGTTTTATTATTACAGAGAAAAGGGAATCATTTAACCATGAAATAAACCCAATAGGGCTGTTCTGCCCCCAATAAGGGGTAATTATATCTTAGTTGGGATCAAGTACAGGTACTGTTTTATTATTACAGAGAAAAGGGAATCATTTAACCATGAAATAAACCCAATAGGGCTGTTCTGCCCCCAATAAGGGGTAATTATATCTTAGTTGGGATCAAGTACAGGTACTGTTTTATTATTACAGAGAAAAGGGACTAATTTAACCATGAAATAAACCCAATAGGGCTGTTTTGCCCCCCGATACCTGTACTACATTAGAAGCTCCAGCATCCCCATAAACATTCTATTTGATACGGTATAGGGCTACACCTTCTATTCTCAAATGCATAATAATTACTCTGGGTTTTTTTTCTTTTAGTTACACTGAAAACAGAAGATACAAAGGAAATTCTATAAATGTAAATTTGTGGAGAAATGTAGCTGAAGCTAAATTGGAATGGACGTGGTATGCTGAAAAAAATGGATGAAAATACCCCACAGAGGGCTGGAATTAAGGGGGTGGGGTTGCACATCCCTCATCTACTGATTGCTAATGGTGCGGTGGGCTGGGTTCCAGTGCATTGGGCAGCACCGGATCTACCGGATTGAAGATGGTGGTTATTCCTGGGTTCAATAAAGTGCACACAGTTGCGCTGGCGCCTAATGACACCGCCCATATCTATAGGTGCAAGCACAACTGTGTGCGTTTTTAGTGCATCAGACGCAACTGTGCCGAGGGCCAATCCATAAATGGCTCCAACCACACTGGAATTGAAGGGAAATGCTGTATTATGGGTGAATATCATGGCTAATTGAATCCAAAGCTGAACTTTGCAGCACAATGGACTTGTATTTGTACCTGAGCCCTAATGAGTATGTTAGAAGGGGAGTATCTGGCTGAATGGGCAGCAGGGCTGGCACCTCCTGGCTAGGTATACACAGTGCGGAGGTGGATTTAGGTAGGGAGAGAGGCTGCATCTTGTCAGATTGGGGCATTATATGTTTGTTATACAAACTGCTGCTTTAGGTTTATGCTAAACAACATGTTTGGCACAACTAGCTATTTGTAAGATATCTCACTTTGTTAAATTAAAAAGATTTGGCAGGTTTTATATTGCAAAGTCCCTTGTGTGCATTGTGGGGTGTTGGTGGGTTCAGGGTGGGCTTAAAGCCACCAAGGGGATGTACAGTATGGAGAAGTTGTATGTATGTATGTATAACTTTATTTATAAAGCGCAACAAGGGTACGCAGCACTGTACAATCTTACAATATACACAATTACACACAGGGAGGACAAGTAATATAATAAATACAATAAATATATAAATGTACAGGGAATAAGTGCCATGAGGTATGAGACACAGTAGGAAGGAGGTCCCTGCCCCGTAGAGCTTACAATCTAAGTGGTTGGGTAACATACAGGCACAAACTGGAAGGTAAGAGGCACCAGGTATGGGCATTTGCCCTTAAGCGCAGGACTGGGCAGAATAATGTTTTAGTGCCCCAGAAGGTACAGTCTGAGTTTTATCTTAAAGAGAGTGGGTGAGTGTTCCCTACGGAGGGATTCAGGGATAGAGTTCCAGAGGGAAGGAGCAGCGAGATAGAAAGGGTTAAGACGAGAGAGCGCAGTGGGTGTGGATGGTGTAAAGAGACGGAGGCTCTGAGAGGAACGGAGGAGACGACCAGGAACGTGCAGGGAGACCAGTGAGGGAATGTAGTGAGGAGCAGGGAGACCAGTGAGGGAATGTAGTGAGGAGCAGGGAGACCAGTGAGGGAATGTAGTGAGGAGCAGGGAGACCAGTGAGGGAATGTAGTGAGGAGCAGGGAGACCAGTGAGGGAATGTAGTGAGGAGCAGGGAGACCAGTGAGGGAATGTAGTGAGGAGCAGGGAGACCAGTGAGGGAATGTAGTGAGGAGCAGACAAGGGATATGAATGTTAGCAGGAGGATTCTGTAAGCTCCTTTGCTTGACAGGCAGCCATGCTAGGGAGCTTAATTGAGGCTGAACAGGTTCCCTCTTAGGAAAGAGCAGGAGGATCCTGGCAGCAGAGTTTAAGATTGATTGCAGGGGAGAGAGGCGGGAAGTTTTATTTACTTTATTATTAAAGGGGCGGTTTACCTTTAAATTATCCTTTAGTATGTTGTAGAATGGCCAGTTCTAAGTAACTTTTCAATTGGTCCGCATTATTTATTATGTACAGTTTTTTTAATTATTTGCCTTCTTCTGACTCTTACAAAGTTTTAAATGGGGGTCACTGACCCCGGCAGCCAAAAAACCATTGCTCTGTGAGGCTCCAGTTTTATTGTTATTGTTACTTTTTATTACTTATCTTTCTATTCAGTCCCTCCCCTATTCATATTCCAGCCTCTCATTGCAACTCTACCTCATCAAGTCCCTAGTTGCTAAGGTAATTTTAACCCTAGCAACCAGATAACTGCTAAAATTAAAAAACGGAGAGTTGCTGAACAAATAGTAAAATAATTAAAAACCCACAAATAATAAAAAAAAAAATGAAAACTAATCGCAGGTTGTCTTAGAATATTATTCTCTACATCCTGCTAAACATTAACTCAAAGGTAGTTCAGTAGTGAGTGATATTCTGAGAAAATTTGCAATTGGTCTTCATTTTTTATTATTTGTTTATTTTGTTAACTTTATTATAATGGTTATTCACTGTTGCCATTTCCTGGGTCTCCTCAAAGCTCTCTTCCACATGTCAACATAGTACTGTATACTAGTCATGTGTGGGCCGGCCCGATACCCCCCGGGTTTACACGTGGGTCGGCAGGTTCAGGGCGACCTTGGCACATTACTGACGTGTTGTGGGTGGGTTTGGGTTGAGCACTTTCGCTTGCCCTCCCCGCCCGTGACCTAACACTGCTGGCTGCCTGTATTTACATTAACATTTATTTATAAAGTGCCAACATATCCCGCAGCGCTGTACAATAAGTGGGTTCCATACATTGGGCATACAGAGTAACATATAAAGCAACCAGTAACCGATACAGGAGGGGAAGGGAGCCCTGCCCAAAAGAGCTTACACTCTACATTATTATTATTATTAACATTTATTTATAAAGCGCCAACATACCCTGCAGCGCTGTACAATAAGTGGGTTACATACATTGGGCATACAGAGTAACATATAAAGCAATCAGTAACCGATACAGGAGGGGAAGGGAGCCCTGCCCAAAAGAGCTTACAATCTACAAGGAGTAACATATAAAGCAATCAGTAACCGATACAAGAGGTGAAGAGGGCCCTGCCCAAAAGAGCTTGTATTTATAGATGTACCCCCACCACGCTCCTTTTGTGCTGTCATTGCTCTGCGAATTGGACACAGTGGCATTTGTGTTATATATATGTGTGTGTTTGTGGCTTTATACATATTTGTGTGTTATACTCTGACTATGGGGGAGTTGTACTGATTACTAAAAACCAGTTGTCCATGTCACACCGGAAGCTAAATCTCCATATCAAAGGGTTTTTCTGTGGCAGTTGGGCAGTATGTTGGCAACAGGAGCCTATACCCTTTCACCTTCTTGTATTTTAGATATTGGGTAAAAGTTTTTATCAATTTTTATCTATTTAATGTGAATTTAATGTTAATGAAAGTTCTTTTTATGGTATATATCGATGCCTACAGAATGGCTATTCATTCCCTAACTTTGCCAGGGATTTTCACGTCACCTGGGGTCGAGGCGCGCATGTTCGCACTTCACTTCCGGGTTTAAGTCCTTCACATAGCGACGCTACACTTACATCTTGCCAGTTAGTCCTTCAGTCAGGTGGGGTTATGATGCTCTAG
Source organism: Xenopus tropicalis (assembly GCF_000004195.4). Taxonomy (NCBI): domain Eukaryota; kingdom Metazoa; phylum Chordata; class Amphibia; order Anura; family Pipidae; genus Xenopus; species Xenopus tropicalis. The sequence goes on along the minus strand of NC_030684.2, from coordinate 136,573,689 downwards.
TGTGCGCTGTACTTCTGCGCTTTCTAGGGTAAGTGCGGGCACATTTTGCCAGTTTACCCTCTAGTCAGGTGGGGTTATGATGCGCAAGTGTGCGCTGTACTTCTGCGCTTTCTAGGGTAAGTGCGGGCACATTTTGCCAGTTTACCCTCTAGTCAGGTGCGGTTATGATGCTCTAGTGTGCGCTGTACTTCTGCGCTTTCTAGGGTAAGTGCGGGCACATTTTGCCAGTTTACCCTCTAGTCAGGTGGGGTTATGATGCGCAAGTGTGCGCTGTACTTCTGCGCTTTCTAGGGTAAGTGCGGGCACATTTTGCCAGTTTACCCTCTAGTCAGGTGGGGTTATGATGCGCAAGTGTGCGCTGTACTTCTGCGCTTTCTAGGGTAAGTGCGGGCACATTTTGCCAGTTTACCCTCTAGTCAGGTGGGGTTATGATGCGCAAGTGTGCGCTCTACTTCTGCGCTTTCTAGGGTAAGTGCGGGCACATTTTGCCAGTTTACCCTCTAGTCAGGTGGGGTTATGATGCGCAAGTATGCGCTCTACTTCTGCGCTTTCTAGGGTAAGTGCGGGCACATTTTGCCAGTTTACCCTCTAGTCAGGTGGGGTTATGATGCGCAAGTGTGCGCTGTACTTCTGCGCTTTCTATGGTAAGTGCGGGCACATTTTGCCAGTTTACCCTCTAGTCAGGTGCGGTTATGATGCGCAAGTGTGCGCTGTACTTCTGCGCTTTCTAGGGTAAGTGCGGGCACATTTTGCCAGTTTACCCTCTAGTCAGGTGCGGTTATGATGCGCAAGTGTGCGCTCTACTTCTGCGCTTTCTAGGGTAAGTGCGGGCACATTTTGCCAGTTTACCCTCTAGTCAGGTGCGGTTATGATGCGCAAGTGTGCGCTGTACTTCCATGTTCTCTAGCAGAAGTGCGGGCATATCCAGCTTACCCCGTTACTATAAGTTGGAGGGTTGGGATACAGATTCTGTTAGTGGAAGTGTGTCGTCCACACGTGAAACGCGTTGAGACAATTTATTTGTTTGTTTTATCTCTACACACTGTGAGTAGCCATGCAGGACCAGTTTGTATAATAGACGTTATTATGCTATTTTTGCTCTCTCTTGATTTTTAACCTCTGAGGTTCTGAAGCTGATCTTGGCTGATTCTCCAATCAGTAGTTATTACTTTGGCACAATATCATTGTGGCCTGGTGAGTGTGCATTTTGGTGGAAGCACACGTCATTTCACTTTCTTCTTGGATTTGCCACTTTGCACACTAGTTGTGCATTGTACGTATTACACTGTTTGTTCTTTTTTCTTTTTATTTATATGCGCTTCCATCGCATCCTTCCGGAAGATATTTGAGGCCCACTCAAAGGGGGCTTTTTTAAAGCAAGCAGTAATCAACATTCACATTTCTCTAAAGAAGGTTTTCGCTCACGATTTACCACTTTTTGTGCCGAGTTTTGTATTTATTGTATTTATTACTGCAAAATATTTATTGTGGGTAGTGGTAACACGACATGTTTCGTGTCAATACCCGGGTTTACACTTGGGGTGTTGACCCGAAACATGTCGTGTTGCCACTACCCACAATAAATGTTTTGCAGTAAATCTGCTGAAGCTTTTCTTCTATTTTTTGGATTTCTGCAGGGCAGAATTAGTTGTGCGTAAACATTCTATCCATTAGAGGGCGCCCTTACCCAGCCTACTGATAGGAAACTGCTATTTATATTCTATTTCCATCTAATTTCTTTCTGCCCATGTTACACACGTGTATTCTGTCTCCTTAGGATTCATATTAATACTGGGGAGTGTGTTTTTAATGATTCAGATTTAGTAGATGTTATGGCAGCTTGCACTTTACAGCCTGCAAATGGATTTCTACATATAAAGTAACTTACCTCTTACCCCAGGCTCACACTCCTCTTCTGGGAAATAGGCGCTGGCAGGAGTACGGTGCCGCCATCTTTTTTCAGGGATGCCTTGTGCCACCCCTGGGTCAGCGGTGGGGAAAGTGCTCTGATGGAAAGTACATGGGTCAGTGTGTTTTTTAACAGAAGAGAAGTAACAGTCTGTGGGTAAAGAAAACATAATTTAATTTGCTGGGGCTGCCAAAAAATCCTTTAAACAGCTTTTTTGCAGTCCTAATTTTTCATATATCTCTATTCAGATTATGAGCAAACATAGGGGGCTGTTCCTGCTGAATTGTGCTTAGTACAGGGGAATCCCTATGTGCCATAGTTTTATGGTATCTCTCTGTACAGGCTATGGGCAAACTTAGGGGGCTGTTCCTGCTGAATTGTGCTTAGTACAGGGGAATCCCTATGTGCCATAGTTTTATGGTATCTCTCTGTACAGGCTATGAGCAAACTTAGGGGGCTGTTCCTGCTGAATTGTGCTTAGTACAGGGAAATCCCTATGTGCCATAGTTTTATGGTATCTCTCTGTACAGGCTATGGGCAAACTTAGGGGGCTGTTCCTGCTGAATTGTGCTTAGTACAGGGGAATCCCTATGTGCCATAGTTTTATGGTATCTCTCTGTACAGGCTATGAGCAAACTTAGGGGGCTGTTCCTGCTGAATTGTGCTTAGTACAGGGGAATCCCTATGTGCCATAGTTTTATGGTATCTCTCTGTACAGGCTATGAGCAAACTTAGGGGGCTGTTCCTGCTGAATTGTGCTTAGTACAGGGAAATCCCTATGTGCCATAGTTTTATGGTATCTCTCTGTACAGGCTATGATCAAACTTAGGGGGCTGTTCCTGCTGAATTGTGCTGGTCCTGATCTGTGTTTTCAGTTCATGCCCCCATGTCAGCATTTTTTTGTGTGCAGAGAAGAAGTGCAGAAATAGAATAGGAACAGGGGGTTATTAGCAGTTCATTAATAAACTTCTCACGTGCGTTTTGCAGCACTGCAATGAACTGCCCTTGTTCCAGTTATAGTGAATGAGCCCAGTCTATAGGAAGCAAGGGCAATGTTAGCAGATAATTGGTGCTGACTCCACTTCCCAGACAAGGGATCAGAATGTCAACGTAGCAAACACCCCAGCTGTACCGGTGCAGGAATGGCTGCCCCCGGGGCTACACAGCGGGGTATTTATATAAACTATAGTAGGGTTTCTGTAGCAAACACCCCAGCTGTACCAGTGCAGGGATGGCTGCCCCCGGGGCTACACAGCGGGGTATTTATATAAACTATAGTAGGGTTTCTGTAGCAAACACCCCAGCTGTACCGGTGCAGGAATGGCTGCCCCCGGGGCTACACAGCGGGGTATTTATATAAACTATAGTAGGGTTTCTGTAGCAAACACCCCAGCTGTACCAGTGCAGGAATGGCTGCCCCCGGGGCTACACAGCGGGGTATTTATATAAACTATAGTAGGGTTTCTGTAGCAAACACCCCAGCTGTACCGGTGCAGGAATGGCTGCCCCCGGGGCTACACAGCGGGGTATTTATATAAACTATAGTAGGGTTTCTGTAGCAAACACCCCAGCTGTACCAGTGCAGGAATGGCTGCCCCCGGGGCTACACAGTGGGGTATTTATATAAACTATAGTAGGGTTTCTGTAGCAAACACCCCAGCTGTACCAGTGCAGGAACGGCTGCCCCCGGGGCTACACAGCGGGGTATTTATATAAACTATAGTAGGGTTTCTGTAGCAAACACCCCAGCTGTACCAGTGCAGGAACGGCTGCCCCCGGGGCTACACAGCGGGGTATTTATATAAACTATAGTAGGGTTTCTGTAGCAAACACCCCAGCTGTACCAGTGCAGGAATGGCTGCCCCCGGGGCTACACAGCGGGGTATTTATATAAACTATAGTAGGGTTTCTGTAGCAAACACCCCAGCTGTACCGGTGCAGGAATGGCTGCCCCCGGGGCTACACAGCGGGGTATTTATATAAACTATAGTAGGGTTTCTGTAGCAAACACCCCAGCTGTACCAGTGCAGGAATGGCTGCCCCCGGGGCTACACAGCGGGGTATTTATATAAACTATAGTAGGGTTTCTGTAGCAAACACCCCAGCTGTACCGGTGCAGGAATGGCTGCCCCCGGGGCTACACAGCGGGGTATTTATATAAACTATAGTAGGGTTTCTGTAGCAAACACCCCAGCTGTACCAGTGCAGGAATGGCTGCCCCGGGGCTACACAGCGGGGTATTTATATAAACTATAGTAGGGTTTCTGTAGCAAACACCCCAGCTGTACCGGTGCAGGAATGGCTGCCCCCGGGGCTACACAGCAGGGTATTTATATAAACTATAGTAGGGTTTCTGTAGCAAACACCCCAGCTGTACCAGTGCAGGAATGGCTGCCCCGGGGCTACACAGCGGGGTATTTATATAAACTATAGTAGGGTTTCTGTAGCAAACACCCCAGCTGTACCGGTGCAGGAATGGCTGCCCCCGGGGCTACACAGCGGGGTATTTATATAAACTATAGTAGGGTTTCTGTAGCAAACACCCCAGCTGTACCAGTGCAGGAATGGCTGCCCCCGGGGCTACACAGCAGGGTATTTATATAAACTATAGTAGGGTTTCTGTAGCAAACACCCCAGCTGTACCAGTGCAGGAATGGCTGCCCCCGGGGCTACACAGCGGGGTATTTATATAAACTATAGTAGGGTTTCTGTAGCAAACACCCCAGCTGTTCCAATGCAGGAATGGCTGCCCCCGGGGCTACACAGCGGGGTATTTATATAAACTATAGTAGGGTTTCTGTAGCAAACACCCCAGCTGTACCAGTGCAGGAATGGCTGCCCCCGGGGCTACACAGCGGGGTATTTATATAAACTATAGTAGGGTTTCTGTAGCAAACACCCCAGCTGTACCAGTGTAGGGCAATAGTACATAATATATTATTTTGATTCACTTTCATTTTGTTGCCATTAATGTTCCTTTAATGGAGCTTATTCTTCTTTATTATTCCTTTATTGGAGCTTATTATTCGTCTAATCAAAGTCACAGGAAACATATACAAAACCTGAGAAATTTGGGATGATGTAAAAATGGAAAGGCTTAACACAGACCAAACTTTCATATTTAATCCCTTTTTGTTATCCCTGGTTATGTTTAAACAGCTTAAATTCAAGTCAAACTCACTTTACACCCCCTATGGGTCTCCTTCCCTTTCCTACATCTCATTATACATTTTATATTCTGGTTGTTTTGCCCAGAGTGAATCAGACAGCAGGGTGCCAGACTGTACTATACAGGGGTTATAGCAGTGACTATGGGCAGTACCTTGGTTGCCACATTCTAACTGGAGATTCCCATGAGCTGTAATTTACTTAGATTCTTGTGTATTCCCCCCTGTTTGGGTTAGAATATTGTGATACGGGCAATTCCAACCACAGATATAACTTTATTATCAGTAGTTTAGGGTTATCATGACACAGGCACTTGCTTAAAACTTATAAAATTGGTAGCAGCAAGTGGGATTTCGGGGCCAGTGATCTGATATTGTTCTAAGGCTCTCACCTTCATACACACATCACACAGATTTAGGCCTCCTCTCTCATTTACCTGTGGTTAAAGCTTGATCTCCCACTTACTATGGCTGCTTACTAGAACTGCTACTGTGTATCCTATAAACTACATTTTGAGAGAGGTAGCGCTCTATCAGTATGAACCCATGCCACTTTAGGGTAAGAACCTATGGAGCGGTTGAGTCATCCGCGATAGATCTCCGCTCCGAAGAGGCTTTCCACCAGTAACAATAGGAGTCCGGGGCATTTTTGGCCCCTGAAGCGGCTCCTCCGATCAGTGTAATCCGGGTGCCCCGAGGCCGCCCCGTCCATGGCCCCCCCCCCCCTCCTCCATCGTGCGATCGTGGGGCTTTACACTCGCATATGGAGCAGAGGGGGGAGGTCCCCATTGCTTTGTATGGGAGAAAAAGTGTATAATTTTGGTGTGGCGCCCCAAAATTTGTGCTGCCCTAGGTCCGGGCCTTTGTGGCCTCTCCACAAATCCGGGCCTGCCTCCGATGCTGTCCCCCCTTGGCCCCCCGGGTTTACCTTAACAGTTTAAAAAACAGAAATTTGGCTCTTAAAGTTACAAGGAGCTGCATTTTGCTGCCCCTGGTAACTTTGGGGGCGATGCCTCATGGTAGCAGTGCCCCTGATAGGCATCACCAGTGGAAAGCCCTTCCTCCTGCAGGACACGTCTGTAGTCAAGAATCTACCTAAACACTTATAGTTTCCTTAGAAGAGGTTATGCCAAATAAGTAAAAAGCAGTTATGGTCTCTCTCCCCCACCCAAGGATAATATCCTTGTTTTAGTTACTGCCTTGACGGTGTCCAGGAAATGTGGAAGCTTCCCCTTTAACCTGTGGGAGCTTCCCATGTAGTTTTCCTTTTGAGCGATATGCAGTGCCTGGGATTAATATGTTTGATAGCGGTGGAGCTGGGGGCAGGAGCAATGGCTGGGTTGTGGGCAGCAGGGTGCGGCTGGGGCATTATGGGTTGTGGTCAATGAGTCCAAATAAATGTTTTTCTGTGGATTTATTATGTGCAGGGTTTGAGGAGGACTTCTGCAGGTAAAGTGACACTGGACAGTGCCCTACCAGTGTCAGGGCCTCTTAGGGCCCATATCCAGGGCCCACTCTCACAACAATTTCATGGAGACAGTGGAAAATCGTATTGACACTTATGGTGGACATAACAAGGGTCTGGGAAAATACTCCAGACTGGGTCCCACTAGGAGATCCTCTGGTACTCTAGAAGCCCAGTCCATCCCTATGTTCTACTTTGGGTTTGAAGAGGAGAAGGTGCTGCTGCTCCTGTGGTTACCACTGTGGTTGGATCAGGAACTGTGGTTTCGGTCTGCTGCTTCTCGCTCTATAAATGTACTTGTAACATCTGAGTATCAGAACACAACATTGCAGGCCGGCATCCTGTTTGTGCTACTCTGGGTTTCCTTTCCCTTCAGTTGCCAAAACAAGAAAATACAGGCAGTCACACATACAAACATATACAGGCACATAGGCTTACAAATGTCCCCTATACAGACATATACAGGCACATAGGCTTACAAATGTCCCCTATACAGACATATACAGGCACATAGGCTTACAAATGTCCCCTATACAGACATATACAGGCACATAGGCTTACAAATGTCCCCTAAACAGACATATACAGGCACATAGGCTTACAAATGTCCCATATTCAGACATATACAGGCACATAGGCTTACAAATGTCCCCTATACAGACATATACAGGCACATAGGCTTACAAATGTCCCCTATACAGACATATACAGGCACATAGGCTTACAAATGTCCCCTATACAGACATATACAGGCACATAGGCTTACAAATGCCCCTATACAGACATATACAGGCACATAGGCTTACAAATGTCCCCTATACAGACATATACAGGCACATAGGCTTATAAATGTCCCCTATACAGACATATACAGGCACATAGGCTTATAAATGTCTCCTATACAAACATATACAGGCACATAGGCTTACAAATGTCCCCTATACAGACATATACAGGCACATAGGCTTACAAATGTCCCCTATACAGACATATACAGGCACATAGGCTTACAAATGTCTCCTATACAGACATATATAGGCACATAGGCTTACAAATGTCCCATATTCAGACATATACAGGCACATAGGCTTACAAATGTCCCCTATACAGACATATACAGGCACATAGGCTTACAAATGTCTCCTATACAGACATATATAGGCACATAGGCTTACAAATGTCCCATATTCAGACATATACAGGCACATAGGCTTACAAATGTCCCCTATACAGACATATACAGGCACATAGGCTTACAAATGTCCCCTATACAGACATATACAGGCACATAGGCTTACAAATGTCCCCTATACAGACATATACAGGCACATAGGCTTACAAATGTCCCCTATACAGACATATACAGGCACATAGGCTTACAAATGTCCCCTATACAGACATATACAGGCACATAGGCTTACAAATGTCCCCTAAACAGACATATACAGGCACATAGGCTTACAAATGTCCCATATTCAGACATATACAGGCACATAGGCTTACAAATGTCCCCTATACAGACATATACAGGCACATAGGCTTACAAATGTCCCCTATACAGACATATACAGGCACATAGGCTTACAAATGTCCCCTATACAGACATATACAGGCACATAGGCTTACAAATGCCCCCTATACAGACATATACAGGCACATAGGCTTACAAATGTCCCCTATACAGACATATACAGGCACATAGGCTTATAAATGTCCCCTATACAGACATATACAGGCACATAGGCTTATAAATGTCTCCTATACAAACATATACAGGCACATAGGCTTACAAATGTCCCCTATACAGACATATACAGGCACATAGGCTTACAAATGTCCCCTATACAGACATATACAGGCACATAGGCTTACAAATGTCTCCTATACAGACATATATAGGCACATAGGCTTACAAATGTCCCATATTCAGACATATACAGGCACATAGGCTTACAAATGTCCCCTATACAGACATATACAGGCACATAGGCTTACAAATGTCTCCTATACAGACATATATAGGCACATAGGCTTACAAATGTCCCATATTCAGACATATACAGGCACATAGGCTTACAAATGTCCCCTATACAGACATATACAGGCACATAGGCTTACAAATGTCCCTATACAGACATATACAGGCACATAGGCTTACAAATGTCCCCTATACAGACATATACAGGTACATAGGCTTATAAATGTCTCCTATACAGACATATATAGGCACATAGGCTTACAAATGTCCCATATTCAGACATATACAGGCACATAGGCTTACAAATGTCCCCTATACAGACATATACAGGCACATAGGCTTACAAATGTCCCATATTCAGACATATACAGGTACATAGGCTTATAAATGTCTCCTATACAGACATATACAGGCACATAGGCTTACAAATGTCCCCTATACAGACATATACAGGCACATAGGCTTACAAATGTCCCCTATACAGACATATACAGGCACATAGGCTTACAAATGTCCCCTATACAGACATATACAGGCACATAGGCTTACAAATGTCCCCTATACAGACATATACAGGCACATAGGCTTACAAATGTCCCCTATACAGACATATACAGGCACATAGGCTTACAAATGTCCCCTATACAGACATATACAGGCACATAGGCTTACAAATGTCCCCTATACAGACATATACAGGCACATAGGCTTACAAATGTCCCCTATACAGACATATACAGGCACATAGGCTTACAAATGTCCCCTATACAGACATATACAGGCACATAGGCTTACAAATGTCCCCTATACAGACATATACAGGCACATAGGCTTACAAATGTCTCCTATACAAACATATACAGGCACATAGGCTTACAAATGTCCCCTATACAGACATATACAGGCACATAGGCTTACAAATGTCCCCTATACAAACATATACAGGTACAGAGACACATATACACAAATGCAATGCAACATATACTGCTTAACATACAAATACTGACACAAATAGACACCAAGGCGTACACACACACACACACATACAATATAGGCAGATGGATTTTAATAGGACAGGTTAGTTGCCACCTGGCCAGTATCTAACTAGCCTAGCCAGCAAATTACCAGCTTGGGCAAGCACCAGTATAACAATGTACTTGCCAGTAAAGTGTAATACCATATAAATTACCCCCATTCCTCACCTTCTCTGCTGATCAGCCATTATATGAACAGGCCCACCTCTGCCCCGCCCATTCCCCTGCCCAGTCCACCCATTTTTCCGATGATTTACTGGTCACATTCACCCTTTCCACGCTTGATCCACCAATTTTCCCGGCCCAGGCGTCAAAGCTCCACCCCCAAATGATGTCACGGCTTGCCCCCAACTCAAAGACTGGTATTATGGGAGGAAGAAGTGGTAACCCTATCTCTGTTTCAGATCTCCATTATAATGCACACACATACAATTACCAGAAACACACTAGAACCTTTGTTGTTGACCTGTTACATGTGAGTAAGCATCACACGGCTTTGCTTATGATCATGGCTCATACCACAAAACTACGGGACCTGGTCACGTATAAGTCTTGTGACAAAAACACATTTTGTTCCTATGCTTAACCCATAACTCCCTGAACTCCAGAACTGACACGGAACATAAGCCTACTTTTCCATTGCACGGATATTCCCACCAAAACTCATTTAATAACCACAATGTCAAGGCAGCTTGGCTCAACCGATTACAGTTTTCTTACAGTTTCTCTGTTGGGACCTGGGCTAAATTCACATCATGGTCCAAGATTTCAGTTTAGAATTGAAAACCATGCAGATATAAATGGCACTGGATTTTAGGTAAGGTTGGTCCACCAATTAGATTGTGATCTACCAGTAGATCTTAAGCTGGTAATCACAGCAGTATTGTCTATAAAAAGCTCAATTCAATCACCTTTCTGGGTACTTTCTATAATTCATATATATATATTTTTTATGGGTGGTAGGTCATCATGTAAAAGCAGACCCCACATAGGTAAAGTCTGGGCATCCTTATTTTCCAGGATTATGGGGTCCCAACCCTCTATAAACCATTATCATACATTTCGCTCTGTAGCCTTGTAATAATGGAACAGGAACACTATATTTTTTCAGTTCAAGCCCCCTTTGGTTCAGGCCTTCACACACAAAGTCAGCATAGCCCACTGGAAAACTAAAAAATATGGGGTTATTAAAAAAATAGCTCTCAGTACAAGTTGATCCAGAGACTGGTCCGATTGCCATCTTGGGGTTAGAAAGGAATTTTTCCCCTCTGAGTAGTGATGGGTGAAATGTTTTGCCAGGCATGGATTAGCAGCGAATTTTTCTGCGTTTCGCGAAATGGATGGAAAAATTCGCCACGCGTCCAAAAATTGTCGCTGGCGTCAAAAAAGAATAGTCGCAGGCATCAAAAGAATAGCCGCACGACAAAATAATAGCCGCTGGCGACAAAATAATAGAAGTGGGCGACAAAATAAAAGCCGCAGGCAACAAAAGATTAGTCGTGGGCATCAAAAGAATAGCCGCACGACAAAATAATAGCCGCTGGCGACAAAATAATAGAAGTGGGCGACAAAATAAAAGCCGCAGGCAACAAAAGATTAGTCGCAGGCATCAAAAGAATAGCCGCACGACAAAATAATAGCCGCTGGCGACAAAATAATAGAAGTGGGCGACAAAATAATAGCCGCAGGCGACTAAATAATAGCCGCACGACTAAATAATAGCAGTGGGCGACAAAATAAAAGCCGCAGGCAACAAAAGAATAGTCGTGGGCATCAAAAGAATAGCCGCACGACAAAATAATAGCCGCTGGTGACAAAATAATAGCCGTGTGACAAAATAATAGCCGCGCGACTAAATAATAGCAGTGGGCGACAAAATAATAGCCGCAGGCGACTAAATAATAGCCGCACGACTAAATAATAGCAGTGGGCGACAAAATAAAAGCCGCAGGCAACAAAAGAATAGTCGTGGGCATCAAAAGAATAGCCGCACGACAAAATAATAGCCGCTGGTGACAAAATAATAGCCGTGTGACAAAATAATAGCCGCGCGACTAAATAATAGCAGTGGGCGACAAAATAATAGCCGCAGGCGACTAAATAATAGCCGCACGACTAAATAATAGCAGTGGGCGACAAAATAAAAGCCGCAGGCAACAAAAGAATAGTCGTGGGCATCAAAAGAATAGCCGCACGACAAAATAATAGCCGCTGGTGACAAAATAATAGCCGTGTGACAAAATAATAGCCGCGCGACTAAATAATAGCAGGGGGCTACAAAATAATAGCCGCAGGCGACTAAATAATAGCCGCACGACTAAATAATAGCAGTGGGCGACAAAATAAAAGCCGCAGGCAACAAAAGTATAGTCGTGGGCATCAAAAGAATAGCCGCACGACAAAATAATAGCCGCTGGTGACAAAATAATAGCCGTGTGACAAAATAATAGCCGCGCGACTAAATAATAGCAGTGGGCGACAAAATAATAGCCGCAGGCAACTAAATAATAGCCGCACGACTAAATAATAGCCGCAGGCAACAAAAGAATAGTCATGGGCTACAATTTTTTTTGGCGCACCACATTTTCGCCGTTTTGCAAATTTTTCACCGTTTTGCGGATCTTTTGAAAGATTCGCAAATTTTTCGGCAAAGCGAAACGGAACAGATTCGCTCATCACTACCTCTGAGGCAAATTAGAGAGGCTTCAGATGGGGTTTTTTGCCTTTCTCTGGATCAAAAGGTTATATATAGGCATTAAGGTTGAACCTGATGGACATGTGTCTCTTTTCAACCTCACTTACTATGGGAAAGTCATTTCAGGAAGGGTGTGGGGATTCTCAGAAGTTTAGTAGCTATCTTTATTGCCACAGCCTTCTGACACAGTTCACTCAATGTGTTTCCGTTGTAGCACCACCGCTTTGGGCTCAGGGAGCCGTGTTACCCTGGTATTGTGGGTTTCTATATGGCACAGGAGTCTCAGTCTGTATCTCTGTGATACTTTCTATTCTCAGCGAGAACTCTCGCAATGAGCTGCTAATACTTATATTACAAGTAAGAAATGACACTGTACTACTGATTAATATACATGTACGTGGGTTTTCGTTACCACAGTTGGGCGCCCAGTGTCGAAATCCGTCAGGTATTGCTGGGGTACAGAACTGAATTTTGTTTCTCTGAAGCAGGCTGGATATCCTCACCTGGCCTACAAAATGCTACACAGCAGTATTTACAGTACCGACCATACTTACCTTATTGTGTTCGTTTTTAAAGGGGAACTACTTTAAAAAGAGCCCCACACAACACAGAAACCACTAATATAACCACTACAATTATCACTGTAATCCGTTCCTTCAAAAAGTGTGAATAAATACCATGTTTATATGCTGATATCCAGCTGCAAAACAGCTCTTCTTTCTCTGCATCATTTGAAATCCTGGCAGGGGAGGAGGGACTAAAACATTGATGTTACAAATTGTAACAACTTCTCCACAGCTTACAGACAGCATGCAGGGACTACATAACCCACAATGCATTGCACTGTGATGTTCCTTTCCTTCTTGCCATCATGTGTGCAGGGAATTGTGGGATTGGGAGGAGGCAGGCTGAAGGCAGGCTGAGGGCAGGTGCTACTGTTATATTTTATTTGAGCCACAAAGTAGTCAGCCAGATCAGCAGGGGAACAGGGGCGGGGCTTAGGGAACTCTTCCAAACCATATTATTACATTAAAAATCATGAAAAGGCTGCATATTTTTAACTGATGTACATTGCAAAGTTCCTTGATAATATGTTTACTTTTCAAAAATCTAAAGTTGTGTTTGGGTGGAGTTCCCCTTTAAGTACTTTCTTTGTCAACTCAGATGCAAGCAAACTATTGGTTAGCCTAATGTGTCTATTGATAATCCCCATTTCAAGGAAGCAGACTGTATTTTGGCCAGCATTATGTTGCTGCTTGTTCGATATCATGTTTGCTTTTCATTTATTTATCCTATCCTATCCGAGTTCTCTAGCTAAGGGTTACACAAGTAACTATTGGGTATTTTGGGTCTATTTACTTTGTTTCTGAATGTGATCCTTACTTGGGATTGGGACTTGGGATCTGGCTTCCTTAGACCACCAGGAGCAACTTTATATAGCTCTGCTTTCTCTTCAGAATCTTCACGACATGGGCAGCAATCATCTGGTCTCTACATTAGGCGGAGATGGTGTTTGCCAGGATTTATATTCCTTCATCAGGATCACTGGCCAGTGGATTTGGAAAGGGAGGGGGATTAATTGTCTGTATTGTAGTATCTGTAGTATTTGTACCGTTGGTCAACATGGCCTGAACTCACTCACTGGGCATTCATTGGTCGCCTGTACAGAGCTCCCTTTGTGCTGATCCACAGTCAAATGATGCAGAATCCGTGCACAGGTTCCCAGGGCTTAGTTGCCCTTTAGACCATCCACAGATTCCCAGTACCTGAGAGCCTCCCTGCAGACTTGCTTTATTATGAGCCTTCCTTGGGGTTAGGGGATCCAGCTGGCTGTTGGATAGAGTTTCCCATCATGGAAGTGCAAAGGATTGTGCCCCGACAGTTGGTTGAACCCCAGAAGGGAGAGATTGGGCAGGGTTGTCCGGAAGCAGAACCACAAAGAACCACAGCTATTAATCTTTATTTGCTTACAGTTACATATCTCCAGCATATTCTGCAGTGCGTTACTAATAAAGCCTTTTATGCTAAAGAAAGTGGACTATGGGGTCGGGACCATACATGGGGCAATATGAGCTGCCTCTCCAAACAGAGACTGTTTCTTAGTAGTCCGTATATCTGGCCAAACCATTGGCCTGCCCAACAGATATCTAACTGGTGATTGGCCAGTCTGTTGGACAGGTTAGACGGACTGTAGCATTCATACTTACTTAAGCCCCATGTTATGACCAGATTGGTGGCAAAACTGGGTAAAGCGCCACCTGTTTGGTGCCCTTGTTTAGAAAATGGATGTATCCATGAATGGGCAGCCTTACTTAGGCTTCTGAATGCAAGCAATGATCAGTGGGCAATGTGCTTTTGTGCTCATTAATGAATGATGGTTTCTGGGAATACTCACTGTGGTAGCCAAAATAAGCATATTAATCACAAACTACAATGTTTTCTATTCAAACTGTCTCCTATGAGATATTTGCTTTGAAACCGTAGAGCAGTAAATGCTACATATTGAATGGTTGCTATGGGTTACTAGAACTAGAGCAAATTACAGAATACCTGTTGGGCGGGGAGTGGGCTAACAGCAATGTAAGAAGTACCTGCTCACAGTATATTATGGACCACACAATACTCAAGCAAGACTTGTATTTGGGCCTTTTTCTATTCTTAAATAGGTTATTGGTTTTTCTACATCATAGTCACATCTTAAGGGAGAAGGACACTACAGTTGTTATGGCACCCCCATTTTTAATCATCAGAAAAGTCCTAACCCTGGCTGGCCCTCCTCTTCCTCAAAAATGGGGCGAGCCAATCCTTGTCTCCATGTAGAAACAGACACTAATTGCAATTAACTAATTTAGTAAATATGTCCCAGTATGTAGAACAACAAATGAGTTTGCCCCAATGGATTGGCCAGCATATCAAGCTCAATGGAGCATCAATGAGAGCAAATATGCTTTCCCCCCAAATCTGACCCTAGCTGCCCTTCAGTCTGGGTCCCACTGGCCAAGGGACCATAACCCTATGGTGGTTCCCCCTTGCTAATATAGTTATTACTGACATACACACAGCTAGTTGAAAGGAAGTGGGAGTATTTTTCAGTAAATTCCCCCTAACCCCATTTTAATCGACTGTTACCCGTTAGAATCTTATATCTGTTGCACTATAACTGAAGCCGAGAAGCGTTTGCTTGCGGTTTAGTTTATGATGCACATTGTAAGATAAATATTAGATAAGCCCTCTACTCCACTCTGAATATCAATATAAAGTGCAAGTAATATCAAAGGAAAAAAGGAAATGGTTAAAACACACAGAATAAAAAAGGAAGACCAACTGCAAAGTGCCTTGATGTTCACAGTATATTAAAGATTATTCCTGAGATGAAAGTTCCCTGGAATCAGTTGAGTCTCAATTAAGGAATACGGGAAATCTACTATAACTCCATTATTCAGAAGTTGGGGCACTAAGATGCTTGTGCTTTCTAATCTGTTCTATATTACACCCCCGGGGTGTTCTATGACAGGGTCTGACTCTCCTTTAGTTACCCTCAGTCACTGGGCCTGGGGGCCCTGGTTTAACTCAGGGTCTATTTTAGCCCACTGGAACCTCAGGACTCCCGCCTGCTTCTTAGGTGGACCACCAAGAGTCTAGAACCTAGACTCTATCCCCTTTTATCAATTAGAGAACATATCCTTTACGCAGTGATCCCCAACCAGTGGCTCGGGGGCAACATGTTACTCACCAACCCCTTGGGTGTTGCTCTCAGTGCCCCCAAACCAGGTAGTTATTTGTGGCTGCCTAATAGCCAATCACAGCCCTTATTTGGCACCTCCTTGAACTTTTATGGTGCTTGTGTTGCTCCCCAAGTCTTTTTACATTTGACTGTGGCTCATGAGTAAGAAAGGTTGGAGGCCCCTGCCTTAAAGAAATGGAAGAATACTTTCCTCCTAAAGGAAACATGTCACCATGTTAACTATTTCCTATCCCTATACTCCCATAATTACCATTAAGTTATTTCACAGCACTGTAACTCTGTTTATCCAGCCACAAAAATCCCTTGAGGAAAGCCATTGTATTATTCCAGTAGGGTCACATAAACTCTGAATAGCCACTTCTTCCTTATTGGATGCCTCAGGCGTAGAGGACGCTCAGTAGATGCTGTCTTTGGATTGGGCCTGTGGGGCTTGGCCATTCCAGGGGAAGTGTCTGGGAGACTCCAGCCAGAAATAGGGCAAACAGGGTATATTAGCTGGACCAGGAGCTTGCCAATACAAGATGGCAGCCGTGGATAAAGAGCATTCAAGACTTTACACCAACTGGTTGTAGGATGGTCTGCTGGGATTATTGCTTGATGGGTCCCTTGTGTTAATGGGTGCCTGTCAAAATAACACATTACACTGTCAAGGTGAGTAACCAGTAACATGTGAGCATGAGTAACGAGTAACACGCGAGTCATTGTTTTAGTCAGATCTGGGCCACGTAGTACTGAAACCCAAGCGATATTATGTGGCGTAGTGCCCCACTCTCTTTCCATGGCAGAATTGCTGCCTCTTTCCTCACAGGCTGCCCACTAGCTGGCCCCCTGCTGCTATTTGCTTGCACCAAGCCTAGTAACCAATAGCAACGAATTAGATATTTGCTTTTCAAAAAGATATCTGGTAATGCTGGTTACTAGACCTGATGCCAATTTTTTTTTTTATAACATTTTACTAAATTATAGGGGTGAGAAAACAGATTTGACATGGACTAGATATTATTATGTTCTGTTACTTATGCCTTTCTTGCTTTCAGTTTATCATATCATAAGCTGCACCAGTAAGGTCTGCATTCTAAAATGGAACTGCGGAGGAAACATAAATATAAAGAGCAAAGAGGATATGATATTTTACAATCAGTACATCTAGAGTGCAAGCTCTTACAGGCAGGACCCTCTCCTGAATTATTGCAACTTGATGCACGTTTAACGTTGAGAGTGGGGCCGGGTGTGAAAGAAATGATATTTTTGAGAACTGAAGATGGGAGTTTCATAACAGGAAGTGTTTTTTTTTTTTTTTTTTGCAAAACCTCGGTTTGGGTTGGGTGGTGGGTGGTGGTGGGGGGAAACACGATCGTAGTAGAATCCTGACCTGCTGTACTACGCTTGGTTTTTAATGCGGAACCACAATAGAAGGCAAACATTTAATTCTCTAAGTTTAAAGAATGGCAAATTCACTAGGGGGTGAGTAGGGGGCACCCCCAGACAATGCAGTTGCTACATTTTTCCCTCAGGCTGCTGCTCCTTTTCAAAAAAGCAAATTCAAGCTAGGGGGAAGAGAAGAGCATCTTCCTAACTTTTCCCTGGCATCTCTAATGGAAATCCAGAAATGATACTCATATAACATATGCATGTGTCTAGGTGTGCCGGGGCACCTAGGGAAGGGGAGACTGACTGATAAGCTGTTTCAGTATATATTTATTAAAAAATGTCTTATTCCTAAAGATTAGGGGGGCCTTAAATAAGAAATATGGGGTCCACCAACTGAAGTGACTTACAGGAGAAGGAAAGCTATTGGCAGTTTATTGCCAATAGATTTGCCACAATAGTGCAAGGTAGAACACTATTTATTCTGTAAAATGCTTTACCACACCTGAGAAAACAGCTATAGAAGCTTTATTTCTATGTTTGTTTAAGAATGTAGCTGCCATTTTAGCTTGGTCTGACATCACTTCCTGCCTGCATCTTTGTGCTCTGGGCTCAGATTACAGCAGAGAGGGAAGGGGGGAGGATGGAAAAGGGAGAGGGAGAGAGGAGCAAGCTGAGCATGCCCTGGAGGTATGAGCTGAAAGAAGGGAGTCTAATACAGAGAACCATGTGTACATAATAGAAGGCAAGAAATGTGGTGTTTCTTTTGACAGAAGATTCAGAGCTGCATTACTGTAAGAGTGTATGATTGAAAGGGTAACGCCAAGCACACCGGACAGCAGGATATTCTTTTTAAAACTCAATCTTTATTAATCCATTAAAAGCAAAAACGCCAAACGCGTTTCGTACACTAATGTACTTAATCATAGGCAGAGTGTATGGCTGTATTTACACAGACCTTTCTGATAAAGCTTACTTCGTTTTTACCTTTCCTTCTCCTTCAAGGTTTCGTTGTCAAATAAAATCACAAGGTGATCTTTCTAGTCCTGCCAGTAAATGTCTTTAGACAGGACTGATTTAAACCATCACCTCAGTTGGTGCATGACACTGGGTCATAACCCCCTTTACCCCATAACTATCATTAAAGAAATGATGGCTGTTTAACCCATCCTGCTATCTATTCAAGAACTGGACATTGGTTATAGTTCTCCCCCAGATTCTCACCCAGTGGGCTTCCAGGAGAGCAATTAATCGTACAACCCATATCTCATTCTAATGTGTCTTCCCAACCACTCCTTTGGCTCCACTACCCTTCTGCCATCCCTTCATTTATTTCAACTAAAAAATCTTAGAAGATGGTCATTCTTCACAGAGAAAATGAAAGTAAACAAACAATCTTTTTCAATCATTTTCAAGTGACAGTTATACCAATGGGCAACACACTGCAGTGATTAAAAGGGAACAGCCCCTCATTTCCCTTATTCATATGTTTAATGAGACCCAGACTGGCGAGTTATAGACACTGTTGGGTAAGCACCATGTAATGGGACACATAAGGGAAATGTACTATATAGTATCTTTGCATAAAATACCATCATAGACCCTTGAAAATATTTGGATTGAAATAGAAACAATTAGAAGTAATGTACAATTTACCTTGACCAAATCATAACATGATTCTTCTTTTTGGTCTTCGCTGTATGGCTTCTTCTTCCTACATTGGTCTTCTGGACCCTTTAATGTTTAAAGACCATCGTGTCAGTATGTGTTCCTTTGAAACAAATGCTATCAGCAATAAGTTCTTACTTGTGCCCTAGAAAATGATGGCTTGTTTACCAAAAACAAAGCCAAAAACATTGAGAAAAATATCATGTTGGTGCAAATCTTGATATTTTTCTACCCTAAGCGGTATGGCTGCACAGCTGCGTTTACAAGTGGAATAACTGAGGCTTCCGTTTCCCTTTGTTACCATTATACATTAGCCCCACTGCATTGCAAGCAGCCCAATCAGGAGTGCAACCAACTCTATGAAAAATCTTGTCTGTATAATATATTATATGGTTACATACTGTATAAATACATATTAAAAAAAACAGTGTTGGCAATGCTAGTAGGTAACAGTTATATAAATGTGTGCCTTTGCTTGTGGCACAATAGTGGTTTCCCTTAGTGATGGAATATAGAGGCAATGGCCTAAATTAAATTCATGCCTTCATGGAGCAAATATCTATTTTGAAGTCATGTGACTTGACATAAGGTATACCCCCTGGCAAGGCATTAATACAAAAATCAGAATGCCATTTCTGTAGGTTTGTAACGGAGAATGGGATTTGGCATATACTTTCTGGTTATTTACTACTATAAGATATGGGGAAATGTTTTTAGGTCAATGCCATCGTCATAGGCTGTGGAACTATAACACTGGTACCTGAGCTGGAAGAGTCACCTCACTATACACAGTCTCTATTTTCTCTCCCTGTGTGGGATTCCCCTGCCCGGCTCGGCCCCCCTGCCAAATGGAAAGGTTTCATTAGTTGCTTTATACTTTTGAATACATAATGCAGAAAGAGTTAAAATATTAATATGAACTATTATTTTAGGTCATTAGAAAATCCTCACATCAAGGGGGGCATATACTAAAGCTGGATTTTTTCAGTTTGGGTTTATTTACACCAAACCACAATTTTGTTGTGAGCCTCCAAGGGCCCATTTTTTCATATAACATTTCGGAATCTATGTGAAAAGTTCGGTAAAAATCCACAAGTTTTTTGTGGTTTTCGTTAAATTTCCACGGAAAAATCGTACTTTGCGCAAAGAATATGAACATTTTCGGAATTCGTTAACGCTTTGGTTACACTTTCCTTGGGACTATCTTTTCGCCAGGTTTGATCTGTCAAGTACCATTGAGTCCTATGGAAGGCTTCCAAAGCCAGAAAGGTTTTGTGGCTTAACGAACTTTTCGGCATGAAAATATTGTGACTTTCAGAATGTAATTGCGATATTTTCGTACAAACGATAAAAGCGTTTTTCTTAGTAAATGTGCCCCCAAGTGTCACACTTGACACTTGGAATTTGCAACCCCTTGCCACACCATAGGGGGAATGTAATAAACAGTACAGGTATAGGACCCCTTATCCAGAATGCTCGGGACCAAGGGTATTCCGGATAAGGGGTCTTTCCGTAATTTGGATCTTAAGTCTACTAAGAAATCAATAAAACATGAATTAAACCCAATAGGACTGTTCTGCCCCCAGTAAGAGGTAATTATATCTTAGTTGGGATCAAGTACAGGTACTGTTTTATTATTACAGAGAAAATGGAATCATTTAACCATGAAATAAACCCAATAGGGCTGTTCTGCCCCCAATAAGGGGTAATTATATCTTAGTTGGGATCAAGTACAGGTACTGTTTTATTATTACAGAGAAAAGGGAATCATTTAACCATTAAATAAACCCAATAGGGCTGTTCTGCCCCAATAAGGGGTAATTATATCTTAGTTGGGATCAAGTACAGGTACTGTTTTATTATTACAGAGAAAAGGGAATCATTTAACCATTAAATAAACCCAATAGGGCTGTTCTACCCCCAATAAGGGGTAATTATATCTTAGTTGGGATCAAGTACAGGTACTGTTTTATTATTACAGAGAAAAGGGAATCGTTTAACCATTAAATAAACCCAATAGGGCTGTTCTGCCCCCAATAAGGGGTAATTATATCTTAGTTGGGATCAAGTACAGGTACTGTTTTATTATTACAGAGAAAAGGGAATCATTTAACCATGAAATAAACCCAATAGGGCTGTTCTGCCCCAATAAGGGGTAATTATATCTTAGTTAGGATCAAGTACAGGTACTGTTTTATTATTACAGAGAAAAGGGAATCATTTAACCATGAAATAAACCCAATAGGGCTGTTCTGCCCCCAATAAGGGGTAATTATATCTTAGTTGGGATCAAGTACAGGTACTGTTTTATTATTACAGAGAAAAGGGAATCATTTAACCATGAAATAAACCCAATAGGGCTGTTCTGCCCCAATAAGGGGTAATTATATCTTAGTTGGGATCAAGTATAGGTACTGTTTTATTATTACAGAGAAAAGTCACCCATAGCAACCAATCAGCTTGCTATACATGATTAGACCTATATCACACTTTGCACCTTTTATTGCTCTACCCTCATTGTGCCCCCCTCAAAATATAAATAAATGGCTGCTGAATAATGTTCAGTTTTCCTGCCTTTGGCAGTAGAACCTCAGTATACACAGTTAGTGCTCTCTCTTCATCTCGTTCTTTTTCTGTGCCATAATCAGATACGGTCCCTTTCTCGGGTCTTTGGACCTGGAAGCATAAAGAATAGTATTTTATTTTTACATTACATACATTTATAACTGCTGCCTAATAGTCTTCCTGTTTACAGTACATGGAAATAACGACTTTCTCTCACACCCCATATACCCACTTCTCTATTTCTACCCTAGAGGTCTTTGGCAGCTTTATATATCCGTGGGAATTTGCCTTGGTCAGATACATAATATTATGCTATTTACTTGGGGGTGGAAAGGGTCAGTAAACTCTACATAAGATGTTGCCTTGGTAAATGAAGACACGTGGCAGTAGAAATAAGTTCTCTCTTTTGGATAGTCTGTAGTGATGGGCGAAAAGTTTCACCAGGCATGGATTCGTGGCGAATTTCTGCGTATCGCCATTGGCGGATTGTTCCACGAAACGGATGAAAAATTTCACCGCGGAAAAATTCGCCGCACGTCCAAAAATTGTCGCCGGCGTCAAAAAAGAATAGTCGCGGGCGACAAAATAATAGCCGCGTGCGACGAAACAATAGCCGTGCAACAAAACAATAACCGTGGGCGACGAAACAATAGCCGTGCGACAAAACAATAGCCGTGGGCAACGAAACAATAGCCGCGCGACAAAATAATAGCCGCGTGCGACGAAACAATAGCCGTGCGACAAAACAATAGTCGCGGGCGACGAAACAATATCCGCGTACGACAAAACAATAGCCGTGCGACAAAACAATAGCCGCGGGCGATGAAACAATAGCCGTGCGACAAAGCAATAGTCACAGGCGACGAAAAACAATAGCCGTGTGCGACGAAACAATAGCTGTGCGACAAAACAATAGCCGCGGGCGACAAAACAATAGCCGCGCTACAAAATAATAGCCGCGTGCGACGAAACAATAGCCGCGCGCGACAATTTTTTTTGTCGCACAACATTTTCACCGTTTCGCGCATTTTTCGCTGTTTCGCAGATCTTTTGAAAGATTCGCGAATTTTTCGGCGAAGCGAAACGGAACAGATTCGCTCATCACTAATAGTCTGTACATGGGGGTCACAGTTAGTATACATAAGGCTGGGAGCAGGCAAAAGGCTGAGATCTGCTGTGGCCACAGTTACGTAGTAGCCACATACTGAGTCAGTTCTGAACATGGACCACATAGAGACCGCCTCATACTACTTTGTGGTCTACCAAATCACCCAGAATGCTTTGTGGAGGCTCGTCCACCCTTCCCACCCCTAGTGCAAGATGTTGTCAAGTAGTTCTTGAATGGAGCTTATCAGATAGGGTGATGCTGGGTAATCAGGGTCAGACTGGGAGATACAGGGCCCACCGAGGCTTCACATGCCTCACAGGGGCCCCCACCACCCGTCCCACCCTCTCCCCTGAGCGTGCATAATTTTAACTTACCTTCTGAGCGCCGGGTGGGGAGATTAGCGGTTTGGGGGAGTGCCCAGCAGGGATCGTGTCGGGCCAGCGAGGCCCACAAGGTTTTTTCCCATTCCCTGGTGGCCCAGTCCGACCCTGTGGGTTATTCAGTCACTTGTATGTCAGTAGCAATAACTCAGTGGGGCTTTTTTATAAACAATGGGCAAATATGCAGCTGGGCAATAACATAAAACAACCAATCAGTGGTTAGATTTTTCCAGCCAGCTGCAAGTTGAACACTGAAAGCAATTATATGATTGGTTGCCATGAGTTACTGCCCAGGTTCAAATTTGCCCACTGTTTATACATGACCCCCACTTGTGTTGTAACATCATAACTACCTTACTCTGCTCCCAACACTGTATGAGTGAGAACCCGTCTGTATGCCATACAGTTTACTTGTCATAAACACAGAAATATAATTAACACCATGTTTGCTGAGCTTTCTTTAGTATGCACAGTGATAGAATGTTACCTCTTACCCAAGCCTGGTGCCATGGCTTTGCCTAATGAACGTCAACACGTGGAACTGATATACGGCACCCCCTGCTTCTAAATCCCACCTCCTGTAAGCCATATACCCATAGCTCAATACATACAGACTGCTTTTGCTCCACATCTCCATGTAAAAATAACGAGTTATTTACCTGACCATAGACAGTATTCTCTTTAATTTCCAGATTATGCTGATCTAAAATAAAATGAAAATGAAAGTTTAGGCTATATTTAATTAATAAGAAGCACCCATTGCTGTAAAATGGTAGGATAATACTCTATACTGAGACTATAGATTATAACACTACAGGAAGGCTATGGAAAGCCTGATGTCAGCCAGCTTAAGTATAATGGAAGGTTAGGCAAGACTTTGTACTGATACTCAACCACCTTACTAAACTAACTACAAATAGTAGTACAGGTATGGGATCCCTTATCCGGAAACCCTTTATCCAGAAAGCTCCAAATTATGGAAAGGCCATCTCCCATAGACTCCATTATAAGCAAATAATTCTAATTTTAAAAATTATTTCCTTTTTCTCTGTAATAATAAAACAGTATCTGTACTTGATCCCAACTAAGATATAATTACCCCTTATTGGGGCAAAACAGCCCTATTGGGTTTATTTAATGGTTAAATGATTCCCTTTTCTCTGTAATAATAAAACAGTACCTGTACTTGATCCCAACTAAGATATAATTACCCCTTATTGGGGGAGGAACAGTCCTATTGGGTTTATTTAATGGTTAAATGATTCCCTTTTCTCTGTAATAATAAAACAGTACCTGTACTTGATCCCAACTAAGATATAATTACCCCTTATTGGGGCAGAACAGCCCTATTGGGTTTATTTAATGGTTAAATGATTCCCTTTTCTCAGTAATAATAAAACAGTACCTGTACTTGATCCCAACTAAGATATAATTACCCCTTATTGGGGGCAGAACAGCCCTATTGGGTTTATTTAATGGTTAAATGATTCCCTTTTCTCTGTAATAATAAAACAGTACCTGTACTTGATCCCAACTAAGATATAATTACCCCTTATTGGGGCAGAACAGCCCTATTGGGTTTATTTAATGGTTAAATGATTCCCTTTTCTCAGTAATAATAAAACAGTACCTGTACTTGATCCCAACTAAGATATAATTACCCCTTATTGGGGCAGAACAGCCCTATTGGGTTTATTTCATGGTTAAATGATTCCCTTTTCTCTGTAATAATAAAACAGTACCTGTACTTGATCCCAACTAAGATATAATTACCCCTTATTGGGGCAGAACAGCCCTATTGGGTTTATTTAATGGTTAAATGATTCCCTTTTCTCTGTAATAATAAAACAGTACCTGTACTTGATCCCAACTAAGATATAATTACCCCTTATTGGGGCAGAACAGCCCTATTGGGTTTATTTAATGGTTAAATGATTCCCTTTTCTCTGTAATAATAAAACAGTACCTGTACTTGATCCCAACTAAGATATAATTACCCCTTATTGGGGCAGAACAGCCCTATTGGGTTTATTTAATGGTTAAATGATTCCCTTTTCTCTGTAATAATAAAACAGTACCTGTACTTGATCCCAACTAAGATATAATTACCCCTTATTGGGGGCAGAACAGCCCTATTGGGTTTATTTCATGGTTAAATGATTCCCTTTTCTCTGTAATAATAAAACAGTACCTGTACTTGATCCCAACTAAGACCCCTTATTGGAGCCAAAACAATCCTTTTGGGTTTAATTACTGTTTAAATATTTTTTTTAGTAGACTTAAGATATGAGATCTAAAATTACGGAAAGATCCCTTATCCATTCTGGATAATGGGTCCCATACCTGTACAAACACGAAGGGGAAAATAAAGAAAGGTGTTGTGACCCTTTAATGCTAGCAAGCCTACATGAGAATATCATATGTATAAACTGTGTTATTACATAACCAAGCCCTATCATAGAGGGACTCAAGCAGAGTTGAATAAAGGGTACAACAGCCTCACAGTAATATAATACCATTAGGGAATGCACTCACCCTTCTTCCTTTTAAACCAGCAATAACCTGCAGCCACAACGATCCCCACTGGTATTAAACCCAGAACGATCCACCCTGAGGGTGCAGAATTTCCTGCTAACTTCAAAGCTGTGTGACCTAAATAAAAGATCAGTAACAAAAAAAATACCATGTAAGAAGATGTGGTTAGTTTGCCTTTAGGGTGAGCCCATGTGCTGGATGCATATTGGGAAAGTACACACCCTAAATAATTCACTAAATAATTCATGATATACAGTATAGTTCTATCTTTCTACACAAACATATAGAAATGTAAATGTGTTCCCCACATAGTGGTGTTTGCAAAATCTTTTGGTACAGGTATGGGACCTGTTATCCAGAATGCTCGGGACCTGGGGGTTTTCCGGGTAAGGGATACTTGTACCTTAAGTGTACTATAAAATCATTTAAACATTAAATAAACTCAATAAGATTGTTTTGCCTCCAATAAAGGTTAAAGCAATACTGTCATGGGAAATACAAAACCCATCAGTTAATAGAGCATCTCCAGCAGAATCCTGCATTGTAATCTGTTTTTCCCATGGGGCTAGCCATATTCTTCCTTTCCCAGGGTGCCACAGCCATGTGACCTGTGCTCTGATAAACTTCAGTCTCACTTTACTGCTGCGCTGCAAGTTGGAGTGATATCCCCCCCTCACTCCCAGCAGCCGATCAGCAGAACAATGGGAAGGGAGCAAGATAGCAGCTCCCAGTAGGTATCAGAATAGCACTCAATAGTAAGAAATCCAAGTCCGGCTTGGGACTCCTCCAGTTACATGGGAGTAGGAGAAACAATAGGTTAGCTGAAAGCAGTTCTAATGTGTAGCGCTGGCTGAAAGCTCAGACTCAGGCACACTTTACTGCTGCGCTGCAAGTTGGCGTGATATCCCCCCCCTCCCCCCAGCAGCCGATCAGCAGAACAATGGGAAGGGAGCAAGATAGCAGCTCCCAGTAGGTATCAGAATAGCACTCAATAGTAAGAAATCCAAGTCCGGCTTGGGACTCCTCCAGTTACATGGGAGTAGGAGAAACAATAGGTTAGCTGAAAGCAGTTCTAATGTGTAGCGCTGGCTGAAAGCTCAGACTCAGGCACACTTTACTGCTGCGCTGCAAGTTGGCGTGATATCCCCCCCCTCCCCCCCAGCAGCCGATCAGCAGAACAATGGGAAGGGAGCAAGATAGCAGCTCCCAGTAGGTATCAGAATAGCACTCAATAGTAAGAAATCCAAGTCCGGCTTGGGACTCCTCCAGTTACATGGGAGTAGGAGAAACAATAGGTTAGCTGAAAGCAGTTCTAATGTGTAGCGCTGGCTGAAAGCTCAGACTCAGGCACACTTTACTGCTGCGCTGCAAGTTGGAGTGATATCCCCCCCTCATCCCCAGCAGCCGATCAGCAGAACAATGGGAAGGGAGCAAGATAGCAGCTCCCAGTAGATATCAGAATAGCACTCAATAGTAAGAAACCCAAGTCCGGCTTGGGACTCCTCCAGTTACATGGGAGTAGGAGAAACAATAGGTTAGCTGAAAGCAGTTCTAATGTGTAGCGCTGGCTGAAAGCTCAGACTCAGGCACAAGGCACTGAGATGGCGCCTACACACCAATATTACAGCTACAAATACATTTGTTGGTACAAGAATAAAAGGTTAAATGGCAGAGGGAATTATTTGCTGTGTAACAGTGTCATTTAGAAATAAAAAGTGCCCCATAAACATCATGGCTGTATCCCTTTAATTATATCTTAGTTGGGATCAGGTACAAGGTATTATTTTTACTATTACAGAGAAAATGGAAATCATTTTTAAAACTGAATTGTTTGATTAAAATGGAGTCTATGGGAGATGGCCTTTCCATAATTTGGAACTTTCTGAATAAGAGGTTTCCGGATCCCATACCTGTATTTGGATTGATGAACCAGATTCTATGAGGAACATTTCCTGTAACCCTAGAGACAAGCCCAAGAGCACTATGGGACCCAAAAGCAAGCCCCTTGGTTTCCATTTTAAAAACTCTTGTGCCCTGTGTCATGGTTCTCTCAGCACCTCGCTGTGGGCAGTGATGTCATAGGGCAGAGAGGGGGCAGGCAAGTGATGTCACGGGGGGGGCTATGATGTGGTAATCAGCAATTGGCTGTTCGCCGTGTTGGTCTCAGAGAGTCCTGCATGGTTTTGAACTAGACATCCCTTCTGAAAACTGGGCTGTCCGGATCAAAACCAAACAGGTAGCAACCCTATATGCACATGCATTTTAATTTCCATGCAGAGGGGAGATTTACTCACTTATTGGGCTTGGCAGTTTGTCTTTTATTTTCATTGAAATGCTTTTCAAATTTCAGCCCAAAAATTGCACATTTAAGTACATGTAGGAGCACCCATAGGCACAACGTGCAAAGGGAACCCTGGAATTACTGCCAGCCCAATTAAGGTGTAGAGTACATAAGGCTGTCAAATAAGTGGTCTAGTAACCCTTAGCAACCAATCAGGTCTACCTTTCACAACACTTTTAGTACAGTAACTGCTGCTTGGTTACTATGGATCACTTGGACTGGGCAAATCTTGTTCACACAACATTCCCACCTCTCCCCCCTTCCCAGTGTTACCATAAAAATTGTAGGAGTCCCCTATATAAAACCCACCTTTATCACAAGTTTCTTTATTATGTGCAGTTCTGGAAGCCTCGCTGATTGGGTTCCGGGCAGCACAACTGTATATAGCAAGTGACTGAGCATTATAGACACGGAGCGTGTGATTGGTCACTTCTGTGCCGGGGCTGTTTGTGTTATTCCAGGTGAGAGTCACATCTGATGCATTCACTGTACAGGTCAAGGTGCCAGTAAAGGTACAGGGCCCATTGTGGGTGTCATTCTGGGTGATGTTTTGATGAATCAGGATATCTTCTGATGAGAGTTTTTCTACATGCAAAGAGAATGTGGGAATAATTGTGATTTTTTTCTTTATTATGAAAGATTTAAGGTAAAATTAATTAACATTTTTACAATATAAATATCATTTGAACATGGGCCCTGCTATAAACCCTTTAAAACCATTCACAGAGACCAATTTGCAATACCATTTTTGTGCCACCCTTTGTGCCATTCTCTTCTCCCCCCCCCCCAGGTATTGCTCCCTATTGATCAGCTGAGATATCCAATCAGGCCCGGATTTGTGGAGAGGCCACAGAGGCCCGGGCCTAGGGCGGCAGAAGCTTAGGGGCAGCATGCCACCCCGCCGCAAGAAAATTTTCAAGTTTGGCTCCCATACGGAGCAGTCGGGACCTCTCCCCACTGCTCCATATGGGAGTTTAAAGGAGCGCATGCGCACTCGCGGCTGGGGGGGGTTGTCGCGCGTTCGCGCATGCGCACTGGGGGGGGCGCACGTTCTCGGATGCGAACGGGGGGGACCAATAGGGGCGACCTCGGGGCGCCCAGAAGAGAAATCCGGCCCTGTATCCAATAACCACTGAATCAATTAAATTGTTAGTTCTTCACCCACTCATCACCCAGCCAATGACTAACATTTTTTAGACAATATGTCGAAACTATTTAGCAAAATATTTTGCAAGGGGTGTCAGTTCCTTCCAGTAAGCCTGCATTACCGTAATCACTGTTTCCTATGCAAGGAAAGAATGGATTAATATGCTTTAGGGCTCTGGCACACAGGGAGATTAGTCACCCGCGAACAGGGAGATTTGTCGCGGGCGACAAATGCCATCCCATCGGTGAAAATGTAAATCGCCGGTGGGATGGCATACGCAGTGGCGTGATTTAAGTAAAATCGCGGAAGTTGCCTTGAGAGGAAACTTCCGCGATTTCATTGAAATCGTGCCACTACGTATGCCATCCCACCGGCGATTTACATTTTCACCGATGGGATGGCATTTCGGAGAGATTAGGCGCCCACGAACAGGGAGATTTGTGGCCGGTGACTAATCTCTCGATTATGTATGAAACTGCCAGTTGGATACAGTTGGTTTGGGACATGGCTCTGATGATGGGCCTATAGGAGATGGGCCATTGGGAGAGAGCAAAAATGAAAATGTTATGAACAACATCTCACTTCACTCCCCCCCCCATACGCTGCAGCCGTACAGATAATACAGGAGCCTCTGTAGCAGACAGATAAGCAACTTTATCTGCAATGTCTTTTTATCTCCCTCTGCCTCACATTAGATTTAAGAAACAACAGAGAAGCCACAGGCTGACTTCAGGTTCTGACATATTGGGGCTCATTTTTTATATCTAGAGGCAAATAATGACACTATTCACAAAGTGCTTGCACTTATATATATATCCATACCAATTTGCCAGCTATACCTACTCTTATGTAGAAGGGCAAGAGAAAAGGCAATTTGCACCAATTTAGTTGCACTGTCCATTGGTTACTTACTTATAGCAGCCCTCTCCAGCAGCACTGGGGGACTAGCCGGGGGATGGCTGGGGGGAAGCAGCACTGTGGGACTAGCCGGGGGATGGCTGGGGGGAAGCAGCACTGTGGGACTAGCCGGGGGATGGCTGGGGGGAAGCAGCACTGTGGGACTAGCCGGGGGATGGCCGGGGGGAAGCAGCACTGTGGGACTAGCCGGGGGATGGCCGGGGGGAAGCAGCACTGTGGGACTAGCCGGGGGATGGCCGGGGGGAAGCAGCACTGTGGGACTAGCCGGGGGATGGCTGGGGGGAAGCAGCACTGCGGGACTAGCCGGGGGATGGCCGGGGGGAAGCAGCACTGTGGGACTAGCCGGGGGATGGCTGGGGGGAAGCAGCACTGTGGGACTAGCCGGGGGATGGCTGGGGGGAGGCAGCACTGTGGGACTAGCCGGGGGATGGCTGGGGGGAAGCAGCACTGTGGGACTAGCCGGGGGATGGCTGGGGGGAAGCAGCACTGTGGGACTAGCCGGGGGATGGCTGGGGGGAAGCAGCACTGTGGGACTAGCCGGGGGATGGCTGGGGGGAAGCAGCACTGCGGGACTAGCCGGGGGATGGCCGGGGGGAAGCAGCACTGCGGGACTAGCCGGGGGATGGCCGGGGGGAAGCAGCACTGCGGGACTAGCCGGGGGATGGCGGGGGGGAAGCAGCACTGGGGGACTAGCCGGGGGATGGCTGGGGGGAAGCAGCACTGGGGGACTAGCCGGGGGATGGCTGGGGGGAAGCAGCACTGCGGGACTAGCCGGGGGATGGCTGGGGGGAAGCAGCACTGCGGGACTTGCCGGGAGATGGCTGGGGGGAAGCAGCACTGCGGGACTAGCCGGGGGATGGCTGGGGGGAAGCAGCACTGCGGGACTAGCCCGGGGATGGCTGGGGGGAAGCAGCACTGCGGGACTAGCCGGGGGATGGCTGGGGGGAAGCAGCACTGTGGGACTAGCCGGGGGATGGCTGGGGGGAAGCAGCACTGCGGGACTAGCCGGGGGATGGCTGGGGGGAAGCAGCACTGTGGGACTAGCCGGGGGATGGCTGGGGGGAAGCAGCACTGCGGGACTTGCCGGGAGATGGCTGGGGGGAAGCAGCACTGTGGGACTGGCCAGGGGATGGCTGGGGGGAAGCAGCACTGCAGGACTAGCCGGGGGATGGCTGGGGGGAAGCAGCACTGTGGGACTAGCCGGGGGATGGCCGGGGGGAAGCAGCACTGCGGGACTAGCCGGGGGATGGCTGGGGGGAAGCAGCACTGCGGGACTAGCCGGGGGATGGCTGTGGGGAAGCAGCACTGTGGGACTAGCCGGGGGATTGCCGGGGGGAAGCAGCACTGTGGGACTAGCCGGGGGATGGCTGGGGGGAAGCAGCACTGCGGGACTAGCCGGGGGATGGCTGGGGGGAAGCAGCACTGTGGGACTAGCCGGGGGATGGCTGGGGGGAAGCAGCACTGTGGGACTAGCCGGGGGATGGCTGGGGGGAAGCAGCACTGTGGGACTAGCCGGGGGATGGCTGGGGGGAAGCAGCACTGTGGGACTAGCCGGGGGATGGCCGGGGGGAAGCAGCACTGTGGGACTAGCCAGGGGATGGCTGGGGGGAAGCAGCACTGCCGACCAGGATTTTCCCAGTGGCCCAGTCCAACCATCTTGTCTAGGGATGAGCCAGGTATGCCGATGTCATTATTATGTTCCCCTTGCTTTCTACATGAACCAATGGAATTGGAACTCTCCCGTTGTCTATATAAGGCAGGGATCCCCAACCTTTTATACCCGTGAGCCACATTCAAATGGGAAACATGTTTTGGGAGCAACACAAGCATGGAAAATGTTCCTGGGGGTGCCAATAAGGGCTATAATTGGCTATTAGGTAGCCCCTGTGTGGACTGTCAGCCTATAGAAGGCTCTGTTTGGCTTTAAATTGGGTTTTATGCAAGCAACAGTTGCCTTCAAGCCAGAAATTCAAAAATGAGCACCTACTTTGAGACCACTGGGAGCAACACCCAAGGGATTGGGGAGTAACATGTTGCCCCCGTGCCACTGGTTGGGGATCACTGATATAAGGAGTTGCCTGGGTGCCATCTTTGGAAACAACTGGCAATTGTTATTGCTGAGCTAAAAACACCTTAGCCACAATATCATTTAGCCCTCACAATTCTTTTTTGTGAAATTTTGTGGTTTTGCTAATTTTTTTTTCCCACAGTTTCTCAAATTTTTTCATGACTTGGTGAATTTTTGTGAAACATGGCAGTTTTGCACATCACTATTCATTACACATTTTTACTGGTAATATAAATGCTACCTTAATGAGAACTGATTCCTGTGACATTGTTTTAAGGGTCAAAACCAGAGAACAGATATACATAAGCTAAACTGCTTTTTCATTTACACTGCACCCGGCCCTAACCTGCCCTCTGCCACGCCTCTCTTTATAGACCTGCCCTCTGCCACGCCTCTCTTTATAGACCTGCCCTCTGCCACGCCTCTCTTTATAGACCTGCCCTCTGCCACGCCTCTCTTTATAGACCCGCCCGCTGCCACGCCTCTCTTTATAGACCCGCCCGCTGCCACGCCTCTCTTTATAGACCCGCCCGCTGCCACGCCTCTCTTTATCGACCCGCCCGCTGCCACGCCTCTCTTTATAGACCCGCCCGCTGCCACGCCTCTCTTTATAGACCGCCCGCTGCCACGCCTCTCTTTATAGACCCGCCCGCTGCCACACCTCTCTTTATAGACCCACCCGCTGCCACGCCTCTCTTTATAGACCCGCCCGCTGCCACGCCTCTCTTTATAGACCCGCCCGCTGCCACGCCTCTCTTTATAGACCCGCCCGCTGCCATGCCTCTTTTTATAGACCCGCCCACTGCCATGCCTCTCTTTATAGACCCGCCCGCTGCCATGCCTCTCTTTATAGACCCGTCCGCTGCCACGCCTCTCTTTAAAGACCCGCCCACTGCCATGCCTCTCTTTATAGACCCGCCCACTGCCACGCCTCTCTTTATAGACCCGCCCACTGCCATGCCTCTCTTTATAGACCCACCCGCTGCCACGCCTCTCTTTATAGACCCGTCCGCTGCCACGCCTCTCTTTAAAGACCCGCCCACTGCCATGCCTCTCTTTATAGACCCGCCCGCTGCCATGCCTCTCTTTATAGACCCGCCCACTGCCATGCCTCTCTTTATAGACCCACCCGCTGCCACGCCTCTCTTTATAGACCCGCCCGCTGCCACGCCTCTCTTTATAGACACATGTAAGAATGCTGTTCATTGACTTGAGCTCAGCATTCAACACTATCATCCCCCAGCAGCTGATTAGCAAGCTGGATCTGCTCGGACTTAATACCTCCATCTGCAACTGGATTCTGGACTTCCTTACTGGAAGACCCCAGACAGTACAGATTGGGAATATAAGACTGTGGAGACTTATTCCCTCCTTACCAAACTTGTCCCCCAATGTAACCACCTGATGCAAGAAAACACAATGACACTATATTTTTGTGGGTGGAGTTCGGCCGCAGCTTTTTTAAAGAAATCCAACATCAGAAATAGTCCTTGCCATGTATTACAAACTTTACCAAACATCGCAACAACATTTTTTATAACTGTTTATAACAAATGCTGGCCACTGCAAACGCAGTGGGCATGTGAAAACCATCAAACATCACCAGAGATTAAATGGCCAAGGACTGTCCCCTGCCATATGCTGTGACAAACCGGATATGTAAAGTATATATAATAAGTTTTTTTTTTTTTTTTGCATAAAGAGAGCCTGCAAAGAAAATATAAAACATGCAAATTGAATGAATTTACAGGCCTATAATTACTAGTTAATTGCTCTTAAACAGGGAGGGGGGGGAAGGAGATGCTGCTCCGTGTATGCAGGGTGAGACGCTGCTGAGAGAGCTGGCAGGCAGAAGGGGAGGGGGTGAGTACGGATACTTTTCTTCCCGCCCAAAAGCTAAGCTGGTTAACTCCTTGTGTACCGGAGGGAATTAAGCCCTAGATTGGCTCCCCAGTCCCTCTGCGCTTTCCTTAGGTATTTCAGCGCCCTCTAGATCCAACACTATCACAGTAAGCACAGGCGCCCCCCAGGGTTGTGTGCTGAGTCCGTTACTCTTCACGCTGCTGACTCATGACTGCACTTCTAACTCTGATACAAACCACATTATCAAGTTCACTGATGACACTACAGTGGTGGGACTCATAAGGGTCAGTGATGATACAGCATACAGAGAAGAGGTGCAACAGCTGGCACTTTGGTGCAAAGACAATAAGAGTTAAAGGAGAAAGAAAGGTAAAAACTCAGTAAGCTTTATCAGAAAGGTCTATGTAAATACAGCCAAAAGCACTCATAGAAACGCTGCACTGAGTTCTCTGAAAAAAGATTAGTTGTGTCGGTAATTCCTGTGCCAGAGACACGCAGCTTTCTGTTCTCTGCTCTTTCCTGCTCCAACTTCCCTCAAGAACTCACTCCCCCCCCTTAGGAAAGTGGATCTGAGCCAATCAGCAGGAAGCTTCCTCATAGTCTAACTGAGCATGTACACTTGATCTGGGTGTCGGTACAGGAGTGAGGCATTATGGGAACTTTCTTTACACAGCTCAGCATTTTTCTTCCTGTTTGGCTTCTGATCATCTGAACGGGAGAAATATGGGGAGACTTAAGGCCACTATTGAGAGAACTGAAGGTATGCCTGCAGCTTGGGATTAACTCTTTATTAGCCTTTCCTTCTGCTTTAGTTGTTGACTTTAGGAAGACCAAGGCTCTCCATCTCCCACTCAGCATTGATGGCGTCACAGTAGAGAGAGTAAAGAGCACTAAGTTCCTCGGTGTTCATATCACAGAGGACTTGTCCTGGACCATAAACATCAACTCACTGACAAAAAGAGCCCAGCAGCATCTGCACTTCCTGCGCGACTGAAGAAGGTGCATCGCCCTAAATCCTCCTTAACACCTTCTACAGAGGCACCATAGAGAGCGTCCTGACCAGCTGTATTACAGTGTGGTATGGAAACTGCCACGCCTCAGACCGCAGAACCCTTCAGAGGATTGTACGGATTGCTGAGCGCATCATCGGCAACTCTCTACCCAGTTTGCAGGATATTCACACCTCACGCTGCCTTCGCAAAGCCATTAGCATCATGGTTGACCCCTACCATCCTTCCCACCACTTGTTTACTCCTCTTCCATCTGGAAGATGGCTCCGTAGCATCAGGAACAAGTCTGCGAGATTGTGCAATAGTTTCTTTCCCCAAGAAGTCCGGCTCCTGTACACCATGCTGCCCTCCTCCACACTAGATTCTTTACTTCACACCTTTTCTGGACTATATAACACTATATAATATTGTATATAACAGTTTTCTTTTATTTAATATAGTTATAAGTGTGTATGTTTACACTCATAATTATTTGAATATTATCACATTTTTGCACAAACTTGCACATTTATTGTATTGCATAATTGAAAGGAAAACCCCCCCCCACAATGTTTACAATGCTGCTTACCCCTCTCCAATAATTGTAATATTGTGCTATTCTTGAACTGCACTGTTTATTTATTTAGTCATTTTACCACTGCACTGATTTTGTGTTGTACAGTTCTGTGCTGGAATTTATTTATTTTTTTTCTATTATTATTATAGTAATTATAGTTATGTATTTCACCTTTTTGATTCAGGAGGACGACATTTCTTCCCACTGTGTACTTGTAAGTATATTGTTGGGATGACAATAAAACTCTACTTACTTACTTGCCTGCTGCCACACCTCTCTTTATAGACCCGCCTGCTGCCACACCTCTCTTTATAGACCCGCCCGCTGCCACACCTCTCTTTATAGACCCGCCCGCTGCCACACCTCTCTTTATAGACCCGCCCGCTGCCACACCTCTATTTATAGACCCGCCCTCTGCCACACCTCTCTTTATAGACCCGCCCGCTGCCACACCTCTCTTTATAGACCCGCCCGCTGTCACACCTCTCTTTATAGACCCGCCCGCTGCCACACCTCTCTTTATAGACCCGCCCGCTGCCACACCTCTCTTTATAGACCCGCCCGCTGCCACACCTCTCTTTATAGACCCGCCCGCTGCCACACCTCTCCTTATAAACCCACCCGATGTCACGCCTCTGCATCCAACAGACACACCTTTTGGAGGGAAGCGCTGTGCCTGCATTAAACAAGATAAAATCTGATGGTGTCTGAAAGACTTCTCTCTTTAAAATACATTGACTGGCAGATGTAGACATATCAAACTTTATCTGATCCGACTTACATTACAGCTGTGGGGATCATCCTGCAAAATCTTGTTGTGTTGCGTGGTGTTGTATGACGTGATTTTACGGGTCAGATTTTATCTCACCAAATTGGAATATATATATCTGTAAATATTGCCCTTTTACATCCTTTCCCTTGAGCCGCCATTTAGTGATGGGCTGTGTGCTCCCTCAGAGATCAGCTGACAGGAAGTGATGCAGCTCTAACTGTAACAGGAAGTAGTGTGGGAGTAAAAGGCAGAACTCTGCCCATTCATTGGCTGATGGGGCCTAGCATGTATGTGTGCCTGGGCTTGTTTGTGTGCACTGTGACTCCTATGATCCCAGGGGGCGGCCCTTAGTACTTAAAATGGCAGTTCTATTTAGGATTACCCAATGGCACATACTACTAAAAAGTATATTTATATATATATATATATATATATATATATATATATATATATATATATATATATATATATGAAAATGGTTTATTTAGATGAAGCAGGGTTTTACACATGAGCTGTTTAATGTGATATATTTTTATAGAGACCTACATTGGTTTCCTTTAAAGGAGAAGGAAAGGCTAAGTCACTGGGGGGTGCCAAAATGTTAGGCACCCCCAAGTGACTTTAATCGCTTACCTCGTACCCCAGGCTGGTGCCCCTGTATGGAGAAAACAGCCCCAGCCCGGGGTACCTGTAGCGCTTCCTCCTTCCGGCTTCGTTCTGCCGGCAAATTCCTGGGACAATCGCATGCGCAGTAGAGTGAAAAGCCGACTTTATAGTTTAAGTTCCACTATTCCCTCTACTGCGCATGCGCGCGCACGCGAAGCAGGAAGGAGGCAGCTACCCCGGGCTGGGGCTGTTCTCTCAGAACAGGGGCAACAGCCCGGGGTAAAAGGTAAGCGATTTAAGTCACTTTGGGGTGCCTAACATTTTGGCACCCCCAAGTGACTCATTTTAAGCAGGGGTCTTATAATAATTTAACAAACAAGGGTTACAGAGTAAAAATAGGTCTAGAGACCATTTTGTAAGAGCTTACAATCTAAAGGAATCAAACTAGGACCCCAGTGCTAGGACTCGCCCTGTACCCCCATGCTGCCCTATATACACTACGAAAATGTAAAAATATGTACTTACTAAAGACTTGGAGATGATACAGTTGGTCACACCGCTGATTGGATTGTGAGCGAATGTTAGCTGTGTAGATTCTCTGATCCTGATTGGTTAGATCCGTGAGGGTTAAGGATCCGTTTGTCTCACTGCGCAATCTCCCATCAAACTTATTATCACGGATATCAATGGGCTCATTGGGTTTTGTTGTAGCAAAATGATTTACTCTCCCACCGTCACTTATAACCCAAGAGATGTCTTTTATCTGCTCCTGTACCCTCACTGGTAGCGTGGCTCCTCCCCCTTCTGCGCCGGGCACATTTATCCTGGGGCCACATTCCCCGTTACATGAAATATCTAATGAGGCAAAAACAAAGATAACTATAAATTCATTTGAATCCCCTTTACATATTATACTGAGCATGGTAGCTCACTAGTTTGTACCCCTTGTGAGTGAATACAGACTCCATCTCAAAGAAGTTGAAAAGACATGTGTCTAAAGCCTGAGATACAGGGCCTCAGTGGAGCCAAAGGTACCCAAGGGGCCCTGTAGATTAGGTACAGCCATTGCTTGAGGTGCTCTAACAGTGCAAGATATTGGCCCTGGGAAATGAGCCCGTGTAGCTGAAGGGTCATGAGGTTCGGTGCAAATAGGGGCAGCCATATTTATAGTTACTATGTCTATACCCCTGGTTGGGGCAGAGCAGGGGCATTGTCTGTGAAGAATAGGGGTGGGACAAAAAGAAATCCCCCAGGCTAAGCTCCAGGTCTCTGGACACAATGAGAAGTTAGAATATTTGTAGCCTGGCAGGGGCACTACATTGGGAGAGGTATGGGAGCCTTCTAATAGAGGGGGGCAGTTGTAACTGGCAGCTGTTTGTGTGGGATACCCGAGGGTTACCCTCCCTCCTGTGCCGTGTGATGGGGCATTAGATAAGGAACAGTATATGGCAGTGAAATACAGTTATCATTGTCACAGGTCTGGATGTGGTTAGGCTAGGGGGGGCTGGAAAGGGTGGCGTGGGAGAAGGTCAGATATTGAATGGAATGAAGTGTCAGTATGGGGGCTAGTTGGGGGGCTAGCAGGGGACTGGGTGGATTTAAGGTCCTGATGGTAACTTAGGATTCCATTGTTTATACAACTTTTCTTTTTTTGAGTGCTACTGCGTTTTGATTCTGCTATGGGAATCTCTTTGCACTTACTCTGTGCTACTGGCACCTGAGCTTAGGGACCCATTCACTACAGTATATACTGTATACCTGTATATATACAATATAAATGTCACAATATAAAGCTGATTAGTAATTAACACAGGTAATTACTGTATGGCAGCTCTGAATCCAGTGCAATTAGCATCAAAATGTAATCATCAGCCCCTTAGGATCAGCTTATTTGACAAACAAACATCATTTTCTCTACTTGGTAATTTCCGACGACCCCTAAGCTCAACTTCTCAACAGCTGCCCAGAGCCCACTGAGCATGTGCAGTGCCACTGACACCTCTAACAGAATGCCCAATATGTCCACTATGATCACCCCCTGTGGATTGGATTATTACTATACAGATGTTGAACCTTTAGCCTGGTTCAATACGTTCATTATATAAAATATGGCATACCTAGCCATATTCATTTTTAGGGTTTAGTTCTCCTTTAAACATAAACATAAACAGTTTACAAGCCCTAGGGGTGTTCTTTAGCCCACCTTACTATATTCTTAGTAATTTCCCCACTTCCTTACCCTACAAGTCTATGACTGTGAAGCAGTTGCCCCATATAGTGCTCCAATGGGGTCACACAAGTACTGGGATGCAGCCTTGGGGGCCATTTGGCTCACTGCACAGGTATGTGATACAGAAAGCCACAAATATATCAGTGCCTCCTCCTATAGAGCCCTGTGTGAGTAATAATTACTCCTTCGCTCATAATTAAACAGTGCTTTGTACTGGATGATAACTAGTGATGAGCAAATTTTTTCAGCAAACATGGATTCGCAGCAAAATTCAGCATTTCAGCATCAGCAAATTGTTCTGGGAAACTTTAGACAAATTTCATGCAAAAAAATTGCGGTCACGTCAAAAAAAGGTGCGGCCGCATCAGAAAGGCGCAGGTGCGTAAAAAAAGGCGCGATTATGTCAAAAAAGGGCGTGGTTGTGTGAAAGGTGCAGTGACATTAAAAAGTTGCATGTGTCAAAAAAGTCACGCAGTACCTGCAATTTGCAAATTATTTGCTGATTTGCAAATTTTTCGCAGTTTCCTGAATTTTTCAGCGAAGTGAAATGGGACAGATTCACGAAATGGCAGAAAATTCGCAAAACACGGGTGCTGCATGACTTTTTGGACATGCGCATCTTTTTATAGCTTGACCGTGCCTTTTTTCATATGACCACACACTTTTTTTGGCACAGCTGCACCTTTTTTTGATGCCATTGTGAATTTTCACTGCAAAATTTTGCAGAAGTTTCACTAAACAATTCGCTGATGGCGAAATGCGGAGTTTCGCAGTGAATCCGTGCCTGCTGAAAAAATTGGCTCCTCGCTGAGAGATTGGTGCAGGGAGGAGGGCTTTGGGTTTCTCCAGAACTGGGCTGATTTCTCAATCGGCTACAGGCTCTTTGCCAGGGATGGGCTGCACCTCAATGATGATGGGGCAGCTGCTTTGGGGGAAAAGATGGCTAGCGGGTTGGAGGAGATTTTAAACTAGGAGTGGGGGGGGAGGGTGCAGAGGGAAATTCTGTGGTAGACAGGATAGATGAGGTAGTGGGCATAGTAAGGGAAAATGGGGGAGGAGACTTGCTTCGGGATACTGATAATGGCAGGGAGGCCCATAAGTTGTTTACACGTCATTCTCACGCCGGAACCAGTATTAAATGTATGTTTACCAATGCAAGGAGTCTGACTGGTAAAATGGGAGAGCTGGAGGTACTGGCGTTGGAGCGGAAATATGATGTGATTGGAGTTGCTGAAACTTGGTTGAATGAGTCTCATGACTGGGCAGTTAATATTGGGGGGTATACATTGTTTCGGAGGGACAGGGGCAATAGAAAAGGAGGAGGAGTGTGTCTGTTCATTAAGCAGGAATTAAAAGCAAATATTAGGGAGGAAGTGATGGGGGGAACAGAGGGAGCTGAATCCTTATGGGTTGAGCTTCTCACAGATAGTAAAGAATCTACCAAACTAATTGTAGGGGTATGCTATAGACCCCCTAATGTAAGTGAGGAGGAGGAGGCCCAGCTCCTGTTGCAAATAGAAAAGGCTGCTAGTTTGGGGCAAGTGATAATAATGGGGGATTTTAATTACCCTGATATTGACTGGGGCAATAGTACTGCCAGGACAGTAACTGGGAACAAGTTTATAAACTTGCTACATGACAACTTTATGTCACAGGTTGTTGAGGAGCCAACCAGGAACCATGCTATACTAGATCTAGTGATCTCTAATGACCCAGAACGTATAGCAAATGTGCAAGTGGTTGAACCCCTGGGTAATAGTGACCATAATGTTATTTCATTTAATGTTTGGTGCAGGAAACAAATTTACACGGGGGCAACAAAGACACTGAATTTTAGGAAGGCAAATTTTAGCTCCTTAAGGGCAGCGCTTCAGGGCATAGATTGGGGCATTATGTTTTCTGATAAAAATACAGAGCAGAAATGGTTGTCATTTAAAATGATATTAAATCATTACTGTTCTCAATTCATTCCATTAATAAGAAAAAGTAGAAGTGTTAAGAATCACCCTATGTGGCTTAACTCTGAGGTAAAGAAGTTAATAGGGAGAAAAAGGAAAGCTTTTAAGAAATATAAGTCAGAGGGGACAGTAGCTGCGTTTAATGATTATAAACACTATAACAAGTGTTGTAAAACAGCAATCCGGAAGGCAAAGATAGAAAATGAGGAGCGCATCGCGGCCGAGGCCAAGACTAACCCCAAAAAGTTTTTTAAGTATATTAATAGTAAAAAGACGCAGGTTGAGGGTGTGGCCCCATTGAGTTATAATAACAATATGGTTACAGCGGATACAGAAAAGGCAGATGTGCTTAAAGGAACAGTAACACCAAAAAATGAAAGTGTATAAAAATAATTAATATATTATATACTATTGCTCTGCACTGGTAAAAGTTGTGTGTTTTCTTCATAAACACTACAGCAGTTTATATAAATACCCTGCTGTGTAGCCATGGGGGCAGCCATTTAAATTGAAAAAAGTAGAAAAGGCACAGGTTACTAAGCAGATAACAGATAAGTAGCAGATTCCCATTGTATTCTACACAGTTTATCTGGTATATTCTTATGTAACCTGTGCCTTTTCTCCTTTTTTAAATTTAAATGGCTGCCCCCATGGCTACACAGCAGCTATTTCTATTAACTATAGTAGTCTTTCTCAAGCAAACATGCAACTTTTACCAGTGCAGGGCAACAGTACATTATATTTTAATTATTTTAAAACATTTTTATTTTTTAGTGTTACTGTTCCTTTAACCAGTTCTTTTCTTCTGTGTATACAGTAGGGGGAGCCAGTGGGCCAAGTCCCACCCAATAGCTGCACTGTTGCCTCAGCTCCAACTACACAGTGGCTGGCACAGGATATGGTGCTTAAAGGGTTACACACGATAAATGTAAACAAGGCACCTGGGCCAGATGGAATACACCCTCGGGTACTGAGAGAGCTAGGGGCAGAATTGCAGTGGCCCTTGTTTCTGATATTCTCAGACTCTCTTTCATCAGGTATGGTACCTAGTGATTGGAAGAAGGCGAATGTCACTCCCATATTTAAAAAGGGAGTAAGATCTCAGCCTGGCAATTATAGGCCTGTAAGTTTGACATCCGTGGTGGGCAAGTTATTTGAAGGCTTGTTAAGGGATCACATTCAAAATTATGTAGTGGAGAATGGCATTATGAGCAGTAATCAGCATGGCTTTATGAAGGACAGGTCATGTCAGACCAATTTAATTGCTTTTTATGATGAGGTAAGTAAGAAGCTGGACAGTGGGGATGCAGTAGATATAATCTATTTGGATTTTGCCAAAGCATTTGATACCGTTCCCCACAAACGACTGCTTTCTAAGCTAAGGTCTATTGGTCTTAGTGAAG
This sequence comes from Xenopus tropicalis, assembly GCF_000004195.4. NCBI lineage: Eukaryota > Metazoa > Chordata > Amphibia > Anura > Pipidae > Xenopus > Xenopus tropicalis. The sequence goes on along the minus strand of NC_030684.2, from coordinate 136,531,200 downwards.
TCGTTTGCACATGGATAGAAAACTGGCTACAGGATCGGGTACAGAGGGTGGTTGTTAATGGCACATTCTCTACTTGGAGTAAGGTTCTCAGTGGGGTCCCTCAGGGTTCTGTACTGGGTCCACTTTTGTTTAATTTGTTCATAAATGACTTAGGGGAGGGTATTATGAGTAATGTATCAGTGTTTGCAGATGACACAAAACTCTGCAGACCAGTCAATTCTATCCAGGATGTGACATCCCTGCAGCAGGATCTTGACCAACTGGCAATCTGGGCAGCTAAGTGGCAGATGAGATTTAATGTGGATAAATGTAAGGTCATGCACCTGGGATGTAAAAATATGTAAGCCCCGTATACCCTTAATGGGACTGCACTAGGCAAATCCATAATGGAGAAGGACCTTGGAGTCCTTGTAGATAATAAACTTGGCTGTAGCAAGCAATGCCAGGCAGCAGCTGCAAGGGCAAACAAGGTTTTGAGCTGTATTAAAAGGGGTATAGATTCACGGGAGGAGGGGGTTATTCTTCCCCTTTACAGAGCGCTGGTAAGGCCCCATCTAGAATATGCTGTTCAGTTTTGGTCTCCAGTGCTCAAACGGGACATTATTGAGTTAGAGAGGGTCCAGAGAAGGGCAACTAAGCTGGTAAAGGGTATGGAAAGTCTCAGTTATGGGGAAAGGCTGGCCCAGTTGGGTCTGTTTACACTGGGGAAGAGGCGCTTAAGAGGTGACATGATAACTATGTATAAATATATAAGGGGATCATATAATAACCTTTCTAATGTTTTATTTACCAGTAGGTCCTTCCAACGGACACGAGGGCACCCACTCCGTTTAGAAGAAGGGAGGTTCCATTTAAACATTCGGAAAGGATTTGTTACAGTGAGAGCTGTGAGGTTGTGGAATTCCCTCCCCGAATCAGTCGTGCTGGCTGATACATTATATAGCTTTAAGAAGGGGCTGGATGGATTCTTAGCAAGTGAGGGAATACAGGGGTAGGGGAGATAGCTCTCAGTACAAGTGAGGGAATACAGGGGTAGGGGAGATAGCTCTCAGTACAAGTGAGGGAATACAGGGGTAGGGGGGATAGCTCTCAGTACAAGTGAGGGAATACAGGGGTAGGGGAGATAGCTCTCAGTACAAGTGAGGGAATACAGGGGTAGGGGAGATAGCTCTCAGTACAAGTGAGGGAATACAGGGTTATGGGAGATAGCTCTCAGTACAAGTGAGGGAATACAGGGGTAGGGGGGATAGCTCTCAGTACAAGTGAGGGAATACATGGGTATGGGAGATAGCTCTCAGTACAAGTGAGGGAATACAGGGGTATGGGAGATAGCTCTCAGTACAAGTGAGGGAATACAGGGGTAGGGGGGATAGCTCTCAGTACAAGTGAGGGAATACAGGGGTAGGGGAGATAGCTCTCAGTACAAGTGAGGGAATACAGGGTTATGGGAGATAGCTCTCAGTACAAGTGAGGGAATACAGGGGTAGGGGGGATAGCTCTCAGTACAAGTGAGGGAATACATGGGTATGGGAGATAGCTCTCAGTACAAGTGAGGGAATACAGGGTTATGGGAGATAGCTCTCAGTACAAGTGAGGGAATACAGGGGTAGGGGGGATAGCTCTCAGTACAAGTGAGGGAATACAGGGGTAGGGGAGATAGCTCTCAGTACAAGTGAGGGAATACAGGGGTAGGGGAGATAGCTCTCAGTACAAGTGAGGGAATACAGGGTTATGGGAGATAGCTCTCAGTACAAGTGAGGGAATACAGGGGTATGGGAGATAGCTCTCAGTACAAGTGAGGGAATACAGGGGTAGGGGGGATAGCTCTCAGTACAAGTGAGGGAATACATGGGTACGGGAGATAGCTCTCAGTACAAGTGAGGGAATACAGGGTTATGGGAGATAGCTCTCAGTACAAGTGAGGGAATACAGGGGTAGGGGAGATAGCTCTCAGTACAAGTGAGGGAATACAGGGGTAGGGGGGATAGCTCTCAGTACAAGTGAGGGAATACAGGGGTAGGGGAGATAGCTCTCAGTACAAGTGAGGGAATACAGGGGTAGGGGGGATAGCTCTCAGTACAAGTGAGGGAATACATGGGTACGGGAGATAGCTCTCAGTACAAGTGAGGGAATACAGGGTTATGGGAGATAGCTCTCAGTACAAGTGAGGGAATACAGGGGTAGGGGGGATAGCTCTCAGTACAAGTGAGGAATACAGGGGTATGGGAGATAGCTCTCAGTACAAGTGAGGGAATACAGGGGTAGGGGAGATAGCTCTCAGTACAAGTGAGGGAATACAGGGTTATGGGAGATAGCTCTCAGTACAAGTGAGGGAATACAGGGGTAGGGGAGATAGCTCTCAGTACAAGTGAGGGAATACATGGGTATGGGAGATAGCTCTCAGTACAAGTGAGGGAATACAGGGGTATGGGAGATAGCTCTCAGTACAAGTGAGGGAATACAGGGGTAGGGGGATAGCTCTCAGTACAAGTGAGGGAATACAGGGGTAGGGGAGATAGCTCTCAGTACAAGTGAGGGAATACAGGGGTAGGGGAGATAGCTCTCAGTACAAGTGAGGGAATACAGGGGTAGGGGGGATAGCTCTCAGTACAAGTGAGGGAATACAGGGGTATGGGGGATAGCTCTCAGTACAAGTGAGGGAATACAGGGGTAGGGGAGATAGCTCTCAGTACAAGTGAGGGAATACAGGGGTAGGGGAGATAGCTCTCAGTACAAGTGAGGGAATACAGGGGTAGGGGAGATAGCTCTCAGTACAAGTGAGGGAATACAGGGGTAGGGGAGATAGCTCTCAGTACAAGTGAGGGAATACAGGGGTAGGGGAGATAGCTCTCAGTACAAGTGAGGGAATACAGGGGTAGGGGAGATAGCTCTCAGTACAAGTGAGGGAATACAGGGGTAGGGAGATAGCTCTCAGTACAAGTGAGGGAATACAGGGGTAGGGGAGATAGCTCTCAGTACAAGTGAGGGAATACAGGGGTAGGGGAGATAGCTCTCAGTACAAGTGAGGGAATACAGGGGTAGGGGGGATAGCTCTCAGTACAAGTGAGGGAATACAGGGGTAGGGGAGATAGCTCTCAGTACAAGTGAGGGAATACAGGGGTAGGGGGGATAGCTCTCAGTACAAGTGAGGGAATACAGGGGTAGGGGGGATAGCTCTCAGTACAAGTGAGGGAATACAGGGGTAGGGGAGATAGCTCTCAGTACAAGTGAGGGAATACAGGGGTAGGGGGGATAGCTCTCAGTACAAGTGAGGGAATACAGGGGTATGGGAGATAGCTCTCAGTACAAGTGAGGGAATACAGGGGTAGGGGAGATAGCTCTCAGTACAAGTGAGGGAATACAGGGGTAGGGGAGATAGCTCTCAGTACAAGTGAGGGAATACAGGGGTATGGGAGATAGCTCTCAGTACAAGTGAGGGAATACAGGGGTAGGGGAGATAGCTCTCAGTACAAGTGAGGGAATACAGGGGTAGGGGAGATAGCTCTCAGTACAAGTGAGGGAATACAGGGGTAGGGGGGATAGCTCTCAGTACAAGTGAGGGAATACAGGGGTAGGGGGGATAGCTCTCAGTACAAGTGAGGGAATACAGGGGTAGGGGGGATAGCTCTCAGTACAAGTGAGGGAATACAGGGGTAGGGGGGATAGCTCTCAGTACAAGTGAGGGAATACAGGGGTAGGGGGATAGCTCTCAGTACAAATGAGGGAATACAGGGGTAGGGGAGATAGCTCTCAGTACAAGTGAGGGAATACAGGGGTAGGGGGGATAGCTCTCAGTACAAGTGAGGGAATACAGGGGTAGGGGGGATAGCTCTCAGTACAAGTGAGGGAATACAGGGGTAGGGGAGATAGCTCTCAGTACAAGTGAGGGAATACAGGGGTAGGGGGATAGCTCTCAGTACAAGTGAGGGAATACAGGGGTAGGGGAGATAGCTCTCAGTACAAGTGAGGGAATACAGGGGTAGGGGAGATAGCTCTCAGTACAAGTGAGGGAATACAGGGGTAGGGGAGATAGCTCTCAGTACAAGTGAGGGAATACAGGGGTAGGGGAGATAGCTCTCAGTACAAGTGAGGGAATACAGGGGTAGGGGAGATAGCTCTCAGTACAAGTGAGGGAATACAGGGGTAGGGGAGATAGCTCTCAGTACAAGTGAGGGAATACAGGGGTAGGGGGGATAGCTCTCAGTACAAGTGAGGGAATACAGGGGTAGGGGAGATAGCTCTCAGTACAAGTGAGGGAATACAGGGGTAGGGGGGATAGCTCTCAGTACAAGTGAGGGAATACAGGGGTAGGGGAGATAACTCTCAGTACAAGTGAGGGAATACAGGGGTAGGGGAGATAGCTCTCAGTACAAGTGAGGGAATACAGGGGTAGGGGAGATAACTCTCAGTACAAGTGAGGGAATACAGGGGTAGGGGGGATAGCTCTCAGTACAAGTGAGGGAATACAGGGGTAGGGGAGATAGCTCTCAGTACAAGTGAGGGAATACAGGGGTAGGGGAGATAGCTCTCAGTACAAGTGAGGGAATACAGGGGTAGGGGAGATAGCTCTCAGTACAAGTGAGGGAATACAGGGGTAGGGGGGATATCTCTCAGTACAAGTGAGGGAATACAGGGGTAGGGGAGATAACTCTCAGTACAAGTGAGGAAATACAGGGGTAGGGGAGATAGCTCTCAGTACAAGTGAGGGAATACAGGGGTAGGGGAGATAGCTCTCAGTACAAGTGAGGGAATACAGGGGTAGGGGGGATAGCTCTCAGTACAAGTGAGGAAATACAGGGGTAGGGGAGATAGCTCTCAGTACAAGTGAGGGAATACAGGGGTAGGGGGGATATCTCTCAGTACAAGTGAGGGAATACAGGGGTAGGGGAGATAACTCTCAGTACAAGTGAGGAAATACAGGGGTAGGGGAGATAGCTCTCAGTACAAGTGAGGGAATACAGGGGTAGGGGAGATAGCTCTCAGTACAAGTGAGGGAATACAGGGGTAGGGGGGATAGCTCTCAGTACAAGTGAGGGAATACAGGGGTAGGGGAGATAGCTCTCAGTACAAGTGAGGGAATACAGGGGTATGGGGGATAGCTCTCAGTACAAGTGAGGGAATACAGGGGTAGGGGGATAGCTCTCAGTACAAGTGAGGGAATACAGGGGTAGGGGAGATAGCTCTCAGTACAAGTGAGGGAATACAGGGGTAGGGGAGATAACTCTCAGTACAAGTGAGGGAATACAGGGGTTATGGGAGATAGCTCTCAGTACAAGTGAGGGAATACAGGGGTAGGGGAGATAGCTCTCAGTACAAGTGAGGGAATACAGGGGTTATGGGAGATAGCTCTCAGTACAAGTGAGGGAATACAGGGGTAGGGGAGATAGCTCTCAGTACAAGTGAGGGAATACAGGGGTAGGGGAGATAACTCTTAATACAAGTTGCCCCAGGGACTGGTCCGATTGCCATCTTGGAGTCAGGAAGGAATTTTTTCCCCTCTGGGGCAATTTAGAGAGGCTTCAGATGGGTTTTTTGCCTTCCTCTGGATCAACTAGTAGTTAGGCAGGTTAGATATAGGCATTATGGTTGAACTTGATGGACGTATGTCTTTTTTCAACCCAACTTACTATGTTACTATGTTACTATGTTACTATCACTAATGCTACGTTAGTTACACACATCTTTATTAGTCTGTTATAGAACTGCTAATTCTAAGCAACATTTTAATTGGTCTTCATTATTTTATTTTTTTTTATAGATTTTTAATTATTTGCCTTCTTTTAACTCTTCCCAGCTTTCAAATGGGGGTCACTGACCCCGGCAGCCAAAAACTGTTGCTTTGTGAGGCTCCAATGTTTTCGTTACTTTTTATTCCTTATCTTTCTATTCAGCCCCTCTCCTATACATATATCAGCCTCTCATTTAACCCACTCCCTGGTTGCTAAGGTAATTTGGACCCTAGCAACCAGATAGCTGCTGAAACTCCAAACTGGAGAGCTGCTGAACAAAAAGTGAAATAACTAACAAACTGCAAATAATAAAAAATGAAGACCAATTGCAAATTGTCTCAATATTACTCTCTACATCGTACTAAATGTTAACTCAGAGGTCAAGTACTATAAAATTAAGAAAAAACCAAAGGTTTCAAACCTGGAAAATAATAAGGGGCCAGGAGAAACCCCAAAAGAGACAAAAAAAGGGGGGATGGAGAAGCCGATGCCCCAGTGTAGGGGACACTAAACGACCAATGAGTGATTGGAATGGTATGGCTTCAGCTGATTGGATACTGAGGGCACAAGCAGAGACAGAAGGGGGCAGAGAGATGGGGCAGAGAGATGGGGTGCATGTTACTGAGACTGGGGGGATCAAGGGAGGTTTTTCTTTAGAATCAGGGTGACAAGTGGGTGTCCTAATTGAGAGAAGTATCTTCAAAAAAAATGTTAATTCTATAAATCTACAACCTACACCATTTCTTGGCAACAAATGTATAACTTTATGTAGGGTTCCCCAAAATTTGGGTCCCCTAGGATGGTTGCCCCCAGGATAGACCCCAAGGGAGGGTAACACTCTAGTAGTGGGACACCTTGGGTGGTTTGGTACTATAAGGGTTAACTGGGATTTAGCTTCCCTGCAGTTCAATAGTTAGGCCACAGGGTGCACACAGTATATAAAGTTGTGCAGCCATGTGCCTTTAGGTCTTTCAGCCTGGGACCCCTCTTGGATAAGAGGTATACCACAGGTTAGCATTAGACAGTTAGAGAATTGTTATAGACCACTCTAGGAGTGGGAGACAGGTTATCTAGTTGGGCAGCGTGGCCCCTACAGGAGGTGTAATGGATTAAGATCCACCAGCACTCATAGCTGGAGTCAGGGTATAAAGTGTTAAGTATAGGAGATTAGCTTGATCCAGGGGTATCTAAGTGGAAGTACCGGGGTGAGGTCTGCTGAGGGGGTGTCCGCTTGGCGGGAGTACCGGGAAGTGCCCTAGAGAGGGGCTTCTGGCGAGAAGTACCGGAGGGAACCCCTAAAGGGAATCATCTGGCGTGTAGTACTGCTAATATCTCGTGGAGAGAGGGTCTCTTAAGGAAAAGGGAGTATACCCTGACTGCCTCATTGCTCCTGTGTGTAACCTGCCTGTCTGATACATCTGTGACAATAAATAAGTTCCACTGGTTAAACATCCATCCAGTGTCCTGTCTCTGCATATCTGGAGGATCCACCTGCCTGGTAAGCAACTACCCCAGGGAGGGGGCAAGGTGCCAGGAGTGCTGGGAGTCCCCACACAGCAGTACAGTATTAAGGTCTCAGGAGGGGAGTTATAGTTCATTCTATCTCTATCCTGGGTGGAGGCACGCCAAAGTATAAAGTATCAGCTGTTCCCCAAAGTAAGCGGGGCTCAGGATCTCTGAAAGCGCCAAGTATAGTGAAAGATCAGCAGGTAGTGCCACAATTAAAGATAAAGTGGGCTACATTTGGAGGCACTGCTGAGATCTCGAAACAGCAGCAAAAGAACAGCAAGCACAGTGCAGAAGGGCCATAACCGCATTTGGGCCTAGTGTGAATTTGGAAGCCTGACCTCCGTATGGGTTAAATGTTGGGTACCCTGAATCTGTATCCGGAGAGGAACAATTGGCGCCAAAAGAGCAGAGGAGTAGCTCTGGGCCAATCAGATTGCAGGCTAGTGGCGCCAAACAGACCCGGGAAACTCCGTGGGAGGTCCAGTGAGGGGGAGGAGGCAGAATATTCCTGATTGTCGGTACCGCCCCAGTGATCAAGCAGCCTACAGAACCCCGAGGAAAGTGCGCCAAAGTGAGGGGGCGTGACTGTGGCCGGTGACATCACCGCGGCCATTTTGGGAACAGGAGAGCGTTGTGAGCCACTAATGAGAGAGGTGGAGTGTATGCTACCAGCACAACACCTAAAAGAGAAGAAGAAGATGGCCACCAGTGAGGAAAGGTCTCTCTGCCCTACCCCATCTCCCGACCCAGTGGGAACTGGGGAGCCGGGGTTAATGCTGAGGGACACTGGCCGACAGTTCATGTGGTCCGGAACCTTCTACGAGAAGAGGGTGAATGGAAACATCCCCCAGATGATACCCCTGTGTGGGGGGTGCGATGGTGAGGTGGTCGGGGGTATGATGCAACCCGGGGCGAGGTGCCCACAGTGCGACCGGACCTACTGGTATGGGCCGGCGGATATGGATCCCCCGGTGGAGAGAACCGAGGAGGGGGAGACCCTCTCTGAGGCCTTAGAGGAAATGTCCTTGGAGGTGGACGAGCCGGACAAGGAGACGGATGACCCAGAGGGTGTCAGCGACAGTGGGGCCGGGGATCCGAGCCCCACACAAGATCCCCCAGAGGACGCCTGCGCTCCCACTGAACCACTTGCAGTGGTGGAAGCGGCGGCGGATGAGGAGATAGGCGCTCCCGCCATTCCCGTGCTGGCGGTGGCAGCGGCCGGGGACATGGAGGGTCTGGAGGAACCAAGGCCGCTAATCGTAAAGGAGGCCCGGGTGAGTCTCCGTAAACCCTGGCCAAAGTGGGGGGGCAAAGCAAAGTTTCACCGATGCTATTCGGGGTCCCGCGACCTAGATTGGGAGGAGTTTATGGGTCCCCCATCCCCTGCTTTTGATGAGTCGGGACGGGAAGAAGTGTTACCCCCCAAGTCCTATCTACAGACCCTTAAAGGGGCCATGGCCAGCATAGAGACCCGCCGCCATTACGGGGACAGTCCCAACCAATCTTCTAGTGAGACCCCTCCAAGTTGGAGCGATCAAGGGGAAGGAGACGGAGAGCGTGCTCTTAGCCCACCGATGGGGGCCCCCACTGGTTTTCTAGCCCCTCCTAAGATAAGCAAGGAGGAGGAGAAGTTTTTCTGGGTACTCCCCGGGGAAGCCAACCCTGATGTATTTAAGTCGGTGTCTCGAGTACAGCGCACCATCAATTTCCGGGTGTACCGCATGTGGGGATACTATATGCCCTACGCCCCCCTCTGGGTCTTTGAAAGAGTGGAAAGCATGCTGGAGGAGTGGGTGGTGGAAGACATTAAACGTAGGGAGAAAATGCCCCTCAATATCCTCAGTCACCCCGAGAGGGCCAGGCGGATGCAGGCTTGGCAGTATATCCGTAAGACGGAGAAGGAATGGTGGTGGGGTCGTACTATCATGAAGCACGCAGTGCACAGTTGTGGTAAACGGAACCCAGGGCCCCGACTGTTCAGCACTGAGGCATATCTGGAAGATGGCCGGATGGTGGAGAAGCCACATCCACGTTACTACACCTCCTATGAAGACGTGCAGCAACGCTTCACATATCTCGTGTGAGGGGGCTACAGTCAAGGGTGAATCCCTTTGAGTTTAAAAGTTGATGGTGAGTGACGGACTGCTCAGCCATCCCTCCCAAGAAGGGGAGAATCTGCTGTTGCGGGGTAAAGGCCCCGAAGTTTTGGCCCTAAATGAGAGTGTTGCAGCTACCGGCTGGAGCTGCCTAGTTGTGTGCACATACCCACCCGTTGGTGGAAGACTCCCTGCAGGTGCTGATCGCCTGGGGAGTAGGACTCCCTCAAGGAGGAAGGGGGAGGAGGAATCCGGAGGGATTTGTTTAATAAAGTTTTAAAGTCTGCCTTTGAGATACATTGTCTTGTGCTTTCTGAGTGTAAGTGTGATACTTCTTGGAGGGGCAAAGACTATTTGGGACTTATACCAAGACTTTGGGGGTGGTGGGAAAGGTAAAATTGTGTTTACTGTTTCTTTACCAGGTTTTACAGGTTCCTGCGCAGACGCCGCGAGGGACTGTGACGAAGTGATTTTGGTATAAGTAATGTCGGGTAAAATGTATATGTTTTGGTTAAAGGTATGTCAGCCGGGAGGTGACATTTTTCTTGTGGGGGGAGAATGTAGGGTTCCCCAAAATTTGGGTCCCCTAGGATGGTTGCCCCCAGGATAGACCCCAAGGGAGGGTAACACTCTAGTAGTGGGACACCTTGGGTGGTTTGGTACTATAAGGGTTAACTGGGATTTAGCTTCCCTGCAGTTCAATAGTTAGGCCACAGGGTGCACACAGTATATAAAGTTGTGCAGCCATGTGCCTTTAGGTCTTTCAGCCTGGGACCCCTCTTGGATAAGAGGTATACCACAGGTTAGCATTAGACAGTTAGAGAATTGTTATAGACCACTCTAGGAGTGGGAGACAGGTTATCTAGCTGGGTAGCGTGGCCCCGACAGGAGGTGTAATGGATTAAGATCCATCAGCACTCATAGCTGGAGTCAGGGTATAAAGTGCTAAGTGTAGGAGATTTGCCTAATCCAGGGGTATCTAAGTGGAAGTACCGGGGTGAGGTCTGCTGAGGGGGTGTCCGCTTGGCGGGAGTACCGGGAAGTGCCCTAGAGAGGGGCTTCTGGCGAGAAGTACCGGAGGGAACCCCTAAAGGGAATCATCTGGCGTGTAGTACTGCTAATATCTCGTGGAGAGAGGGTCTCTTAAGGAAAAGGGAGTATACCCTGACTGCCTCATTGCTCCTGTGTGTAACCTGCCTGTCTGATACATCTGTGACAATAAATAAGTTCCACTGGTTAAACATCCATCCAGTGTCCTGTCTCTGCATATCTGGAGGATCCACCAGCCTGGTAAGCAACTACCCCAGGGAGGGGGCAAGGTGCCAGGAGGGCTGGGAGTCCCCACACAGCAGTACAGTATTAAGGTCTCAGGAGGGGAGTTATAGTTCATTCTATCTCTATCCTGGGTGGAGGCACGCCAAAGTATAAAGTATCAGCTGTTCCCCAAAGTAAGCGGGGCTCAGGATCTCTGAAAGCGCCAAGTATAGTGATAGATCAGCAGGTAGTGCCACAATTAAAGATAAAGTGGGCTACATTTATATGAGGGAGGAATTCACTATGAATATTTTTTACCCCCTGTTTATCTTCCTGTGAAAGAACTAAACCCATTGTATTCTGCTGTGTAACCTGTACCTTTGCTCCTTTTTATGGACTGACTGGCTGTCCCCTGTCTAGTAACTTTGGGGGTATCCATACAGGCTGTGGCCCCTAGCAACAACGCGGCACATGAATAAAAGAAACACTTACATTGGTACCAGGAGAGGAGCATCAGGCTCTGGTATAGGAGGAGCTTCATGTTATGTCTTCTTGAACTTGCACCCAGCTTCTGGTAGCAATATCATATTTTCACAACTCCTACCCAACTGCTGCCCAACTCCTGCCCAGCCCATATACAGCGACATAATAAACGGAATTGTGCTCTCATGTGGGTGGAGTCGGCTAATGGTGTCGGGGCTGCTGCATAGAGTGGGCTGTAGCTGTGTGATAAAAGCATATACAGCTGTGTGTGTGTTTGCTCCAATGCAGTTAGACATATAGTAGTGCATAACTTGCCCTTTCTCATCCTCCCTCTCATATTACTTACCCCCCTATATTAACACAAACGTTATCATTTTAGATTTTAATGGCTTTTTTACTATACATTTTGTTAGCACCGCACTAATGTGTGGTTCTTGTAGCTCAATTCCAATACAGATGCACTGCATTTAGTGCCCTCTAGTGGTTGAAACTGTAGCAAACACCCCAGCTGTACCGGTGCAGGAATGGCTGCCCCCGGGGCTACACAGCGGGGTATTTATATAAACTATAGTAGGGTTTCTGTAGCAAACACCCCAGCTGTACCAGTGCAGGAATGGCTGCCCCCGGGGCTACACAGCGGGGTATTTATATAAACTATAGTAGGGTTTCTGTAGCAAACACCCCAGCTGTACCAGTGCAGGAACGGCTGCCCCCGGGGCTACACAGTGGGGTATTTATATAAACTATAGTAGGGTTTCTGTAGCAAACACCCCAGCTGTACCAGTGCAGGAATGGCTGCCCCCGGGGCTACACAGCAGGGTATTTATATAAACTATAGTAGGGTTTCTGTAGCAAACACCCCAGCTGTACCAGTGCAGGAACGGCTGCCCCCGGGGCTACACAGCGGGGTATTTATATAAACTATAGTAGGGTTTCTGTAGCAAACACCCCAGCTGTACCAGTGCAGGAATGGCTGCCCCCGGGGCTACACAGCGGGGTATTTATATAAACTATAGTAGGGTTTCTGTAGCAAACACCCCAGCTGTACCAGTGCAGGAATGGCTGCCCCCGGGGCTACACAGCGGGGTATTTATATAAACTATAGTAGGGTTTCTGTAGCAAACACCCCAGCTGTACCAGTGCAGGAATGGCTGCCCCCGGGGCTACACAGCGGGGTATTTATATAAACTATAGTAGGGTTTCTGTAGCAAACACCCCAGCTGTACCGGTGCAGGAATGGCTGCCCCAGGGGCTACACAGCGGGGTATTTATATAAACTATAGTAGGGTTTCTGTAGCAAACACCCCAGCTGTACCGGTGCAGGAATGGCTGCCCCAGGGGCTACACAGCGGGGTATTTATATAAACTATAGTAGGGTTTCTGTAGCAAACACCCCAGCTGTACCAGTGCAGGAATGGCTGCCCCCGGGGCTACACAGCGGGGTATTTATATAAACTATAGTAGGGTTTCTGTAGCAAACACCCCAGCTGTACCAGTGCAGGAATGGCTGCCCCCGGGGCTACACAGCGGGGTATTTATATAAACTATAGTAGGGTTTCTCTAGCAAACACCCCAGCTGTACCAGTGCAGGAATGGCTGCCCCCGGGGCTACACAGCGGGGTATTTATATAAACTATAGTAGGGTTTCTGTAGCAAACACCCCAGCTGTACCAGTGCAGGAATGGCTGCCCCGGGGCTACACAGCGGGGTATTTATATAAACTATAGTAGGGTTTCTGTAGCAAACACCCCAGCTGTACCAGTGCAGGAATGGCTGCCCCCGGGGCTACACAGCGGGGTATTTATATAAACTATAGTAGGGTTTCTGTAGCAAACACCCCAGCTGTACCAGTGCAGGAATGGCTGCCCCCGGGGCTACACAGCGGGGTATTTATATAAACTATAGTAGGGTTTCTGTAGCAAACACCCCAGCTGTACCAGTGCAGGAATGGCTGCCCCCGGGGCTACACAGCGGGGTATTTATATAAACTATAGTAGGGTTTCTGTAGCAAACACCCCAGCTGTACCAGTGCAGGAATGGCTGCCCCCGGGGCTACACAGCGGGGTATTTATATAAACTATAGTAGGGTTTCTGTAGCAAACACCCCAGCTGTACCAGTGCAGGAATGGCTGCCCCCGGGGCTACACAGCGGGGTATTTATATAAACTATAGTAGGGTTTCTGTAGCAAACACCCCAGCTGTACCAGTGAAGGAATGGCTGCCCCCGGGGCTACACAGCGGGGTATTTATATAAACTATAGTAGGGTTTCTGTAGCAAACACCCCAGCTGTACCAGTGCAGGAATGGCTGCCCCCGGGGCTACACAGCGGGGTATTTATATAAACTATAGTAGGGTTTCTGTAGCAAACACCCCAGCTGTACCAGTGCAGGAATGGCTGCCCCCGGGGCTACACAGCGGGGTATTTATATAAACTATAGTAGGGTTTCTGTAGCAAACACCCCAGCTGTACCAGTGCAGGAATGGCTGCCCCCGGGGCTACACAGCGGGGTATTTATATAAACTATAGTAGGGTTTCTGTAGCAAACACCCCAGCTGTACCAGTGCAGGAATGGCTGCCCCCGGGGCTACACAGCAGGGTATTTATATAAACTATAGTAGGGTTTCTGTAGCAAACACCCCAGCTGTACCAGTGCAGGAATGGCTGCCCCGGGGCTACACAGCGGGGTATTTATATAAACTATAGTAGGGTTTCTGTAGCAAACACCCCAGCTGTACCAGTGCAGGAATGGCTGCCCCGGGGCTACACAGCAGGGTATTTATATAAACTATAATAGGGTTTCTGTACTAAACACCCCAGCTGTACCAGTGCAGGAATGGCTGCCCCCGGGGCTACACAGCGGGGTATTTATATAAACTATAGTAGGGTTTCTGTAGCAAACACCCCAGCTGTACCAGTGCAGGAATGGCTGCCCCCGGGGCTACACAGCGGGGTATTTATATAAACTATAGTAGGGTTTCTGTAGCAAACACCCCAGCTGTACCAGTGCAGGAATGGCTGCCCCCGGGGCTACACAGCAGGGTATTTATATAAACTATAGTAGGGTTTCTGTAGCAAACACCCCAGCTGTACCAGTGCAGGAATGGCTGCCCCGGGGCTACACAGCAGGGTATTTATATAAACTATAGTAGGGTTTCTGTAGCAAACACCCCAGCTGTACCAGTGCAGGAATGGCTGCCCCCGGGGCTACACAGCAGGGTATTTATATAAACTATAATAGGGTTTCTGTACTAAACACCCCAGCTGTACCAGTGCAGGAATGGCTGCCCCCGGGGCTACACAGCGGGGTATTTATATAAACTATAGTAGGGTTTCTGTAGCAAACACCCCAGCTGTACCGGTGCAGGAATGGCTGCCCCCGGGGCTACACAGCGGGGTATTAATATAAACTATAGTAGGGTTTCTGTAGCAAACACCCCAGCTGTACCAGTGCAGGAATGGCTGCCCCCGGGGCTACACAGCGGGGTATTTATATAAACTATAATAGGGTTTCTGTAGCAAACACCCCAGCTGTACCGGTGCAGGAACGGCTGCCCCCGGGGCTACACAGCGGGGTATTTATATAAACTATAGTAGGGTTTCTCTAGCAAACACCCCAGCTGTACCGGTGCAGGAATGGCTGCCCCCGGGGCTACACAGCGGGGTATTTATATAAACTATAGTAGGGTTTCTGTAGCAAACACCCCAGCTGTACCAGTGCAGGAATGGCTGCCCCCGGGGCTACACAGCGGGGTATTTATATAAACTATAGTAGGGTTTCTGTTGCAAACACCCCAGCTGTACCAGTGCAGGAATGGCTGCCCCCGGGGCTACACAGTGGGGTATTTATATAAAGTATAATAGGGTTTCTGTAGCAAACACCCCAGCTGTACCAGTGCAGGAATGGCTGCCCCCGGGGCTACACAGCGGGGTATTTATATAAACTATAGTAGGGTTTCTGTAGCAAACACCCCAGCTGTACCAGTGCAGGAATGGCTGCCCCCGGGGCTACACAGCGGGGTATTTATATAAACTATAGTAGGGTTTCTGTAGCAAACACCCCAGCTGTACCAGTGCAGGAACGGCTGCCCCCGGGGCTACACAGCGGGGTATTTATATAAACTATAGTAGGGTTTCTGTAGCAAACACCCCAGCTGCACCAGTGCAGGAATGGCTGCCCCTGGGGCTACACAGCAGGGTATTTATATAAACTATAGTAGGGTTTCTGTAGCAAACACCCCAGCTGTACCAGTGCAGGAATGGCTGCCCCCGGGGCTACACAGCGGGGTATTTATATAAACTATAGTAGGGTTTCTGTAGCAAACACCCCAGCTGTACCAGTGCAGGAATGGCTGCCCCGGGGCTACACAGTGGGGTATTTATATAAACTATAATAGGGTTTCTGTAGCAAACACCCAGCTGTACCAGTGCAGGAATGGCTGCCCCCGGGGCTACACAGCGGGGTATTTATATAAACTATAGTAGGGTTTCTCTAGCAAACACCCCAGCTGTACCAGTGCAGGAATGGCTGCCCCCGGGGCTACACAGCGGGGTATTTATATAAACTATAGTAGGGTTTCTGTAGCAAACACCCCAGCTGTACCAGTGCAGGAATGGCTGCCCCCGGGGCTACACAGCAGGGTATTTATATAAACTATAGTAGGGTTTCTGTAGCAAACACCCCAGCTGTACCAGTGCAGGAATGGCTGCCCCCGGGGCTACACAGCGGGGTATTTATATAAACTATAGTAGGGTTTCTGTAGCAAACACCCCAGCTGTACCAGTGCAGGAATGGCTGCCCCCGGGGCTACACAGCGGGGTATTTATATAAACTATAGTAGGGTTTCTGTAGCAAACACCCCAGCTGTACCAGTGCAGGAATGGCTGCCCCCGGGGCTACACAGCGGGGTATTTATATAAACTATAGTAGGGTTTCTGTAGCAAACACCCCAGCTGTACCAGTGCAGGAATGGCTGCCCCCGGGGCTACACAGCGGGGTATTTATATAAACTATAGTAGGGTTTCTGTAGCAAACACCCCAGCTGTACCAGTGCAGGAATGGCTGCCCCCGGGGCTACACAGCGGGGTATTTATATAAACTATAGTAGGGTTTCTGTAGCAAACACCCCAGCTGTACCAGTGCAGGAATGGCTGCCCCCGGGGCTACACAGCGGGGTATTTATATAAACTATAGTAGGGTTTCTGTAGCAAACACCCCAGCTGTACCAGTGCAGGAATGGCTGCCCCCGGGGCTACACAGCGGGGGTATTTATATAAACTATAGTAGGGTTTCTGTAGCAAACACCCCAGCTGTACCAGTGCAGGAATGGCTGCCCCCGGGGCTACACAGCAGGGTATTTATATAAACTATAGTAGGGTTTCTGTAGCAAACACCCCAGCTGTACCAGTGCAGGAATGGCTGCCCCGGGGCTACACAGCGGGGTATTTATATAAACTATAGTAGGGTTTCTGTAGCAAACACCCCAGCTGTACCAGTGCAGGAATGGCTGCCCCGGGGCTACACAGCAGGGTATTTATATAAACTATAATAGGGTTTCTGTACTAAACACCCCAGCTGTACCAGTGCAGGAATGGCTGCCCCCGGGGCTACACAGCGGGGTATTTATATAAACTATAGTAGGGTTTCTGTAGCAAACACCCCAGCTGTACCAGTGCAGGAATGGCTGCCCCCGGGGCTACACAGCGGGGTATTTATATAAACTATAGTAGGGTTTCTGTAGCAAACACCCCAGCTGTACCAGTGCAGGAATGGCTGCCCCCGGGGCTACACAGCGGGGTATTTATATAAACTATAGTAGGGTTTCTGTAGCAAACACCCCAGCTGTACCAGTGCAGGAATGGCTGCCCCCGGGGCTACACAGCGGGGGTATTTATATAAACTATAGTAGGGTTTCTGTAGCAAACACCCCAGCTGTACCAGTGCAGGAATGGCTGCCCCCGGGGCTACACAGCAGGGTATTTATATAAACTATAGTAGGGTTTCTGTAGCAAACACCCCAGCTGTACCAGTGCAGGAATGGCTGCCCCGGGGCTACACAGCAGGGTATTTATATAAACTATAGTAGGGTTTCTGTAGCAAACACCCCAGCTGTACCAGTGCAGGAATGGCTGCCCCCGGGGCTACACAGCAGGGTATTTATATAAACTATGAGTAGGGTTTCTGTACTAAACACCCCAGCTGTACCAGTGCAGGAATGGCTGCCCCAGGGGCTACACAGCGGGGTATTTATATAAACTATAGTAGGGTTTCTGTAGCAAACACCCCAGCTGTACCAGTGCAGGAATGGCTGCCCCCGGGGCTACACAGCGGGGTATTTATATAAACTATAGTAGGGTTTCTCTAGCAAACACCCCAGCTGTACCAGTGCAGGAATGGCTGCCCCCAGGGCTACACAGCGGGGGTATTTATATAAACTATAGTAGGGTTTCTGTAGCAAACACCCCAGCTGTACCAGTGCAGGAATGGCTGCCCCCGGGGCTACACAGCGGGGTATTTATATAAACTATAGTAGGGTTTCTGTAGCAAACACCCCAGCTGTACCAGTGCAGGAATGGCTGCCCCCGGGGCTACACAGCGGGGTATTTATATAAACTATAGTAGGGTTTCTGTAGCAAACACCCCAGCTGTACCAGTGCAGGAATGGCTGCCCCCGGGGCTACACAGCGGGGTATTTATATAAACTATAGTAGGGTTTCTGTAGCAAACACCCCAGCTGTACCAGTGCAGGAATGGCTGCCCCCGGGGCTACACAGCAGGGTATTTATATAAACTATAGTAGGGTTTCTGTAGCAAACACCCCAGCTGTACCAGTGCAGGAATGGCTGCCCCCGGGCAACACAGCGGGGTATTTATATAAACTATAGTAGGGTTTCTGTAGCAAACACCCCAGCTGTACCGGTGCAGGAATGGCTGCCCCCGGGGCTACACAGCGGGGTATTATATAAACTATAGTAGGGTTTCTGTAGCAAACACCCCAGCTGTACCAGTGCAGGAATGGCTGCCCCCGGGGCTACACAGCGGGGTATTTATATAAACTATAGTAGGGTTTCTGTAGCAAACACCCCAGCTGTACCAGTGCAGGAACGGCTGCCCCCGGGGCTACACAGCGGGGTATTTATATAAACTATAGTAGGGTTTCTCTAGCAAACACCCCAGCTGTACCAGTGCAGGAATGGCTGCCCCCGGGGCTACACAGCGGGGTATTTATATAAACTATAGTAGGGTTTCTGTAGCAAACACCCCAGCTGTACCAGTGCAGGAATGGCTGCCCCCGGGGCTACACAGCGGGGTATTTATATAAACTATAGTAGGGTTTCTGTAGCAAACACCCCAGCTGTACCAGTGCAGGAATGGCTGCCCCCGGGGCTACACAGCGGGGTATTTATATAAACTATAGTAGGGTTTCTGTAGCAAACACCCCAGCTGTACCAGTGCAGGAATGGCTGCCCCCGGGGCTACACAGCGGGGTATTTATATAAACTATAGTAGGGTTTCTGTAGCAAACACCCCAGCTGTACCAGTGCAGGAATGGCTGCCCCCGGGGCTACACAGCGGGGTATTTATATAAACTATAGTAGGGTTTCTGTAGCAAACACCCCAGCTGTACCAGTGCAGGAATGGCTGCCCCGGGGCTACACAGCGGGGTATTTATATAAACTATAGTAGGGTTTCTGTAGCAAACACCCCAGCTGTACCAGTGCAGGAATGGCTGCCCCCGGGGCTACACAGCGGGGTATTTATATAAACTATAGTAGGGTTTCTGTAGCAAACACCCCAGCTGTACCAGTGCAGGAATGGCTGCCCCCGGGGCTACACAGCGGGGTATTTATATAAACTATAGTAGGGTTTCTGTAGCAAACACCCCAGCTGTACCAGTGCAGGAATGGCTGCCCCCGGGGCTACACAGCGGGGTATTTATATAAACTATAGTAGGGTTTCTGTAGCAAACACCCCAGCTGTACCAGTGCAGGAATGGCTGCCCCCGGGGCTACACAGCGGGGTATTTATATAAACTATAGTAGGGTTTCTGTAGCAAACACCCCAGCTGTACCAGTGCAGGAATGGCTGCCCCCGGGGCTACACAGCGGGGTATTTATATAAACTATAGTAGGGTTTCTGTAGCAAACACCCCAGCTGTACCAGTGCAGGAATGGCTGCCCCCGGGGCTACACAGCGGGGTATTTATATAAACTATAGTAGGGTTTCTGTAGCAAACACCCCAGCTGTACCAGTGCAGGAATGGCTGCCCCCGGGGCTACACAGCGGGGTATTTATATAAACTATAGTAGGGTTTCTGTAGCAAACACCCCAGCTGTACCAGTGCAGGAATGGCTGCCCCCGGGGCTACACAGCGGGGTATTTATATAAACTATAGTAGGGTTTCTGTAGCAAACACCCCAGCTGTACCAGTGCAGGAATGGCTGCCCCCGGGGCTACACAGCGGGGTATTTATATAAACTATAGTAGGGTTTCTGTAGCAAACACCCCAGCTGTACCAGTGCAGGAATGGCTGCCCCCGGGGCTACACAGCGGGGTATTTATATAAACTATAGTAGGGTTTCTGTAGCAAACACCCCAGCTGTACCAGTGCAGGAATGGCTGCCCCCGGGGCTACACAGCGGGGTATTTATATAAACTATAGTAGGGTTTCTGTAGCAAACACCCCAGCTGTACCAGTGCAGGAATGGCTGCCCCCGGGGCTACACAGCGGGGTATTTATATAAACTATAGTAGGGTTTCTGTAGCAAACACCCCAGCTGTACCAGTGCAGGAATGGCTGCCCCCGGGGCTACACAGCGGGGTATTTATATAAACTATAGTAGGGTTTCTGTAGCAAACACCCCAGCTGTACCAGTGCAGGAATGGCTGCCCCCGGGGCTACACAGCGGGGTATTTATATAAACTATAGTAGGGTTTCTGTAGCAAACACCCCAGCTGTACCAGTGCAGGAATGGCTGCCCCCGGGGCTACACAGCGGGGTATTTATATAAACTATAGTAGGGTTTCTGTAGCAAACACCCCAGCTGTACCAGTGCAGGAATGGCTGCCCCCGGGGCTACACAGCGGGGTATTTATATAAACTATAGTAGGGTTTCTGTAGCAAACACCCCAGCTGTACCAGTGCAGGAATGGCTGCCCCCGGGGCTACACAGCGGGGTATTTATATAAACTATAGTAGGGTTTCTGTAGCAAACACCCCAGCTGTACCAGTGCAGGAATGGCTGCCCCCGGGGCTACACAGCGGGGTATTTATATAAACTATAGTAGGGTTTCTGTAGCAAACACCCCAGCTGTACCAGTGCAGGAATGGCTGCCCCCGGGGCTACACAGCGGGGTATTTATATAAACTATAGTAGGGTTTCTGTAGCAAACACCCCAGCTGTACCAGTGCAGGAATGGCTGCCCCCGGGGCTACACAGCGGGGTATTTATATAAACTATAGTAGGGTTTCTGTAGCAAACACCCCAGCTGTACCAGTGCAGGAATGGCTGCCCCCGGGGCTACACAGCGGGGTATTTATATAAACTATAGTAGGGTTTCTGTAGCAAACACCCCAGCTGTACCAGTGCAGGAATGGCTGCCCCCGGGGCTACACAGCGGGGTATTTATATAAACTATAGTAGGGTTTCTGTAGCAAACACCCCAGCTGTACCAGTGCAGGAATGGCTGCCCCCGGGGCTACACAGCGGGGTATTTATATAAACTATAGTAGGGTTTCTGTAGCAAACACCCCAGCTGTACCAGTGCAGGAATGGCTGCCCCCGGGGCTACACAGCGGGGTATTTATATAAACTATAGTAGGGTTTCTGTAGCAAACACCCCAGCTGTACCAGTGCAGGAATGGCTGCCCCCGGGGCTACACAGCGGGGTATTTATATAAACTATAGTAGGGTTTCTGTAGCAAACACCCCAGCTGTACCAGTGCAGGAATGGCTGCCCCCGGGGCTACACAGCGGGGTATTTATATAAACTATAGTAGGGTTTCTGTAGCAAACACCCCAGCTGTACCAGTGCAGGAATGGCTGCCCCCGGGGCTACACAGCGGGGTATTTATATAAACTATAGTAGGGTTTCTGTAGCAAACACCCCAGCTGTACCAGTGCAGGAATGGCTGCCCCCGGGGCTACACAGCGGGGTATTTATATAAACTATAGTAGGGTTTCTGTAGCAAACACCCCAGCTGTACCAGTGCAGGAATGGCTGCCCCCGGGGCTACACAGCGGGGTATTTATATAAACTATAGTAGGGTTTCTGTAGCAAACACCCCAGCTGTACCAGTGCAGGAATGGCTGCCCCCGGGGCTACACAGCGGGGTATTTATATAAACTATAGTAGGGTTTCTGTAGCAAACACCCCAGCTGTACCAGTGCAGGAATGGCTGCCCCCGGGGCTACACAGCGGGGTATTTATATAAACTATAGTAGGGTTTCTGTAGCAAACACCCCAGCTGTACCAGTGCAGGAATGGCTGCCCCCGGGGCTACACAGCGGGGTATTTATATAAACTATAGTAGGGTTTCTGTAGCAAACACCCCAGCTGTACCAGTGCAGGAATGGCTGCCCCCGGGGCTACACAGCGGGGGTATTTATATAAACTATAGTAGGGTTTCTGTAGCAAACACCCCAGCTGTACCAGTGCAGGAATGGCTGCCCCCGGGGCTACACAGCGGGGTATTTATATAAACTATAGTAGGGTTTCTGTAGCAAACACCCCAGCTGTACCAGTGCAGGAATGGCTGCCCCCGGGGCTACACAGCGGGGTATTTATATAAACTATAGTAGGGTTTCTGTAGCAAACACCCCAGCTGTACCAGTGCAGGAATGGCTGCCCCCGGGGCTACACAGCGGGGTATTTATATAAACTATAGTAGGGTTTCTGTAGCAAACACCCCAGCTGTACCAGTGCAGGAATGGCTGCCCCCGGGGCTACACAGCGGGGTATTTATATAAACTATAGTAGGGTTTCTGTAGCAAACACCCCAGCTGTACCAGTGCAGGAATGGCTGCCCCCGGGGCTACACAGCGGGGTATTTATATAAACTATAGTAGGGTTTCTGTAGCAAACACCCCAGCTGTACCAGTGCAGGAATGGCTGCCCCCGGGGCTACACAGCGGGGTATTTATATAAACTATAGTAGGGTTTCTGTAGCAAACACCCCAGCTGTACCAGTGCAGGAATGGCTGCCCCCGGGGCTACACAGCGGGGTATTTATATAAACTATAGTAGGGTTTCTGTAGCAAACACCCCAGCTGTACCAGTGCAGGAATGGCTGCCCCCGGGGCTACACAGCGGGGTATTTATATAAACTATAGTAGGGTTTCTGTAGCAAACACCCCAGCTGTACCAGTGCAGGAATGGCTGCCCCCGGGGCTACACAGCGGGGTATTTATATAAACTATAGTAGGGTTTCTGTAGCAAACACCCCAGCTGTACCAGTGCAGGAATGGCTGCCCCCGGGGCTACACAGCGGGGTATTTATATAAACTATAGTAGGGTTTCTGTAGCAAACACCCCAGCTGTACCAGTGCAGGAATGGCTGCCCCCGGGGCTACACAGCGGGGTATTTATATAAACTATAGTAGGGTTTCTGTAGCAAACACCCCAGCTGTACCAGTGCAGGAATGGCTGCCCCCGGGGCTACACAGCGGGGTATTTATATAAACTATAGTAGGGTTTCTGTAGCAAACACCCCAGCTGTACCAGTGCAGGAATGGCTGCCCCCGGGGCTACACAGCGGGGTATTTATATAAACTATAGTAGGGTTTCTGTAGCAAACACCCCAGCTGTACCAGTGCAGGAATGGCTGCCCCCGGGGCTACACAGCGGGGTATTTATATAAACTATAGTAGGGTTTCTGTAGCAAACACCCCAGCTGTACCAGTGCAGGAATGGCTGCCCCCGGGGCTACACAGCGGGGTATTTATATAAACTATAGTAGGGTTTCTGTAGCAAACACCCCAGCTGTACCAGTGCAGGAATGGCTGCCCCCGGGGCTACACAGCGGGGTATTTATATAAACTATAGTAGGGTTTCTGTAGCAAACACCCCAGCTGTACCAGTGCAGGAATGGCTGCCCCCGGGGCTACACAGCGGGGTATTTATATAAACTATAGTAGGGTTTCTGTAGCAAACACCCCAGCTGTACCAGTGCAGGAATGGCTGCCCCCGGGGCTACACAGCGGGGTATTTATATAAACTATAGTAGGGTTTCTGTAGCAAACACCCCAGCTGTACCAGTGCAGGAATGGCTGCCCCCGGGGCTACACAGCGGGGTATTTATATAAACTATAGTAGGGTTTCTGTAGCAAACACCCCAGCTGTACCAGTGCAGGAATGGCTGCCCCCGGGGCTACACAGCGGGGTATTTATATAAACTATAGTAGGGTTTCTGTAGCAAACACCCCAGCTGTACCAGTGCAGGAATGGCTGCCCCCGGGGCTACACAGCGGGGTATTTATATAAACTATAGTAGGGTTTCTGTAGCAAACACCCCAGCTGTACCAGTGCAGGAATGGCTGCCCCCGGGGCTACACAGCGGGGTATTTATATAAACTATAGTAGGGTTTCTGTAGCAAACACCCCAGCTGTACCAGTGCAGGAATGGCTGCCCCCGGGGCTACACAGCGGGGTATTTATATAAACTATAGTAGGGTTTCTGTAGCAAACACCCCAGCTGTACCAGTGCAGGAATGGCTGCCCCCGGGGCTACACAGCGGGGTATTTATATAAACTATAGTAGGGTTTCTGTAGCAAACACCCCAGCTGTACCAGTGCAGGAATGGCTGCCCCCGGGGCTACACAGCGGGGTATTTATATAAACTATAGTAGGGTTTCTGTAGCAAACACCCCAGCTGTACCAGTGCAGGAATGGCTGCCCCCGGGGCTACACAGCGGGGTATTTATATAAACTATAGTAGGGTTTCTGTAGCAAACACCCCAGCTGTACCAGTGCAGGAATGGCTGCCCCCGGGGCTACACAGCGGGGTATTTATATAAACTATAGTAGGGTTTCTGTAGCAAACACCCCAGCTGTACCAGTGCAGGAATGGCTGCCCCCGGGGCTACACAGCGGGGTATTTATATAAACTATAGTAGGGTTTCTGTAGCAAACACCCCAGCTGTACCAGTGCAGGAATGGCTGCCCCCGGGGCTACACAGCGGGGTATTTATATAAACTATAGTAGGGTTTCTGTAGCAAACACCCCAGCTGTACCAGTGCAGGAATGGCTGCCCCCGGGGCTACACAGCGGGGTATTTATATAAACTATAGTAGGGTTTCTGTAGCAAACACCCCAGCTGTACCAGTGCAGGAATGGCTGCCCCCGGGGCTACACAGCGGGGTATTTATATAAACTATAGTAGGGTTTCTGTAGCAAACACCCCAGCTGTACCAGTGCAGGAATGGCTGCCCCCGGGGCTACACAGCGGGGTATTTATATAAACTATAGTAGGGTTTCTGTAGCAAACACCCCAGCTGTACCAGTGCAGGAATGGCTGCCCCCGGGGCTACACAGCGGGGTATTTATATAAACTATAGTAGGGTTTCTGTAGCAAACACCCCAGCTGTACCAGTGCAGGAATGGCTGCCCCCGGGGCTACACAGCGGGGTATTTATATAAACTATAGTAGGGTTTCTGTAGCAAACACCCCAGCTGTACCAGTGCAGGAATGGCTGCCCCCGGGGCTACACAGCGGGGTATTTATATAAACTATAGTAGGGTTTCTGTAGCAAACACCCCAGCTGTACCAGTGCAGGAATGGCTGCCCCCGGGGCTACACAGCGGGGTATTTATATAAACTATAGTAGGGTTTCTGTAGCAAACACCCCAGCTGTACCAGTGCAGGAATGGCTGCCCCCGGGGCTACACAGCGGGGTATTTATATAAACTATAGTAGGGTTTCTGTAGCAAACACCCCAGCTGTACCAGTGCAGGAATGGCTGCCCCCGGGGCTACACAGCGGGGTATTTATATAAACTATAGTAGGGTTTCTGTAGCAAACACCCCAGCTGTACCAGTGCAGGAATGGCTGCCCCCGGGGCTACACAGCGGGGTATTTATATAAACTATAGTAGGGTTTCTGTAGCAAACACCCCAGCTGTACCAGTGCAGGAATGGCTGCCCCCGGGGCTACACAGCGGGGTATTTATATAAACTATAGTAGGGTTTCTGTAGCAAACACCCCAGCTGTACCAGTGCAGGAATGGCTGCCCCCGGGGCTACACAGCGGGGTATTTATATAAACTATAGTAGGGTTTCTGTAGCAAACACCCCAGCTGTACCAGTGCAGGAATGGCTGCCCCCGGGGCTACACAGCGGGGTATTTATATAAACTATAGTAGGGTTTCTGTAGCAAACACCCCAGCTGTACCAGTGCAGGAATGGCTGCCCCCGGGGCTACACAGCGGGGTATTTATATAAACTATAGTAGGGTTTCTGTAGCAAACACCCCAGCTGTACCAGTGCAGGAATGGCTGCCCCCGGGGCTACACAGCGGGGTATTTATATAAACTATAGTAGGGTTTCTGTAGCAAACACCCCAGCTGTACCAGTGCAGGAATGGCTGCCCCCGGGGCTACACAGCGGGGTATTTATATAAACTATAGTAGGGTTTCTGTAGCAAACACCCCAGCTGTACCAGTGCAGGAATGGCTGCCCCCGGGGCTACACAGCGGGGTATTTATATAAACTATAGTAGGGTTTCTGTAGCAAACACCCCAGCTGTACCAGTGCAGGAATGGCTGCCCCCGGGGCTACACAGCGGGGTATTTATATAAACTATAGTAGGGTTTCTGTAGCAAACACCCCAGCTGTACCAGTGCAGGAATGGCTGCCCCCGGGGCTACACAGCGGGGTATTTATATAAACTATAGTAGGGTTTCTGTAGCAAACACCCCAGCTGTACCAGTGCAGGAATGGCTGCCCCCGGGGCTACACAGCGGGGTATTTATATAAACTATAGTAGGGTTTCTGTAGCAAACACCCCAGCTGTACCAGTGCAGGAATGGCTGCCCCCGGGGCTACACAGCGGGGTATTTATATAAACTATAGTAGGGTTTCTGTAGCAAACACCCCAGCTGTACCAGTGCAGGAATGGCTGCCCCCGGGGCTACACAGCGGGGTATTTATATAAACTATAGTAGGGTTTCTGTAGCAAACACCCCAGCTGTACCAGTGCAGGAATGGCTGCCCCCGGGGCTACACAGCGGGGTATTTATATAAACTATAGTAGGGTTTCTGTAGC
This sequence comes from Xenopus tropicalis, assembly GCF_000004195.4. NCBI lineage: Eukaryota > Metazoa > Chordata > Amphibia > Anura > Pipidae > Xenopus > Xenopus tropicalis. The sequence continues at coordinate 136,504,865 of NC_030684.2, read as the reverse complement.
AAACACCCCAGCTGTACCAGTGCAGGAATGGCTGCCCCCGGGGCTACACAGCGGGGTATTTATATAAACTATAGTAGGGTTTCTGTAGCAAACACCCCAGCTGTACCAGTGCAGGAATGGCTGCCCCCGGGGCTACACAGCGGGGTATTTATATAAACTATAGTAGGGTTTCTGTAGCAAACACCCCAGCTGTACCAGTGCAGGAATGGCTGCCCCCGGGGCTACACAGCGGGGTATTTATATAAACTATAGTAGGGTTTCTGTAGCAAACACCCCAGCTGTACCAGTGCAGGAATGGCTGCCCCCGGGGCTACACAGCGGGGTATTTATATAAACTATAGTAGGGTTTCTGTAGCAAACACCCCAGCTGTACCAGTGCAGGAATGGCTGCCCCCGGGGCTACACAGCGGGGTATTTATATAAACTATAGTAGGGTTTCTGTAGCAAACACCCCAGCTGTACCAGTGCAGGAATGGCTGCCCCCGGGGCTACACAGCGGGGTATTTATATAAACTATAGTAGGGTTTCTGTAGCAAACACCCCAGCTGTACCAGTGCAGGAATGGCTGCCCCCGGGGCTACACAGCGGGGTATTTATATAAACTATAGTAGGGTTTCTGTAGCAAACACCCCAGCTGTACCAGTGCAGGAATGGCTGCCCCCGGGGCTACACAGCGGGGTATTTATATAAACTATAGTAGGGTTTCTGTAGCAAACACCCCAGCTGTACCAGTGCAGGAATGGCTGCCCCCGGGGCTACACAGCGGGGTATTTATATAAACTATAGTAGGGTTTCTGTAGCAAACACCCCAGCTGTACCAGTGCAGGAATGGCTGCCCCCGGGGCTACACAGCGGGGTATTTATATAAACTATAGTAGGGTTTCTGTAGCAAACACCCCAGCTGTACCAGTGCAGGAATGGCTGCCCCCGGGGCTACACAGCGGGGTATTTATATAAACTATAGTAGGGTTTCTGTAGCAAACACCCCAGCTGTACCAGTGCAGGAATGGCTGCCCCCGGGGCTACACAGCGGGGTATTTATATAAACTATAGTAGGGTTTCTGTAGCAAACACCCCAGCTGTACCAGTGCAGGAATGGCTGCCCCCGGGGCTACACAGCGGGGTATTTATATAAACTATAGTAGGGTTTCTGTAGCAAACACCCCAGCTGTACCAGTGCAGGAATGGCTGCCCCCGGGGCTACACAGCGGGGTATTTATATAAACTATAGTAGGGTTTCTGTAGCAAACACCCCAGCTGTACCAGTGCAGGAATGGCTGCCCCCGGGGCTACACAGCGGGGTATTTATATAAACTATAGTAGGGTTTCTGTAGCAAACACCCCAGCTGTACCAGTGCAGGAATGGCTGCCCCCGGGGCTACACAGCGGGGTATTTATATAAACTATAGTAGGGTTTCTGTAGCAAACACCCCAGCTGTACCAGTGCAGGAATGGCTGCCCCCGGGGCTACACAGCGGGGTATTTATATAAACTATAGTAGGGTTTCTGTAGCAAACACCCCAGCTGTACCAGTGCAGGAATGGCTGCCCCCGGGGCTACACAGCGGGGTATTTATATAAACTATAGTAGGGTTTCTGTAGCAAACACCCCAGCTGTACCAGTGCAGGAATGGCTGCCCCCGGGGCTACACAGCGGGGTATTTATATAAACTATAGTAGGGTTTCTGTAGCAAACACCCCAGCTGTACCAGTGCAGGAATGGCTGCCCCCGGGGCTACACAGCGGGGTATTTATATAAACTATAGTAGGGTTTCTGTAGCAAACACCCCAGCTGTACCAGTGCAGGAATGGCTGCCCCCGGGGCTACACAGCGGGGTATTTATATAAACTATAGTAGGGTTTCTGTAGCAAACACCCCAGCTGTACCAGTGCAGGAATGGCTGCCCCCGGGGCTACACAGCGGGGTATTTATATAAACTATAGTAGGGTTTCTGTAGCAAACACCCCAGCTGTACCAGTGCAGGAATGGCTGCCCCCGGGGCTACACAGCGGGGTATTTATATAAACTATAGTAGGGTTTCTGTAGCAAACACCCCAGCTGTACCAGTGCAGGAATGGCTGCCCCCGGGGCTACACAGCGGGGTATTTATATAAACTATAGTAGGGTTTCTGTAGCAAACACCCCAGCTGTACCAGTGCAGGAATGGCTGCCCCCGGGGCTACACAGCGGGGTATTTATATAAACTATAGTAGGGTTTCTGTAGCAAACACCCCAGCTGTACCAGTGCAGGAATGGCTGCCCCCGGGGCTACACAGCGGGGTATTTATATAAACTATAGTAGGGTTTCTGTAGCAAACACCCCAGCTGTACCAGTGCAGGAATGGCTGCCCCCGGGGCTACACAGCGGGGTATTTATATAAACTATAGTAGGGTTTCTGTAGCAAACACCCCAGCTGTACCAGTGCAGGAATGGCTGCCCCCGGGGCTACACAGCGGGGTATTTATATAAACTATAGTAGGGTTTCTGTAGCAAACACCCCAGCTGTACCAGTGCAGGAATGGCTGCCCCCGGGGCTACACAGCGGGGTATTTATATAAACTATAGTAGGGTTTCTGTAGCAAACACCCCAGCTGTACCAGTGCAGGAATGGCTGCCCCCGGGGCTACACAGCGGGGTATTTATATAAACTATAGTAGGGTTTCTGTAGCAAACACCCCAGCTGTACCAGTGCAGGAATGGCTGCCCCCGGGGCTACACAGCGGGGTATTTATATAAACTATAGTAGGGTTTCTGTAGCAAACACCCCAGCTGTACCAGTGCAGGAATGGCTGCCCCCGGGGCTACACAGCGGGGTATTTATATAAACTATAGTAGGGTTTCTGTAGCAAACACCCCAGCTGTACCAGTGCAGGAATGGCTGCCCCCGGGGCTACACAGCGGGGTATTTATATAAACTATAGTAGGGTTTCTGTAGCAAACACCCCAGCTGTACCAGTGCAGGAATGGCTGCCCCCGGGGCTACACAGCGGGGTATTTATATAAACTATAGTAGGGTTTCTGTAGCAAACACCCCAGCTGTACCAGTGCAGGAATGGCTGCCCCCGGGGCTACACAGCGGGGTATTTATATAAACTATAGTAGGGTTTCTGTAGCAAACACCCCAGCTGTACCAGTGCAGGAATGGCTGCCCCCGGGGCTACACAGCGGGGTATTTATATAAACTATAGTAGGGTTTCTGTAGCAAACACCCCAGCTGTACCAGTGCAGGAATGGCTGCCCCCGGGGCTACACAGCGGGGTATTTATATAAACTATAGTAGGGTTTCTGTAGCAAACACCCCAGCTGTACCAGTGCAGGAATGGCTGCCCCCGGGGCTACACAGCGGGGTATTTATATAAACTATAGTAGGGTTTCTGTAGCAAACACCCCAGCTGTACCAGTGCAGGAATGGCTGCCCCCGGGGCTACACAGCGGGGTATTTATATAAACTATAGTAGGGTTTCTGTAGCAAACACCCCAGCTGTACCAGTGCAGGAATGGCTGCCCCCGGGGCTACACAGCGGGGTATTTATATAAACTATAGTAGGGTTTCTGTAGCAAACACCCCAGCTGTACCAGTGCAGGAATGGCTGCCCCCGGGGCTACACAGCGGGGTATTTATATAAACTATAGTAGGGTTTCTGTAGCAAACACCCCAGCTGTACCAGTGCAGGAATGGCTGCCCCCGGGGCTACACAGCGGGGTATTTATATAAACTATAGTAGGGTTTCTGTAGCAAACACCCCAGCTGTACCAGTGCAGGAATGGCTGCCCCCGGGGCTACACAGCGGGGTATTTATATAAACTATAGTAGGGTTTCTGTAGCAAACACCCCAGCTGTACCAGTGCAGGAATGGCTGCCCCCGGGGCTACACAGCGGGGTATTTATATAAACTATAGTAGGGTTTCTGTAGCAAACACCCCAGCTGTACCAGTGCAGGAATGGCTGCCCCCGGGGCTACACAGCGGGGTATTTATATAAACTATAGTAGGGTTTCTGTAGCAAACACCCCAGCTGTACCAGTGCAGGAATGGCTGCCCCCGGGGCTACACAGCGGGGTATTTATATAAACTATAGTAGGGTTTCTGTAGCAAACACCCCAGCTGTACCAGTGCAGGAATGGCTGCCCCCGGGGCTACACAGCGGGGTATTTATATAAACTATAGTAGGGTTTCTGTAGCAAACACCCCAGCTGTACCAGTGCAGGAATGGCTGCCCCCGGGGCTACACAGCGGGGTATTTATATAAACTATAGTAGGGTTTCTGTAGCAAACACCCCAGCTGTACCAGTGCAGGAATGGCTGCCCCCGGGGCTACACAGCGGGGTATTTATATAAACTATAGTAGGGTTTCTGTAGCAAACACCCCAGCTGTACCAGTGCAGGAATGGCTGCCCCCGGGGCTACACAGCGGGGTATTTATATAAACTATAGTAGGGTTTCTGTAGCAAACACCCCAGCTGTACCAGTGCAGGAATGGCTGCCCCCGGGGCTACACAGCGGGGTATTTATATAAACTATAGTAGGGTTTCTGTAGCAAACACCCCAGCTGTACCAGTGCAGGAATGGCTGCCCCCGGGGCTACACAGCGGGGTATTTATATAAACTATAGTAGGGTTTCTGTAGCAAACACCCCAGCTGTACCAGTGCAGGAATGGCTGCCCCCGGGGCTACACAGCGGGGTATTTATATAAACTATAGTAGGGTTTCTGTAGCAAACACCCCAGCTGTACCAGTGCAGGAATGGCTGCCCCCGGGGCTACACAGCGGGGTATTTATATAAACTATAGTAGGGTTTCTGTAGCAAACACCCCAGCTGTACCAGTGCAGGAATGGCTGCCCCCGGGGCTACACAGCGGGGTATTTATATAAACTATAGTAGGGTTTCTGTAGCAAACACCCCAGCTGTACCAGTGCAGGAATGGCTGCCCCCGGGGCTACACAGCGGGGTATTTATATAAACTATAGTAGGGTTTCTGTAGCAAACACCCCAGCTGTACCAGTGCAGGAATGGCTGCCCCCGGGGCTACACAGCGGGGTATTTATATAAACTATAGTAGGGTTTCTGTAGCAAACACCCCAGCTGTACCAGTGCAGGAATGGCTGCCCCCGGGGCTACACAGCGGGGTATTTATATAAACTATAGTAGGGTTTCTGTAGCAAACACCCCAGCTGTACCAGTGCAGGAATGGCTGCCCCCGGGGCTACACAGCGGGGTATTTATATAAACTATAGTAGGGTTTCTGTAGCAAACACCCCAGCTGTACCAGTGCAGGAATGGCTGCCCCCGGGGCTACACAGCGGGGTATTTATATAAACTATAGTAGGGTTTCTGTAGCAAACACCCCAGCTGTACCAGTGCAGGAATGGCTGCCCCCGGGGCTACACAGCGGGGTATTTATATAAACTATAGTAGGGTTTCTGTAGCAAACACCCCAGCTGTACCAGTGCAGGAATGGCTGCCCCCGGGGCTACACAGCGGGGTATTTATATAAACTATAGTAGGGTTTCTGTAGCAAACACCCCAGCTGTACCAGTGCAGGAATGGCTGCCCCCGGGGCTACACAGCGGGGTATTTATATAAACTATAGTAGGGTTTCTGTAGCAAACACCCCAGCTGTACCAGTGCAGGAATGGCTGCCCCCGGGGCTACACAGCGGGGTATTTATATAAACTATAGTAGGGTTTCTGTAGCAAACACCCCAGCTGTACCAGTGCAGGAATGGCTGCCCCCGGGGCTACACAGCGGGGTATTTATATAAACTATAGTAGGGTTTCTGTAGCAAACACCCCAGCTGTACCAGTGCAGGAATGGCTGCCCCCGGGGCTACACAGCGGGGTATTTATATAAACTATAGTAGGGTTTCTGTAGCAAACACCCCAGCTGTACCAGTGCAGGAATGGCTGCCCCCGGGGCTACACAGCGGGGTATTTATATAAACTATAGTAGGGTTTCTGTAGCAAACACCCCAGCTGTACCAGTGCAGGAATGGCTGCCCCCGGGGCTACACAGCGGGGTATTTATATAAACTATAGTAGGGTTTCTGTAGCAAACACCCCAGCTGTACCAGTGCAGGAATGGCTGCCCCCGGGGCTACACAGCGGGGTATTTATATAAACTATAGTAGGGTTTCTGTAGCAAACACCCCAGCTGTACCAGTGCAGGAATGGCTGCCCCCGGGGCTACACAGCGGGGTATTTATATAAACTATAGTAGGGTTTCTGTAGCAAACACCCCAGCTGTACCAGTGCAGGAATGGCTGCCCCCGGGGCTACACAGCGGGGTATTTATATAAACTATAGTAGGGTTTCTGTAGCAAACACCCCAGCTGTACCAGTGCAGGAATGGCTGCCCCCGGGGCTACACAGCGGGGTATTTATATAAACTATAGTAGGGTTTCTGTAGCAAACACCCCAGCTGTACCAGTGCAGGAATGGCTGCCCCCGGGGCTACACAGCGGGGTATTTATATAAACTATAGTAGGGTTTCTGTAGCAAACACCCCAGCTGTACCAGTGCAGGAATGGCTGCCCCCGGGGCTACACAGCGGGGTATTTATATAAACTATAGTAGGGTTTCTGTAGCAAACACCCCAGCTGTACCAGTGCAGGAATGGCTGCCCCCGGGGCTACACAGCGGGGTATTTATATAAACTATAGTAGGGTTTCTGTAGCAAACACCCCAGCTGTACCAGTGCAGGAATGGCTGCCCCCGGGGCTACACAGCGGGGTATTTATATAAACTATAGTAGGGTTTCTGTAGCAAACACCCCAGCTGTACCAGTGCAGGAATGGCTGCCCCCGGGGCTACACAGCGGGGTATTTATATAAACTATAGTAGGGTTTCTGTAGCAAACACCCCAGCTGTACCAGTGCAGGAATGGCTGCCCCCGGGGCTACACAGCGGGGTATTTATATAAACTATAGTAGGGTTTCTGTAGCAAACACCCCAGCTGTACCAGTGCAGGAATGGCTGCCCCCGGGGCTACACAGCGGGGTATTTATATAAACTATAGTAGGGTTTCTGTAGCAAACACCCCAGCTGTACCAGTGCAGGAATGGCTGCCCCCGGGGCTACACAGCGGGGTATTTATATAAACTATAGTAGGGTTTCTGTAGCAAACACCCCAGCTGTACCAGTGCAGGAATGGCTGCCCCCGGGGCTACACAGCAGGGTATTTATATAAACTATAGTAGGGTTTCTGTAGCAAACACCCCAGCTGTACCAGTGCAGGAATGGCTGCCCCCGGGGCTACACAGCGGGGTATTTATATAAACTATAGTAGGGTTTCTGTAGCAAACACCCCAGCTGTACCAGTGCAGGAATGGCTGCCCCCGGGGCTACACAGCGGGGTATTTATATAAACTATAGTAGGGTTTCTGTAGCAAACACCCCAGCTGTACCAGTGCAGGAATGGCTGCCCCCGGGGCTACACAGCGGGGTATTTATATAAACTATAGTAGGGTTTCTGTAGCAAACACCCCAGCTGTACCAGTGCAGGAATGGCTGCCCCCGGGGCTACACAGCGGGGTATTTATATAAACTATAGTAGGGTTTCTGTAGCAAACACCCCAGCTGTACCAGTGCAGGAATGGCTGCCCCCGGGGCTACACAGCGGGGTATTTATATAAACTATAGTAGGGTTTCTGTAGCAAACACCCCAGCTGTACCAGTGCAGGAATGGCTGCCCCCGGGGCTACACAGCGGGGTATTTATATAAACTATAGTAGGGTTTCTGTAGCAAACACCCCAGCTGTACCAGTGCAGGAATGGCTGCCCCGGGGCTACACAGCGGGGGTATTTATATAAACTATAGTAGGGTTTCTGTAGCAAACACCCCAGCTGTACCAGTGCAGGAATGGCTGCCCCCGGGGCTACACAGCGGGGTATTTATATAAACTATAGTAGGGTTTCTGTAGCAAACACCCCAGCTGTACCAGTGCAGGAATGGCTGCCCCCGGGGCTACACAGCGGGGTATTTATATAAACTATAGTAGGGTTTCTGTAGCAAACACCCCAGCTGTACCAGTGCAGGAATGGCTGCCCCCGGGGCTACACAGCGGGGTATTTATATAAACTATAGTAGGGTTTCTGTAGCAAACACCCCAGCTGTACCAGTGCAGGAATGGCTGCCCCGGGGCTACACAGCGGGGTATTTATATAAACTATAGTAGGGTTTCTGTAGCAAACACCCCAGCTGTACCAGTGCAGGAATGGCTTGCCCCCGGGGCTACACAGCGGGGTATTTATATAAACTATAGTAGGGTTTCTGTAGCAAACACCCCCAGCTGTACCAGTGCAGGAATGGCTGCCCCCGGGGCTACACAGCGGGGTATTTATATAAACTATAGTAGGGTTTCTGTAGCAAACACCCCAGCTGTACCAGTGCAGGAATGGCTGCCCCGGGGCTACACAGCGGGGTATTTATATAAACTATAGTAGGGTTCTGTAGCAAACACCCCAGCTGTACCAGTGCAGGAATGGCTGCCCCAGGGCTACACAGCGGGTGTATTTATATAAACTATAGTAGGGTTTCTGTAGCAAACACCCCAGCTTGTACCAGTGCAGGAATGGCTGCCCCCGGTGCTACAACAGCGGGGTATTTATATAAACTATAGTAGGGTTTCTGTAGCAAACACCCCAGCTGTACCAGTGCAGGAATGGCTGCCCCCGGGGCTACACAGCGGGGTATTTATATAAACTATAGTAGGGTTTCTGTAGCAAACACCCCAGCTGTACCAGTGCAGGAATGGCTGCCCCCGGGGCTACACAGCAGGGTATTTATATAAACTATAGTAGGGTTTCTGTAGCAAACACCCCAGCTGTACCAGTGCAGGAATGGCTGCCCCGGGGCTACACAGCGGGGTATTTATATAAACTATAGTAGGGTTTCTGTAGCAAACACCCCAGCTGTACCAGTGCAGGAATGGCTGCCCCGGGGCTACACAGCAGGGTATTTATATAAACTATAATAGGGTTTCTGTACTAAACACCCCAGCTGTACCAGTGCAGGAATGGCTGCCCCCGGGGCTACACAGCGGGGTATTTATATAAACTATAGTAGGGTTTCTGTAGCAAACACCCCAGCTGTACCAGTGCAGGAATGGCTGCCCCCGGGGCTACACAGCGGGGTATTTATATAAACTATAGTAGGGTTTCTGTAGCAAACACCCCAGCTGTACCAGTGCAGGAATGGCTGCCCCCGGGGCTACACAGCGGGGGTATTTTATATAAACTATAGTAGGGTTTCTGTAGCAAACACCCCAGCTGTACCAGTGCAGGAATGGCTGCCCCCGGGGCTACACAGCGGGGTATTTATATAAACTATAGTAGGGTTTCTGTAGCAAACACCCCAGCTGTACCAGTGCAGGAATGGCTGCCCCCGGGGCTACACAGCAGGGTATTTATATAAACTATAGTAGGGTTTCTGTAGCAAACACCCCAGCTGTACCAGTGCAGGAATGGCTGCCCCGGGGCTACACAGTGGGGTATTTATATAAACTATAGTAGGGTTTCTGTAGCAAACACCCCAGCTGTACCAGTGCAGGAATGGCTGCCCCCGGGGCTACACAGCAGGGTATTTATATAAACTATAATAGGGTTTCTGTACTAAACACCCCAGCTGTACCAGTGCAGGAATGGCTGCCCCCGGGGCTACACAGCGGGGTATTTATATAAACTATAGTAGGGTTTCTGTAGCAAACACCCCAGCTGTACCAGTGCAGGAATGGCTGCCCCCGGGGCTACACAGCGGGGTATTTATATAAACTATAGTAGGGTTTCTGTAGCAAACACCCCAGCTGTACCGGTGCAGGAATGGCTGCCCCCGGGGCTACACAGCGGGGTATTAATATAAACTATAGTAGGGTTTCTGTAGCAAACACCCCAGCTGTACCAGTGCAGGAATGGCTGCCCCCGGGGCTACACAGCGGGGTATTTATATAAACTATAATAGGGTTTCTGTAGCAAACACCCCAGCTGTACCGGTGCAGGAACGGCTGCCCCCGGGGCTACACAGCGGGGGTATTTATATAAACTATAGTAGGGTTTCTGTAGCAAACACCCCAGCTGTACCAGTGCAGGAATGGCTGCCCCCGGGGCTACACAGCGGGGTATTTATATAAACTATAGTAGGGTTTCTGTAGCAAACACCCCAGCTGTACCAGTGCAGGAATGGCTGCCCCCGGGGCTACACAGCGGGGGTATTTATATAAACTATAGTAGGGTTTCTGTAGCAAACACCCCAGCTGTACCAGTGCAGGAATGGCTGCCCCCGGGGCTACACAGCAGGGTATTTATATAAACTATAGTAGGGTTTCTGTAGCAAACACCCCAGCTGTACCAGTGCAGGAATGGCTGCCCCGGGCTACACAGCAGGGTATTTATATAAACTATAGTAGGGTTTCTGTAGCAAACACCCCAGCTGTACCAGTGCAGGAATGGCTGCCCCCGGGGCTACACAGCAGGGTATTTATATAAACTATAATAGGGTTTCTGTACTAAACACCCCAGCTGTACCAGTGCAGGAATGGCTGCCCCCGGGGCTACACAGCGGGGTATTTATATAAACTATAGTAGGGTTTCTGTAGCAAACACCCCAGCTGTACCAGTGCAGGAATGGCTGCCCCGGGGCTACACAGCGGGGTATTTATATAAACTATAGTAGGGTTTCTGTAGCAAACACCCCAGCTGTACCAGTGCAGGAATGGCTGCCCCCCGGGGCTACACAGCGGGGGTATTTATATAAACTATAGTAGGGTTTCTGTAGCAAACACCCCAGCTGTACCGGTGCAGGAATGGCTGCCCCCGGGGCTACACAGCGGGGTATTAATATAAACTATAGTAGGGTTTCTGTAGCAAACACCCCAGCTGTACCAGTGCAGGAATGGCTGCCCCCGGGGCTACACAGCGGGGTATTTATATAAACTATAATAGGGTTTCTGTAGCAAACACCCCAGCTGTACCGGTGCAGGAACGGCTGCCCCCGGGGCTACACAGCGGGGGGTATTTATATAAACTATAGTAGGGTTTCTCTAGCAAACACCCCAGCTGTACCGGTGCAGGAATGGCTGCCCCCGGGGCTACACAGCGGGGGTATTTATATAAACTATAGTAGGGTTTCTGTAGCAAACACCCCAGCTGTACCAGTGCAGGAATGGCTGCCCCCGGGGCTACACAGCGGGGTATTTATATAAACTATAGTAGGGTTTCTGTAGCAAACACCCCAGCTGTACCAGTGCAGGAATGGCTGCCCCCGGGGCTACACAGCGGGGTATTTATATAAACTATAGTAGGGTTTCTGTAGCAAACACCCCAGCTGTACCAGTGCAGGAACGGCTGCCCCCGGGGCTACACAGCGGGGTATTTATATAAACTATAGTAGGGTTTCTGTAGCAAACACCCCAGCTGCACCAGTGCAGGAATGGCTGCCCCTGGGGCTACACAGCGGGGTATTTATATAAACTATAGTAGGGTTTCTGTAGCAAACACCCCAGCTGTACCAGTGCAGGAATGGCTGCCCCCGGGGCTACACAGCGGGGTATTTATATAAACTATAGTAGGGTTTCTGTAGCAAACACCCCAGCTGTACCAGTGCAGGAATGGCTGCCCCCGGGGCTACACAGTGGGGTATTTATATAAACTATAATAGGGTTTCTGTAGCAAACACCCCAGCTGTACCAGTGCAGGAATGGCTGCCCCCGGGGCTACACAGTGGGGTATTTATATAAACTATAGTAGGGTTTCTGTAGCAAACACCCCAGCTGTACCAGTGCAGGAATGGCTGCCCCCGGGGCTACACAGCGGGGTATTTATATAAACTATAGTAGGGTTTCTGTAGCAAACACCCCAGCTGTACCAGTGCAGGAACGGCTGCCCCCGGGGCTACACAGCGGGGTATTTATATAAACTATAGTAGGGTTTCTGTAGCAAACACCCCAGCTGTACCAGTGCAGGAATGGCTGCCCCTGGGGCTACACAGCAGGGTATTTATATAAACTATAGTAGGGTTTCTGTAGCAAACACCCCAGCTGTACCAGTGCAGGAATGGCTGCCCCCGGGGCTACACAGCGGGGTACTTATATAAACTATAGTAGGGTTTCTGTAGCAAACACCCCAGCTGTACCGGTGCAGGAATGGCTGATTGTAGCTGGGGAGGTGGGGGTAGCTTAATGCAACATGTGGCTGGACCTGCCCCTGTATAACAAAAAAAGTTGTGCCCACCACTATATTTTAAACCATTAGGGGAGGTAACTTAATGCACAGAATGACTTAATGCCCTATATATATATATATATATATATATATATATATATATATATATATATATATATATATATATATATATATATATATATATATATATATATATATTGATAATAAGTGCAGAGGGGTTTTTGTTGTCTATATGAATTTTGTGGTCACAGCCTCATTGCACCCTGCTTAATGGTTTAAAATTTAGTACTTAACCTTTATCTATATATATATATAGCAGGGAAATAGTATCTGGCCTTTGAAAATGCAAAAAGTTTGGGAGTGTGGACTTAGCCTGAACTAGCCAGTTTCCTGCTTGTGGCATTATTAGTGTTATTTTCTGCACAAAGTGTCCATTATGGTGTTCCCTCCTATGTTGCTGGCTTAAACCTATTGCAATATTTGTTTTAATTAATAAAAAAACAAAAAAAACCCAATAGTTTGGTTGCCTCAGTGACTAATCATTGTTATACATGGGGTTGTTATGCCCATGGTGAGTTTAATAAGTCATTATTTCTGTATGGGGGGCTTGTATGGGTAATATGACCTGCTCTTTGTTATAAAACCTTGGCTGAGTGCTTCATTAATGAATCTCAGAGTTAATAAATAATTTTGCTGTTGACTTGTTAAAATAAAGAAAAATATGGCACATTTCAGACAAATCTCCACTGCATTCTAGTTTTCATCCACTAGGTGTCACTAGGTTTCCTTATGAAAACCCTGGGTTATCCTTATAATAAGAGGGGTAAAAGTATTGGTAACAATCAGCAATTAGCATTAATCAACCAGTTGTGCATTTTAAATACTGAAAGCAAATATTTTGTCTGGGTGTGCTTTTTTTTTTAACATGACTGTGCCCTTTTTTTTCTGCAACTGCAATTTTTTTGTGGCAACATTTTTGAACTGCTGGCTTAGTAAATGAGCTGTATTACCAGGGTTGTACTGGGGGGGGGGGTGCAGGGCCACTGCCACCCTAGGGCATTACTTTTGTGCTTCAGCAAACAGAAAATTTCCCCCCAAACTCATTATTCTCACAATGTCACTCGAGCTTGGCTCAGCCCATTACTGGTTTCTTAACCTTTTCCCAGTGAGACCCCCAGACTGGCCCGGAGAGACACCTGCGCCACAATTTGGAAGCCTGTGCTCTAACATAGGGGCCATATGAGATTGTATAATTGTAGCAGGAATGTAACAAAACAGCAATTGTGTCGAAAATTCAGCATAACTGATTGGAAAAAAGTGTCAGTAGGGGGCGGTATGAGAAGAAGAAAATCATACATTTTAAATCTATGCTGATGGGACACTGGGAAAAATACCCGTGGGACCCAGCCCTTGAGGGCCCACTGGCCCAGAACCAATCCCTACTGGGCGCTCCAGCTCCCCTCTCCCGACGTGCCTAAGTTTGCATACTCGGAGGAGGGATGACCGGGGGAGGCCAGGGGTGTGGCGACCACAGCAGACATCCCTTGGGTGGGTGCAGGGCCCCTGCGGGGACAGCCCGGTGGCCTTCTCAGTGAGGTCGATGCCACACTGGCCACAATAGGGAACCACCACTCTCTGCCCAGCCTCATTCAGTCGCTCCTCTTAAGTACCCGCCCACACATAAAGGGCTACAATCAGAACATCTGCTCACGAAGAAGGCTCTCCACAAAATGGCGGTGGTGACACGCATCCGGGAGCCGCCTGTAGAACTCTCACGTCTGAAGTGTTCCTTTATGTGAGACTTTGGGAATGCTTATAGTAATGACAGACAGGTGAGACAGCCAATGGGTGCACCCGGGGGAAACCTTTAAGCCCAAACCCACGGCCAATTACATCGGTGAATTTGTGATCAGTGACTGCAGGCGCCTTTTGCCTATTGCGTCTGGCAGCCTGTCAATAAAATTTAAAGGTACAGTGCACAACAGCTCAGTCCCTCAGGATAATGGCTCCGTCCTTAAGATGATAGCTCCTCCCTTTTCCAGGATGGCTCCACCCCACATTGGGCACCAAATGTAACCCCTATTTGGCTGTAAAACAATCAAAGCACGGCTAGTATAGGTTTAGAGCATGGGGTACATGCGACTCAATCCTTCAGGATGGGCCTTCGCTAAATGGAAGTGACCAGGAAGCAAGGGGTCTAGAGTAACTACAACTCACTGTAGCTGTGTGCAGTGTAGCAAAGATGGACGCCAGAAGGTTCTTGCAGTTGAACAATAGAAATGGTTTATTATCGGAGACAATCATTGTGCAGGGATATTGTAATATACTCACATACATATATATGACAGTACATTGCCTTTATGGCCTCATTCAGATGACCGTGGGGGGGAGATCAGTATCTCCCTGTAGGCAGATGAGCAGTAACAGTGTGAGAGCCGGGGGCCGGGGGGGGGATTATTTTGGTCCGTGTGTGGTGTCAGCTTCCTTCTATGAGCAGAAATAGAACAGGAGGGTGGGGGCTGCGGCAGGGGGTAAGTTAGTCACGCACATTTTACAACACCAGTAACTTCCCTTGTTATATGTATTATTATTTCACTTGCCGGCAAGCAGTCTTACCTAATACAGTGCTGTAGCCTCCATATGGGATCCCCTGCAGGTTACTCATGATTGCACACCTCCCAACATTTCATTAAGAGAAAGAGGGACAAAAATATGTGGCACGGGTAATGCTGCAAATTTTTTTTGGCCACGCCTGCTTTGTGACCACGCCCCCACATGCCACCCCCACTTTACATGCCCCAGATGTGCCAGTATAATCACTAAATAAAAAGAATTAAGGACATATCAACTTCAAACGTGCCAGTATGACTACATTAAATTGATAAAGGGCATATTAACCCCAGACATGCCAGTAAAATTACTAAATGAAACTGATAAAGGGCATGTTAACCCCAGACATGCCAGTAAAATTACTAAATGAAACTGATAAAGGGCATATTAACCCCAGACATGCCAGTAAAATTACTAAATGAAACTGATAAAGGGCATATTAACCCCAGACATGCCAGTAAAATTACTAAATGAAACTGATAAAGGGCATGTTAACCCCAGACATGCCAGTAAAATTACTAAGTGAAACTGATAAAGGGCATATTAACCCCAGACATGCCAGTAAAATTACTAAATGAAACTGATAAAGGGCATATTAACCCCAGACATGCCAGTAAAATTACTAAATGAAACTGATAAAGGGCATATCAACTTCAGACATGCCAACAGTTCTGTGCATTTTCCAAAGTTATAAACAGGGCAATAACAGTGGTACATAAATCTATGTTATTTCCTTCCATTCTTAATCAGTTGAAAGCAAAACTTTGCAGGCACAGCAATGAATTAAATGGCAATGCTGAGAAGCGGGATGTCACGGTCGGTATCCCAAAACTCAGAACAGTTCCCAAGGGCCATAGGCGGATTTTAATGAAGGCTTGGGGAGGCTAAGCCTCCCCAAAACCTAGTCCTTTGTAAATGTACTCTAACTTGCCAGTAGTACTGTGCTGTACACAAGCAAGGGCACTGATAGTCCTCGGAGGAAAGGATAAGGGTGTGATGGAGAAGTGAAGATATGCAAGTGTAAGACAGTAGTAATCAAGTGTTGCTGTCTCAAGAGATCAGTCTTCTTTGGCTCCTAGGCTTAGGCTCCACTGCTCTTCCCTAACCTACTCCAGAGTGTAAGTGCCCGCCCAGCAGGGGGTGGGGCCACACAGATCTAGAATCTCTGCGCAGGGAAACTGAAGCAAGAAGTAAAGGTGTGGAATGTCATTCAATTAATAATAATCACCCTGCTACTCAACGTAGCTGCATTGCTATGGACAGAATATTTGTTGTATATGGGAAGTGTTTGCTTTGCAAGCTTATGCATAGCTGTATGTACCAACTTTGTATTTCTATACCTAATAATGGAGAGGCAAGCCAGGGGCCAAGACAATAAATCTTTTGTGGCTGTAAGAGTTAATCTTGCAAGGATATCATAGGAAAATAATATGAATTCTAATGGGACTTATAACTGGAGGGGTTAAAGTTTTGGAACTGCTGTAAATGAAGCTGTCATGAGGGCCGGAACTGTTGACAGTTGACAAAAAAATGAATACTGGGAGCTAAGTGTAAAGGTAGGTGTAAATATGGAATTAATTTAACGTTAAGTGCTCATACAAAGGGTAAGCTATGGGACTGAATGCAGTTGAAAAAGTTTAAATTTTAAGGGACCATTTTTTGTGTTGCACTGCTGCTACAAACTGTATTGCTTCAGTATTTGTAAAGTTATCAACAACATGTGTCTGACAAAAATCCCCCCAAAAAGTTGTCTACTGTGTCAGCTGTCATTGCATATAGATATTTAGGCTGATGCCCCACGAGGCGTAGGGCTGATTTTTTCGGCAACCGGAAAAACGATTGCCAAAAATTCCGCCCTACGCCTGCTACTTGTGCCTGCACCCGAATGAATGGAATACGCTCGGGTGCAGGCACATGTAGCCGATATACGCATGAAAACGCGTGAGAATGCAAAGTCTCGCTACATGTGCCTGCACCCGAGCGTATTCCATTCATTCGGGTGCAGGCACAAGTAGCAGGCGTAGGGCTGAATTTTTGGCAATCGTTTTTCCGGTTGCCGAAAAAATCAGCCCTACGCCTCGTGGGGCATCAGCCTAAACATCATTAGCAAGTAGCGGAGTAGAACCAAAAATATTAAGGAGTATAGATTTTTTTAGCCTCCCCAAAGAAAATAATCACCATCCGCCTATGCCAAGGGCCTGGTCTCGGCTCACGCTTCTGCCTATAACCGCCGCCTTTCACGTCGGGAGGAGCCCTTCGCTACTCGGATGCCGCCAGGTCTTACAGTGAGGAGCCCAGGGAAAGAGTTCTGAGTAGGCACGGGAACCAGAACCGTTCTATAGGGAGAATGGGCACAAGAAGACAAAGTCGGAGATCAGGCCGGGGTCAGCAACGTTTCAGAGAGTAAAGTACCAAGTCAGAGTCCAAAAGGGTAGTCAGAGGTCAGGCCGGGGTCAACAACAATAAGGCAGCGCAGTACCAAACAGAATCCGGAAGGGTAGTCAAAATTCAGGCAAAGGTCGGTTCAGGCAGCAGTACAGGAAGGTCAAAGACAGGCAGAGGTCAAAACAGATCAGCAGAACAGGAATAACACACCCAGGAACTCACAGGAGGAAAACCTACGTTGGGCAACCATTATGCTGCAGAAACCGCTTTAAATATTCAATTTTGGCGCCATAGTGACGTCACACGCAGCGCCGGATGGTAGACGCAAGTGCGCATGCGCGCGCAGCCAGGGAGAGAACGCGCATGCGCCGGACGCGCATATGGGCTCAGTGTTTAAAGGGCTGCGCGCCGAGCGCGCGCACCCCTAGGAAGCGTCGGCGGGCGTCCCCGCAACGGAGGAGGCGGCGGGCATCCCCGCCACTCCACTAGACCACCAGGTACCCTTACACGGGACATCTAACAATGAATCCGGGACAGCGGGCATTTCTATAAATATCATGACTGTTCTGTTGAGAGCTGGACGGTTGGGAGGTATGCGATTGGCCAAGTGGCCAAGTTATACTCACTTACATGGGGCACCCTCATGTGGATACCAGGGATCCCTTCTATCTCGGGACAGGGTGGCCAATTTTTTTCCGAGGAAATTCGCCGTAAATCCATGCCTGGCAAAAAAATCCCTCATCACTAGTGTTTACGTGTTGTGGGTGTGAGTAGTGATAAGCAAAATTTTTCACCAGGCGTGGATTTGCTGAAAATTTCTGCGTTTCGCCATTCGCTCATTTTTTTGCAAAACGCCCAGAAAAATTCGCCGTGGAAAGAATTCACCAAGTCAGAAGAAAGTCGCGGTTGTGTAAAAAAACCATTTGTAGCGCGCATCAAAAAAAAATGATGTGTGTTTCGAAAAAAGTTGTGTTTTAAAAAAAATGTATACAATTTTATATATAAAAAGTCTTATTTGCATTATGTTGCTAGTTTGGCTCAATGAATAAGGCAATAATGGTGTTTTGAGGGAATATATTTTATATATCTATATTTAAAGGAGAAGCAAAGCAATTATTTAGTTTTAGTGCTAATACACAGCCCCCTTCCCAACACTGACACTTGCCCCAACTTATCTTTGCCCCCATAGCATGCTTGACAGCAATGACCCCCACCTTTAGCTGTGGCCCTTCTGTTCCCAGCAGCCATCTTGGTTATCAGCAAGCAGCACATGTACATTGGGGGCCAAACTGTGACACTGGGCCATGATGGGAATTGAAGTCACATGGCTAAAGATGGTGGTAGTGTGGCGCTACAGTTCTGGTTGTACAATGGGCCACAGATGAGTTGGTGCAAGTGTAACTGATGGGAGAGAGGATGAAGGATCTGTGCACTGGCGCTACAACTACAAAAGTTCCAGGTGTTTTTACTTCCCCTTTAACAACACCTACTGGATAGAACTCATGAGATATTGCATTCATCAACTAAGGCTGATGCCACACGTGGCATTTTTACGCTGCGTATTTTCTCAGCCTAAAAACGCCGCACAAGCCACACAGCCCCTGACTATGGCGTTTTTCAGCCTAGTACTGGTGACGTAGCAAATCCCATTTCCATGGTGCTAATAGTGCGAAATAGCAAAAAACGCCGCGTATTTCCGCTAGGTCTGGCAGCTGCCTTTGTGTATACATAGGAATAGCTTGCTGTGCAAATACTGGCGTATTTCAGCCAACGCTTGAAAAATCTGTGCTAAGGCGTTTTCTAGCGTATTTCTGCACTGTGTGGTTTGCTTCGAGTCTTTTCAAGTTATTTCTATGGATGATGATATCGGGCGTTTTTCAGCCGCCGAGAGAATTAGAAAATACGCAGTGTAAAAACGCCACGTGTGGCATCAGCCTTAGAGATGAGAAATTAACTACTTTCAACTAATTAGTTACTAATTTTAACTAACTGTATGCGATAGAGTGTGTATTCTTCCATATCGGCCTTTAAAGGAACAGTAACACCAAAAAATGAAAATGTATCAGACTATTTAAACTATAATGTACTGTTGCCCTGCACTGGTAAAAGTTGGGTGTTTGCTCCCCCCTCTGGCACCCCGTTCCCACTTCCAGGGCAATATCTAAACTGGCTCTTGTTCCTCCCACCATTGCTACCATGTCTTACTGCAACTGGGGGCCCTCCTGCAGGTAACAAGTGCTCCCACAGAGCCAAATTCCATTTTTTTAACAGCAAAAGCTTTCTGCTTATATGTATATATATATACTAGTGGAACTGCCCCCCACCTACCACCAAAAATGATTGATTATATCCAAATGCCAGCTATGCTGCAGGGGTTGCACACAAACCACTTTGCTATAGTAAATGAAACATATTCAGCTATAAAGGTGTCAGTTGCTCTGTATCTGCACGGAAAGCTCTCGCTTTTTATCTGTAAGTGGCCTCACACCTACAGCAGCCCCCAACCTGAGTAAGTTCCAACCACAAATATCACGTTATTATTAGTGTCACTTTAGTGTACGGTTAATGTGTCACTTACTTGAACCTTATACAATTGGTGTCAGCATTTGGGGTCCAGCACTCAGTAATCTGATATTGATCTAATGTTCTCAGCTTCGTAGACATGTGACACAGATTTGGGCCCCCTATCCCAGCCCCCCACAGTAAGAGCCCAATCTCCCACTTACTATGGCTTGCACCCAAATTCCCTTTGGAGCCACCACTGAAAACTCTATAAACTTTCCCCAATTTACCTGTGATAGAGGCAGAGCTGGGGGTGTACTTAGTGGTATAGGACGTATGTAACAGGGCCATATACTGTGGGTTAAGGCAGCAGAGCCCAGACAAGTAATATTTGCACCCAAGGCTGTTAAGATAGGTCGACAAATCAAGGTGACACAATCTTAGGATCAAACTTTATTAGATGATTGTAACAGAAGCCATTACTGCTGAACACACTCTCTGCAGCTACCAACAAGTCTCTGTTAGCTAACTTGTACCCAGGTCTAAAAAGAGTGAGACCTCTAGTGGCTAAATCTAACACATATTACTACAAAGGCAATGCCACTGCTGCTCACCCATTGGCCTCTGTGTACTTTTGGCTTCTATGCTCCCCCTTCATTTGTGTCCCCCTGTTACTCCCAATTTATGTGCCTCTCCTGCCTACCCCTAGTTACAGCCCTGACAGTCAGCCAGTTTATGTTCATCTTGGTGTCCCAGTTGTTTCTGTTTCAGATCATTATCTCCATCATAACACATAGTCATGCTTAAAGCTAGAACCCCACCAGAACCTTTGTCCTGGACACATGGAAGAAGTGTAAGCATCACACGGCTTTGCTAATAATCATGTCCCCATACCACAAAACCACAAGAGCTGGTTCAGTCTTGTGACAGAAACCATTTTGTTCCTTAGGTAAAGCCATACGTCCACAGAAATGTGTTCATTTTACGTGCTTTGGAAAACAAAAATTCCCACCGACCTCATTATTCCCACAATATCAAGGCATCTTGGCTCAACCCATTGCACTTTTATTACCTTTACTCCATTGGTTACCAAACTAAATTCTGGAGTGATGGCCCAAAATTCAATTAAAAACTGCCTTTTTGTGTAAATTTTATTGGATTTTTAGGGCAGGGATGTCCACCAGTTAGATTGTGATCTACCAGTAGATCGTAAGCTTGTAATCACAGCAACATTCTCTACAAAAAGCTAAATTCAATCAACATTCCAGGTATTCACCAATATTCCAAAATTTTCGCTTAGCCTTAGGCTATGGGTGGTGGTAGACCATAAGGTGATAACTTTAGTAGAAGTAGAACCCACAAAGCTAAAGGCTGGGCATCCTAATTGAGGATTATGTTGTCCCAATACATAGGCAGGTTAAGAATGATCACACATTTCTCTCTGCATCCTCGTTACAATGGAACAGCAACATTATACTCTTCAAATTACTCTTTGGATTCAGGACCATTTTGGTTCTGGCCTTTCTTAATCTATAACAGTTTTATATTTTTCACACTAATTCCAAGAACATACAGTGGAGGAAATAATTATTTGACCCCTCACTGATTTTGTAAGTTTGTCCAATGACAAAGAAATGAAAAGTCTCAGAACAGTATCATTTCAATGGTAGGTTTATTTTAACAGTGGCAGATAGCACAACAAAAGGAAAATCGAAAAAATAACTTTAAATAAAAGATAGCAACTGATTTGCATTTCATTGAGTGAAATAAGTTTTTGAACCCCTACCAACCATTAAGAGTTCTGGCTCCCACAGAGTGGTTAGACACTTCTACTCAATTAGTCAACCTCATTAAGGACACCTGTCTTAACTAGTCACCTGTATAAAAGACACCTGTCCACAGAATCAATCAATCAAGCAGACTCCAAACTCTCCAACATGGGAAAGACCAAAGAGCTGTCCAAGGATGTGAGAGACAAAATTGTAGACCTGCACAAGGCTGGAATGGGCTATAAAACCATTAGCAAGAAGCTGGGAGAGAAGGTGACAACTGTTGGTGCGATTGTTCGAAAATGGAAGGAGCACAAAATGACCATCAATCGACCTCGCTCTGGGGCTCCACGCAAGATCTCACCTCGTGGGGTGTCAATGATTCTGAGAAAGGTGAAAAAGCATCCTAGAACTACACGGGAGGAGTTAGTTAATGACCTCAAATTAGCAGGGACCACAGTCACCAAGAAAACCATTGGAAACACATTACACCGCAATGGATTAAAATCCTGCAGGGCTCGCAAGGTCCCCCTGCTCAAGAAGGCACATGTGCAGGCCTGAAGTTTGCCAATGAACACCTGAATGATTCTGTGAGTGACTGGGAGAAGGTGCTGTGGTCTGATGAGACCAAAATAGAGCTCTTTGGCATTAACTCAACTCGCTGTGTTTGGAGGAAGAAAAATGCTGCCTATGACCCCCAAAACACCGTCCCCACCGTCAAGCATGGGGGTGGAAACATTTTGCTTTGGGGGTGTTTTTCTGCTAAGGGCACAGGACAACTTATTCGCGTTAACGGGAAAATGGACGGAGCCATGTATCGTGAAATCCTGAACGACAACCTCCTTCCCTCTGCCAGGAAACTGAAAATGGGTCGTGGATGGGTGTTCCAGCACGACAATGACCCAAAACATACAGCAAAGGCAACAAAGGAGTGGCTCAAGAAGAAGCACATTAAGGTCATGGAGTGGCCTAGTCAGTCTCCGGACCTTAATCCAATAGAAAACCTATGGAGGGAGCTCAAGCTCAGAGTTGCACAGAGACAGCCTCGAAACCTTAGGGATTTAGAGATGATCTGCAAAGAGGAGTGGACCAACATTCCTCCTAAAATGTGCGCAAACTTGGTCATCAATTACAAGAAACGTTTGACCTCTGTGCTTGCAAACAAGGGTTTTTCCACTAAGTATTAAGTCTTTTTTTGTTAGAGGGTTCAAAAACTTATTTCACTCAATGAAATGCAAATCAGTTGCTATCTTTTATTTAAAGTTATTTTTTCGATTTTCCTTTTGATGTGCTATCTGCCACTGTTAAAATAAACCTACCATTGAAATGATACTGTTCTGAGACTTTTCATTTCTTTGTCATTGGACAAACTTACAAAATCAGTGAGGGGTCAAATAATTATTTCCTCCACTGTATAGGACAGTCAATGAGTGTCATCCAAAATCATACCCTTAATGGTTTTCAGGCAGGACCTTCAAGGCCAGAGAGAGACAGAGAGAGAGCATGGGATCTTATGGTCTGCAATAGTTGCTATATATGACTGTATGTTTATAGAATCATATATGTATGTATTAAAGGTGAGAGATCATAGTTTTATGAAAACAGTTAGGGGTAAAAAAGAAACACTAGTAATTGTGACAAAAAGGTCAGCTTAGCCAACTAAAAAACTGAGTGAGTAGGGAGGGTATGACAAGAGGCAGCCACAGACCATCTGGAGGAGTGCAGGTTAGTAGTAATGGAAAGTCATTTCAGAAAAAGAGAGGTGATTCTCAAAGTGTGAATACATTTGTTGTAAAATCCTCCCACATAGTTCACTGACGTGCTAAAATACCAAATAGGTATAGATTTCTGAAGATTTCCAACAGGTCAAACACTCCCAGCAGTACATCTCTAAAGCACTGCTCCAGAAAGCTGCATATTTTATATTTCACGGCCAAAAATTCCACTAACAGTAGGTTTACCCTATCAAACCAGAATAAACAGCAAAGATTTCAGTGGAATAAAAACAACAACATTTATTGGCTCAAATAAACAAAAACATAACTCATATAAAAAGCATACTATACCAAACAATGACCAGGTGCATCCTAATCTCCTAACGCGTTTCGCACCATGTGGCGCTTCATCAAACCATACATTTTTTACAGAACACATTCTGACAAATCCAAAATGGGTAAATATATCTTTCTACCCCAATCTACCATGATTCAACTCTTTCCAAAATTTGAAATGTTTCTGAAATGTTTTTTTTTTTACAAAATATTATTTCCCATGGGTCATAAGGTACCAAGATAAAACATCCTAAACATAAATGATGGGGGTCTACTGAACAGTATATGAAAGTATATGAAAGTAGACACACAGAATGGGGTGTGGGGCAATCACAGAGGGGGCTTGCCTTGGGCCATCACTGGATTCTCACCAAGGAGAATGCACTGTACTGAGTCAGCAGAATAAGCTAAACTTTTCAATTAAAGTAACTTTTTTTAAACTATGCAAGTATAGAACTTTGGGTTGTTCACCATTAAATTAACTTTTAGTATGATGTAGAAAGAGCTATTCTGCAACAATTTGCAATTGGTCTTTATTTTTAATTATTGGAACTTTTTAATTTCTTTACTTTTTGTTCAGCAGCTCTCCAGTTTGGAATTTCAGCAGCTATGTGGTTGCTAGGGTTCAAATGACCTTAGTAACCAGGGAGTGATTTGAGAGAGTGACTGCTATATGATTAGGAGAGGGGCTGACTAGAGACACAAGTAATAACAATTAACAATAACAATAAAATTATAGACTCACAGAACAATAGTCTTTTGGCTGCCGGGGTCAGTGACCCCCCATTTGAAAACTGGAAAGAGTCTGAAGAAAAAGCCAAATAACTATAAAAGATAAAAAAAAGAAGTGCAATTGAAAAGTTGCTTAGAATTAGACAATATTAAAAGTTAACTGAAAGGTGCACCGCCCCTTTAGACACTAGTGGTGCAGTGGATGCGGTTGAGCCCATAATAAGTGCGCAGATCATCAGCGGCTTCCTCTCAGTTTCATTTTTACTGCTCAGAACTTCCCCTTTAGCAGATAAAACAGGAGAAGTTTCTTTGTAATGTGGCTCTTACTGTCAACGGACTGTACCGACTGCCTTCCTGCTGCGGCCATTGGGCGTACATTCCAGTAACTGGCATGTTACACAGTATTAGCCAATATAGGCACATTGGGCAAACAGGAAGGCCGGTTATATTTCTTTATAAAGCTTTCCAATGGGGATTTTACTATATGGCACGTGGTTTGGGCATACAGGAGAAGCCGCCTCTGGTCATAATAATAATAATAATAATAATAATACATACACCAGTACCATGTAGAACCCTAGAACCAAGACTCTGACTTGTGACCATCTCAAAACCAACCAGCTTCCATTTTAGGTAATTCCAGAGGCAATCCACAGAGTAACAGTATATAACAATGTCCCCGTAGAGTTGCAGCCCCCCTTTGGGTCAGGGGATCCAACTGCCTGTTGGAGAGAGTCGCCCCACAGTAGGTGGACTTCATGGAAGGAGCTTGTCCCACCACAGTTGGTTGCACACCAGAAGCAAGAGGTTCCAGGGAGTGCTCATATGTAGAATCCCAAGGGACCACAGTTAATATTATTAGTCTTTATTTACATATTGTGCCAAATGTTCCACTACCTGTTGGGTAGCCTGGCACCGTGTGGGTTCCCTTTACAGCCTGCTGCAAAGTAAAGATGTCCCACTTGTTGTATTTAGAATCAGAGTGAATAAATCAGTCTCTATTTTACTAGAACATGGAAACCAGAAGCATGAAAGAACAAATACATAGAATATCAGAGAAAAAGCAATACAGTAACACAATGTATTAACCCATGTGGGGCACCACAAATAACTGAGGATTCCGGCCGGATCTCTGGGACCAATTTATGTTGGGGCCACTTGTAATCTGTGGTGTTAAATCCATGATATCCAGTAAATTGTGTTTGTAATCCTTCAATGGATATCCATATGGTGTTACCAGGGATTGCAGGGTCCAGTATTTAGTCTTGACTCTCCTCTTGGGTAGAAGTGGGCCACTAGCTAAGCACAGTGCCAACCATTTTGGCTTTACTAATAAGGTTGTTATATTTAATCCTAATCAAGATGCCTTACCCTCAAATATAAAATGGCCATACATAAGCCATGAGTCTCTATCTTAGTAGTCTATGTATTGTGCAAAACCATTGGCCATTGGCCTACCCAGCTGGTATTCAACTGGTGATTGGGTGGACTGGTTAAAATCCCCTGGTGAAGAAAATGTTCTTCTTACTTGGTATTGTCATCAGACAAGCAGATCTTTCCACGTATGGGCAGCTTTACTTAGAACTCTGAATGCAATGAGTAGTGGTCAAACACGTCTTCTGTCTCAGCATTCATTACAGCAATCACAGAGCTATTCTGAGAAATATCACACTCAAAATGATTTCTGGTTTCCAGGAAGGCTCCAAATACATACAGGCAGATTAATTGGCTTCTGACTAAACTAACCATTGTGTGTGTGAATGTGATAGGGGCCTTAGATTGTAAGCTCACTGGGGCAGGGGCTGATGGGAATGTGATAGGGGCCTTAGATTGTAAGCTCACTGGGGCAGGGGCTGATGGGAATGGGATAAGGGCCTTAGATTGTAAGCTCACTGGGGCAGGGACTGATGGGAATGTGATAGGGACCTTAGATTGTAAGCTCACTGGGGCAGGGGCTGATGGGAATGTGATAGGGGCCTTAGATTGTAAGCTCCACTGGGGCAGGGACTGATGGGAATGTGATAGGGGCCTTAGATTGTAAGCTCCACTGGGGCAGGGGCTGATGGGAATGGGATAGGGGCCTTAGATTGTAAGCTCCACTGGGGCAGGGACTGATGGGAATGTGATAGGGGCCTTAGATTGTAAGCTCCACTGGGGCAGGGACTGATGGGAATGTGATAGGGGCCTTAGATTGTAAGCTCACTGGGGCAGGGGCTGATGGGAATGTGATAGGGACCTTAGATTGTAAGCTCACTGGGGCAGGGGCTGATGAGAATGGGATAGGGACCTTAGATTGTAAGCTCTACTGGGGCAGGGACTGATGAGAATGTGATAGGGACCTTAGATTGTAAGATCCACTGGGGCAGGGGCTGATGGGAATGTGATAGGGACCTTAGATTGTAAGCTCACTGGGGCAGGGGCTGATGGGAATGTGATAGGGACCTTAGATTGTAAGCTCACTGGGGCAGGGACTGATGGGAATGGGATAGGGGCCTTAGATTGTAAGCTCACTGGGGCAGGGACTGATGGGAAGGGGATAGGGACCTTAGATTGTAAGCTCACTGGGGCAGGGACTGATGGGAATGGGATAGGGACCTTAGATTGTAAGCTCACTGGGGCAGGGGCTGATGGGGATGATGAATAATCTCTGTAAAGCCCTGCGGAAATAAACATTTATCTTTCTTTCCAGGACCCTCTCCTATTCATCACCCAGTCTGTCAGTCCAACCAACCACTTTTTTGCTCACATCTTAAAGGAGAAGGAAACCTAAAATCACTAAGGGTTGGTAAGTTGTGAGGCACTGCCCAGTGGTTATAGTTGCTCACCTCCTACCCCCAGGCCAGAGCAACTCTTAGAAGCAGAGATTTCAAGTTTCCTTGTTATTTAAGTAGGCACATGTATAGACAGGCCCTCATTGTAACTAACTCTCTCCATTCTCTCTCCCTGGGCCCCACTAAGCCCTTACAGGTATATGGGAACACTCATGTATCAGCCATTCAGCTACAGCTCCAACTATACAATGAACAGCAAATTAGTTTGCCCCAAATCCACTTTCAATGACCATCTCACCCTATCTGGCTTTCTGTCAGGCCCCCCAGCAAAGACTCTGAGCCCCCCGGGATTATCCAGTTTGGGAAGCTCTGCATTTCTGGCCACTGGTGTATGGCACACATCATAATGGGATGAATACTCTGAGCTTTCCCCCCCCCACTAGCTGCCTCTCAACAGACAGACAGACAGTCGAGAGGAAGTGGCAGGAAATTCCCCTAACCGCCCGCTAATCTGCTGTCCTACATTGCTCATTGCTCATCTTTCTGTTGCACAATAACCGAGAGCTTGTGGTTCTCAATACAAAAATAGACGATAAAAGCTAGACGAACCCTACACTATACATTATTATAACATTACATTTAACATTATAAAACTTGGTTTTTCGGTGACTGTGTTATTTTTTCAAGCCTACCAATGAGGCGGGGGGCATTGTGTGCATCGTGGCAACCTGGGGGCATTACACATTTCAGGTTAGAGAAAGAGGCGGACTACTAAACAAGCAAATGTTTCAAAAACATACAATAGATTCTCTAGTATAAGAATACTGGCATCAAATAATACTGATTAGATTAGCCGCTGTCCTGTCCTGCTCCATGAATGAGCGTTGTATCACTGTAGCACTTTGTGTTCACTGAGTAGAAGAACATTTCCAAAGAGCTTCCCTCCATTGAACCAGATTATTATCTCACAAGCAGTGGTACCTCCTGTCATCCGCGTGGCATCAAAGCAGACTCGGTATTTGATTCTATAAATCCTTCTGAATGAAAAGAATAGGCTGGAAGACAATGGCACCTCTGTGTTCTGAAATTCTCAATGATAATTAATTCCCCATCAATGCAATGCACCATTCAACACCTGCATGGCCCTTGAAATATTTGTATTATTCCAGTAGGGCCAAATAAACTCTGAATAGCCACTCCTCCCCATCATGGATTCCAGTATAGAGCATGGCCAGTAAATGCTGTCTCTGGTTTGGGCCTAGAAAGCCTAGACAGTCCAGGGGAAGGGTCTTGGAGAACCCAGCCAAGATTATGGCACTGTATACTCCCTTGAACAGAATCTTGCAAATCCAAAATGGAAACCAAGAAAGAGGTGGATGAGAGGGAATCTCAAAGAGGAATTTCCATACTGGGAGTGTGAGTAAGGCAGCTTATGCCGGTCTGTGTTCCTCATTAAAAGATATTTTATAGGCAAAGAACATATATATTATAAAACAAAACAAGTCTTGGCACAAAATGAAATGTATAAAAACCAATTAATAAAAAGCTGAATAAGCCATAGCAGCAAGATAGGAGAAAAATAGCCCTGCCGTATTATAGTACTGAAGAGGTGCCTTAGGGAAGCCTTTAGCCCCAGGTTCTGTTTTGAGTCCAGGCCTCTGGGTGAAGTTGGATTCGTCGGTAGAGGATGAGGGTAAAGTTTTACTGGCCGAGTCTTCCAAAGGAAGCCATCATTTAATACATCTATACATGGCATCTTTTCAGAGGTGCCGGGCTTCTCTTCATCTTCATTATTCCCACCTATGTGGGGGGGAAGGATTACCTCTCCTCACCCTGAGCCTCAGTTCCATTCAAGGCTTCACACCAATTGGTTGTAGGATGGTCTGCTGGGATTATCGTTTGATGGGTCCTTTATATTATTGGCTGCCTGTCAAAAAAAACAAGATATTGCTGATATTGTTTCCTTTTCTCAATAAAAAGCTCAATATTATTTTTACCATTGACCGAGAGTGTTATGTATAAGAAATCAATTGGTGCAGACCATACAAAAACTACATAAAAATGCATGAACAAAGTTTAACAGAAACTGTAACAAAGTTAAAGTGGGAAGACACGGGGTAAAATGGTCACCATTATTGGTCCAAAAAACATGGCATGAAATGGGAAATGTAAACTACAGGTATCGGACCCCTTATCCGGAAACCCGTTATCCAGAAAGCTCCGAATTACGGAAAGGCCATCTCCCATAGACTCCATTTTAATCAAATAATTCAGAATTTTAAAACTGATTTCTTTTTTCTCTGTAATAATAAAACTGTACCGTGTAATTGTTCCCAACTAAGATATAATTACCCCTTATTGGGGGCAGAACAGCCCTATTGGGTTTATTTCATGGTTAAATGACTCCCTTTTCTCTGTAATAATAAAACAGTACCTGTACTTGATCCCAACTAAGATATAATTACCCCTTATTGGGGGCAGAACAGCCCTATTGGGTTTATTTCATGGTTAAATGATTCCCTTTTCTCTGTAATAATAAAACAGTACCTGTACTTGATCCCAACTAAGATATAATTACCCCTTATTGGGGGCAGAACAGCCCTATTGGGTTTATTTAATGGTTAAATGATTCCCTTTTCTCTGTAATAATAAAACAGTACCTGTACTTGATCCCAACTAAGATATAATTACCCCTTATTGGGGCAGAACAGCCCTATTGGGTTTATTTAATGGTTAAATGATTCCCTTTTCTCTGTAATAATAAAACAGTACCTGTACTTGATCCCAACTAAGATATAATTACCCCTTATTGGGGCAGAACAGCCCTATTGGGTTTATTTAATGGTTAAATGATTCCCTTTTCTCTGTAATAATAAAACAGTACCTGTACTTGATCCCAACTAAGATATAATTACCCCTTATTGGGTGCAAAACAATCCTGTTGGGTTTAATTAATGTTTTATTGATTTTTTTGTAGACTTAAGGTATGGAGATCCAAATTACGGAAAGACCCCCTTATCCGGAATACCCTTGGTCCCGAGCATTCTGGATAACAGGTCCTATACCTGTATTAACTATTTGTAGCAAACAATTAGATCTTTTCTTTTAAAAAATGTCTGCTAAATGTTGGTTGCTATGGGTTACTAGACCTCAAAAGTCTGCAAGAACTTCAAAGTTTACAATAAAGTTCTTGCAGGCAGGACCCTCTCCTGAGATGTATGTTTAGTGTTGAGAAAGGTGCTGGGGGCTAAATGAATAATATTTTTTAGTGCTGAACATTGGTTTCATAGCAGGAAGTATTTTTTCTTTTTGCAAAACCTCAGAAGTAAGAAGGGCTGCAATCTTTACTGCCTGTGGGTGATATTGGGGGGAAACAATCATATCAGCAGCCTGACTTACTGTACTATAGCATGTAGTATGTGTCTTGCTTTCTAAGGGAGTGCTAGTAAAGGCAAATACTTTATACCTTTAGTAGTACTTTTCTGAGAGTTACTATGCTTCTATTTGACACTGCAAATTAAACTTGCCGAGTTCATGTAGAAGCCAATGGCAAAGGTCCCTTCCCTTTCCATGAAGCTCTTTCTTTTGTCTCAAAACTATAGAGATTCCACTGGGTTTTGTCTGAAAATCACGACTTTCTCGAATTGTTGCAGTGACAATTCGAAAAAGTTGAGTTTCTTACGACTTTTCTCGCGATGACTTTTCCTTACATACTGTATACATATATAATATACATTTGGGTTATTTCCCTTTGGGACCAAACTGTAAATTATATACTTATGAACGGTGCTTAGTGATGTCATCAGTTATAATTGGAGCTTAGTGATGGAGTCACATGATTCACTAAAACTTGTATATTATAATAAATAAAGTACCCCCTGTTGTAAAATATGATGATATTAGAAGTCAACTTGGAGTTCCATGGCCATATAAAGGTTATTTGTGGCTCCTGTATATTATATAGTGACTTATAATATCCCTATATGTTACAATAGGTGGTACTTTATTCACTATATAATAAACAAGAGCCACAAATACCCTTTATATGGCCATGGAACCCCTCTGTGACTTATAATATCCCTATATGTTACAATAGGGGGTACTTTATTCACTATATAATATACAAGAGCCACAAATACCCTTTATATGGCCATGGAACTCCTCTGTGACTTATAATATCCCTATATGTTACAATAGGGGGTACTTTATTCACTATATAATATACAAGAGCCACAAATACCCTTTATATGGCCATGGAACCCCTCTGTGACTTATAATATCCCTATATGTTACAATAGGGGGTACTTTATTCACTATATAATATACAAGAGCCACAAATACCCTTTATATGGCCATGGAACCCCTCTGTGACTTATAATATCCCTATATGTTACAATAGGGGGTACTTTATTCACTATATAATATAAAAGAGCCACAAATACCCTTTATATGGCCATGGAACCCCTCTGTGACTTATAATATCCCTATATGTTACAATAGGGGGTACTTTATTCACTATATAATATACAAGAGCCACAAATACCCTTTATATGGCCATGGAACCCCTCTGTGACTTATAATATCCCTATATGTTACAATAGGGGGTACTTTATTCACTATATAATATACAAGAGCCACAAATACCCTTTATATGGCCATGGAACTCCTCTGTGACTTATAATATCCCTATATTGTAAAATACACTATTTATTAAAAAAAAGAAAAAAAAGTATTAATCCCAAAGTCTAGGGTGCCCAGAAACTTCTAATTATCCCACCCGACTGAATTAAGGAGATCTTTCTAGTCCTCTTAAAGTCAGGATTGATCCTAAACCCTTATCTTCAGCTTAGATATCCTTATTTAAACATGATGTTATATGGTGTAATAAGGTGTTTGGATATTATATGGTCCAACATTTGGTCAGGGCCCTATTTGCAAGGTTATTAAAATATAAAAAACATAAAACCACCCCTTAGGCCCACTATCCCTTTGTGCAACTACAACAAAACCCTAAACAAACAAAAATACTTAGAAGATGTTCATTCCTATACCACAAAGAAACAGCCCCTGGTTTCCCTAGGTAACCCAGATTGCCAAGTCATAAAAATAGTTGGGTTAGAAAGTTGCAATAGGACAGATTTAAGGTAGATGCTCTAGACCAGGGATCCCCAACCAGTGGCTCAGGGCAACATGTTGCTCCCCAACCCCTTGGATGTTGCTCTCAGTGCCCCCAAACCAGGGAGTTATTTTTGAATTCCTGACTTGGGGGCAAGTTTTGGTTGAATAAAAACAAGATTTCCTACCAAATAAAGCCCCTGTAAGCTGATAGGGTGCATAGAGGCCTGTAATAGCCAATCACAGCCCTTATTTGGCTCCTCCATGAACGTTAATGATGCTTGTGTTGCTCTCCAAGTCTTTTTACATTCGACTGTGGCTCACGAGTAAGAAAGGTTGGGGATCCCTGGTCTATACAGTATATTTATATAAATCCCTTCATAGACAATATTTCAACTGAAATAAGAAGAAATAGAAGTAATGCTGAATCACCTGGATGTTCTGCATCAAATCAGAACAGGATTCCCCTGTCTGGCCTTCAGTGTATGGGTTCTCATTCCTACTGCCAGATTGGTTGCCCTTTAATGATAAAATCATGTCAGTATGTGCGGAATTCAAGATTCTTCCTTTGAAACAAATGCAATCAGCAAGCTAGATGTTCATATCTGTGCCCTAGAAACGAGGGCTTATGTAAAGGCAAAGCTTTTATACTTTTTGTCTAAAGGACAAGAAACCAAGTCACCAATTTATCATGACAAAATGTAGCCAAGGATCAAAGGTCCTGATATCCCCCTGGTCAACTTCAAGGAGGCCATTTACTACCATTCGGATTTTTTCCCCCAATTTGGATTTTTTGGCACCAAAACTCGAAAACGTTTTGCCTTTTAAGAATTTACTATGCTTCAAAACGGCCAAAGATCTGAAACCGACAATTCACCAACTAAAACCTGTTGAGATCATGTAGAAATCAATGGCAGATGTTCCTTCCATTTCCTGATGGAACTTTCTTTGCTTTGAAACTTAAAAGGTTTTTGGATTTTTGATGCTGGTATTTTTGTCAATTCGAAAAGGAAGAAGTTTCGGTGCAACAATTTGAAAAAGTTGCCGTTTCGTGACTTTTCTGCAACTTGTTCCTCACAAAGACTTACAGTTCAGACTTTTTATTAAATGACAGATATTCGTGAGAACAGGTTAATTCTAATTCTAAAATAAAAAAAAAGTTCACTTCTTAATGTCAGATTTATCAAAATGTGAGTTTAGAGCTTAATACAGAAAAATTCACCCACGTTCTTTTAGAAGCGTATTTATCAAATGATGAACTCTTAACTTTCACCCATTGATAAATACAGTTCTAAAAATCCCATAGAAATGAATAGATAATCTGTATAGTAATAATAATAATCTGCCCTTAGACTTCATTTTACATAAATAATATAATATAATAATACACAATAAATCTGCCTCCATGTGTTAAGCTAAGGGGCAGATTTAACAAAATGTGAGTTTAGAGCTTAATACATAAAAACTCACCCACGTTCTATTCATTCCTATGGGATTTTTACAAATATATTTATCAGTGGGTGAAAGATAGAGTTCCCCATTTGATAAATACATAGGAAATCCCATAGGAATAAATAGAACGTGGGTGAGTTTTTATGTATTAGGGGCAGATTTAACAAAATATGAGATTAGAGTCTGTTACAGAAAAATGCACCCAGTTTCTATTCATTTATCGTGTATTGATCAGTGAGTGAAAGCTAGAGTTCACCATTTAATAAATACGCTTCTAAAAATCCCATAGGAATGAATAGAAACTGGGTGAGTTTTTATGTATTAAGCTCTAAACTCACATTTAGATAATTCTGCCCCTAAGAGTTGTCTGTGTGCTGCCTACATGCATCTGTGGGCATTTATGCTTTGGAGTTTGGCCTCCATCAGACCAGCGGAGTTAAGGTGGAGTAACTGAGGAGTTAGGGGTATACTTATCATGCTGTGTAAAAAGTGGAGTAAAGCATTACTGGTGATGTTACCCAGAGTAACCAATCAGCAATTAGATTTCAACAGTTAGAAAATCAAATCAAAGCATCTGATTGGCTGCAATTTACAACCTCACTGGTGATGTTTTACTCCACTTTTTACACAGCATTATAAATATACCCCTTAGTGTATATTTGCTCCCTTTATGGACTAGCCCCACTGCATAATAGGCATATTGAGTTATCCAGAACACAGCAAGGAGGCAACTGAAAATGAGTAAATAAGAGGGGTACAGAAAATCAGAGAGAGATATGGGAAGATAGAAACGGGGCACAGGCTTCAGGTGATGCTATTGTTGTAGGCCTGAGAGCAAGGGGGATATTAGCAATATTAACACTGGTACCTGAGCTGGAAGAGTCACCTCACTATACACAGTCTCTATTTTCTCTCCCTGTGTGGGATTCCCATGCCCGGCTCGGCCCCCCTGCCAAATGGAAAAGTTTCATTAGTTGCTTTATACTTTATCAGTCACAGTCAGGAAGATAAAATATTAATTGCTGGGTCTTGAAATCATCCTCACCATTGAGTATTTGCCCATTGTCACCCAATTTACCCAAAAGTTTTGCAACCTCTTGGCACCTTAAGAGGGAATGTAATAAAGTATAGTTATCCATAGCAACCCAGTATACGCTACCTGCCGATTGGATGCCATAGTTTACTGAATCTATATGAAACGTTGCTCCTTTTATTACTTTACCCTCTTTGTGTCCCCCTCAAAGTAACTATAGGGTTGGGTTTTTTAAACATAATATCCATGATCCTGTTTCATGTCTGGTTGACAGTAGCCTGAATAATCCTCATTAAGGGGCTGAACTACTGGGCTACAACTGGGATACAACTCTATTTTCAAGGTTGAAATGGCTAAAAAAAAGAATTACACCAAAAAAGCAAATACACTTAGGGGCCCATTCATGAAAGCACAAATTTTGTGTGCTTAAAAGCACGGTTGGAAAAAATTCGGAGTAACCACGATAATTTCTGTGTGAAAATGTCATGAAAATTATTTTCCCGGTCGTACAAAAATATTGTGGTTGCGTTCTGAAAGTCACAAAATTTACAGATCTGAACTATCGTAAACATCGTGAAAACCTTTTTGGCTTTGAAACTTCAATGGATGATTTTGGAAGCCTCCCATAGGGCTCAATGGCACTCTGCACCTCCAACCCGGCCCAAGGAAAGTCTCCCATAGGGCTCAATGGCACTCTGCAGCTCCAACCCAGCCCAAGGAAAGTCTCCCATAGGGCTCAATGGCACTCTGCAGCTCCAACCCGGCCCAAGGAAAGTCTCCCATAGGGATCAATGGCACTCTGCAGCTCCAACCTGGCCCAAGGAAAGCCTCCCATAGGGCTCAATGGCACTCTGCAGCTCCAACCCGGCCCAAGGAAAGTCTCCCATAGGGCTCAATGGCACTCTGCAGCTCCAACCCGGCCCAAGGAAAGTCTCCCATAGGGCTCAATGGCACTCTGCAGCTCCAACCCGGCCCAAGGAAAGTCTCCCATAGGGCTCAATGGCACTCTGCAGCTCCAACCCGACCCAAGGAAAGTCTCCCATAGGGCTCAATGGCACTCTGCAGCTCCAACCCGGCCCAAGGAAAGTCTCCCATAGGGCTCAATGGCACTCTGCAGCTCCAACCCGGCCCAAGGAAAGTCTCCCATAGGGATCAATGGCACTCTGCAGCTCCAACCTGGCCCAAGGAAAGCCTCCCATAGGGCTCAATGGCACTCTGCAGCTCCAACCCTGCCCAAGGAAAGTCTCCCATAGGGCTCAATGGCACTCTGCAGCTCCAACCTGGCCCAAGGAAAGCCTCCCATAGGGCTCAATGGCACTCTGCAGCTCCAACCCAGCCCAAGGAAAGTCTCCCATAGGGCTCAATGGCACTCTGCAGCTCCAACCCTGCCCAAGGAAAGTCTCCCATAGGGCTCAATGGCACTCTGCAGCTCCAACCCTGCCCAAGGAAAGTCTCCCATAGGGCTCAATGGCACTCTGCAGCTCCAACCCTGCCCAAGGAAAGTCTCCCATAGGGCTCAATGGCACTCTGCAGCTCCAACCCGGCCCAAGGAAAGTCTCCCATAGGGCTCAATGGCACTCTGCAGCTCCAACCCGGCCAAAAGATAGTCACCATACCGAAGCTTCAATGAATCCCAAAATGGCCGTAGTCTTTGTGAAAAATATTACTTTTTCATCGACGTTAATGAAAACCACAAAAAAATTGTGGAATTTTAACAAAATTATTGTGGACATTACGAAAAGTTCTATAAGTTAGAAAAAATACAAATAAAGTTTGTAAAGTTCTGCTGTTTTACCTTTGGTAGTTGAACTTCGCTATATAAAGTTACTGAGCCGTTAGCTGTTCCGTCTGCTGTGCCGGAACCAGATACGGTTTCTCTTTTTGGTTTTTGGACCTGGAAGCATAAAAATGGGCAATTATTTAATGTTACATACATATTTATGTGTATGTTAACTGGCACGTAATAGTTTTTCTGTTTACATGACAGGGTGATTCTCTAAAACCTCTGTCTCACAATCCCCATGTAACCACTTCTGTATTTATGAGCTGGACTTTTGCAAAACACATTTCACAGGAAATTAGCTCAGTACATATAGTACATCCCACTTCTGCTCCAGCTCTCCATATAAAGATAATGAGCTATTTACATGAGCATAGAGAGTCTTCTCTTCCATTTCTTCCGGTTTATGCTGATCTGGAACAAAATGAAAAAGGTTTAGATAAGATTTAATAAATAAGAAGTGCAATAAAATGAAGGTACAATGGTGCATATTGAGCCATTATTTTGAAAGTGCAGATATAGACACTAACACTACAGGAGGGCTATGGAACATGATTAAGAAGCCTATGGCCGACCTGAGAACAAGACATAAAGGGGATCTAAACACTGTTGCTCAGCCATATAACAAAATGGTGACAGGATTACAGATCCCAGCATACATGTTATCAGGGTGAGGCATGCTGGGAGCTGTAGTCCAGCACATCAGAGTTGTATTTTTTTTAGCAACATTGTACAGTAGAACTTTCCCCCAGCTCTCCAGATAGAGCGGCTTCATTATATTGATCCTCCAATGAGAATCCCAGCTAATCTGCATACGTTTGCCTCCATGTTGTTTGCTGTTACTATTGGAGTTAGAAGCATTAAGCAGTTTCTTGGCACTGAACAAATGTGTCTTTAACCCCATGTCTGGTTCCAGTGTCATATAATGGGCAAAAAACCACAATAATCACTGTATCTAATTTAATGGCAAGATGGCTGCCATGGTGATGCGAATAAGCATTCTCATTGGTCAATAATTTTGCATTTGTAATTAAATCTTAACCTTCTTTAGTGAGCTATGGGGTACAGTGGGACAGTTCTATGGAGGGTTTAGATCCCCTTTAAACTAATAAGTTAGGGATGAAAAAGCAAGAAACAAAATAAAAAAAAACAAAAAAACTCTCCAATTCAAAAACTGGAAAAGTGATAAAAAAGCCCAATAAATGACTGCAGATCACAAGTTGAAGATCTACATACTCTTCCTTTTTGATTCACATCTCAATATTCCTATTAGACAAACAAACCCAATGGGGGTGGGGGTGATTTGTCAATGTTCAAAAATCTTTCCATGATGCAAGTTTTTTTTTTAACTCAATCTCCCAATATTCAAATGATGGTTGAAAAACTTGTTCCGTATTTATTAAGAGCAAAACGAGATTCGAGGGTTTTTTTTGAGTTTGTAAACTAACAAATTCGAGGTAGTCAGGTTTTTTTTTTTTATTTGAACAAGTGTTTTATATTTGGATTTTTTATTACATAAGCATACATCTGAGGTTTTTTTTTTTATAAGTGAGTTTATTCCAAGTAGAAAAAAACTCTCCAATTCACAAAAATTGATAAAGAAGCCTAAAATGGAGTTGAATAAAGGGTATAACAGCCTCACAGTAATATAATATCATCAGGGAATGCACTCACCCTTCTTCTTCCTTTTAGACCGGCAACAAAATATAACCAGAACAGCCAGAACAGCCAGAAAAGCCACAGGGACCCCCACTGCTATTAATATCGGAATGATCCCCCATGGGCGTGTAGGATTTCCTGTTTTCGTATCATCTGTAAAGATCAGTAATATAAAAAAAATGAAGAGCCAAGAATGAAATATTAAACCGATAAGGTTAGCTTGACTTAAGCTTGATTATGTGCCTGTGGGTGCCATGTGTATATATATAATATATATGGAAAGAACAATAAATAATTCATAATTTGTACTCATCTCCTTGAACACAAAAAATACTCCTGTAAATGTTTTCCCAACATAGTGGTGTATTGCAGTAACAGAACTTACAATTAAAAGTGTTTCATTCTAGGACCTGCTCTTACTCCTGGGAACAAATGTGCCTAATTTTACCCAAATGCAGGTGTGTTAGAAACACCATATACAAAAGCGACATTCTAAATTTTACATGAGGGAACTATGTGCCCTGACTGAATCCAGACCCCTGGGCTATTTACAGCCCATCCCAATAAACTTGAATTACTTTTATCTTCACAATTTATCTCTATGTATGTGTAACTTGCTAATTTACTGCTCGTGAACACTTCTCTCTAATCTAACAGTATATACAGTATATGTTGTGCCATTCCTGCTTCCATTTGTATTCAGCCTGATGAAGGGCCCTTAGAGCTCTGAAAGCTGCAATGTATTCCTATTGTTAGCCAATATAGGCATCATTTCTACAGTACTCTTGTATTTGTGTTTTTGTATTTATTAATGAAACCACAACTAAACTAATTTTTCATGTCAGTCATTT
The DNA here is from genome assembly GCF_000004195.4 of Xenopus tropicalis. NCBI lineage: Eukaryota > Metazoa > Chordata > Amphibia > Anura > Pipidae > Xenopus > Xenopus tropicalis. Next base: position 136,465,980 of record NC_030684.2, on the reverse strand, counting down.
GTCAAAAGATCCAAATTGAAAACCAACGAATAAAGATGCGGAATAAACGTGAAAAACCCACAACTCTTTTATAATGCTGCACAAATTACAGTGTCAATAACCCCCCGAAAACCTCTAAAACCACCAGCTGTATAAGGGACATCTGTCACTGACTTCTGTATCATCTCGGCAGGTTTTATATTTGTGGCAACTTTGTTTCATAATAAATTGTGAAGAACATGTTTTTTCCCCACAACAAAATTGTATTTTGATGCAAAAAATCAAGGGGTTATTTACAATCACAAGGTGAAAACTCAGCATAGCCAGTAAAAGAAAATGCTGATTTGTGCCGATGTTTAGCCTTTTGCACACACAGTTAGGTTAGTAAATGAACTCTATAGCCTTCATAAGGACATTACCTTAACCTGCCTACAGCCCAAGGCATTGTTATTTTATATTAATTTCTCCTTCTGTGTCAGATACAGTTATAGTTGCCAAAACAAACAGGCAGGGTGCAGAAAGATGTAAAATAAGTGGTCTAGTAACCCATAGCAACCAATAAGATGTAACGTTCATTATAAAAATACAACTACACTAAGGGGCTGATTTACTAAGACATGATTTCGAATCCGAATTGGAAAAATTCCGATTGGAAACGAACATTTTGCGACTTTTTCGGTAATTTTGCGATTTTTTCGCATTTTTTGCGATTTTTTCGGTGTCTTTACGATTTCTGCGAAAAAACGCAAGTTTTTCGTAGCCATTACGAAAGTTGCGCAAAGTCGCGATTTTTTCGTAGCGTTAACACTTGCGCGCAAAGTTGCGCCTTTTTCGTAGCGTTAAAACTTAAAAGGCGCAACGTTTCGCGCAAGTTTTAACGCTACGAAAAAATCGCGACTTTGCGCAACTTTCGTAATGGCTACGAAAAACTCGCGTTTTTTCGCAAAAATCGTAAAGACGCCGAAAAAAATCGCAAAAAATACGAAAAAAATCGCAAAATTACCGATCATTACGAAAAAAACGCAATCGGGCGCATTCGGCCCGTTCGTGGGTTAGTAAATGTGCCCCTAACTGTTAGTTGGTTACTTTGGATCACTGGGACTGGTCAGAACTTGTTTACTCAATATTCCCATCTCTCCCCAGCTTCCCAGTAGTGATGTGTAAGTTTTAGGAGCCCCCTATATAAAACCCACCTCTATTGCAGGGAATATGTGCAGTTCTGGAAGCCTCGCTGATTGGGTTCCGGGCGGTACAGCTGTATGTAACATGTGACTGAGCATTATAGATACGGAGCGTGTGATTGGTCACTTCTGTGCCGGGGCTGTTTGTGTTATTCCAGGTGAGAGTCACATCTGAGCCAATCACAGCGCAGGACAAGGTTCCCGTAATAGTACAGGTCCCATTGTGGGTCTCACTAAGGGTGACATTTGGATGGATCAGGATATCTTCTGATGTGAGAGTCTCTGCATGCAAAGAGAAAAGCTATTTTTTGTTATGCGAGATTTAATGTGAAATGGACTTAATTTCTTTACAATACAAATAAAATTTTAATTGTTTTTGATACTAATGAATTGGTGTTAAAACTACTTATATTGCTACATAATTGTTCTGGTTAAAAAATTATAACACTTCCATTAAATTCAGCCTTTTTCATCTAATACTTAAGATCAGTGCTGGCCTGTGACCCCCCTCTGTGTGGCCCCCACCTGCCTGGCTGCTGTGACTGCTTACCTTTGTGTAAGATTTAAATGGTATCAGTACTGAGATTAACAGGCCCCCCTGCATTGCTCACACCTCCGACTCAGGCTGTAAGCCCCCACATTGTTCACCTGTTCACACCTCAGACTAGGAGCACTGCCAGCATTGTGTCACTGTATGAACTGCCTGTCTTGTGCTGCCTGTGTGTATGGCACACACAGGCAGCAGAGAGAACATGGCACACACAGGCAGCATAGAGCAGAGAGAACATGGCACACACAGGCAGCATAGAGCAGAGAGAACATGGCACACACAGGCAGCATAGGCACACACAGGCAGCATAGGGTAGGCAGAGTATGGCCCACACAGGGAGCATAGGGCAGGCAGAGTATGGCACACACAGGCAGCATAGGGCAGGTAGAATATGGCACACACAGGCAGCATAAGGCAGGCAGAGTATGGCACACACAGGCAGCATAGGGCAGGCAGAGTATGGTACACACAGGCAGCATAGGGCAGGCAGAGTATGGCACACACAGGCAGTATAGGGCAGCAGAGTATGGCACATACAGGCAGCATAGGGCAGGCAGAGTATGGCACACACAGGCAGCATAGGGCAGGAAGAGTATGGCACACACAGGCAGCATAGGGCAGGCAGAGTATAGCACACACAGGCAGCATATGGCAGCAGAGTATGGCACACACAGGAAGCATAGGGCAGGCAGAGTATGGCACACACAGGCAGCGTAGAACAGGCAGTGTATGGCACACACAGGCAGCATAGGGAAGGCAGAGTATGGCACACACAGACAGTGTAGGGCAGGCAGAGTATGGCCAACACAGGCAGCATAGGGCAGGCAGAGTATGGCACACACAGGCAGCATAGGGCAGGAAGAGTATGGCACACACAGGCAGCATAGGGCAGGCAGAGTATGGCACACACAGGCAGCATAGGGCAGGCAGAGTATGGCACACACAGGCAGCATAGGGCAGGTAGAATATGGCACACACAGGCAGCATAGGGCAGGCAGAGTATGGTACACACAGGCAGCATAGGGCAGGCAGAGTATGGCACACACAGGCAGCATAGGGCAGGCAGAGTATGGCACACGCAGGCAGTATAGGGCAGCAGAGTATGGCACATACAGGCAGCATAGGGCAGGAAGAGTATGGCACACACAGGCAGCATAGGGTAGGCAGAGTATGGCACACACCGGCAGCATAGGGCAGGTAGAATATGGCACACACAGGCAGCATAGGGCAGGCAGAGTATAGCACACACAGGCAGCATAGGGCAGCAGAGTATGGCACACACAGGAAGCATAGGGCAGGCAGAGTATGGCACACACAGGCAGCATAGGGCAGGCAGTGTATGGCACACACAGGCAGCATAGGGCAGGCAGAGTATGGCACACACAGGCATCGTAGGGCAGGCAGAGTATGGCACACACCGGCAGCATAGGGCAGGCAGAGTACGGCACACACAGGCAGCATAGGGCAGGCAGAGTATGGCACACACAGGCATCGTAGGGCAGGAAGAGTATGGCACACACCGGCAGCGTAGGGCAGGCAGAGTATGGCACACACAGGCAGCATAGGGCAGGCAGAGTATGGCACACACAGGCATCGTAGGGCAGGAAGAGTATGGCACACACCGGCAGCGTAGGGCAGGCAGAGTATGGCACACACAGGCAGCGTAGGGCAGGCAGAGTATGGCACACACAGGCAGCATAGGGCAGGCAGAGTATGGCACACACAGGCAGGGTAGGGCAGGCAGAGTATGGCACACACAGGCAGGGTAGGGCAGACAGAGTATGGCACACACAGGCAGCATAGGGCAGGCAGAGTATGGCACACACAGGCAGGGTAGGGCAGGCAGAGTATGGCACACACAGGCAGGGTAAGGCAGGCAGAGTATGGCACACACAGGCAGCATAGGGTAGGCAGAGTATGGCACACACAGGCAGCATAGGGCAGGTAGAATATGGCACACACAGGCAGCATAGGGCAGGCAGAGTATAGCACACACAGGCAGCATAGGGCAGCAGAGTATGGCACACACAGGACGCATAGGGCAGGCAGAGTATGGCACACACAGGCAGCATAGGGCAGGCAGAGTATGGCACACACAGGCAGTGTAGGGCAGGCAGAGTATGGCACACACAGGCAGGGTAGGGCAGGCAGAGTATGACACACACAGGCAGCATAGGGCAGGCAGAGTATGGCACACACAGGCATATTTCCCTGCAAATCAATGAAAGATGTCCCACTGATCCAGTCAAAGTTAGAAGAGGAACATCAAGCACTCCGTACTATAGAGATCTGCTGTAAAAACGGACTTTATTTCTTCATTTTAAAACCAATATGCCTGACACGTTTCGTGCGTTCAAGCACTTATTCATATAATAATAAGTGCATGAACGCACGAAACGCGTTAGGCATATTGGTTTTAAAATGAAGAAATAAAGTCCGTTTTTACAGCAGATCTCTATAGTCCGGAGTGCTTGATGTTCCTCTTCTAACTTTGGTGTGTCTTCCCTTCAGCTGCGGGTTCGGGGCTAAAAGCACCCGGACCACCATTGGACTTCGGTGAGCATACTGTTTATCTTGAACCTAATGCTGCTTATGTGATTTATTCCTCGTGTTGAGAGTGATAGACTTACTACACCCGGGTCTCAACTTTTCACAGGGTATATAATTAATTTAATTAAATTAATTGATTCATTTTCATGCTTTTGTGCACGAGCGGTTGTTCATTGATTTAACTACATGTTTTGTAATTTACTTTATTTTCCCTCTGGTATTTATCCCACGCGGATTTTATCCTTTTTGAGCGTTTTTTGTATTAGTTTTTGTCCACTGATCCAGTCAGCGGGGATCAATTCTGGACCTCCTGTATAGCACCAAAAGCAACAATATACAAGTGTCCCGATATCTTATGTAAATAATGATAAACTGCTATCCAAAAGCTATAGGGCCTGATTCGATAAAACGTGCGCTATTTTTATTGTGTGCTAAAATTTTTACCGTGGCTTAATTTTGGCAATTTTTCGCACGATTCACTATAAGCATACTTGCGCTTTTTTACGCGCGATATTGCATGCGTTATTTAACTCGCGAAAGACTATTTCAATGCGGTATTTGCCGGTACATGCGCTAAATATGAATGGTAGCATAGAAATAGTGTATATAAATATTAGCCACATATAAATGGTAGCATATAAATGGTAGATGCTTATAAATAGTAGCCACTACTGATGAGCAAATGTGTTCTGGTTTCTTTGGTGAAAAATTAGCAAATCTTTCGAAAGATCCACGAAACATCAAAAATGTTGTGCGGGCCAAAAAATTGTTGCCGTGACTATTATTTTTTGACGTATCAATTTTTGGATGTGTGGTGAATTTTTGCGTGGCAAATTTTTTAATGCGTTTTGCCATTGGCGGATTGTTTTGCGAAACGCATGAAAAAATCTGCCGCGAAAAAATTCAACGCACGGCCAAAAATTCACTGCGAATCCATGCCTGGCGAAACATTTCATCACTTGTAGCCAAATAGAAATAGTTGCGCAAATGAACGCACGCCATGTTAGCCATACACGCCAATACTTGCGGAAAATTACTGTATTAAAAATGACCATTTCGCTGCAAACTGGCGGCTGCGTCACTCTGGGGGAAACACAGACTTGAATAAATAACACTGTAAGTCCATATTTTATTGCAAAAAATAATTTACTGTACTTTTGTATAATTTTTCGCCTGCCTGTAGTAGGTGTTAATTTTGGTCAGTCTAATGGTTCCTGCTGTATGTGATGGTCAGTCTAATGGTTCCTGCTGTATGTGATGGTCAGTCTAATGGTTCCTGTTGTATGTGATGGTCAGTCTAATGGTTCCTGCTCTATGTGATAGTCAGTCTAATGGTTCCTGCTGTATGTGATGGTCAGTCTAAGGGTTCCTGCTGTATGTGATGGTCAGTCTAATGGTTCCTGCTGTATGTGATGGTCAGTCTAATGGTTCCTGCTGTTTGTGATCGTCAGTCTAATGGTTCCTGCTGTATGTGATGGTCAGTCTAATGGTTCCAGCTGTATGTAATGGTCAGTCTAATGGTTCCTGTTGTATGTGATGGTCAGTCTAATGGTTCCTGTTGTATGTGATAGTCAGTCTAATGGTTCCTGTTGTATGTGATGGTCAGTCTAATGGTTCCTGCTGTATGTGATGGTCAGTCTAATGGTTCCTGCTGTATGTGATGGTCAGTCTAATGGTTCCTGCTGTATGTGATGGTCAATCTAATGGTTCCTGCTGTATGTGATGGTCAGTCTAATGGTTCCTGTTGTATGTGATGGTCAGTCTAATGGTTCCTGCTCTATGTGATAGTCAGTCTAATGGTTCCTGCTGTATGTGATGGTCAGTCTAATGGTTCCTGCTGTATGTGATGGTCAGTCTAATGGTTCCTGCTGTATGTGATAGTCAGTCTAATGGTTCCTGCTGTATGTGATGGTCGGTCTAATGGTTCCTGCTGTATGTGATGGCCGGTCTAATGGTTCCTGCTGTATGTGATGGTCAGTCTAATGGTTCCTGTTGTATGTGATGGTCAGTCTAATGGTTCCTGCTGTTTGTGATCGTCAGTCTAATGGTTCCTGCTGTATGTGATGGCCAGTCTAATGGTTCCAGCTGTATGTGATGGTCAGTCTAATGGTTCCTGCTGTATGTGATAGTCAGTCTAATGGTTCCTGCTGTATGTGATGGTCAGTCTAATGGTTCCTGCTGTATGTGATGGTCAGTCTAATGGTTCCTGCTGTATGTGATGGTCAGTCTAATGGTTCCTGCTGTATGTGATGGCCGGTCTAATGGTTCCTGCTGTATGTGATAGTCGGTCTAATGGTTCCTGCTGTATGTGATAGTCAGTCTAATGGTTCCTGCTGTATGTGATGGTCAGTCTAATGGTTCCTGCTGTATGTGATGGTCAGTCTAATGGTTCCTGTTGTATGTGACGGTCAGTCTAATGTTTCCTGCTGTATGTGATAGTCAGTCTAATGGTTCCTGCTGTATGTGATGGTCAGTCTAATGGTTCCTGCTGTATGTGATGGTCGGTCTAATGGTTCCTGCTGTATGTGATGGTCAGTTTAATGGTTCCTGCTGTATGTGATGGTCAGTCTACTGGTTCCTGCTGTATGTGATGGTCAGTCTAATGGTTCCTGTTGTATGTGATGGTCAGTCTAATGGTTCCTGCTGTATGTGATGGTCAGTCTAATGGTTCCTGCTGTATGTGATGGTCAGTCTAATGGTTCCTGTTGTATGTGATGACCAGTCTAATGGTTCCTGTTGTATGTTATGGTCAGTCTATTGGTTCCTGTTGTATGTGATGGTCAGTCTAATGGTTCCTGTTGTATGTGATGACCAGTCTAATGGTTCCTGTTGTATGTTATGGTCAGTCTATTGGTTCCTGTTGTATGTGATGGTCAGTCTAATGGTTCCTGCTGTTTGTGATGGTCAGTCTAATGGTTCCTGCTGTATGTGATCGTCAGTCTTATGGTTCCTGCTGTATGTGATGGTCAGTCTAATGGTTCCTGTTGTATGTGATGGTCAGTCTAATGGTTCCTGCTGTTTGTGATGGTCAGTCTAATGGTTCCTGTTGTATGTGATAGTCAGTCTAATGGTTCCTGTTGTATGTGATGGTCAGTCTAATGGTTCCTGCTGTATATGATGGTCAGTCTAATGGTTCCTGCTGTATGTGATAGTCAGTCTAATGGTTCCTGCTGTATGTGATGGTCAGTCTAATGGTTCCTGCTGTATGTGATGGTCAGTCTAATGGTTCCTGTTGTATGTGATGGTCAGTCTAATGGTTCCTGCTCTATGTGATAGTCAGTCTAATGGTTCCTGCTGTATGTGATGGTCAGTCTAATGGTTCCTGCTGTATGTGATGGTCAGTCTAATGGTTCCTGCTGTATGTGATAGTCAGTCTAATGGTTCCTGCTGTATGTGATGGTCGGTCTAATGGTTCCTGCTGTATGTGATGGCCGGTCTAATGGTTCCTGCTGTATGTGATGGTCAGTCTAATGGTTCCTGTTGTATGTGATGGTCAGTCTAATGGTTCCTGCTGTTTGTGATCGTCAGTCTAATGGTTCCTGCTGTATGTGATGGCCAGTCTAATGGTTCCAGCTGTATGTGATGGTCAGTCTAATGGTTCCTGCTGTATGTGATAGTCAGTCTAATGGTTCCTGCTGTATGTGATGGTCAGTCTAATGGTTCCTGCTGTATGTGATAGTCAGTCTAATGGTTCCTGCTGTATGTGATGGTCAGTCTAATGGTTCCTGTTGTATGTGATGGTCAGTCTAACGGTTCCTGCTCTATGTGATAGTCAGTCTAATGGTTCCTGCTGTATGTGATGGTCAGTCTAATGGTTCCTGCTGTATGTGATGGTCAGTCTAATGGTTCCTGCTGTATGTGATAGTCAGTCTAATGGTTCCTGCTGTATGTGATGGTCGGTCTAATGGTTCCTGCTGTATGTGATGGCCGGTCTAATGGTTCCTGCTGTATGTGATAGTCAGTCTAATGGTTCCTGTTGTATGTGATGGTCAGTCTAATGGTTCCTGCTGTTTGTGATCGTCAGTCTAATGGTTCCAGCTGTATGTGATGGTCAGTCTAATGGTTCCTGCTGTATGTGATGGTCGGTCTAATGGTTCCTGCTGTATGTGATGGCCGGTCTAATGGTTCCTGCTGTATGTGATAGTCAGTCTAATGGTTCCTGTTGTATGTGATGGTCAGTCTAATGGTTCCTGCTGTTTGTGATCGTCAGTCTAATGGTTCCAGCTGTATGTGATGGTCAGTCTAATGGTTCCTGCTGTATGTGATAGTCAGTCTAATGGTTCCTGCTGTATGTGATGGTCAGTCTAATGGTTCCTGCTGTATGTGATTGTCAGTCTAATGGTTCCAGCTGTATATGATGGTCAGTCTAATGGTTCCAGCTGTATGTAATGGTCAGTCTAATGGTTCCTGTTGTATGTGATGGTCGGTCTAATGGTTCCTGTTGTATGTGATAGTCAGTCTAATGGTTCCTGTTGTATGTGATGGTCAGTCTAATGGTTCCTGCTGTATGTGATGGTCAGTCTAATGGTTCCTGCTGTATGTGATAGTCAGTCTAATGGTTCCTGCTGTATGTGATGGTCAGTCTAATGGTTCCTGCTGTATGTGATGGTCAGTCTAATGGTTCCTGTTGTATGTGATGGTCAGTCTAATGGTTCCTGCTCTATGTGATAGTCAGTCTAATGGTTTCTGCTGTATGTGATAGTCAGTCTAATGGTTCCTGCTGTATGTGATGGTCAGTCTAATGGTTCCTGCTGTATGTGATAGTCAGTCTAATGGTTCCTGCTGTATGTGATGGTCGGTCTAATTGTTCCTGCTGTATGTGATGGCCGGTCTAATGGTTCCTGCTGTATGTGATGGTCAGTCTAATGGTTCCTGTTGTATGTGATGGTCAGTCTAATGGTTCCTGCTGTTTGTGATCGTCAGTCTAATGGTTCCTGCTGTATGTGATGGCCAGTCTAATGGTTCCAGCTGTATGTGATGGTCAGTCTAATGGTTCCTGCTGTATGTGATAGTCAGTCTAATGGTTCCTGCTGTATGTGATGGCCAGTCTTATGGTTCCAGCTGTATGTGATGGCCAGTCTAATGGTTCCAGCTGTATGTGATGGTCAGTCTAATGGTTCCTGCTGTATGTGATGGTCAGTCTAATGGTTCCTGCTGTATGTGATAGTCAGTCTAATGGTTCCTGCTGTATGTGATGGTCAGTCTAATGGTTCCTGCTGTATGTGATGGTCAGTCTAATGGTTCCTGTTGTATGTGATGGTCAGTCTAATGGTTCCTGCTCTATGTGATAGTCAGTCTAATGGTTCCTGCTGTATGTGATAGTCAGTCTAATGGTTCCTGCTGTATGTGATGGTCAGTCTAATGGTTTCTGCTGTATGTGATAGTCAGTCTAATGGTTCCAGCTGTATATGATGGTCAGTCTAATGGTTCCAGCTGTATGTAATGGTCAGTCTAATGGTTCCTGTTGTATGTGATGGTCGGTCTAATGGTTCCTGTTGTATGTGATAGTCAGTCTAATGGTTCCTGTTGTATGTGATGGTCAGTCTAATGGTTCCTGCTGTATGTGATGGTCAGTCTAATGGTTCCTGCTGTATGTGATAGTCAGTCTAATGGTTCCTGCTGTATGTGATGGTCAGTCTAATGGTTCCTGCTGTATGTGATGGTCAGTCTAATGGTTCCTGTTGTATGTGATGGTCAGTCTAATGGTTCCTGCTCTATGTGATAGTCAGTCTAATGGTTTCTGCTGTATGTGATAGTCAGTCTAATGGTTCCTGCTGTATGTGATGGTCAGTCTAATGGTTCCTGCTGTATGTGATAGTCAGTCTAATGGTTCCTGCTGTATGTGATGGTCGGTCTAATGGTTCCTGCTGTATGTGATGGTCGGTCTAATGGTTCCTGCTGTATGTGATGGTCAGTCTAATGGTTCCTGTTGTATGTGATGGTCAGTCTAATGGTTCCTGCTGTTTGTGATCGTCAGTCTAATGGTTCCTGCTGTATGTGATGGCCAGTCTAATGGTTCCAGCTGTATGTGATGGTCAGTCTAATGGTTCCTGCTGTATGTGATAGTCAGTCTAATGGTTCCTGCTGTATGTGATGGCCAGTCTTATGGTTCCAGCTGTATGTGATGGCCAGTCTAATGGTTCCAGCTGTATGTGATGGTCAGTCTAATGGTTCCTGCTGTATGTGATGGTCAGTCTAATGGTTCCTGCTGTATGTGATAGTCAGTCTAATGGTTCCTGCTGTATGTGATGGTCAGTCTAATGGTTCCTGCTGTATGTGATGGTCAGTCTAATGGTTCCTGTTGTATGTGATGGTCAGTCTAATGGTTCCTGCTCTATGTGATAGTCAGTCTAATGGTTCCTGCTGTATGTGATAGTCAGTCTAATGGTTCCTGCTGTATGTGATGGTCAGTCTAATGGTTTCTGCTGTATGTGATAGTCAGTCTAATGGTTCCTGCTGTATGTGATGGTCAGTCTAATGGTTCCTGCTGTATGTGATAGTCAGTCTAATGGTTCCTGCTGTATGTGATGGTCGGTCTAATGGTTCCTGCTGTATGTGATGGCCGGTCTAATGGTTCCTGCTGTATGTGATGGTCAGTCTAATGGTTCCTGTTGTATGTGATGGTCAGTCTAATGGTTCCTGCTGTTTGTGATCGTCAGTCTAATGGTTCCTGCTGTATGTGATGGCCAGTCTAATGGTTCCAGCTGTATGTGATGGTCAGTCTAATGGTTCCTGCTGTATGTGATAGTCAGTCTAATGGTTCCTGCTGTATGTGATGGCCAGTCTAATGGTTCCAGCTGTATGTGATGGCCAGTCTAATGGTTCCAGCTGTATGTGATGGTCAGTCTAATGGTTCCTGCTGTATGTGATGGTCAGTCTAATGGTTCCTGCTGTATGTGATAGTCAGTCTAATGGTTCCTGCTGTATGTGATGGCCAGTCTAATGGTTCCTGCTGTATGTGATGGCCAGTCTAATGGTTCCTGCTGTATGTGATAGTCGGTCTAATGGTTCCTGCTGTATGTGATAGTCAGTCTAATGGTTCCTGCTGTATGTGATGGTCAGTCTAATGGTTCCTGCTGTATGTGATGGTCAGTCTAATGGTTCCTGTTGTATGTGATGGTCAGTCTAATGTTTCCTGCTGTATGTGATAGTCAGTCTAATGGTTCCTGCTCTATGTGATGGTCAGTCTAATGGTTCCTGCTGTATGTGATGGTCAGTCTAATGGTTCCTGCTGTATGTGATGGTCAGTTTAATGGTTCCTGCTGTATGTGATGGTCAGTCTAATGGTTCCTGCTGTATGTGATGGTCAGTCTAATGGTTCCTGTTGTATGTGATGGTCAGTCTAATGTTTCCTGCTGTATGTGATAGTCAGTCTAATGGTTCCTGCTCTATGTGATGGTCAGTCTAATGGTTCCTGCTGTATGTGATGGTCAGTCTAATGGTTCCTGTTGTATGTGATGGTCAGTCTAATGGTTCCTGTTGTATGTGATGGTCAGTCTAATGGTTCCTGTTGTATGTGATAGTCAGTCTAATGGTTCCTGCTGTATGTGATGGTCAGTCTAATGGTTCCTGCTGTATGTGATGGTCAGTCTAATGGTTCCTGTTGTATGTGATGACCAGTCTAATGGTTCCTGTTGTATGATATGGTCAGTCTATTGGTTCCTGCTGTATGTGATGGTCAGTCTAATGGTTCCTGCTGTATGTGATGGTCAGTCTAATGGTTCCTGTTGTATGTGATGGTCAGTCTAATGGTTCCTGCTCTATGTGATAGTCAGTCTAATGGTTCCTGCTGTATGTGATAGTCAGTCTAATGGTTCCTGCTGTATGTGATGGTCAGTCTAATGGTTTCTGCTGTATGTGATAGTCAGTCTAATGGTTCCTGCTGTATGTGATGGTCAGTCTAATGGTTCCTGCTGTATGTGATAGTCAGTCTAATGGTTCCTGCTGTATGTGATGGTCGGTCTAATGGTTCCTGCTGTATGTGATGGCCGGTCTAATGGTTCCTGCTGTATGTGATGGTCAGTCTAATGGTTCCTGTTGTATGTGATGGTCAGTCTAATGGTTCCTGCTGTTTGTGATCGTCAGTCTAATGGTTCCTGCTGTATGTGATGGCCAGTCTAATGGTTCCAGCTGTATGTGATGGTCAGTCTAATGGTTCCTGCTGTATGTGATAGTCAGTCTAATGGTTCCTGCTGTATGTGATGGCCAGTCTAATGGTTCCAGCTGTATGTGATGGCCAGTCTAATGGTTCCAGCTGTATGTGATGGTCAGTCTAATGGTTCCTGCTGTATGTGATGGTCAGTCTAATGGTTCCTGCTGTATGTGATAGTCAGTCTAATGGTTCCAGCTGTATGTGATGGTCAGTCTAATGGTTCCTGCTGTATGTGATAGTCAGTCTAATGGTTCCTGCTGTATGTGATGGCCAGTCTAATGGTTCCAGCTGTATGTGATGGCCAGTCTAATGGTTCCAGCTGTATGTGATGGTCAGTCTAATGGTTCCTGCTGTATGTGATGGTCAGTCTAATGGTTCCTGCTGTATGTGATAGTCAGTCTAATGGTTCCTGCTGTATGTGATGGCCAGTCTAATGGTTCCTGCTGTATGTGATGGCCAGTCTAATGGTTCCTGCTGTATGTGATAGTCGGTCTAATGGTTCCTGCTGTATGTGATAGTCAGTCTAATGGTTCCTGCTGTATGTGATGGTCAGTCTAATGGTTCCTGCTGTATGTGATGGTCAGTCTAATGGTTCCTGTTGTATGTGATGGTCAGTCTAATGTTTCCTGCTGTATGTGATAGTCAGTCTAATGGTTCCTGCTCTATGTGATGGTCAGTCTAATGGTTCCTGCTGTATGTGATGGTCAGTCTAATGGTTCCTGCTGTATGTGATGGTCAGTTTAATGGTTCCTGCTGTATGTGATGGTCAGTCTAATGGTTCCTGCTGTATGTGATGGTCAGTCTAATGGTTCCTGTTGTATGTGATGGTCAGTCTAATGTTTCCTGCTGTATGTGATAGTCAGTCTAATGGTTCCTGCTCTATGTGATGGTCAGTCTAATGGTTCCTGCTGTATGTGATGGTCAGTCTAATGGTTCCTGTTGTATGTGATGGTCAGTCTAATGGTTCCTGTTGTATGTGATGGTCAGTCTAATGGTTCCTGTTGTATGTGATAGTCAGTCTAATGGTTCCTGCTGTATGTGATGGTCAGTCTAATGGTTCCTGCTGTATGTGATGGTCAGTCTAATGGTTCCTGTTGTATGTGATGACCAGTCTAATGGTTCCTGTTGTATGATATGGTCAGTCTATTGGTTCCTGTTGTATGTGATGGTCAGTCTAATGGTTCCTGTTGTATGTGATGACCAGTCTAATGGTTCCTGTTGTATGTTATGGTCAGTCTATTGGTTCCTGTTGTATGTGATGGTCAGTCTAATGGTTCCTGCTGTTTGTGATGGTCAGTCTAATGGTTCCTGCTGTATGTGATCGTCAGTCTTATGGTTCCTGCTGTATGTGATGGTCAGTCTAATGGTTCCTGTTGTATGTGATGGTCAGTCTAATGGTTCCTGCTGTTTGTGATGGTCAGTCTAATGGTTCCTGTTGTATGTGATAGTCAGTCTAATGGTTCCTGTTGTATGTGATGGTCAGTCTAATGGTTCCTGCTGTATATGATGGTCAGTCTAATGGTTCCTGCTGTATGTGATGGTCAGTCTAATGGTTCCTGCTGTATGTGATGGTCAGTCTAATGGTTCCTGCTGTATGTGATGGTCAGTCTAATGGTTCCTGTTGTATGTGATGGTCAGTCTAATGGTTCCTGCTCTATGTGATAGTCAGTCTAATGGTTCCTGCTGTATGTGATGGTCAGTCTAATGGTTCCTGCTGTATGTGATGGTCAGTCTAATGGTTCCTGCTGTATGTGATAGTCAGTCTAATGGTTCCTGCTGTATGTGATGGTCGGTCTAATGGTTCCTGCTGTATGTGATGGCCGGTCTAATAATTCCTGCTGTATGTGATGGTCAGTCTAATGGTTCCTGTTGTATGTGATGGTCAGTCTAATGGTTCCTGCTGTTTGTGATCGTCAGTCTAATGGTTCCTGCTGTATGTGTTGGCCAGTCTAATGGTTCCAGCTGTATGTGATGGTCAGTCTAATGGTTCCTGCTGTATGTGATAGTCAGTCTAATGGTTCCTGCTGTATGTGATGGTCAGTCTAATGGTTCCTGCTGTATGTGATGGTCAGTCTAATGGTTCCTGCTGTATGTGATGGTCAGTCTAATGGTTCCTGTTGTATGTGATGGTCAGTCTAATGGTTCCTGCTCTATGTGATAGTCAGTCTAATGGTTCCTGCTGTATGTTATGGTCAGTCTAATGGTTCCTGCTGTATGTGATGGTCAGTCTAATGGTTCCTGCTGTATGTGATAGTCAGTCTAATGGTTCCTGCTGTATGTGATGGTCGGTCTAATGGTTCCTGCTGTATGTGATGGCCGGTCTAATGGTTCCTGCTGTATGTGATGGTCAGTCTAATGGTTCCTGTTGTATGTGATGGTCAGTCTAATGGTTCCTGCTGTTTGTGATCGTCAGTCTAATGGTTCCTGCTGTATGTGATGGCCAGTCTAATGGTTCCAGCTGTATGTGATGGTCAGTCTAATGGTTCCTGCTGTATGTGATAGTCAGTCTAATGGTTCCTGCTGTATGTGATGGTCAGTCTAATGGTTCCTGCTGTATGTGATTGTCAGTCTAATGGTTCCAGCTGTATGTGATGGTCAGTCTAATGGTTCCAGCTGTATGTAATGGTCAGTCTAATGGTTCCTGTTGTATGTGATGGTCAGTCTAATGGTTCCTGTTGTATGTGATAGTCAGTCTAATGGTTCCTGTTGTATGTGATGGTCAGTCTAATGGTTCCTGCTGTATGTGATGGTCAGTCTAATGGTTCCTGCTGTATGTGATAGTCAGTCTAATGGTTCCTGCTGTATGTGATGGTCAGTCTAATGGTTCCTGCTGTATGTGATGGTCAGTCTAATGGTTCCTGTTGTATGTGATGGTCAGTCTAATGGTTCCTGCTCTATGTGATAGTCAGTCTAATGGTTTCTGCTGTATGTGATGGTCAGTCTAATGGTTCCTGCTGTATGTGATGGTCAGTCTAATGGTTCCTGCTGTATGTGATAGTCAGTCTAATGGTTCCTGCTGTATGTGATGGTCGGTCTAATGGTTCCTGCTGTATGTGATGGCCGGTCTAATGGTTCCTGCTGTATGTGATGGTCAGTCTAATGGTTCCTGTTGTATGTGATGGTCAGTCTAATGGTTGCTGCTGTTTGTGATCGTCAGTCTAATGGTTCCTGCTGTATGTGATGGCCAGTCTAATGGTTCCAGCTGTATGTGATGGTCAGTCTAATGGTTCCTGCTGTATGTGATAGTCAGTCTAATGGTTCCTGCTGTATGTGATGGCCAGTCTAATGGTTCCAGCTGTATGTGATGGCCAGTCTAATGGTTCCAGCTGTATGTGATGGTCAGTCTAATGGTTCCTGCTGTATGTGATGGTCAGTCTAATGGTTCCTGCTGTATGTGATAGTCAGTCTAATGGTTCCTGCTGTATGTGATGGTCAGTCTAATGGTTCCTGCTGTATGTGATGGCCAGTCTAATGGTTCCTGCTGTATGTGATAGTCGGTCTAATGGTTCCTGCTGTATGTGATAGTCAGTCTAATGGTTCCTGCTGTATGTGATGGTCAGTCTAATGGTTCCTGCTGTATGTGATGGTCAGTCTAATGGTTCCTGTTGTATGTGATGGTCAGTCTAATGTTTCCTGCTGTATGTGATAGTCAGTCTAATGGTTCCTGCTCTATGTGATGGTCAGTCTAATGGTTCCTGCTGTATGTGATGGTCAGTCTAATGGTTCCTGCTGTATGTGATGGTCAGTTTAATGGTTCCTGCTGTATGTGATGGTCAGTCTAATGGTTCCTGCTGTATGTGATGGTCAGTCTAATGGTTCCTGTTGTATGTGATGGTCAGTCTAATGGTTCCTGTTGTATGTGATGGTCAGTCTAATGGTTCCTGTTGTATGTGATGGTCAGTCTAATGGTTCCTGTTGTATGTGATGGTCAGTCTAATGGTTCCTGTTGTATGTGATAGTCAGTCTAATGGTTCCTGCTGTATGTGATGGTCAGTCTAATGGTTCCTGCTGTATGTGATGGTCAGTCTAATGGTTCCTGTTGTATGTGATGACCAGTCTAATGGTTCCTGTTGTATGTTATGGTCAGTCTATTGGTTCCTGTTGTATGTGATGGTCAGTCTAATGGTTCCTGTTGTATGTGATGACCAGTCTAATGGTTACTGTTGTATGTTATGGTCAGTCTATTGGTTCCTGTTGTATGTGATGGTCAGTCTAATGGTTCCTGCTGTTTGTGATGGTCAGTCTAATGGTTCCTGCTGTATGTGATCATCAGTCTAATGGTTCCTGCTGTATGTGATGGTCAGTCTAATGGTTCCTGTTGTATGTGATGGTCAGTCTAATGGTTCCTGCTGTTTGTGATGGTCAGTCTAATGGTTCCTGTTGTATGTGATAGTCAGTCTAATGGTTCCTGTTGTATGTGATGGTCAGTCTAATGGTTCCTGCTGTATATGATGGTCAGTCTAATGGTTCCTGCTGTATGTGATGGTCAGTCTAATGGTTCCTGCTGTATGTGATGGTCAGTCTAATGGTTCCTGCTGTATGTGATGGTCAGTCTAATGGTTTCTGTTGTATGTGATGGTCAGTCTAATGGTTCCTGCTCTATGTGATAGTCAGTCTAATGGTTCCTGCTGTATGTGATGGTCAGTCTAATGGTTCCTGCTGTATGTGATGGTCAGTCTAATGCAGGGGGCTCAAACTCAATTTACCTGGGGGCCGAAGGAGGCAAAGTCAGGATGAGGCTGGGCCGCATAAGGGATTTCACAAAAAAAAGTTGGGAGCTGCTGATTGCAGAAATTACGTTATGCCATCATAACAGTTATTATGGGAAGATGTTCTGTGTGCACAATTAGCTCCTTACGTCTTCCCATAATAACTGTTATGATGGCATAACGTCATTTCCGCAATCAGCAGCTCCCGCCCGCCGTGCCTTGCATTATCCCTTGAATCGCAATAAAAATCGCGATCCATTCATTCGGCGTTGGTGCGGGCCACAAAACATTGTACCGAGGGCCGCAAGTGGCCCGCGGCCCGCGAGTTTGAGACCCCTGGTCTAATGGTTCCTGCTGTATGTGATGGCCGGTCTAATGGTTCCTGCTGTATGTGATAGTCAGTCTAATGGTTCCTGCTGTTTGTGATAGTCAGTCTAATGGTTCCTGTTGTATGTGATGGTCAGTCTAATGGTTCCTGCTGTTTGTGATGGTCAGTCTAATGGTTCCTGCTGTATGTGATGGTCAGTCTAATGGTTCCTGTTGTATGTGATGGTCAGTCTAATGGTTCCTGCTGTATGTGATGGTCAGTCTAATGGTTCCTGCTGTATGTGATGGTCAGTCTAATGGTTCCTGCTGTATGTGATGGTCAGTCTAATGGTTCCTGCTGTTTGTGATGGTCAGTCTAATGGTTCCTGCTGTATGTGATGGTCAGTCTAATGGTTCCTGCTGTTTGTGATGGTCAGTCTAATGGTTCCTGCTGTATGTGATGGTCAGTCTAATGGTTCCTGCTGTATGTGATGGTCAGTCTAATGGTTCCTGCTGTTTGTGATCGTCAGTCTAATGGTTCCTGCTGTTTGTGATGGTCAGTCTAATTGTTCCAGCTGTTTGTGATGGTCAGTCTAATGGTTCCTGTTGTATGGGATGTGAGCCTTGAGTCCCCTGTTTTGTAGACTTTATCTATACGGTCGGTCTCATGAATCCTTTTTTATATGCTGTATATTGTGGCTCTTGATATACATGATGTATATGATGGTTGGAGTAATGGTTCCTGATATATACATGTAACCCTATTCTGGCTAGTTTTTGCCAGTACCGGCTAGTAGGTATGAGCACGGGCACATGTGACTCCAACACACAGGCTGGGCCTTCGCAAAACGGAAGAATTACACTTGAGAGGTGTTGCAGAACTACAACTCTCTACTGCCACAACGTGTATATAAGTAATTATGGACGCCAGAGGTTCTTTTGCATTGAACTAGAACTTGGTTTATTGATAGTACACAGTATATGCAGGGTTAATACTCACAGCTTTGAGGTAGAATAGCGCACAAATGTCAAATGCAGTTGCAAATAGCAGAAATAGTATGGCACCACTGTGGAGATAGGTATAGGGCTGTCCAACTTCTGTTGTACCGAGGGCCGGAATTTTCCGCCCTACGTGGTGAAGGGCCGATAATGGAAGCCAGTTTTGACCACTCCCCTTTTTGAAACTGCACCCACTTGAAACCACACCCATGTTATCACATGACCATACCCATATTAATGGTTGTAAAACAGCAAAAACCTGCCATACTCTGCCTGCCCTACCCTGCCTGTGTGCCATACTCTGCCTGCCCTACCCTGCCTTTGTGTGTGCCATACTCTGCCTTCCCTACCCTGCCTGTGTGTGCCATACTCTGCCTTCCCTAACCTGCCTGTGTGTGCCATACTCTGCCTGCCCTACCCTGCCTGTGTGTGCCATACTCTGCCTGCCCTACCCTGCCTGCATGCCATACTTTCACTGTGTGTGCCATTCTTGGCTGGTTTGTGCCATACTTGGCCTGTGTGTGCCATACTCTGCCTGCCCTACCCTGCCTGTGTGTGCCATACTCTGCCTTCCCTACCCTGCCTGTGTGTGCCATACTTTCACTGTGTGTGCCATTCTTGGCTGGTTTGTGCCAAACTTGGCCTGTGTGTGCCATACTCTGCTTGCCCTACTCTGCTTGTGTGTGCCATACTCTGCCTTCCCTACTCTGCCTGTGTGTGCCATACTTTCACTGTGTGTGCCATTCTTGGCTGGTTTGTGCCAAACTTGGCCTGTGTGTGCCATACTCTGCCTGCCCTACTCTACCTGTGTGTGCCATACTCTGCCTTCCCTACCCTGCCTGTGTGTGCCATACTCTGCTTTCCCTACCCTGCCTGTGTGTGCCATACTCTGCTTGCCCTATGCTGCCTGTGTGTATGGCACACACAGGCAGCCTACAGTGACACAATGCTGGCACTGCTCCTACAGTCTGCACAATAACTATATATTAAAAAACTTTTTAATTGCAGTACCACCTCAGTATATGTTCTTTTTGTAGTATGCAGGGATTATTTGTGGGTTTCTACTGCTCCTGAGGTGTGAACAGGGGAACAATGGGGGTGATTACAGCCTGAGCCTGAGGTGTGAACTCTGCAGGGGGTGAACAATGCAGAGATTAAAAGGTGTGAACAGTACAGGGGATTACATATTTAAACAATACAGCCTGATTACAGCCTGAATCTGAGGTGAGAACCATGCAGGGGGCCAGTTAATCACAGTACTGATACCATTTAAAGCTTACACAAGAGTAAGCCATCAAAGCAGCCAGAGAGGTGGGGGGCCACACAGAGGGGGGTCACGGGCCGCATGCGGCCCGCGGGCCACCATTTGGACAGCACTGGTATAGGGGATAACCAGGAGTCCCAAAGGTAGTGTCTGCCTTATCTGGACCGGATCCCTACAGCGACGGTGGTTCAGGGGTTAATAACAGCCTAAATCCTATGTCTGACACTGTGGTCCCTACAGTAAGGCAGCAGAGCCTTGGGTGTACTAAACCCTCTATAGTCTCCTATGTGGGAGCGTATAGCTGCTCATACTAAATAGCCCTGAACTAAGTCACACTCCTAAAGCGTGCTATAACAGAGTCTAACCTGCAAATGACTACACCTCATTCACGGGGTCCCTGATCCCCGACTTAGAATCACTAGATGGATTGGCTTCCTCTAGGGCACAGACTTCTGGGCCCAGTTGAGAACCCAGGCTCAATGCGCAACCTGTTCTGAAGGAGAGGAATGCCAAAGAGGAAGTGCCCACACCCTGCCAATCACTATATTACAGTGTGCAGGAAGTGGTCATCCTAACTAAGGGCCAATAAGTGCATAGTGACACATAACTAAAGTGGCAACATTACATTCTGCTCAGTAACAGCAGATAGCACAGTGTAGGGCTAAAGCCATAGGGAGCTTAATTCCTATGGGTCCCTACATTCTCCCCCGGGAAAACCCATTCCGACCCGGCAATGGAGAGAGAATGCAAACACATATATCAAAACATTTGTTTGAAAATATTGCAAAATAAACAGTTCCATACAACCGCTTCAGATAGTCTCTCCTGAGATCTATCACGACATAATGGATACTGCAAGAAAAGGCATAGTTAAGGCACAATAGTGAACTGTTACTGTTACATTACTGGAACATATATACAACCCACATGAGTGTCTACCAGAGAACACTCAGGCCTATACTTAGAGAACCATGGGATAACTCCTGTCCCTGTTCAGGGTTTCCCAGGCACACACTTACAACTTGGGAGAGTCCTGCTGCCATCAGGCCCACCCAGGCACTTGCTTAGATTGTGGTGAGGTTTTACACAGTTCATTACACAACCCCGGTTGGGTTTTTCTGAAAAGGAAAAGTCATATAAAGCACATCTTAGCAGTGCGGACATGTAAGTGCAAACTTTAATCAACTGGCCCCACCAAAAACCATTTTTCAGTCAGTGCATCTCATCCCACCCTAGCCCAGTGTTCATAGAGTGCCAATTCTATGCACTTTGTAGGATATGAGAAGAGGTAGTAAGTCCCACATTAATAGGCAAGTCAAAATAGAAGTTGTGTTGTGGTGGGGGCTCAGCAGTCTTTTTTAGAGCCAACTATTTACAAAGCTCACATTAGTCTCTTAGGTGAGAGAAAATGAAAATTATACAGCCCAACAACTTTGGGGCAACAGAGGAGATATTGATGCAAGTCTCTAGCTCATGTGAGCGAGTCCAAGCAAAATCTTTAAGGGAAGAGGTTCCCAATAATGAAAATTATCCAGGCATCCTAGAGCCACTGTGGGTATTCAGACTAGGGTCCCAAACCCCTCAACAGTGTCCTCATAGGGGATATAGTACCTGGGATGTGGTTTGTCTATGCGAGCACCGCTGGGGAGCAACGCATTAATAGTGAAGTGCTTCTCCTCACTGTATTTGCCGCAGCTTTTAACAAAATGCTTCATGATGGTACGGCCGTACCACCACTCATTTACGGTGTTGCATAGGTAAGTGAGGTCTTTCTCTCTTTTCTTTGGATTTGTGTGGAACAAGCCAGCTGGCCCGATATCCTCGCGGCGACATAACTCCCCATACAACCACTCCTCCAGGTGTCGATCCACTTTATCAAACACCCACTCAGGTGCATATGGCATGAAGAATCCGTACAGATCTCGAACCCGGAAATTTATTATCCGTTGCACCCGGGAGACTGTGTGGAAGACTTCTGGATTTGCTCTACCAGGGAGGACCCAAAAGGTACTCTCATCCACGTCTGGAAACCGTCGGATGGCAAGGTGCCTCTCACTTGAAGGGCCTACCTTGGTGCTGGTTGTAGCGGTAGTGTCGGTTTGTTGAGTCTCTGGGGGGTCATCCTGATCTCCCCATCCTGGAACTGACTCTGGGGCAGATTGTTCTGCAGGAGTATCAGACACACTCCCTGAAGGTGATGGCCCCGGAGCCGGTGATGGTCTGAGGGAGCCACGGCCGCGACCCCTCCCCCTGGCGGGTGGCTTGTTTTCAGCCGCATCGGAGTCGGAAGACCCCATGATGAATGGGCCTTCCCCTGGCTGGCTCCCATAAACCTCGGACACTGACATGGGAAATGTGCCCTTTTTCCTCGCAATAGTATAGGATGGCTTGCGTAGGGGGTTTGGAGACAGTTCAGTAATAGGCGCACATTCAGGTGCTGTAGCAGACTCTTTAATTTTGGTTTTTTTGGGCTCTGTGGGTGGCTCTACAGGTGGCTCAGTAGTATCCACTGGAGGGGTAGCTTCCCTTTTAATCTCTGTCTCGGTGGCGGCAATGGCCTTTGGAGACACGCTGTCCAGGGCTGAGACCACTGAGGAGGCTGGTTCACTGTCCTCTGGCTCCACAACAACATTGAAGGGGCCATTCCAGCACTCCTTTGAGCAGTGGGGGCAGATGGAGCTAAACTTGTCAAACTCCTTTATAAGCGCTTGCCCGCACTTCCCACAGTAAGGGGTTACTAGGTGGATGTTGTCCCGTATCACCCTTATGCCAAAGTTCCCTGCCCATGTGTATCTGGGCTCAAGCTTTACTTTTTCGGGCTCCCGGAATGAAAATGGGTACTTCACCCGGGGTATATCCAACTCCTCCCACCCGTCCCAGCCGGCATCCGCCATTTTGTTACCTGGGCACGGGTGCTGTGGGGTCCTGGAGGTAGTATCCACCACAGTGAAATGTCCACAACAGCAGCCGCTGTGTTTGATAGGTGTGGGCTGTATGCTGTAAAAGCTTGAGTAGCTGTTAAAAGCTTTCTTAGCTAATTCAGGTAGCGATGTATGCAGAGCTATCTGAGATGCGTCCGCACTCTCAGCAAGTCTGGCACAAAATGGCGCTCGTGACATCATGTCCGGGCACCTCCCTACAGAACCGCACTTGATTTGTTACTTTTCCCCACGTGACTGGGGTGAGGGCGCGGTTTCTGCAGCGCGCGTCTCCTTTATCAAGATGGCGGTGGTTTACTTCGCGCCAAATATGGCGGCGCCCACAGCTTGCAGCGTGGAGCAGGAGATGGGTGCGAAAGTCACAAAATACAATTTTAGTAGTCTGGGCACATGGGACATTCGGGAAGAACCTCAAACCGAACCCACGGCCTTTTATACAGGTATTATTTCAAAAATCAGGCGCTTTGCTTTAGTGAGTCCGTAGCTGCAAAAGCGCTTGTCAGTCACTTTTCAATAAAGATAATACACGGCAGTGTGCAATAAGGGCCCCACGTTGGGCGCCTAAATGTAACCCTATTCTGGCTAGTTTTTGCCAGTACCGGCTAGTAGGTATGAGCACGGGCACATGTGACTCCAACACACAGGCTGGGCCTTCGCAAAATGGAAGAATTACACTTGAGAGGTGTTGCAGAACTACAACTCTCTACTGCCACAACGTGTATATAAGTAATTATGGACGCCAGAGGGTCTTTTGCATTGAACTAGAACTTGGTTTATTGATAGTACACAGTATATGCAGGGTTAATACTCACAGCTTTGAGGTAGAATAGCACACAAATGTCAAATGCAGTTGCAAATAGCAGAAATAGTATGGCACCACTGTGGAGATAGGTATAGAGGATAGCCAGGAGTCCCAAAGGTAGTGTCTGCCTTATCTGGACCGGATCCCTACAGCGACGGTGGTTCAGGAGTTATTAACAGCCTAAATCCTATGTCTGACACTGCGGTCCCTACAGTAAGGCAGCAGAGCCTTGGGGGTACTAAACCCTCTATAGTCTCCTATGTGGGAGCGTATAGCTGCTCATACTAAATAGCCCTGAACTAAGTCACACTCCTAAAGCGTGCTATAACAGAGTCTAACCTGCAAATGACTACACCTCATTCACGGGGTCCCTGATTCCCGACTTAGAATCACTAGATGGATTGGCTTCCTCTAGGGCACAGACTTCTGGGCCCAGTTGAGAACCCAGGCTCAATGTGCAACCTGTTCTGAAGGAGAGGAATGCCAAAGAGGAAGTGCCCACACCCTGCAAATCACTATATTACAGTGTGCAGGAAGTGGTCATCCTAACTAAGGGCCAATAAGTGCATAGTGACACATAACTAAAGTGGCAACATTACAATCTGCTCAGTAACAGCAGATAGCACAGTGTAGGGCTAAAGCCATAGGGAGCTTAGTTCCTATGGGTCCCTACATACACTATGGAGCAGATTTATCAAAATGTGGGTTTAGAGCTTAATACATAAAAACTCACTCATGTTCTGTTAATTCCTATGGGATTTTTAGAACCATATTTATCAGTGGGTAAAAGTTAGAACTCACCATTTAATGGTTTCAGGTTCTGACATATTAGGGCTCATTTGTTATATGTTAGATGTGCTCATATATATGGGCTTCAAATGCACAGTAGTATTGCCCATAATTGTAGGGGCAGTAAGGAGAAGCCTGTGTGTTACCCCTTAAATCTCAGACATACGGATTACAACCCAGCACTGACCCTTGCAACTCCTGTATCAGATGCAACATGTTGCCCCAGTTTTAAGAGGGACCCTAGGCTGGAATTATAGGAAAGAATATAGTGGTGTCTGCAAAACCCGACACTGCAATTGGTTGCAATGATTTTTTTTCATGTTTATTAAGTAAATGAGCTTAGGGGCAATTATTTGCCAAACTATGATTTGTTAAATACAATACAATGCATTTCATAATTTTTTTCCAGCACCATTAATTTTTTTAAAAATTGTGCAATAAGAAAGTGTTTTATCCTATAGCGTGTAGAGAACACTAAAACCATTTTATTCTAAATAGCTTATTTACTATTGGGCAAGCTAAGCTATACAAAGTGGGCCCTACAGAGATATCATACACAGCATGGCTGCCTCCCCCACTACAAAGATGCATAGCCATAAGAATCCTACAGATTCTAAAGTAAACACACAGGGGAACTTTATGGGATTTTACATTTTTTGCCATTACTTGTAATGGAAAGAATGTAAGTGAGTTAACAGACACAAGTATACTTTTTCTTAGTCTAAAAAGATGAATCCATGCTAACCTGATATGTAGTGACCTGGTGTATTTGCCTCTGCCTATCCTGGCCTTTCCCCTGTTAGGCCTGAGCCTAGGCTCCAGTGGGTGATGGTCTGGGTCGCACTGGATCACTGGGGTACCGGGAAAAAACCCGGTGGGCCCCAGCGGCCCAGATGTGATCTCCCACAGGGCGCTCCCGCAATCCACCGAGGGGGTCAGAGGGTGTTATGGGCCTCTGCGGGATTGGAGGTGGTGTGGACCATTGGGAGGGTGCAAGGCCCCCTGAGGCAGAAGCCCCGGTGGGCCCTGCTTTCCCCAGTCTGACCCTGGTGATGGTGACCATTTGATGGAGGTTTAATAAATCAGGGTAAAATTGCCAGCACTCAGTTTTTCTTTAAAAATTATTTTTGCAAAAAATGAAGTGTTAGTACCACACTTTGGCCAAAATATGTAAGCTCACGTGCCACGTCAAGGCCCCTCATTGTACCCCTCATAACCCTACACTGCTATTAACATTCTGTAGTGCAATTAAAATCAAGACCCCCAGCAAACAATCTGAGTAACCAGCCCATGTTGCACTTACCCTTAGCTCAGAGGCTCTAGTGAGAAAGCAGGGAGCGTTTAAGCCCCAGGCCATTAACATACACCCGAAAGTAGTTTCTTGTTTTAAAGGCCACATAGCAGCTAGAAGCGATATTTGGCTACAATTTGTACACGAAACACAGAAAGAAATCACCAGCACTCGGTCTAACCCACATTCTGCAGTTGACAAAAAGAAAGAGAAAATTGCTAGAACTCAGTTTGCCTTTAAAAATTAATTTAAAAAAAAAATGTGTTAGTACCATACTTTGGCCAAAAGAGCTGAGGGATCAGTACAATACAAAGCATCATGTCAGTATCTCCAGGCACAGCCACTGAAAATATTGGGGAACCTTATGACAAAAGAATCAGAATTATGTATATCATTAGCAGCTTCTCCAGGTGATTCTCTGCAAAACATGTAGTAATAGTAGGTGTAATTATATTAGCCAGCAGGAGTGCCTTCATTGGGAACCCAACCAGATTTTAATTATCTATCCAACTTTCTGGCACTAGCAAAACTGCAAATGATATTAAATGCTATGGGGTCCTCAGCAGCGAAGCCATTTTCCCATTTTCTACAGTTTAATAATGTGACACAGGGTTCACAGTACAGAATAACATCTAAGGCCATAAATCTGTTCTTAGCACTTCCTAGGGGCAGACTGGGCCACTGGGACACTGGAAAAAAAACCCAGTGGGTTCCAGCAGCCCAGACCCGACCCTTGTCGGCACTCCCCCTGCTGACAATTTCTCTTGCATTAAACTTATGCACACTTAGGGGAGGAAGTCGGGTGGGGGACCCTGCGGGGGAAGGGTTGGTGAGGCTCAGCGGGGGACCCTGCACCCCCCAGTCTGACCCTGGCACTTCCTGTACATATGTGGAGCTTATTGCAGGTTTTCATACCAATATGAATAATATAACAATGAGCAGCCGTTATATTTTAGAATTTAGGAATGAGAAAATCATCGCTTTCTGTATAAAGTTTTTAAGCATTTAATAAAGAACTCTAGTCCAACTATAATAAACAGCTTTGGCAATTAATATCTGTTCATTATCCTGTCGTCAGCTTCCCATACAAATAGCAGTGCCAGGATCGATCACTGATACAACCACACAGAATCGATAGGTTTCCAATGACAAGACAATATGACTGTTCCGGTTTTTACCCAATAAAGCCTAAAGCTGCTATAACTTTAGCGCCTGCCACATAGAAATGGCAATGCCCAAAATGCCCAGCTAAAACTTGCCAACATCATGTAGAAATCAATGGCAGAGATCCAGCGCCGGATTTGTACTCCATGCGCCCCTAGGCCGCCCCTCCCCTCTTTCCCGAGCGAGCATCAGCGAAAGCTCAACACCCCCCCCACCACCGCGCGGCAGCGAGTGCGCATGCGCAACCAGAACCAACATACGAACATACGGAATAGTGGGGAGAGGTCCCCATTGCTCTGTATGGGCACAAAATGTTAAAATTTAGTTGCGGCGGGAAGGCATGCCGCCCCTAAATTTCTGCTGCCCTAGGCCCGGGCCTTTGTGGCCTCTCCACAAATCTGGGCCTGCAGAGATCCATTCCCTGGAGAATCCTTCTTTTGCTTTGAACTTTAGAGGTTTTCGAATTTTTGATGCTGAAAAAGTATAGGTTTCGGTGCAACAATTTGAAAATTTCAGTTCAGACTTTTTAGTAAATATCTGACATTCGTGTAAATGAGTTTATTTGGAATTTTAAAATTAAAAAAAAAATCACACACATATAACACAATCCCACATTCATTAAGATACCTTGGGGTTGATTCACTAAAGTGCGATAAATTTTATCGCACGTCTTTTTGCGTTAAAATAGACGTGAAAATTAGCACGTGATTCACTACAGTATTACCGCGTGCGTTAAGTCGCGTATCGCATGCGTTAAATAGCGAGCTGAAAAGAATACGATCGCATGATTCACAATCACTTAGACGCGCTAAATATCGCATTAGTCTGTGCGAAAATTAACACCTACTTGGGGCAGGCGGTAATTATAGAAAAGTGCAGTTAATGAGCTTTTGGCAACACAATATGGATTTGCAGTTGGATTTATTCAGTCTGTGTTGGCCCCAGAGTGATGCAGCCGCCAGTTTGCAGGGAAATGGGCATTTTTAATACAGTAATTTTACGAAAGTATTGGCGTGTATGGCTAACATGACGCGCGTTTATTCACGCGACTATTTATATGCGGCTACAAGTGATGAAATGTTTCGCCAGGCATGGATTCGCCGCAAATCCATGCCTGGCGAAACATTTCATCAATTGTAGCCGCATATAAATAGTCGCGGGCAAAATTTTTTTGGCCGCACGACATTGCAAATTTTTCGCTAAAGATAAACGGAACAGATTCGCTCATCACTAGCAGTTACTATTTATAAGCATCTACTAATTATATGCTACCATATATATGTGGCGACAATTCATATGCGGCTACTATCTATTTGCGGCGACTATACGCGGGCGTTAATTAGCGCATGTACCGTCAAATACCGAACGAAAATAGTCTTCGCGAGTTAAATAACGCATGCAATATCGCGCGTAAATTAGCACAAGTATGCTTATAGTGAATCGTGCGATAAGTCGCAAAAATTTAGACGCAATAAAATTTTTAACGCACGCTATATATAGCGCACGTTTTATCGCACTTTAGTGAATCAGTCCTCTTGCCTCTTCATCTCATCTAATCCACTCCCCCGCATCCTACACCATCTGCCCTTTCCTGGGTTTATAATGCCACACTGCATACAGCACCTCACACAAATACATGGTACAGGTATCGGACCCCTTATCTGGAAACCCATTATCCAGAAAGCTCCGAATTACGGCAAACCCATCTCCCATAGACTCTATTTTAATCAAATAATTCACATTTTAAAAATGATTCCCTTTTCTCTGTAATAATAAAACAGTACCTGTACTTGATCCCAACTAAGATATAATTACCCCTTATTGGGGGCAGAACAGCCCTATTGGGTTTATTTCATGGTTAAATGATTCCCTTTTCTCTGTAATAATAAAACAGTACCTGTACTTGATCCCAACTAAGATATAATTACCCCTTATTGGGGCAGAACAGCCCTATTGGGTTTATTTCATGGTTAAATGATTCCCTTTTCTCTGTAATAATAAAACAGTACCTGTACTTGATCCCAACTAAGATATAATTACCCCTTATTGGGGGCAGAACAGCCCTATTGGGTTTATTTAATGGTTAAATGATTCCCTTTTCTCTGTAATAATAAAACAGTACCTGTACTTGATCCCAACTAAGATATAATTACCCCTTATTGGGGGCAGAACAGCCCTATTGGGTTTATTTAATGGTTAAATGATTCCCTTTTCTCTGTAATAATAAAACAGTACCTGTACTTGATCCCAACTAAGATATAATTACCCCTTATTGGGGGCAGAACAGCCCTATTGGGTTTATTTCATGGTTAAATGATTCCCTTTTCTCTGTAATAATAAAACAGTACCTGTACTTGATCCCAACTAAGATATAATTACCCCTTATTGGGGGCAGAACAGCCCTATTGGGTTTATTTAATGGTTAAATGATTCCCTTTTCTCTGTAATAATAAAACAGTACCTGTACTTGATCCCAACTAAGATATAATTACCCCTTATTGGGGCAGAACAGCCCTATTGGGTTTATTTCATGGTTAAATGATTCCCTTTTCTCTGTAATAATAAAACAGTACCTGTACTTGATCCCAACTAAGATATAAATAGTCCTTATTGGATGCAAACCAATCCTATTGGGGTTTATTAATGTTTTATTGATTTTTTAATAGACTTAAGGTATGGAGATCCAAATTATGGAAAGACTCCTTATGCAGAATTCCCTTGGTCCCAAGCATTCTGGATAATGGGTCCTTTACCTGTACCAAGAATAGTTAAAGTTAAATTCATGTAACCCATTTGAATCAGTTGTGACCCAACAACATTTTAAATTTAACACTTAGCTATAGGAAATATAGCATTTCAATAGAAATCAACATTGTTCTAGGTAAGGCTGATGCCACACGAGGCGTAGGGCTGATTTTTTCGGCAAGCGGAAAAACGCTTGCCGAAAATTCAGCCCTACGCCTGCTACTTGTGCCTGCACCCGAATGAATGGGATACGCTCGGGTGCAGGCACATGTAGCCGATATACGCATGAAAACACGCGAGAATGCAAAGTCTCGCGTTTTCATGCATATATCGGCTACATGTGCCTGCACCCGAGCGTATCCCATTCATTCGGGTGCAGGGTGCAAGCGTTTTTCCGCTTGCCGAAAAAATCAGCCCTACGCTGCGTGTGGCATCAGCCTTAGGATAAGCACTTCATATTTTACATCTTATCCATACATATATAGGTTAAGGTTGTATTATCTACAGGCCCAGCAATGCTATATATGTTTTACTGTAATAGCTATTAACTAAACCAAGAAAATCCAAGCTGAAAAAAAATAAATATATATATACAGTATATATACATATAGTGAAAAAATACCCCCTATTGTAAAATATAGGGATATTATAAGTCACAGAGGAGTTCCATGGCCATATAAAGGTTATTTGTGGCTCCTGTATATTATATAGTGAATAAAGTACCCCCTATTGTAACATATAGGGATATTATAAGTCACAGAGGGGTTCCATGGCCATATAAAGGGTATTTGTGGCTCCTGTATATTATATAGTGAATAAAGTACCCCCTATTGTAACATATAGGGATATTATAAGTCACAGAGGGGTTCCATGGCCATATAAAGGTTATTTGTGGCTCCTGTATATTATATAGTGAATAAAGTACCCCCTATTGTAACATATAGGGATATTATAAGTCACAGAGGGGTTCCATGGCCATATAAAGGGTATTTGTGGCTCCTGTATATTATACAGTGAAGAAAGTACCCCCTATTGTAACATATAGGGATATTATAAGTCACAGAGGGGTTCCATGGCCATATAAAGGGTATTTGTGGCTCCTGTATATTATATAGTGAATAAAGTACCCCCTATTGTAATATATAGGGATATTATAAGTCACAGAGGGGTTCCATGGCCATATAAAGGGTATTTGTGGCTCCTGTATATTATACAGTGAATAAAGTACCCCCTATTGTAACATATAGGGATATTATAAGTCACAGAGGGGTTCCATGGCCATATAAAGGTTATTTGTGGCTCTTGTATATTATATAGTGAATAAAGTACCCCCTATTGTAACATATAGGGATATTATAAGGCATATTATAAGGGGTTCCATGGCCATATAAAGGTTATTTGTGGCTCTTGTATATTATATAGTGAATAAAGTACCCCCTATTGTAACATATAGGGATATTATAAGGCACAGAGGGGTTCCATGGCCATATAAAGGTTATTTGTGGCTCTTGTATATTATATAGTGAATAAAGTACCCCCTATTTTAACATATAGGGATATTATAAGTCACAGAGGGGTTCCATGGCCATATAAAGGTTATTTGTGGCTCTTGTATATTATATAGTGAATAAAGTACCCCCTATTGTAACATATAGGGATATTATAAGTCACAGAGGCGTTCCATGGCCATATAAAGGGTATTTGTGGCTCCTGTATATTATATAGGGAATAAAGTACCCCCTATTGTAACATATAGGAATATTATAAGTCACAGAGGGGTTCCATGGCCATATAAAGGTTATTTGTGGCTCCTGTATATTATATAGGGAATAAAGTACCCCCTATTGTAACATATAGGGATATTATAAGTCACAGAGGGGTTCCATGGCCATATAAAGGTTATTTGTGGCTCCTGTATATTATATAGGGAATAAAGTACCCCCTATTGTAACATATAGGGATATTATAAGTCAC
Source organism: Xenopus tropicalis (assembly GCF_000004195.4). NCBI lineage: Eukaryota > Metazoa > Chordata > Amphibia > Anura > Pipidae > Xenopus > Xenopus tropicalis. The sequence goes on along the minus strand of NC_030684.2, from coordinate 136,434,586 downwards.
AGAGGGGTTCCATGGCCATATAAAGGGTATTTGTGGCTCTTTTATATTATATAGTGAATAAAGTACCCCTTATTGTAACATATAGGGATATTATAAGTCACAGAGGGGTTCCCATGGCAATATCCCAGTATGAGGCCGAAGGCCAAGTTCTTTTATACATGTCATGGAATTCCGAGATGACTTCTAATATCCTTATATTTTGCAATGGGGTACTTTATTTATTATGATTTACAAGTTTTAGTGACTCTTAAGACAGAAATGACATCACTAAGCTCTGAATATAACTATTTATAAGGATCTAATTTACGGTTTGGTCTCATAGGGAAATGACCAAACTATATATTATATGTATATATATGTTAGATTAGATTAGATTTTGTGCTTCAAACAAGTAAAAAGTTATATTAAAAATATAAAAAAGCAAAAAAAAAATAGCTTTTAATGATTTCCCATTGTGATTGAATGGGAAATAAAACAATGTAAATAGGAAAATAATATATTTACTTACGATAGACTTGGAGATGATACAGTTGCCTGCACTGCTGATTTGACTGTGGGCGAATGTTTGCTGTGTAGATTCCCTGGTCCTGATTGGTTAGATCCGTGAGGGTTAAGGATCCGTTTGTCTCACTGCTCAATCTCCCATCAAACTTATTATCACGGATATCAATGGGCTCATTGGGTTTTGTTGTAGCAAAATGATTCTCACTTATAACCCAAGAGATGTCTTTTATCTCCTTCTTTACCCTCACTGGTAGCGTGGCTCCTCCCCCTTCTGCGCCGCTCACATTTATGCTGGGGCCACATTCATCGTTACATGAAATATCTAAAAACAGACACTTTAACAGTCAGCAAGGATTCTGCATATAAACAACCTAGCTAATTCATACAAATACCAGGGCAATATCATGCCTTGAGTTCCTTCAGGAGTTGAACACACAGTAGAGCAGCTGTTTAATGAGAAGCTTCATGGGATTTGGACAGAAAAAAAACCCTATTTCTATATAATGCAGCATTGCCATTCTCAGGACTAATACCCTGACATGGAGATGTTGTTTTTTTTTTCAAACAACTTTACACAGTATCCCAAAAACACGACAGCATACGGAGGGCTTCATTCACACCAGGGCGGGCAGCTGCATTTGTGCAAATTTCACTGCTGTGAGTTACATGTAAAACTCACTGAATTCGGTTCAGAATTTCGACCAAGATTCAGCCTATTTGAGCAGGATTGCGCATTCGGGCGAATCCAAGCTCCTGGCCCAATCCTTAAAATCATGTGACTTTATGGCATATAAACACGGAAGTTTAACATTTTACAACATTTTAGGATTAGGTTCTGTATTTGGCTGAATCCTTTACGAAGGATTTGGCAAATCCAAAAATAGTGGATTAGGTGCATCCCTAAAGGTACTTGTGTCAAATTGTCAAACTAACTTGTGTAGCACCTATTTGGCTGATTTAAGGACAAATCCAGGCTAGTAATGTAAGGTAGAGCATGTGCTACATGTGACCTTAATACAAAGGAGTGAGCCTCCGATATATGGGAGAATTAGAATGGAGCGTGGGTGTAGTTCTACTACAACTAGCTGAGGTGTGTAGTGCAAATAGAGAATAATGGACGCCAGAGGATTCTTTATAGTTAACTATATTACAAGTTTATTGTACAAAGGCACAGAGTAGTAGTGCAGCAGGGGTTATACTCACAGACACAGCAGATTGGATGGTCACAGAGGATAACAGCAGATGTGACACTTAAGGAACAGTATAACCCACTTGGAGGATATGCAGAGTATTAGCTGTATACCAGGAATGGATGCCCTTTACTGGAACGGATCCCCTCCAGCCAACTATGGTTCAGGGTAAGGTACTGCCTGAATCCTACGTCTTAACTGTGGTCCCTACAGCAAGGCATACAGAGCCTGGGTTAGACTAAACCCTTACAGTCTCCTTTGATGGGGCTAATGGCTGCCCTTACTAAATAAGCTGTCTATGCTCACCACTCCTAGAGGGTGCTATTATATAAACTGACTGTGCTGGCTTGTTCTCATTCACGGGGCCCTGTCCCCGACTTATCACTAGGGTATGAGGTCCCCTAGGGTACAAATGGCTTCTAGGCCTATGTTCTGGTCCAGGCTCAGTTGGGATCTGTCCAGAACACAGCATGCAGCCAAAAGAGGAAGCCACTTCCTTGTACAAGACACTATATAGTCTGCCAAGGGGAGTGGTCAACCTGGCTAAACCTATAGGGGGTAGCTTAATAACTGTAACCTGAGTGTAGAGGGCTCTGCCCTATAACAGTACAGATAAGATAAGGGTAGGGATAACACCATAGGGAGCTTAACCCTATGGGTCCCTACATTCACCCGGGGGAAGAATCCATTCCGACCCGGCAATGGTAAATAAGAATAAGTACACTGTTCAAGCAATAACATTAGTGCATTGACTTAGTGCAAAAATACAGTACTCTTACATCCGTTTCTGATACCCTCTCCTGAGGAGTATCCGGTACACTGGACAGCTGTAAAATGAAAAATGTTAAGGCACAGAAAATATTAACTGTTTCGTTACTACGTTTCTGCAAACCATATACAACACATGAGTGTCACTATGGATCACTCAGGCAATTATATAGATCCATGAGATACCATCTGGCTCTGCAACAGAGGTATAACAGGCACAATACTTAGAGAATCTTGAGTCACCTTCCTGACCACTAACAGGGGTGCTCAGGCACACACTTAGGTATCCTTGATATACCACCTGTAACCTGCAACAGGGGCATAACAGGTACCCTTACATATGAGGACGATCCTGCCTTCACTCAGGTGTCCCCAGGCACATGCTTGGCTGTAAAGAAATGTTAGTGGGCACAATTTAACTGTGACACATTCCCACCCATCAACTTTATTAAGTCCAGGCCTTCCACCCTAACCCAGTTTTCATGAATCTCCCGACATGCACTCCGTAGGTGTGGATTAGGCAATGGGTTCCTACCCTAGGTGAGGTAGGTGAAAGTAGAAGTTGTAGTGGGATGGGGCGCAGCAGTCTTTGTTTGTTCACCCAACTTGTAACTTTACAGTCCTCAGGGTTGAGGCTTCCAAAACATAAAATATAACAAACCCACTCTGGGGTAACTGAAGAAGAAAAAGGGTCACATCCTTAGTCTCAAACTTCGGGAGTCCAACAGGCATGTGCCCAAATATGGTGGGTGTTGCCCTTTCCTTTCAAGGTAAACAGACCCACCTCCCACCCGGGGGAAAATCCCATCAGCGAAGGGTATCCGAGCCGGCATGGGGTCTTCAATGCATATTGCGATCGAATTTTGCTTTCGTCACCTCGTAGGAGACGTAATATGCTGGATGTGGTTTATCTATCTTGCCTCCACTGGGGAGGTCCGATAGCAGTGCAAAATTCTTGTCTTTCTCATATTTTCCACAAGATCTCACTCTGTGTTTCAATATTGTGAATCCAAACCACTACTCCCGGGCGATGTTAGCCAGATAGTCGACATCCTGATGTCTTTTTTCTGGGGTTTTGGCAAGCAGCCCCCCAAATCCAATCTTCTCATGTCTGGAGATCTCACCGTATAGCCACTCATCTAGGTGCTTCTCCACCTCATCATAAACCCACTCTGGGGCGTAAGGCATGTAGAACTGCCAAAAGTTCATACACCTTGTTGTTAATCAGCCTCTGGACACGTGACACAACCCTATACTTCTCAGGATCTGCACAGCCTGGAGCCACCCAGCATGTTTCTTCTTTGCTGAAGGTGTAGTGAGGTGGTGGAGTGTTAGGCAAAACAATGGCACCTTCTGGCCGACTCTGAGGTGGCCTTAGAGGTGCAGGTCTCTCCTCTCTCTGTGGGACAGTCTCAGCAGTGCCCCCAAATACCATATTAGGCCAATCTGGCTTAGCACGGCGGCGATGTCCAGGGTATTCTACCGGTATCCTAGACCCTGAGGATGAGGCAGCACTAGCCCTCTCTGGAGATAAAGATCTTGCCCTTCCTCTGCCGGTGCAAAAACTTAAAGGCTCCATTTTCTGGGATAGCTCAGTGTCCCTTGTGGCCCTATTGTAAGGCCAAATGGCTTCCGATTTTGCCACTGAAGGAGGTGCTCCTTGCTCATCATCACTACTGGTAGGTGATAGTAGGGCATCTCCAGATGATTCTGCTATTGGTGGGGTGGCAGGTCTAATCGGGCCTGCACTGGGGGTTGGCATGGTAGGTGGAGGTGGTAGGCTTTCAACTGGTGAGGCACCCTCTTTACATGGTGATGGGGATTCTATCCTCACTGTAGGCCCAACCCAACAAGTGTTGTTGCAGCCAGGGCATCTGGCCTGCACATCTCCCAGGGCCTGCTCGAATTCCTCATTACAGCAGCCACTATAGGGTACTAGCCAGGTCTCCCCTTCTTCCCCACTCTTTTGGCCGAAAGTGCCCAGCCAAACATACCTGTGCTGGGAACTAGGACATTGCATGGAGATTGCGCTGTCTGTGGCCTCTTGTTTTATTATGGGTTTGTCTGTAACACCAGCCATATTAGTAATAGACTGGCCAATGTTCAGCATAATGCTCCTTCTGCAGCCGCAGTATATAGGAGTAGTGATTCCCGCAATGCGATACGGCCGAGAACGCAGCCGCGTATACTGGGTTACACCCGGAGGAACTATAGGTAACTGCCGGGTTATCCTGTGGTTCCAACAACCGGTCGGGAAATCTGTATAAGGTAGTGGTCCCAGAGCCCTGGGGTACTCACAGTCCTAAGCCCTTCTCGGGGCCCCAGGCCGCAGCCGCTGAACCTGGTTCCGGAAGGTATAAAGCCTCGGTCCCGGTTTGTACTCTCTGCAGCCGCAGAGATAAGCAGGGTAACCAAGATGAGGTAGCGATGTTAGAGCTTTTAAGCGTAAGCAGCCGCTTTACACTCTATCAAGCCAGAGCTCTTTCACCACGCGTCCTTCCTATTCAAGTGAGAGTCACAAGATGGCCGCCGTGAGGTCACGATCTCGTGAAATGGCCGCCAAAGTCTCACAAACAACCCGTCTCTCGTGGGATTTCGTAGGAAAGAGCGCCAAAATGCAGGGGCGGTGATTGACAGCTCCGCCGGCCAATGGGATTACACGGGGGGAATCCTCAAGCCCGAACCCACGGCCAATTAGTACTAGGATTTTACGATCAGGACTGCAGGCGCCTTTTACCTAACGCGTCCGGCAGTGCCTGTCAGCAATTTTTAAAGTAACACACACACTTTTACTCAGCCCCTCAGGTAGTGGCTCCGAAAATCTCAAAATGAATTTAACCCTTCGAGCCCCACGTTGGGCGCCAAATGTAGCACCTATTTGGCTGATTTAAGGACAAATCCAGGCTAGTAATGTAAGGTAGAGCATGTGCTACATGTGACCTTAATACAAAGGGGTGAGACTCCGCTAAATGGGAGAATTAGAATGGAGCGAGGGTGTAGTTCTACTACAACTAGCTGAGGTGTGTAGTGCAAATAGAGAATAATGGACGCCAGAGGATTCTTTATAGTTAACTATATTACAAGTTTATTGTACAAAGGCACAGAGTAGTAGTGCAGCAGGGGTTATACTCACAGACACAGCAGTGGATAACAGCAGATGTGACCCTTAAGGAACAGTATAACCCACTTGAAAGGATATGCAGAGTATTAGCTGTATACCAGGAATGGATGCCCTTTACTGGAACGGATCCCCTCCAGCCAACTATGGTTCAGGGTAAGGAACTGCCTGAATCCTGCGTCTTAACTGTGGTCCCTACAGCAAGGCATACAGAGCCTGGGTTAGACTAAACCCTTACAGTCTCCTTTGATGGGGCTAGTGCTGCCCTTACTAAATAAGCTATCTATGCTCACCACTCCTAGAGGGTGCTATAAATGAAACTGACTGTGCTGGCTTTACCTCGTTCACGGGGCCCTGTCCCCGACTTATCACTAGGGTATGAGGTACAAATGGCTTCTGGGCCTATGTTCTGGTCCAGGCTCAGTTGGGATCTGTCCAGAACACAGCATGCAGCCAAAAGAGGAAGACACTTCCTTGTGCCAGACACTATATAGTCTGCCAAGGGGAGTGGTCAACCTGGGCTAAACCTATAGGGGGTAGCCTAATAACTGTAATCTGAGTGTAGAGGGCTCTGCCCTATAACAGTACAGATAAGATAAGGGTAGGGGATAACACCATAGGGAGCTTAACCCTATGGGTCCCTACACTTGCATCGGGCGCTACTCCCCCTGGTAATGGCACTGGAATTAAATGCTGCAATATGGAAAAAAAACATGGCAATTACATTCAAAATTGTTCTTTGCTCACTGCACTTCGTAAATGACCCCTTTCCCTTACGTCCCATACGGCAGCAAAGCTGAGATTTATTCTCCTTTCCCTTTTGGTAGGACAAGTGAACAATAAAGTTAATTCAAACCAACCTATAAAAAAGGGCTAATGACAACAGACCATAGTGAATAAACAAGAATACACCAGTGTTTTTTTCCTACCTGCGGTAGGCAAGTGTATTCATCCTAATATTCTTTTTTCTTTTTTCTACAGGTTTTCCAGGTCCCAAGGGGGCTTGTAGACCATAGGCACAGCACCCAAGGGGTTAAGTGCCGGGGGCCAAAGCCCTTAGGTATTCGGTAGGCTATCTACATTATGCAGCCAGGGGGTTTGCCTGTCCCAAGATGGCCGACCGCTGCTTCCATGAGGCCTGTCCCAAGATGGCCGACCGCTGCTTCCATGAGGGGAACAGAGTACAGGAGAGCTTAGCCAGACACGCCGCTCGTTCCAGGAGCAACGTTCCAGGAAGCGCTGATGCGCACCTGCGCGTGTATGAGGCGCTTCTGGATGTGCGTCTGCGGTTACAGTGGATAGGCGGCGCCTAGAGATGACGCGCTACCCGAGGGAGTGCTTCTGAAGGTGGTTGGGCACCTTCTGATGATGTCACACGCCCTCCGTAATCGCTGCAGAGGCAGTTCTATGGGGCTTCAGGTATTTAAACGGTCAGTTGCTTTCTGACTTTGCCTATTAGACGTTGTGGGTGCTTTTTTAACACTGAGAGTGTTGCTATTCTGTCTAAGGCTGCAGCCTCCTGAGTTAGGCTTAAGGTAAACCCTGGATCAAGTGCCCTCCTTCAGTTACTGTTGGGGTTAGGGTGTTAACCCTGTTTTATTCTATTGTTTTACAGATGTCCACTACTAATGAGCCCCCATCTAAGAGACATAGAAAGGCTAAGCACTTGCAATGCAGAGCTTGTAAGGATCAGTTACCAGATGGCTATACAAAGAGATTTTGTGTTACCTGCCTGCAGTATTTGGCTGATAAAGAAAGAGGAAATACTCCTAGCCCTTCATCTGAGTGGATGAAAGATTTTATAAAGTCCACCATGCAGGAAATGTTTTCCCAGTTCAGACAGAATACTACTGTGGAGAGTCCTTCTACTAATCCTCTGCCTATTGCTCATATGGCCCCTAATGTGGTGTCCCTGGATGACTCTGATGGGGATTCTTCTTCTTCCGAAGAAGAGGATGCTTTGTATCTCTTTCCTGCTGAAAATACTCCTAAGCTGATCAAAAGGGTAAAAGTTACCATAGATTCCCTGGAGGGAGGGGATTCTGATGCTGCTTTTTCATCCCAGCCATTAAGGAAGTCTAAAGCCTTTCCAGTCCATTCTCTCATGAAGCTTATGGTTAGAGAATGGAAGAATCCTGAGAAAGCTCCATCCATAACTAAGAGACATAAATTACTCTTCCCAGTCCAGGAGGAGGAGCTTAAGATTTGGGAGGCACCTCCTAAAGTAGACATTGCTGTGGCCAGATTGTCCAAGAAAACGCTTATTCCAGAGGAGGATGGGTCAGGATTGAAAGATCCTATGGATAGAAAGGTTGAATGTCTACTTAAGCGCTCTTATTCTACAGCTGTGGCTTTATGTAAGCCTGCGCTGGCGGCATCAGGAGTTGCTCGCTCTGCCAAATTCTGGATTAAACAACTGGGAGAGGATATAAACAACCGTGTGTCCAGAGATACCTTGCTAGAATCTCTTTCTCAGATAAGTTCTGCGGTGGATTTCCTCTGTGATTCTACCATTGAAAGCATTAAACTTTCCGCTAAGGCTATGGCGCTTTCATCTGCAGCTAGGAGAGCCTTGTGGCTCAGAAATTGGTCGGCAGATGTCATCTCAAAGAATAGCCTGTGTTCCATGGCTTTTGAGCCTGGTCATTTATTTGGTGCCGAATTAGACAAGCTTTTGGAGGCCATTTCTGGTTCTAAGCAGGGGAAGCGTCTTCCACAGGAGCCAAACAGAAAGAGGAATTTCTTTTTTCGGTCCAGAAGGTATTCTCCCAAAAGAGAAAATGCGTCCCAAAGACCAAGAAACAGGTCTGAACAGGGTTCATTTCGGCCTTGTTGCTCCTTCAGAAATACTTTCTCCGGTAGACACAGGGGTCCCTAACCTGTCGAAATCTGGAGGTCCTTCAGATGACTGCCTGGAGACTGATTGGGCCATATTAGAATCTCAGGGTCTGGCACCAAATGTTATTAACATTCTGATCCAGTCTAGGAAGAAGGCCACTAATAAAGTCTATGCCAGAGTATGGAGAACTTTCAAGAAGTGGTGCTTGAGTAATCAAGTGGAGGATCAGTCTTCGATCAACTATGTCCTTAAATTTCTCCAGGAAGGGTTTGGTAAAGGCCTGGCAGTCAACACCATCAAAGTTCAGATTTCTGCCCTTTCAGCACTGTTTAACAAGTCCTTGTCATCTTTGGCCCTTATCAAGAGATTTGTGAAAGCTATCTCTAGAATTCGTCCCAGAAGACTCCACGCCTGTCCTCCCTGGGATCTATCCTTGGTGTTGAACTCCCTGACCCAGTGTCCATTCGAGCCTCTAGAAGATTGTTCCTTAAAATGTTTATCGTTTAAAACCCTGTTTTTGGTTGCCATTACATCTGCAAAGAGAATAGGGGAACTTCAGGCCTTATCAGTAAGAGAACCTTACCTTTCTTCCAGATCGAGTGATCCTCTGGCCTCTTCCCACCTTTAGGCCCAAGGTTTTCTCTATGACTAATGTTAATCAAGAGATTGTTCTTCCATCCATCACGCAAACAACAGATGAAGACTCTAGTCAACTTCTCCTCTTGGATGTGGGAAGGGCAATCAAGATTTATGCAGATCGCACCAAAGAATTCAGGAGAGATGAAAGTTTGTTTGTCTCCTTTTCAGGAAAAAACAAGGGCTGTAAAGCGTCCAAAACTTCACTATCCAGATGGATTAAAGAAATCATTCAGATGGCATATATCAAGGATGACCGTGTGCCACCTCTTCGTGTCAGAGCGCATTCTACAAGAAATGTTTCCACCTCGTGGGCTGAACTTGCGAATGTCTCAATGGAAAACATTTGTAGAGCAGCTACCTGGAGTGCTCCAAACACTTTCATTCAACATTATAGAGTGGATGTCTTAGCCTCTCAGGAAGCTTCCTTTGGCAGAAAGATTATCCAGAAGGCGGTGTGACCGGATCCCGCCCTTTTGCTTGCTAAAGCTGGCCATACACGTGGCGATCTGACGATGTTTCGTACGACCATCGGTCGCACGAAACATCGTCAGATCCGCCACACACCATTCAGGGCTGAATCGGCAGGTAAGGAGGTAGAAACAATAGGATTTCTACCTCCTTCTGCCGATTCAGCTCTGAAGGGAGAATTTTGGTCAGGCGCCTTCTATGGCGCCCGATCAAAATTTTCTAACCTGGCCGATCGGCGAGCCGACCGATTTCAGCAGCTTCCTGCGATATCGGTCGGCTCGCTGACATGCCATACACGCACTGATTATCGTACGAAACGAGGTTTCGTACGATAATATCGGTGCGTGTATGGCCACCTTAAGTCTCAGCGTTGCTGCCGTATGGGACGTAAGGGAATTAGTAAATTTATACTTACCGTAATTTACTTTTCCCTTAGTCCCTTCGGCAGCAAAATACCCCCCAAAATAAATCCTTAAGCATTATCTGGTGTATTCTTGTTTATTCACTATGGTCTGTTGTCATTAGCCCTTTTTTATAGGTTGGTTTGAATTAACTTTATTGTTCACTTGTCCTACCAAAAGGGAAAGGAGAATAAATCTCAGCGTTGCTGCCGAAGGGACTAAGGGAAAAGTAAATTACGGTAAGTATAAATTTACTAAATATGTGCAATAAACATGACATGACATGACAATGTTTTATATATGATACCGTAATGTATATGCAGAAGCACTATAGTGCCACAGCATCTCCTCTAAAAAACATGGTGATTTTCATCCAAGAATTGCACTATGGATTGCATTCATTAATGTGGGGCTGTTTTAATAAATGGGCAAAAGGGGCATTCGCCCAGGTCCCACCAGGGTAGGGGGCCCAAGTAGCACACCTTTCATCTGGGATACCTTTTGGCAGAAGCATCTTGTAGAGATGGCAGGCCCCTCATTTTCATCAACTTTGTTGCTCTACACAAATGTATTTATTTAGTTATTGTAGTTTCTTTGCTTTTTGCTTGTAGTATCACCATTTTGTCATTTGTCTGCTCCCAGGGCTGTAGGACCAGGCGGCACACTTGGGCATCATGTCTGCTTCAGTAAGCACAGACTATTTCTTCCCTGCCGGCCTTACTATATTGAACTTTACATGCTTGAGGGTTATTCTATCCCAAGTTCTTAGGGGCAGTGGGGGCCCAACCATGAAATTTTGCCCAGGGTCTTAAAGCAGCCCTGCATAAATGAGACTTTTATAATGCCCCCTTGTTTGCCCCCTTTTGTTGCATACATTACTGCAGGGATTGTGCCATGGATGGCTCTAGTGAGATCTAACATGAAATATCTCAGTCTCTCTTACTTCACCAAGGGCAGGGAAGGTGCATACAGGCAGGTCCTATACAAAGAAATTGCACTGCATGGGGCAAAGGTAGCCCATAGATTCATAACCATTTATTTCCCTTACAAATATAGCGATTTGTTACTACAGGATTAAAGTCATATGAGGCAATGGGAGACAATTGCTAGGCAGTACTCCTTGGCTCTTCAGTTTATTCACACTTTGACTGGAGTAATGCGGTGGCTAACTAGTAGGTTTGTAAATATGCTAAATGACAACTTTTTATTTCAGGTAGTACAGACCCTGTTAGGAAAGACTTCTTTGGATCTGATAATAACTAATAATACTTGGGTGAGCACTTGCTAGAGATGAGTTTAATCTCCTTTCAGATCGCTTTTTAGATTATGTTAAATTTTCCAGTATTTCTTGAGGTTTGGCATGGTGTCATTGGTAATGTGGTGCCACTATGCAAAAAAGGATCCTATTCCCATGAAAACTATAGAAAGTGAAAAACTTTTGGAAGGGGTATCGATAAGATAATTGAATACATTGCAAATCACAATCTTATGAGTTTGTGCCACATGGTTTTATACATAACAGATCTTGCCAGTCAAATCTAATTGCCTTCTATGAGGAGGTGAGCAGAAACCTAGACTTTGGGGTGGCAGTGAATGTGATCTACTTAGACTTTGCTAAAGCATTTCGTACAGTACCTCACAGAAGGTTACCTTTTTATAGGTCGCTGGTAAGGGGGCAGTTTTGGGCTCCAGTCCTTAAGAAGGATATTAATGAGCTGGAGAGAGTGCAGACACTGCAACTAAACTGGTAAAGGGGACCAGTAATAGAAAACATTATAGGCAGATAGCAGGGGGGTCTTTTTTCCGAGGCCCCCCCTTCAGCCCTTTAGATTAGAGGAACGGAGCTTCCATTTGAAGCAGCGTAGGGGGTTTCCTCACAGTGAGGGCAGTGAGGTTGGGGAATGCCCCTCTGAGTGATGTTGTAATGGCAGATTCTGTTAATGCCGTTAGAAGTGCCATGGATGAGTTAATGAACAATAGAATATCTAAGGCTACGCTACACAGTTATTATTGATATTTGTATAAAGTGCACTGGGGTTTATTTGGAAAGGTTCAACTTGATAGATTTTGGGCTTTTTTCAAATAAATTCACTGTATAAAGGGATGCTAATATATATTTAAAACTATTGCCATGTTATGCCAATCACCAGACATTCTGGGGGTGGCATATTTTTCCAGATCACCCTATATTCTGGCAACAACCCCACCCCAACTTTCTAGACATGGTCACTATGAAGCACAGAAAGTTAGACTGGTGCCCACAGCAGCCCCATACCTTTAGTGGAACCACAGTATTCAGGCTAATGTAGCTCCAAAAACAGGGAGATTAAAACAATTAAATAGTCACTGTTTGGATACTGGGTCCTGAGGATGACATGGCAGCAATTAAAAAAAAATGGCCCCATCATTAATCTCCTCTAGGGCAGGCAACTAATCTCCTCTGAATGCTTTCCCTCTGGCGATAATGTAAATTGCTGATGGGAAAACATATGAGTCACTATGGCTTTCTAATGTTGCCCAAAGTTTCCTTCCCATGCAACTTCAGAAGCTGAAGCATCTTGTATGTTTTCCCACCAGCAATTTACATTATTGCCTGTGGGAAAGCATCCAGAGGAGATTAGTCACCTGCGCTAGAGGAAATGAATCATGGGGCGGTTAATCTCCCTAAGGATAATCATAGGTTACAATGGGGATGGGCAAACTGTAGCCACCAGAAGTTCTCAGATAGTAGCTGAACAATATGCAGAGAGCTGCACTCTGAATGTTTCTCCCACACCCTGACTGTCGGATTATCAGTACCAGTATCCCCATCTAGCAGGAACAGAGCCCAGGAGTAAAAGCAGCACTTACATTGGTACCATGAGAGAAGCATCAGAATCTGGTATAACTGGAGCTTCATGTTTATGTTCCCTTCAGCTTCAGAGCTACATCGTTCTGCTTAACTTCTCATTTCCTCCATTTCCGGACTGGTAATCTCTAACTCACAACCCACTACCCACATCTTCTCTAACAGTCTACTTTGAATATATGGTGTGTGGGGCCACCATCTGTCATACTGTAGGAAGTGTGTTTGTGAGTTTTTTCAATAAACTTTTTTCTTTTGCACCAAGTCCAGGGTCGGACTGGGCTGCCAGGATACTGGGATAAACCCTGGTGGGCCCCGGTGGCCCAGACCCGACCCTTGCCAGCGCTCCCCCTGCCTACCATTCCTCCCCTGACGCGTTCAATTATGCACACTCAGTGGAGGACATAGGGTGGGGGGCCCTGCGGGGGGGGCTTGGGGTGCCCCTGCTGGGTTGCTCAGCGGGGGCCCTGTGGGGGGAGGAGGTGCGGGGGACATGGCTGGCAGGGGCACCTGCAGGGCCCCTGGGGCAGCAGCCCCGGTGGGCCCTGCACCCCCCAAGTCCGACCCTGACCAAGTCCCTAAGTGTGGGGTACTTTCTCTCTCTCTATATATATATATATGTGTGTGATTTATTTAGTGGTAACTCACTTATAAGTCTATTAAAATATTTATCTTAGGGAGGGCGTGGCCTGGATGTCTATGAAGTAAGATGCACAGTTAGAGAGCTCTGCACTCTCAGGGCTTAAAAGCGGCACAAAGAGGTGGAAACCTAATAAAAATCTACCATATCTCACTGACCGACGCATAAAGGTGAGCAGATGGGTAAACTAAGAAAGAAAGGAAGCCCAGCCAAACTTACAGAGTTTTTCTCGGCAGCTGAGAACAGACCACGGCAAAATAAAAATGGCGGCGCATCTTCTCAGGATCATATGCGCTCAAGGGATCCTTCCCCGCAAGCCACCCCGCTCCTCTCAGACCCACTGGAAAGAGCCGATTCACTCTCAACTAACGCTCCGCTTACCGAAAGTCAAATGAGAAATCTTCTCCATGCGATGAAAGGCGCCATGATGGGAGAATTGAAGCAGATGGTGTCAGAATTTCAGCGCGAAGTACTACAAATAGGTGAGCGCACTAGCCACATTGAAAACAAGTTGGGGGAATTTGCTAAATCGCACAATGACTTAATAGATGCCAATGAGGCACTAGAGGATGAGGTGGCGATCTTAAAGGCAAAAATGGCTGATATTGAGGATAGATCACGCCGCAATAATATCAGAATAAGGGGTATACCAGAGGAGGTACCTTCTGACCAATTATGCTCTTACTTTCAGACACTAATGAAAGCTTGCCTGCCCAACTTATCGGAACAGGACTTAATACTGGACAGGATTCACAGAATCCCTAAACCCAAAGGCATACTGGCATCCTTACCAAGAGATGTAATAGTAAGAGTCCATTTCTTTCACATAAAAGAAGGCCTTATGCAATTTGCCAAAATTAACGCCCAACTACCAGAGCCATATAAGAATGTTTTAGATCGCTGATCTATCCGCAGCAACACTTGCTAAGAGGAGAGAATTTGCTGGTATCACAAAAGTTTTACGCAACGCTAACACTCCATATAAATGGGGTCACCCAGTCAAGCTAATTATTGCAAAAAATGGAGTTCAACATGTGGCCTCCTCAGTTGATGACGCACTTTCTTTGCTGCATTCATGGAATCTAATCGACGCGACTGAATCACCCACCGCCACTCCGGCGAAAAGGAAAAGACAAGTGGATAACGGCTGGATGCAGACCCCTCAGAGGAACCCACGACAAGAGCCTACAGGAAAAGGACAGTGAACTTAATTTTTGCAATTGGAAACATAAATGGTCTCCTATAACACTTCTACCTGAGGGTGCAAGTTTTATCTTGCAAAGTCCTTTACCACCCTCCTAAACCTTCCGGCTCAATCGGATAATCCAATTTACAGCACTAAAAAATGCTCTTATATCAAAGAGCACAATTCTTAGTTACCTTCCTTTGTTTTAATTCTTCTCCTTAATTTTCTTTTTAGTTTTATAACTTTACTTTCCCTTCCTATTCACTACTGTATATACACTTATTCCCTTCTTAAATGTTGCCTTTACATGTTATCTTATTACTAAACTGGTATACAAAAATGATAGATCAACACATTTTTATACTTAAACATAAGCAACTACTATATGATTACTTCAGTATATTTGGTGTCGAGGGCTATCTAAAAGGCTTGTTTGATTCTCAGCACTCACTCAACCTACACTATGGTATTTAAAATCCTATCTCTTAACGTTAAGGGCCTAAATAGCCCATTTAAACGCTCCATGATGTGGTCAGAACTAATCAAAGCACAAGCGGATATCGCTTGCATCCAAGAAACACACATACACAAAAACAAGCCTCCTAGATGCTCTCATACAAAATTTCCGAATGTATTTTTAGCTTCATTAGAAGCAAAAAAATGTGGGGTTATGATATTGGTAAAAGACACAGTAGCGTTTAAACAAGACAAACTCCTCTGCGATAAAGAAGGTAGATATATCATACTAAAGTGTCACATTAATAATGCACCCTTCACCATCGTGAACATCTATGCCCCTAATCAAGCCCAAATTAAATTCATAGATAAAATTATCAATCTGGCAAAAAAAGAACAACAAGGATCCCTGGTTATATGTGGTGACTTTAACAAAACAGTTAATCCCGCAATAGACTGCTCTCCTACTAAAAAACGCAAAGGTTCTAACCTAGCATCAATCCTAAAAAAAGAGGAACTGTTTGACACATGGAGATGTCAGCACCAGGGAGAAAAAGATTTTACCTTTTTCTCCCCGGTCCATTTAATGTACTCTCGTATAGATCTCATCTTAACGGATAAATGGCTACTACAAAATATTGAACAAACTAAAATAGGCCACATTACATGGTCTGACCATGCCCCAGTAACAGCTACTATACAAGAACAGTTTAACTTTAGACACACATCCAACTGGAAGCTAAATGGGTTCTGGTTGGATAACAATAAACTTATAAAGGAATTTCAGGGCAACCTTGATGAATATTTTTTGACCAATGACAATAATGAAACCTCCGACTTAACATTATGGCTAGCACATAAAGCCTACATAAGAGGCGTAGCGATCCATATAGGAGCCAGAATTAAACGAGAGAGAATGAAACACCAACTCAGTCTCCTTAATCAGCTTTATACCCTAGAACACCTAAATAAATCTAATCCCTCCATGAGTACCAGCAACCAAATCAGACTCTTACAACAAGAAATAAATGAAATAGCTACGCAAAGACAACTAAAAAACTATAAAGCCCTAAAACTGAACTACTACCACCAAGGTGATAAAGCCTCAGGATTACTAGTCAACAGGATAAAGATTAAGCAAGCCAAACACAGAATTTCCTTTATAATAAACTCTAAAAATCAAAAAGAATACAACCCCAAAAATATAGCAGATGTGTTTGCAGAATATTATCATGACCTTTATAATCTTAAAAATAGCAAAGAAACCTTACAACCCATACAAAGTAAGATAGACTCTTTCTTAAGTAAACTCAACCTAACCAAACTTTTACCTTCGCAACTAGAACAACTGAACCTCCCTATACGAAACACAGAAGTGAAAGACGCTATCCAATCCTTGAAAGCCCATAAATCCCCAGGCCCGGATGGTCTAGTTAATGAGTATTATAAAAAGTTT
The DNA here is from genome assembly GCF_000004195.4 of Xenopus tropicalis. Lineage (NCBI taxonomy): Eukaryota > Metazoa > Chordata > Amphibia > Anura > Pipidae > Xenopus > Xenopus tropicalis. The sequence continues at coordinate 136,418,076 of NC_030684.2, read as the reverse complement.
AGCGAAACACTTATACCCTACTTAACCAAAGCATTTAATCTTGCAATAAAACTAAAATCATTTCCAGCAGAATTCCTACAGGCCACCATAGTCACCTTACCAAAACCTGGAAAGGAACCAGATAGACCAAGTAATTTCAGACCAATATCATTACTCAATTCCGATACGAAACTGTTTGCAAAAATTTTAGCTGCTAGGTTAATTGATATAATCCCCCACTTGGTTCAAAACGACCAAGTAGGATTTGTTAAAGGGAGGCAAGCTCCAGATGCAACTAGGAGAATTATAAACCTAATAGAATTAGTGGAATCTCGCTCAACACCATCTTTACTTCTAGCGTTAGACGCCGAGAAAGCCTTTGACAGAGTTCACTGGGGATACTTACAATCCTTATTAAAAGTTTTAGGATTCCAAGGCCCCATCCTGGATGCTATTATGTCGTTATACTCTAACCCAACAGCCAAAGTCTTAGCATCAGGTTTTACATCTAAAGAATTTAAAATATCCAACAGCACAAGACAAGGATGCCCATTATCCCCCTTAATATTTGCCTTAGTAATGGAGCCTCTGGCCGCAGCAATAAGAAACAACTCTAATATATTCGGAATAGAAGTGGGCTCTAGAACCCACAAAATTAGTTTATTTGCAGATGATGTATTGTTGGTAATTAATAACCCAAAAGAATCATTAGCTGCCATACAAGATACTATTACTTCCTTCTCTCAAATTTCATATTACAAAGTTAATGAAGGGAAATGTATGATTTTGAATATGGGGCTGCAGGAGAATCTTGTCAAAACTTTACAATCAAAATTCCCTTATACTTATACTTATACAAAAACTAAATTTTATACGTGGGCATACAGCTAACTTACCCTCTAAGCCAAATCTCCCAACTGAATTATACAAAGCTGTTAGCCTCCCTGAAAGCAGAAATCAATATTTACTCCCAGACAGAACTCTCATGGATTGCAAGAATTAATTTGATTAAAATGATGTTATTACCTAAGGTGTTGTACATAATGAGAACAATCCCCCTAAAACTACCTAATGATATAATTAAAAAAATTCAGGGAACCTTTCAAGATTTCATCTGGAAAGGGAAACACCCAAGAATAAGAAGGGAATACCTATATAAATCATTAAATAAAGGAGGTATGGGAGTTCCTAACATTGAAGCCTATATGAAAGCTACTATTTTGGAACAAAGTAAAAACTGCTGGAATAACGATACACATAAACTTTGGGTAGAAATGGAAAACGCTTATGTACACAGTAGCACAGTACAGGATATTCTGTGGGCACTAACTATGCATCCAAACCTCAAAACTAAGGCTCTATCTACAACAACAGCCATGCTAGAAACTTGGAGACACACGGTCTCTAAAGATAGAGGGTGAAAACAAAAAATAGAGGATCTACCTATGTCAGCTATTAAAACAATTCTCCAAGCTCCTGACCTCAAGACTTGGATAAGTAATGGAATTAATAAAGTAAATGATATCCTGGTCAATAACACAATATGGACTTTCCAACAAATAGCTGAAAAATACAAAATCCCTAAACATAACTTTTTCCTATACCTTCAAATTAGACACTTAATTCACCCATTCTTGTCTACAACTTCACATGGCGTATCGCTATTCCAACAGTACTTGAAAGCATCTAGTACTAAACTAAAGGGTATCTCACTATGTTATAAATTCTACAATGATGCAACAAATAACGAAAAGCCTGCTTACTTTCTCAAATGGGAAAAAGACATAGCAAAGGAGTTTAACTGGGACCAATGGGAACAAGCCCTGCAATGGCCTAAAAAGGCCTCCAAGAGGGGGCGTGGCCAGCATGAGATCCGGGTAGGACGCACAGTCCCGAGCTCCGTCCTGGGGATACTAAAAATCCTGCTATAACCCTGCAACGACCAAGTCCCAAGGAGTCCGCCGACACAGGGGTAACTACCCAAAGCCCCAAACAGCACAAACTCTGCGGATGGGCCGAAACAAGGCAACCGCGAAAAAGGCACGGACCCGCTCAACTACAGCTACCATGTCCCAAGATGGCGCCGACCCGAACGCGATGCGCAACGCTACCCCGCCAGGGACACATAAAGGTGAGATGGCTGCCCGCAGGCTGGAACAATATGCGAGGGCCCCACTACCCCAACGCTCCCCTGCTAGCAGAGCATCCATATCACCTGCACCACCAATGAACACGGGCACTGTAGACACCCCGGCTGGGGCAAATGGGCCTACAGCACTAACACAATACGTGCACCCTCCTGAGCCTACATTAACGGAGGTGCTCAATACCATAACTGGCAATCATACAGTGCTAATAACTAGAATGGATGAACTCAAAACAGAATTCACAATTCTAAAACATGATGTGCAGAAAATTAGGGAGCGAACGGGAGAAGCGGAGCGCAGAATAGGGGAACTGGAAGACAATACAAATCCGTTACCTGGGCGCATAACAAGCACTGAAAAACAAATACAAGCATTAGAAGCAAAGGCTGACGACCTAGAGAATCGCCTGAGGCACAATAATATTCGTATATTGGGTATTCCCGAAAGGGCTGAAGGAACAACACCCGAAAAGTTTGTAGAACAATGGCTGACCAGTACCTTTGGGCAAACGGCGTTCTCTGCAGCATTCACAGTAGAACGGGCACACAGAATCCCGGGCAGACCACCTCCCCCGGGTGCCCCAGCAAGGCCACTGATTGCACGGCTACTTAACTACCGTGACAGAGATGCAGCACTGGCAGAAGCAAGAAAAGCAGGAGACATCACCTTTGAAAACCAGAAAGTTTCAATCTATCCGGACTTCTCGGCTGAAGTAAGGAAAACAAGAGCAAAATTTACGGAAGTCAAGCAACAGCTTAGGCAAAGAAGGATCCCATATGCGATGATCTTCCCAGCTCGCCTCAGAATAACAGACAACGGGAAAACTCATTTCTTCAATACACCAGAGGAAACGGTCGCCTGGCTGGAAACACGCCCACGCAACTCTCCCAGCCGAGATCTACACTAACCTGGGAACACCCTAATGGAGGATAAACCAAAGCCTAGACTGTCGGACAGGTAACAACACCAAAGACACAACTACTCGCAAGGTACCCCATATAACGTACCAAACATAACTCTGATAACCACTACACTATTTACTACGGGGCAGGTGCCATCTATGCCAACGGGAACAATACTGCTAAATGGTAAAACACGCAGGACTCCGACACTAAACCCCAAGCTCGGAGCTCGGGGCACAGATCCATAGCAAGACTACTTGCAAGGCTTAGGCCAGAATTAACCCTCAAACACCTTAAAGTTTCACTGTTCGGGAAGTAGACTCACTCATGGTTATATTTTTTACAATAGAGTGGGTGGGGAGGGATGGGAAGGGAATAAGTTGTTACAGTTTTACTTGTTACAATGCAGTGTATGAACTTCGTCTAACCATTATGTTTCTTAACCAACAGCCTTCTGGGTACCTTAGCAGCCCACACATAGGAAAGGTCAAAATATGGCTATAGCCAAGATAATATTATGGAATGTGAGAGGTATGGGGAATGCTATAAAACGAAGGCTGGTATTCGATTTCTTAAAAAAGGTTAAGCCACAAATAATAATGCTACAAGAGACCCATCTGACAGGCAACAAAACCTCTATGCACTCAAATTATTCTAGAGGGGTCTCAATTCTAATCAGCAAATCCTGCCCCTTCACAGCTAAAAAAGTAATCTTGGACGGAGAAGGAAAATATGTCATACTACATGGTGCAATAAACGGGAAAACAATCACTATTGCAAACGTATATATCCCACCCCCCTTCCAAGACGAAACGCTATATGTCATCATGGGGAAAATCATATCTCTCCCTCCAGCACCCATTCTATTAATGGGTGACTTCAATGCAATAATGAATGCGGACTTAGACAAACTAACAATGCCAAAGTCCACCACTCAGGCCTTTGTCAGATGGGTCTCTACATATGGTCTGATAGATCTTTGGAGAAGCCGAAATCCAGGGGGAAAACAATTTACCTGCTACTCAGCAGGATACAACTCCCTCTCCAGAATTGATCTGGCATTGGGATGCACAGAAATTAGTAAACAGGTACAAAAGGTAGAGATACTGACTAGAGGTATATCCGATCACTCCCCGGTACTGTTAACATTGACCACCTCACCAAAACCAGCAGATAGAATCTGGCGATTGAGCCCATACTGGGCCAATCATGAGAAAATATCCAAAACAGTATAGACACCTACCTAGCAACCAATCTGCAAGATACTCCCCCTGATATTACATGGGATGCATTAAAAGCATATATCAGAGGGGAATTTATTAGCAATATAAAGGCACACAATATAAGCATAGCAGCAGACATCTCGCACAAGTCCCAAATGGTAAAGGAAACAGAGGCAAAATATATTTCTGACCCCACTGATAACAATAAACGAGAGTGGCAACAGTGTCAAGATGCTCTCATAGAACTAACTAAAAAACACATACTGTACCAAAAAGCAAACATATTTGAACATGGGGACAAAACAGGGAAACTACTTGCGATAATATCCAGGGATGACACCGTTAGCACCTCCATATCAGTAATAGAACTACCCAATGGCCAAATCACCTCCGCCCCGGAAGAAATAAACCAGGCCTTCCAAAACTTCTACTCTGACCTATATACAACTAAACTCCAAACAACCCCAGAAAACCTCCACCTATACCTAGACTCCCTACATCTCCCCACAATCTCACCAACAGCAACGCAGCAGATCGCACAAGACATCACAACATCAGAAATAGAGATAGCAATAGCGGCCCTACCCTCAGGGAAAACGCCAGGAGAATGGTACAAACGACATGCCAAAAAACTAGCACCCACTCTGGCTCAATTATATAACGGGGTACAAAATGGAAACTTACTACCACAATCAATGAGGGAAACTCTTATCTTATACTCAAACCCGGGAAAGATCCACATTTGTGCTCCTCCTACAGACCCATATCCCTAATAAATGTAGATGCCAAAATCCTAGCAAAGGTATTAGCTAATAGACTGACCAAATACATCACAGACCTAATATCCCCAGACCAAACAGGATTCATGCCTGGCAGGTCAACTGACACTAACATCCGAAGACTGTTCACAAACTTATCCATCAGACATGACAATGAGGGGGAAAGGATAGTTGTCTCCCTGGATAATGAAAAGGCCTTCGATTCTGTAGAGTGGGAATACCTATGGGCCACACTCAATACAATGGGAATACCCCCCACATTCATAGCCTGGATCAAGGCACTATACACCTCCCCAATAGCCAGAGTTCGCACTAACGCCAACTTATCAAGCTTTTTTCCGGTAAGCAGGGGCACTAGACAAGGATGCCCCCTATCACCCCTACTGTTTGCCCTCGCAATGGAACCTCTGGCATCTCGCCTTAAATTAACACAAGAGGTAGAGGGGCTTAAACTGGGCAATCTAACAGAACTAGTGTCGATGAATGCAGACGACACTCTCCTATACCTGGCCAATCCACACCAAGCCCTATCCTCGGCCCTAGATATCATTAATAACCACACCTTCTACTCTGGCCTTAGAATAAACTGGGCCAAATCAGTTATTCTCCCAATAGATGCTTTTCCCAACCCACCCGATCAAACAAATCAACTAAAATGAGTAAACTCCTTTAAATACTTAGGGGTGAGGATTCATGGGGACCTAACGAAATACCCAGAACTAAACATCAACCCGATTATGAGATACCTAGAGAACAAAACGGACTCGTGGAGGCGACTACCCCTTACACTAACAGGAAGAATAAACTTATTTAAGATGATAGTTATCCCTAAGCTAACATATATTTACAGACAATCCCCCATAACAATCCCCCAAACAAGCTTCCGGAAACTAAAAGGCCTAATGGTGTCCCTCTTCTGGAACGGGGAACAACCCCGAATATCTCTACAAACGCTACAACGCCAAACTACTGGGGGGGGATTGGCAGCCCCAAACCCATATCTGTACTATTTGGCCTCACAGTTAGTTACGGCGTGGAGATGGACCTCACCATCCTCGACTAACGCAGCCACTTTGCTTGAAATACAAATTATGGGGTCCCAAGAGGAACTACAAAACCTGTTATACAGGGGTACAAATGGCAATGAAAAGGCTACTCAGCCAATGAGAGCCACGGTTAGTGCATGGAAGAAAGCACTCCAAACCTTTCCACAGACACAACCACACTGCTCGCAGTACACCCCTCTATGGTATAACCCCAACTTGGAGCAATTCCAAACAATACCTGACCCCAGAATATGGGCACGCCATAATATTAAATATATATCGGATATAATGCCACAGGGCGAACTGCTTGCCTTTCAAGAACTCAAACAAATCTATTCCCTACCCAACACTATGCTTTTTAGATATTTACAACTACGCCATGCAACTGGAACACAATTTGGAGGTCTAATGGCAGATACAACCCCAAGAAATATTGAGACTCTAATCCATATAGAGGACCTCAAAAAACCCCTCTCAATGTTCTATGCCCAGTTGACGAGGGCAGGCAATACAAATCTCACCAAATTACGAGAGAAATGGCAAAGAGACATCCCCCAGCTCATTCCAGACCAATGGGAGAGCATACTAGAGTCAACATTTGAGGGGATTATCAGTAGCAGAGACAAACTAACACAGCTGAAATACCTCCACCGCACCTATATGACACCCCAAAGGTTGCATAAAATACACCCAGACATAGGACAGGAATGTCCCAGATGCTGTCACTCCCCAGCTGATTTCCTACATATGGTGTGGAGCTGCCCACAGGCACAACGCTTCTGGGGGAAAGTAGCAAACACCATAAGGAACAGAACCAATCTAATACTCCAGTTAGACCCAATAGTAATACTACTAAACCAGGTAGAGGACCTATCACCTAAAAGGGCCGAAAGAACACTACTTCTTATACTGTGTATGTACGCAAAAAAACGATTGCCCTACACTGGAAATCGCCGGAAGGCCCTAGAGTGGCTGCATGGGAATCCATGATCAACAAAGCTATACCCCTATACAAGCTAACGTACATAAGGAGGGGGTGCCCTCAAAAATTCGAGAAAATATGGTCATCGTGGGTAGATGCAGGACCCCCCTAAGATATACAGGTTGGGGAGGATGTCAGCCCTAAATCCCCCCCCTGAATAACCTATACACCCAGGCACAAGGTAAAAATAACATTACTAAGGATAAGACCCGGAAGGGCACGCTAATAACCAGAAATAAAGGTTAAAGGAAATATAACTCAGGTATCAGTAAAGAAGACACTGCAAAGTTATTATGGTTATGTTGTTAATAAACTTTATTTACTTTTTTTTTCTGTACAATAATCAATTGACAATGAAACAATATAAAGCAAAATATGTACATCAAAACTCAAGGCCTCCAAATGTATAAACCATACTGAACTAAGTAGGAAAATATTACTAAGATGGCACCTAACACCTGCCAAATTTTGCCCCCAATAAGGGGTAATTATATCTTAGTTGGGATCAAGTACAGGTACTGTTTTATTATTACAGAGAAAAGGGAATCATTTAACCATTAAATAAACCCAATAGGGCTGTTCTGCCCCAATAAGGGGTAATTATATCTTAGTTGGGATCAAGTACAGGTACTGTTTTATTATTACAGAGAAAAGGGAATCATTTAACCATTAAATAAACCCAATAGGGCTGTTCTGCCCCCAATAAGGGGTAATTATATCTTAGTTGGGATCAAGTACAGGTACTGTTTTATTATTACAGAGAAAAGGGAATCATTTAACCATTAAATAAACCCAATAGGGCTGTTCTGCCCCCAATAAGGGGTAATTATATCTTAGTTGGGATCAAGTACAGGTACTGTTTTATTATTACAGAGAAAAGGGAATCATTTAACCATGAAATAAACCCAATAGGGCTGTTCTGCCCCCAATAAGGGGTAATTATATCTTAGTTGGGATCAAGTACAGGTACTGTTTTATTATTACAGAGAAAAGGGAATCATTTAACCATGAAATAAACCCAATAGGGCTGTTCTGCCCCCAATAAGGGGTAATTATATCTTAGTTGGGATCAAGTACAGGTACTGTTTTATTATTACAGAGAAAAGGGAATCATTTAACCATGAAATAAACCCAATAGGGCTGTTCTGCCCCCAATAAGGGGTAATTATATCTAAGTTGGGATCAAGTACAGGTACTGTTTTATTATTACAGAGAAAAGGGAATCATTTAACCATTAAATAAACCCAATAGATTGCTGATTGCTGATGGCCAGTTGTATTTAGTACTGTAACTATTGTATTCATTATTTCGAACAAGTATTTATAAAGTGCCAACATATGCATCAATGCTGTACAAGGGTAAATACATAAAACATACAGATTACACACAAATTCTGGCAGATACATGAGTTTACAGGCCCCGCCCATGAGGAGTCACAATATAACCAGCCTATCAGTTGCTGAGTATCATGTTTCACTTTTCCTGCCATGAAAGTGTTGGAGGATCAGATATGAAGTAATAATCAGTATCACTGAGGCCAAACCCAAACGGATCATGTTCTGCCGGGTATAATCTCCAACTGGTGCTTCTGTATTATCTGAAACAAAAGTAAATTGTAATCATTTAATTATATATATTTGTATACAACTATTCCCTAAACAATGACACTCATCTTGCAAATGAAGCTTTGCTTTGGCATCACATGGGGCACTCAGCTCACATGACACAGGAAGGGTCATTTTTCCATTTCTGGGGCTGCAAGTTCAGGATCATGTAAACGTGTGCCCCTTAGTGATCCCTTGCCGAGCACTTGCATCCCAAAGAATTCTTTCTCTGAACTTAGTGCCTTATAAATAAACCTGATGCTCAGTGCAGAGAGTAGCATGAAGGGTCCCAGTGTGGGCTGTGCCTCCTGATGGTACCTAACTGGTTTATCTGAATGGCACAGAGACCTGAGGCTACTTCTACAATACAGGGCACTTTGGCACTTTGCACACTGTAGCCTGCATTATAAATATAAATTTTAATGGAAAGGTGAGCAGAAACCTTCCCAGTGAGAGATGGAGTTATAACCCAAAAGCAACCCCATTTTACTGGGCTCAGTCTCCTCAATGTGCAAATGAGTTGCCCTGGCAAGGAAGGGTATAATGAGTGCAATGTTATGAAGGTGGCGGAGGGTTACTGCTCCCATACAGGGCAATATATTTCAAAACATGAAAGTTCCAAACCAAACTAGTTTCCTTTCAAAAAAGTGGACATGAGGGAACTCACAATCTAACATTAGCTTGGGGGGGCCGTGCTGGGTGATATGAAGAGCATTGTGCTGACCAGCTTAAGAAAGGGTGCGGAAAAATGAAATCTCACCTACCAGCACGACCCCCTATTGCTTTCAATATAAAGATATATAGTATATTATTAGTATATATATATAATATATATGCATCAGGATAGAGCCGGCACTCACGTCAATCGGGTCACAATAGCCTGGGTGCAGGTCCAAATGAAGAATTAGATACAACAGCGAAGAGATCCTTACTCACAGGACTTATAGAATTAATCTGGTGTTTATTGAGACGACTAAGGTTTCGGCTACCACACTAGCCTTTTTCAAAGGGTTTGAAAAAGGCTAGTGTGGTAGCCGAAACGTTAGTCTTCTCAATAAACAACAGATTAATTCTATAAGTCCTGTGAGTAAGGATCTCTTCGCTGTTGTATATATTATACATATATATATATATATATCATACATACAGGGTCGGACTGGGCTGCCGGGACAAATCCCGGTGGGCCCCAGCGGCCCAGTCCGACCCTTGCCGGCGCTCCCCCCTACTGACTGTTCCTCCCCAACGCGTTCAATTTATACGTCCTCTTAGGGGACGCAGCTGGGGCACTTGCAGGGCCCCTGGGTGGGGCGGGAGCCCCGGTGGGCCTGCACCCCCCAGTCCGACCCTATATATATATATATATATATATATATATATACACACACACACACACACACACACACACTAATGTAATACTAGTGTAATACTACAGATAAATGCAGTGCTATACCCTGTGCTTTCCTGGACAGAGGACACTGTAATTTAACCTTTACCTGCCCATAACCCAGCCAAGTGAGGGATAGCTACCAGCAAAGCAGGCATTATATTTCACTTGCACTCTGGATGGACCCTTGGATCCGCTGTTTCAGTGGAGGGTATGGCAGCTGAAATATAACGCTCAGGTTGAATAACATAGATGCTGGTGGTTACATAGTTAACATAAATAACAACATAGGGTTGATAAAAGACCAAGGTCCATTAGGTTCAACCCTTTCAAACAAACCCCAGTGCACATATATACGCACACTCTTACTGACCTATCAACTGTATATGAGTGGTGCTGCAGGATTACAGGGCCTAGGCACTCACTAACAGCATTTTTATATTTTTGTGCAAGTGTTTTTTCCCAATTAGCTGCCCCTACACCCTCTTTCAAAGCAGGTATGATGTATTATCATTCCTCAAGTACATTATCAGATAGATACCAGGTTTATTAGTATTTTTCTGTAAGAAATAAAAATGGACATGCTCTTCTGGAAGGGGCTGTAGATCCAGTAGCTTTTATGGTTAATCTGAGCTTAAGTTTTAAGCACATACAGTATTTGGCTGAAAAAATTACAGTAATTTCTGTTTGGTTACTATGAATCTCTGGGCCCAGGCAAAACCTTCTTGTTTTTAAGTTTCCCCCAAGATTCCCCACCATCCCAGTGTAACCCTATAAACTCTAGGAGCCCCCTATATAAAACCCACCTCTATTGCAGGGAATATGTGCAGTTCTGGAAGCCTCGCTGATTGGGTTCCGGGCGGTACAGCTGTATGTAACATGTGACTGAGCATTATAGACACGGAGCGTGTGATTGGTCACTTCTGTGCCGGGGCTGTTTGTGTTATTCCAGGTGAGAGTCACATCTGAGCCAATCACAGCACAGGACAGGGTCACCGTAACATTACAGGGCCCATTGTGGGTCTTACTAAGGGTGACATTTGGAAGGATCAGGATATCTGCTGATGAGAGAGTCTCTGCATGCAAAGAGAATGTGGGATGGTTATTATGGCTTTACCTATTATACTCAAATTAAGGGGAAATTAACTTACATACATTTACAATTTAATATCAGCTGTCAGAATAATAAATATTATCCAGTTGAAACTGACTTTTAAAGTGGGTCAAACTCCACAGGTGGGTTTCCAATAAAGCTAGGGGAGGGTTAGCCTTAGGGGAGACTTAGCCATTCCTGCAAGCTCCAGTTCTGTTGTAATTAGCTGCACTCTGATTGGAGCTCCCTCCTTGTAGCTTCTCCAGTCAGAGTGCAGCTTTCTTGACAGACAGTGAAATGAACCAATCAAGGCACAGATGTAGGCGGAGCTGAGGAGATTACAAACTAAAGGCACTACAGAAATGAGGACTGACAAGAAGGATCTTATCTGTACCTTGACCTAAGATTCTCACTAAAGCTGCCCATACATGGAATAATTTTTCTTTACTTGACCAATTTAAATGCGATCTGACAAAATCATAAGCACTGAATGACCATACATCTAGGGGCACATTTACTAATCCACGAATCCGAATCCCGAATGGGAAAAAATCGGATTGGAAACGTAAATTTTGCAACTTTTTCGTTGCTGTCGCGTTTTTTTTCGTATTTTGTGCGCCTTTTTCGTCTCCGTCGTGATTTTTTCGGATTGAGCAATTGCAAACGGCGGAAAAACCAATCCGATTTTTTCGCGACGGCGACAAAAAAGTTGCGCAATATATACGATAAAGTCGTAACGGTGACGAAAAAGTCGCGCAAAATACGAAAAAGTTGTGACAGAAAAGTCGCAAAAATACAGATCATTGCAAAAAAACACGTTCGGACACTTCTGGTCCGTTCGTGGATTAGTGAATCTGCCCCCTAGTGTACCATTCAGAAAATTAATCGGTAGGTTTAAAAATTTTCATCGTTAAAAATGAAATTTGCCCATTCTCCAACTGTTTGCAGGGCCAAGCAGGCAGCTGCCCACAGTTTTCCCTAGCTTCAATACTAGACGATATTTTTGTTGATGGACAAATCGTAATTTGAAACTTTGGTTCCATAAGAAGCTTGATCATAAGACAATGAAAAGATCTTTTAAAAATCTACACGTGTAGGGCCAACTTAACTGAAATCTGCTCCAGATTTATCCCACTCCCACAGGTACTGTATTGTATATGTTCCAATGGCGGAATCACTAGGAGGCATCTATAATATCCCTATTTATATCAGTACCTCCTAATCACATTAGAACAGCCTGGTACACAATAGAGGACATGCCGACACCCTAAGGAACAATAAATAACTCCACAGAAGGTATAATACCTATAATATACTATTAAACTATAATCACACCATTGTACTAATTATGTATCACATGTGGTGCAACTAATTATACCCTGTGGAGTTTCCTTTTACAAATGAATTTCCACACCATGGGAAACCAATAACAAATGACTCTGGATTTAGTGTGAAGACACACAGAGCTATTAGTAGCAGCTACTTCTCAGTACAGTCTATGGTAGGGTATTTTCTGGCATTTAGTAGCTGCTACTAAGTAGCTCTGTGTGTCTTCGCCTTTAAAGCAATACTGTCCTGGGAAAATATGTTTGTTACAAAACCCATCAGTTAATAGAGCTTCTCCAGCAGAATCCTGCATTCTAATCTGTTTTTCCCATGGGGCTAGCCATATTCTTCATTTCCCAGGGTGTCACAGCCATGTGACCTGTGCTCTGATAAACTTCACTCACACTTTACTGCTGCGCTGCAAGTTGGAGTGATACCCCCCTCCCCCCCTCCCCCCCAGCAGCCGATCAGCAGAACAATGGGAAGGGAGCAAGATAGCAGCTCCCAGTAGGTATCAGAATAGCACTCAATAGTAAGAAATCCAAGTCTGGCTTGGGACTCCTCCAGTTACATGGGAGTAGGAGAAACAATAGGTTAGCTGAAAGCAGTTCTAATGTGTAGCGCTGGCTGAAAGCTCAGACTCAGGCACAAGGCACTGAGATGGCGCCTACACACCAATATTACAGCTACAAATACATTTGTTGGTTCAAGAATAAAAGGTTAAATGGCAGAGGGAATTATTTGCTGTGAAACAGTGTCATTTAGAAATACATAGTGCCCCATAAATATCATGGCAGTGTCCCTTCAATGAGACAATGAGGTCATTTATCACTAGATTGGCAGAAGCTAGATGTTATATGTATAATCACATATCAGTTTGAGCTGATACAGACCTTTTTACATCTTTAGTCTTTTATGGGCAAACTGGCACGGCCAACCTGATGTTGGTGGGCAATCAGTTACATGACATGAGGCAATGGCTTACATAATGAACTGTATATAACATTCAGTTATCTTAATTTATTAATCTTTTGCCTCCATCCTCTGGTCTTCCTGGGTAGAGGTATAAGTCCAGGATGTAAAGTGGGAGGACAGCGCCACTGGAGCCTTAACAAACATTTAAGGCCCATCCAGGGCTGTATGTTATTTGGCATTTTGTTGATGTTTATATTAAAAGTACCCAGTTTAGGAAAAATTATTTTGATGCTTTAGTTGCCCTTTAAATAAATTAAAATTGCACAAGAACCCCACTGTCGGCAGCTTATCAAGAGGCAATTGTTTGGCTGAACTTCTAGCGGAGTATATGTAGGGGCAGCTCAGTTGTGACTGGTGAGATGGGAATCTGTTTGTATACTGACTGGGCAGAATGCCATTTATGGGTTAATAACATGGTGCAGTGATAACGGAACATGTACCCTGACTGCCCCACACCCACACTTACTATAGACTTGGAGATGATACAGTTGCTTGCACTGCTGATTGGATTGTGAGCGAATGAACGCTGAGTAGATTCCCTGGTCCTGATTGGTTAGATCCGTGAGGGTTAAGGATCCGTCTGTCTCACTGCGCAATCTCCCCTCATACTGATCATCACGGATATCAACGGGCTCATTGGGTTTTGTTGTAGCAAAATGATTGTCCTTTATTACCCAAGCGATGTCTTTTATCTGCCCCCGTACCCTCACTGGCAGCGTGGCTCCTCCCCCTTCTGCGCTGGGCACGTTTATCCTGGGGCCACATTCCCTGTTACATGAAATATCTAATGAGGCAAAAACAGAAATCTTAAAAGAAAATTACAAGTTCCAAACCCTGTAACATTTCTATCTATATATGAAGTCTCCTATTACCAGACACATGGACATTTGCCCCTTCTGCCCCAACCTGCCCCTAAATGGTACAATATTGATGGGGAAGTCAGTGCTATGTTTTCAACAAATTTGCAAACTAGGAGCACATGTATCAGTGACAGGCGACACCTGCTTAGAAATATGTATTTGCACTTTATTGATAAAAATATTGACTGATGGATATTGATCATTTGTTATTGGACCTGCCTAACTGCTCATTGGTGTGGAGAAAGGAGAGACCCCATCTGAAGCCTCTCTGATTTGCCTCAAAAAAATCCTTCCTGACTCCAAGATGGCAATCGGACCAGTCCCTGTATCAACTTGTACTGAGAGCTATCCCCCCTACCCCTGTATTCCCTCACTTGTACTGAGAGCTATCTCCCATACCCCTGTATTCCCTCACTTGTACTGAGAGCTATCTCCCCTACCCCTGTATTCCCTCACTTGTACTGAGAGCTATCTCCCATACCCCTGTATTTCCTCACTTGTACTGAGAGCTATCTCCCCTACCCCTGTATTCCCTCACTTGTACTGAGAGCTATCCCCCCTACCCCTGTATTCCCTCACTTGTACTGAGAGCTATCTCCCATACCCCTGTATTCCCTCACTTGTACTGAGAGCTATCTCCCCTACCCCTGTATTCCCTCACTTGTACTGAGAGCTATCTCCCCTACCCCTGTATTCCCTCACTTGTACTGAGAGCTATCTCCCCTACCCTTGTATTCCCTCACTTGTACTGAGAGCTATCCCCCCTACCCCTGTATTCCATCACTTGTACTGAGAGCTATCTCCCATACCCCTGTATTCCCTCACTTGTACTGAGAGCTATCTCCCCTACCCCTGTATTCCCTCACTTGTACTGAGAGCCATCCCCCCTACCCCTGTATTCCCTCACTTGTACTGAGAGCTATCTCCCCTACCCCTGTATTCCCTCACTTGTACTGAGAGCTATCCCCCCTACCCCTGTATTCCCTCACTTGTACTGAGAGCTATCTCCCATACCCCTGTATTCCCTCACTTGTACTGAGAGCTATCTCCCATACCCCTGTATTCCCTCACTTGTACTGAGAGCTATCCCCCCTACCCCTGTATTCCCTCACTTGTACTGAGAGCTATCCCCCTACCCCTGTATTCCCTCACTTGTACTGAGAGCTATCTCCCCTTCCCCTGTATTCCCTCACTTGTACTGAGAGCTATCCCCCTACCCCTGTATTCCCTCACTTGTATTGAGAGCTATCCCCCATACCCCTGTATTCCCTCACTTGTACTGAGAGCTATCCCCCCTACCCCTGTATTCCCTCACTTGTACTGAGAGCTATCTCCCCTACCCCTGTATTCCCTCACTTGTACTGAGAGCTATCCCCCCTACCCCTGTATTCCCTCACTTGTACTGAGAGCTATCCCCCTACCCCTGTATTCCCTCACTTGTACTGAGAGCTATCTCCCCTACCCCTGTATTCCCTCACTTGTACTGAGAGCTATCTCCCATACCCCTGTATTCCCTCACTTGTACTGAGAGCTATCTCCCCTACCCCTGTATTCCCTCACTTGTACTGAGAGCTATCTCCCCTACCCCTGTATTCCCTCACTTGTACTGAGAGCTATCTCCCCTACCCCTGTATTCCCTCACTTGTACTGAGAGCTATCTCCCATACCCCTGTATTCCCTCACTTGTACTGAGAGCCATCTCCCCTACCCCTGTATTCCCTCACTTGTACTGAGAGCTATCCCCCCTACCCCTGTATTACCTCACTTGTACTGAGAGCTATCTCCCATTACCCTGTATTCCCTCACTTGTACTGAGAGCTATCTCCCCTACCCCTGTATTCCCTCACTTGTACTGAGAGCTATCTCCCCTACCCCTGTATTCCCTCACTTGTACTGAGAGCTATCCCCCCTACCCCTGTATTCCCTCACTTGTACTGAGAGCTATCCCCCCTACCCCTGTATTCCCTCACTTGTACTGAGAGCTATCTCCCCTACCCCTGTATTCCCTCACTTGTACTGAGAGCTATCTCCCCTACCCCTGTATTCCCTCACTTGTACTGAGAGCTATCCCCCCTACCCCTGTATTCCCTCACTTGTACTGAGAGCTATCCCCCCTACCCCTGTATTCCCTCACTTGTACTGAGAGCTATCTCCCATACCCCTGTATTCCCTCACTTGTACTGAGAGCTATCTCCCATACCCCTGTATTCCCTCATTTGTACTGAGAGCTATCCCCCCTACCCCTGTATTCCCTCACTGGTACTGAGAGCTATCTCCCCTACCCCTGTATTCCCTCATTTGTACTGAGAGCTATCCCCCCTACCCCTGTATTCCCTCACTTGTACTGAGAGCTATCCCCCCTACCCCTGTATTCCCTCACTTGTACTGAGAGCTATCCCCCCTACCCCTGTATTCCCTCACTTGTACTGAGAGCTATCTCCCATACCCCTGTATTCCCTCACTTGTACTGAGAGCTATCCCCCCTACCCCTGTATTCCCTCACTTGTACTGAGAGCTATCCCCCCTACCCCTGTATTCCCTCACTTGTACTGAGAGCTATCTCCCCTACCCTTGTATTCCCTCACTTGTACTGAGAGCTATCTCCCATACCCTTGTATTCCCTCACTTGTACTGAGAGCTATCTCCCCTACCCCTGTATTCCCTCACTTGTACTGAGAGCTATCTCCCCTACCCCTGTATTCCCTCACTTGTACTGAGAGCTATCTCCCATACCCCTGTATTCCCTCATTTGTACTGAGAGCTATCCCCCCTACCCCTGTATTCCCTCACTGGTACTGAGAGCTATCTCCCATACCCCTGTATTCCCTCATTTGTACTGAGAGCTATCCCCCCTACCCCTGTATTCCCTCACTGGTACTGAGAGCTATCTCCCCTACCCCTGTATTCCCTCATTTGTACTGAGAGCTATCCCCCCTACCCCTGTATTCCCTCACTTGTACTGAGAGCTATCTCCCCTACCCCTGTATTCCCTCACTTGTACTGAGAGCTATCCCCCCTACCCCTGTATTCCCTCACTTGTACTGAGAGCTATCTCCCATACCCCTGTATTCCCTCACTTGTACTGAGAGCTATCCCCCCTACCCCTGTATTCCCTCACTTGTACTGAGAGCTATCCCCCCTACCCCTGTATTCCCTCACTTGTACTGAGAGCTATCTCCCCTACCCCTGTATTCCCTCACTTGTACTGAGAGCTATCTCCCATACCCCTGTATTCCCTCACTTGTACTGAGAGCTATCCCCCCTACCCCTGTATTCCCTCACTTGTACTGAGAGCTATCCCCCCTACCCCTGTATTCCCTCACTTGTACTGAGAGCTATCCCCCTACCCCTGTATTCCCTCACTTGTACTGAGAGCTATCTCCCATACCCCTGTATTCCCTCACTTGTACTGAGAGCTATCCCCCCTACCCCTGTATTCCCTCACTTGTACTGAGAGCTATCCCCCCTACCCCTGTATTCCCTCACTTGTACTGAGAGCTATCCCCCCTACCCCTGTATTGTTGCATTTAAACGAACAATTGATATCCAAACGTTCATCAGAAGACTAAAATCTGAATGTGACTGTGTATGGCCGGCTTGATTTACTAATATCTTATTTTAAAACCTGGCCCAAAACTGAACAGCATATTCTAGATGGGGCCTTACCAGCGCTCTGTAAAGGGGAAGAATAACCCCCTCCTCCCGTCATTCTATACCCCTTTTAATACAGCTCAAAACCTTGTTTGCCCTTGCAGCTGCTGCCTGGCATTGCTTGCTACAGCCAAGTTTATTATCTACAAGGACTCCAAGCTCCTTCTCCATTATGGATTTGCCTAGTGCAGTCCCATTAAGGGTATACGGGGCTTGCATATTTTTACATCCCAGGTGCATGACCTTACATTTATCCACATTAAATCCCATCTGCCACTTAGCCGCCCAGATTGCCAGTTTGTCAAGATCATAGGCAGATATACAATAGGGCTAGGAGGGACTAAACCTCCCCAAACCTGCTTGGTACCTTAAAGAATAAGTAAACCTCAGTAAAATTACTCTAAACAGCCTCCAGAATTACCTACCTTTGTCCCAGCATTCTCTCTGACCTGGTTCCTCAGTTAGAATTTAATCGTTTTTCTCTGCTTCGTTGTGCAGAGTGAAGCCCCGCCCCCACTTCCTGTTCAGGTCTCTCATCAAAAAAACCCTGCTAATGCACAGACGGGCTCCTGCTGCCTCCAGGCATGCCCAGAAGGCTCTCCAGGTCGACTACAGGTAGTCGAATTGAAGAGAGAACTGAACAGGAAGTGGGGGCGGGGCTTCACTCTGCACAAGGAAGCAAAGAAAAACGATTAACTTCTAACTGAGGAACCAGGTCAGAGAGAATGCTGGGACAAAGGTAGGTAATTCTGGAGGCTGTTTAGAGTAATTTTACTGATAGAAAAAAAAAAAAAAAAGATTTATTCTTTAAAATAAAAGAAAACCTCACTCCATTTCTGCACTGCTCTGGAACCTTTAACATCAGGGAAATCTTGCATTCGTTTTTAGCTGGGGCAGCAGGGACTTTCATCAGGTACAAGGGGGCAAATAAAGCAGCAAAACAGCTATCAGGCAAGCTAAAATAGAGATGGAAAGGGATATTGCAGCTAGGGGTAAAAAGAATCCTAAATTATTTTTTAATTATGTGAATAGTAAGAAAATGAAGCAAGAAGGGGTGGGAACCTTATTATCACGGGGGGGTAAGTTGGTTGATGAGAACGGGGAAAAAGCTGAAATTTTGAACTCTTATTTTTCATCTGTCTATACATCTGAGGAGCCGGCTAATGAAGGCTTCCCTTGTAATATGCCCAGTTCTAGTAATTTAGCTACTGGCGCATGGGTCACTCAGGAGGAAATTCAAAAGAGACTTGAACATGTAAAGGGAAACAAAGGTCCAGGGCCGGATGGGATTCATCCCAGGGTATTAAATGAGCTGAGCGCTGTGATTGCCAAACCTCTTCACTTCATTTTTCAGGATTCATTGAGGTCTGGCATGGTGCCGAGAGACTGGCGGATTGCTAATGTGGTGCCGTTATTTAAAAAGGGATCCCGTTCTCAGCCTGAAAACTATAGGCCTGTTATTCTGACATCAGTAGTAGGAAAACTTTTGGAAGGGGTAATAAGGGATAGGGTACTTGAATACATTGCAGTTCACAATACTATTAGTTTGTGCCACGTGGTTTTATGCGTAACAGATCTTGCCAGACTAATTTAGTCGCCTTTTATGAGGAGGTGAGCAGGAACCTCGATGCTGGAATGGCAGTGGATGGGATCTACTTGGACTTTGCTAAAGCGTTTGATACAGTACCTCACAGAAGGTTAATGATCAAATTAAGGAATATTGGCCTAGAACATAATATTTGTAATTGGATAGAGAACTGGCTGAAGGATAGATTACACAGAGTGGGGGTAAATGGAACATTTTCTAATTGGGCCAGTGTGGTTAGTGGAGTACCGCAGGGGTCAGTCCTTGGGCCTTTGCTTTTTAACTTGTTTATTAATGACCTGGAGGGGGGCATAGACAGTACTGTTTCTATTTTTGCTGATGACACTAAATTGTGCAAAACTATAAGTTCCATGCAGGATGTGCCGCTTTGCAGAGCGATTTGACAAAATTAGATAACTGGGCAGCAAACTGGGAAATGAGGTTCAATGTTGATAAGTGCAAAGTTATGCATTTTGGTAGAAATAATATAAACGCAAACTATCTACTGAATGGGAGTGTGTTGGGGGTTTCCTTAATGGAGAAGGATCTAGGGGTTTTTGTTGATAACAAGTTGTCTAATTCCAGGCAGTGTCATTCTGTGGCTACTAAAGCAAATAAAGTGCTGTCTTGTATAAAAAAGGGCATTGACTCAAGGGATGAAACATATTTTTGCCGCTTTATAGGTCCCTGGTAAGGCCTCACCTTGAGTATGGGGGCAGTTTTGGGCTCCAGTCCTTAAGAGGGATATTAATGAGCTGGAGAGAGTGCAGAGACTGCAACTAAACTGGTTAAGGGGATGGAAGATTTAAACTATGAGGTGAGACTGTCAGGGTTGGGGTTGTTTTCTCTGGAAAAGAGGCGCTTGCGAGGGGACATGATTACTCTGTACAAGTACATTAGAGGGGATTATAGGCAGTTGGGGGATGTTCTTTTTTCCCATAAAAACAATCAGCGCACCAGAGGCCCCCCCTATAGATTAGAGGAACAGAGCTTCCATTTGAAGCAGCGTAGGTGGTTTTTCACGGTGAGGGCAGTGAGGTTGGGGAATGCCCTGCCGGGGGATGATGGGTAGGGGGTTCCTCACGGTGAGGGCAGTGAGGGGGTTGGGGAATGCCCTTCCTAGTGATGGGGTAATGGCAGATTCTGTTAATGCCTATAAGAGGGGCCTGGATGAGTTCTTGATCAATCAGAATATCCAAGGCTATATCCAAGTGATACTAATACCTACAGTTAGTACTAGTGGTTGTATTTATAGTTTATGTATGTGAGTGTATAGATTGGTTAGTATAGGTTTGTGGGTGCTGGGTTTACTTGGATGGGTTGAACTTGATGGACACTGGTCTTTTTTCAACCCTATGTAACTATGATCTACTATTGTGCTACCTGGCCTCTGTCATGAGATGTACCACAGTTAAAATAGTGCGACGTCTCTCATTTGGCACAATCAGCAAGAAAAAGTATCAATCAATGCTTAACAATACACACAGAAATATATAAATGCAGGGCCAAAGTCAGATTTAATGCCCACATAACATTATTCATGTGCCAACTTCAAGTTTAATGTGAAAGGATTGGAGTAGTTTTTCCTTCCCTTCTCCATGGCCCACTTTGTAGTCTGCACACAGAAACATATATAAAGTGGAACAAAACTATACAGCGGCCCGGTGGGGACAATCCTCTATACTGGGATGAAACTGCAAAGATGGAAGGCTTGAGCAGCTGCACTCAAAAGCTCCAGTATGTTGGGGGAGAAATGAAGTGGCGGGATGTCCTCCCCCTGCATCCCACCTCGAGATCTACCAGATTAAAGTGATCTACCTTTTGGGCACCCCTGGTGTAACTTGCCTATGAACCTCGCCATCTCTTTTGTTGCAGATTTCATCCCACAGGTACTATACAGTATATGTCCTAAAGGCTAAATGACTGGCCATAATATCCCTATCCCCTTGCTCCAGTGCTAAATTAACTGTGACTATGAAGATTTTCATTCATCCAGGTCATGGTATATCTTGTATAAATAAATCTTAAAGCAACTGGACTTGTTAAGTAATCATTGAAGACGTTTCGTTACTGAAACTGTTTCAACTGGGAAGCTGTTGAACTGAAGAAGCTGCTCGGATGAGTAGTGAAACTTCTTCAATGATTACTTAACAAGTCCAGTTGCTTTAGATTTTTTTATACTAGATGCTAAATTAACTATTTCCCCCTGAAAGAAAGCTACTTGTGCATTTATATACTGTATTTGTTGTATTTTGCACTTACTTTTTTCTTATTCTTGTCACTGTTTTATTTATTTCTAGTCAGTTACAGTGGAGCCCTCATGAGCATAGCTGGGAAACAAAGCAATGTTGTGTAGGGACCCACAAGGTTAATGTGCCCCTATGCCTTTAAACCCAACCTTTCCTTTTCTCCTTGTTACTGGGCAATGACAAGGAGAGCTAGGAGTGTAAAGGAGTAGTCTCCTACAGGCTTGCTGCCTGAGCATAGGGACCCAGTAGTGCCAGGGATCATAGATTAGTCTTAACCCTGCCTGCATTTATCCAAGGTGGGATAAGCCACTGGACTAGGAGTGTGAGTATTGTTAACCCTGCATTCACATCTTTTGTCTGGGACAAATAAATCATCTGTTATTCTGTTTTGCGAGAGCTTCTGGCATCCGTCAATTCATTTAACCCTTGTATGTACACTTGGCAGTGGGAGGTGTAGTTAAACAACACCCTCCATAGAAAAACTTCCCCTTAGCAAAGGCCCATCCTGTAGAAGAGGAGTCCAATGTACCACGTGCTCTATTACTTGCTGGACATTTTTACTAATATAGCTAAATAGGGGTTACAGTTGTGTATCAGTGCCAGTGTTATAGTGCCAGGGCCTGGATATCTGCCCTCAGTACCCATTGTCTCTCACTGTATATAATGTGCTGGTTTTGCCCCAGACAGACCAGTAATACAGGGCTATGGTCTGAGATCCTATTGCCCCAGACAGACCAGTAATACAGGGTTATGGGCTGAGATCCTATTGCCCCAGACAGACCAGTAATACAGGGCTATGGGCTGAGATCCTATTGCCCCAAACAGACCAGTAATACAGGGCTGTGGGCTGAGATCCTATTGCCCCAGACAGACCAGTAATACAGGGCTATGGGCTGAGATCCTATTGCCCCAGACAGACCAGTAATACAGGGCTATGGGCCGAGATCCTATTGCCCCAGACAGACGAGTAATACAGGGCTATGGGCTGAGATCCTATTGCCCCAGACAGACCAGTAATACAGGGCTATGGGCTGAGATCCTATTGCCCCAGACAGACCAGTAATACGGGGCTATGGGCTGAGATCCTATTGCCCCAGACAGACCAGTAATACAGGGCTATGGGCTGAGATCCTATTGCCCCAGACAGACCAGTAATACAGGGCTATGGGCTGAGATCCTATTGCCCCAGACAGACCAGTAATACAGGGCTATGGGCTGAGATCCTATTGCCCCAGACAGACCAGTAATACGGGGCTATGGGCCGAGATCCTATTGCCCCAGACAGACGAGTAATACAGGGCTATGGGCCGAGATCCTATTGCCCCAGACAGACCAGTGACGGAATAGGAATGGGGTAGAAGGGGAAAGGTACCTGTCAGTAGGAAAGTGAGCAGCAGGCATCTGATGGGAGACATTTCTCTTTCTCTCTCTTCTCTCAACTGCCTTCCCCTCTCTCTCACCCCCTTGTACCCAAACCCACACACATTCACAGGGGAAGTGGTCATTTGTTTCGAAGCAGCACTAACTCTATATTTGAAATTATTATATTCAAATATATATAACTATATTTTATTTTAATATGAGACATAATGGGAGTAAAGCCCATTAATGGGCAGTTACAGAAACATGGACAATTGGTTCCTTTTGGATTGCATTAAAAAGCACCTTTCTCTCGGAAGTCTCACACTACTTAACAGGATTTACGGCATTCAATCATGAAAGCATCTTAGCTGCGCCCATGTGCTTCGAGTCCAGCCGATAATGGAAGCCATTTTGACCACTTTCCTTTTTTAAACCACACCCACTTCAAACCACACCCATGTTATCACAAGAGTGGTGGTAGCGCAGCACAAAAATCCAAATAATTTCTGCTCATTGCAGGGATATCATCCATAACTCATACGTGAAACACGTTTATGCCATATGAAGCCACACCATTAAATCCACATTCCTTCTCCTCCCCTGTGGATAGCACAGCAAACCCTGACACATAATTACACACCTTAGGGACCCCCTAACAACTATTTCCAAATGCTAACTCTCAGAGCAAACCCCTGCCAGGTTCAACTCCACAGGCAGCATAGGGCAGGCAGAGTATGGCACACACAGGCAGCATAGGGCAGGCAGAGTATGGCACACACAGGCAACATAGGGCAGGCAGAGTATGGCACACACAGGCAGCATAGGGCAGGCAGAGTATGGCACACACAGGCAGCATAGGGCAGGCAGAGTATGGCACACACAGGCAGGGTAGGGAAGGCAGAGTATGGCACACACAGGCAGCATAGGGCAGGCAGAAATGGCATACACAGGCAGGGTAGGGTAGGCAGAGTATCACACACACAGGCAGTATAGGGCAGGCAGAGTATGGCACACACAGGCAGGGTAGGGCAGGCAGAGTATGGAACACACAGGCAGGGTAGGGCAGGCAGATTTTGGCACACGCAGGCAGTATAGGGCAGGCAGAGATGGCATACACAGGCAGGGTAGGGCAGGCAGAGTATGGCACACACAGGCAGCATAGGGCAGGCAGAGATGGCACAAATAGGCAGGGTAGGGCAGATGAATAGTTTTATTGCAGTACATACAATGACACAATGCTGGAGCTGCTCCTACTGTTTGTCTGAGGTCTGAACAGGTGAACAATGTGGGGGCTTACAGTCTGAGCCTGAGGTGTGAACCATGCAGTGGGCCAGTTAATCTCAGTACTGATACCATTTAAAGCTTACACAAAGGTAAGAAGTCACAGCAGCCAGGCAGGTGGGGGGACACATAAGGACGGCCACCAGTTGAACAGCCCTGCTCTAGATTAACTACTCCACCTCACTAGGTGAATAGAAAATAGGCACATGGCTGTCAAACATTATTCAAAGAAAAGTTCAAACTACTGGCAGTATAGCTTTGTATGACACCCCCCAGCTATCCCAGTACCTTACTTCCACATGCCTGCCATCTTTACAGATCCAGTAGATCTTAATAGGTTCCCCTTGGTGACACATCCATGTGCATTAGCTCCGAATGATGCTTGAACTCTGCAATGTGAACGCCTGGTGCCAAGAGATGCCACCAAATCTGCCATTATGGCAACACCACCAGTTAAGAGAAGGCTACCTTGCCCACTGATTTGGCTTGAATTAAGTTCTTCTGTGCTCCTTATATATCGGATGCCAATCCCTGCCTTTTCATTTAGGAGTAAATAAGAGATCTGTGGGATTATGGCTGACAGATCTCTAGATTAGTGACAGTCCTACCCTAGCACCATGGCTGCTGCACACAGCCCACCAAAAGGGGCATCAGACAGACTGGTAACCAGGCCTTAAAGAAATGACCAAAAACCATAAGACACTAAAAATAAAGAATCATCGCAGGAAGGAAACTGAAGAGCTGAGGTGAAAGGTGTGAGATATTTTGCTAAATTATTCCATTTTAGAGAACCTCTTATGGGATTGTATAGCAGCTCAGCACCGTGCTAGTGCCAGCCTGGCAAATACATATATTATATACATACAGGATACCTACACCTAGGCTGATATTCATGGGACCCAATGGTTAGCACTGTTGCCCTGTATCACTGGGGTAGTTCAGGCATAATCAGGGCACTGCATGTTCTCTTTGTCCCTGTGTAGGTTTCCTATTGGTTGAATTCCATTCCCAAAAACATTCTGGCAGTTATTCCAATACTTTCTGCCACAAGAAGGGAAAAGAACGGTAACTATGGAGCTAATATACTTTATCCATTGGTATTAGCAACATATTAAAACATCAATAAATGACTGAAACCATACCAGATACACCCACGTCCAAGGTCGGACTGGGCCGGTGGGCCCTGGCCGTAGTGGGCTCTGGTGGCCCAGTCCGACCTTTGCCGGCGCTCCCACTTCTGACTGTTCCTCCCCTGACGTGTTCAATTTATACGCTCGGGGAGGACGTCAGGTGGGAGCCCTGCGGGGGGGTTAGGGCCCCTAGAGCGGGAGCCCTGGTGGGCCCTGCACCCTTCAGTCCGGCCCTGCCCACGTCTGTTACCTGCTAGCCCAACCCAACATGCAGGCCCATCACTGGTTATTAGAATATAGCTTTAATCCTGCTCACCAGAACCATTAGCAGAGTCAGTTGGATTATAAGAGCCCAAATACAATGGCTAAAAAGAAGCAACAGTGAGGCATGGGGATTTGTGTCAGAAAGATAATAGTTTTATTTAACAGACCTCCATAAAAGGAAAATAAGCAAAACTCATATTCAGTAGACTTGGTTTAGAAAGAAAAAAAGGGATATTTTTTTTTTGGAACAAACACTTCCCACTTGTGATTTACAGCGGCTTGCACCCCTCCCCCCACTATATTGAGTCACGGCTCCCACAATGCACTGCAGCATTACATTTGAGGAAGTGCTACTGATCTGCATCTTGGGGGTGGGGCAAGCCACCATTTTCTGTTGATGACACCAGGGGTGGGGATTTCTGCCCAGTTTTCACAATGTTGAAGGCCAGGCAGAAGGTTTTGAGCTGGACAGGCCCAGGGTCTTTAAATGAACCTTTAATATATTGCAGAGAGTGATACTCTGATGCAATGTGCTATTGTTCTTTATTATGGAGCGATTATGAATGCTTGTTCATCAGCAGCTATATAGTTTGGATTTTCAGCAGCTGTCGAGCTGCTATGCTCCACTTTACCCTAGCAACCAGGCAGTGGAAACGGGAGACTGAAATATGAATAGGAGAAGGCTGAAAAGAAAGAAAAGTAATAAAAAGTATGCTGAAACTTAAAACTGGAGAGTGAGTTGACTAAAAAATGAATAAGAAAAAATGAAGACCAATTGCAAATTGTCTCAGAATATTACTCTATACATCATACTAAAAGCTAACTGCAAGGTAAACAACCCCTTTAATATATGGAGGTCCAAATTACAGAAAGTCCATTTATCTGGAAAGCCCCAGTTCCCAAGCATTCTGGATAACAGGTCCCATATCTGTACTTCAAGCCGCCAACTACGTCACCCCCCGATCTGGCCAGTCCTACACTCACCTACCCCCAGTCTGGCCAGTCCTACACTCACTCACCCCCCGGTCTGGCCAGTCCTACACTCACTCCCCCCCGGTCTGGCCAGTCCTACACTCACTCAC
Source organism: Xenopus tropicalis (assembly GCF_000004195.4). Classification (NCBI taxonomy): domain Eukaryota; kingdom Metazoa; phylum Chordata; class Amphibia; order Anura; family Pipidae; genus Xenopus; species Xenopus tropicalis. Next base: position 136,391,172 of record NC_030684.2, on the reverse strand, counting down.
CCCCGGTCTGGCCAGTCCTACACTCACTCACCCCCGGTCTGGCCTGTCCTACACTCACTCACCCCCGGTCTGGCCTGTCCTACACTCACCCTCAGTCTGGCCAGTCCTACACTCACTCACCCCCGGTCTGGCCAGTCCTACACTCACTCACCCCCGGTCTGGCCTGTCCTACACTCACCCTCAGTCTGGCCAGTCCTACACTCACTCACCCCCGGTCTGGCCAGTCCTACACTCACTCACCCCCGGTCTGGCCTGTCCTACACTCACCCTCAGTCTGGCCAGTCCTACACTCACTCACCCCCGGTCTGGCCTGTCCTACACTCACTCACCCCCGGTCTGGCCAGTCCTACACTCACTCACCCCCGGTCTGGCCAGTCCTACACTCACTCACCCCCGGTCTGGCCTGTCCTACATTCACCCTCAGTCTGGCCAGTCCTACACTCACTCACCCCCGGTCTGGCCTGTCCTACACTCACTCACCCCCGGTCTGGCCAGTCCTACACTCACTCACCCCCGGTCTGGCCAGTCCTACACTCACTCACCCCCGGTCTGGCCAGTCCTACACTCACTCACCCCCGGTCTGGCCTGTCCTACACTCACTCACCCCCGGTCTGGCCAGTCCTACACTCACTCACCCCCGGTCTGGCCTGTCCTACACTCACTCACCCCCGGTCTGGCCAGTCCTACAATCACCCCCGGTCTGGCCTGTCCTACACTCACTCACCCCCGGTCTGGCCTGTCCTACACTCACTCACCCCCGGTCTGGCCTGTCCTACACTCACCCTCAGTCTGGCCTGTCCTACACTCACTCACCCCCGGTCTGGCCAGTCCTACACTCACTCACCCCCGGTCTGGCCAGTCCTACACTCACTCACCCCCGGTCTGGCCTGTCCTACAATCACCCCCGGTCTGGCCTGTCCTACACTCACTCACCCTCGGTCTGGCCAGTCCTACACTCACTCACCCCCGGTCTGGCCAGTCCTTCACTCACTCACCCCCGGTCTGGCCTGTCCTACAATCACCCCCGGTCTGGCCTGTCCTACACTCACTCACCCCCGGTCTGGCCAGTCCTACAATCACCCCCGGTCTGGCCTGTCCTACACTCACTCACCCCCGGTCTGGCCTGTCCTACACTCACTCACCCCCGGTCTGGCCTGTCCTACACTCACTCACCCCCGGTCTGGCCTGTCCTACACTCACTCACCCCCGGTCTGGCCAGTCCTACACTCACTCACCCCCGGTCTGGCCAGTCCTACACTCACTCACCCCCGGTCTGGCCAGTCCTACACTCACTCACCCCCGGTCTGGCCAGTCCTACACTCACTCACCCCCGGTCTGGCCAGTCCTACACTCACTCACCCCCGGTCTGGCCAGTCCTACACTCACTCACCCCCGGTCTGGCCTGTCCTACAATCACCCCCGGTCTGGCCTGTCCTACACTCACTCACCCCCAGTCTGGCCTGTCCTACACTCACTCACCCCCGGTCTGGCCAGTCCTACACTCACTCACCCCCGGTCTGGCCTGTCCTACACTCACTCACCCCCAGTCTGGCCTGTCCTACACTCACTCACCCCCGGTCTGGCCAGTCCTACACTCACTCACCCCCGGTCTGGCCAGTCCTACACTCACTCACCCCCGGTCTGGCCTGTCCTACACTCACTCACCCCCGGTCTGGCCTGTCCTACACTCACTCATCCCCGGTCTGGCCTGTCCTACACTCACTCACCCCCGGTCTGGCCTGTCCTACACTCACTCACCCCCGGTCTGGCCTGTCCTACACTCACTCATCCCCGGTCTGGCCTGTCCTACACTCACTCACCCCCGGTCTGGCCTGTCCTACACTCACTCACCCCCGGTCTGGCCAGTCCTACACTCACTCACCCCCGGTCTGGCCAGTCCTACACTCACTCACCCCCGGTCTGGCCTGTCCTACACTCACTCACCCCCGGTCTGGCCTGTCCTACACTCACTCACCCCCGGTCTGGCCAGTCCTACACTCACTCACCCCCGTTCTGGCCAGTCCTACACTCACTCACCCCCGGCCTGGCCAGTCCTACACTCACTCACCCCCGGCCTGGCCAGTCCTACACTGAAAGTTCAATTGTAGCAAACAAAACAATTCACAGCTGCACTCACCTTAGGCAATTTTCTGTGGTGCAAAGTCTCCTAGGCGTATGGCTGCGCCCCAACAATGTATAGATCAAAGCAGAAATAGAGACAGCAAAATTTCAGCTGGGAAGCTTACCCCATTTATTATGCCAATGTACCACAAAAAAAAAGCAACATTTCGGGGGGGCACTCCCTCCCTTCGTCAGGATGGCCACACAGTGAAAAAACAAAGCTTAAACCAGTAATAAAACCCCACCCCTAATCAGTAGGTGAGTGACTGACAGGATAATTAAGTACCAATCCTATTCAGGAACACATTGTTTGTGAACAAACAAAAACATTTTTTTAAAAAGTCAAATACAAAAAAGACCAATATAAATTTCTGCAAAAGTCCATTCTCACAATATTCAGAGTATAAATGTCAGTTGTTTGTGAAAAAAGTCCAGCACAAAAACATTTTTTAAAAAAAGTTATACAAAAAAGACCAATTTAAATTTCTGCAGAAGTCCATTCTCGCAATATCCAGAGTATAAATGTCAGTTGGCCTTGTTATTCAGAGCATATACAGTATTTGTGCAAACAACATATGTGAAACTCAAATATAATTAAAGAGAAAATTCATGTACTATATCGCAAAGCAATTATTAAAGAAAAACTCTTTTTCACCAGTGGGGCTGTTACCTTTACTGTAATTTCTGTTATCCCCCACCGGTGCTGGATTATCTGTGAAAAGAAAGAATCTGTATCAAATACTATTTACAAAAAACAAGACAAACTGCAATTTTCAATTAACCCCTTAGGGAACGGTGTTTCAAGTTTGCAAATCCAATATGCCTCTGAGCAGTTTTTTGTTTGCAGATGCCCCCACTGAGCACGAAATCTTTCCTAGTACCTGCCCACTGATTTGTGTTACCGAATGTTTTTGCTCAAAAAACTGTTTTCCTAGGAGAGTTTCTTTCTTAAATTTACTTTTAACTTTCTCCTTATCCTTACCTTGTTTTTCATCATCAGGCTTGTAGTTTTTAATAACACTTTTGTGTTCATTAAGACGCACACAAACCATTCTAGCGGTCTGACCCACATAGCCCAGGCCACATGAGCATTTTAGTAGCTAAACTACCCCTTCTGTTTTGCAAGTGGTGAAATGCTTTCTCCCCCCGCCACCCACCCCCAGTATAGAGCATGCCCAGCCAAGAATATAACACTGTATACTCCCTTGAACAGAATCTTGCAAATCCAAAATGGAAACCAAGAAAGAGGTGGATGACAGGGAATCTCAAAGAGGAATTTCCATACTGGGAGTGTGAGTAAGGCAGCTTGTGTGTTCCTCATTAAAAGATATTTTATAGGCAAAGAACATATATATTATAAAACAAAACAAGTTTTGGTACTAAATGAAATGTATAAAGACCTATTAATAAAAAGCTGAATAAGCCATAGCAGCAAGATAGGAGAAAAATAGCCCTGCCGTATTATAATACTGAAGAGGTGCCTTAGGGAAGCCGTTTAGCCGCAGGTTCTGTTGCCACTTTAAGTCTCTGGGTGGAGTTGGATTGGTTGGTAGAGAATGAGGGTAAATACAACTATACATGGCATTCGGTCTCTTTTCAGAGGTGCCAGGCTTCCCTTCATCTTCATTATTCCCACCTATGTGTGGGGGAAGGATTCCCTCTCCTCACCCTGAGCCTCAGTTCCATTCAAGGCTTCACACCAATTGGTTGTAGGATGGTCTGCTGGGATTATCGTCTGATGGGCCCTTTGTATTATTGGCTGCCTGTCAAAAAATCAAGATATTACTGATGAAAAGCTTTTTTCTATTTTCAATAAAAAGCTTAATATTATTTTTACCATTGACCGAGAGTGTTACAGTATGTATAAGAAAAGTTCTCAGAGCAGATTTATTCGCGCTCTTTAAATCATTGTTACTGGTATTTAACCAACATCATAATGAGTTATGGGAGAATTCACCTAAAATGGACATTTGTGCACAACTGAAGCACCAAATGTAAAAAACACCAACAATACACGGGAGCACTTACCGCTTAAACAGTGTGCTGCATGCGGATCCTCTCCCACCTGGATCCAAAAGTCCAAATTGTAACAAAGCAAAAAGCGGAGCACTACTGAAGTAAAAATCAATCTTTTATTCCATATCTCTTAAAAGGCACAAGTACAGAAGCAGAAGCATTCTGAAGAAGTGGCGGGAGGCCACGAAACGCGTCAAGCACCAAAGTCCTCTTAAGGGATGTACTTGTGCCTTTTAAGAGATATGGAATAAAAGATTGATTTTTACTTCAGTAGTGCTCCGCTTTTTGCTTTTGTGCAACTGAAGCAACTTATTTTTCCTACAGGAACCCCCATATCTGTTTTTCGGGGTAAATTGAAAAAAAATGGAGGGATATATAGGAAAATGTAAAATTTGGGAAAATAAGTTCAATGTTTGTCTGCAGAATTGGTGGAGAAAATTACAAAATGAAATAAAAATGCATGAAAATTTAATATTCAACTTTTTCGATTTTACAAACAAGGTCCGGCCTCTCCTGATTTATTCCATCTTGATGTATGTTTAAAGGGGACCTGTCACCTTAAGAAATAATTCCGGATTGTTTTCTATTGTGTTCTTCATGCAAAATAAACTTCATTTACACTATATAAATTATTTTAATCTTACTTTCTTCAGTCACAATTGCAACAAACAGGCAGGGGCCATTCTGTGGGCACTGTTATTAAGGCATTCTGCTAAAATCCTGTTTCGGTGCCAGTAAGGGGGGGGGACCTGATACCCATATCCATGCACTGGTTACACAATTACATGGGGAGGAGGGAGGGGGAATGTGAGGAAGGCAGCGACATCTAATAAGTTCTGAATGGAAAGTGAAAGTAACTGTCTGCCTAAGGAATAGAGGCGGGGCAAGTAATATATGATTGACAGCTGGGATTTTTAAATGCTTTTATAATGGGTATGGGTGTGTTAATAAAAAAATAAGTTTGGGATACCTTTTTAATTTGAAATGGGCTTTTATAATACAGTTTTTTTTATGTCTGGGTGACAGGTCCGCTTTAACGTTGAGAATGAAAAACGTTTTTTTTAGAGCTGAAGATTGGTATTTCAGAACAGGAAGGATTCATTTTGCCAAACCTCGGAAGTTAGAAGGGCTGCAAGTTATTTATTTATGGTGGGGGGTGTTGGGGGAAACATGATCAGCTTCCTGAACTACTGTACTTGGTTTTGCTTTCAAAGCGGCATGCCATTAAAGGCAAAGGTTTGAGTCCTTTAGTTTAAAGGGCTGGGACAAGCAATATGTTAGCCCCCCCCCCCCAGTGAATTCAATTGCTTATTTTCCCCCAGGCCAGTGATCCCTAACACTAATACCAAAATGTTACTAACTTTGCCGAGGGACATCGGGAAAAGCAAAGGGGACACTGACTGGGCAGTTTTAATATATGTTTATAAAAAAAAAATTAGGGGGGTCCTTATGTTGTGCCCAGTAATTTCTAACTATCCCACTGACTGCATTAAGGTTTCCTCCTCACCAGGAGATCTTTCTAGTCCAGCAAATGTCTTGTGTCAGCACTGAACTTAGAAGCCTCATCTTCAGCTGGAACTTAAATATCCTTATTTAAATATGTTGGGATATGGAGTAATATCTTATAATGTATTCACCCTATATTTTACCCACTGATAGGAGAACAAATAGTCAGTCAATTCATATGCCATCTTAATGGGTCTTCGGGCTGGCCCAACCACTCCTTTTAGGCCTACTATGCCTTGATTTTACGCAGCAACAACAACAACAATACACTTCAGTGTAAAGGTTCTCATTCCTACTGCCAGCTTGGTTGCCCTTTAATGTTAAAACACCATCATGTCACTATGTGCTGATTTCAAGATTCTTCCTTTGAAACAAATGCTATCAGCAAGCTACAAGTTCATATCTGTGCCCTAGAGACAAGGGCTTATTTACCAAAAACCATCAATGCCATAATTAACAAAAATCATTACTCAGTCTTTAGCTAGGGGCCACTGTTCCCTCTAAGCTGTGCGCGTGTGCGCGCGCACACGACTTTCCGAACCCGCGCACACAAATTAAAATAGCGCGCACAAAAATTAAATTTTTGTAACTTGATTTAGACAAACTGAAAGACCTGCGCAAAAATGCCCATAACTGAACTCCAACAAACATTCTGTAGCGCACAAAAATTTAATCTTGCTTTAAAATGCGCACGGATGATATTTTTTGCGCACACAGCCTATAAAAAATTAGAGGGAACGTTGCTAGGGGCCAAAGGTCCTGATACTGCCCAGTCAACTTCAAGTGTAATTGAGTTAGAGAGGGTCCAGAGAAGGGCAACTAAGCTGGTAAAGGGTATGGGAAGTCTCAGTTATGGGGAAAGGCTGGCCCAGTTGGGTCTGTTTACACTGGGGAAGAGGCGCTTAAGGGGGGACAAGTGACAGTTGCAACCAATCATGAATCAGTTTTGTTCAGTATACTTACTAGTTAGATTAAAAGCAAATAAAGATCTAACACATCAGCAACAAATCCAGGGTTTTGTTTATATTTTAAGGAAGATGCAAAATAATTGCTTTGTAACTATTAGAAAACCCCCCATATACGCATATTTGTAAAAACAATGTATTCTGCCTATTTTCATTGAAAAAATCCATATTTTGGAGGAGAAATTGGTTTGTTTTTCCATGAACTCACTTCCTCTCTCCTCCTATAAACAGGGTTTAAATCAAAGGGAGATAATGAGCTCTGAATAAACAAACCTCTCCCTGCAGCCTTTGAAATAGAGCAGCAGTTTGTTATATAGGGGTCTTATCTGGTAGTTTCTTTTCTGCTTAACAGAAGTAGGACATTATTATAACAGGGAATTAGAACATGAAAATTATTTATTTTCTTTTATGCTAGAAATTGCAAAAAAAAGTTAGTGTTAGTTAGTGAGTTAATGTTGAAAACAGGTGTGTACAGAGAAGCTAAATAATAGAAAGCAACTATTGGTCTGTGGCTGAAGATCTAGTCTCTCTTTTTTGGATCTTTTTGGATTTTGATAAGTTGAACAGCAAACTAATAAACAGATTGATAACTATGCAATTTTTTCAAGGGATGCACCAAATACACTATTTTGGGATTCAGTCGGACCCTGAATCAGAGATTTTATTTGGATAAAGTTAATAATGATATATAGCCAAGCCCTATCAGAAAGATAAAGCCATACAATTAAGCTGCTGTACACACAATAAAATTATTGTAGGGAACCCCATTTCATATGATATTCGGTGTATCTGTATCCCAAAAGCCTTCGATGTCAGTCGTCTCGCCAAAAATCTGCCTTTAGGGCTGAATCGTCAGATAGGGGTAGAATTCCTATTGTTTCTACCTCCATATCTGATTATTCAGCCCCTGATTAGTGATGAGCGAATCTGTTCCGTTTCGCTTCGTCGAAAAATTCGCGAATCTTTAAAAAGATCCGCGTAACGGCGAAAAATTCGCGAAACGGCGAAAATGTTGTGCGACAAAAAAAATTTGTCGCCCGCGGCTATTATTTTGTTGCGCGGCTATTGTTTTGTCGCCCGCGGCTATTATTTTGTTGCGCGGCTATTGTTCCGTCGCCCGTGGCTATTATTTTGTCGCGCAGCTATTGTTTCGTCGCCCGCGGCTATTATTTTGTCGCGCGGCTATTGTTTCGTCGCCCGCGGCTATTATTTTGTCGCGCGGCTATTGTTTCGTTGCGCGGCTATTATTTAGTCGCGCGGCTATTGTTTCGTCGCGCGGCTATTGTTTCGTTGCGCGGCTATTATTTCGTCGCGTGGCTATTCTTTTGACGCCTGCGACAATTCTTTTTTGACGCCTGCGACAATTCTTTTTTGATGCCGGCGACAATTTTTGGACGTGTGGCGAATTTTTCCGCGGCGAATTTTTTCATCTGTTTCGCGAAACAATCCGCCAATGGCGAAATGCGGAAATTCGCCGCGAATCCATGCCTGGCGAAACATTTCGCCCATCACTACCCCTGATCGTCAATGGAGGGTACGAAAGATCTTTCCTGCAACCAATGAAAGATCATAATTGGTACGTGTATGGCCACCTTTAGAGTTGAATAAAGGGTATAATTAGGGAATGCACTTACCCTTCTAACTTTTACATCGGCAATAAACTGCAGCCACAATGATCCCCCCTGCTATTACACCCAATGCAATCTTCCACCATTGGGATGTAGAATTTCCTTCGGACGTTGGAGCTGTAAAGATAAGTAACATAAAACAAAGGCCATAGTTGGTCAGACATTAAACAAGATGTGGTTAGTTTGCCTTTAATGTCAGGGTGAGCCTATGAGTTCAGCACCCAGGCCAGACAGTTCTATCTGTAGTTGCCGGCCTTTGCATTAGAGTATAGAGACTTGCTGGAAGGGGCACACAACATGACAGATTGTGCCTGTTCTTCACACATTAAACTGCCCTGTACTTAATAAATGACCCCACAAATATAACCCAGAAATATAGAAACTACGTTGTTGGCAAAGAAGCAACAGAGTGTCAGCGCCTTAGAGTACTGGGCCTCATTTATATCTTTATTTTGATTTTACTTTTAATAAATACAAAAAATATTCTAATGTAGGGAAATGCATATGCTAATTAGGATCCGGAGGGGGTAAACATCGGCCGTGCCGGAAGGTATAGAGTCTCCTGTGTGTGCCCCTGTGTGAGTCCCCAGTGAGGGATCCATCTGAGGGAAGGTATAGAGTCTCCTGTGTGTGTCCCCTGTGTGAGTCCCCAGTGAGGGATCCATCTGAGGGAAGGTATAGAGTCTCCTATGTGTGTCCCCTGTGTGAGTCCCCAGTGAGGGATCCATCTGAGGGAAGGTATAGAGTCTCCTGTGTGTGTCCCCTGTGTGAGTCCCCAGTGAGGGATCCATCTGAGGGAAGGTATAGAGTCTCCTGTGTGTGTCCCTGTGTGAGTCCCCAGTGAGGGATCCATCTGAGGGAAGGTATAGAGTCTCCTGTGTGTGTCCCTGTGTGAGTCCCCAGTGAGGGATCCATCTGAGGGAAGGTATAGAGTCTCCTGTGTGTGTCCCTGTGTGAGTCCCCAGTGAGGGATCTATCTGAGGGAAGGGATAGAGTCTCCTGTGTGTGCCCCTGTGTGAGTCCCCAGTGAGGGATCCATCTGAGGGAAGGTATAGAGTCTCCTATGTGTGTCCCCTGTGTGAGTCCCCAGTGAGGGATCTATCTGAGGGAAGGTATAGAGTCTCCTGTGTGTGTCCCCTGTGTGAGTCCCCAGTGAGGGATCTATCTGAGGGAAGGTATAGAGTCTCCTGTGTGTGTCCCCTGTGTGAGTCCCCAGTGAGGGATCTATCTGAGGGAAGGTATAGAGTCTCCTGTGTGTGTCCCCTGTGTGAGTCCCCAGTGAGGGATCCATCTGAGGGAAGGTATAGAGTCTCCTGTGTGTGCCCCTGTGTGAGTCCCCAGTGAGGGATCCATCTGAGGGAAGGTATAGAGTCTCCTGTGTGTGCCCCTGTGTGAGTCCCCAGTGAGGGATCCATCTGAGGGAAGGTATAGAGTCTCCTGTGTGTGTCCCTGTGTGAGTCCCCAGTGAGGGATCCATCTGAGGGTAGGTATAGAGTCTCCTGTGTGTGCCCCTGTGTGAGTCCCCAGTGAGGGATCCATCTGAGGGAAGGTATAGAGTCTCCTGTGTGTGTCCCCTGTGTGAGTCCCCAGTGAGGGATCTATCTGAGGGAAGGTATAGAGTCTCCTGTGTGTGCCCCTGTGTGAGTCCCCAGTGAGGGATCCATCTGAGGGAAGGTATAGAGTCTCCTATGTGTGTCCCCTGTGTGAGTCCCCAGTGAGGGATCTATCTGAGGGAAGGTATAGAGTCTCCTGTGTGTGTCCCCTGTGTGAGTCCCCAGTGAGGGATCTATCTGAGGGAAGGTATAGAGTCTCCTGTGTGTGTCCCCTGTGTGAGTCCCCAGTGAGGGATCTATCTGAGGGAAGGTATAGAGTCTCCTGTGTGTGTCCCCTGTGTGAGTCCCCAGTGAGGGATCTATCTGAGGGAAGGTATAGAGTCTCCTGTGTGTGTCCCTGTGTGAGTCCCCAGTGAGGGATCCATCTGAGGGAAGGTATAGAGTCTCCTGTGTGTGTCCCTGTGTGAGTCCCCAGTGAGGGATCCATCTGAGGGAAGGTATAGAGTCTCCTGTGTGTGTCCCCTGTGTGAGTCCCCAGTGAGGGATCTATCTGAGGGAAGGTATAGAGTCTCCTGTGTGTGTCCCTGTGTGAGTCCCCAGTGAGGGATCCACCTGAGGGAAGGTATAGAGTCTCCTGTGTGTGCCCCTGGGTGAGTCCCCAGTGAGGGATCCATCTGAGGGAAGGTATAGAGTCTCCTGTGTGTGCCCCTGGGTGAGTCCCCAGTGAGGGATCCATCTGAGGGAAGGTATAGAGTCTCCTGTGTGTGTCCCTGTGTGAGTCCCCAGTGAGGGATCCATCTGAGGGAAGGTATAGAGTCTCCTGTGTGTGTCCCCTGTGTGAGTCCCCAGTGAGGGATCCATCTGAGGGAAGGTATAGAGTCTCCTGTGTGTGTCCCTGTGTGAGTCCCCAGTGAGGGATCCATCTGAGGGAAGGTATAGAGTCTCCTGTGTGTGTCCCTGTGTGAGTCCCCAGTGAGGGATCCATCTGAGGGAAGGTATAGAGTCTCCTGTGTGTGCCCCTGTGTGAGTCCCCAGTGAGGGATCCATCTGAGGGAAGGTATAGAGTCTCCTGTGTGTGTCCCTGTGTGAGTCCCCAGTGAGGGATCCATCTGAGGGAAGGTATAGAGTCTCCTGTGTGTGCCCCTGTGTGAGTCCCCAGTGAGGGATCCATCTGAGGGAAGGTATAGAGTCTCCTGTGTGAGTCCCCAGTGAGGGATCCATCTGAGGGAAGGTATAGAGTCTCCTGTGTGTGCCCCTGGGTGAGGGCAGGTGTTTCCCCTGCTACGTGGGAGGAACTGCCTATTCCAAAGGGAGAGGTACTTCGGGGCAGGTAGAGCTACCTGGGGAAACTGAAAGAGCTCTGGGGATGGGACTTTGCCAGGACTGGACAGGGAGTCCCCAGAGAGACTGAGCCAGTAGCGGCTAAACCCCCGCAGGTTTCCAGAGCAGGATTATTACTGTTTGCAGGTTAATGCTATTTTATTTACACCCAGTTATATAAAGTTGATATTTGAAATATGTGTGATTATTTCCTAGTGGAAATCCCCTTGAGGTGTGCTCATCAGTGGCCACTAGGTGGCAGCACTGCACTAAAATCCCAGTTCCCAGTATCTGCAACAAGGGAACCAAATCTCCTGCCTAAGCAAATATACAGCCCAAAATAAGTGAGTGTGCCAAGAAAGGGTTATATACATTTTTACACATTAGCTCCCTCTACCAATCCTTGGGGTGTAGTGCAACTGCAACTCACTTTGGGTGTGTGCAACGTAATATAAAAGAATGGGTGCCAGAAGGTTCTTTGCAAACATAAATCAACTGGCTTATTGCCCAAGACAATTAGTCCACAGGGTGATAGCAGTTAAAAGCTCTGAGGATGGAAAGAGAGGATGTCCACTGGTTTATCTTACCTTTACAGAGTCTGGGCAGGGTAAAGGCACCAAACAGCATGGCACCACTATGGAGGGTGGTCTTGATAAGTATCTAGTATCCTTAGGATGTCCCTTAGAAGCCAAGGATCCCTCACAGTCGACTATGGATCAGGGATAGGAACTGACCTGATACCTGCGTCTTAACTGTGTCCTGCTCTAAGGCAACAGTGCCTGTAGGGAACATACTTCCAGCTGATCTCTCCTGGTTGGAGCCATAAACTGCTCTTTCTAACTAATCTCACTATCTCACTTTCCTAGAAACTGCTCTTATAAATTATCCTGGCACTTACTATTCCTCATTCACGGGGTCCCTGTTCCCCGACTTCTCTAGAGCAGATGCAGCCTCTAGGGTACTCACTTTACTGGGGCCCTGTTATTCCCAGGCTCAGTGGAACTCCCACCTGGGTCAGCAGATGCAGCCAAAGAGGCAGACCCCCCCCTGCTAAGCACTATAGATCAAATAAAGGGGGTGTCCCATCCGCAGACAGGTGAAAGTCTCTACAATACTCAACACTCTAATGCCCCACACAGTAAGTTAAAACCAGAAGATGATATACATGTGGAAAGCACTCATCTACTGTATTTACTGCCATTTTTCATCCTTTGGAGAAGTGTCTACTAACTCAGGAGGTGGTATACAGTATATTCATTCATTAAATTTGTGAATTTTAAAGTTTTTTTGTTGTTTTTCAATTTGAATAAACTCTAAATTTTACCAGACTCAAATGGCTGCTTATTTATTAAAAAAATTTGAATTAAAAAAATCAATTGAATGGAACTTTGAGGAGAAACTTGAATGCATCAGATTTATATTCTACTCTTCATTTTCAACAGGTCCCTCAAATAAAATTCACCCACCTCTATCACAAGTTACAGGAATATGTGCAGTTCTGGAAGCCTCGCTGATTGGGTTCCGGGCGGTACAGCTGTATGTAACATGTGACTGAGCATTATAGACACGGAGCGTGTGATTGGTCACTTCTGTGCCGGGGCTGTTTGTGTTATTCCAGGTGAGAGTCACATCTGAGCCAATCACTGTACAGGACAAGGTGAGTGTAACGTTACAGGTCTCATTGTGAGTGACATTTGGATGGATCAGGATATCTTCTGATGTGAGATGTTCTATATGGAAAGAAAATATTGGATCAGTTCTGATAGTTGGGCTAATTATCCATACCCTACCCAACATCCCCCGGCAGGGAATTCCCCAACCTCACTGCCCTCACCGTGAGGAACCCCCTACCCAACATCCCCCGGCAGGGCATTCCCCAACCCCCTCACTGCCCTCACCCTGAGGAACCCCCTACCCAACATCCCCCGGCAGGGAATTCCCCAACCTCACTGCCCTCACCGTGAGGAACCCCCTACCCAACATCCCCCGGCAGGGCATTCCCCAACCCCCTCACTGCCCTCACCCTGAGGAACCCCCTACCCAACATCCCCCGGCAGGGAATTCCCCAACCTCACTGCCCTCACCGTGAGGAACCCCCTACCCAACATCACCCGGCAGGGCATTCCCCAACCCCCTCACTGCCCTCACCCTGAGGAACCCCCTACCCAACATCCCCCGGCAGGGAATTCCCCAACCTCACTGCCCTCACCGTGAGGAACCCCCTACCCAACATCACCCGGCAGGGCATTCCCCAACCCCCTCACTGCCCTCACCCTGAGGAACCCCCTACCCAACATCCCCCGGCAGGGCATTCCCCAACCTCACTGCCCTCACCGTGAGGAACCCCCTACCCAACATCCCCCGGCAGGGCATTCCCCAACCCCCTCACTGCCCTCACCGTGAGGAACCCCCTACCCAACATCCCCCGGCAGGGCATTCCCCAACCCCCTCACTGCCCTCACCGTGAGGAACCCCCTACCCAACATCCCCCGGCAGGGCATTCCCCAACCCCCTCACTGCCCTCACTGTGAGGAACCCTCTACCCAACATCCCCCGGCAGGGCATTCCCCAACCCCCTCACTGCCCTAACCGTGAAGAACCCCCTACCCAACATCCCCCGGCAGGGCATTCCCCAACCCCCTCACTGCCCTAACCGTGTGGAACCCCCTACCCAACATCCCCCGGCAGGGCATTCCCCAACCCCCTCACTGCCCTCACCGTGAGGAACCCCCTACCCAACATCCCCCGGCAGGGCATTCCCCAACCCCCTCACTGCCCTCACCGTGAGGAACCCCCTACCCAACATCCCCCGGCAGGGCATTCCCCAACCCCCTCACTGCCCTCACCGTGAGGAAACCCCTACCCAACATTCCCCGGCAGGGCATTCCCCAACCCCCTCACTGCCCTCACCGTGAGGAACCCTCTACCCAACATCCCCCGGCAGGGCATTCCCCAACCCCCTCACTGCCCTCACCGTGAGGAACCCCCTACCCAACATCCCTCAGCAGGGCATTCCCCAACCCCCTCACCATGAGGAACCCCCTACCCAACACCCCCCGGCAGGGCATTCCCCAACCCCCTCACTGCCCTCACCGTGAGGTACCCCCTACCCAACATCCCCCTGCAGGGCATCCCCCAACCCCCTCACCATGAGGAACCCCCTACCCAACACCCCCCGGCAGGGCATTCCCCAACCCCCTCACTGCCCTCACCGTGAGGAACCCCCTACCCAACACCCCCCAGCAGGGCATTCCCCAACCCCCTCACTGCCCTCACCGTGAGGAACCCCCTACCCAACACCCCCCAGCAGGGCATTCCCCAACCTCACTGCCCTCACCGTGAGGAACCCCCTACCCAACATCCCCCGGCAGGGAATTCCCCAACCCCCTCACTGCCCTCACCCTGAGGAACCCCCTACCCAACATCCCCCGGCAGGGCATTCCCCAACCTCACTGCCCTCACCGTGAGGAACCCCCTACCTAACATCCCCCGGCAGGGCATTCCCCAACCTCACTGCCCTCACCGTGAGGAACCCCCTACCCAACATCCCCCGGCAGGGCATTCCCCAACCCCCTCACTGCCCTCACCGTGAGGAACCCCCTACCCAACATCCCCCGGCAGGGCATTCCCCAACCCCCTCACTGCCCTCACCGTGAGGAACCCCCTACCCAACATCCCCCGGCAGGGCATTCCCCAACCCCCTCACTGCCCTCACCGTGAGGAACCCCCTACCCAACATCCCCCGGCAGGGCATTCCCCAACCCCCTCACTGCCCTCACTGTGAGGAACCCTCTACCCAACATCCCCCGGCAGGGCATTCCCCAACCCCCTCACTGCCCTAACCGTGAGGAACCCCCTACCCAACATCCCCCGGCAGGGCATTCCCCAACCCCCTCACTGCCCTCACCGTGAGGAACCCCCTACCCAACATCCCCCGGCAGGGCATTCCCCAACCCCCTCACTGCCCTCACCGTGAGGAACCCCCTACCCAACATCCCCCGGCAGGGCATTCCCCAACCCCCTCACTGCCCTCACCGTGAGGAACCCCCTACCCAACATCCCCCGGCAGGGCATTCCCCAACCCCCTCACTGCCCTCACCGTGAGGAACCCTCTACCCAACATCCCCCAGCAGGGCATTCCCCAACCCCCTCACTGCCCTCACCGTGAGGAACCCCCTACCCAACATCCCTCGGCAGGGCATTCCCCAACCCCCTCACCATGAGGAACCCCCTACCCAACACCCCCCGGCAGGGCATTCCCCAACCCCCTCACTGCCCTCACCGTGAGGTACCCCCTACCCAACAACCCCCGGCAGGGCATTCCCCAACCCCCTCACTGCCCTCACCGTGAGGAACCCCCTACCCAACATCCCCCGGCAGGGCATTCCCCAACCCCCTCACTGCCCTCACCATGAGGAACCCCCTACCCAACATCCCCCGGCAGGGCATTCCCCAACCCCCTCACTGCCCTCACCGTGAGGAACCCCCTACCCAACACCCCCCAGCAGGGCATTCCCCAACCTCACTGCCCTCACCGTGAGGAACCCCCTACCCAACACCCCCCGGCAGGGCATTCCCCAACCCCCTCACTGCCCTCACCGTGAGGAACCCCCTACCCAACATCCCCCGGCAGGGCATTCCCCAACCCCCTCACTGCCCTCACCGTGAGGAACCCCCTACCCAACATCCCCCGGCAGGGCATTCCCCAACCCCCTCACTGCCCTCACTGTGAGGAACCCCCTACCCAACATCCCCCGGCAGGGCATTCCCCAACCCCCTCACTGCCCTCACCGTGAGGAACCCCCTACCCAACATCCCCCGGCGGGGCATTCCCCAACCCCCTCACTGCCCTCACCGTGAGGAACCCCCCTACCCAACATCCCCCGGCAGGGCATTCCCCAACCCCCTCACTGCCCTCACCGTGAGGAACCCCCTACCCAACATCCCTCGGCAGGGCATTCCCCAACCCCCTCACTGCCCTCACCGTGAGGAACCCCCTACCCAACACCCCCCGGCAGGGCATTCCCCAACCCCCTCACTGCCCTCACCATGAGCAACCCCCTACCCAACATCCCCCGGCAGGGCATTCCCCAACCCCCTCACTGCCCTCACCATGAGCAACCCCCTACCCAACATCCCCCGGCAGGGCATTCCCCAACCCCCTCACTGCCCTCACCGTGAGGAACCCCCTACCCAACACCCCCCAGCAGGGCATTCCCCAACCTCACTGCCCTCACCGTGAGGAACCCCCTACCCAACACCCCCCGGCAGGGCATTCCCCAACCCCCTCACTGCCCTCACCGTGAGGAACCCCCTACCCAACATCCCCCGGCAGGGCATTCCCCAACGCCCTCACTGCCCTCACCATGAGACACAGCAGCTCTCAATCGGGAGAAGGATGGAACGGTTCTCGGGGTGGGTAACAGGATGGAACAGCTCTTGAGGTGGGGGGGTAAAAGGATGGAATGGCTCTCAGGGTGGGGAGGAGGGTAAAAGGATGGATTTGCTCTCAGGGGGAAGCAGGACACAGCATCTCTCACGGGGGAGAAGGATGGAACAGTTGTCAGGTGGGGGCATAAAAGGATGGAATGGCTGTCAGGGGGAAGAAGGACATAGCAGCTCTCACGGGGGAGAAGGATGGAGTGGCTCTTGGGGTGGGGGAGTAAAAGGAAGGAATGGCTCTCAGGGAAGCAGGACACAGTGGCTCTCATGGGGAAACGGAGGCTCTCGGGGGAAGCAGAACAGAGCAGCTCTGGAGGGGGGCAGGAGGAAGGAACAGCTCTCAGGGGGAAGCAGGACAGAAGGGCTGTCAGGGGAAGGGGGGCACAATCAGCTGAGGGGGATGCAGGCAGCGGGGACAAACTTTTTTCATTTATGTGTAACCCCTATTTGGCTGTAAACCAGTCAAACCCAGGCTAGTATGGGTTAGAGCATGGGGTACATGCAACTCTCTTACACAGGATGGGCCTTCGCTAGATGGAAGAGGCCTGTGGAGCTAGGGTGTAGAGGAACTACAACTCACTGTTGCTGTGTGCAGTGCAGATTAGCAAAGATGGATGCCAGAAGGTTCTTGTAGTTGAACAATAGAACAGGTTTATTGTCAGAGACAAGTAGCAATGCAGGGTTATAGTAATATGCTCACAAAAGGCAGATATAGCAGAAACCCAATGAGGACAGCAAAGAGAGGATACACACCGGTTTATCCCACCTCCTTTAGAGACTGGGCAGGGTAAATGCACCTGGTCAGCTTGGCACCACTATGGAGGGCAGTCAGGATAGATACCTCAGTCCTCAGGTTGATAACCCCTAGCTTGTATGGGTCCTACAGCCGACTATGGATCAGGGCTATCACTAAACAGTAAAATATATGTACTTACTATAGACTTGGAGATGATACAGTTGGTCACACAGCTGATTTGATTGCGAGCGAATGTTTGCTTGGTAGATTCCCTGGTCCTGATTGGTTAGATCCGTGAGGGTTAAGGATCCGTCTGTCTCACTGCGCAATCTCCTCACATACTGATTATCAAGGATTTCAACGGGCTCATTGGGTTTTGTTGTAGCAAAATGATTCTCCCTTATAACCCAAGCGATGTATTTTATCTGCTCCTGTGCCCTCACTGGTAGCGTGGCTCCTCCCCCTTCTGCGCTGGGCACATTTATCCTGGGGCCACATTCCCTGTTACATGAAATATCTAATAAAGGAAAATCAGAAAAGTTTAATGAAGTTTTCATTCAAAACCTCTTTATACATATTATCTTAGCACAATATATTCCCTACCTAGTTTGTACCCCCTAAGTCTGTTACACGCATGGGATGTGGAACCTTCCTGCTGGTGTTACCTGGGGTGGGAAGAGTTGCAGAGTTAAGGCAATTGCAGCATTAACATCAGAATCAGAGGGCTGTATGTACTCTGGTAGTGCAACATAGGGGCCCCTGGGAAGCAAGCTCAGTAGGTGCCACTGATATGGGCCCCTTAGGTGGGTTCCCATTTAGACAGGCACTAGAGGGTGGCCTCATGGGATTTGGACACCTAAAGGTGGTCCTAGATGTTTATGTGCTAAAAGGGAGTTTCCCTGCAGTTCAGGCAGCAGCCACTGGGTGGTGTGTTGGGATATAAAAGGGATGGTTTCCATGTTCAGCAGGTTTTAGTCCTGGAACCTCCCGTTTGTAAGAGGTGTACAACAGGGGTGAGTGAGTGTAGGACAGGCCAGACCGGGGGTGAGTGAGCGTAGGACAGGCCAGACCGGGGGTGAGTGAGTGTAGGACAGGCCAGACCGGGGGTGAGTGAGTGTAGGACTGGCCAGACCGGGGGTGAGTGAGTGTAGGACAGGCCAGACCGGGGGTGAGTGAGTGTAGGACTGGCCAGACCGGGGGTGAGTGAGTGTAGGAAAGGCCAGACCGGGGGTGAGTGAGTGTAGGACAGGCCAGACCGGGGGTGAGTGAGTGTAGGACAGGCCAGACCGGGGGTGAGTGAGTGTAGGACAGGCCAGACCAGGGGTGAGTGAGTGTAGGACAGGCCAGACCGGGGGTGAGTGAGTGTAGGACAGGCCAGACTTGGGGTGAGTGAGTGTAGGGCAGGCCAGACCGGGGGTGAGTGAGTGTAGGACAGGCCAGACCGGGGGTGAGTGAGTGTAGGACAGGCCAGACTGGGGGTGAGTGAGTGTAGGGCAGGCCAGACCGGGGGTGAGTGAGTGTAGGACAGGCCAGACCGGGGGTGAGTGAGTGTAGGGCAGGCCAGACCGGGGGTGAGTGAGTGTAGGGCAGGCCAGACCGGGGGTGAGTGAGTGTAGGACAGGCCAGACTGGGGGTGAGTGAGTGTAGGGCAGGCCAGACCGGGGGTGAGTGAGTGTAGGACAGGCCAGACTGGGGGTGAGTGAGTGTAGGGCAGGCCAGACCGGGGGTGAGTGAGTGTAGGACAGGCCAGACCGGGGTGAGTGAGTGTAGGACAGCCCAGACCGGGGGTGAGTGAGTGTAGGACAGGCCAGACCGGGGGTGAGTGAGTGTAGGACTGGCCAGACCGGGGGTGAGTGAGTGTAGGACAGGCCAGACCGGGGGTGAGTGAGTGTAGGACAGGCCAGACCGGGGGTGAGTGAGTGTAGGACAGGCCAGACTGGGGGTGAGTGAGTGCAGGACTGGCCAGACCGGGGGTGAGTGAGTGTAGGACAGGCCAGACCGGGGGTGAGTGAGTGTAGGACAGGCCAGACCGGGGGTGAGTGAGTGTAGGACAGGCCAGACCGGGGGTGAGTGAGTGTAGGGCAGGCCAGACCAGTCATTTCAAATACGGTGATCCAGAAGTTGCAGGATCCACTATGCGATGATCGATTGATCGATCCTAGCCTTCCTGCTGTATAGGAAGGAGTCGGGCTAGGAGGAGATGCCGATCATCGCATAGGGGATTCTGCATCTTCTGGATCGCCGTATTTGAAATGACCGAATGCAACGTTTTTACAAGGTATTTTCTAATAAAGCATTTAAAATAATAAATGCTGGGAAGGATAGGACAATTATTGGAGCAGGGTAGAATAGATTTTTTACTTAAAAAATTTTAGTGTTACTTTTCCTTTAAGCATCTTGTAATAATTGTGGGAGAGAATCTCCACATGGAGACACCAGGGGGCGCTGTTATATAGAATACCTATATGTAATATTCATTAAGGGGAGAATGGCCCTAGTGTGTTCATGCAGAGATACATATACAGATACATCGCTCCATTCCTTCTCTACGGCAGCGAAGTGTGGGGTCCGATCACCTACCCAGACCCACCCAAATGGGACTCTAGCCCAACAGAAATATTCCATCTGGAATTCTGCAAGCACCTCCTCCAGGTCCACCGCAGCACCCCAAACAGTGCCTGTTGGGCTGAGCTGGGCAGATTCCCCCTACTGTTTGCCATACAGAAGAGGGCGCTCTCATACTGGGCACACCTACACAACAGCAACCCCATAACCTACCATCATTATTATAATTCTTACCATTTATTTATAAAGCACCAACATATCCCGCAGCGCTGTACAATAAGTGGGTTCCATACATTGGACATACAGAGTAACATCTAAAGCAATCAGTAACCGATACAGGAGGGAAAGGGAGCCCTGCCCAAAAGAGCTTACACTCTACATTATTATTATTATTAACATTTATTTATAAAGCGCCAACATATCCCGCAGCGCTGTAAAATAAGTGGGTTCCATACATTGGACATACAGAGTAACATATAAAGCAATCAGTAACCGATACAGGAGGTGAAGAGAGCCCTGCCCAAAAGAGCTTACACTCTACATTATTATTACTATTAACATTTATTTATAAAGCGCCAACATATCCCGCGGCGCTGTACAATAAGTGGGTTCCATACATTGGGCATACAGAGTAACATATAAAGCAATCAGTAACTGATACAGGAGGGGAAGAGAGCCCTGCCCAAAAGAGCTTACACTCTACATTATTATTACTATTAACATTTATTTATAAAGCGCCAACATATCCCGCGGCGCTGTACAATAAGTGGGTTCCATACATTGGACATACAGAGTAACATATAAAGCAATCGATAACTGATACAAGAGGTGAAGAGAGCCCTGCCTAAAAGAGCTTACAATCTACAACATAAAGCCTTGTTGCACAATGAGACCCAGGAAAAACCTTGTGCCCTAAAACAACTCATCAGTACCCTGCCCACCCAAGCCTCCCACCCACTGACTAAAGGCTAAGTAATTCAAACAATAAACCAATCTAAAGAGCAATATGTCTATGATTGGAAGGATGAGATAGCAAAGTCCCAGAAGCTTACTATCTACTAATCACTAGGGAGGGAATACAGACTGGCCCCATACCTGGAAAGACTACAGAAGCCCAAAGACAGACAGATCCTGAGCCAGTACAGACTGAGTGCCCACAGCCTGGAGATTGAACTGGGTCAGCACCGACAGACCTACAGGCCCAGGGAGAGCCGGTTGTGCCAGCGATGTGACCAGGGGGCAGTAGGGGATGAGACCCACTTCCTGCTACACTGCCCCAAATACTCAGCACTGAGAGACACCTACTGCCAGAGACCCAAATACTCAGCACTGAGAGACACCCACTGCCAGAGACCCAAATACTCAGCACTGAGAGACACCTACTGCCAGAGACCCAAATACTCAGCACTGAGAGACACCTACTGCCAGAGACCCAAATACTCAGCACTGAGAGACACCTACTGCCAGAGACCCAAATACTCAGCACTGAGAGACACCTACTGCCAGAGACCCAAATACTCAGCACTAAGAGACACCTACTGCCAGAGACCCAAATACTCAGCACTGAGAGACACCTACTGCTAGAGACTCTCCCATCACATCCCAGACTTCCCCTCTATAGAAGAAGAGAGAAAACTCTGCATCCTGGGAGAAGAGGCACCAACAGTAACAATGGCAGCACAATACATAACTGACTGTCATAGACTGCGAGAGACAGGACTTTCCCCTGTCCCCATATACTGACCCCGTAACCCCACCCCTTAAACCCTCCCCAATTTCCATATACTGACCCCCTAACCCCACCCATTACACCCTCTACCTGCTTGGGCAATGCTAAATGTATTTGGTCCTGCCAATTAAGCTCATTTGATTTGATTTGAGTCAAATGCAACAAAACAGAACAGACTGTAATTGAATAATCAGGAGGGACAAAGAGTAATTTAGTCCAAGAAAGTGTTTAAGGTCAGACTCATGTTTAAGCCTCTTGGGGACAAAGAATTCAGAAGAAAAATCCATTCGCTCTCTTTTTGTATAAGAGCTATATCTAAATTGCCCCCACGTAATCCCAGGTTCACTTTAGAAAGTCCAGACATCCTTAGTCCTCCACTTTTACCATCTTGGGATTCTAAGAAGCCTCTTGCAATGAGGGACATCTTGTTGTTCGCAATAATATCTGTCTTAGATTGCTCAATATTCCTGACATGTTCCAAAAGCCTACGTTTAAGCATGCGTACCGTTTTGCCCACATATCGTTTTTTACAAGGGCAAGTAATCAGGTATATGACACTTTCAGTACGACAGTTAAAGTAGTCCTTTATCACGTGTCTTTGATTGAATCTTTCCATTACAGATTTCAAATTAAGAATAAATTTATAAATTTGCCCCCACATGCATATAATCCATTCAGTTTATTTCTGTTCATCCGGCAGCTGATTGAAAGTGGCTAGAGACCAATTTATCCCGGAGGTTAGGGGATCTCCTATAGCAGATACTTGGGTGATTTCCTACATTTTTTAGGGTCGCATCAGTCCCCAAAATGTGCCAATGATTTTTTAAAATGGAGACGATAGAGGGTCATTGGTTGTTATAAGTACTGACAAAACATATACAGTCATCTGTCCATTGTGATTTGTTCCATCCCGTTATTAACAAACTTTCCCGTGGTAGTCCACAGGCTCGATGATAGGCTAATTTCACAACCCTTTTACTGTATCCCCTATCAATAAGTCTCGCCCTTAGTTCTTTAGCCCATGTACAAAGGTTTCATCTTTAGAACACGCTTGAGTCGTATAAATTCACCAAAGGGGATTGCCTTTTTAGTTGAGTCCGGATGGTGGCTGCTGTAGTCAGGGTCGGACTGGGGGGTGCAGGGCCCACCGGGGGCCCCACCCCCCCCAAGGTACGCGTCCCCTTCAGGGGCCCCCGCCGTGCACCCCTACCCCCCCTGCCAGATGTCCTCCCCTGAATACGCCTTTGTGAATGCATCAGGGGAGGACATCGCGGCAAGGGAAGCGCCAACAGGATCGGGTCTGGGCCGCTGGGGCCCACCGGGTATTATTTTCCCGGTGTCCCGGCGGCCCAGTCCGACCCTGGCTGTAGTGTAAGATGGAGTTTGTGGCCGTGGGTTTTCTATAAAGGTCAGTTGTGAGCTGGCCATCAGCTGTTATATGAAGTGAGATGTCAAGAAAATCAATTTTATCTATACTGAAAGAATGAGTCAATTTTATGTTGAGACAATTCTCATTTCGTTTATTCAAAAATTCTTCTAACATCTCGACTGAGCCGGTCCAAAATAGAAGCAGATCATCGATGTATCTGAACCAGTCTGTCCCATACTTGATATATTCAGCCATATCTTTGTTAAAAACCCAGTTGGCCTCCCACCATCCCAAAAACAAATTATCATATGTGGAAGCAAAAGCAGCCCCCATTGCCACACCTCTTTGTTGAAGATAGAATTTGTCATTAAATATGAAAAAAATAGTGTGTAAGACAAAACGGAGTTAGTAAAATAATGAAATCAATTTACTGAGGGTTCCAATCCCTTTCCGTTTCCAGAAAGAATTGAATAGCCAATAAACCATATCTGTGTTGAATGCAAGTGTATAATGATTCAACATCACAGCAATGGTTCCCGGCTGCAGTTTCATAACCTGAATCTTAGACAAGAGCTCACTCGTATCTCGTATTCCAGTTCCTTTATCAGCACTGACAGTCCTTCCACAGCAGAAGGCAGCACAGACCTCAGTGCAGAGTCTTTGCTTTTCCCGATGGTTAGGAAGGGGCACACCCAGTGGGGCATTTGGCAACGAGGGCATTTAGCAGCAAAATCACGCAGCTCCCTCCGTATTGCACTTCCCACAGCAAGGAACCATGACCCTCCTGCCGTCACTGTCAGACTTCTGTATAAATGTGCCTCGCCAGACATACCGCTTGCCACTATCAGGCTTTGTTCCAAACGTGCCACGCCAGATATATTTCTAGCCAATTTCAGTCACCGGCACTGCCCCTGTGGCACCACCGGAAACTCCAGCCGGAGTGTCCTCTTCCTCCCAGCCACCCCAGCGGGCATCCGCCATTTTGCGTGGGTATGGGCTTACGGCCTTCCGATGCACACAGAGTCACTGGAAAGATACTCTCACAGCCCCACAGCTTATGTGGGTACAGAAACAGAATGCAGCAGTCTCCCCTCAGCAAGGATTAGAGATAATGTGCACACTCAGGTACAGAGCAATACCAGACATCCGTCTTCCTCGATTGCTTCCCACAAAATGGCGGCAATGACCTCACATCAGGGATCCTCCCTTGTCATCTCGCGCCAAAACTATTCACTCGCGCCAAAATGTATGCACACAGGATTTAAATGATAGGCAGTAACTGCAGCCAATGGGAGTAATGGGCAAGAACCTCAGGACCTGAACCCACGGGCAATTACTTTGCGCCTCTTATAAAATAAACAAGCACCTTTCTCTACTGCATCCAGCAGTGCCTGCACTAGTCACGAAAATTTAAAGAAACATGCACCAGCAGCTTAACCTTTGAGCCCCACGCCTTTTGGGCGCCAAATGTAACCTCTATTTTAGCTCAATAGCTGCCTTCCCGGACTAGTACCAGTAGAACATGGGTTACACTGTACTCTCTCACCCAGAACTGCTCTTTCTAGTGGTACTGATAGGGGGGCCCAACCCTAAAGCCCTATTGGCTTTATTTCATGGTTAAATGATTCCCTTTTCTCTGTAATAATAAAACAGTACCTGTACTTGATCCCAACTAAGATATAATTACCCCTTATTGGGGCAGAACAGCCCTATTGGGTTATTTAATGGTTAAATGATTCCCTTTTCTCTGTAATAATAAAACAGTACCTGTACTTGATCCCAACTAAGATATAATTACCCCTTATTGGGGGCAGAACAGCCCTATTGGGTTTATTTCATGGTTAAATGATTCCCTTTTCTCTGTAATAATAAAACAGTACCTGTACTTGATCCCAACTAAGATATAATTACCCCTTATTGGGGGCAGAACAGCCCTATTGGGTTTATTTCATGGTTAAATGATTCCCTTTTCTCTGTAATAATAAACAGTACCTGTACTTGATCCCAACTAAGATATAATTACCCCTTACTGGGGGCAGAACAGCCCTATTGGGTTTATTTAATGGTTAAATGATTCCCTTTTCTCTGTAATAATAAAACAGTACCTGTACTTGATCCCAACTAAGATATAATTACCCCTTATTGGGGGCAGAACAGCCCTATTGGGTTTATTTAATGGTTAAATGATTCCCTTTTCTCTGTAATAATAAAACAGTACCTGTACTTGATCCCAACTAAGATATAATTACCCCTTATTGGGGGCAGAACAGCCCTATTGGGTTTATTTAATGGTTAAATGATTCCCTTTTCTCTGTAATAATAAAACAGTACCTGTACTTGATCCCAACTTAGATATAATTACCCCTTATTGGGGGCAGAACAGCCCTATTGGGTTTATTTAATGGTTAAATGATTCCCTTTTCTCTGTAATAATAAAACAGTACCTGTACTTGATCCCAACTAAGATATAATTACCCCTTATTGGGGGCAGAACAGCCCTATTGGGTTTATTTCATGGTTAAATGATTCCCTTTTCCCTGTAATAATAAAACAGTACCTGTACTTGATCCCAACTAAGATATAATTACCCCTTATTGGGGGCAGAACAGCCCTATTGGGTTTATTTAATGGTTAAATGATTCCCTTTTCTCTGTAATAATAAAACAGTACCTGTACTTGATCCCAACTAAGATATAATTACCCCTTATTGGGGGCAGAACAGCCCTATTGGGTTTATTTAATGGTTAAATGATTCCCTTTTCTCTGTAATAATAAAACAGTACCTGTACTTGATCCCAACTTAGATATAATTACCCCTTATTGGGGCAGAACAGCCCTATTGGGTTTATTTAATGGTTAAATGATTCCCTTTTCTCTGTAATAATAAAACAGTACCTGTACTTGATCCCAACTAAGATATAATTACCCCTTATTGGGGGCAGAACAGCCCTATTGGGTTTATTTAATGGTTAATGATTCCCTTTTCTCTGTAATAATAAAACAGTACCTGTACTTGATCCCAACTTAGATATAATTACCCCTTATTGGGGGCAGAACAGCCCTATTGGGTTTATTTAATGGTTAAATGATTCCCTTTTCTCTGTAATAATAAAACAGTACCTGTACTTGATCCCAACTAAGATATAATTACCCCTTATTGGGGGCAGAACAGCCCTATTGGGTTTATTTCATGGTTAAATGATTCCCTTTTCCCTGTAATAATAAAACAGTACCTGTACTTGATCCCAACTAAGATATAATTACCCCTTATTGGGGGCAGAACAGCCCTATTGGGTTTATTTAATGGTTAAATGATTCCCTTTTCTCTATAATAATAAAACAGTACCTGTACTTGATCCCAACTAAGATATAATTACCCCTTATTGGGGGCAGAACAGCCCTATTGGGTTTATTTCATGGTTAAATGATTCCCTTTTCTCTGTAATAATAAAACAGTACCTGTAATTGATCCCAACTAAGATATAATTACTCCTTATTGGGGGCAGAACAGCCCTATTGGGTTTATTTAATGGTTAAATGATTCCCTTTTCTCTATAATAATAAAACAGTACCTGTACTTGATCCCAACTAAGATATAATTACCCCTTATTGGGGGCAGAACAGCCCTATTGGGTTTATTTCATGGTTAAATGATTCCCTTTTCTCTGTAATAATAAAACAGTACCTGTACTTGATCCCAACTAAGATATAATTACCCCTTATTGGGGCAGAACAGCCCTATTGGGTTTATTTCATGGTTAAATGATTCCCTTTTCTCTGTAATAATAAAACAGTACCTGTACTTGATCCCAACTAAGATATAATTACCCCTTATTGGATGCAAAGAAAAGCGGCACTTACATTGGCAGCAGGAGAGGAACATCAGGCTGTTTGCTAAGAGGAGATTCATATTTCCATAAGGTTCAAAATGACATTATTTTGTTGTCTTGTTAATTTCTCTTTTCCGCAGAAGCATAAAGCAGCCACATCCGTTTAATCTGTGCTATTTCCCCCCCCAGTTTGAAGAAAAATGGCACGCACTCCTTGGTCCACTAAAACTTGTCTTTATTGTAGAGATCTTAAAACAAAAAGGTCCTGACGCGTTTCGTATACAGAAGATACGTAGTCATAGGCACCAGAAGCATAAAGCAGCCACATCCGTTTAATCTGTGCTATTTCCCCCCCCAGCTGCATTAAAGGCAGAAAGCAGACTCACGGTATCAAAACTGGGGAGGAGCTGAGAAATGACTTAAAGGGGAACAATCGTAAAATCAAAATCTTCCGTTTGAAATTGTTATAAAGAATTAGGCATTTTTCTAAATATGTTTCCCAAACTTAACAAGATATCAAAAAGTTCAAAAGAAAAAAATGCATTAACAGTTAATGTATTTGTAAATAAATGTTTTAGGATGAAGAGAGCGGTGTCTCTTTAGGTAATAATGGTTTTAATGATGAGCGGGGTTATTTTGTGCTTAAATATGTGCTTTGGATCCAATGGGGTTGGAACTGCCTGTGACTAAGTACCGTTGGGGTATGAAACGCGCAAGGATGTTTTTAGTATGGTTTTTTAAAATAAAAATGTGATTTTTTTTTTTCTTTTGAACTTTTTGATTTCTTAAGTTTGGGATACATTTGGTAAATTGTTTGACTTGTCCTTTAATCTGGGGGCTGTGTCCTAATTACTTTGGCCCTGTTTGACTGACTACTGGGGATTATTTTTCTTGCACCATTTAAATGATATTGTATTAGTTTGGCTGCTTCCACTCCCCCCCCCTTCACTATTCTATGTCTCCGACTTCAAGAGATGAAAGACTTTTGCCTGAGCCAATGGAGGAGGTGAGGCTTTCCCATATACGTAATGCTTTTATACTCCATATAGAGACAGTGGTGCTATATTTGATACATAGTAAGGATAGAGCAGAGGAGGCAGAGCAGGGAAGGAGACAAGGAAATCTACCATGACCTCTCCAAGGCTAATGGTTTGTATTGCAGTACATAGTGATACAATATCAGCGCTGCCCCTACAGTCTGTCGTCTGAGGTTGAACAGTCTGAGTTGTGAGCAATGCAGCGTTTATAGGTGTGAGCGATACTGGGGCTCACAGGTGTGAACAATGCAGAGTTTATAGGTATGAGAGATACTAGGGCTCACAGGTGTGAACAATGCAGAGTTTATAGGTGTGAGCGATACTGGGGGTCACAGGTGTGAACAATGCAGAGTTAATAGATATGAGAGATACTGGGGCTCACAGGTGTGAACAATGCAGAGTTTATAGGTGTGAGAGATACTGGGGCTCACAGGTGTGAGCAATGCAGAGTTTATAGGTGTGAGAGATACTGGGGCTCACAGGTGTGAGCAATGCAGAGTTTATAGGTGTGAGAGATACTGGGGCTCACAGGTGTGAGCAATGCAGAGTTTATAGGTATGAGAGATACTGGGGCTCACAGGTGTGAACAATGCAGAGTTTATAGGTGTGAGAGATACTGGGGCTCACAGGTGTGAACAATGCAGCGTTTATAGGTGTGAGAGATACTGGGGCTCACAGGTGTGAACAATGCAGAGTTTATAGGTATGAGAGATACTGGGGCTCACAGGTGTGAACAATGCAGAGTTTATAGGTGTGAGCGATACCGGGGGTCACAGGTGTGAACAATGCAGAGTTAATAGGTATGAGAGATACTGGGGCTCACAGGTGTGAACAATGCAGAGTTTATAGGTGTGAGAGATACTGGGGCTCACAGGTGTGAGCAATGCAGAGTTTATAGGTGTGAGAGATAATGGGGCTCACAGGTGTGAGCAATGCAGAGTTTATAGGTATGAGGGATAATGGGGCTCACAGGTGTGAGCAATGCAGAGTTTATAGGTGTGATAGATACTGGGGCTCACAGGTGTGAGCAATGCAGAGTTTATAGGTATGAGAGATACTGGGGCTCACAGGTGTGAACAATGCAGAGTTTATAGGTGTGGGTGATACTGGGGCTCACAGGTGTGAATAATGCAGATTTTATAGGTATGAGAGATACTGGGGCTCACAGGTGTGAACAATGCAGAGTTTATAGGTGTGGGTGATACTGGGGCTCACAGGTGTGAACAATGCAGAGTTTATAGGTATGAGAGATACTGGGGCTCACAGGTGTGAACAATGCAGAGTTTATAGGTATGAGATATACTGGGGCTCACAGGTGTGAACAATGCAGAGTTTATAGGTGTGGGTGATACTGGGGCTCACAGGTGTGAACAATGCAGATTTTATAGGTATGAGAGATACTGGGGCTCACAGGTGTGAACAATGCAGAGTTTATAGGTGTGGGTGATACTGGGGCTCACAGGTGTGAACAATGCAGAGTTTATAGGTATGAGAGATACTGGGGCTCACAGGTGTGAACAATGCAGAGTTTATAGGTATGAGATATACTGGGGCTCACAGGTGTGAACAATGCAGAGTTTATAGGTATGAGAGATACTGGGGCTCACAGGTGTGAGCAATGCAGAGTTTATAGGTGTGAGCGATACTGGGGCTCACAGGTGTGAACAATGCAGAGTTTATAGGTGTGAGCGATACTGGGGCTCACAGGTGTGAACAATGCAGAGTTTATAGGTGTGAGCGATACTGGGGCTCACAGGTGTGAACAATGCAGAGTTTATAGGTGTGAGAGATACTGGGGCTCACAGGTGTGAACAATGCAGAGTTTATAGGTGTGAGAGATACTGGGGCTCACAGGTGTGAGCAATGCAGAGTTTATAGGTGTGAGAGATAATGGGGCTCACAGGTGTGAGCAATGCAGAGTTTATAGGTATGAGGGATAATGGGGCTCACAGGTGTGAGCAATGCAGAGTTTATAGGTGTGATAGATACTGGGGCTCACAGGTGTGAGCAATGCAGAGTTTATAGGTATGAGAGATACTGGGGCTCACAGGTGTGAACAATGCAGAGTTTATAGGTGTGGGTGATACTGGGGCTCACAGGTGTGAACAATGCAGATTTTATAGGTATGAGAGATACTGGGGCTCACAGGTGTGAACAATGCAGAGTTTATAGGTGTGGGTGATACTGGGGCTCACAGGTGTGAACAATGCAGAGTTTATAGGTATGAGAGATACTGGGGCTCACAGGTGTGAACAATGCAGAGTTTATAGGTATGAGAGATACTGGGGCTCACAGGTGTGAACAATGCAGAGTTTATAGGTGTGGGTGATACTGGGGCTCACAGGTGTGAACAATGCAGATTTTATAGGTATGAGAGATACTGGGGCTCACAGGTGTGAACAATGCAGAGTTTATAGGTGTGGGTGATACTGGGGCTCACAGGTGTGAACAATGCAGAGTTTATAGGTATGAGAGATACTGGGGCTCACAGGTGTGAACAATGCAGAGTTTATAGGTATGAGATATACTGGGGCTCACAGGTGTGAACAATGCAGAGTTTATAGGTATGAGAGATACTGGGGCTCACAGGTGTGAGCAATGCAGAGTTTATAGGTGTGAGCGATACTGGGGCTCACAGGTGTGAACAATGCAGAGTTTATAGGTGTGAGCGATACTGGGGCTCACAGGTGTGAACAATGCAGAGTTTATAGGTGTGAGCGATACTGGGGCTCACAGGTGTGAACAATGCAGAGTTTATAGGTGTGAGCGATACTGGGGCTCACAGGTGTGAACAATGCAGAGTTTATAGGTGTGAGCGATACTAGGTGTGAGCATTATGTATATGGTAAAGCCTCAGCCGCACAGAGTACAGAGGCATGGATAGGGTGGAGCTGGGCTGCGATGTCAGGAACAAGGAAGTAAGTGTCAGAAGAGCTGTGATTGGTCCTTTAAAGTGTTTCCTCTATTGGCTCAGGCAAAAGTCTTTCATCTCTTGAAGTCGGAGACAAGGAATTTGGCAAGCTGCCAGAACCAAGGTAGGGAAGTGAAGGGGGGGAAGTAAAGGGGGGGAGGGGTGAAGGTGGGTGGAAGTGAAGATGGAGGAGGAGTGAAGGTGGGGGGAAGTGAAGGGGGGGAAGGAGTGAAGGTGGAAGGGAAGTGAAGGTGAGGGGAAGTGAATAAGAGGGGGAGGAGTAAAGGTGGGGGAAGTAGTGAATGTGAAGGTGGGGGGAAGTTAAGAAGGGGGGAGTAGTGAAGGTGGGGGGAGGTGAAGGGGGGGAAGTGAATAAGGGGGAGGAGTGAAGGTGGGGGAAGTGAAGAAGGGGGGGAGGAGTGAAGGTGGAGGGGAAGTGAAGGTGGGGGGAAGTGAATAAGGGGGGAGGAGTAAAGGTGGGGGAAGTGAAGGGGGGAAGTAGTGAATGTGAAGGTGGGGGGAAGTTAAGAGGGGGGGAGTGAAGGTGGGGGGAGGTGAAGGGGGGAAGTGAATAAGGGGGAGGAGTGAAGGTGGGGGGAAGTGAAGAAGGGGGGAGGAGTGAAGGTGGGGGGGAGGAGTGAAGGTGGAGGGGAAGTGAAGAAGGGGGAGGAGTGAAGGTGGGGGAAGTGAAGGGGGGGAGGAGTAAAGGTGGGGAGAAGTGAAGGTGGGGGAAGTGAATAAGGGGGGAGGAGTAAAGGTGGGGGGAAGTGAAGAAGGGGGAGGAGTGAAGGTGGGGGAGGAGTGAAGGTGGAGGGGAAGTGAAGAAGGGGGGAGGAGTGAAGGTGGGGGAGGAGTGAAGGTGGGGGGAAGTGAAGAAGGGGGGGAGGAGTGAAGGTGGGGGAAGGTGAAGAAGGGGGAGAGGAGTGAAGGTGGGGGGAAGTGAATAAGGGGGGAGGAGTGAAGGTGGGGGGAGGAGTGAAGGTGGAGGGGAAGTGAAGAAGGGGGAGGAGTGAAGGTGGGGGGAAGTGAAGGTGGAGGGGAAGTGAAGGTGGGGGAAGTGAATAAGGGGGGAGGAGTAAAGGTGGGGGAAGTAGTGAATGTGAAGGTGGGGGGAAGTTAAGAAGAGGGGAGGAGTGAAGGTGGGGGGAGTGAAGAAGGGGGGAGGAGTGAAGGTGGAGGAGAAGTGAAGAAGGGGGGAGGAGTGAACGTGGAGGGGAAGTGAAGGTGAGGGGAAGTGAAGAAGGGGGGAGGAGTGAAGGTGGGGGGAAGTGAAGGGGGGAAGTGAAGTTGGAGGGAAGTGAAGGGGGGAGGAGTGATGGTGGGGGGAGTGAAGGGGGGAAGTGAAGTTGGAGGGAAGTGAAGTTGGAGGGAAGTGAAGGGGGAGGAGTGAAGGTGGGGGGAAGTGAAGTTGGAGGGAAGTGAAGGGGGAGGAGTGATGGTGGGGGGGAGTGAAGGGGTGGAAGTGAAGTTGGAGAGAAGTGAAGGGGGGAGGAGTGAAGGTGGGGGGAAGTGAAGGGGGGAAGTGAAGTTGGAGGGAGGTGAAGAAGGGGGAGGAGTGAAGGTGGGGGGAAGTGAAGGGGGGGAGGAGTGAAGGTGGAGGGGAAGTGAAGGTGGGGGGAAGTGAATAAGGGGGGAGGAGTAAAGGTGGGGGAAGTAGTGAATGTGAAGGTGGGGGAAGTTAAGAAGGGGGGAAGGAGTGAAGGTGGGGGGAAGTGAAGAAGGGGGGAGGAGTGAAGGTGGAGGAGAAGTGAAGAAGGGGGGGAGGAGTGAAGGTGAGGGGAAGTGAAGAAGGGGGGAGGAGTGAAGGTGGGGGAAGTGAAGGGGGGGAAGTGAAGTTGGAGGGAAGTGAAGGGGGAGAAGTGATGGTGGGGGGGAGTGAAGGGGGGAAGTGAAGTTGGAGGGAAGTGAAGGGGGGAGGAGTGAAGGTGGGGGGAAGTGAAGGGGGGGAGGAGTGAAGGTGGAGGGGAAGTGAAGGTGGGGGGAAGTGAATAAGGGGGGAGGAGTAAAGGTGGGGGAAGTAGTGAATGTGAAGGTGGGGGGAAGTTAAGAAGGGGGGAAGGAGTGAAGGTGGGGGGAAGTGAAGAAGGGGGGAGGAGTGAAGGTGGAGGAGAAGTGAAGAAGGGGGGGAGGAGTGAAGGTGAGGGGAAGTGAAGAAGGGGGGAGGAGTGAAGGTGGGGGAAGTGAAGGGGGGAAGTGAAGTTGGAGGGAAGTGAAGGGGGGAGGAGTGAAGGTGGGGGAAGTGAAGTTGGAGGGAAGTGAAGGGGGGAGGAGTGAAGGTGGGGGGAAGTGAAGTTGGAGGGAAGTGAAGGGGGGAGGAGTGAAGGTGGGGGGAAGTGAAAGGGGGGAAGTGAAGTTGGAGGGAAGTGAAGGGGAGGAGTGATGGTGGGGGGGAGTGAAGGGGGGGAAGTGAAGTTGGAGGGAAGTGAAGGGGGGGAGGAGTGATGGTGGGGGGGAGTGGAAGCAGCAAAAAAAAAATGCAAAAAAAATTAAATAAATAAAGCAACATATTTAGAAAAATGCCTTATTCTTTATAACAATTTCTAATGTCTCCCCCCGGTAACCCATGAACCTTTTTTTGCTGGGGTTTCAAAAAGGCAAATATTCTTATACGCTATTGTTACTTGTATGATGGGTAGCGATGAAAAATACCTGATTTGTACATATTTAGTAAAACAAATGTTGTGGTATACTCAGACCTTGTATAGTAATAACCAGTTTACCCTGGGAGTGTTTGTTCCAATGTGTGTCCTTTTCTTATTCGCTCATCCTTGTAATCAAATGTGACCCTGTCTTGCACACTCACTCCTTTGGGCTGGATACTTGATTAACAGGAGATTTTTAGTTCCCTTTGCAAATGTGAAAGGTACTGGGAACTGGGATTTTAGTGCAGTGCCGCCCCCTAGTGGACACTGAGGAGCACACCTCAAGCCCCAGAGTACCTTCCCCTATGGAAAGGTGGCTGCTCCCACGTAGCAGGCAAGCGAGCAATACCTGCCCTCACCACCAGGGGACACACATGGAGATTCCACAGAGGCCTCTGTAATCACCGGCAGCCCAGCAGGCTTCAATCTCTTTGCAGTCTGAACTCACACAATTGGTACTGGCCGCTCACTCTGGGTCTCTCTTACAAAAGCTGGCAAACCAACAGGGGCTGCCTTTCTAAACTTCTGGGCCCGCCCCAGATTTTTGGCTCCAAACCCAGGCACACCTTCTCTCTCCCAACAGCGCACTGGGGCGTACTAAGGGGTGAAGTAAATTCCTTACTTTTACTTTTGGTATCATTACATTACTTTGTGGTTCTTGTAGGACATTCTTATGATACAGACAAACAGCAATTAAGGGGCCCCCTAGTGACCCCTGGTGGTTGAAAACTATTTTTCAAAAGAGCAGTATACCTGATACCCATAGCGGCCACTGACTCTAAAGTAGTTTCTCTTTAGCCAAATATTAATTGCGGACTCTTCAACTGATCCTTAACTTTCAACCATCCCTCTAGGGAATCATGTATCTAAACTGATGTAATATTTATATATGTATCATGAATCATCAATCAGTTTCCACATTCCTTTTGTTTTAATGTATCCTCAATCCTGTAGATTGTAAGCTCTTGCGAGCAGGGCACAAGGCTGCAGGCTGAGTTATACAGGGAACTCTGAGTATCACTCATGTATTATAAGGGATAATGTACCCCCTACTGTAAATGATAAGGATATTAGCAGTCACTGAGGGGTTCTGTGCCCATATAAAGGCACAAGGCTGCAGGCTGAGTTATACAGGGAACTCTGAGTATCACTCATGTATTATAAGGGATAATGTATCCCCTACTGTAAATGATAAGGATATTAGCAGTCACTGAGGGGTTCTGTGCCCATATAAAGGCACAAGGCTGCAGGCTGAGTTATACAGGGAACTCTGAGTATCACTCATGTATTATAAGGGATAATGTACCCCCTACTGTAAATGATAAGGATATTAGCAG
The DNA here is from genome assembly GCF_000004195.4 of Xenopus tropicalis. Taxonomy (NCBI): domain Eukaryota; kingdom Metazoa; phylum Chordata; class Amphibia; order Anura; family Pipidae; genus Xenopus; species Xenopus tropicalis. Next base: position 136,356,465 of record NC_030684.2, on the reverse strand, counting down.
TCACTGAGGGGTTCTGTGCCCATATAAAGGCACAAGGCTGCAGGCTGAGTTATACAGGGAACTCTGAGTATCACTCATGTATTATAAGGGATAATATACCCCCTACTGTAAATGATAAGGATATTAGCAGTCACTGAGGGGTTCTGTGCCCATATAAAGGCACAAGGCTGCAGGCTGAGTTATACAGGGAACTCTGAGTATCACTCATGTATTATAAGGGGTAATGTACCCCCTACTGTAAATGATAAGGATATTAGCAGTCACTGAGGGGTTCTGTGCCCATATAAAGGCACACATCCAGATTTCAAAAATACATACAAATTCTGGCAGACACATGAGATCAGAAACCCCGCCCATGAGGAGTTACAAAATAAGCAGCTTATTTAGCCCCGCCCATGAGGATCACATTTCTATTTTCATGCCATGAAAGTGTTGGAGGATCAGATATGAAGTAATAATCAGTATCACTGAGGCCAAACCCAAACGGATCATGTTCTGCCGGGTATAATTTCCAATTTCTCTTCTAGTGAATTCTGAAAAAGAGGACATTGTTATATTTTAATTTTAGTATAATTTTATCTCTAACAAAGTCATGCAACTACAGATGGAGCTAATGATGTTATGGCATCACATAGTGCCCCCCCCGGTGAAGCATTTCACAGCATTAATTTCAGTGGGAATCTTCATAGTTCTTATATACAGTTGAAGGTAAGGAAGTCCAGGAACGCTTCTAAAATTCCCACTTACATGGAAACCATTCTCCTGACCAGGGGATGGCGCCACTGAGCCATGTACAGAACCCCTGCCCTATGGCAGGCAGTAAGGATAAGGCTTACACCTACCTGGGCTGCACTCTGTACCTTTTAATCTGGTGGAAGTGCAGCATTTCCCCACCAAAGCCCAGACTCAAGGATTCTCTTGTTCCCCTTAGTGTTACTGCACTTGCACTGGGGCAGTAGTAATGTACCCCTACAGGCGAGTAGGAAAAAGGTGAAGTAACTGGCCTAGTAACCCTTAGCAACCATTATAAAAGTGACACTACAGTAAGTGCTGCTGGTTACTATGGATCACAACAATAATTGTTCTTCTTAAAGGAGACATATTGGATAAATGGGAAAAACCCTAATCCTGTTGGCAATTATGAATAATATCCGGTGCTGGTTTCCCTTTGGGCTAAAAATTAATCCTCTCTGTAACAATGGCCCCTTTATTGGAGCTCCCTATAGATCCTATCACTTCTCTGTCCAGTGTGAAATGAAGAGTGGGCGTGTCCTAACGGTCCCTGCCAGAAGCACAGTAGGAGGGGGAGAGCCAATCACAGTGCTGCAGTCACACAAGCACAGACAGGCTTCAGTTCCCTATCAGGTCAGCCTAGCTGCTGATTGGTTCCTATCCTACAGTGCAGGGTACGGAGGGCCGCCGGCTCCCCAGCTCATCCAGAGAATTCAGCCAGCAGGAAGTGGCACAGATGGGCGGGGCTAGTGGGGTTTGGGGGAATTTCTCAATAAATCAGTCAGAAACACAACTTTTTAAGCACAATCCTTCTATATCTAGAGGAGTATAATTCACTGGTACATTCATAATTTTTATAGGATATGTCTCCTTTAATAAATTACCCCCAACATTCCCCCCTCTCCCCCCTTCCCAGTGTTACCCTATAAACTCTAGGAGCCCCCTATATAAAACCCACCTCTATTGCAGGGAATATGTGCAGTTCTGGAAGCCTCGCTGATTGGGTTCCGGGCGGTACAGCTGTATGTAACATGTGACTGAGCATTATAGATACGGAGCGTGTGATTGGTCACTTCTGTGCCGGGGCTGTTTGTGTTATTCCAGGTGAGAGTCACATCTGAGCCAATCACAGCGCAGGACAAGGTTCCCGTAATAGTACAGGGCCCATTGTGGGTCTCACTAAGGGTGACATTTAGATGGATCAGGATATCTTCTGATGTGAGAGTCTCTGCATGCAAAGAGAATGTGGGATGGTTATTATGGCTTTACCTATTATCATACCTCCCAAATTGTCATTAAGAGAAAGAGGGACAAAAATATGTGACACAGGTAGTGCGGCAAGGCCTTGAGGTAGCAGGGGAGATTGAAGAGTTAAGGGGGCGGGGCTTTATTCCCCGGAGCAGAGCAGGCACAGCAATCAATTACATGGCAATGCTGAGAAGCGGGACATCTAACAGTGAATCCGGGACAGCGGGAAGTGCTATAAATTTCGGGTCTGTCCCGCTGACTCTAAACAGCCCCAGAATAACACCCCTTAGTCCCTGCATTCTGTCTGATCTCCAGCCCCTTTCCTCTACTTCCTGGTACAGCGTGAAGCCCCGCCCCCTCTTCCTGTTCAGATCTCCTCATCTCAGGCACATGTATGGGCACAGAAACAAAGCTACTGCTCCTGCTCCTCCTTCTCTGTCAGCCACGCACAGAAGGCTCTCCTCCTCCACTACAGAGAGCTGAACTGAAAGAAGGGGCGGGGCTTCACGCTGTACCAGGAAGTAGAGGAAAGGGGCAGGAGATTTCAACTTATAAATCAGAACCCAGATCAGACTGAATGCAGGGACTAAGGGAAGTTATTCTGGGGCTGTTTAGAGTCATTTAAAGATAGAAAAAAAGGTTTACTTTTTCTTTAAGGGGACATTAACTCAGATTTCCATATTTGTATATATATATATATATACATACCTCCCAACATTTGCAATTTTTTTTGACCACGCCCCCTTTTGTGGTCAAAATTACGACACCCCATTTTAAAAAAAATACCCCTTTTATATAGATGAAATGGCGGGAGCAGACGAAAATGTGCTATAACCTCATACTGTACTACCTAAGGAAAACAATATAGCAACTCCTACATATAAATACAAATATAGAGAGAAGGCAGTCAGTTATAAGTGAGTTATAACTAAGTACCAGTTTTCCCCCCATACACAGTCGCCCGCCCCATACACAGTAGCCCCCCATACACAGCAGCCCCCCCATACACAGCAGCCCGCCCATACACAGTAGCCCGCCCATACACAGTAGCCCCACCATACACAGCAGCCCCCCATACACAGCAGCCCGCCCATACACAGTAGCCCGCCCATACACAGTAGCCCCATATACACAGTAGCCCCCTATACACAGCAGCCCCCCCCATACACAGTATCCCGCCCATACACAGTAGCCCCATATACACAGCAGCCCCCCATACACAGTAGCCCACCCATACACAGTAGCCCCATATACACAGTAGCCCCCTATACACAGCAGCCCCCCCATACACAGTAGCCCGCCCATACACAGTAGCCCCATATACACAGTAGCCCCCCATACACAGCAGCCCGCCCATACACAGTAGCCCGCCCATACACAGTAGCCCCATATACATAGTAGCCCCCTATACACAGCAGCCCCCCCATACACAGTAGCCCCATATACACAGCAGCCCCCCCATACACAGCAGCCCCCCCATACACAGCAGCCCCCCCATACACAGTAGCCCGCCCATACACAGTAGCCCCCCCATACACAGTAGCCCCCCCATACACAGTAGCCCCCCATACACAGTAGCCCACCCCATACACAGCAGCCCGCCCCATACACAGTAGCCCCCCATACACAGTGCCCCTATACACAGTAGCCCCCCAATACACAGTGCCCCCCAATACACAGTGTCCCCCTATCACAGTAGCCTCCTATCACAGTAGCCCCCTATACACAGTGTCCCCCTATCACAGTAGCCCCCAATCACAGTAGCCCCCTATACACAGTGTCCCCCAATCACAGTAGCCCCCTATACACAGTGTCCCCCAATCACAGTAGCCCCCTATACACAGTGTCCCCCTATCACAGTAGCCCCCAATCACAGTAGCCCCCTATACACAGTGTCCCCCAATCACAGTAGCCCCCTATACACAGTGTCCCCCTATCACAGTAGCCCCCAATCACAGTAGCCCCCTATACACAGTGTCCCCCAATCACAGTAGCCCCCTATACACAGTGTCCCCCTATCACAGTAGCCCCCTATTCACAGTGTCCCCCTATTCACAGTGTCCCCCTATTCACAGTGTCCCCCTATCACAGTAGCCCCCTATTCACAGTAGCCCCCTATTCACAGTGTCCCCCTATCACAGTACCTCCCATAGGAGCTCCGCCTTCTTCTGCGGCTTCGTTATGCCTCTCCTTGTGCAGCGTGACAGGCCCTTTTATAAGGTTGCGCCCCGTGCGTAATGACGTCACACCCACAGGCGCAACCTTATAAAAGGGACTGTCGCGCTGCACAAGGAGAGGCATAACGAAGCCGCAAACGAAGCGTGAACATCCGGCACAGCAAGCGCATCCCGCTGTGCCGGATAGTTCCATGAATGTCCCACAATGCGGGACATTCATGGAACTATCCGGGACAGCGGGACGCGCCATAAAAAGCGGGACTGTCCCGCTAAAAGCGGGACAGTTGGGGGGTATGTATATATATATATATATATATATATATATATATATATATATAAATATTACTTTATTACATTATTATTACATATATATTACATTATATAAATATATAGCTCATCCAGTTGGAGTTGACCTTTAAAATGGGTCACGCTCCAAACCCAGAGAAACCAACAACAGATGACACCGGTCCTTACAGGGGAGATATTTACCCTGTAATAGTGACCTGACTGCCCCTCACCCACACTTACTATAGAGCTGGAGATGGTACAGTTGGTCACACCGCTGATTTGATTGCGAGCGAATGTTTGCTGTGTAGATTCCCTGGTCCTGATTGGTTAGATCTGTGAGGGTTAAGGATCCATTTGTCTCACTGCGCAATCTCCCATCAAACTTATTATCACGGATATCAATGGGCTCATTGGGTTTTGTTGTAGCAAAATGATTCAGTCTCCCATCGTCACTTATAACCCAAGAGACGTCTTTTACCTGCCCCTGTACCCTCACTGGTAGCGTGGCTCCTCCCCCTTCTGCGCCGGGCACATTTATCCTGGGGCCACAGTGCATGCTATATGAAATATCTAATAAGACAAGGAAAATAGACATTTTAACAGAAAAAGTACAAGTCCCACACCCCATCCATTTCAGTGTATAACTAACATATCTCAGGCCGCTATAGATTTTGCATTTGAGGACCTTCTAGTTTGTGCCTTTATTATAGTGATTTTCAACACATTTAGTTCACCTGTGATATTGTGCTGGGGGAACGGAACATTTTCTTTGCAGGAAGCGCTAAATAGGGGGCAGTTACGCCACTAACTACCACTTACTAAATCCTCATTCACGGGGGCTGGTGTCGGGCCTAATCAGTAAGTAAGGCCACTTCTGTCTTTGGGCCCTTAGCGCCTCTATCTGCTATTCAGTTGGGGAACCCTGAGCCCAGTCTGTAGCCCCCCCCTCCTTTATTAAACAGCAAAGAGCACATCCATAATATCCAAGCTGCAATACCTCTTGGGCTGCCACTTGAACCAGAGACTGTTTTTTAAGGGGCTGCCAGGTTCAATCCCTCCTGTCCAGAGACAGTTCTGTCCAACCAGCTTTAAGATTGTAAGCTCTTTTGGCCAGAACCCTCTTCACTTCTTGTATCGGTGATTAGTTGCTTTGTATGTAATTTTGTATGTTTGGTGTATGAACCCACTTATTGTACAGCGCTGCGGGATATAATGGTGCTTAATAAATACGTTAATAATAATAATAATAATGGGTGCATAATGTCACTGCCCTGCCCAAGCCTCACAGCCTCACCCCATTGCCCGGCTTTTGCCCTCACAAGCACATGTTGTACTGAGGAAACTGTAATGCTGTTCCGATTACCCCCTTTTACACACAGGCCTCTGCCCCAACCATTTCCCTGCCCATTTCTCCTCCTCATCCACCAATTCCCTTGCCCAGCCCGCCCATTTACCTGCCCATTTCTCCTCCTCATCCACCAATTCCCTTGCCCAGTCTGGGCATCATTATCATTGCTGCCCCAACCCAAAGGCCAGTATTCACAGCAAACAAAAGGTGGTAACCCTAAAGAAAAGGCAAAATTATATTTTCATCACTTGAATGAATGCCCTCCTTTCTTCCACTAGGGGACTGTCTCCATTACAGCTGTACTAGTGTTGCCACAGACCCTCATTGTAGCAATCTAGCCCTGTGCCTGGGCTCTTACTAATAAGCAGCAGAGGGCTGGCACTATTGCAGTGAGTGCTGGATCCAAAGGCCTTGCTGCAGGTCTCCCCATTTCTAAACAGAGCACAGAAGCCTCATCAGTAGTAGCCCATAAACTTACCTGTCAGTAGGAAAGTGAGCAGCAGGCATCTGATGGGAGACATTTCTCTTTCTCTCTCTTCTCTCAACTGCCTTCCCCTCTCTCCCTCTTGTACCCAAACCCACACACATTCACAGGGGAAGTGGTCATTTGTTTTAAAGAAGCACTAACTCTGTGTTAAAAATACAACAAATATTATGAGACATAATGGTATGGTTGGTTCTTTTTTGGACTGATAAAGAGATGTGTATCACAGGGAAACTTGTGGTGGCTAAAGTCACTCCTAAATGAGAGGGAAAATGGCCGCCGGGTGAAAACTGCTCTACATGTGTTTAGCAGAGGCAATTCTCAGTATTGTCTATGGCAGGATTTTCTGGAATTTAGTAGCCTTGAAAAAGTAGCTGCTACTAAGTAGCTCAGTGTGTCTTCACCCTAAAGGAAGTTGACCCCTACCCTTTCCCTTACCAGTAAATACGAGAGCTATGGGATTATGGCTGACAGATCCCTAGACTAGTGACAGTCCTACCCTGGCACCATGGCTGCCGCACACAGTAAAAGGGGCATTAGGTCTGACACCTGCATTGTACCTCTAGCCTGATATTCATGGTGACCCACTGGTTAGCACTGATGCCTCACACCAATGGGATCCTCATTTTTGTATCCTTGAGGGTTCAGGAAAGCAGGATTTCTTTCAGTTGTTATTAATCTGGCCGTGGGTGCTCAGAGTTTACAGTTAGCCTCCCTATATCATCTCCAGCTCTGAACTGAATATCCATTGGGATGCAGTGAGCTTGTGACTGGGTGCTGGGTAATACTCACTGCCTTGGTGAAACAGCCCTCAGCACTAGGCAAAGCTCATAGCGGGGAATAACTCCAGAAATCTCCTATCCCTGAGCCTGACTGCTTCACTCCCTATACTGGCAGCACTGACACCACAGGGTACTAACCCTTCATGGTCTCCTTGTTGGAGCCTCTAGCTGCTCTGCTAACTACCCTGATCCTGCCTCTCACTCCTACAGTGAGCAATTACAGATCTTTCCTGGCACTTACTTCCCCTACTGGAACCTACCTCCATTTCAGGCCTTTCAGCACCACCTCCTCCAGCGAGTGGGGACCAAAGAGACAGAACATGTAGTGGCTTCTCTTTATTCATTGGAGAGAAATTACTTCCTCGGGGGCAGACTACACACTTAAGTACTTTAAATAACAAAAACAGTCTAAATACACAAGCACAACAGTTTATTAAATAACAGCATTCCAACACAATGTTATATGCTGTAATTATATCCCTCTTGTTTTGCTTTTGGAGTTAGGGTACAAACCTTCATGCAATGCCTTGGCACCATCTAACTCCAGCCCTGAGTGTCACTCACTCAGAACTCTACAGAAGTGACATATTTATGGTCTCTGACTCCCATTCCCATTCCATATAAAGGCACAAGGTTGCAGGTTGAGTTATACAGGGAACTCTGAGTATCACTCATGTATTATAAGGGATAATGTACCCCCTACTGTAAATGATAAGGATATTAGCAGTCACTGAGGGGTTCTGTGCCCATATAAAGGCACAAGGCTGCAGGCTGAGTTATACAGGGAACTCTGAGTATCACTCATGTATTATAAGGGATAATGTACCCCCTACTGTAAATGATAAGGATATTAGCAGTCACTGAGGGGTTCTGTGCCCATATAAAGGCACAAGGCTGCAGGCTGAGTTATACAGGGAACTCGGGGTATCACTCATGTATTATAAGGGATAATGTACCCCCCCACTGTAAATGATAAGGATATTAGCAGTCACTGAGGGGTTCTGTGCCCATATAAAGGCACAAGGCTGCAGGCTGAGTTATACAGGGAACTCTGAGTATCACTCATGTATTATAAGGGGTAATGTACCCCCTACTGTAAATGATAAGGATATTAGCAGTCACTGAGGGGTTCTGTGCCCATATAAAGGCACAAGGCTGCAGGCTGAGTTATACAGGGAACTCTGAGTATCACTCATGTATTATAAGGGATAATGTACCCCCTACTGTAAATGATAAGGATATTAGCAGTCACTGAGGGGTTCTGTGCCCATATAAAGGCACAAGGCTGCAGGCTGAGTTATACAGGGAACTCTGAGTATCACTCATGTATTATAAGGGATAATGTACCCCCTACTGTAAATGATAAGGATATTAGCAGTCACTGAGGGGTTCTGTGCCCATATAAAGGCACAAGGTTGCAGGTTGAGTTATACAGGGAACTCTGAGTATCACTCATGTATTATAAGGGATAATGTACCCCCTACTGTAAATGATAAGGATATTAGCAGTCACTGAGGGGTTCTGTGCCCATATAAAGGCACAAGGCTGCAGGCTGAGTTATACAGGGAACTCTGAGTATCACTCATGTATTATAAGGGATAATGTACCCCCTACTGTAAATGATAAGGATATTAGCAGTCACTGAGGGGTTCTGTGCCCATATAAAGGCACAAGGCTGCAGATCTGCTATATATTCTACTGGGATAAATGTAATTGTGTGTCTGCACAGTATTGGGCAGTAATATAGTCCCACTCTCACAGAGGCCCAGTTGGCAAGCAGTTAGCTTAGCCATTTCCCATACACCTCTGTCAGTCAGTGTGTGTGACATATATCAATAAAACCCATCACAACAGTTAATGTAGGGATTGATCTTTGTAATAAAAAAAATAGCAAAACCAATGAAAACATAAACACAGTTTGACATCAGAAATAGAAAAATGTAGAATAAGGCACAGGGGAAACTGTACAACAGGAGTAAATGGAAAAACATTTTCTGCCTTAGAAAGCTAAATAACTGCCCCGGCCTCAGGGGAACAGAGAGGTGGGGGGCAATGGGCAGAGGGAATGGGACAAACCACTTATCAGAGAGAAAGGGGGGGCCCAATCGACTCTCGACACTCTATATTCTGTAGACATTCTCCAAATACCCTTACAGGAATAGAGAGCAAAATACATACAATAAAACTCCTTTATATATAGCACTGGGGGGCACAATCTACCCACAGTATAGGTTTAGTATCTGGTAGACACAAAGGATATTGTTGAAAAGCAGAGACCCCAGTGACGGATCTCACAATTGTCTGGCCAAGTTTAAAGGGACCTATCAAGGGTCGTCTCCCAGAAGGGCTGGTATTCACTTACTGTAAATATATTTAGGGAGCATTTATATTTAGGGAGAAAGTTTCAGATGGGGGACTTTCCCTTTTTCACAATCAGGAAGAAATTAGACAGGGATGACTTGAGCAGAATGTTAAACATGACGGACACGTCTCTTGGTTCCGCCTCACTATATAAGCAGAATGTCTCTCTGTGACCATTGGGTAATGCAATGATTATTTCAAACAAATGTGCCAACATACTCCAGAATGGTAAATCTATGAGACATCCAGATTTCAAAAATACATACAGTACAAATTCTGGCAGACACATGAGATCAGAAACCCCGCCCATGAGGAGTTACAAAATAAGCAGCTTATTTAGCCCCACCCATGAGGATCACATTTCTATTTTCATGCCATGAAAGTGTTGGAGGATCAGATATGAAGTAATAATCAGTATCACTGAGGCCAAACCCAAACGGATCATGTTCTACCAGGTATAATTTCCAATGATTGTTTCTCTAGGGAAATAGTAATATTTTAGTATAATTTTATCTCTAACAAAATCATGCAACTACAGATGGAGCTAATGATGCTTTGGCATCACATAGTGTTCTATGTTCTGTAACTGTTCTTCTTAATAAATTACCCCCAACATTCCCCCCTCCCCCCTTCCCAGTGTTACCCTATAAACTCTAGGAGCCCCCTATATAAAACCCACCTCTATTGCAGGAAATGCGTCCAGTTCTGGAAGCCTCGCTGATTGGGTTCCGGGCGGTACAGCTGTATGTAACATGTGACTGAGCATTATAGACACGGAGCGTGTGATTGGTCACTTCTGTGCCGGGGCTGTTTGTGTTATTCCAGGTGAGAGTCACATCTGAGCCAATCACAGCGCAGGACAAGGTTCCCGTAATAGTACAGGGCCCATTGTGGGTCTCACTAAGGGTGACATTTAGATGGATCAGGATATCTTCTGATGTGAGAGTCTCTGCATGCAAAGAGAATGTGGGATGGTTATTATGGCTTTACCTATTATACACAATTTAAAGAAGGTGTAAAGCTTTTTTTCTATTTTTAAAATGACTCTAAACAGCCCCAGAATAACATCCCTCACTCCCTGCATTCAGTCTGATCTGGTTTCTGACTTATAAATTGAAATCTGCAGCTCCTTTCCCCTACTTCCTGGTATAGTGGGAAGCCCCGCCCCCTCTTCCTGTTCAGCTCTCCCTCATCTCAGGCAGTTATGTATGGGCACAGAAACAAAGCTACTGCTCCTGTCAGCCATGCACAGAAGGTTCTCCTCCTCCACTACAGAGAGCTGAACTGAAAGAAGGGGCGGGGCTTCACACTGTACCAGGAAGTAGAGGAAAGGAGCTGGAGATTTCAATGTATAAGTCAGAAACCAGATCAGACTGAATGCAGGGACTGCATTGGGTTGGATTTTGTTGTAGCAAAATGATTCAGTCTCCCACCATCACTTATAACCCAAGAGATGTCTTTTACCTGCCCCTGTACCCTCACTGGTAGCGTGGCTCCTCCCCCTTCTGCGCCAGTCACATTTATCCTGGGGCCACAGTGCATGCTATATGAAATATCTAATAAGACAAGGAAAATAGACATTTTAACAGAAAAAGTACAAGTCCCACACCCCATCCATCTCAGTGTATAACTAACATATCTCAGGCCGCTATAGATTTTGCATTTGAGGACCTTCTAGTTTGTGCCTTTATTATAGTGATTTTCAACACATTTAGTTCACCTGTGATATTGTGCTGGGGGCACGGAACATTTTCTTTTGCAGGAAGCGCTAAATAGGGGGCAGTTACGCCACTAACTGCCACTTACTAAATCCTCATTCACGGGGGCTGGTGCCGGGCCTAATCAGTAAGTAAGGCCACTTCTGTCTTTGGGCCCTTAGCGCCTCTATCTGCTATTCAGTTGGGGAGCCCTGAGCCCAGTCTGTAGCCCCCCCCCTCCTTTATTAAACAGCAAAGAGCACATCCATAATATCCAAGCTGCAATACCCCTTAGGCTGCCACCAGAACCAGAGACTGTTTTTTAAGGGGCTGCCAGGTTCAATCCCTCCTGTCCAACCAGCTTTTAGATTGTAACCTCTTTTGGCCAGAACCTTCTTCACTTCTTGTATCGGTGATTAGTTGCTTTGTATGTAATTTTGTATGTTTGGTGTATGAACCCACTTATTGTACAGCGCTGTGGGATATAATGGCGCTTTATAAATACATGTTAATAATAACAATAATAATAATAATGGGTGCATAATGTCACTGCCCTGCCCAAGCCTCACAGCCTCACCCCATTGCCTGACATTTGCCCTCACAAGCACATTTTGTACTGAGGAGATTGTAATGCTGTTCCGATTACCCCCTTTTACATACAGGCCTCTGCCCCAACCATTTCCCTGCCCCACCTGCCCATTTACCTGCCCATTTCCCCTCCTCATCCACCAATTCCCTTGCCCAGCCCGCCCATTTACCTGCCCAGCCCGCCCATTTACTTGCCCATTTCTCCTCCTAATCCACCAATTCCCTTGCCCAGCCCGCCATTTACCTGCCCATTTCTCCTCCTAATCCACCAATTCCCTTGCCCAGCCCGCCCATTTACCTGCCCATTTCTCCTCCTCATCCACCAATTCCCTTGCCCAGCCCGCCCATTTACCTGCCCATTTCCCCTCCTCATCCACCAATTCCCTTGCCCAGCCCGCCCATTTACCTGCCCATTTCCCCTCCTCATCCACCAATTCCCTTGCCCAGCCCGCCCATTTACCTGCCCATTTCTCCTCCTCATCCCCCAATTCCCTTGCCCAGCCCGCCCATTTACCTGCCCATTTCTCCTCCTCATCCCCCAATTCCCTTGCCCAGCCCGCCCATTTACTGTAATGATGTTCCGATTACCCCCTTTTACATACAGACCAACCTCTGCCCCAACCATTTCCCTGCCCCACCTGCCCATTTACCTGCCCATTTCTCCTCCCCATCCACCAATTCCCTTGCCCAGCCTGCCCATTTACCTGCCCATTTCTCCTCCTTATCCACCAATTCCCTTGCCCAGCCCGCCCATTTACCTGCCCATTTCTCTGCCCATTTCTCCTCCTCATCCACCAATTCCCTTGCCCAGCCCGCCCATTTACCTGCCCATTTCTCCTCCTCCTCCACCAATTCCCTTGCCCAGCCCGCCCATTTACCTGCCCATTTCTCCTCCTCCTCCACCAATTCCCTTGCCCAGCCCGCCCATTTACCTGCCCATTTCTCCTCCTCCTCCACCAATTCCCTTGCCCAGCCCGCCCATTTACCTGCCCATTTCCCCTCCTCATCCACCAATTCCCTTGCCCAGCCCGCCCATTTACCTGCCCATTTCCCCTCCTCATCCACCAATTCCCTTGCCCAGCCCGCCCATTTACCTGCCCATTTCTCCTCCTCATCCCCCAATTCCCTTGCCCAGCCCGCCCATTTACTGTAATGATGTTCCGATTACCACCTTTTACATACAGACCAACCTCTGCCCCAACCATTTCCCTGCCCCACCTGCCCATTTACCTGCCCATTTCTCCTCCTCATCCACCAATTCCCTTGCCCAGCCTGCCCATTTACCTGCCCATTTCTCCTCCTCATCCACCAATTCCCTTGCCCAGCCCGCCCATTTACCTGCCCATTTCTCCTCCTCATCCACCAATTCCCTTGCCCAGCCCACCCATTTACCTGCCCATTTCCCCTCCTCATCCACCAATTCCCTTGCCCAGCCCGCCCATTTACCTGCCCATTTCTCCTCCTCCTCCACCAATTCCCTTGCCCAGCCCGCCCATTTACCTGCCCATTTCCCCTCCTCATCCACCAATTCCCTTGCCCAGCCCGCCCATTTACCTGCCCATTTCTCCTCCTCATCCCCCAATTCCCTTGCCCAGCCCGCCCATTTACCTGCCCTGTTATATCATTGCTGCCCCAGCCCAAAGGCCAGTATTCACAGCAAACAAAAGGTGTTAACCCTAAAGAAAAGGCAAAATTATGTTTTCATCACTGGAATGAATGCCCTTCTTTTCCCACTAGGGGACTGTCTCCATTACAGCTGTACTAGTGTTGCCACAGACCCTCATTGTAGCAATCTAGCCCTGTGCCTGGGCTCTTACTGACACCAGAAATTTAACCTTTTCACATGAATTATAACATTGTCTTTGCATGCTATTTATAATTTTACCCAATGCATTTACATTCCCTGTCTGATCCCCCATGTCCCTCTATGAGGGGGCAGCCATATTTGTGCAGCAGGAGGCCGTGCTGGATCCAGAGGCCTTGCTGCAGGTCTCCCCATTTCTAAACAGAGCACAGAAGCCTCGTCAGTAGTAGCCCATAAACTTACTTGTCAGTAGGAAAGTGAGCAGCAGGCATCTGATGGGAGACATTTCTCTTTCTCTCTCTTCTCTCAACTGCCTTCCCCTCTCTCACCCCCTTGTACCCAAACCCCCAGACAGGCACAAGGGAAGTGGTTATTTGTTGTTTTTTTTTTAACTATTTATTTATATTTTTTAACCACACAGATTGTGACAATTCTGTAAATTGCTGAAGTAAGAAATAAGGGAAGAGAGGGGCTCAGAGAGGGAAGGGGAGACAGGAGAGAGAGAGGAAAAGGGAGAACAATAAAAATAAAATCTGCGTTGACAAAATATGAGATATCAAATATTTGGGTTAATGGTTAGTCCGGGGGTCCGTGTCTGCTTTAACTATGGTGGGCTTGTTGGAGAGGGTGTTAGTTTCGGTTGAGTCAGGCTCGCCTGTTTGAGTCTTAGTAGTCATTTCTCTATTTAGGGTGAAGAGTCTGAAGTAATGATTTGCCCGGCTAGCGGGTATAACACGTCCCATGGTAGCCAGATTTTGTTAAAAATCATGGTTCGGGATTGGTGGAGAGCTGCTATATATACCATTCGCGTATGTTCCAAACTGCAGCTTCTAGTTCTATTTTTGTCGGATGGGCTGTTTTCTTCCAGTTCTGGGCTAGTAGCCTTTTGGCTGCTGTTAGTATTAGATTAGCTGCAGATTTCTCCCCATAGTGGTTCCAGGGGGGCTGATACCATTTTCCAGTAATCTCTTATGGCCGGGCATTTGCAGAATATATGGTCTATTGTGCCTTCTTCTCCACATTGTCTCCAACATGTGGAGGGTGTGTTTGGATATATGGCATGCAGCCTTACGGGGGCCATGTACCAGTGCATTAGGATTTTATAGTTTGTTTCCTTGTGTATAACACAGGCTGAGGCTTTCCTAAGGTTGTCCCATATCCTACTCCATGTGGTAAGTGGTAATTCTTTTTCTCTAGTGTGTTCCCATCTGAGCATATAATTACGTTTAACAAGGTCCTTCTCAGAGGGGGTAGTAAGTAAACTGTATATATGGAGATGGGACCTGTTCTGGAAGTTTGGGTAGTGACAATAGAGTCAAACGGGGAGCGGTCCAATGGCAGTTGGGTACCACCCAGTTGCTGTATGAAATGATGGATCTGGATATATTGGTATGACAGAATATTGGTAATACCAAATTTTTCTGAAGGTCCTGAAATCTATATAGTTGTGTTAAACCAAGGTTTTTCCATGGTGTAGCGTAAGATTTGACAATAAAAGCATGGATTTCCGAACACTGGGCTTAGTCTGTATGGTTCCTGTATAAAGTTATAGTGGGTTTTTGCCTGTTTCCATGTTAAGAAAGTCAGCTTTATGGAATTTAGGAGCTTTTCTTAATATCCGGGGGTATATTTGTATTCCATAGCAGGGAGGAAATATTATAAGGTTGCACATTTTCCACAGTCACCCATTTCCCACATTATACCCTGTCTGACCATGCTTGCAGCTTGGTGTAGGTGAGCCGCTAAATAATACTTATATATTTCAGGGGCACCTAGGCCCCCACATGAGATGGGGGAGCTTAGAATTTTGTGAGTGATTCTGTGTTTTTTGGAGCCCCAAATAAATTTCGTTAATTCTCTTCTGAATCATTTTGAGTATAGGGAGGGGGACTGAGGCTGACTGCAAAGTAGCTTGGAGCTTCTTGGAAGGAGACCTTAGTAGGAGCTGGTCAAGAGTTGGCCATCTATTTCCATGCCGTGGGTGGGTAGATACATATATACAACTGAATCTCATTAGTCACCAATGATCATTTCACTGTTGTCTGCAATTAGCAATTATTGTACAATTACTGTGTAAAACTGGTATTTGTGGCTGTGGGGCCTTTCTGTACTGTCTGTTTTCCTTTTGTTTTACCTGAAAGAGAATGAAAATAATTTTAGATGAATATTCTTTAATTAAAAGCTTTATCACTGGGGGGGAGGGGTTGCCAAAAGTCTTACCTTCCAAAGATGTTTTTAAATCGTTCCCAGATCTGGAGGTGGGACACCCTGGTCTTTCAGGATCTGATTCTCTTCCAACGCATTCTCACTGAAAGGTGCAACAGTTGCAGGTCTCGGTCCCTCTGGCTCTGCTCCTAGTAACAGGCAGGTACTATTGTTTCTTTTTATGCCGGAAATGCTTTACTGTGTCCCAGTATAAAAGCTGATCTAACCCAACCACATCTCTGAGAAGCTAACATTTGGCCCCTGAAGTGATTGAACCTTTCCTTCTTCTTTAATGGAACTGCGTTAAGCAAACCCATCTTGTATCCCCGTCTGAGCTCACATAGAGCAGCCGTAACCTAAAGAGCAATAAGGGCTCAGCAGAAGAGGGTTTGGGTGGAATGTGCATGGCTGGTTCTACTTCTTTATAAATAGCTGGAATGAGTAGGTTGAACAAGGTCCAATAGACCAGTGAGATTCACCAAACACTAAAGGTTGGGGCTACTGTAGAGTTACCTTCCCTTTTACCCATTCTATCCACACCGGTACAACATGGCATGAATATATCCCAGTCATGTGAATCTGTTTCTCACCCGCTCTGTAATGGAACCCCAACATCCTACTATCATTACCTACATGAACTCAAGGAACTTTTCCACCAAGCTCAATGCCTTAATGCTCTTTGTAGGGGGAATTATCTTACTTTATTACATTAAATGGCTCCTAATAAAAGCTGAAGACTCCCAGATAAAGCCCCCTTAGGAAATGGGTAAAGAAACCAAATCCCCACTTATTATATTACAAGTAAACCCTGAAGAGCATCTCATAATCCCAGGGTCCCTTCTACATGCACTGGCCAGCATAAAAGACAAATTATCCCCAGAAGATACTGTAAGGCAGAGATGTTCTAGTTGGGGGCAAATAGAAGAGAAATCATTACCTTTATAACAGAGATCCCAGGGATTTATGGTTCTGGAGGCCCTGCTGATGGGATTCTGTGCTGTACAACTGTAAGTAACATTTGTATCTACATTATAGATGTGAAGAGTGTCTCCTTCCACCTCTGTGCCGATCTGATTGGTTTCATCCCAAGAGACGGTCACTTGTGGTTGGGCCACGGCACAGGTCAGGGTAATGTTACACGTTCCCATTCCAGTGACATTGTGATGGATCAGGATATCTTCAGCTTCTAATGGTTCTGTGGCAAAAACACATACAACTCATTACATATAGCAGCACAGGACCAGGAGCAGTACCAATGTCTCATCAGTGCTGTCCAAGTCTCAGGCTTACAGATAAGGAGGATTTCACAATACATTAATATAACTGAAAGGAGGACTCAAAATATAAAAAAAATTCAGATGAATTAATATCATTTCTGGTAAGTTCTAGTGTCTAAAATACCTTTCCTGTCTATAACATGCAGCCAGCAAGTATTCACAATTTGTCTCACCAGGTCCAGACACCATTTTTGAGTGTAAAATCCTACCTCTAGATGGTGCTAGAGTGCAAAGACTGGCCAGCAAAACACAATAGAAAATGCCACAGACCATGCGCCACCTGGTGGTGAATTTTGGTACTTTTTTCCCCTGGAAGAGACAAAATGTGACAACATTGTCAAGGAACTTAGCTGCATCTGTATGTTAAGTGCAATTGCACAAAACTTATAGGGGCTTTAATTAAAAACGATTGCTTTCTAGAAATGATGATACATTTGGTTTTATATTAAATTTAGACTAAATGATAATAATAGGTGTCGTTAATGCAAGGTGCTGTCACAATCTCCCTGGGGAGACGCTGTAGAGCACCAGGAAATTGGGAGCCTAAAGGCTGGATAGCCTGGGGTATAACCGTAAATGGCGGAACCAAGCGGAAGGGACATGATCATAATGCGCAAAGGCTTAATGAAGACAAATAACAATCAGGGATAAGTACAGAAAAAATATACAGGCCAGAAATAGTAGAAACCAGCAGGCAGAATCGTAATGTAGAAGTCAGGCCAAGGTCCGGTCAGGCTGCAAACAAATGGAGTTAAGGACAGGCCAAGGGTCAAAACAGGACAAGGAGGGACCAGGAGCGAAGGAACAATGCAGGGGTCACGGAACAGAACCTCGGAAGGCAGCGACCAGGAACAGAACCTCGGAAGGCAGGGACCAGGAACAGAACCTCGGAAGGCAGGGACCAGGAACAGAACCTCGGAAGGCAGGGACCAGGAACAGAACCTCGGAAGGCAGGGACCAGGAACAGAACCTCGGAAGGCAGGGACCAGGAACAGAACCTCGGAAGGCAGGGACCAGGAACAGAACCTCGGAAGGCAGGGACCAGGAACAGAACCTCGGAAGGCAGGGACCAGGAACAGAACCTCGGAAGGCAGGGACCAGGAACAGAACCTCGGAAGGCAGGGACCAGGAACAGAACCTCGGAAGGCAGGGACCAGGAACAGAACCTCGGAAGGCAGGGACTAGGAACAGAACCTCGGAAGGCAGGGCCCAGGAACAGAACCTCGAAAGGCAGGGACCAGGAACAGAACCTCGGAAGGCAGGGACCAGAAACAGAACCTCGGAAGGCAGGGACCAGGAACAGAACCTCGAAAGGCAGGGACCAGGAACAGAACCTCGGAAGGCAGGGACCAGAAACAGAACCTCGGAAGGCAGGGACCAGGAACAGAACCTCGGAAGGCAGGGACCAGGAACAGAGCCTTGGAAGGCAGGAACAAGGACCGGGATAGGATTCCAGAAGGAAGATTACAGAAAAGAGCTCAATGACCAAGCAAGGTGCAATGGCCAGGGACAGACTGATAAAGGGTCAGGATTACAAGATGGAAAACACATGAGGATAGCGAGGTGGGTGGAGGAAAGGGAGTGGGCAGAGAGAATACAAGGAAAGTGACAGGAGAATGGGTCAGGCCCAGCCCAAAGTGCCTCCAGTGGTGAAATGTGGAAATTCATTGAGAATCCATACCTGGTGGAAAAAATTTGCTCATCACTAATTTTCATTTGTTTTGTGTTAAAGTATCAGGACTTACTGTAAACCCGTACAAAATACTTCTGGATACAGTCAGGCCATAGTTCTTCTCGCCATTCAACGTAGGTACGAGGGTCCTTCATGGTTACATTAGTGATGATTAAAGAGCCATTCTCTGTGCTGCTCAGTCTCCCTGTGAATGGCTCCTTTATGTCCCATATGGTCCCATCAGGTTTTGTTTTAGCAAATTTTCTATACTGGTATCCGTTATCAAATCGCCAATCGAATGTCTTCCCCTTGAGCACTGGTAGAATCACGTCTCCTCCTTCTCCGACAATTATTTCTATTACCGATACACAAAAATATCGCAGAGGAACTAAAAAGAAATAAAAATGAAGGTCTTTAGTGGAATCTACATATTCATCACTATCATCATCATTATTATTTATACAGAGCCACCAGTTTAGGCAGCACTTTATATTGATTTATAATGTAACCCCCATTATGGCTGTGCCCAACCTTGTCCAGCTAGTGAGGTTAGAGCGTGGGGTACACTGGACTCTCTTTCTTGGGATGGGCCTTTGCTTTACAGAAGAGTATATATGGAGGGTGTTGCTGAACTACATCTCCCTCTGTCAAATGTAAAATAAAGTTTAAAAGAAGGACACCAGGAGTTCTTATGCAGCAAACTGGAATGTATAACTTTTATTGTCCAAGACAGTAGCAATCCAAAGCAGGGTTGTCCAAGAATAAAGCAGTATCACCTGATGCACCACTATGGAGGAGCAGCCGGGCAAGTAGATTTATGTCCTTAGGATTTCGACCTTCAATGGCCCAGATCCCTACAGCCGACTTGAATCAGGGAACTGACCTATGCCTGAACTCCCTACTGCGGCCCTACACTAAGGCAGCAGAGCCTGTAATGGGGAATACTCCCTGCTATCTCTCCTGGTTGGAGCAAAGAAGCTGCTCTTGCTAACTAAGACTGACTCACTTTCCTAGAAACTAACCTGCTCTTTCACACTGACTGTCACAGCTACCACTCATCTTTGAGGTGAAACTAGCACCAGTTCTTCTAACTTCTACCTAGTCCTAACGAGGTGAAGTTGTCCAATTGGTCTGTCTCTGAAGCCTGTCCTGCCATTAGATGTTATCAGGGCAAAAATAAGTTCTAGGCTCCTGCACAGAATTCCCTAAAGGCTAATCTTAAGGGTCGTTACTAACTCCTGGCTGAACTGAAAATTGCTGTAACTATTTATATGAAATAAATCTCACCTTATATGTCAATACGATCAAATGAAAACAATTGGGCTCTGTGCGCTCCAGGCAGAACTCAGGTCATTTATTACTTTTTGCTAATAAGTCACCCTTTCTGCATTGCCTCAATAGGATGGCGCAAAGGTCAGGGGCAACTGTGTCACTGTATCAAAAGGCAAGAGATGGATAAGTCTATATATACTTTTTGTAAGAAGGTGGGAATACCCTAAAGTCTACTAAAGCAGGGCTTCTACTAACAAACCCGCAGTTCTTCCCAAGGCCAATGCTTTATTCATTTTTTAATCAACTTTTTTATGGCTTAGCAGTATGTCTTTAATGAGTTATAATAGCCCAGAGCTAATTAAATGGGCTTTTCTTTAGTTTGGATAGGCACCATGCCCTGGGCATTGGAGTTTATAATTACAATTTGCCTCCCATTTATAATAAGCATTGTTTAATGACCAGCACTTAATGCCCATCTCTTGCCCGTTTGGGACCTGTTGCTTACCCTGGTGGCAGTGCACTTGTTGCTACAATGTCAAGCCCTATAGCCACATCCTTACGGCCCTACAGCATGTCCTTATGGCCCTACAGCATGTCATTATGGCCCTACAGCATGTCCTTATGGCCCTACAGCATGTCCTTATGGCCTTACAGCATGTCCTTATGGCCCTACAGCATGTCCTTATGGCCCTACAGCATGTCCTTATGGCCTTACAGCATGTCCTTATGGCCCTACAGCATGTCCTTATGGCCCTACAGCATGTCCTTATGGCCCTATAGCATGTCCTTATGGCCCTACAGCATGTCCTTATGGCCCTACAGCATGTCCTTATGGCCTTACAGCATGTCCTTATGGCCCTACAGCATGTCCTTATGGCCCTACAGCATGTCCTTATGGCCTTACAGCATGTCCTTATGGCCCTACAGCATGTCCTCATGGCCCTACAGCATGTCCTTATGGCCCTACAGCATGTCCTTATGGCCCTACAGCATGTCCTTATGGCCCTACAGCATGTCCTTATGGCCCTACAGCATGTCCTTATGGCCTTACAGCATGTCCTTATGGCCCTACAGCATGTCCTTATGGCCCTACAGCATGTCCTTATGGCCTTACAGCATGTCCTTATGGCCCTACAGCATGTCCTTATGGCCCTACAGCATGTCCTTATGGCCCTACAGCATGTCCTTATGGCCCTACAGCATGTCCTTATGGCCCTACAGCATGTCCTTATGGCCCTACAGCATGTCCTTATGGCCCTACAGCATGTCCTTATGGCCCTACAGCATGTCCTTATGGCCCTACAGCATGTCCTTATGGCCCTACAGCATGTCCTTATGGCCTTACAGCATGTCCTTATGGCCCTACAGCATGTCCTTATGGCCCTACAGCATGTCCTTATGGCCCTACAGCATGTCCTTATGGCCCTACAGCATGTCCTTATGGCCCTACAGCATGTCCTTATGGCCCTACAGCATGTCCTGATGGCCCTACAGCATGTCCTTATGGCCCTACAGCATGTCCTTATGGCCCTACAGCATGTCCTTATGGCCCTACAGCATGTCCTTATGGCCCTACAGCATGTCCTTCTGTCCTGCCATTTTCTGCCAGTCAGAGTATTAATAGTGAGATGTGTTATAAACTGAACTGCAACTACTGTACTGTATAAAATCATTAGGGTAGTACTCACCGGAATCTATGCGCCTGACAATAGGATCCTTTTGTGGGAAATTATCTATAAAGCAAAGCAACAAATAACATAAAGTTACATCATTCATTTGGTTGGAAAAAAGACAATAGTCTATCAATTTAAACCCCTCCAAATGATTCCCAGTCCATATATATATATATAACACATGTAGGCGTTACTACTATGTACTTTTATATTCTGGGCTATGTTATTACTCTTGTTGGTTTCCGGTTTGCCCAACATCCACCCATCAGTGCATCCGTTCCAGTATATTACTACTTTGTAATTAACGATGTAATGAATGAAGCGGTAACGCTGTGGGTTGGGTTATGTTTTGTTGTATTGAACCCGTCACGTCACCTTTTTTTCACATCCTTGTTTGAATTTCCCGCCATACACAGTGTTTATGGTTGTTTCTCATCGGTTGCTGTAACTTTGACAAAGGCTGGTGTAACAGCCGAAACGTTAGTTCACCATTTTGGCATTAAAATTTTTTTTCTTATTTTCATAAGACCTGACCGTGCGGCTTCTAACCATTTTCCTTTATATATACAGTATATATATATATATATATATATATATATATAGATATACGTTCTGTGGGCAAGCTGCACACCATAAAAAGAGACAATACCTGGGTGCCTGTGCAAATAATGTAGACAAACAGGGTTGGATTGACAGCACTCGCAGGTTCTTTTCACAAAATATTCACGCAGACATCATAGATAGAAATGAGGCTTTATTCCGTCCGACGTTTCAGCTCACAGCTGGAGCTTTCATCAGGGACATTACCACCACAGTGCAGATGACACGTTTAAAACCCCCCAGAAAAGGGCGCCAATATTGTTGCTAGGCAACCCCAAACATACAGTGAACAAGATAAATAACCCAAAAAGTGGCCCAAATAACATCAAGGTGACCACCTAACTAACCCCATGGAAGTGTTAACGCAAAGTACAAGGGTAGAAGGACGATATGATCAGTGTAGGCGGGTAAAGTGGTAAGCAGGCATCGATGGTATACAGTAACAATCTTTATTCATTAGGGTGTGCCCCGGCTAAGAGCGCTCGTTTTAGTGACCCCCCCTGTTGTTGGAAGGAACACATAGATCGATAGGGCAGACCCGTAGGAGCAGGACTATTGGCACATTTGATTCCCAAGTAGCGCAACGGTTGCTAGGCGACGCTATAGTGGTGAGCGGGCATAGGAAGTCCGAGTGTAGCAGGCAATACGGGGAAAGCTCATATAGGGCAGACTCGCCCTGTCAGTCTACCGTGTGTAGTGAGACCCGGGTCGCCAAAGAGGTGATCAGAGTGTCTCACTGTCCGGTGATAAGACAAGAAGGGTGCTTATAGCGAGGGCCAGCACTATATGCTGCAACCAACAGACCGCGGCCACGTCATTGCCAGCTACACTTACTCACATATAGGGTCCCACATCTGGAGATGGAGTGCCTTGAGCCCCACGCAGGGCAAGTTATAAGTCTGCAAGGTAGAAGGGTCAATCGGGGAATCAGCTCAGAGCCCAATTGTCAAGTGTCTCCCAACCAGGGGGGTGTGTGTCACCGTACCCTACGCAGGGTATATACCAGCATATATACAGGGGCATGGGTACACCTGCTACCCATAAGACCAAGGGCAAGGGTACGCCTGCTACCCATAAAAAGCACCCTAGAGAGGAGTGGAGTTACAGGTATTACCACCAGAGGTCCTACTTACTATAAAACGTATGGAAAGACCCAAAATAGGAATTGAAACAATGTAACTAGGGAGGTAGCGCATGGCAACAAACAAAAAAGGTTAGATACATGTTGAGACAAATCAAAAAGGTTATATACAATTAGATAGGAAAACAGGTACAGCAGTAGAAACATATCATTGAGACTATACATTTGAAGTTGGTATGTACAGCGGAAGTTCAGAGTGTAGATTTTATTCAGATAAAGCATCCAAGTGGCAAGGTTTCGTTTAAACCCCGTGGTGCCACACAGTCCAGTTTATAAATCCACCGGGATTCTCTCCTAAGCAGTGCCAGGTCTCTGTCCCCTCCTCTGGATAGAGGAGGCTGATAGTCAATGGCCATACACTTAAATGTCGGTAAGGGATGTCGCATATTGAGAAAGTGTCTAGCTACCGGCTGATTGGATTCTCCTTCTTTTAGTGCTCTGCTGATGGCCGAGTGATGATTCCCAATTCGTTCCCTCAGCGTAGTGATAGTTTTGCCTACATAGTATAAGCCACAAGGGCAGGTAATAATATATATAATGAAGGTAGACAAACATCCAAGTCTATGACGAATTTTATATCTTTTGCCAGTATGTGGGTGTGGGAAATCCGGGCCACACAGTAAACATTTTGATTACCAATGGCAGGGTAGGGACTAGACTGTTCCGCAAACCTACTGACCGCAACTCGATTCTACATGCCTCCAGCCATCACCCTCCGGCCACCATCAAAGGGATCCCATATTCCCAATTTCTAAGGGTCATTAGGAACAACAGTTCGATTGATACGGCCAAAACCCAGCTTCTTGAGATGTACGACAGGTTCCGGGAACGTGGATACAAGGAACACCTGCTGCAGACGCAACTCCAGAGAGCCCTGTATCACACCCAAGACTCCTTGCTCAGTAAAGAACACGTACAAGACAAACGATCCACACCACTGATCTTTACAACCACCTTCTCTTCTACCTCCCGGGCACTGACCGAAAGTATTGTAAAGAACTGGCCCATGATTAACCAGGATGAGTCACTATCCCTCTACCAAGCCCACAAACCCCTGGTGGGCTACAGGAGAGGAAAGATTTTAAGAGACATACTTGTTAAGACTGATTTCAAGGATCAGGGTGATACACAGAAGGATTGGCTCTCTTCCTTTAAAAAGTTTGGTTGTTACAAATGCCCAGACTGTGCCACGTGTAGATGTTTACTGTGTGGCCCGGATTTCCCACACCCACATACTGGCAAAAGATATAAAATTCGTCATAGACTTGGATGTTTGTCTACCTTCATTATATATATTATTACCTGCCCTTGTGGCTTATACTATGTAGGCAAAACTATCACTACGCTGAGGGAACGAATTGGGAATCATCGCTCGGCCATCAGCAGAGCACTAAAAGAAGGAGAATCCAATCAGCCGGTAGCTAGACACTTTCTCAATATGCGACATCCCTTACCGACATTTAAGTGTATGGCCATTGACTATCAGCCTCCTCTGTCTAGAGGAGGGGACAGAGACCTGGCACTGCTTAGGAGAGAATCCCGGTGGATTTATAAACTGGACTGTGTGGCATCACGGGGTTTAAACGAAACCTTGCCACTTGGATGCTTTATCTGAATAAAATCTACACTCTGAACTTCCGCTGTACATACCAACTTCAAATGTATAGTCTCAATGATATGTTTCTACTGCTGTACCTGTTTTCCTATCTAATTGTATATAACCTTTTTGATTTGTCTCAACATGTATCTAACCTTTTTTGTTTGTTGCCATGCGCTACCTCCCTAGTTACATTGTTTCAATTCCTATTTTGGGTCTTTCCATACGTTTTATAGTAAGTAGGACCTCTGGTGGTAATACCTGTAACTCCACTCCTCTCTAGGGTGCTTTTTATGGGTAGCAGGCGTACCCTTGCCCTTGGTCTTATGGGTAGCAGGTGTACCCATGCCCCTGTATATATGCTGGTATATACCCTGCGTAGGGTACGGTGACACACACCCCCCTGGTTGGGAGACACTTGACAATTGGGCTCTGAGCTGATTCCCCGATTGACCCTTCTACCTTGCAGACTTATAACTTGCCCTGCGTGGGGCTCAAGGCACTCCATCTCCAGATGTGGGACCCTATATGTGAGTAAGTCTAGCTGGCAATGACGTGGCCGCGGTCTGTTGGTTGCAGCATATAGTGCTGGCCCTCGCTATAAGCACCCTTCTTGTCTTATCACCGGACAGTGAGACACTCTGATCACCTCTTTGGCGACCCGGGTCTCACTACACACAGTAGACTGACAGGGCGAGTCTGCCCTATATGAGCTTTCCCCGTATTGCCTGCTACACTCGGACTTCCTATGCCCGCTCACCACTATAGCGTCGCCTAGCAACCGTTGCGCTACTTGGGAATCAAATGTGCCAATAGTCCTGCTCCTACGGGTCTGCCCTATCGATCTATGTGTTCCTTCCAACAACAGGGGGGGTCACTAAAACGAGCGCTCTTAGCCGGGGCACACCCTAATGAATAAAGATTGTTACTGTATACCATCGATGCCTGCTTACCACTTTACCCGCCTACACTGATCATATCGTCCTTCTACCCTTGTACTTTGCGTTAACACTTCCATGGGGTTAGTTAAATGGTCACCTTGATGTTATTTGGGCCACTTTTTGGGTTATTTATCTTGTTCACTGTATGTTTGGGGTTGCCTAGCAACAATATTGGCGCCCTTTTCTGGGGGTTTTTAAACGTGTAATCTGCACTGTGGTGGTAATGTCCCTGATGAAAGCTCCAGCTGTGAGCTGAAACGTCGGACGGAATAAAGCCTCATTTCTATCTATGATGTCTGCGTGAATATTTTGTGAAAAGAACCTGCGAGTGCTGTCAATCCAACCCTGTTTATATATATATATATATATATATATATATATATATATATATATATATATATATATATATATATATATATATATATATATATATATATATATATATATATATATATATATATATACAAACAAGCACACTCTGAGTATTACATATTATAAGGGATAATGTACCCCCTTGGGACAGATATTAGGAAAATAAAGATTATTACACTCATGGCCTGATGTATTAGTTGGGGGTAACTCTGTCTGCATCAGAACCTGTATATTACAGTTACAGCTCAAAAGCATATTTGTGTCAATAAACTGTTTCTCCTCTTGTTAATAAGCACATTTCTAGTGAATCTGTGGTTGGTAAATGGGGCACAATTAAGAATGCACATTGGACACAGTACTCTACATTAGTACTCTACAGTACATAACAGTACTCTACATTAGTAGAGTACTGTTATGGCTAATTCCATACATACATATGTAACACCTATTTGGCTATAATATGGCCAACCCAGGCTAGTAGCGTGCTGTAGAGCATGTGTTACATGCGACCTTAATGCACAGGAGTGGGCCTCCGCTATATGGGAGGTATAAATGGAGCTGAGGGTTCTGCCCTATAACAGTACAGATAACAATAGGTAGGGAAGTAAAGCCATAGGGAGCTTAACCCTATGGGTCCCTACACATATATATATTGTGTTACTTATAAGTATATAGATTAATAGGAGAGTGAGACTTACTGTAGATTCGGAGATTATATTCCTGGATACAGTCAGTCCATATTCCTTTTGGCCATTCAAAGTAGGTACGAGGGTCCTCGGTGGTTACATTAGTGATGATTAAAGAGCCATTCTCTGTGCTGCTCAGTCTCCCAGTGAATGGCTCCTCTATGCCCCATATCTTTTCACCTGGTTCTGTTTCAGCAATTTTCAAGAAGTGGTACCCATTATCATATCGCCAAGAAAAAGCTCCGGTCTGCAGTCTGTTCACTGGTAGAATGACGTCTTCTCCTGCTCCGGCGCTTATTTCTATTTCACTGTGGCACAGATTCTCCCAATCTATTGCTATCAGGGAATGCAGAGACAGGTCTTAGTGGGGTGTAATTAACCCCCAGCAGCCCCAGTACCCACATTAATGATTACGGCTAATGACCCAGTATAATTACAGGCAAACTGCACCCAGACTCTCATGTAATAAAGTTATAATTTAGGCCCCGTCAGTGGTCTGTGACCAGTTACTGTAATGGCTTTATGTTTGTGTGTCCTCAGATTTGGCAGAGACAGGGATAGAAGCCAATTAGGGCATTAATTAACTGTAGCTTCTATACTGTGTGACAGTTACTACTCACTGGAACCACTGGCCCGACTGAGGAACCCATCCATTTCTGGGAAAATACCTGTAAGGCAAAGCAACAATCATATATACATGTGTGTTTATATGAGTATACAGAGGATAATGTACCCCCTATTGTAACATATAGGGATATTATAAGTCACAGAGAAGTTCCATGGCCATATAAAGGTTATTTGTGTCTCTTGTATATTATATAGTGAATAAAGTACCCCCTATTGTAACATATAGGGATATTATAAGGCACAGAGGGGTTCCATGGCCATATAAAGGTTATTTGTGGCTCTTGTATATTATATAGTGAATAAAGTACCCCCTATTGTAACATATAGGGATATTATAAGTCACAGAGGGGTTCCATGGCCATATAAAGGTTATTTGTGGCTCTTGTATATTATATAGTGAATAAAGTACCCCCTACTGTAACATATAGGGATATTATAAGTCACAGAGGAGTTCCATGGCCATATAAAGTTACGAGGCTGAGGCCAAGTCCTTTTATACAGGTCATGGAACTCCAAGGTGACTTATGTCAGAAATTACATCACTAATGTCTGATTATAACTGATGACATCACTACTCACCGTTTATAAAGATATAAGTTAGTGTTTGGTCCTATAGGGAAATTACCAAACTGTATATTATAAGGATATGGCTCTTGTGTACTATACAGATATTACAAATAAAAGTCAAATAAATACTATATATATATATATATATATATATATATATATATATATATATATATATATATATATAAATACAGATATTTTGAGGGAGATGTGGGTGTAGCCCCCGCTGTACCTATAAAAAAACTAAAAATAAAAAAAAATAAAATTTTGATTCAAATGATCCATATTAGTCTAATTACCCCCTTGGGATATTTCCTAGCAAACAGAAGTAGAACTTTTTATACCCACAGCACAGCCTTAGGTATCAGCTGGGGAGCTCTATGTACTCTCTGTACAGCCCTACTTGTATATTTCAGCTGCAATTCAATGACAATATATTTCTTAACCACCTTTATATCAATACCCTGTATCACTTTAAAACCTTTTGTTGACTAGTGAATCTGTACTTTACCCTACTGACCCCGGTGGGACCTGCTTCTGCCCTGACTAAACCAACAGTATAACTGGCAGCCGTTATCTGCCCCCCCCCCCCCGCCTTTGTGTTTATTTTGATTCCATTGGTTGTTTTTTTAAATATTATACAACTGCGTGTAACATGGAAACACATACTAACAGCACTACCCAGGACAGGACACCTTCTCCTATATCCTTAGGAAGTTGCTGGGGGCTATCTGCCCCGTTATGGTTGCTCAGTTGCCCATGAAGGAAGCAGAGGCAGTATGGCAGCGCCACTGCTAGAGGCAGGTACCCGCACAGCCGTGCCAGAGGGTAACAAAGTGACGGATACAGATCAGGCTGCTAATAAACTCATAGCTGGGTGACAGGGTGCCCCTGGGTGCTGTACCCCATTTGCCCTGACAAACTGAGCTGGGGGGCTGCACTGAAATGAACCCCCTGCTATTCTACATTCTACTTGATTAACACAAGGAACATAAAGAATCCCAGGGACCTGCTGCACACATTTAGCAACTCAAACAGAAATCCTCTCAGTGCCACCCATGCCTACCCATAAGCCTCTCTGTTCCTTTATACACATCTAGTCCAACTCCGGCCACAAATATACAAATACAGAGCAAGAGGGAAACTTACATTTCAGCAGAATAAAGAGCATGAGGCTCCGGTACAGAGGAACCATTTTCCTTCTGCTTCTCCCTCTTTATACAGGATTTCTATGTGCAACTCCCGCAGCCTCACACCCAGAGGGGGATCAGTACTAGGGCTCTGTCAGTCCTGATTCCAACAGGGACATACAACTAAAATCCTGTGCCCTCTCCTGTAATTCATATAACTGCCTGTGCCCTGCCCACCTCTTCTAAATCCCTCCCACTTCTCCTAAACCCCTCCCACTTCTCCTAAATCCCTCCCATATCTAAGAAAACACATTAACCAGTCACTGGCCTGGGAAGATGGGAGATTAATACAAATAAAGAGGTACTGTGTGGCTATTGAGTATTTCACCTCTCCAGGCAGAGGAGACAAATGTATTTGGGCCTATACCTGTGATGTAAATCCCATTCACCAAACCTATCACTTTATTAGGTTGAAACATAATTAGTTTGGGCGACTAGGTGGCAGTGAATGCTAAGGTTACCAGTGAAGTAACACAGGAAACAGGAACAGGAAGTGTGGCAGCCATTTTGGCAGTGAGAGTGTGAGGGACAGAAGTCTGTGTCAGGGAAAAGATAGGAGAAAGGGAAAAATGTAATTGTCTGTGTAAAGAAGATAGAGTAATACAAGCTGGACTGGTTCACTGGCAAGTCTTCCATAATTCCTGAGTCAAGGTTACAAGTGGCTCTGCTGTTTGTAGGTTGAACAGGGTTGGGGCAAAACATTAATAGGAATAGGAATGGGGTAGATGGGGAATGGGTACGGGGAATAGAGCGGGGAACCCCGGGACAGGGGATTATTATACAGAGGGAATAGGAATGGGGTAGATGGGGAATGGGTACGGGGAATAGAGCGGGGAACCCCGGGACAGGGGATTATTATACAGAGGGAATAGGAATGGGGTAGATGGGGAATGGGTACGGGGAATAGAGCGGGGAACCCTGGGACAGGGGATTATTATACAGAGGGAATAGGAATGGGGTAGATGGGGAATGGGTACGGGGAATAGAGCAGGGAACCCCGGGACAGGGGATTATTATACAGAGGGAATAGGAATGGGGTAGATGGGGAATGGGTACGGGGAATAGAGCGGGGAACCCTGGGACAGGGGATTATTATACAGAGGGAATAGGAATGGCATTATGAGCAGTAATCAGCATGGCTTTATGAAGGACAGGTCATGTCAGACCAATTTAATTGCTTTTTATGATGAGGTAAGTAAGAAGCTGGACAGTGGGGATGCAGTAGATATAATCTATTTGGATTTTGCCAAAGCATTTGATACCGTTCCCCACAAACGACTGCTTTCTAAGCTAAGGTCTATTGGTCTTAGTGAAGTCGTTTGCACATGGATAGAAAACTGGCTACAGGATCGGGTACAGAGGGTGGTTGTTAATGGCACATTCTCTACTTGGAGTAAGGTTCTCAGTGGGGTCCCTCAGGGTTCTGTACTGGGTCCACTTTTGTTTAATTTGTTCATAAATGACTTAGGGGAGGGTATTATGAGTAATGTATCAGTGTTTGCAGATGACACAAAACTCTGCAGACCAGTCAATTCTATCCAGGATGTGACATCCCTGCAGCAGGATCTTGACCAACTGGCAATCTGGGCAGCTAAGTGGCAGATGAGATTTAATGTGGATAAATGTAAGGTCATGCACCTGGGATGTAAAAATATGCAAGCCCCGTATAACCTTAATGGGACTGCACTAGGCAAATCCATAATGGAGAAGGATCTTGGAGTCCTTGTAGATAATAAACTTGGCTGTAGCAAGCAATGCCAGGCAGCAGCTGCAAGGGCAAACAAGGTTCTGAGCTGTATTAAAAGGGGTATAGATTCACGGGAGGAGGGGGTTATTCTTCCCCTTTACAGAGCACTGGTAAGGCCCCATCTAGAATATGCTGTTCAGTTTTGGTCTCCAGTGCTCAAACGGGACATTATTGAGCTAGAGAGGGTCCAGAGAAGGGCAACTAAGCTGGTAAAGGGTATGGAAAGTCTCGGTTATGAAGAAAGACTGGCCAAGTTGGGTCTGTTTACACTGGAGAAGAGGCGCTTAAGAGGTGACATGATAACTATGTATAAATATATAAAGGGATCATATAATAACCTCTCTAATGTTTTATTTACCAGTAGGTCCTTCCAACGGACACGAGGGCACCCACTCCGTTTAGAAG
This sequence comes from Xenopus tropicalis, assembly GCF_000004195.4. Taxonomy (NCBI): domain Eukaryota; kingdom Metazoa; phylum Chordata; class Amphibia; order Anura; family Pipidae; genus Xenopus; species Xenopus tropicalis. The sequence goes on along the minus strand of NC_030684.2, from coordinate 136,324,984 downwards.
AAGGGAGGTTCCATTTAAATATTCGGAAAGGATTTTTTACAGTGAGAGCTGTGAAGTTGTGGAATTCCCTCCCCGAATCAGTCGTGCTGGCTGATACATTATATAGCTTTAAGAAGGGGCTGGATGGATTCTTAGCAAGTGAGGGAATACACGGTTATGGGAGATAGCTCTTAGTACAAGTTGATACAGGGACTGGTCCGATTGCCATCTTGGAGTCAGGAAGGAATTTTTTCCCCTCTGAGGCAAATTAGAGAGGCTTCAGATGGGGTTTTTTGCCTTCCTCTGGATCAACTTGTAGTTAGGCAGGTTATATATAGGCATTATGGTTGAACTTGATGGACGTATGTCTTTTTTCAACCCAACTTACTATGTTACTATGTTACTATGAATGGGGTAGATGGGGAATGGGTACGGGGAATAGAGCAGGGAACCCCGGGACAGGGGATTGTTATACAGAGGGAATAGGAATGGGGTAGATGGGGAATGGGTACGGGGAATAGAGCGGGGAACCCTGGGACAGGGGATTATTATACAGAGGGAATAGGAATGGGGTAGATGGGGAATGGGTACAGGGAATAGAGCGGGGAACCCCGGGACAGGGGATTATTATACAGAGGGAATAGGAATGGGGTAGATGGGGAATGGGTACGGGGAATAGAGCAGGGAACCCCGGGACAGGGGATTATTATACAGAGGGAATAGGAATGGGGTAGATGGGGAATGGGTACGGGGAATAGAGCAGGGAACCCCGGGACAGGGGATTATTATACAGAGGGAATAGGAATGGGGTAGATGGGGAATGGGTACGGGGAATAGAGCAGGGAACCCCGGGACAGGGGATTATTATACAGAGGGAATAGGAATGGGGTAGATGGGGAATGGGTACGGGGAATAGAGCAGGGAACCCTGGGACAGGGGATTATTATACAGAGGGAATAGGAATGGGGTAGATGGGGAATGGGTACGGGGAATAGAGCAGGGAACCCCGGGACAGGGGATTATTATACAGAGGGAATAGGAATGGGGTAGATGGGGAATGGGTACGGGGAATAGAGCAGGGAACCCTGGGACAGGGGATTATTATACAGAGGGAATAGGAATGGGGTAGATGGGGAATGGGTACGGGGAATAGAGCAGGGAACCCTGGGACAGGGGGTTATTATACAGAGGGAATAGGAATGGGGTAGATGGGGAATGGGTACGGGGAATAGAGCAGGGAACCCCGGGACAGGGGATTATTATACAGAGGGAATAGGAATGGGGTAGATGGGGAATGGGTACGGGGAATAGAGCAGGGAACCCCGGGACAGGGGATTATTATACAGAGGGAATAGGAATGGGGTAGATGGGGAATGGGTACGGGGAATAGAGCAGGGAACCCCGGGACAGGGGATTATTATACAGAGGGAATAGGAATGGGGTAGATGGGGAATGGGTACGGGGAATAGAGCAGGGAACCCTGGGACAGGGGATTATTATACAGAGGGAATAGGAATGGGGTAGAAGGGGAATTGTCAGTATAAAGGTACCTGTCAGTAGGAAAGTTAGCAGCAGACATCTGATGGGAGACATTTCTCTTCTCTTTCTCTCTCTATTCCAGGGGTCTTTTTAAGCAGGGGGCCAGTTCATGGTCCCCCAGGCTCTTGGGGGGCCAGACTAAATTCCTCCCCCAGTGTCCTCATACTATGGCCCGCTCCCAGCTGCGTCCTCTCATCAGATTATAGTGGGGGCTGGGTAAATTACCCCAGGGAGCCGTATCCAGCCTGCGGGCCATAGTTTAAGGATGCCTGCTCTATTCTCTCAACTTTCTCTCTCTCACAGTCTTCTACCCAAACCCACTCACATTCACAGGGGAAGGAAGTGTTCGTTGGATTTAAAGCAGCACTAAACCCTTCTCTGCAGGATTTACAGAAATGCACAAACAACCTTGTTAGAAGCAAATGATTAGATCTGCTGTTCCGTCTTGGCATGTGGATGTTTCTCAAACCCTCCTTAATGGAGGAGGTCAAAGTCAAAACTGTCTGGTGGAGGTTCCCCCAGCAATGCTATTTACTGACCTCCGAATGCCTCTCGCCATTACCCTTCCATAAAACATTGTCATAGCCACTTACCTGGTGCCTGTGCCATCTTATCAGACCTGGTAGATGCCAACTGGCTGCCCTTGGTGCCATGTATGCCCATTAGCTCCCGATGCCTCGTGCATGCATGGTACAGAGGGGCACCAGTCAAGACTTGTTGGGTACCTTAACAAGTAATAAACCCATCAGTCCTTTTAAACAATATTGGTGCCCCTTCCTGTACTTACCATATATCCCTTAGATAAAGGGTAACTGATTCTGCCTTGTGAGACTATAGTTCTGATACAGAGAGTATATGTAGGGGTATTGCCTTACAGTATAACAGGACCTGTGCCAGCTCAGTGAGTGAGGGTAAGGCCCCCAGCCCTTGCTCATGTATTGCTCATAGCACTCTCTGCATTTATATGTTTTTGCACAGTCGCAGGATGGCACCTTGACACCTACAGGCTCTGCCCTGGTTTCCTGATGCCCACATGCATGTATTTTATTTGCACATTGGCACCAAAATATATATTTTAGGCTTTTTCTCGGGATCCTTCTGTGCCCAGGTTGGTTCCCATTAGGTGCCAAACTACTGAAGCCTTTCCTTTTCTTTATTCCCAGTGTGTGGTCTTTGTCTGTTTCTGGACTTTTCTGTTTGCTTCTACAGTTCATCTATATCTATAGTCTCTTTCACTCTGTGCATCTTAGGGACGTTGGATCCATATTTAAATTGTAAAAAAAAGCTCAAGTCGGCATGACATTCATTGTCTCGTGTGCAAACTATGGGCACATTCCCAGCCGATGCCCCAGTATACAGGTACTGCACAGAATGTATGTAACGACTGCACAGAGTTTGTGTCTTTATATAACAAAAGGGATATCCAAGCTCATATTGAGGGGATTAGGCAAAGAAGCCATTGTTACCTCTCCTAGTAGTTACACTGCGCCCAGGTATTCCCAGTTTTTTTGCTGTCTGTGATGGGGGTTAAGGAAGTCTAATACTTATACTAATACTAATAATAAGTTTATAGTTCTGTATCGTCCTCTGTGAGAAGCAGATAGGGCATGTAATAACTACATGGTGAGACCCTCTGCCCTGGAATTGCTAAAGAAAGATTGGTGGGTGAATTGGGGGGTGGAGACAATCTATGTTTTAGGGACCCCTGATATCATGTGAGTGCATGTAACTGTAACTGCCAACCCTCTGGTTCGTAAGGGGGTGTTAAGAAACCCCACAGTAACTGTGGCTGTTCCGCCATCTGCTGATTTCATTACTAGTCCCACTAATTCAGTCCTATGATGGTGGCAAAATAGTGGTGGTTTATGATTATATTCTCCCCCTCCTCTGGATCAGTTACAATGACACGAGGTTAAACATAATGGACATATGTGTCTTTTTTCAACCTTTGATGACAATAATTCTTTATCCCAAACCCAGTAACCCTTTATTTGCTATCGGAGGCTCCTATGGGAAAAGGGAAATTTGCCTTTTGCCCATTTTTTTCCCTTATAAATCACTGCAGTTCTGTAAAAGTAGTTGGATTTTAGGAACATTTTGTTATTTCGACTTTAAACCTGATATCCACGAGTATATTTATTCATTTAGTTTTGACAGAATCAATTTGCTACTTTATAGACAGAAAATCTATTTGAAAAACACAGGTTTTTAGTTCTGTTTTGATGGTTAATCAAGGGTTAGGTGCCACTGAAGGGTTGGGTTGCCACCGAGGGTTGGGTGCCACCGAGGGTTGGGTTGCCACCGAGGGTTGGGTTGCCACAAGGGTTGGGTTGCCACTGAGGGTTGGGTCACCACCGTGGGTTGGGTGCCACCGAGGGTTGAGTTGCCACGAGGGTTGGGTGCCACTGAGGGTTGGGTTGCCACAAGGGTTGGGTTGCCACCGAGGGTTGGGTGCCACCGAGGGTTGTGTTGCCACCGAGGGTTGGGTCACCACCGTGGGTTGGGTGCTACCGAGGGTTGGGTGCCACCGAGGGTTGGGTTGTCACCAAGGGTTGGGTGCCACAGAGGATTGGGTTGCCATCGAGGATTGGGTGCCACCAAGGGTTGAGTTGCCACCGAGGATTGGGTGCCACCAAGGGTTGAGTTGCCACCGAGGATTGGGTGCCACCAAGGGTTGAGTTGCCATCGAGGATTGGGTGCCACCAAGAGTTGAGTTGCCACCAAAGGGTTGGGTTGCCACTGAGGGTTGGGTTGCCACAAGTCTGGGCTGAACTGGCCACTCCGGTTTATACATAAATTGTGGGGATTAAAACTACCTGTCTTGGTTTCAGAATTCTGAAATTCAACCAAAACTGTGATACAGGAATAAAGCCAATCAGTTTACCAATCACTTGGTAGGCACCACTAATACCATGTATAGTACTTTAGTACCCGCAGTAAAACAATAATGAGAGTTAATATCAAAGTCCGTTCATCTATTGGCTCCCATTTTATTTTTTCTTTAAAACATAGAAGAACTGCTTAAACAATGATAATAGTATGTAAGAAGCATAAATGACAGCACGAGCCAGAGGCCCCGCCCCCGAGGAGTTACAGTTGCACCTGTTCAGAAGACTAAGGGTTCTCTTTTCATGCCGTGAAAGTGTTGGAGGATCAGATACGAAGTGATAATCAGTATCACTGAGGCCAAACCCAAACGGACCATGTTCTGCCGGGTATAATTGCCAGCTGCAAGAAAATTGCAATATTATATTTCATATTTTTCAAATGTTCCATTACAGCCTAGTTCAGCGGGTCACACCAGTAAATGACAAGTCCTACAACTGGGTCTCCATATTACACCCTTTATGGCTTTTTTAGCTGATTTAAACACAGCGGGAGGGGCTATAAGAAGTGAAAAGGAAGGGTCTGACCCGGCTGCTTCTAAAGCAAAAGTTCCGCCAGGGCAAAAATAACCCCATTAAGTAAGGCAGGGGGGCTTAAAAGCTCCCTGCTTTCCCACTAGAGCCTTTTTGAGCTAAAGGTAGGTGCAATAGGTCTAACTACTCAGTCACATTGTTTTCTGGGGGACTTTATTTTAATTGCATCACAGACTCAAAGTCATTAGACAGTGTAGGACTCACGTACAATGAGGGGCCTTGATGTGGCATGTGAGCTTACATATTTTGGCCAAAGTGTGGTACTAACACCTCATTTTTTGTAAAAATTATTTTTAAAGGCAAACTAAGCGCTGGCAAACTTTTCTTTCTCTGTGTGGACATTATTTGAGGTTAAGGGAATGGATAACTAGAAGGAAATCATGGGCAGAGATGAAGTCCAGGAGGATCAGAATTGAGTAGTGCCCTTATACACATACAAAACTAACAGTAGCCCTTTAGATTACTGTTGCCTTAGATATTATGCTTGTCCATTAAGTCATCCAAGTCCTTCTTAAAGGGCATTCCTGATCCTCACTACCCTCACCATGAAGAACCCCTACACTGAATAGGTTCCTCAAGTCTAAGGGGGGGGGGGAGATCTGGTCTGTTGATCGTTTTTATGGGAAAAAGACCCCCACTATCTGTCTATAATCCATAGCAAGTGCCTTTTTTCGAGAAAAAACAACCCCAACCCTGACAGTCTAACCCCATAGTTTAACCCTTCCATCCCCTTTACCAGTTTAGTTGCAGTCTCTGCACTCTCTCCAGCTCATTAATATCCTTCTTAAGGACTGGAGCCCAAAATTGCCCCCCATACTCAGGGTGAGGCCTTACCAGGGACCTATAAAGGGGCAAAATTATGTTCTCATCTCTTGAGTCAATGCCCTTTTTATACAAGACAGCACTTTATTTGCTTTAGTAGCCACAGAATGACACTGCCTGGAATTAGACAACTTGTTATCTACAAAAACCCCCAGATCCTTCTCCATTAAGGATACCCCCAACACACTACCATTCAGTAGATAGTTCACGTTTATATTATTTCTACCAAAGTGCATAAGCACAGTGGGCTATGATGGATTCTGGTTTGTAACTCTACCTGCAGGTACCTGTCAGACTTGAGTTTGGCATGTTATGGGAAAATAAACTGCTCACTGATTGAAAGAATAAGTTGCTGTGCATACACTGTGATACTCCTGTTATTGCTTCTCACAGCTAGATTGTTGTGCCTGAGCTAGGCATTGTATGGGCTGCCCTAACGGAGAAGTAAAGGTTCTGTATGCCTCCATTTGGCACACAAGTACAGTAACAAGCCCTTAGATACAGAGCCTATGGGTGTTATAAAGAACATCAGAGAGCCCTGGTGCCCCATGAATTCTGCACTAAGAATATTTTACATTATCCTGTGAACCAAGTGAACCATTCAGTGCCTATTGTGCCACATACTGTAGCTGTGAATATAATCTTACAACCCCGGGGTCCCTTACACTGTGCATTGAGCAGATTTCCATGTCAGTTGCCCACAGACTGTGCAGAAATGTTCTTATAGAAGAGACAAATCATTACCTTTATAACAGAGATCCCAGGGATTTATAGATCTGGAGGCCCTGCTGATGGGATTCCGTGCTGTACAACTGTAAGTATCATTTGTATCTACATTATAGATGTGAAGAGTGTCTCCTTCCACCTCTGTGCCGATCTGATTGGTTACATCCCAAGAGACGGTAACGTGTGGTTGGGCCACGGCACAGGTCAGGGTAATGTTACACGTTCCCATTCCAGTGACATTGTGATGGATCAGGATATCCTCAGCTTCTACTGGTTCTGCGGCAATAAAAACAAACAAAAGCAAAGAGATTGTTATATGAAACAGCCAGGGGCAGAATAATGACTGGTGCCCTGCCCCTCAAACGTACCTTATTCTGATAGGCTGGGGTTGCTGCTTGGATAGGTCTGATGGGGATCCACCACTGATATTCAAGAGCACAAAGCAGTGTGCAAAGTGCTAAGATGGCTGATTGTGCCAGGTACCGGGGGACAGGGCCGTGACAGGGTTAGGGGTAGTAGGGAAGATTGGGTGTGGTTTAGGGATTATTGACATGTAGTTTTGATGTGTAAAAAGTAGAGTGAAGCATTACAGGTGATGTTGCCCAGGGCAACCAATCAGCAATTAGATTTCAACGGTTAGAAAACCAAATCAAAGCATCTGATTGGTTGTTATCTGTAATGTATGGGTAATGTTTTGCTCCCCTTTTTATACAGCATGGTAAATACACCCCAAGTGCACCCACATAAGCAAATAACACACCCCTGAATGAAACGCATGCTAACCCCATTTCTGAGATTGTGCTCATCACTGTGCTGTAAAGCAGGCGATACCCATGTTGGTGCAGCCTACGTTACTCAGCCTACGTTACTCAGCCAACGTTACTCAGCCTACGTTACTCAGCCTACGTTACTCAGCCAACGTTACTCAGCCTACGTTACTCAGCCTACGTTACTCAGCCTTCATTATTCAGCCAACGTTACTCAGCCTACGTTACTCAGCCTACGTTACTTAGCCTACGTTACTCAGCCTTCATTACTCAGCCTACGTTACTCAGCCTACGTTACTCAGCCTTCATTACTCAGCCTACGTTACTCAGCCTACGTTACTCAGCCTTCTTTACTCAGCCTACGTTACTCAGCCTTCATTACTCAGCCTACGTTACTCAGCCTACGTTACTCAGCCTTCATTACTCAGCCAACGTTACTCAGCCTACGTTACTCAGCCTTCATTACTCAGCCTTCATTACTCAGCCTACGTTACTCAGCCTTCATTACTCAGCCTACGTTACTCAGCCTTCATTACTCAGCCTACATTACTCAGCCTACGTTACTCAGCCTTCATTACTCAGCCTACGTTACTCAGCCTACATTACTCAGCTTTCATTACTCAGCCTACATTACTCAGCCTACATTACTCAGCCTTCATTACTCAGCCTACATTACTCAGCCTATGTTACTCAGCCTACATTACTCAGCTTTCATTACTCAGCCTACATTACTCAGCCTACGTTACTCAGCCTACGTTACTCAGCCTACGTTACTCAGCTTACGTTACTCAGCCTACGTTACTCAGCTTTTATTACTCAGCTTTCATTGCTAACCCCATTTCTGAGATTGTACTCATCACCGTGCTGTAAAGCAGGCAATTCACACCCATATTGGTGCAGCCTACGTTACTCAGCTTACGTTACTCAGCCTACGTTACACTTAAATTCTAGCCTTAAAGATAAAAAATGATTTTGCACTTGTGTTAGTAAATCAAGGGTTTATGTGTAAATGCATCCAGGGTGCTTTCATTTATGTGTTACTGATCAGTGTATGGATTAATAGGAGAGTGAGACTTACTGTAGATTCGGAGAATATACTCCTGGATACACTGTTCCCAATCATCTGGCCGTTCATCGTAGTAATGAGGGTCCTTCATGGTTACATTAGTGATGATTAAAGAGCCATTCTCTGTGCTGCTCAGTCTCCCAGTGAATGGCTCCTCTATGCCCCATATGGTCCCACCAGGCTTTGTTTTAGCAAATTCCAAAAAGCGGTCCCCGTTATAATATCGCCAATAAAAAGTTTTGTCCATTACTTTGTTCACTGGCAAAATCACATCTTCTCCTGCTCTGACGCTTTTTATATCACTGTGGCACAGATCCCTCCAACGTAATGCTATCAGGGAATGCAGAGACAGCCGTTAGTGGGGTGTAATTACCCCCCCAATCCCTACATTAATGATTAGCTCATCCAGTATAATTACAGGCAAAGACACAAAGGTCTTTCATAACCCATATGGATTTGCACCTTTTAAGGTAGATATACATGTATGGGATCCATTATCCAGAAGCCCGTTATCCAGAAAGCTCCAAATTACAGGAATGCCATTTTCCATAGTCTCTATTATAAATATATAATTACATTTTTAAAACATATTTCCTTTTTCTCTTATCCGGAAAACCCCAGGTCCTGAGCATTCTGGATAACAGGTCCTGTACCTGTACAGTGAAAAGTTATGCCTCATCCTACACACACAGTTCTGCCTTCGGAAAGTACTTACAGGAACCACTGACACATCCGAGGAACAGATTCATCTCTGGAATAGTCTCTGTAAAAGAACCCAGCATTAACATATGCGTGTATATAATGATTTATGACCTTTACATATAAAGAAATAGCACATGTATTATAAGGGATAATGTACCCCCTACTGTAAATGATAAGGATATTAGCAGTCACTGAGGGGTTCTGTGCCCATATAAAGGCACAAGGCTGCAGGCTGAGTTATACAGGGAACTCTGAGTATCACTCATGTATTATAAGGGATAATGTACCCCCTACTGTAAATGATAAGGATATTAGCAGTCACTGAGGGGTTCTGTGCCCATATAAAGGCACAAGGCTGCAGGCTGAGTTATACAGGAAACTCTGAGTATCACTCATGTATTATAAGGGATAATGTACCCCCTACTGTAAATGATAAGGATATTAGCAGTCACTGAGGGGTTCTGTGCCCATATAAAGGCACAAGGCTGCAGGCTGAGTTATACAGGGAACTCTGTGTATCACTCATGTATTATAAGGGATAATGTACCCCCTACTATAAATGATAAGGATATTAGCAGTCACTGAGGGGTTCTGAGCCCATATAAAGGAACAAGGCTGCAGGCTGAGTTATACAGGGAACTCTGAGTATCACTCATGTATTATAAGGGATAATGTACCCCCTACTGTAAATGATAAGGATATTAGCAGTCACTGAGGGGTTCTGTGCCCATATAAAGGCACAAGGCTGCAGGCTGAGTTATACAGGGAACTCTGAGTATCACTCATGTATTATAAGGGATAATGTACCCCCTACTGTAAATGATAAGGATATTAGCAGTCACTGAGGGGTTCTGTGCCCATATAAAGGCACAAGGCTGCAGGCTGAGTTATACAGGGAACTCTGAGTATCACTCATGTATTATAAGGGATAATGTACCCCTACTGTAAATGATAAGGATATTAGCAGTCACTGAGGGGTTCCCTACTGACCCCAGTGGGACCTGCTTCTGCCCTCTCTGCTCTTTATTGGAATTTCTATCTTTTGGTGTTTATTTTGATTCCATTGGTTGTTTTTTTTTTTTTTTTTTTTAAATATTATACAACTGCATGTAAAATGGAAACACATACTAACAGCACTACCCAACTCAGTTGGCCCAGGACAAACCAATCACCTGGGAGTACAGGGGGATACTGGGTACATGGGGCCCCCACCCAGAGGAAACTACTAGGGAGTAATAACTAACATACATGGGATATAAAGAAGCCCAAGATCATAAACTCACTTGGCCCCATAGAGCCTCATTATACGGCTGCATCTGTCCCCATTGTGTCTTCCCAAACTAAAACCAAAGAGCTTTACCATATTTATTGGGAAATGTCCATTACAGACCCTGCTGTATGACTACCGACCTATTTACAGTTACAGTGCGGCCAACCTACAGGTCACTGTTTGGCCAGCTGGGCTTACACCAATCACAGGCTTTCCAGGTGTCCCCTAATAGGTCTCCCTTATACCAACCCAACAATTATCCTCTAGCCTAGTGAGTCCCTATGGGCCTGGGCACCTTCTCCTGTACCCTTAGGAAGTTGCTGGGGGCTATCTGCCCCGTTATGGTTGCTGTTGCTCAGTTGTCCATGAATAGGAATAGGAATGGGGTAGAAGGGGAATTGTCAGTATAAAGGTACCTGTCAGTAGGAAAGTGAGCAGCAGGCATCTGATGGGAGACATTTCTCTTCTCTTTCTCTCTCTTCTCTAACTGCCTTCCCCTCTTTCTCACCCCCTTGTACCAAATCTCACACATATTCAAAAGGGAAGTGCACTTTTGTTTTAAAATAGCACATACTATATGTTAGCTATACAACAACCATTATAATGGGACACAAGGTGACATTTACAATGTAGTGCTATGTGCAAAGCATAACATGTGCCAGCAAATCAACAAGTTTTATTTAATTCACAAAAAGTGTTTTCCTACAGATTTCGGGTGTTATTGACACTTTGTTCATGAACCACCAACCGACATTTCTACCTGCTTGGACCCACTACCCGGCCCAACCTGCAACTGCCTTATCTGCAACCTGATCTGTGATCTGCTGACCACCATTAAACAGTGCTGTTACTGCAAACTGGAAGTATATAAGAAAAATATAGATACTATAGATAAATATATTTCTTTTTTTATATCATGTTATTAGACCTACAACCTTCAGACCCACATTTATACCCACATCCGGAAATCCTAACCGCAACCCAGCTTTTCTTGCAATTAATCTGAGGCTTCCCAACCCGCTGCAGGATTCTACCTCCTGCTCAAGATCAAATCAGCACCACTGGGGATCATTCACACTGATATAGAAACCACAAGAAAAGATTGAGAATAGTCAAGGAGTCAGACTACTAATACTTGATTAATAGACAGGTTTGTACATACTGTGTACTTAACTGCTTGAATATCCCTTTTTACCATTTTCTATTAACATATGCCATTCTGATGTTCCCCTTCTAACAATTGTTGTAGAAAGCAGGTCTGTATCTGTAGGTCCCTATATGGGATAAAATAAAAAAAAAAGTCAGAAATGGGTTTATTGTTTTCTATGGTGGCAGAACATTCAGTTGCTCCCATAAGGACAGACAGTAATTACTATTCAGCCAGAATGACATAAGGCTCTGGTAATGGTGGGATATTTTTTAGCAGGAGATATCAATCCAGTGCAATTATCATAGGCTTGTGATCTTAAATTAGTAATTTAATTAGATGGCTGAACTCATTCCACGGGGGTACAGGCATATTTAGTTATCTTTCATATATAGAATGTTTGTCCATTTCTTTGTTAGATTGTTCTTAATGTGTTGGGACACATTAGGCCCCCCACTTGCAGTGCTTGTTACTAACCATCATTCATTTGGACACGGAACCCCACAAAACTTTTCAGGTACCATCCTCACATCTGGACAGAGGTCAGTGATTACATTTGTTCTAAAAACCCAGGTCATGTGCCTATAACAGCCCAGATATTGGCATTCCTTAGGGAGTAACCAAATACAAAATTAGTTACCTAAGAGGTTTGCAAGCTTCATGGTTGCCACCCAGCTGGCATTTGTTGCCAGTTAGTGGGCAGGCAGTGACATCACAGGGAAGAGGTGGGGCTGCAATGTCATGGGGTGGGAAAGAAGCAGGGCCACGACATCACAGGGAGGGCTATGACACAGCGATCTCAGAATAGCCGATTGCTGCGTCAATCTGAGTGAGTCCTGCCTGGTTTCCCTAATTTGGAAGACCTAGCAGGAGGTTTTGACCAGGATAGCCCTTCTGAAAACTGGGCTGTCTGGGTCAAAACCAGACAGGTGGCAACCCTACTCTTCCATCTATTTACCTCAAAATCTCAGGCCTGTCCATGTAACCAATGTAATTGTGCCATTCCAATGTATCGGAAAACCACTTTTTGTGGCAAAGAAAGGTGCTGAGTTTTAATGTGTTTCTGCCAAAAATCACAGGCCTGTCCACCTGATGGGACTATGCGTTCATAGTACTGGAGAACTACTGAGCAGCGCCAGGGTTGGACCCCCCTGCCGACTCAGAGTCACTCCCTTCACTAAGTGCAGGCACAGGCCCTGAGCAGTGCAGTGTTGCAAAGGAAACAACATACACTTCCTTTACAGGGGTGCTGAGCTTGTTATGCTGCTCATTTGCTGCAGACCTGATTGGTTTCCTGTTTCATACACTGCATGGCAACATGAATAATACAATATGTACACTTACTGCTCTGCAGAGTAATGGCTATCATTGCACGGATGCATTTCATTTCTTCTTCTCTTCCTATATTGTCCCATCCTTCTACCTTATTCTTACACTCACTCGCCGGAACGACGCTGAGGCCGGGGGGGAACAGAGGTGCTGTCTATGAAACACATGAAGGGAGAAGTGTCAATCGCAATTAAACCACAAAATTATTACAGTGAATATAATGGAGTCACAATAGGGAAAATGCATACACGGGAATAGTGCTGTATATTCAGTTTTATAATTGCCATGTGATAAATTTGTGTTAATAAAGAGACTTTATTAAAAAGGGGTTGTTAAACTTTGGGAAATGACTTCATAAACCCACAGCTACTCAGCTCAGTGTCGTCTCCTCAGGAGATTCAAAACTCCTACTTCCTGCTTCCTGGGAAGAGAGCTCCCCAGCCCCTCCCCTTTTCCCAGAGGGTGACATCATCAATCTTTGCACACACAGTGGCTCCTACATAGATATATATATATCCCCCAAGGTCTTTCCAGTCACAAACTCTAGTACTACTCACTATAGGGTCAGGCCCGGATTTGTGGAGAGGCCACAAAGGCCCGGGCCTAGGGCGGCACAAGTTTAGGGGCGGCACCGCAACAGAATTTTTAAATTTGGCTCCCATACGGAGCAGTCGGGACCTCTCCCCACTGCTCCGTATAGGAGTTTAAATGTGCGAATGCACATGCGCATCGATCGCGCATGCGCACTCAGGGGGAGAGGGCGCCACACGATTGTGTATGCGCACTCGTGGGGGCGGGGGCGGCCTCGGGGCGCCGCGAACTTAAATCCGGCCCTGTATAGGGTACATTTATACACATACGGTGCTTAGAAGCTGAATGTTCCCTTGGAAAAGAGCATTCCTAACAGATAACTAATAACAAGGAATTCAAAGAAGAAAAAGTAGATACTATAACATGTGGCATATAGAGAACACCCCCTAGTGATCATTGAGGGATATAACAACTCAGAAAAAAAAATCTCAAAAAGCCACTAAAAAAATTTCCAGTTTTATTTCTATACATTAAAACCATTAGTAACCCCTTACAGGTACGGCCTAAGGAGTTTCATGCTTACCCAGCACTTAATCATGGGCCTATGGTTTTAATGTATTGAAATAAAACTGTAACATTTTTTAGTGGCTTTTTTTAAACTTTTTTCTGAGTCATTCCTAACAGATAACTCATAAACAGAGACTACAAATAATGTATGTGAGTGAGACCTTGAGCTTCCCTCACTAGCTCCGGAGTAAAGGGTAAGTGCCACATGGTCTGGTTACTCAGTCACATTGTTGCTGGGGGGATAATGATTTTAAATGCCCCATAGATTTCATACAGCAGTGTAGGACTCATGTATAAAAAGAGGCCCAGTTATAGCCCATGCATCTACGTACTTTGGCCAAAGTATGGTACTAACACCCCATGTTTTGTTACAAGAATTTATATATTTTTACCAAGACCGACACTGTGCATTGGCAACCATATTCTTTCACTTTATGTTTAGGCTGTAATCTAAGATGTCCACTTGAATGAGTGGCCTCTGCAAAAGACTGAGGGGAGTGAGGAGAGTCCGGGGGGGGGGCAAAAGCAGGGAAGTCCTGGGAAATCCGGGAGAGCTGACAGGTATGAGTAACCCAGTGGCTCCTCCCTCCTCTCCTATAATTCTTCTCTGTGCCAGTATTATATGTGTTTAACCCTTACACCATCTTCTTGTTTTGCAGGCGGTTCCCTTCTGTATGTTCATTTCTTCCCTCACAAATTCTGCCGCAGTGGGTTCTTCTTTACTGCTTTTTAGGTTATTTAATGTCATCTCCAATTTGTCCAATGCCCCCTTTCTGCATAATACCATCATTTTTTTTAAATGGAATAGTCTGTCACTCTTTATACCAGAAATTCTTTGCCGTCTGTGCCCCATTTAATTGCCTTTTGGTCTAAAGTAACTTGCCCCGGGTCCCCAGGTTGGTCCTTTTCTGCGGTTACCCCAAGAGGGCTGCCTTCTTCTCATCTTGTTCTTTCAAATAAATTGTTGTTCTTGTTTTTAAAATGCTCTTTTCTTTTGCAGGGACCTATTGACTGTATTTGTCCTACAGAGGCCTATGGCACACACAGGGTGTATGGGCTGCCCCAGCCATCTGGTGGCAAATGGCAGCAATCATAATGTCCCTGTCCCTTGTTATTGCTTCTAACGTTGTGCAGTGGAAAGTGTTTTGTCTGGTGGAGCAGGTATGTGCAGAATACACCTCTCTGTGTGCTTCAGACAAGGCAGTTCCCATTAAATACCATTAGCATGCACACCCCCTGACATGCTCTTTAGATTCCGGCAGCTACGCCATGTCTTCAACATCCAATTTCCTGCAAGGCCTTTGAGGGTCCCTGGAGTCCTATCTCCACAGACAGGACCTGTCAAAACCCCTCTCTTGGTTTTACATCATACTGTCTGCCTTAAGGTCCCCATACACGGGCCGATTCTAGCTGCCGATATCGGTCCCTTAGACCGATTCCCCAGGGCCAAACGATCGAATTATCCTGGATTCTCCCAACATCGCCCACCCGTAGGTGGGGATATCGGGAGAAGATCCGCATGTTGCCAAGCGAGCGAATCAGCCCGTGTATGGGGGACCTTTAGGCCCTTCCCCTCTACAGAAAACCGAAATTAAACGGCCGGGTGATATTCCCGCGCTTGATGACGAAATGTGGTCGGATGCCCTTAAACTGGTGACAGAAATATCAATCTGTATGAGGGACAGATATATTCAGATACAATTCTTAAATAGAGTGTTCTTAACCCCCTACTGCCTGGCCAAAATTTTTGAAAATATGTCCGACCAATGTCCCAAGTGCAGAAGTAATGTAGGCACTCGTTTTGTGTTTTCGGGTCCTGCCCGGTGATACAGAGATTCTGGGGGGAAGTGTTACAGTTTCTCAATGAGAAGCTTGCCTTTCTAAATATCCGCTCTCCAGAGCTTTGCCTGCTTGGGCTGACTGGACAGCTGCTTTACTATGCTAAAAAATCCATTCTATTGCATTGGAAGTCCCTAGATCCTCCTCCTCTTCAATTTTGACGAAAATTGGTGGATGATTCCCTTCCCAGCCAGAAACTGATTTATCAAGGGGGTGCCTGGAGAAATTCAATGCCATATGGGGCACGTGGCTGGACCTATAAAGTTGGTGAATATGGATAACTATGAATCCTGTATAACCAAAACTGCCACCTTAGTCTCACCCCCCCTTTTCTTTCTTCCTTTCTTCTCATGTTTGTTTTTCTGCTGTTTAACTATCTGAAATATAAAATAAGCAAAATAAAATCTTATCATTAGCATCAGTGCCAGGTGGACGGGGCATTTTGGCCAATGCTGCTTTTCACCTGATAGCAGGAGCACACAAACAGGGAGTGTGCCATTAACCTAAATGATTGGGGCACTATGTGTGTGTGGTTCACATTTCTGGCACTACTGGGTATCTACATATGGAGAAAACTTTGCTCAAATGGCTCACAACATACTTACTACCATGTCACTCATTTTAATGAGATCATATGCAGCGAGTAGTGTTCTGGCTATTATGTTAGGCATCAGTCCACTCCAGCCTTTATAGAGTACATTTCTGCCTAACTAACTATATCAGAAATATTTTTTATTTTGTCTATTTTACACACTTTCATTTTTACACTGAACTATTTCTTTAAATATTTGTTAATGTAATTGCAACAGAAAGCAGCATTTGTCTAAACCTTTTCCGTTCATTGGTTCTGGCATGAGATTTCATACATTCGTGGCTGAAATCAATGTGTGATTTAAGAATATGCCCCGTGTGCTGAACCAACTGGGTGCAAATTATACCTTGATAATCAGTGAGAAAATGAAAGGTAACATGTACGGTACCTCCATAACAGCTGGCAGTTACCTTTAGAGAAATAGAGGAACCCCCTCACCCCAGAACAATCTTTACCCAGAGACTTGAAACCAAGAAAAAGACTAAAGTTGCGGCTAAATTAGCGCAAGCCATGAACTTTATTAAGAATTACAAATAACAACAGAGAAAAAGTAACAATCTGGGACAATATAGACAGTAGTAACAATACAGAGCAATTTAGTCCTATTACAGACAAGCCCTTCTATGAATTGAGCCTGCCTATACTATATTATGGTATTATGGGTGTAAGGCTCACCAAAGTGCACTATTATTCTAAAAGCTGTTGCATCTAAAAAGAAGAGGAAAAGTAAAGATAGGAATTGAATTTCATGAAGTCAGCGTGAAACTCTCTATTAATGCTAATCGCTTGTTTAGTACGGAATAAATGGCAACACACTGGGCAAGTACCCAGTGCCCCTAGCTATGGTGCCCCAACACGTACTGGCCATTGGGGCAAATACTGTCGTGACTATGAGTTGAGTTTGACTTCCCAAATATGTAATGACTTCTTAGAGACTTTGAGGAAATTTTAATGTGGGAGATATAGTGTTGGCTTTGGAGAACATTTCATGGAACATAACACAATATGCTTATTGTACAGGTATAGGACCTGTTATCCAGAATGCTCAGGACCAAGAGTATTATGGATAAGGGGTCTTTCCGTAATTTGGATCTCCATACCTACTAAAAATCAATAAAACATTAATTAAACCCAATAGCATTGTTTTGCATCCAATAAGGATTTATTAAATCTTAGTTGGGATCAAGTACAGGTACTGTTTTATTATTACAGAGAAAAGGGAATCATTTAACCATGAAATAAACCCAATAGGGCTGTTCTGCCCCAATAAGGGGTAATTATATCTTAGTTGGGATCAAGTACAGGTACTGTTTTATTATTACAGAGAAAAGGGAATCATTTAACCATGAAATAAACCCAATAGGGCTGTTCTGCCCCAATAAGGGGTAATTATATCTTAGTTGGGATCAAGTACAGGTACTGTTTTATTATTACAGAGAAAAGGGAATCATTTAACCATGAAATAAACCCAATAGGGCTGTTCTGCCCCAATAAGGGGTAATTATATCTTAGTTGGGATCAAGTACAGGTACTGTTTTATTATTACAGAGAAAAGGGAATCATTTAACCATTAAATAAACCCAATAGGGCTGTTCTGCCCCCAATAAAGGGTAATTATATCTTAGTTGGGATCAAGTACAGGTACTGTTGTATTATTACAGAGAAAAGGGAATCATTTAACCATGAAATAAACCCAATAGGGCTGTTCTGCCCCAATAAGGGGTAATTATATCTTAGTTGGGATCAAGTACAGGTACTGTTTTATTATTACAGAGAAAAGGGAATCATTTAACCATGAAATAAACCCAATAGGGCTGTTCTGCCCCAATAAGGGGTAATTATATCTTAGTTGGGATCAAGTACAGGTACTGTTTTATTATTACAGAGAAAAGGGAATCATTTAACCATTAAATAAACCCAATAGGGCTGTTCTGCCCCCAATAAAGGGTAATTATATCTTAGTTGGGATCAAGTACAGGTACTGTTGTATTATTACAGAGAAAAGGGAATCATTTAACCATGAAATAAACCCAATAGGGCTGTTCTGCCCCAATAAGGGGTAATTATATCTTAGTTGGGATCAAGTACAGGTACTGTTTTATTATTACAGAGAAAGGGAATCATTTAACCATTAAATAAATCCAATAGGGCTGTTCTGCCCCAATAAGGGGTAATTATATCTTAGTTGGGATCAAGTACAGGTACTGTTTTATTATTACAGAGAAAAGGGAATCATTTAACCATGAAATAAACCCAATAGGGCTGTTCTGCCCCAATAAGGGGTAATTATATCTTAGTTGGGATCAAGTACAGGTACTGTTTTATTATTACAGAGATAAAGAAAATCAGTTTTAAAATTCTGAATTATTTGATTAAAATGGAGTCTATGGGAGACGGGCTTTCCGTAATTTAGTGCTTTCTGGATAATGGGTTTCCGGATAAGAGAACCCATACCTGTATTTCTGTTTAAAGGAACAGTAGCACCAAAAAATGTGCATCAAAGTAATTAATATATTATATTAATTATATATCATATTATTTATATAGTTTATATAAGTACCCTGCTGTGTAGCAGCTGAATCTGTGTTTTTCCCTGTTCTGCGGGTCTGGGGCACTGCACTGCTGTGTGGTTAACTGAGCGGAGTAAGCAGTCAAAGGCTTGGGGCATGGGTACCCCAGCCCCAGGGTCGGACTGGGGGGTGAAGGCCCCCACTGGGGCTCCCGTAGGTCCCCCAACTTCCCCCCTGCAGGCCCCCCCTAACCCCCCTCGCAGGACCCCCACTCGGTGTCCTACCCGAGTGCGTAATTTTAACGGGTCAGGGAAAGAGCGGTCGGGCAGGGAGCGTCGCAAGAGTCGGGTCTGGGCTGCCAGGGCCCACCTGGATTTTCCCGGTGTCCCGGCGGGCCAGTCCGACCCTGCCCAGCCCTCTATTTAATGTGGTGAGCGTGTCTCCTTTATTATAAACTGTTTAAAACTGTAAACGATTAAACCTGTTATATAAGAAGGTTGTTTCAGTCAGAGACAGGTTGAGAGCCTTTTATTATACAGCAGTGAGCTAATTAATTAATGCTTTTATATAGGGACCTAACTCCTCGGTGACCTATAATATCTTTATAAATGACAGTAGCGGGTGCATTATCCACTATATATATTGTATGGTTTTCAGATGTGATTGAAGTTAATTACATTAACACATTAGACCCACTCCAAGACTCCAACAATACTAAGTGCTTGGGCTTTGTGCTTTGATTTCTAGTGTCAGAACAACTAGCTCAATTTTGAAATTTTACTAAACTGCAAGAAAACCATTTCCCATTCAATAAAGTCAGCATGGCCTGTACGTACAAATATTCCCCTTTACCATGTGTTTCTCCACCTGCTTCTTTTATGCTGTGGTTTCTTCCGCCTATATAAACTGGCAGCACCCGGCCGACCGCTGCTGGAATTCTCAGTTGCTGTACTTTCTTTCCTTCTCGCTATGAGCTGTATTGGGATACATCCCCAAAGGAATCTTTGGGTATTTAGGATGTTTCTTCAATAGAAGGAAAAGACACACACAACAAATCATAACACTGGCGCTGATAATAATAATACGGCTGCAGGTATCCCTGGGTGCTGCTGGAAGTCTTTTTTCTAAAGAACAAAAATACAGGGTTACACCATTTATTTCACACCCAGAAATGTAAAAGGTTTATCTGACATTCTGACTTTATTGCCTCTCACACATACAGGAACAGCGCAACACACATATATCTTTAATAAACATAAGAATATACTTTTGCTCAAGAAAACTGCCCTTCCTATTTCCCTTTCCACCCTTGTATTTCTACTTGTTATTAATAAAAGTAGGGTCTATAAGGCTAATGTCACATGTAGAATATGGCGCATACGCTACGTGCATGGGTCACAAGCATACAAACAATTAGTAGAGCAAGGACTCCAGAACAGAAGTTTAATTGCTTCATGCCAACAGTGATGTTGAAAGTGCTATTCTGAGACAATTTGCAATTGGTCTTGATTTTTTATTATTGGTAGTTTTTGAATTATTTTACTTTTTTGGTCTTCAGTTTGGAATTTCAGCAGTTATCTGGTTGCTAGGGTGCAATTTACCTTAGTTACCAGGGAGTGGTTTGGGAGATTGGCTGATTTATGAATAGTGGGCTGAATAAAAAGAAAAGTAATAAAAATTAACAATAACAAAAAAAGTGCAGAGCAATAGTTTTTGGCTGCCGGGGCCAGTGACCCCCATTTGAAGAAACCATAAATGATAGAAAATGAAGACCAATTAAAAAGTTGCTTAGAATTGGCCATTATATAACCAAAGTTAAGTTAGAGGTCAACTAACCCCTTTAATGTTTAATCAGAAAAGTTAAAAACAAAGTGTTAAAATCAATAGCAAAATGGCAAACTAGAGATGAGAGTATAACTTAGGCCATTCAGTAAAGAGACTGGGAGTTGTAGTTGCACCTAGTGAAGTTAAGGTGCCATGTATAGAGGCACTGTATAACTGCAGCCAGAAAAGGAGGGGCCTCAATGGGCAAAAATAGGATTTGGCCGAACGAACTCCTAATTAGCATAAATTAGCACATGCAAATTAGGCTTTAGAAGGGTTAAATGTCTGTATGAACACGGAAGTGAAAAAAGAAGACTTTTACCC
This sequence comes from Xenopus tropicalis, assembly GCF_000004195.4. Classification (NCBI taxonomy): domain Eukaryota; kingdom Metazoa; phylum Chordata; class Amphibia; order Anura; family Pipidae; genus Xenopus; species Xenopus tropicalis. The sequence continues at coordinate 136,304,031 of NC_030684.2, read as the reverse complement.
CTTCCGGTTTCTAATTAGCATATGATAATTATGATTTGGATTGAGTTTGGTATTCGGCTGAATCCTTTGGGATGGATTTGGGGGTTTGGCCTACTTATATAATAATTGGAGGGAGAATAGGGTCAGAGATTTACAGCCATAAGGAAATATAAGATGCCAAGACTTCATTTATTTACCACCATAGCAGGACATGTTCCTCAGGTACAAGGGGATGGGGGTACGGAGGTTTCACCGCACAGGAAGCAGTTCTTCACAGTATAGGCATAATATCAAATGATTCTAGGGGGCATAAAACTACCTATAAACTATAAATACCTGGAATATAAACAAAAACTGTAAGAATTCTTACTGACTCACCTTTATTGTGCCCGGAGCTTTGCTTGCTCTGATTGAGAGCATTGGAGACAGTGCAAGTGATATTAACAGCTGCAGTTATACTGATAATACTACTGATACAATATAAATTTTCCTTATTTGTGTGCACCTTTTCCATCAGCGGGATTATATTGTTTCCCTCATTATCTGCCCATATCAAATACGGTTTTGGCAACCAGTCACAGGACTCACAATACACAGTGTCAGCGTTAACTGAGGAGATATAAGGGAGAGATCCAACAGCTGAAAAACAGAGAGATATAATTAGAGGTGCAGTTGTACTGCCTGTTACCCATAACTCCCAGCAATAACACACAGGCTACTCTCAGCTTCATCCTCCCATAAACAATCTTTATAAACTGTGTTGAATTCTAGGGATTATGTGCTTGATCCTCATTAGACCCCTTAATGGTGGGGTAGGTGTGAATCAATACATAGAACTGGGGGCAACTTCATATCCCAGGGGCCTGGTTAAAGCATTCAAGTACAGGTATCGGACCCTTATCCGGAAAACCCATTATCCAGAAAGTTCCGAATTATGGGAAGGCCACCACCCCACTCTCATTAAATTAAATTAAATTTCTTTTTCACCCCCCGGTCGATTTTTCAAAATAATATACACCGGTCCAGGGTAGTTATGCAGTTTCTCATTGAATTTGCCTTTCAAATAAAAACCCTTGTATAGAGTTAAAGTTGCACATACACAGTAGTATAAACTGGGAAAATTTCACTTTAACGCCATTTGCAATTCAATGTCTGGAGACTGACGCCTGGGAGAGACACCAAACATGGCAACTTGCGGTTTGGAAACCATGTTACATATTAAAGACCTTCAGGAATTGCTGTCCCTATTCTATACTCTCCTTGCTCAACCCCCTAACGCTCTCCTTCCTAATGTCTATGAAAATGGGCCAAGGATATCCCTGCCCTGAGCCTGAATATTTGGCCAGATATCTCTGAATCTGCCTATGATTCCCTGATATGTGGCAGATACAAGATGCTCCAGTTTTGCACAGATATTTACAGATAACCTACCTGAACCCCCACAAAATGAATCTTACCTCTCCATACAAATGTCCTACTCACTCCCACACCACATTTATACACATGGCTTAGTCTTGCCCTGGGATTCAAACTTCTGTCTGAAAGTTACTGGTACTATTTCTCAAACTTGTGCTTTGCCTATTTCTCTAGACCCAATAACTTTGCTATTAACCTGGGTTATTATTAACCTGGGGATTCTGACAATTATCCATCCATTACTCATTTTCTTCCTCCCACCCCCTTCCTGCCATTCTTTTCAATGGAGAAACTGGGCCCCCGTCAGACTTCCCCCCCTATGGTGATCCTGCTGGTTCCCTCCAATGCATGCTGGGAGCTTTTCCCTGCCCAGCCACCTACAATATGCTTTATTGAGGCTCTGGTAGGCCCCAGGGGGTGCAGGCCTGAGTGCAATTGCACCCCCAGCTCCCGTTAGTTAGGCCTCTGCTTCACTCCCCACTTCAGTTAGCCACCCCAGTACCCCCTTTCTTTCCTGAACACCTCTTTGAGAATAATAAAGAACGATAACCTGGTTTTCTTAGGGATTTTATTATGAGATCATTTAAATGTTGCATTTATAGGTTATTGTAGTTGATTTATTGACTCTGGTGTCTCCTATACCTGTTAAATAAACCAATAAATAACCTAGCGCTCCTTTTCAAAGTCCCCCGGTCAGTGAATTTTATTGCAAAAATGAGAACCGGCCCAGAGGTAAAACCTAGTGATTTAATTCACTGGCGAGTGGCATTTTGCCATTTTATTGCTGATAGATTATGATAGATTAGCCACATTAGTGGCTACATTACTGAACACTATATTTATTCTGCAGAAAGCTTTACCATACTTGATTAACAGCCCTAGAAGCTCCCTCTGTTTGTTTAAGATAGCAGCTGCCATTTTAGTTTGGTCTGAGTAGCTTCCTGCTGCAGTTCTAGCCATTGGTAGCTCAGATCACACATTCTTATTGGAGGGGGAGTAAATTTTAATGAATTCTTAAGGGAGGGGGAGCAGGAGAGAGGGGAGAGCTGTGCAGACTCGTGGCCCAAATTGGAAGGAGCCCTAAAGGAGAGGAAGTCTGATACCGACGAGCATGTTTACAAAAAAGGAAAAATAAACCCTGTGTTTCTTTTGATATAGCGTTTCAATAAGACAAAACTCTGCTTACTTACCGGTAACATCTAGCTGAACTATTGCTAAACCATGATGGTTATTGGAGTCAATATTACAATAATATTCCCCAGAATCCTCAGCTGTGACGTTACGGATCTTTAAAGGGAAACTTCCCCTAGTGATGTTCTCTTTTAGCAGTTCTGTTCTGTTAGCAAACTCTAGAACCTGGGCTGAGTAATCGTCTTTCCCATCAGAATAAAAGTGAACACACGGCTGGAACTTCGTTTTAAACCAACAAATTTTCATGTTCTCTGCGTTCATCTCAGGAATCAGACGACAAGGCAACACCACATCTGACCCGACTGTTACAGATACTGATCGTGTTGATGAGACCTTAATTCTGACTGTACAATATAAATGCAGAAACAAAAAAAGTACAGTTATTACAGAAACAAAGATTAAAACTATATTATTAAAGGACATGTAAAGCCTACCTTTGCCTACAATGTATATCAGTTGGGCACATCTCCCCCACCCCCAAATAGCAGCTTTCACCCGGTGGCCATTTTTTTCCTGATACATAATCAGATACATTCAAATACACACACACAGATCATTATTCAGCATACATTTCATCAAGAATGCAGGCAGAACTGTTTCTGATAAAAGTTCTGCTTTGTTTGAGTTGAGCTCAGGAGAGAAAGTTAGGAGAAAAAAATTAAAGCAGACAGCTAGAGCTGAGTTTCTATGGGAACCAGCAATGCCATCTCCTCATTGGCTGCTAGATTGAAGGGCGTGTTTAGTAATCTGAGTTTAGAAGAACTGAGCATGCCCGTAAGCCAGAAATCAAAGCAGATTCCTGAGGGAGGGGGCCGAGTGGGTTACAGGAGGAGAAGGAAATCTAAGTGATTAAGGGGATGTTGCAGCCTTACTATTAACCTCTGAACAACCAGTGTGGCAGGTATTGAAAGATTTCAAAGAGGCTGTTCACTGATTACATTTTTGTGTGTGGGGTTTACATGTCCTTTAAAGCAAGGCAGACTCAATAGATAGTAGAACAGTTCTGCACCACTGAGGAGAGTATTGGGAAATAGTCTGTATTCCTTAGGGTATCAACCTTACTGGACTGGATCCCAAACAGCTGATAGTGGTTCAGGGATAAGCACTTACCTGATACCTGCGTCTTAACCATGGTCTCAACAATAAGGCAGAAGACTGAGCCTGTAAAGGAGAACTAATCCTCTAACTTCCTAGTTGGAGGCCAGAGGGCCTAACCTTCTGAATCCCAGGCTTCCTGGAGACATCCACTCTGGTCAGATGCTGCAGGCCAAGAAGGAAGAACCACCCCTTTCCAAACACTATATTAAAGTGTGGTAGGGTGTGGTCCAGCCTTGGGCCAATAACTGAGGTATATGTTAATACTAAACTAGATACATGGGTCTTTGCCCAGTAACAGGAAAAGAAAAAATGGTAGGTTTAAAGCCATAGGGGCATATTAACCCTACCTCTTGCACTTCCCACTGACTCCCAGGGATATTGTGCGGGTTGGAGGGCTTTTTTCACCCTAAAATGCTTAGGATAAAAAAGTATTCATACATGCACTTCTGTAAAGGGGTTCTCCATCCATTTGTGTTTGGGATCAGTTATCTTAACTGTGTTTTAATTTGTTTTATAGAGAGAAAGGCAGAGGGTACTGACACCCCAGGCATATTATATACAGTGATACAGTCTGTATTTACAGAACCAGCACATTATATACAGTGAGATACAGTCTGTATATACAGAACCAGCACATTATATACAGTGAGAAGTAGTGGGTACTGAGGGCAGATATTCAGGCCCTGGCACTATAACACTGGCACTGATACACAACATTGCTTTGTTTCCTAGCTGTCCAGTCTCATGAGGGCTCCACTGTAACTGACTAGAAATGAACAAAACAGTGAGAAAAAAGTAAGTGCAGAATACAACAACAACAAATATATAAAAGCACAACATGCTTTTTTCAGGGGGAAAGAGTTTATCTAGTACTGAAGCAAGGGGGAGAGGGATATTATAGGTGCCAGGTGACAAAAAACAATTTAATTTTAGCCAGTGATTCAGCCTTTAGAACATATACAGTACAGTACATGTGGGATGAAATCTGCAGCAAAAGTTCAGAGTTGGTTTGTGGGTAAAGTTACAGTTGCAGATCCTTCTTATCAGGCTTCATCTCTGCACTGCCTTCCGTTTGTAATATCTCCCCAGCCCTGCAAACATCTGTGCCTTGATTGGTCAGTTTTACTGTCTGTCAAAAAATCTGTGCTCTGATTGGAGAAGCCACAAGAAGAAAGATACAATCAGAGCACAGCTGATTACAACAGAACTGGAGCTTGAAGGAAAGAGGAATGCAAGATTTCCCTGATGTTAAAGGTTCCAGAGCAGTGCAGAAACGGAGTGAGGTTTTCTTTTATTTTAAGGTGCCAAGCAGGTGTGGGGAGGCTTAGCCCCTCCTAGCCTTATTGACAAGTTGCCTATGAAACTCATTGCAAAAGAACAAGATACAAACATAGATTATATAACTTTTTAGTACAGAACAGTTCATCGACTAGACCAAGAGGATAAACCTCAGAGGGGAAGGGGCCAGGGAAGGCCAAGTATTTCATATTCCCAATATTTACTTATAAGAGGGTAGTTGTATGTCATGTGGAGTTTTTTTTGTGGTCCCCACATCAAGGGACCCTAGCCCCACAACTGCAAGTCCCCATTATTTTCCATGGGAAATCTAAAGCCTACCATAGACTCACTGCTGTGTGGCTTTGCTGAGAAATGTGTGTGATTTCACCCAAGTGATGCCAACCAGACAGCGACAGCATCAACACTGTTCTACCATGGAGGAAACTCCAAATGTGCCAAGGCACTGCCATCAGCCTAACAGCCATTTTATAGTTTTACATTACAAGCCACTCTGTGTATAAAAGCACTTACCTGGAAGAGACACTTTATACACCGACCAAAGAATGAAGAAAGGAATCTTAATGCTGTGCATGGTGGATGCCATAATAATCCCAAACAAACAGCCAAATCTGCAATGGGGAAATATAAAACAATATAACATATATTTGGCCATCTATTATTTAAACAGTTTGGGGCTTTTTATTTTTGCTATATCAATGATGATCTTGAAATCTGGGAGCGAGGCGGTAGACTTTTTGGATGTTCAGGTTTATAAAGAATAGACTGATCTACCCCCTGTTGTAAAATATAGGGATATTATAAGTCACAGAGGAGTTCCATGGCATATAAAGGTTATTTGTGGCTCTTGTATATTATATAGTGAATAAAGTACCCCCTATTGTAACATATAGGGATATTATAAGTCACCGAGGGGTTCCATGGCCATATAAAGATTATTTGTGGCTCTTGTATATTATATAGTGAATAAAGTACCCCCTATTGTAACATATAAGGATATTATAAGGCATAGAGGGGTTTAATGGCCATATAAAGGTTATTTGTGGCTCCTGTATATTATATAGTGAATAAAGTACCCCCTATTGTAAAATATAGGGATATTATAAGTCACCGAGGGGTTCCATGGCCATATAAAGGTTATTTGTGGCTTCTGTATATTATATAGTTAATAAAGTACCCCCTATTGTAACATATAGGGATATTATAAGGTACAGAGGGGTTCCATGGCCATATAAAGGTTATTTGTGGCTCCTGTATATTATATAGTGAATAAAGTACCCCCTATTGTAACATATAGGGATATTATTAGTCACAGAGGGGTTCCATGGCCATATAAAGGCACAAGGCCGAGAGCTTTTATACAGGTCTGGGAATTCCTCCGTGACTTATATTATCCTTATATTTTACAATAGGGGATACTTGCCCACCACGGATGTCAGACTTACAGGCCTATAGTTGCCAGGCTGAGCTCTTACTCCCTTTTTATATATATACATATCTCCTTAAAACTTGTTTATGATATGAAGGATATCTGAATTCCACACTGAGTTGTTTCTGCGTATACTGTTCCCTATCAGGAACTTTTATTTTGGCTGAGCCACAAGCACGTGGAAGTCAGTTAGAGGGTATTGTGTAACAGAATAAGTTTTCCTGCTGTATCTCCTAACAGGCAGCACTCTGTACTGTGTGTATGTATATTCATTTACTGCAGTGTTGTTCCCCCTATATGTGCAATATAAGTACAGTGCTGTATATATAGGCAGCGCTATATAAATACAGATATGGATACATACCTGGCAATGCAGCAGCTACAGCCCCACTCACCGGAGATCCTTTCTCATAAGAAAACGTGCTCCGACCCAGGAAGGATAAGCTCTATGTAACACTCCTTTTGATACGTGGACAACAAAAGGGCACGCTCATGAAACGTTATATGGTTTGCTACTATTCAAAATCAGCAGGGTTTATCCCACTAAAACAAGTCCTGTTGTGCTGGTATTTTTGTGCAATTGACACAATTATTCTCTAGATCAGAATGACTGAGCACCAACTGTAGTTAAGACCCTCCCCATTTTCCACCTATAATTAGACAGGGTTCCTTCACACATAAACTGTTGTTTGCATAACGAAAGCAAAATGGAGCTGCCGTTTAGAGCAGTGTCTGCTTATCTGTCCTCCGGGTCTGATGCTTTTACCCCCAGCCCAGGGCAAAAGGAAGCATTTTGGCACCCCCCCCCAGAGACATAGCCTTTCCTTTAAAAGCAAAGTATATTTTTACAGAAACAATACCCCCTCCCTACAGATACTATTAATCTCATTTTCCTAAGTCTTCTCTTTCTGTATTAAAGGGGACCCGTCACCCCCATATAAAAAGCTCTATAATAAAAGTCCTTTACAAATTAAACATGAAACCCAAATTCTTTTTTTAATTAAATCACCCATATCTGTTATAAATGTATTTAAAAATCTAAGCTGTCAATCATATATTGCCTGCCCCGCCTCTATGCCGCAGGCATAGAGGCAGGGCAGGCAATATATGATTGTCAGCTTAGATTTTTAATTACAATTACTTTCACTTTCCATTAAGCAATTCCTAGATATCACCTAGATGGCAAATGCATATCATTTTGGGGTGATACAAAGCTTGCCTTAATAACACTATTTACAAAATGGCGCCGACCTGCTGGCTGTGATTGAGAATTCCAGGACTGAAGGGAAAAAAAATGAAATAGTTTAGACAGTGTAAGTAATGTTTATTTTGCTCAACTAACATGATAGAAAAGGATTTGGAATTATTTTTTAGGGTGACAGGTTCCCTTTAATACTTTTGATCTTGTGACAGAGTCTGAAGTCTCTCAGTTTCTCCGTTCCTCTCTGTCTACAACTTGCTCGCTGGACCCTATGCCCCCCCTTATTACTAAAACAGTGTTCCCCGGCCCTTACTCCCGCACCTAAAGGGGACCTGTCCAGGGTCGGACTGGGCCGTCGGGACACCGGGAAAAATCCCGGTGGGCCCCAGCTCTAGTGGGCCCCGGCCCAAGACCCGTCCCTTACCTGCGCTCCCCCTGCCCGACCGCTCCTCCCCTGATGCGTTAAATGTATACGCTCGGGGGAGGACGTTGGGTGGGGGGCCCTGTGAGGGGGGTTAGGGGGGCCCCTGCAGGGGGGGCGGTGCGGGCCCCTGGGGCTGGAGCCCCGGTGGGCCCTTCACCTCCCATTCCGACCCTGGACCTGTCACCCTAAGCGAAAGTGATGTTTTCTGCATGTAAGTCACTCACCAAGGGGCTCCTTCACTAACCGTCAATTTTGTGTTTTAAACTTGATCAGAATTTTCTCAAAAAGTCACAGAGTAAAAAAGTGGCAACTTCTTTGAGATTTACTATGCATCTAAACGGCTCAAAATCCGAATTCGACACTTCGCCAGGTTAAACTTGCCGAGTTCGTGTAGAAGCCAATGGCAGAGGCCCCTTCCCTTTCCTTGAAGTCCTTTCTTTTGTCTCCAAATTTCACTGGGTTTTGTCCGAAAACTCGACTTTTGCACTATTTTCGCAACAACTTTTTTTTTTAGTAAATATTAGACATTTAGGGAAAATGAGTATAGTTTCATTTGAAAATTAAAAAAAAAAAAAAAAAAGAAATTATGGAGTTTTAATACATGTGCCCCCAAAAGTAGTGCATTACAAAAGTTAAATTTATTGTTTTTAGCAAAATAGATAGATCTGTTTTCACAAAATATATTAATGCATTGGAATGTTTTTTTTTTTTTAACTGTACATAAAAATAAAACAATGTTGTGTGTATGGGAGACTAAACTGAAACTCTGCTGTATAAGCACATAAGGGAAAAGAGTAGAATTTGTAGACTTTTGCCATATTGAAAAACAACGCCCTACAGCTTTGCCTTCTTTACACTCCTAATCAGGGGCGGGCCGAGCCGACCGGGCGCCCTAGGCAACCCGGTCGGCTACCTCGCCCCTGCACCGCACCCCCCCCGAACTGCACATGTGCATCAAAACACACGGGGGGCGCGGCGCGGTGTGCAATGCGAAGCGGTGCAACGCTAAACTATACTGCTGCCTGGTGCCCCCCAATCGTTGCGCCCTAGGCAGCTGCCTCTTCTGCCTACCCCTAGTTCCGGCACTGCTCCTAATGACTGCCCAGGTTTAGGAACAGTCCTTTTTGCAGGCCTACGCACAGATATTTTAAGATGTTTCCACTATATCTGGCCATTGCTGCTATAACAGCCCCTACTCTCCCGGGTAGGTTTCCACTAGGTGGTTTCTTATGGCTTTTTCTTTGGATGGAAGTCAGGGCTCCATGTTATTAAGCAAACCCATTCTGTACGAATCTGAGATTATTGTGCTAAATCAGGGTAGTAAGGGAAGTAGGAAGCACTGATTGTCAGCAGTGTGACTGTACCCTGTAGCCTTGGATCTGCTTTTACTGGGACTCTTTATGGCATTACACATTGAGGTGCCGCCCCTTCTCTGCCAATCCCTGCACTGGCGCCTGTCACATACAGGATTCAGTTCTCGCCTACTCGCCTACAAAGCACTCACTGGTGCTGCACCCCTCTATTTAACCCCCTAATTCCCAAGTACACCCCCAGACGTAACCTTCACTCTACACATGACCTCCTTCTCTCCTCCTCACTCATCACCTCCTCTCACTCTCGCATTGCTGGGGCAATTAACCTCCTACCCCTCAGAAAAGTCATAGCACCCCATTCCCGAATAAGCCGCAGTTATACACCTCATTCATGGGTCTACAACAAACGGTGGTTAATTGCCCCCTGCTGGGGCAATTAACTGCCCACACCTCAGAAAAGTCATAGCACCCCATTCCCGATTAAGCCGCGCGGTTTGACACCTCATTCATGGGTCTACGACAAATGGTGGTTAATTGCCCCCTGCTGGGGCAATTAACTGCCCACCCCTCAGAAAAGTCATAGCACCCCATTCCCGAATAAGCCGCACAGTTTGACACCTCATTCATGGGTCTACGACAAACGGTGCGGGACTCAGTCAAACTTGGTCTCAATGTTAAGTCTATGGGTGGATAATTGCCCCCTGCTGGGGCAATTAACCGCCCACCCCTCAGAAAAGTCATAGCACCCCATTCCCGAATAAGCCGCACGGTTTGACACCTCATTCATGGGTCTACGACAAATGGTGGTTAATTGCCCCCTGCTGGGGCAATTACCCGCCCACCCCTCAGAAAAGTCATAGCACCCCATTCCTGAATAAGCTGCACGGTTTGACACCTCATTCATGGGTCTACGACAAACGGTGGTTAATTGCCCCTGCTGGGGCAATTAACTGCCCACCCCTCAGAAAAGTCATAACACCCCATTCCCGAATAAGCCACGTGGTTTGACACCTCATTCATGGGTCTACAACAAACGGTGGTTAATTGCCCCCCTGCTGGGGCAATTAACTGCCCACCCCTCAGAAAAGTCATAGCACCTCATTCCCGAATAAGCCGCGCGGTTTGACACCTTATTCATGGGTCTACGACAAACGGTGGTTAATTGACCCCTGCTGGGGCAATTAACTGCCCACCCCTCAGAAGAGTCATAGCACCCCATTCCCGAATAAGCTGCACAGTTTGACACCTCATTCATGGATATATGACAAACGGTGGTTAATTGCCCCCTGCTGGGGCAATTAACCGCCCACCCCTCAGAAAAGTCATAGCACCCCATTCCTGAATAAGCTGCACGGTTTGACACCTCATTCATGGGTCTACGACAAACGGTGGTTAATTGCCCCTGCTGGGGCAATTAACTGCCCACCCCTCAAAAAAGTCATAACACCCCATTCCCGAATAAGCCGCGCGGTTTGACACCTCATTCATGGGTCTACAACAAACGGTGGTTAATTGCCCCCTGCTGGGGCAATTAACTGCCCACCCCTCAGAAAAGTCATAGCACCTCATTCCCGAATAAGCCGCGCGGTTTGACACCTCATTCATGGGTCTACGACAAACGGTGGTTAATTGCCCCCTGCTGGGGCAATTAACTGCCCACCCCTCAGAAAAGTCATAGCACCCCATTCCTGAATAAGCTGCACGGTTTGACACCTCATTCATGGGTCTACGACAAACGGTGGTTAATTGACCCCTGCTGGGGCAATTAACTGCCCACCCCTCAGAAGAGTCATAGCACCCCATTCCCGAATAAGCTGCACAGTTTGACACCTCATTCATGGATATATGACAAACGGTGGTTAATTGCCCCCTGCTGGGGCAATTAACCGCCCACCCCTCAGAAAAGTCATAGCACCCCATTCCTGAATAAGCTGCACGTTTTGACACCTCATTCATGGGTCTACGACAAACGGTGGTTAATTGCCCCTGCTGGGGCAATTAACTGCCCACCCCTCAAAAAAGTCATAACACCCCATTCCCGAATAAGCCGCGCGGTTTGACACCTCATTCATGGGTCTACAACAAACGGTGGTTAATTGCCCCCTGCTGGGGCAATTAACTGCCCACCCCTCAGAAAAGTCATAGCACCTCATTCCCGAATAAGCCACGCGGTTTGACACCTCATTCATGGGTCTACGACAAACGGTGGTTAATTGCCCCCTGCTGGGGCAATTAACTGCCCACCCCTCAGAAAAGTCATAGCACCCCATTCCCGAATAAGCCGCGCGGTTTGACACCTTATTCATGGGTCTACGACAAATGGTGGTTAATTGCCCCCTGCTGGGGCAATTAACTGCCCACCCCTCAGAAGAGTCATAGCACCGCATTCCCGAATAAGCCGCACAGTTTGACACCTCATTCATGGATGTATGACAAACGGTGGTTAATTGCCCCCTGCTGGGGCAATTAACCGCCCACCCCTCAGAAAAGTCATAGCACCCCATTCCCGAATAAGCCGAAGGGTTTGACACCTCATTCATGGGTCTACGACAAACGGTGGTTAATTGCCCCCTGCTGGGGCAATTAACTGCCCACCCCTCAGAAAAGTCATAGCACCCCATTCCTGAATAAGCTGCACGGTTTGACACCTCATTCATGGGTCTATGACAAATGGTGGTTAATTGCCCCTGCTGGGGCAATTAACTGCCCACCCCTCAGAAAAGTCATAACACCCCATTCCCGAATAAGCCGCGTGGTTTGACACCTCATTCATGGGTCTACAACAAACGGTGGTTAATTGCCCCATGCTGGGGCAATTAACTGCCCACCCCTCAGAAAAGTCATAGCACCTCATTCCCGAATAAGCCGCGCGGTTTGACACCTTATTCATGGGTCTACGACAAACGGTGGTTAATTGCCCCCTGCTGGGGCAATTAACTGCCCACCCCTCAGAAGAGTCATAGCACCCCATTCCCGAATAAGCCGCACAGTTTGACACCTCATTCATGGATGTATGACAAACGGTGGTTAATTGCCCCATGCTGGGGCAATTAACCGCCCACCCCTCAGAAAAGTCATAGCACTCCATTCCCGAGTAAGCCGCACAGTTTGACACCTCATTCATGGGTCTACGACAAATGATGGTTAATTGCCCCCTGCTGGGGCAATTAACTGCCCACCCCTCAGAAAAGTCATAGCACCCTATTCCCGAATAAGCCGAATGGTTTGACACCTCATTCATGGGTCTACGACAAACGGTGCGGGACTCAAAGTTGGTCTCAATGTTAAGTCTATGGGCGGATAGTTGCCCCCTGCTGGCAAAGGAAAGGCAGAGGGAGGTGCCAGAGCTGGCAGGATAGACACACAGAGAGAGATCATATCAGGGGATTTGGGTTGCTATGGGAACGCTATGAATGCATGTCAGTAGGTGGGATGTAGATATAATGTTTGTATTGAATAAAGAGAGCTGGTTTGTAAGGAATGAAGGAGCCAGTGTCCCAGCCCTGCCAATCCCCAGCTCCCAACTGCCATTTGTGCCCCTGCCAGTATGAGGGAGAAGCCCTGTGCCCAACTGACATTTCAAATGCAGCCTGATGGGCAGCTGTCTGTGTCAAGGTGGGGGGTCTGCACTGGTTTACCACTTTCTCTCTTGCTCTGTGACATCACAGACAGTCTGCACTTGTATCCCAGTTTCTCTCTCGCTCTGTGACATCACAGACAGTCTGCACTTGTTTCCCACTTTCTCTCTCGCTCTGTGACATCACAGACAGTCTGCACTTGTTTCCCACTTTCTCTCTCGCTCTGTGACATCACAGACAGTCTGCACTTGTTTCCCAGTTTCTCTCTCACTATGAGACATCACAGACAGAGTTGGTAAGAGAGCTGGCAGGGCACACTCAGCTGCAGGAAACTTTCTGTAGTCACCAAGATGTACGGGGGCCGCGATTCCTGAATGAATGGCGACGGGGAGATGGGGGTCTGTACCTGAATGATGTGCTGTGTAAGCGCCTATGTGAGTATTTGCCTTGTAATCTTCATGCAGCTGCAGAGCATTTCGATGGGCAGTTACACACAGGTAAGATGTGTATGCTCAGTGCTACCTCCCTTCTATTGTACAGTGATGTGTAATATTATAATAATAATAATAATAATAATAATAGGTGTTATTATGCTACACTGCTGTATTAACAAGAACATGTTTTACTGCTGCTATTCAGAAGGATATTAGAACTGGTTGTGGGGTCTTGTACTGTTATATGATCTGCTCAGTGCCTGATAATATCCTTATGAATGATAGCTGGGGATGTTATCCACAATATATGCTTATTTCCTAATGCTTCCAAACCCTTTACAATCACCTGTTTCCCCAATATAAAACCAACTACTGTTCCTTTGGTGGCGCCTTCCCCACTGATGCCTAGAAGGTTCCACTCCCCACATCTGTGCGCTGCCATTTCTCATGTATTACCTACAGCTCATGTATTATTCTTTAGCATTTATGTTTGCCCTTCACTCTTCAGTCTGCAGACTTCTTAGCACAGAGTTGATTAAGGGGCAAGTCATTTTATTTTGACTTAGGAAAGAGATTCCCCCTCTCTGGGGCAAGTTGCAGATAGCTTTAGAGTTGCCCAAGCTTAAGCAGCACACATTAGATGTTCTATAGCCCACACCCGTACCCCTACTACAGGCTCCAGTATCCCCACTCAGCTGCCAGGACTGAAGCAAAACCACAGAGGAATTTTCCCATACCATGGTCCAACCTGTAAAACACGAATATGCCTAAGCTGAGGCAGCACACTTAAACCAATATATACATCCATCTAAACCCCCTAGCATTAACCCCCCAAACCAAGGGAACTCTTCAAGCATTTAACCAATGTATCCCTAACCTGCACACCTACCACAAGAACCAGCATCCTCAGCTTTCTGCCAATGTTGAAGCAGATCTGCAGCCTGGACCAACAAACCTGTAAAATAAAGACGCCTAGGCTGAAGCACATCCCTATGCATCTCAAAAGAAATCAAACCCCCTAACTAAGGCACCTACCGGGAGTACCAGAAACCCCCACTCACCTGAAAGGGCTCTCCCCCCAAAAAGCTATCACTCTATACCATGTGCATCCCCACTCACCCACTAATGATCTGATTTCTTCTCTGACACACTTATCCCCAACAGACTTGTATAAGAGACCTGTAGACACAAAAAAAATCTAGCCCTTCCCTCAAAATCTTAACTGCAAGCATCAGCACCACACTCACGTGTTATAGCTAAAGCACTTACACCTCTGCAATTCGCTGTACAACCTGTTACAGAGAAACCTAGGCTAAAGTAGCCCATTCATGTATAGCAAAGGCTGAACTTTCCCAACCTGTAAAAGAAAGATACATAGGTAAGAGATCGTACCTTTGTACACCTAAACCACTGGATTACCCATATGACCAGCTACCAAAAGCTTCAGCATCCCCACTCACCTAAAATGGCTAAAAAGCCACCATGGCCAGACTAAAAAAAGGCCTCACTTCTAAAATAAAGGTACTAATAAAAACAACACCACGTGAACCCCACAAGCAAGTACTATTGCTCCACTCTCCTACCAAAAGTGAAGAACCACAGTGGCCACTGGACAATTACTAAACCAAGGCCCAATATATAAAACAGACATCCAGCATCAACAATGCCCTGTGCCACACAAGTATCTGCACCCCTACTCACCTCTAAGGCGTAAGTGCCTCTGTGAGCAGATAGTCACAACCTGTAAATATAAATTCTGCTGCTGTGAGCATTGCTACTCATGGCGTCTTCTGCAGAAGGACTTTCCCCAAACCAAGGCTCAATCTATAAAACAAAGACACAGGTTAAAGTAAGGAAAGGTCAGAATCCAACTCACCTACCAACTCAAATGCTGCCACTGCCAGACTTTTCCCAAACCAGGCCCAGCCAGTTAAACAGAACACACCTAGGTTGAAGCACAAATCTATCCCTCCTTCCTCCCCCAACCATAACCACGAGCATCCCCACCCACTATGCCAATCTCCCATGTGACCATACAATTCCCAGATGGGATCAAACCTGGGACTAGAAATAATAAAATATATAATCAACCACATATAGCCAACTCTTTCCTAAATCCTGTAAAAGGATAAGTACTCACCTTCCAAAGCCACCTACTGCTGACTTTTCTCATTTGTGGGCCCATTCTGTTAAAAAAAGAGACTCCAGCTCTCCTACTCAGTAATCAGTTACTTATTGGCCAAAGCTATAGAGCCTCCTTGGCTGGACTATCAGTACCAGGACCTGACCAGGAAAATAAAGGGAAACTTAGACTAAAGCAATGCATTTTCATTCACATTAAAATCAATATATCAATTGACTTCCACCTCCCTGCTATAACTACAAGAAACCCTCTCATCTGCAACAGCTGTGAAACCTCATGGCATCAACAGCGTGACTTTCCCCAACCAATTGAAAGCCCAACTTGCTCCAGTTTCTCCAGGACCCAACCTATTGTAAGACTGAAGCAGCACCTGAGAAGGATAAAGTGCCTCCAAAGCCAGTTTTTCCTGGTAAAACCTGAAAAACAAAGCATGGATGGATTTTTATGACACCATATTGGAAACTATAAAAAAAATAGGCATGCAAGCTGAATGGTATATTCCTCACTTGCACACCTACCACAAGCACCTGCAACCCCAGTCATTTACCAAGGATAATACACCTCCATAGCCCGGACTTCTCCCAAACCAACCTGTAAAATAAAGAAGCCTAGGCTGAAGCACATCCCTATGCATCTCAAAAGAAATCAAACCCTTGACTAAGGCACCTACCGGGAGTACCAGAAACCCCCACTCACCTGAAAGGGCTGCACTGCCACTTCAGCCATAGGTAGTACTAACATTATTGATCTTGTAACCTTCACCTCTACCACAAGAACTAGCAATTACCAATAGCAAATAGCTCCTTGGTAAGACAAGTTCCAAATTACGGTTCAACCTGTAAAACAAAAACAATTAAGCAGTGAATTCTCCCCCCAAAAAGCTATCATTCTATACCATGTGCATCCCCACTCACCCACTAATGATCCGGTTTCTTCTCTGACACACTTATCCCCAACAGACTTGTATAAGAGACCTGTAGACCTACTCACCAGCCTCAGCTGAGGTGTCTCCATGGCATTTTATAAAACAAAAGTCAAACCTATAAAACCCTTCTGTGTCTGTGACGGGTGCAATTGGTAGAAGACCTGAAGCTCCACAGTACAAGTTTTCGTTCACACAATAAATAGTTGGGGTGCAGGGAGTTGAAGAAGCAAAACATGTTTATTTGTCACAGCTGTTTAGGTCTCTCACCAACACTTATAGTGTTATTCATTACACATTCTCTAGTCCCTTTCAGAGAGGGTTTTTCTCACACATCCACATTCACCTAGAAAGTTTACCTTATCAGGGCCTAGCCTAAAAAAGAGACTCAATCTTAACACCAAAACCAATATCTCCACATCCTACCTCCAGCACCGGCATGCCTACTTACCCATGAAGAATAAAATGCTTCTGGGACTAAATATCTCCCAAAGCAAAGCCCATCCTACAACACCAAGATTGGTAATTCCCACTCACCGGCCAAGGCTGAAGTGCCTCCACAGAGGGTTTTCAAAAGCAGCTCCCCATCTGATTAAAAGAGATGCCTAGGTGAAGTAGCACACACACCTTATGCACATTGAAACCAATCTATCCCTTCACCAGGAATCCTAAGGCAGAGGAATGCTCACAAAAATCCAACCAATTGCCCCACCACTAGCACCAGCTTGTCTACTTACCTGCCAAGGCTGAATTACCTCCATGGCTAGACTTTATTCAGACCAGGGTCCAACCTAATAAACAAAGATATATCTTTGTTAAAGCATTTCATTGTCACACTCATTAGAAACAATTCATCTCTTGTCTCGCACCCCTATCTCAAGAACCAGAACCTCCACTCACCCAGCAAGAGCGAAAGCTCTCCTCTGCTGGGAACTCCAAAGCCAGGGTCCAATCTATAAACACCCTGAGGGTATATATTCTCACACATGTTAAAAAAATGAACCTTCCACCCAAAACCTTTACCACAAACTCACGCACTAAGGCTGAAGCACCGCTGCTGTTGGAATTTTCCCACACCAGGGCACGACCTGTTAAAAAACATAGTTTGGGCAGCATATTTCACATATGAAAATCACTCTAACCCTTATATAAGTATAATTTAGCAGGTGAACTAAGTTATCAAAACTTTGAAGAATGATACCAAGCCTGCATCCTATCAAGGGTTTAGAATATACTAAACTAGACTCCCCTGTAAATTGAAGAACACTTAGGAATCTGTGGGAGAATTAAACAATCCATTCCCTAATCTGTGCTGAGAAGACCCAAATCCTCACACCCTACACAATTCTACCATTTCTCTTTGGCTCTCCCTAAATCATAAACTAAAGCTTGCTACATACCCTTCTCCACTATTACCACTTATTCTTCAGCCTTTGGGGTATAAAACCAACAACTTTGACATCTTCTCTTTAAAACTCTAAATAATATCCCAGTTATATTCCAACATAAAGGGAACTGAACAAATGGAGATTTTACCAAGTAAATCACTTGGTTGAAACTGTAAACCTAAAGGGCAAAATGTTAAGAGACTTTATGCCTTTTGAGATTCTATGTGTGACTGAAGTCAGACTTTCCCATATAGTCTTGCTTCTATAAAAACAAGCACTGTCCTGTGCTCCAAAAATAGCATATTTCTTTACTCAAAGTCTCTGTTACAAGCATCTGCACCCTTACTCACCTCTAAGGCGTAAGTGCCTCTGTGAGCAGATAGTCACAACCTGTAAATATAAATTCTGCTGCTGTGAGCATTGCTACTCATGACGTCTTCTGCAGAAGGACTTTCCCCAAACCAAGGCTCAATCTATAAAACAAAGACACAGGTTAAAGTAAGGAATGGTCAGAATCCCACTCATAACCATAACCACTAGCATTCCCACCCACCATGCCAATTTTGCAAATGGCCGGACAATTCCCAGATGGGATCAAACCTGGGACTATAAATAATAAAATATATAATCAACCACATTTAGCCAACTCTTTCCTAAATCCTGTAAAAGGATAAGTACTCACCTTCCAAAGCCACCTACTGCTGACTTTTCTCAGTTGTGGGCCCATTCTGTTAAAAAAAGAGACTCCAGCTCCTCTACTCAGTAATCAGTTACTTATTTGACAAAGCTGTAGAGCCTCCTTGGTTGGACTATCAGTACCAGGACCTGACCTGGAAAATAAAGGGAAACTTAGACTAAAGCAATGCATTTTCATTCACATAAAAAACAATATATCAATTGACTTCCACCACCCCCCCTGCTATAACCACAAGAATCCCTCTTATCTACTACAGCTCTGGCACCTCAACAGCGTGACTTTCCCCAACCAACTGAAAACCCAACTTGCTCCAGTTTCTCCAGGACCCAACCTATTGTCAGGCTATAGCAGCACCTGAGAAGGATAAAGTGCCTCCAAAGCCAGACCTTTCCAGGTAAAACCTGTAAAACAAAGCATGGATGGATTTTTATGACACTGTGGTGGAAACTATAAAAACAAATAGGCATGCAAGCTGAAGGGTATATTCCTCACCTGCACACCTACCACAAGCACCTGCAACCCCAGTCATTTACCAAGCATAATACACCTCCATAGCCTGGACTTCTCCCAAACCAACCTGTAAAATAAAGAAGCCTAGGCTGAAGCAAATCCCTATGCATGTCAAAAGAATTTAAACCCTTGACTAAGGCACCTACCAGGAGTACCAGAAACCCCCACTCACCTGAAAGGGCTGCACTGCCACTTCAGCCATAGGTAGTACTAATATAATTGATCTTATAACCTTCACCTCTAACACAAGAACTAGCAATTACAAACAGCAAATAGCTCCTTGGTAAGACAAGTTCCTTGGTAGAGCCTCCTTGGTTGGACTATCAGTACCAGGACCTGACCTGGAAAATAAAGGGAAACTTAGACTAAAGCAATGCATTTTCATTCACATTAAAACCAATCTAGCAAATGACATCCACCCCCCCCTGCTGTAACCACAAGAATCCCTCTTATCTGCAACAGCTCTGGCACCTCAACAGCGTGACTTTCCCCAACCAATTGAAAGCCCAACTTGCTCCAGTTTCTCCAGGACCCAACCTATTGTCAGGTTGAAGTAGCACCTGAGAAGGAAAAAGGGCCTCCAAAGCCAGACTTTTCCTGGTAAAACCTGTAAAACAAAGCATTGATGGATTTTTATGACACTGTGGTGGAAACTATAAAAACAAATAGGCATGCAAGCTGAAGGGTATATTCCTCCCCTGCACACCTACCACAAGCACTAGTCATTTACCAAGCATAGCCTGGACTTCTCCCAAACCAACCTGTAAAATAAAGAAGCCTAGGCTGAAGCAAATCCCTATGCATCTCAAAAGAAATTAAACCCTTGACTAAGGCACCTACCGGGAGTACCAGAAACCCCCACTCACCTGAAAGGGCTGCACTGCCACTTCAGCCATAGGTAGTACTAACATTATTGATCTTGTAACCTTCCCCTCTACCACAAGAACTAGCAATTACCAACAGCAAATAGCTCCTTGGTAAGACAAGTTCCAAATTACGGTTCAACCTGTAAAACACTAATGATCCAGTTTCGTCTCTGACACACTTATCCCCAACAGACTTGTATAAGAGACCTGTAGACCTACTCACCAGCCTCAGCTGAGGTGTCTCCATGGCATTTTATAAAACAAAAGTCAAACCTATAAAACCCTTCTGTGTCTGTGACGGGTGCAATTGGTAGAAGACCTGAAGCTCCACAGTACAAGATTTCGTTCACACAATAAATAGTTGGGGTGCAGGGAGTTGAAGAAGCAAAACATGTTTATTTGTCACAGCTGTTTAGGTCTCTCACCAACACTTATAGTGTTATTCATTACACATTCTCTAGTCCCTTTCAGAGAGGGTTTTTCTCACACATCCACATTCACCTAGAAAGGTCAGTTTACCTTATCAGGGCCTAGCCTAAAAAAGAGACTCAATCTTAACACCAAAACCAATATCTCCACATCCTACCTCCAGCACCGGCATGCCTACTTACCCATGAAGAATAAAATGCTTCTGGGACTAAATATCTCCCAAAGCAAAGCCCATCCTACAACACCGAGATTGGTAATTCCCACTCACCGGCCAAGGCTGAAGTGCCTCCACAGAGGGTTTTCAAAAGCAGCTCCCCATCTGATTAAAAGAGATGCCTAGGTGAAGTAGCACACACACCTTATGCACATTGAAACCAATCTATCCCTTCACCAGGAATCCTAAGGCAGAGGAATGCTCACAAAAATCCCAACCAATTGCCCCACCACTAGCACCAGCTTGTCTATTTACCTGCCAAGGCTGAAGTACCTCCATGGCTAGACTTTATTCAGACCAGGGTCCAACCTAATAAACAAAGATATATCTTTGTTAAAGCATTTCATTGTCACACTCATTAGAAACAATTCATCTCTTGTCTCGCACCCCTATCTCAAGAACCAGAACCTCTACTCACCCACCAAGAGCGATAACTCTCCTCTGCTGGGAACTCCAAAGCCAGGGTCCAATCTACAAACACCCTGAGGGTATATATTCTCACACATGTTAAAAAAATGAACCTTCCACCCAAAACCTTTACCACAAACTCACGCACTAAGGCTGAAGCACCTCTGCTGTTGGACTTCTCCCACATCAGGGCACGACCTGTTAAAAAACATAGTTTGGGCAGCATATTTCACATATGAAAATCACTCTAACCCTTATATAAGTATAATTTAGCAGGTGAACTAAGTTATCAAAACTTTGAAGAATGATACCAAGCCTGCATCCTATCAAGGGTTTAGAATATACTAAACTAGACTCCCCTGTAAATTGAAGAACACTTAGGAATCTGTGGGAGAATTAAACATTCCATTCCCTAATCTGTGCTAAGAAGACCCAAATCCTCACACCCTACACAATTCTACCATTTCTCTTTGGCTCTCCCTAAATCATAAACTAAAGCTTGCTACATACCCTTCTCCACTATTACCACTTATTCTTCAGCCTTTGGGGTATAAAACCAAAAACATTGACATCTTCTCTCTAAAACTCTAAATAATATCCCAGTTATATTCCAACATAAAGGGAACTGAACAAATGGAGATTTTACCATGTAAATAACTTGGTTGAAACTGAAAACTTAAAGGGCAAAATGTTAAGAGACTTTATGCCTTTTGAGATTCTATGTGTGACTGAAGCCAGACTTTCCCATATAGTCTTGCTTCTATAAAAACAAGCATTGTCATTTGCTCCAAAAATAGCATATTTCTTTACTCAAAGTCTCTGTTACAAGCATCTGCACCCCTACTCACCTCTAAGGCGTAAGTGAATCTGTGAGCAGATAGTCACAACCTGTAAATATAAATTCTGCTGCTGTGAGCATTCCTACTCATGACGTCTTCTGCAGAAGGACTTGCCCCAAACCAAGGCTCAATCTATAAAACAAAGACACAGGTTAAAGTAAGGAATGGTCAGAATCCCACTCATAACCATAACCACTAGCATTCCCACCCACCATGCCAATTTTGCAAATGGCCGAACAATTCCCAGATGGGATCAAACCTGGGACTATAAATAATAAAATATATAATCAACCACATATAGCCAACTCTTTCCTAAATCCTGTAAAAGGATAAGTACTCACCTTCCAAAGCCACCTACTGCTGACTTTTCTCAGTTGTGGGCCCATTCTGTTAAAAAAGAGACTCCAGCTCCACTACTCAATAATCAGTTACTTATTTGCCAAAGCTGTAGAGCCTCCTTGGTTGGACTATCAGTACCAGGACCTGACCTGGAAAATAAAGGGAAACTTAGACTAAAGCAATGCATTTTCATTCACATAAAAAACCAATATATCAATTGACTTCAACGACCCCCACTGCTGCAACCACAAAAATCCCTCTTATCTGCTACAGCTCTGGCACCTCAACAGCATGACTTTCCACAACCAATTGAAAGCCCAACTTGCTCCAGTTTCTCCAGGACCCAATCTATTGTCAGGTTGAAATAGCACCTGAGAAGGATAAAGTGCCTCCAAAGCCAGACTTTTCCTTGTAAAACCTGTAAAACAAAGCATGGATGGATTTTTATGACACTGTGGTGGAAACTATAAAAACAAATAGGCATGCAAGCTGAAGGGTATATTCCTCCTCTGCACACCTACAACAAGCACTAGTCATTTACCAAGCATAATAAACCTCCATAGCCTGGACTTGTCCCAAACCAACCTGTAAAATAAAGAAGCCTAGGCTGAAACACATCCCTATGCATCTCAAAAGAAATTAAACCCTTGACTAAGGCACCTACCAGGAGTACCAGAAACCCCCACTCACCTGAAAGGGCTGTACTGCCACTTCAGCCATAGGTAGTACTAACATAATTGATCTTGTAACCTTCACCTCTAATACAAGAACAAGCAATTACCAACAGCAAATAACTCCTTGGTAAGACAAGTTCCTTGGTAGAGCCTCCTTGGTTGGACTATCAGTACCAGGACCTTACCTGGAAAATAAAGGGAAACAGACTAAAGCAATGCATTTTCATTCACATTAAAACCAATATATCAATTGACTTCAACGACCCCCACTGCTGCAACCATAAAAATCCCTCTTATCTGCTACAGCTCTGGCACCTCAACAGTGTGACTTTTCACAACCAATTTAAAACCCAACTTGCTCCAGTTTCTCCAGGACCCAACCTATTGTCAGGTTGAAGTAGCACCTGAGAAGGATAAAGTGCCTCCAAAGCCAGACTTTTCCTGGTAAAACCTGTAAAACAAAGCATGGATGGATTTTTATGACACTGTGGTGGAAACTATAAAAACAAATAGGCATGCAAGCTGAAGGGTATATTCCTCCCCTGCACACCTACCACAAGCACCAGTCATTTACCAAGCATAATAAACCTCCATAGCCTGGACTTCTCCCAAACCAACCTGTAAAATAAAGAAGCCTAGGCTGAAGCACATCCCTATGCATCTCAAAAGAAATTAAACCCTTGACTAAGGCATCTACCGGGAGTACCAGAAACCCCCACTCACCTGAAAGGGCTGCACTGCCACTTCAGCCATAGGTAGTACTAACATAATTGATCTTGTAACCTTCACCTCTAACACAAGAACTAGCAATTTCAAACAGCAAATAACTCCTTGGTAAGACAAGTTCCTTGGTAGAGCCTCCTTGGTTGGACTATCAGTACCAGGACCTGACCTGGAAAATAAAGGGAAACTTAGACTAAAGCAATGCATTTACATTCACATTAAAACCAATATATAAATTGACTTCCACCACCCCCCACTGCTGTAACCACAAGAATCCCTCTTATCTGCTACAGCTCTGGCACCTCAACAGCGTGACTTTCCCCAACCAATTGAAAACCCAACTTGCTCCAGTTTCTCCAGGACCCAACCTATTGTCAGGCTGATGTAGCACCTGAGAAGGATAAAGTGTCTCCAAAGCGAGACTTCTCCTTGTAAAACCTGTAAAACAAAGCATGGATGGATTTTTATGACACTGTGGTGGAAACTATAAAAACAAATAGGCATGCAAGCTGAAGGGTATATTCCTCCCCTGCACACCTACCACAAGCACTAGTCATTTACCAAGCATAATAAACCTCCATAGCCTGGACTTCTCCCAAACCAACCTGTAAAATAAAGAAGCCTAGGCTGAAGCACATCCCTATGCATCTCAAAAGAAATTAAACCCTTGACTAAGGCACCTACCAGGAGTACCAGAAACCCCCACTCACCTGAAAGGGCTGTACTGCCACTTCAGCCATAGGTAGTACTAACATAATTGATCTTGTAACCTTCACCTCTAATACAAGAACAAGCAATTACCAACAGCAAATAACTCCTTGGTAAGACAAGTTCCTTGGTAGAGCCTCCTTGGTTGGACTATCAGTACCAGGACCTGACCTGGAAAATAAAGGGAAACAGACTAAAGCAATGCATTTTCATTCACATTAAAACCAATATATCAATTGACTTCAACGACCCCCACTGCTGCAACCATAAAAATCCCTCTTATCTGCTATAGCTCTGGCACCTCAACAGCATGACTTTCCCCAACCAATTGAAAGCCCAACTTGCTCCAGTTTCTCCAGGACCCAATCTATTGTCAGGTTGAAGTAGCACCTGAGAAGGATAAAGTGCCTCCAAAGCCAGACGTTTCCTGGTAAAACCTGTAAAACAAAGCATGGATGGATTTTTATGACACTGTGGTGGAAACTATAAAAACAAATAGGCATGCAAGCTGAAGGGTATATTCCTCCCCTGCACACAGGCCTCCTTGGTTGGACTATCAGTACCAGGACCTGACCTGGAAAATAAAGGGAAACTTAGACTAAAGCAATGCATTTTCATTCACATTAAAACCAATATATCAATTGACTTCCACCACCCCCACTGCTGCAACCACAAGAATCCCTCTTATCTACTACAGCTTTGGCACCTCAACAGCGTGACTTTTCACAACCAATTTAAAACCCAACTTGCTCCAGTTTCTCCAGGACCCAACCTATTGTCAGGTTGAAGTAGCACCTGAGAAGGATAAAGTGCCTCCAAAGCCAGACGTTTCCTGGTAAAACCTGTAAAACAAAGCATGGATGGATTTTTATGACACTCTGGTGGAAACTATAAAAACAAATAGGCATGCAAGCTGAAGGGTATATTCCTCCCATGCACACCTACCACAAGCACCAGTCATTTACCAAGCATAATAAACCTCCATAGCCTGGACTTCTCCCAAACTAACCTGTAAAATAAAGAAGCCTAGGCTGAAGCACATCCCTATGCATCTCAAAAGAAATTAAACCCTTGACTAAGGCACCTACCAGGAGTACCAGAAACCCCTACTCACCTGAAAGGGCTGCACTGCCACTTCAGCCATAGGTAGTACTAACATAATTGATCTTGTAACCTTCCCCTCTAACACAAGAACAAGCAATTACCAACAGCAAATAACTCCTTGGTAAGACAAGTTCCTTGGTAGAGCCTCCTTGGTTGGACTATCAGTACCAGGACCTGACCTGGAAAATAAAGGGAAACTTAGACTAAAGCAATGCATTTACATTCACATTAAAACCAATATATAAATTGACTTCCACCACCCCCCACTGCTGTAACCACAAGAATCCCTCTTATCTGCTACAGCTCTGGCACCTCAACAGCATGACTTTCCCCAACCAATTGAAAACCCAACTTGCTCCAGTTTCTCCAGGACCCAACCTATTGTCAGGCTGATGTAGGATAAAGTGCCTCCAAAGCCAGACGTTTCCTGGTAAAACCTGTAAAACAAAGCATGGATGGATTTTTATGACACTGTGGTGGAAACTATAAAAACAAATAGGCATGCAAGCTGAAGGGTATATTCCTCCCCTGCACACCTACCACAAGCACTAGTCATTTACCAAGCATAATAAACCTCCATAGCCTGGACTTCTCCCAAACCAACCTGTAAAATAAAGAAGCCTAGGCTGAAGCAAATCCCTATGCATCTCAAAAGAAATTAAACCCTTGACTAAGGCACCTACCGGGAGTACTAGAAACCCCCACTCACCTGAAAGGGCTGCACTGCCACTTCAGCCATAGGTACTACTAACATAATTGATCTTGTAACCTTCCCCTCTAACACAAGAACTAACAATTTCTAACAAAAATAAAAAAATTATCCTTCCACCCAAAACCTTTACCACAAACTCACGTACTAAGGCTGAAGCACTTCTGCTGTTGGACTTTTCCCACACCAGGGCACAAC
This sequence comes from Xenopus tropicalis, assembly GCF_000004195.4. Lineage (NCBI taxonomy): Eukaryota > Metazoa > Chordata > Amphibia > Anura > Pipidae > Xenopus > Xenopus tropicalis. The sequence goes on along the minus strand of NC_030684.2, from coordinate 136,277,801 downwards.
CTGTTAAAAAACATAGTTTGGGCAGCACATTCACACATATGAAAATCACTCTAACCCTTATATAAGTATAATTTAGCAGGTGAACTAAGTTATCAAAACTTTGAAGAATGTTACCAAGCCTGCATCCTATCAAGGGTTTAGAATATACTAAACTAGACTTCCCTGTAAACTGAAGAACACTTAGGAATCTGTGGGTGAATAAAATACATTCCATTCCCTAATCTATGCTAAGAAGACCCAAATCTTTACATCCTACTTAATTCTACCATTTCCTTTTGGTTCTCCCTAAATCATAAACTAAAGCTTGCTACATACCCTTCTCCACTATTACCACTTCATATTAACATAGAATACTTACCTGGTATGGAGGATGCAGCTTATTCTTCAGCCTTTGGGGTGCGAAACCCACAACTTAGACATCTTGTTCCTACAACCCTAAATGAGATGCCAATTATATTCCAACATAAAGATAAGTGGAAAAATAGAAATTGTACAAAGTACATCACTTAGATGCTCAGATAATCAGACAGAAGAATGCTCACACAAATCCCAACCAATTATGCCACCACTAGCACCAGCTTGTCTACTTACCTGCCAAGACTGAAGTACCTCCATGGCTAGACTTTATTCAGACCAGGGTCCAACCGAATAAACAAAGATATATCTTTGTTAAAGCATTTCATTGTCACACTCATTAGAAACAATTCATCTCTTGTCTCGCACCCCTATGTCAAGAACCAGAACCTCCACTCACCCAGCAAGAGCGAAAACTGTCCTCTGCTGGGAACTCCAAAGCCAGGGTCCAATCTACAAAACACCCTGAGGGTATATATTCTCACACATGTTTAAAAAATTATCCTTCCACCCAAAACCTTTACCACAAACTCACGCACTAAGGCTGAAGCACCTCTGCTGTTGGAATTTTCCCACACCAGGGCACAACCTATTGACAAAAAAATAGTTTGGGCCGCATATTCACACATATTACAATCACTCTAACCCTTATATAAGTATAATTTAGCAGGTGAACAAAGTTATCCAAACTTTGAAGAATGATACCAAGCCTGCATCCTATCAAGGGTTTAGAATATACTAAACTAGACTCCCCTGTAAATTGAAGAACACTTAGGAATCTTTGGGAGAATGAAACATTCCATTCCCTAATCTGTGCTAAGAAGACCCAAATGCTCACACCCTACACAATTCTACCATTTCTCTTTGGCTCTCCCTAAATCATAAACTAAAGCTTGCTACATACCCTTCTCCACTATTACCACTTATTCTTCAGCCTTTGGGGTATAAAACCAAAAACATTGACATCTTCTCTCTAAAACTCTAAATAATATCCCAGTTATATTCCAACATAAAGGGAACTGAACAAATGGAGATTTTACCAAGTAAATAACTTGGTTGAAACTGAAAACCTAAAGGACAAAATGTTAAGAGACTTTATGCCTTTTGAGATTCTACGTGTGACTGAAGCCAGACTTTCCCATATAGTCTTGCTTCTATAAAAACAAGCATTGTCATTTGCTCCAAAAATAGCATATTTCTTTACTCAAAGTCTCTTTTACAAGCATCTGCACCCCTACTCACCTCTAAGGCGTAAGTGAATCTGTGAGCAGATAGTCACAACCTGTAAATATAAATTCTGCTGCTGTGAGCATTGCTACTCATGACGTCTTCTGCAGAAGGACTTTCCCCAAACCAAGGCTCAATCTATAAAACAAAGACACAGGTTAAAGTAAGGAATGGTCAGAATCCCACTCATAACCATAACCACTAGCATTCCCACCCACCATGCCAATTTTGCAAATGGCCGGACAATTCCCAGATGGGATAAAACCTGGGACTATAAATAATAAAATATATAATCAACCACATATAGCCAACTCTTTCCTAAATCCTGTAAAAGGATAAGTACTCACCTTCCAAAGCCACCTACTGCTGACTTTTCTCAGTTGTGGGCCCATTCTGTTAAAAAAGAGACTCCAGCTCCACTACTCAATAATCAGTTACTTATTTGCCAAAGCTGTAGAACCTCCTTGGTTGGACTATCAGTACCAGGACCTGACCTGGAAAATAAAGGGAAACTTAGACTAAAGCAATGCATTTTCATTCACATAAAAAACCAATATATCAATTGACTTCCACCACCCCCCCCAGCAATAACCACAAAAATCCCTCTTATCTGCAACAGCTCTGGCACCTCAACAGCGTGACTTTTCACAACCAATTTAAAACCCAACTTGCTCCAGTTTCTCCAGGACCAAACCTATTGTCAGGTTGAAGTAGCACCTGAGAAGTATAAAGTGCCTCCAAAGCCGGACTTTTCCTGGTAAAACCTGTAAAACAAAGCATGGATGGATTTTTATGACACTGTGGTGTAAACTATAAATAACAAATAGGCATGCAAGCTGAAGGGTATATTCCTCCCCTGCACACCTACCACAAGCACCAGTCATTTACCAAGCATAATAAACCTCCATAGCCTGGACTTCTCCCAAACCAACCTGTAAAATAAAGAAGCCTAGGCTGAAGCACATCCCTATGCATCTCAAAAGAAATTAAACCCTTGACTAAGGCACCTACCGGGAGTACCAGAAACCCCCACTCACCTGAAAGGGCTGCAGTGCCACTTCAGCCATAGGTAGTACTAACATAATTGATCTTGTAACCTTCACCTCTAACACAAGAACTAGCAATTACCAACAGCAAATAACTCCTTGGTAAGACAAGTTCCTTGGTAGAGCCTCCTTGGTTGGACTATCAGTACCAGGACCTGACCTGGAAAATAAAGGGAAACTTAGACTAAAGCAATGCATTTTCATTCACATTAAAACCAATATATCAATTGACTTCCACCACCCCCCCCCTGCTGTAACCACAAAAATCCCTCTTATCTGCTACAGCTCTGGCACCTCAACAGCATGACTTTCCACAACCAATTGAAAGCCCAACTTGCTCCAGTTTCTCCAGGACCCAACCTATTGTCAGGTTGAAGTAGCACCTGAGAAGGATAAAGTGCCTCCAAAGCCATCCTTTTCCTGGTAAAACCTGTAAAACAAAGCATGGATGGATTTTTATGACACTGTGGTGAAAACTATAAAAACAAATAGGCATGCAAGCTGAAGGGTATATTCCTCCCCTGCACACCTACCACAAGCACCAGTCATTTACCAAGCATATTAAACCTCCATAGCCTGGACTTCTCCCAAACCAACCTGTAAAATAAAGAAGCCTAGGCTGAAGCAAATCCCTATGCATCTCAAAAGAAATTAAACCCTTGACTAAGGCACCTACCGGGAGTACTAGAAACCCCCACTCACCTGAAAGGGCTGCACTGCCACTTCAGCCATAGGTAGTACTAACATAATTGATCTTGTAACCTTCACCTCTAACACAAGAACTAACAATTTCTAACAAAAATAAAAAAATTATCCTTCCACCCAAAACCTTTACCACAAACTCACGTACTAAGGCTGAAGCACTTCTGCTGTTGGACTTTTCCCACACCAGGGCACAACCTGTTAAAAAACATAGTTTGGGCAGCACATTCACACATATGAAAATCACTCTAACCCTTATATAAGTATAATTTAGCAGGTGAACTAAGTTATCAAAACTTTGAAGAATGTTACCAAGCCTGCATCCTATCAAGGGTTTAGAATATACTAAACTAGACTCCCCTGTAAACTGAAGAACACTTAGGAATCTGTGGGTGAATAAAATACACTCCATTCCCTAATCTATGCTAAGAAGACCCAAATCCTTACATCCTACTTAATTCTACCATTTCCTTTTGGTTCTCCCTAAATCATAAACTAAAGCTAGCTACATACCCTTCTCCACTATTACCACTTCATATTAATATAGAATACTTACCTGGTATGGAGGATGCAGCTTATTCTTCAGCCTTTGGGGTGTGAAACCCACAACTTAGACATCTTGTTCCTACAACTCTAAATGAGATGCCAATTATATTCCAACATAAAGATAAGTGGAAAAATAGAAATTGTACAAAGTACATCACTTAGATGCTCAGATAATCAGACAGAAGAATGCTCACACAAATCCCAACCAATTACCCCACCACTAGTACCAGCTTGTCTACTTACCTGCCAAGGCTGAAGTACTTCCATGGCTGGACTTTATTCAGACCACGGTCCAACCTAATAAACACAGATATATCTTTGTTAAGGCATTTCTTTGTCACACTCATTAGAAACAATTCATCTCTTGTCTCGCACCCCTATGTCAAGAACCAGAACCTCCACTCACCCAGCAAGAGCAAAAACTCTCCTCTGCTGGGAACTCCAAAGCCAGGGTCCAATCTACAAACACCCTGAGGGTATATATTCTCACACATGCTAAAAAAATGATCCTTCCACCCAAAACCTTTACCACAAACTCACGTACTAAGGCTGAAGCACCGCTGCTGTTGGACTTTTCCCACACCAGGGCACGATCTGTTAAAAAAAAACATAGTTTGGGCAGCATATTTCACGTATGAAAATCACTCTAACCCTTATATAAGTATAATTTAGCAGGTGAACTAAATTATCAAAACTTTGAAGAATGATACCAAGCCTGCATCCTATCAAGGGTTTTGAATATACTAAACTAGACTCCCCTGTAAATTGAAGAACACTTAGGAATCTGTGGGAGAATTAAACACTCCATTCCCTAATCTGTGCTAAGAAGACCCAAATCCTTACATCCTACACAATTCTACCATTTCTCTTTGGCTCTCCCTAAATCATAAACTAAAGCTTGCTACATACCCTTCTCCTCTGCTGGGAACTCCAAAGCCAGGGTCCAATCTACAAACACCCTGAGGGTATATATTCTCACACGTTAAAAAAATGATCCTTCCACCCAAAACCTTTACCACAAACTCACGTACTAAGGCTGAAGCACCGCTGCTGTTGGACTTTTCCCACACCAGGGCACAACCTGTTAAAAAAAAACATAGTTTGTGCAGCATATTTACACATATTAAAATCACTCTAACCCTTATATAAGTATAATTTAGCAGGTGAACTAAGTTATCCAAACTTTGAAGAATGATAAAAAGCCTGCATCCTATCATGGGTTTTAGAATATACTAAACTAGACTCCCCTGTAAACTGAAGAACACTTAGAAATCTGTGGGTGAATGAAACACTTCAATCCCTAATCTGTGCTAAGAAGACCCAAATCCTCACATCCTACTAAATTCTACCATTTCTCTTTGGCTCTCCCTAAATCATAAACTAAAGCTAGCTACATACCCTTCTCCACTATTACCACTTCATATTAATATAGAATACTTACCTAGTATGGAGGATGCAGCTTATTCTTCAGCCACCCACCCACAACTTAGACATCTTGTTCCTACAACTCTAAATGAGATCCCAATTATATTCCAACATAAAGATAAGTGGAAAAATAGAAATTGTACAAAGTACGTCACTTGGATGCTCAGATAATCAGGTAGCAGAATGCTTACACAAATCCCAACCAATTACCCCACCACTAGCACCATCTTGTCTACTTACCTGCCAAGACTGAAGTACCTCCATGGCTAGACTTTATTCAGACCAGGGTCCAACCAAATAAACAAAGATATATCTTTGTTAATGCATTTCATTGTCACACTCATTAGAAACAATTAATCTCTTGTCTCACACCCCTATCTCAAGAACCAGAACCTCCTCTCATGCATGTCTAAATCAGCCTATGCAGTCACCCCAACCTCTACCACAAACATAGGAACCCCACTTACCTGCCAGTGAGAACCAGCTCATGTATTGCAGTTAATTGTTCTATTATAGTACAGTCATTTAAAATACAGAATTCAAACAGTTATTACAGTAAGAGTATAATACTGGTCTATACATTAAAGTTTCTTCCCATATATGACACTTTCCAGGGCCCAAGCTGTCAAACAAACAGATGCCCAAAAAGAAATGGTACAATCTCCTAGGTCCCCCCTGGATCAGCACTTTTTTTTCTATATGCTTTGATTCTATCATACCATCACATTGGCCTAGGTAAATACTTCAGGTTCAGATTGAGGTGCCCAACTTTTTAGGGTTTTATTAGCTTTATTTTGTTTTTACATCATGTACAGGGAGTGCATGCACTTTTGGTACTTTAGTGTGCTCATTTACTAGTGGCTAAAATGGGAGTTTCCAGTGAGTGACAGGCAGTATGCACAATGTACTTAATTAACTTAAACTTATAGCCTAGAATTACTTTGAGTTACTCATTAATGGGAAACACCATCAATCCTCAGTATAGAGTAGGGGTGAATGGGTTACCTGTTGGTGCAAGGTAAATGCACACTGAATCCAGTGAGTGCAGCCCTAGCCATCTTAGTGCATCGTAGGCTCTGCTAGGGTTCACTTAAATGACTTGGCATAGATGAGATTAAGACAGTTAAGACAATTAAGCATCAAATTGGCACCACAATAGTGCCCCTTTTCTATACATTTAAAACAGCTTTAAAACCCAAAGAATGCAAAGTGTAGCCCTGATATCCCCAGTATCCCTGTATAACCAACCCTCTCCATCACTGTGCAAGTGTTTGTTCCAACTCAATACAGTAAATGAATTTGGCATTCTTGTAAAGTCCTTAAACGGACGGTCTATTTAATATGAAACAGTCTTGCTCAGCATCAGTGGGGAGACAGTCCAGAGACACCCCCACAATCCTGGGGGGCACTTTACAGTAGGAGAAATAATGCCTGCATATTATCTCAGAACTGTGGAGGAAGGTATCAATTTTCTCCCTGCAGTCATCAAATGAGGGGAAGGCAGAGTTAGTTGAACCATAGGGTGGGTTTTTCTGAAGCAGGGGTACCCTTGGGGTAGTTTTGTATCAGTGAGCGAGAGAGGGTGCTCCCCACGTGTCCTTCTTAAATTGCCAGTTCCAGTAACCCAGGGCTATGTAAAGTTATAGGTTTTATTGAATGAGCAATTGTAATTGAAGAAAACAACTAAAGAAACGGATTTGTCCCATTACAAGACATAATAGGAGCTTATTTCCCAGGGCTCAGTGGCACAGAGTGACAGGGTCACAGTCCAGCAACTCACACAGTATGTAATGGCGCCACTTTTTAACATCCAGTCCAGGCATTCATAGCAAGATTAACCCTTATCCAAATCCTTATTGGAGGCAGAACAATCCTGTTTAGTTGACGTTTAAATTATTGTTTGTAGACTTAAGATATGGAGATCCAAACAGGTCCCTTACTGGTTTATTGTTATAGAACACAGTATGTGAAGTCAGTAAGCTTCTAAAAGAATTATAAAATATCCCTAATAGCTATGGTTCTACTATAGTCAGTATATCTATCATCCATTGTCCCACATTGAAGTGGCAATATGTTCCATTAAAGCCTCTCAATGGAATCTCTACCTTAGTAGAGCTGAAAGTGTCTGAAAATACCTATATTTTACCTGTAACTTATTTTATCAGTCTCCCATATCATAAAATATCTTCCAAATTGTAAAGAGCAGCTTAGTCTACATTTAGCAGTCCCATTTTGTGATATATATTTAGCCTCTGTATTTAACATAAAGCTGTTGATACTCAGGATCCCCTGTACATGGATGTAATACTCTGACCTGAAAGTAGTTTGTATATGTACCATAGTTTGTCAGATCCACCAAGCCATGTGCAATTCAGCAAACTCAATCATATAAGGGGGCCGAAATCTAAAACACAGGCTAAGTCGCCAGACAGATTTTTGATTAAGATACTGTACGGTCAGGCGCAGTCACCAGGGGCCACATAAAGCAACCACGGGCCTTGTGTTTGACACATGTGCCATAAGGCCTCCTCCAAACATCAAGTCCCTTTATCAGACGTACATCATTATTACATAGTGTTTGAACATCTAGGAAACACAACTCACAACTCAATCAGACTTAATTATTAATGCATTCTGCAAATAACCCTGGGAATCAGGGCTGTGCATCTGCCCCACTTTCTTTCTTGACTTATTTTAATATATATAATGACTAGCTGGTCTGTAATCTCAGAGGTGTCACTTGACTCCATTATGGATCTATCTACAGCCCCAGGCAGAGGAAGGTGGCTGATGCCCTCCTGGTGCCTTCAGAGTCACTTGGTGCAAAGCTTTCAGAATTGTAGCTTACTGTGCTATACAGTACTAGGTATTATTATGCAAAGGGAATTTATTTTATTAGGAAAACAGTGTCCCTGAGGCAGCAATACGCTAGTTGGACTGGCGGCAAAAAATAGTCCCCAAGGCAGCAACGTGCTAGTTGGACTGCCGGGAAAAAATAGTCCCTGAGGCAGCAACGTGCTAGTTGGCCTGCCGGGAAAAAATAGTCCCCGAGGCAGCAACGTGCTAGTTGGACTGCCGGGAAAAAATAGTCCCCGAGGCAGCAACGTGCTAGTTGGACTGCCGGGAAAAAATAGTCCCCGAGGCAGCAACGTGCTAGTTGGCCTGCCGGGAAAAAATAGTCCCCGAGGCAGCAACGCGCTAGTTGGACTGCCGGGAAAAAATAGTCCCCGAGGCAGCAACGCGCTAGTTGGACTGCCGGGAAAAAATAGTCCCCGAGGCAGCAACGCGCTGGTTGGACTGCCGGGAAAGAAATAATCCTTAAGGCAGCAATGTGATAGTTGGGCTGCCGGTATACTGTAGAAAGAAGGAGTAGATAAATATGGGTGGGATACCAAATAGCACGCTATAGGGATCCTTTATTTTGTGAATGTGGAATCCCAAAGCAGTAATGTGGTAGTTGGACTGCCAGGACACTGTAGGGTGAGGGAGTAACCCAGGGAAATGTATAGCATGGCCTGTAGCAATACTGAAAGCTGCACCCTAAGCAAAGAGAATAGTCAAGAGATGAAATCAGATGCCCTTTTTGGCCAGGAAATGTGGGGGTCAGAGCACAAAATGTCTATAGGGGACATGGATATGCAGAAAGTGCAACACAACAATCAAGAAGCACCGTTCAATACCTGTTAACACAGTATATCAGATACCAATGTCATTCAAAGCCTTGAGCAGAACAATAACATCAATATTAAAGAGCTTATAAGGGAGGCAACACTATTAGTAGTTCAGACTATTCCAAACACTGGCTAATAGGCAACTGATTATTAAGGAATGCTCGGCTAGTGAATGGAGACCCAACATGGGATATAAATATAAAGACCCATGTACTGATACAAGGTACACGTGGCCAGGGCATTATAACATTGATGGCTTGCTACTAATGTAGTATAGATCTGTGAGCCTTGTTTATTTCTACAAAGGGATACAATGTGGGGAGGTTGTGTTATTGAGTGGTGCTATTCCATGTTTTTGGTGGATCTACAAATAAAGGTACATCGGCAAAATTCCTTTTTAAGGTTAAATGTTATATCCAAGTGCAGAGTACAGCTGTGGGAAATAATATTGCTACAATGTGCACACCCACAGAAGGAAAATCAGATTCCTATACAAAATATTTCACATCCACCCACTGGCAATAATCAGTGGCATAACAGTGCCCCCCCCCTACACAGTAGGTAAGACAGTAGGTAATCCTGCTGGGGAAGCAGGATTTCTAAAAACCATAGAAAAACAGACCCCACAGTCCAGACCCCCTGTCCCCTGCACCTCTCCTGCAACTGCTTCCTCTATACTTACACCACTGGCAATCATTCTATGCACCACACCAGTAGTTATAGTTGACCCCAGAGTAGCCAATTAGAGGACATCACTAAGTAACAAACCCATAGTGAGTACAAAGGGCAAAGTCAATTAAAAGTAGTGTTTATAGGGTTACCCACACCCATTGGCAAAATACAAATGCACACTGAATCCAGTGAGTGCAGCCCTAGCCATCTTAGTGCATGGTAGGCTCTGCTAGGGGTCACTTAAATGACTTAGAATAGATGAGATTAAGACAGTAAAGACAATTAAGCATCAAATTGGCACCACAATAGTGCCCCTTTTCTATACATTTAAAACAGCTTTAAACCCCAAAGAAAGCAAAGTGTAGCCCTGATATCCCCAGTATCCCTGTATAACCAACCCTCTCCATCACTGTGCAAGTGTTTGTTCCAACTCAATACAGTAAATGAATTTGGCATTCTTGTAAAGTCCTTAAATGGACGGTCTATTTAATATGAAACAGTCTTGCTCAGCATCAGTGGGGAGACAGTCCAGAGACACCCCCACAATCCTGGGGGGCACTTTACAGTAGGAGAAATAATGCCTGCATATTATCTCAGAACTGTGGAGGAAGGTATCAATTTTCTCCTTGCAGTCATCAAATGAGGGGAAGGCAGAGTTAGTTGAACCATAGGGTGGGTTTTTCTGAAGCAGGGGTACCCTTGGGGTAGTTTTGTGCTCCCCATGTGTCCTTCTTAAATTGTCAGTTCCAGTAACCCAGGGCTATGTAAAGTTATAGGTTTTATTGAATGAGCAATTGTAATTGAAGAAAATAACTAAAGAAATGGATTTGTCCCATTACAAGACATAATAGGAGCTTATTTCCCAGGGCTCAGTGGCACAGAGTGACAGGGTCACAGTCCAGCAACTCACACAGTATGTAATGGCGCCACTTTTTAACATCCAATCCAGGCATTCATAGCAAGTGTGAGGGGAAATTAAACCAACGTTGCTTACAGATTCCTTAGGATTAATTTAAAGAGCAATTCACTTCCACAATGAATGTATTGCCTTCAGGCCAATCCAGCAAAAGCAACTCCCAGCAGCTTGGTGTTCCCCTGATAAGAATGAGTAGGAATGCTGTATCTGCAGCAATAATATTCATGGGATATACAGTAAGGCGAATGTCTCTCTGCATGGGACGCCCAACATTAACCTGCCTCAGCCAATGGATAATAACTTAGTCCCCCAGGCAATACAGAGTATCCAGTAGTGCAGGGCAGTAGCTTATTTAGTCACTGACAAAGCTCCGTGCAGGTTATTAACTCCCAAACCTACAGCTGATGTGACCACTTGTTTGGTTAAGCCACAGAACAGTACATAGAGCAGTACATATGAAAAGACGTGAACTGTATAAAGCTATAAAGTCAGGTACTGAGCCAATGATGAGAGTCTCTCACAGCATCCAAAACCCTGTGTTGTAGGATAAGGAGAGACAAATCTGAGGTTCTAATGTGTATCCTGACTGACAGGCCACAGTTCCATCACATTAACGGCATTGAGAGCAAATTCTTTCTCCATTTACATGGTAAATTTGCCAAGACTTTCTTTATCCTGGGTGGTAAATCTTATAGTTTCCCCACTTTTTTCTACAGTGGCACTGACACCAGTACTAACCCCAGGGTTAAAGGTACAGGCTTAATCCAACCAGTTATACACCCTGCTGTTACACTTTGGTGCAAAGTAGCCTCCTGTTCCCATGATTCTGGCTAGGGCTGTAATCAAAAGGCCAGGCCTTAATTATATAAGGAAAAGCTTAAAACCAGTACTGTATTACTTTATGCATATGGATTTCAAAACACCAACCTCATGAAAGATACATAGTACTGCAGGGGGTTCAGTTGGAGCCATAGCAGTGGGATATTTCTTAGCATTCTCATGTATGCGCATTAACCCATGCATTGCCCTTTTTGATTACTGTGATCCAAATGGTTGGCATGTACTAGACTGGCCACACTACCAGAGTCTAGCAAAGCATTAACACTGCAACCTTATATATTTATTTATATATTTAGTTTTAGAAACAGTCTCTGCAGAACACAAAGGCCAAGCAAATAATGAATGTGCCTGAATGCAGCACATTCCACTGGTTCAGTTGAAGGGGTACAAGTTGCCGCTATATGTGTGAGTTCACGACACCACCAACCCTGTAACTGATCCTAGTCCCAGGATGGAGGCCTTGGTTTGTTTACGTGCCCCTTTATTAACAGGAAGAGTCTTTACTGGCTGTACCTGACATCTTACTATTCCTGTAGAGGTGCATCCTGAAGTAAATCCTCTGTACCTTGGTTCCACTAAGCTGACCAACTGTTCTTTATCTTTGGGGTATCCTTGCCCAACCCAGTGCTGGATCTTTGTAGGAAGAGACCTGATGTAGTTGGCTAGTGCCACTCTCTCAATGATCTGGCCAGGAGCTGATTTCTCAGACTGTAGCCATGTCATTTTTCCATCATTTACAGCATGAATTAGATCATACATCTTTGATGTCGCTGGAAAGTCAGTATTAAAAGCCCAAATTATGCCCACCATGGGTCTGTGTAGTCATATTAACTCCGGCCATGATAGGGGATTGCTTTTAGTCTGACACAGTCCTTGGCATCCTGTTCAGTAAGACAATAGTTGGCCTTTTGGGGCTCAGCAGTTAGTGGTGTAATCACCTTTGCAGACTACCCTATTGGTTACATTTCTACCTCAGTGTTATCTGAGGAGGCCATCTTGTGTAGCGCTTTGTGAGCAGTTATCGGTGCCAGGACTAGGGCTGAACCACCCTGTAGTTTTTAGCCACGGTCTGATGGCATTGACCCAAAGCAGTGTTACTGTCTGCACTTTTAGTTCAGTCATTAGGAGTCTATTGGTTTCCTACTAGCTTTGCTGTTGCATAGCCATGGCTTCCTCCTGCTCTCTGGCGATTGCCATTAGTTTGCTACACAGGTAACTCTTATACAGGTGTCTGTTACCTTAGGAACACTGTCTCTTTAAGAATGAGCCCACCTCCCCCCACCATATGTGGAAACTCACTCTAATGGCAGCGTTTCTCCAAAAAAATACGTTTCAGCAACACATAACATATGAATCAAAATGGAAGTTCATTCCTCAGAATCCCTAATAGATTCACTGGGCATCTGCATTATTATAAAACCTGCTCCTTGTCAGCCCCTCACACACTAATGGGGGGAAATGACTTCATAAACCCACAGCTACTCAGCTCAGTGTCGTCTCCTCAGGAGATTCAAAACTCACTGCACCAGCAAATCCCCTACTTCCTGCTTCCTGGGAAGAGAGCTCCCCAGCCCCTCCCCTTTTCCCTCATCAGCCATTACACACAGCCCTTGTTATTCTCCTCATCTGCTGCTTCTCACAGAGAGGGTTTTCCAGTCACAAACTCAAGTACTACTGACAATAGGGCACTGTAAGTGCAATATAATCTTATTAGTCACGTTGTTGTACGGAGACCAATGATATATAAATGCCCCATTGGAGTACAACACCATACACCATACATTTATTACACCGGTAGGCAGTGTAGGTCTCACGTATAATGAGGGGCCTTGACGTGGCACGTGAGCTTACATATTTTGGCCAAAGTATGGTACCAGCAGCCCATCTTTTAAAAAAATATATTTATACAGATACGGTGCTTAGAAGCTGAATGTTCCCTTGGAAGAGGCCATTCCTAACAGATAACTCATAAACAGAGCTTTAAATTGGCTGAAACTTCGCACCGATAATTATTTTCTTCCTCTTGATGTCAGACCGAGTGCTGCCAATTGTGCCACTCAGCCTTTAGCGTAGAGGAATTGCTCATAGGAGCACCTCCGTTACCTGGGCTTTCCACACTAGAGCTTGTTGCTGGGGGGATAATGATTTTAACTGCCCCAGAGATTTTATACAGCAATAAGTGTAGGAGTCACATGTAATAAGAGGCCTCGATAAGGCCTACAAGCTTGTATACTTTGGCCAAAGTATGGTACTAACACCTCATTTTTTGTAACAAGAATTTATATCTAAGATCTAACACCAATATCTAACACTGTGCATTGGCAACCATATTTTCACTTTATTTTTAGGCTGTAACCAGAGATATCCACTTGAATGAGTGGCCTCACAGGGGGGGTCAGCATCCTGCTAAGAAGATAGGCGTGGCCTATTGGGATTCTCCCAGTGTCATCACTGCGCATACGCTCAAGGCCCATCTTGTGGCACTGAATGGTCCCTGCGCATGAGTGAGGGGAGTACAGGGGAGGGGGTTTTAAACCAGGGAAATCCAGGAGAGCTGACAGGTATGTGAAAGCCAGTGGCTCCTCTCCTATAATTCTTCTTTGTGCCAGTATGGGCTGCCCCAGCCTGAGCTCTGGCTGCCGCTTGCAGCTCTCTAACCTCTTAGGTCAGCAGTACTCAACCTGTGGGTCGGGACCCCTTTGGGGGTTGAACAACCCTTTCACAGGGGTCGCCTAAGACCATTGGAAAACACATATTTCCAATGGTCTTAGGAATAATTTTATGGTTGGGGGTCACCACAACATGAGGGACTGTATTAAAGGGTTGCGGCATTAGGAAGGTTGAGAACCACTGTCTTAGGTAGTCAGTGACTTTAGGGGGGCCACATGGGACATAACTGTTCAGTTAGGTTGTGAACATACAGGTCAGATTTAAGCAAACTAACCGAACAGTTATGCCCCATGTGCCCCCCCCCCCAAAGTCACTGACTAACTAAGAAGTTATAGAGCTGTAAAGGAGGAAGTACTGTTCTGGTTATTATGTAAGACATCTGCTAACATAATAAAAAATCTCTTTCATTTTGAAACTGAACTGTTCTTTTAAGTGCTTTGTGCCTTAGGTCTCCAGCACTTAACATGTGAGGCTGGTAAATGAGGCCTTGTGTCTAAACGATTTTTGTAGACATCCCCTACAGTATATTCCTCTATATGAACAGACCTACCTTCTGCACAGAAGCCCCTTGTAATGATGGTACGAGAGAAATTGCTGGCTGGATTGGCTGCAATACAGGTGTAGCTGGAGTCTGTAGCCGGGCTGTTTCCATGGTAAGTAATGTTGGCCACATTGGTCTCCCCTCTGCCAGCGCTATTCCAAGTCACTGTCACATCAGCTCTATTTACTGTACATGACAGATTGAGGTGGCAGTTCTCCCTGTCAGTTATGCGGTGATGGACTTCTAGATCTTTTCTAGCGGAAAGAAAAGAGGTAGAAGCTAATGAATCTCAGCAAAGTTCAGCCTCCTACCAGTACTAACCCCATCTGGATATGTATATTCACGTTATGTGTATGAGTCTAATAAATTCCTTCTTGTTATCTCTAGTTTATCAGGAGGTGCTGTGGGCTCAGTTTTAAATTTTATTGCCAGCTAAGCGTTTGTTATTCTCACACTCTTTGGCAATTGAATTCCTTGGTAATCAGTGGATAATTAGATGTTGCCAATAGTATTTGCAAAAGTGGAATGTAACTCCTGCTCAGCCCCATTAACTTATCTGTCATTCTGGCTGAATGTGTCACATGGTAGCTAGATGTGATTCTCTCCTTATCATACAATTTCCATTATTAGCACATTCAGGGAGAATGAATAAGATGTTTCCAGCTTGCCATAGACTTTGAGTTCATAACACAGAGCTTTATAGGCATCAGCCTTAGCGCTGAGTATGCATGTAGCGTAAAGCCCTTTATCTTCCTTTGTTACTTTTTTAATAATGGTGGAAATAAAATTTTTAAATTTCTTTTTAGAGTGAATTATTTGCTATGTAATTTAGAAATAAAAAGTATACCATAAAAATCAAGGAATCCCTTTAATGCCTGTATATAACCTGGCTAACTGCTAGTTGATCCAGAGGAAGGCAAAACCCCCATCTGAAGCCTCTAATTTGCCGCACGATGGCAATCGGACCAGTCCCTGGATCAACTAGTACTGAGAGCTATCTCCCCTACCCCTGTATTCCCTCACTTGTACTGAGAGCTATCTCCCCTACCCCTGTATTCCCTCACTTGTACTGAGAGCTATCTCCCTACCCCTGTATTCCCTCACTTGTACTGAGAGCTATCTCCCCTACCCCTGTATTCCCTCACTTGTACTGAGAGCTATCTCCCCTACCCCTGTATTCCCTCACTTGTACTGAGAGCTATCTCCCCTACCCCTGTATTCCCTCACTTGTACTGAGAGCTATCCCCCTACCCCTGTATTCCCTCACTTGTACTGAGAGCTATCCCCCCTACCCCTGTATTCCCTCACTTGTACTGAGAGCTATCCCCCTACCCCTGTATTCCCTCACTTGTACTGAGAGCTATCTCCCCTACCCCTGTATTCCCTTACTTGTACTGAGAGCTATCTCCCCTACCCCTGTATTCCCTCACTTGTACTGAGAGCTATCCCCCTACCCCTGTATTCCCTCACTTGTACTGAGAGCTATCCCCCCTACCCCTGTATTCCCTCACTTGTACTGAGAGCTATCTCCCCTACCCCTGTATTCCCTCACTTGTACTGAGAGCTATCCCCCTACCCCTGTATTCCCTCACTAGTACTGAGAGCTATCCCCCCTACCCCTGTATTCCCTCACTTGTACTGAGAGCTATCCCCCCTACCCCTGTATTCCCTCACTTGTACTGAGAGCTATCTCCCATAACCCTGTATTCCCTCACTTCTACTGAGAGCTATCTCCCCTACCCCTGTATTCCCTCACTTGTACTGAGAGCTATCCCCCCTACCCCTGTATTCCCTCACTTGTACTGAGAGCTATCTCCCCTACCCCTGTATTCCCTCACTTGTACTGAGAGTTATCCCCCCTTCCCCTGTATTCCCTCACTTGTACTGAGAGCTACCCCCCCTACCCCTGTATTCCCTCACTTGTACTGAGAGCTATCTCCCCTACCCCTGTATTCCCTCACTTGTACTGAGAGCTATCTCCCCTACCCCTGTATTCCCTCACTTCTACTGAGAGCTATCTCCCCTACCCCTGTATTCCCTCACTTGTACTGAGAGCTATCCCCCCTACCCCTGTATTCCCTCACTTGTACTGAGAGCTATCCCCCCTACCCCTGTATTCCCTCACTTGTACTGAGAGCTATCTCCCCTACCCCTGTATTCCCTCACTTGTACTGAGAGCTATCTCCCCTACCCCTGTATTCCCTCACTTGTACTGAGAGCTATCTCCCATACCCATGTATTCCCTCACTTGTACTGAGAGCTATCCCCCCTACCCCTGTATTCCCTCACTTGTACTGAGAGCTATCTCCCATACCCATGTATTCCCTCACTTGTACTGAGAGCTATCTCCCCTACCCCTGTATTCCCTCACTTGTACTGAGAGCTATCCCCCTACCCCTGTATTCCCTCACTAGTACTGAGAGCTATCCCCCCTACCCCTGTATTCCCTCACTTGTACTGAGAGCTATCCCCCCTACCCCTGTATTCCCTCACTTGTACTGAGAGCTATCTCCCATAACCCTGTATTCCCTCACTTCTACTGAGAGCTATCTCCCCTACCCCTGTATTCCCTCACTTGTACTGAGAGCTATCCCCCCTACCCCTGTATTCCCTCACTTGTACTGAGAGCTATCTCCCCTACCCCTGTATTCCCTCACTTGTACTGAGAGTTATCCCCCCTTCCCCTGTATTCCCTCACTTGTACTGAGAGCTACCCCCCCTACCCCTGTATTCCCTCACTTGTACTGAGAGCTATCTCCCCTACCCCTGTATTCCCTCACTTGTACTGAGAGCTATCTCCCCTACCCCTGTATTCCCTCACTTCTACTGAGAGCTATCTCCCCTACCCCTGTATTCCCTCACTTGTACTGAGAGCTATCCCCCCTACCCCTGTATTCCCTCACTTGTACTGAGAGCTATCCCCCCTACCCCTGTATTCCCTCACTTGTACTGAGAGCTATCTCCCCTACCCCTGTATTCCCTCACTTGTACTGAGAGCTATCTCCCCTACCCCTGTATTCCCTCACTTGTACTGAGAGCTATCTCCCATACCCATGTATTCCCTCACTTGTACTGAGAGCTATCCCCCCTACCCCTGTATTCCCTCACTTGTACTGAGAGCTATCTCCCCTACCCCTGTATTCCCTCACTTGTACTGAGAGCTATCTCCCCTTCCCCTGTATTCCCTCACTTGTACTGAGAGCTATCTCCCCTTCCCCTGTATTCCCTCACTTGTACTGAGAGCTATCTCCCCTACCCCTGTATTCCCTCACTTGTACTGAGAGCTATCTCCCCTTCCCCTGTATTCCCTCACTTGTACTGAGAGCTATCTCCCCTACCCCTGTATTCCCTCACTTGTACTGAGAGCTATCTCCCATACCCCTGTATTTCCTCACTTGTACTGAGAGCTATCCCCCCTACCCCTGTATTCCCTCACTTGTACTGAGAGCTATCTCCCATAACCCTGTATTCCCTCACTTGTACTGAGAGCTATCTCCCATACCCCTGTATTTCCTCACTTGTACTGAGAGATATCCCCCCTACCCCTGTATTCCCTCACTTGTACTGAGAGCTATCTCCCATACCCCTGTATTTCCTCACTTGTACTGAGAGCTATCCCCCCTACCCCTGTATTCCCTCACTTGTACTGAGAGCTATCTCCCATAACCCTGTATTCCCTCACTTGTACTGAGAGCTATCTCCCCTACCCCTGTATTCCCTCACTTGTACTGAGAGCTATCCCCCATACCCCTGTATTCCCTCACTTGTACTGAGAGATATCCCCCCTACCCCTGTATTCCCTCACTTCTACTGAGAGCTATCTCCCCTACCCTTGTATTCCCTCACTTGTACTGAGAGCTATCTCCCCTACCCCTGTATTCCCTCACTTGTACTGAGAGCTATCTCCCCTTCCCCTGTATTCCCTCACTTGTACTGAGAGCTATCCCCCCTACCCCTGTATTCCCTCACTTGTACTGAGAGCTATCTCCCCTACCCCTGTATTCCCTCACTTGTACTGAGAGCTATCCCCCATACCCCTGTATTCCCTCACTTGTACTGAGAGCTATCTCCCCTACCCTTGTATTCCCTCACTTGTACTGAGAGCTATCTCCCCTACCCCTGTATTCCCTCACTTGTACTGAGAGCTATCTCCCCTACCCCTGTATTCCCTCACTTGTACTGAGAGCTATCTCCCCTACCCCTGTATTCCCTCACTTGTACAGAGAGCTATGCCCCCTACCCCTGTATTCCCTCACTTGTACTAAGAGCTATCTCCCATTACCCTGTATTCCCTCACTTGCTAAATTCCCATCCAACCCATTTTTGAAGCTATCTAATGTATTTGCCATTATAACTGGTTCAGGGAAAGAATCCCACAACGTTCACTGTAATAAATCCCTTCCGAATATTTTGATGGAACCTCCCTTCTTCTAATCAGAGTGGGTGCCCTTGTGTCTGTTGGAAGGACCTACTGGTAAATAAAGCATTAGAGAGATTATTATATGATCCCCTTATATATTTATACATAGTTATCATATCACCCCTTTAGCAGATTTGTGGAGAGGCCGAAAAGGCCCAGGCCTAGGGCAGCACAGATTTGTGGGTGATAAGAAATCTGGCGCTGCCCTTACATGTTGTCTCTGAACAGCCAAAGGAACACATAATAGTGAAGGGAGAGAAATAAAGAGTGCTTTAATAGAAATAGATAATGGCCTCACCTTTTATATATACAGGTATGGGATCCCTTATCCAAAAACTCGTTATCGAGAAAGCTCTGAATTACGGAAAGCCCGTCTCCCATAGACTCGATTTTAATCAAATCATTCCGAATTTCAAAACTGATTTCCTTTTTCTCTTTAATAATAAAACAGTACCTGTAATTGATCCCAACTAAGATATAATTACCCCTTATTGGGGGCAGAACAACCCTATTGGGTTTATTTAATGGTTAAATGATTCCCTTTTCTCTGTAATAATAAAACAGTACCTGTACTTGATCCCAACTAAGATATAATTACCCCTTATTGGGGCAGAACAGCCCTATTGGGTTTATTTAATGGTTAAGTGATTCCCTTTTCTCTGTAATAATAAAACAGTACCTGTACTTGATCCCAACTAAGATATAATTACCCCTTATTGGGGCAGAACAGCCCTATTGGGTTTATTTCATGGTTAAATGATTCCCTTTTCTCTGTAATAATAAAACAGTACCTGTACTTGATCCCAACTAAGATATAATTACTCCTTATTGGGGGCAGAACAGTCCTATTGGGTTTATTTAATGGTTAAATGATTCCCTTTTCTCTGTAATAATAAAACAGTACCTTGTAATTGATCACAACTTAGATATAAATAATCCTTATTTGATGCAAAATAATCCTTTTGGGTTTAATTAATGTTTTACGAAAAGACCCCTTATCCTTATCCGGAATTCTGGATAACGGGCTCTATACCTGTATAAAGCTTTACGGCCCTAGCTAGATTTGGTAGAAAAGATCTCCAATATGATACACTCACACAGTGGCAGTGGCTTTTAAACACAGACAGCTGCTTTTTGGGGAGGTCTGACAGATATTCCTTCCAGATGTTACATAGTAAATTTACTCATTTTTTTTATCTTAGTACATTCACTTTCCTAGTCACATGGACACAGGGAGGGCAGCCAACATTAGCACTCACCTATCTTGAATCCCAGAACACTCAACCATCTAAACCCTGGTATCCCCACTCTTTTCCAATAAGGAACTAAATCAGTGAGATCAGGCCTCCCATTACCCTCTCTTAATTATCTTACAACACCCAACCCCTAGCTGGAATTAATATTACTAGCAAGGAGAACCCAGAAAGATCAATGGTTACATTATCAGATCATATAGAAAGCAATAGTACTACAACACATTAACTTTCAGTGCCATGTTTATAGCTCCTGCATCTCTGAGCCTTAGTATCCATTACTGGCAAAACAGTGGTTTACGCAGGGGCGGGCCAAGCCGACCGGGCGCCCTAGGCAACCCGGTCGGCCAACTCCGCCCACCTCCCCCCCGAACGGCGCATGCGCGCCAAAGCACAGGAGGCGGGGCGATTAGATCGGTCATTGCCTCCGCCGCTAATGACAAGCGGCGGAGGCAATGACAAAGTAGCACTAGGGGTAGGCAGGAGAGGCTCCTGCCTGGTGCCCCTCAATCTTTGCGCCCTAGGCAGCTGCCTCTTCTGCCTACCCCTAGTTCCGGCCCTGGGTTTACGCTTGCCTTTAGCAGTTTCCTTATTTTTTTCCTGCTCTCATGGTAATATCTTCAACAAAGCAATAAATGGATATTTTATATTCCAATTATAGATTTGAAAAATATACAATAACAGATAACAATGTGTCTTGTTCAAAAGTTATTGCTTGGTAAAGGAGTAGTTCATCTTTAAATTAACTTTTAGTATGATGTAGAGTGTGCTATTCTGACACGGTTTGCAATTGGTCTTCATTTTTTATTATTTGCAGTTTTTTAATGACTTAGATTTTTGTTCAGCAGCTCTCAAGTTTGAAAGTTTGGCAATTATCTTGTTGCTAGGGTCCAGCCTCACTTAGCAACCAGGCAATGGTCGACTGCTGATTTGAAAACTGAAAAAAGTTTGAAGAGGAAGGCAAATAATTAAATAATCTATAGAAAATAAAAATGAAGACCAGATGAAAAGTTGCTAAGAATAGACCAATCTATAACCTACCAAAAGTTAACCTGAAGGTGAACCACCCATTTAATGCAGAGCAAATCTTTATTTTGTCCACTAGGGTGCGCTCATTAATAGGATGAAGTTGATGCCTTGGTCATCATCCAGAAAATGAATGGTAATGTACCTGCATGTTAATAGGCAATTGCCTTTAGAGAAATAGGTAGGGAGACCCCCTTACACCAGGGCACCTAGAAACTTGTAATAAGGAAATTCCCCAAACATTCTTAATCACAGGATAAGGTTAGTGGTATATGAAACCAAAAGCAGAAAATGCACCGTTATGATATCTTGTTTTTGCATCTGTCTCCAGTTCTGACCTTAATTTAAAGTAAAACAACCTTTACATCAGTGCTGTCCAACTTCTGTTGTACCGAGGGCTGGAATTTTTCTGACCTACGTGGTGGAGGGCCGATAATGGAAGCCGGTTTTGACCACTCCCCTTTTTGAAACTGCACCCACTTGAAACCACACCCATATATCACATGACCATACCCATATTAATGGTTGTAGTACAGCAAAAACCTGCCATACTCTGCCTTCCCTACCCTGCCTGTGTGTGCCATACTCTGCCTTCCCTACCCTGCCTGTGTGTGCTATACTCTGCCTGCCCTACCCTGCCTGTGTGTGCCATACTCTGCCTTCCCTAACCTGCCTGTGTGTGCCATACTCTGCCTTCCCTAACCTGCCTGTGTGTGCCATACTCTGCCTTCCCTAACCTGCCTGTGTGTGCCATACTCTGCCTTCCCTAACCTGCCTGTGTGTGCCATACTCTGCCTTCCCTACCCTGCCTGTGTGCCATACTTTCACTGTGTGTGCCATTCTTGGCTGGTTTGTGCCATACTTGGCCTGTGTGTGCCATACTCTGCCTTCCCTACCCTGCCTGTGTGCCATACTTTCACTGTGTGTGCCATTCTTGGCTGGTTTGTGCCATACTTGGCCTGTGTGTGCCATACTCTGCCTTCCCTACCCTGCCTGTGTGTGCCATACTCTGCCTTCCCTGCCTGTGTGCCATACTTTCACTGTGTGTGCCATTCTTGGCTGGTTTGTGCCATACTTGGCCTGTGTGTGCCATACTCTGCCTTCCCTACCCTGCCTGTGTGTGCCATACTTTGCCTACCCTATCCTGCCTGTGTGTGCCATACTCTGCCTTCCCTACCCTGCCTGTGTGCCATACTTTCACTGTGTGTGCCATTCTTGGCTGGTTTGTGCCATACTTGGCCTGTGTGTGCCATACTCTGCCTTCCCTACCCTGCCTGCATGTGCCATACTTTCACTGTGTTTGCCATTCTTGGCTGGTTTGTCCCATACTTGGCCTGTGTGTGCCATACTCTGCCTGCCCTATGCTGCCTGTGTGCCATACTCTGCTTGCCCTACCCTGCCTGTGTGTGTATGGCACACACAGGCAGCCTACAGTGACACAATGCTGGCACTGCTCCTACAGTCTGCACAATAACTATATATTAAAAAAAAATTTAATTGCAGTACCACCTCTGTATATGTTCTTTTTGTAGAGTGCAGGGATTATTTGTGGGTTTCTACTGCTCCTGAGGTGTGAACAGTTGAACAATATGGGTGATTACAGCCTGAGCCTGAGGTGTGAACACTGCAGGGGGTGAACAATGCAGAGATTAAAAGGGGTGAACAACACAGGGGATTACATATTTAAACAATACAGCCTGATTACAGCCTGAATCTGAGGTGAGAACCATGCAGGGGGGGCAGTTAATCTCAGTACTGATACCATTTAAAGCTTACACAAGAGTAAGCCATCAAAGCAGCCAGACAGGTGGGGGTCCACACAGAGGGGGGTCACCAGTTGGACAGCACTGCTTTACATAAATGAACTTCTAGTTACTAATTAGCTTGGCCTACACAATCTAATATTAATCCATGCAATGTATCACATTCACAATACGGCTCAAGTTTTTCCTATCACTTGAAATCAAGACACAGAGACTGATAGTTGAGGCAAAATCTGTGCGTCACAGGCTTTATTGAGAATGAACAATAAATAAGTGGCGAGGTACTCAGTGCCCCCAGCTGTGGCTCCCCAACTCCTATTGGCCATTGGTGCCCATTACACAGCCACAGGGAAGGGATCATTAGCCAATAACCTGCAAGGCCAGCTCGTTGGTGCTGAGTCCCCTCTGTCACTGCTCCATGTGCATCTCATAGTAATTCAATAGTATTAGGAGCAATGACAGGCGGAGGGGGTGTTTGGTCCTCTGCTGTTACCACTGGAGGGCAGAATTGGACAGAACACCCGGTAAACCAGGGGCTTAAAGGGCAACAAAACCCTATAAGCTAAAGCTTGGTTAAACTATACACAACTATATATCTAGTTTGACTAAAATCCCTTAAGGTCCCCATACACGGGCCAATTGCAGCTGCCGATATCGGTCCCTGATTCGACAGCTTATCAGCCCGTGTAGTAGGGGTACCAACGACTGGCCTGCCCGACCGATATCTGGCCTGAAATTGGACAGATATCGATAGGGCAGGTTAAAAAATGTAGTCAGATCAGAGCCCGCATCAGCTCGTTGATGCGGTCCCCCAACAGACTGCGCCCATTACAGTCGTTATAATTCGATCGTTTGGCCCCCACCTGTAGGTGGGGATATGGGGAGAAGATCCGCTCTTCACTCTTATTTTTGATGGTCCTGCTGCCATTTTGGATTTGCTGACATCATCCAACTGCTTCTAGGCAGAGCTGATGGCACCCAAGCCTAAGCTAGCCCTCAGTGACGCTGGGAAAATCTTGCATGTTTGGAACACTTAGTAAGGGCACATACCCTCCTTTTAATGTACCTTAGAAGATAGCCATGCCTCTTTATTTAGTATTTCCTTGTCTTTTAAAAGTTGACCTGTGCTGTGTTTTGGGAGCCACAATGACACCTGGGAGCCACAGTTGGGTCACTGAACCCTGTTGACCAACACAGATGATGACAATCCAGAGAAAGGCAAAACCTTAGGTGCTCTGGCCAATTTTGCACCATAAGGAAAAATTCCTTCCTGGCCCCAAATGGCGACCGGTTCAAAAACCCTGGATTGCTTTGAGCTCCAACAGAAAAAAAGAGAAAATGTTAAAATAATCTGCATGTTTCTCCCAAGGTATCATGGACCTATATCAATGGAAGGCAAGGATTCTGCATTTTCATTGACCTGATGTGCGCCACAACTACTTTACCTGTCCCTTGTACATCCTGGAAGTGTGCCCAGCCTTACACTATGCATGGCAGATGGCAGTTTTTGCAGTCAGATGGCACTCTCAAGTTCAGCTCATACTTTAGTAAGTAGAGAGCTTGTTGATGCTATAAACCAAAGTACAAAAGGTTAGTTTCTGTATGTGATAATTCCTTTCATTTTATGTAACCCACCTACCCAGCCTAGCAGTCTCCATTGACCAACCCCCTTCTCCCTACCTATTTTTCTGCCTCTTGGGAGACAGCTCCTTACCTGACCAGTGCTTACCTGAGGGCGGAGTGACTTTGCCTAAGGACATGCAGCCCTATTAGGACTAATTTAGCACTTAGGCAGATATAACTTGAGGGTTGAACTTGACGGACAAGGAAAGCTTTGATCAGTTGAGGTGTAACACCCTCAAAGAGGCATCTAAAGATATTCCTTTTTGCCATTGCTGCTTCCCAACAGACCATGTTACATGCAACCTTTTTACATTAATGATTGGGAAATTGGTCTTCTAAGTTGAAATGCTTAGTTTAGATAGAACAAAGATTAGAGTCAATGTTAAGTCTCATCATTAGGGTTGCCCAACAGTCTATGTGAAACCTTTAGAGAATGTCTTCCATGCCTGGACCCCTTTCTGTTGTGGTCTCTACATTAGTGTGGGTATCACTGGAGATCACAAACCTTACACAATTCCTCCAAGTTGGGGCACAGACTGCTTTTGCTAACTATTCTTGTCTGACTCACCTATTGTTAGAATTATCCACTGAATTAATCAACAGGAGCCAATGTGCAGAGGAGCTAATACCAAACATACTGACAGGCATCGGGCAAGCAGAATCCAAATATCAGGCCAAGGTCAAAACACAAGGACAAGGGCAGGAACAGACAGTCAGGAGCAAGGAAAAAAGTTTTCAAGATACAGGATCGCAGGATCTCAGGAGCTACTGTAGGAACAGAAGGCTTAAAGGAGACATATTGGATAAAAATTATGAATGTACCAGGGAATTATACTCCTCTAGATATAGAAGGATTGTGCTTAAAAAGTTGTGTTTCTGACTGATTTATTGAGAAATTCCACCAAAACCCCCACTAGCCCCGCCCATCTGTTCCACTTC
Source organism: Xenopus tropicalis (assembly GCF_000004195.4). Classification (NCBI taxonomy): domain Eukaryota; kingdom Metazoa; phylum Chordata; class Amphibia; order Anura; family Pipidae; genus Xenopus; species Xenopus tropicalis. Next base: position 136,252,167 of record NC_030684.2, on the reverse strand, counting down.
CTGCTGGCTGAATTCTCTGGATGAGCTGGGGAGCCGGCGGCCCTCCGTACCCTGCACTGTAGGATAGGAACCAATCAGCAGCTAGGCTGACCTGATAGGGAACTGAAGCCCATCTGCGCTTCTGTGACTGCAGGGCTGTGATTGGCTCTCCCCCTCCTACTGTGCTTCTGGCAGGGACCGTTAGGACACGCCCACTCTTCATTTCACACTGGACGGAGAAGTGAGAGGATCTATAGGGAGCTCCAATAAAGGGGCCATTGTTACAGATAGGGTTAATGTTTAGCCCAAAGGGAAACCAGCACCGGATATTATTCATAATTGCCTACAAAATTAGCGTTTTCCCATTTATCCAATATGTCTCCTTTAAGGTGGCCATACACGGGCCGATTGTAGCTTCTGATATCGGTCCCTTGGACCGATTCAGTAGCTTATCGGCCCGTGTAGGGGCAGATATCGATTGGGCAGGTTAAAAGATTTAGTCAGATCGGGGACTGCATCGGCTTGTTGATGTGGTCCCCGAACCGATTGTGCCATTGCCGCCGTTAGAATTTGATCGTTTGGCCTACATTTCCCCGATATCGCCCACCCCTAGGTCGCCAAGCGAGTGGATCTTAACATGTATGGGCACCTTTAGTTAGTTGGAGGAACAGCAGCCAGTATACGTTTGGTCCCTGGTTCTAGATTAGAGAGTTTCAAACTCCTATCATGTTTTCCTGTTACACAACTTTACTTTTAGGCTAATGTTAGACGAGATGTAGAGCGTATATTTTCGGCAAGCGGAAAAACGGGGGGCAGATATCGATTGGGAAGGTTAAAAGATTTAGTCGGATCGGGGGCTGCATCGGCTTGTTGATGCGGTCCCCGAACCAACTGTGCCACTGCCACCGTTAGAATTTGATTGTTTGGCCTACATTTCCCCGATATCGCCCACCCGTAGGTCACCAAGCGAGCAGATCTTAACATGTATGGGCACCTGTAGTTACAGCAGGAATGTTAATCATGCAGCACAAGGGCATGAGACAGACAAGCTTAAATAGTCCCTTAATTTGGCTATTGCCTGCAGCTGGAGTCATTGATATTATTCTCCAGGCCAAGACCACAGTGCCTCCTGTGACTTGGAAGAACAGCAGCCAGTATACGTATGGTTCCTGGTTCTAGACCAGAGAGTTTCTCCTATAGTGTTTTCTAACAGCTCATAGGGTTCCTGTTACCCAACTTTACTTTTAGGCTAATGTTAGACGAGGCGTAGGGCGTATATTTTCGGCAAGCAGAAAAACGATTGCCGAAAATACAGCCCTACGCCTCCTACTTGTGCCTGCACCTGAATGAATGAGATACGCTCGGGTGCAGGCAAATGTAGCCGAAATACGCAAGAAAACGCGAGCCTTAGGGTGTTATTTTCGGCAAGCATTTTTCCGCTTTCCGAAAATATACGCCTTACGCCTCGTCTGAGGAGCTTCTTCTCTGGTAGTGAGGTTTACCTGTCTCTCAGGCCCTTCAGAACTTCCACCTGCTATATTAATCCAAAATGCAAGATTAGAATAGCCTGCCACTTTTATAAAGCAGCAACTTACCTGGTCCAATGGGTTTACCTGTTTCCTCACAGGGCATTGGACACCCCTATAGGCTTTCATGCAACACATTGGAAAGGTTAATACTCTAAGAAGAGAACCAGAATGAGAAGATTAGTTATAAAAACAATAAGTCCAATGTGCTGGCTCTCATGTCTTGCTGCTGAATGAAAATTAATCCCTGAAAAGTAAACAGAACAATACAGTTACTCATTTAGTTTAAAGCTGCCATTAAAGGGTAGGGCTTGGGAAATGTATTCTTTCAGAAGTTCTTGAGACTGAAAATAATGTCACATTTTCTCCTTGCCTAAAGACATATTAAAAGTTAAAAATAGCCTCTGGGAAGGGACAGTGGCTGTGGGATAGCAGGTATAGTAGGGAGAGATGGTGCATATAGTAGCAGTGGGGGGATAATAGCCTCTGGGAAGGGACTGGGGCTGTGGGATAGCAGGTATAGTAGGGAGAGATGGTGCCTATAGTAGCAGTGGGATAATAGCCTCTGGGAAGGGACTGGGGCTGTGGGATAGCAGGTATAGTAGGGAGAGATGGTGCCTATAGTAGCAGTGGGATAATAGCCTCTGGGAAGGGACTGGGGCTGTGGGATAGCAGGTATAGTAGGGAGAGATGGTGCCTATAGTAGCAGTGGGGGGATAATAGCCTCTGGGAAGGGACTGTGGCTGTGGGATAGCAGGTATAGTAGGGAGAGATGGTGCCTATAGTAGCAGTGGGGGGATAATAGCCTCTGGGAAGGGACTGTGGCTGTGGGATAGCAGGTATAGTAGGGAGAGATGGTGCCTATAGTAGCAGTGGGGGATAATAGCCTCTGGGAAGGGACTGTGGCTGTGGGATAGCAGGTATAGTAAGGAGAGATGGTGCCTATAGTAGCAGTGGGGGGATAATAGCCTCTGGGAAGGGACTGTGGCTGTGGGATAGCAGGTATAGTAGGGAGAGATGGTGCCTATAGTAGCAGTGGGATAATAGCCTCTGGGAAGGGACTGTGGCTGTGGGATAGCAGGTATACTAGGGAGAGATGGTGCCTATAGTAGCAGTGGGGGGATAATAGCCTCTGCGAAGGGACTGTGGCATAGCAGGTATAGTAGGGAGAGATGGTGCCTATAGTAGCAGTGGGGGGATAATAGCCTCTGGGAAGGGACTGTGGCTGTGGGATAGCAGGTATAGTAGGGAGAGATGGTGCCTATAGTAGCAGTGGGATAATAGCCTCTGGGAAGGGACTGTGGCTGTGGGATAGCAGGTATACTAGGGAGAGATGGTGCCTATAGTAGCAGTGGGGGGATAATAGCCTCTGCGAAGGGACTGTGGCATAGCAGGTATAGTAGGGAGAGATGGTGCCTATAGTAGCAGTGGGGGGATAATAGCCTCTGGGAAGGGACTGTGACTGTGGGATAGCAGGTATAGTAGGGAGAGATGGTGCCTATAGTAGCAGTGGGGGGATAATAGCCTCTGGGAAGGGACTGGGGCTGTGGGATAGCGGGTATAGTAGGGAGAGATGGTGCCTATAGTAGCAGTGGGGGGATAATAGCCTCTGGGAAGGGACTGTGGCATAGCAGGTATAGTAGGGAGACATGGTGCCTATAGTAGCAGTGGGGGGATAATAGCCTCTGGGCAGGGACTGGGGCTGTGGGATAGCAGGTATAGTAGGGAGAGATGGTGCCTATAGTAGCAGTGGGGGGATAATAGCCTCTGGGCAGGGACTGGGGCTGTGGGATAGCAGGTATAGTAGGGAGAGATGGTGCCTATAGTAGCAGTGGGGGGATAATAGCCTCTGGGAAGGGACTGGGGCTGTGGGATAGCAGGTATAGTAGGGAGAGATGGTGCCTATAGTAGCAGTGGGGGGATAATAGCCTCTGGGAAGGGACTGTGGCTGTGGGATAGCAGGTATACTAGGGAGAGATGGTGCCTATAGTAGCAGTGGGGGGATAATAGCCTCTGGGAAGGGACTGTGGCTGTGGGATAGCAGGTATAGTAGGGAGAGATGGTGCCTATAGTAGCAGTGGGGGATAATAGCCTCTGGGAAGGGACTGTGGCTGTGGGATAGCAGGTATAGTAAGGAGAGATGGTGCCTATAGTAGCAGTGGGGGGATAATAGCCTCTGGGAAGGGACTGTGGCTGTGGGATAGCAGGTATAGTAGGGAGAGATGGTGCCTATAGTAGCAGTGGGATAATAGCCTCTGGGAAGGGACTGTGGCTGTGGGATAGCAGGTATACTAGGGAGAGATGGTGCCTATAGTAGCAGTGGGGGGATAATAGCCTCTGCGAAGGGACTGTGGCATAGCAGGTATAGTAGGGAGAGATGGTGCCTATAGTAGCAGTGGGGGGATAATAGCCTCTGGGAAGGGACTGGGGCTGTGGGATAGCAGGTATAGTAGGGAGAGATGGTGCCTATAGTAGCAGTGGGGGGATAATAGCCTCTGGGAAGGGACTGTGACTGTGGGATAGCAGGTATAGTAGGGAGAGATGGTGCCTATAGTAGCAGTGGGGGGATAATAGCCTCTGGGAAGGGACTGGGGCTGTGGGATAGCGGGTATAGTAGGGAGAGATGGTGCCTATAGTAGCAGTGGGGGGATAATAGCCTCTGGGAAGGGACTGTGGCATAGCAGGTATAGTAGGGAGACATGGTGCCTATAGTAGCAGTGGGGGGATAATAGCCTCTGGGCAGGGACTGGGGCTGTGGGATAGCAGGTATAGTAGGGAGAGATGGTGCCTATAGTAGCAGTGGGGGATAATAGCCTCTGGGAAGGGACTGGGGCTGTGGGATAGCAGGTATAGTAGGGAGAGATGGTGCCTATAGTAGCAGTGGGGGGATAATAGCCTCTGGGAAGGGACTGTGACTGTGGGATAGCAGGTATAGTAAGGAGTGATGGTGCCTATGGTGAACTATAGCTGAAGGTTGTTTAACTTGCATCTTTTTAGTCGCTTTTAAAGTCACCTGGAAATTCAAGGCAATAGAACTTTCCTTCCACCACCCTGCACTTCCAATCCCATGGGTGCAAGTGCTTTATAGATGGCCCAAGGATCCTATCATTTGTGTCTATAGAACTGATAGAATATAAATCCTCTATATGAACAAACTTACCTTTTACACAGAAGAGCCTTGGAATGATGGTACGAGAGACATTGCTGGCTGGATTGGCTGCAATACAGGTGTAGCTGGAGTCTGTAGCCGGGCTGTTTCCATGGTAAGTAATGTTGGCCACGTTGGTCTCCCCTCTGCCAGCGCTATTCCAAGTCACTGTCACATCAGCTCTATTTACTGTACATGACAGATTGAGGTGGCAGTTCTCCCTGTCAGTGAAAAGGTGATGGATCTCTAGATCTTTATGCGATAAGTTTTCTAGCGGAAAGAAAAAAGGTAGAATCTCAGCAAAGTTCAGCCTCCTACCAGTATCTAGATATGTATATTCATAGTTACTATGTTTAAAGGGTAACTATACCCAATTTAATTCTCCAACAGCAATTAGATCTATTAAAAGTGAAAGCAGAAAAGCCAACTTGCCAAATGATTCCCTTTATTAGCCTCATCAATGATGATTGGTGGGTGGGTTCCAGCTTACCGTACACTCTGAGTTGATAACACAGTTGCTCATAGACCTCAGCAGCGCCACGGAGCACGTTGGCAGTGTAAAGCCCTTCATCTTCTTTGGTTACATTTTTAATAACGATGGAAAACCCGGCCTCTTTGCTCACTCTTCCATTATAGGCAGAATCAGTAATATCAGAATTCTGATTTGGCCAGGTTTTAGCGATGCAGCGGTGGTTAAACACCCAAATAACCTCTTTTACTGCTTCCTTATTAACCGGCATTGTGACGTCACTTCCCTCAGCTCCAATAACTTTTCTTGTCTCTGAACAGACTGAACCCAAAACATCTAAGGAAAAGAAATAAAATGAGTGCTTGAATATGAATAGATACAGACCTCACCTTGCATGTATAAAACAACAGAGACCAGCCACACCCATAGGTAACTATTGGGGGGACTTCACAACAAACTCCCATCAGCAGGTTCTTTCAGGTCTCAAAGATCTTGTGTCTAGTTAGTACATAGTATATTCTCTTCCCTAGTGGGTACAGGCTGGGATGTACTTACAGAACATTACAAGCCCCACATTACAAGGCCCTGACAGTGGTGCTCCATAGAGGTCTCTCTATTTCTGAGCCCAGTAACTTTGCCTTTGAAGGTACACAGGTTCTAACCCTTCTGCTCTCCTGAGTGGAGCCTTTGGCAGCTATATGAACTACTTTTACCATGTCTGTTGATGGGATCTAGAAGTTCCTGCCAAAATCTTCATTGATGTATGAACTACCTAAGCCTGATGGTGGCCATACTTAGGCTGACCAGCTACCTGACTAAAGGTGGCCAAGCACGGGCTGATACACGTTGATGTGGTCCTCGTACGATGGGTCCGTAGGCCCTTCCATATGATCTGATCAGCCTAGGGTTGCCACCTCTGCCGGCTTTTTTCATGATGTCACAGGGGCAGGTTAGAGGCAGGGTTTTGATGTCACAGGGCGGGTAAGAGGTAGGGCAGTGATATCACTGGGTGGGGCTATATTGGCAATTTGTGATTGATCGCTGCATCAATCTCAGTCTTGCCTGGTTTTCTGAATTTAGAAAACCGGGACTGACAGTCCTTCCAAAAACCAGGCTGTCCAGGTCAAAACTGGACAGGTGGCAACCCTAGATCAGCCTGATTTGGCCCAGTGTGTTGATGGCCAAATTTGGCCCGGATCTGCTCATTTGGCAAGTCTAATGAGCAGATCTTTTATTGTACGGCCAGCTGAACTCTGGGTATGTGCGCAACTCTCACTGGGCTGAATAGCCAATGCCAGTATGTTTTATTAACAGAACCATAACAATTTAAGGTGGCTATACACAGGAAAATCCGCTCGCTTGGTGAGGTCGCCAAGCGAGCGGATCTTCTCCCGATATCCCCACCTACGGGTGGGCGATATCGGGTGAATTTAGTATAATTCTGTCATTTGGCCCTGGGGCCAAACAATCGAATTAGAGCGCCAGAATAGCCGCAGTTGGTTCGGGGACCACATCAACAAGCCGATGTGGTCCCCAATCCGAGTAAATTTTTTAACCTGCCCAATCGATATCTGCCCGATTTCAGGCCAGATGTCGGTCGGGCAAGCTGGTCGTTTGTGCACCTACATGGGCCGGTAAGCTGCCGAATCGGACTAAGGGACCAATATCGGCAGCTAGAATCGGCCTGTGTATGGCCACCTTTAGAAATGTGATTTTATGCTATAAACTGTACCTTTTGTCAAACAGAAAACTGAAAAGGCCCAGAAGTGCAGATATGATGGTACCATGTTAAGAGCTTTCCTGGCAATGAGAAGAAAAATAAATAAGCAACATTAATGGCTGTTCTTTAGTAAGGGACCCCAGGTCCCACCCCACCTTCCGTCCATCCTCATTCCCCCCAGATCCCAAAGCTCTTAAGTTTTAATATTCACATCTTCCATTCTGCAGCCCAGACATGTAATGTAAACTGTTATCTGTTTAAGGGTTATTCACCCTAGTAACTAAAGAGCAGCTTTGAAATAAAAATAAAGATGAATATCAGAGGACTTGAACATAAATATATGCAACAACAAAAAAGAATTGCAAAAAAAATCTGTATTTTATTTTTTGTTTTGGTTGCCAGGGTCGGCGACCCCCCCTTACAACCAGAAAACATTTTTCAAGTAGGAATAGGAAGGCTACTTCAAACCATGCAAAATAAACCATGTCAACCAAATGGAAAGCTGCTTAGAATAGGCTAATATCTTACATATGGGCTTATTCTAAGCAACTTTCCATTTGGAATGTAACACTGAACGTCCCCTTTATCTCCCACTGACACTGAAAGAGAAAGAACCACATCCCCATTTTTCTGTAGCCACTTTCTCTTTATCCAGGGAAAATCAAAATCACACAAAGTTTCACTGCCTGTTTTTCACAATCACGTAGATTAAATAGGGTGCAGCTGAATCAGATCTCAGACTGCAAAATAAATTCATTTACTGCAGTGTTGTGTATATATAGGCAGCCCTACATAAATAAAGATATGGATACATACCTGGCAATGCAGCAGCTACAGCCCCACTCACCCGAGATCCTCTCTCATAAGAAAATGTGCTCCGACCCAGGAAGGAAATGCTCTCTGTGACACTGAAACACATTCAGCTCCTAATCAATTGATACTTTCAAAATTTGCAGTTATATCAGAATGACTGAGCACCAACAGTAATTAAACCTCCCCACAGCTGCCACCTATAATTTCAAAGAGTTCTTTCTCCCCTAAACTGTTTATTTCATAATGAAAGAATGTGGTTGCAGTTGAAAGCAGTGTCTGCTTATCTGTCCTCGGGGTCTGATGCTTGAGAAAATGTAGCGGAAGTCAGTTCTCTTCCACTTCTTTTAAACACCTGGCTTCTGCTACATTTTTTCAGGAGTCAGAATTAGTAGTGCAGACAATATAAACTGCTTTCAACAGCAATTACATTTACAAATACATGTTAAACCTTTGAGAATTTTTAGTTAATATATATTAAGAATTATAATTTATTTTTATTATAGAAAACACAGTTACTGGGTGGAGTTTCCCTTTCAATATGCCTCGCACACACCAGCAGCCCAACTAATGTTGGTTAATACGTTGTATAAAAGTGTTTTTTACCCCCATCCAGTGCTTTCTGTACTGTATTGATTAAACTGAAATCCCACAGAAACATGGCAAATGTGTAAAATCCAATGCGTTGGTTCTGAAAGAGACTGGGCAGGGCCACTATCAGTAATCATGGGGCCCCATACTACTAAGCAGGACTGCTATCAGTGGGGGCCCCATACTACTAAGCAGGACCGCTATCAGTGGGGGTCCCATACTACTAAGCAGGACCGCTATCATTGGGGGCCCCATACTACTAAGCAGGACCGCTATCAGTGGGGGTCCCATACTACTAAGCAGGACCGCTATCAGTGGGGGCCCCATACTACTAAGCAGGACCGCTATCAGTGGGGGCCCCATGCTACTAAGCAGGACCGCTATCAGTGGGGGTCCCATACTACTAAGCAGGACCGCTATCAGTGGGGGTCCCATACTACTAAGCAGGACCGCTATCAGTGGGGGTCCCATACTACTAAGCAGGACCGCTATCAGTGGGGGGCCCCATGCTACTAAGCAGGACCGCTATCAGTGGGGGTCCCATACTACTAAGCAGGACCGCTATCAGTGGGGGTCCCATACTACTAAGCAGGACCGCTATCAGTGGGGGTCCCATACTACTAAGCAGGACCTGCTATCAGTGGGGGCCCCATACTACTAAGCAGGACCACTATCAGTGGGGGCCCCATACTACTAAGCAGGACCGCTATCAGTGGGGGCCCCATACTACTAAGCAGGACTGCTATCAGTGGGGGCCCCATACTACTGAACAGGACTGCTATCAGTGGGGGCACCATACTACTGAACAGGACTGCTATCAGTGGGGGCACCATACTACTGAACAGGACTGCTATCAGTGGGGGTCCCATACATAATTACGTAACTGTGGTGGAGAGCAAGTGGGGTTTTTGGGGGAACCTCTTGGACCCCCATTGTACTTGTTGGCCTAGGGGACCATTGAGATAATAATTGGGGCCCCCTAGGGAGAAGGCTCTGATAAATCAGTAGTATGGGGCCCAATGATTTCTGATGGTGGCCCTGCTGCTTAGTTACCAGGGCCCTCCCACTAAGGGCCACCAATTATACACCCATTGGTCAACTGGTAGTGGGCCCTGAAATAAGTCATTTGTGTCCATTGACTTCTACATGACCTCAACGGCTTTTAGATGGTATTTTTTTATTTTTGGGATTGTCAGTTTTGAAACAAATCATATTTAATTCACAAAAAATTTTAATTTTAATGCAAAAAAAGGCCTAGCCTAATAACCAGTTACTTATACTGCGTAGTTTTATGGTATCTCACTGTACAGGCTATGAGCAAACTTAGGGGGCTGTTCCTGCTAAATTGTGCTTAGTACAGGGGGATCCCTATGTGCCATAGTTTTATGGTATCTCTCTGTACAGGCTATGAGCAAACTTAGGGGGCTGTTCCTGCTGAATTGTGCTTAGTACAGGGGAATCCCTATGTGCCATAGTTTTATGGTATCTCTCTGTACAGGCTATGAGCAAACTTAGGGGGCTGTTCCTGCTAAATTGTGCTTAGTACAGGGGAATCCCTATGCTACCATAGTTTTATGGTATCTCTCTGTACAGGCTATGAGCAAACTTAGGGGGCTGTTCCTGCTGAATTGTGCTTAGTACAGGAGAATCCCTATGCTACCATAGTTTTATGGTATCTCTCTGTACAGGCTATGAGCAAACTTAGGGGGCTGTTCCTGCTGAATTGTGCTTGGTACAGGGGAATCCCTATGCTTCTGTTACACAGTTCTGCTTTCCCATTCAACCATATACATATGGGTGGGAGGTGCCATATTATTTCCCATATACAGTACAGTATTAGGATACTGATTAGTAGGCACACAAAACATTCTTTCTCTGTATATTTATATTTATACATATGGATGGAAGTTGCCTTATTGTTTCCCTGACATGAGTATGAGGGTAGGGCTTATTGTGTGCCCAGAATATTGCTGGGCACACAATAAGCCCACAGAACTGTATTTCCGCCCCTGAACCCTAATGGGCATTTCAGGACCCTCAGTCCCCCCGGTGGAGAAAATTGCTGGTAAAAGAAGAGTCAAAGTGGCACACTGGGCATGCTCAGTAAGGGGCTCCCCCACCTGTAGGCCCCCCCATCCCCTTAAGAGGCTTATGGGTAGTTAAGGACAACTGGGGGGAAGGAGAGTTACTGTAGAATAGTGCCGCACCCTAATTTGGGTTATTAGGGATCTCCCCTACTTAATTTAGCAAATTCCCAGATATATTCAGGTCATTTTACCGATTGATGTATTTATTGCACAAGGACTTTACCTATTTAATAAACACTTGGTACAGTCCTACAGCCCATAAAAGGCCCAATGGGAGGGATCAAATGAATTGTAGTTCTTTTATTTACTCAGCATCACAGTCATTTCTAGTGTTTATTGCACAATTATTATTATTATTGGATCAGTGCAATTAAAGGGGGGATTTGGGTTTATCTTGCTGACAGTTTCTGTGGGCAGTTAAAGTAGCGCTCCCCCCTTGAGGGGCAGTGAGAGTGGGAATGGGAGGAACTGAGGGGAGGGGTCTGTGCTGATAATCGGCTTTTCTTATATTTTATCTCTCAATGTTTGTCAGTGAATATGGAATGTTTCTTACTCAACATTTGCAAACTGACCACAATACGTGATTGGCTGCATATTTAATTGTTTACCCATTATCTACATCCCTCTGGTGCATTTATAACCTGTCATAATCCCTTTTCATTGTATTACCTTCACCTATTGATAATATCTTTCCCACAACTCCCTTTGCCAAAATAGTCATTTATCAATATGTATTTCATTTTACACCATTATGTTTAATTCTGTTATTATGTTCCAATCTGGTACCTAGGGAGAGGCTCCCCCCCAATAAGGTGGGTGGTACAGTCCCACACACATGAAGGTGCCATTGAGAAGCCGGGAGAGGCTCCCCCCAATAAGGTGGTACAGTCCCACACACATGAAGGTGCCATTGAGAAGCCGGTAGAGGCTCCCCCCAATAAGGTGGGTGGTACAGTCCCACACACATGAAGGTGCCATTGAGAAGCCGGGAGAGGCTCCCCCCAATAAGGTGGGTGGTACAGTCCCACACACATGTAGGTGCCATTGAGAAGCCGGGAGAGGCTCCCCCCAATAAGGTGGGTGGTACAGTCCCACACGCATGAAGGTGCCATTGAGAAGCCGGGAGAGGCTCCCCCCAATAAGGTGGGTGGTACAGTCCCACACACATGTAGGTGTCATTGAGAAGCCGGGAGAGGCTCCCCCCAATAAGGTGGGTGGTACAGTCCCACACACATGTAGGTGCCATTGAGAAGCCGGGAGAGGCTCCCCCCAATAAGGTGGGTGGTACAGTTCCACACACATGAAGGTGCCATTGAGAAGCCGGGAGAGGCTCCCCACCAATAAGGTGGGTGGTACAGTCCCACATACATGAAGGTGCCATTGAGAAGCCGGGAGAGGCTCCCCCCAATAAGGTGGGTGGTACAGTCCCACACACATGAAGGTGCCATTGAGCTGGGAGAGGCTCCCCCCAATAAGGTGGGTGGTACAGTCCCACACACATAAAGGTGCCATTGAGAAGCCGGGAGAGGCCACAGAAGGCAGGAGATTGGGGGGGGGACACCAACTCAGTGTCTGCCCTGCTGCCCCACCCACATACACTCAGGGGCCAAAATGTATTATATTTCTTATAAAATAAATAAGTCTATTTAATATGAGCTGTAAATAGTTACTGTTTACATGAAAAAAAGTGACTAGAATCAGAGATCTGTTGTTTCTAGGATTTACTATTTACTATATTAAGGCTTTTCCCTGTAAGGTACAAATGCACAGAGGATCATGGGATGTTAGAGTAGGAGCCAGGCCTTGAGGTGACAGTGAGTCAAGGGGTATGAAAGGGGACTGAAAAATAGGTATAGTTTGAGGTATTTGAATAATTTCTATGTGCAATATTAATATATAATATAATATAATGGTTATTATTATTATTACAATTATGGTAATTGCCTTTTGGCATTTTTGATGTTTTTGGATGTTTCCAAGGTGCAATAATATTATGTATTTAAATAATATTATCTAAATGGATTTTTATGCACGGTTATACACAGGATATTATGTATGTATATATGTATTTATTAGAAGTGCCCTGCAGTGTGGGACTGGGATGCCGGGGGGCCAGGAAACTTCAGGAAAATTTAGCAGATGTGTCAGTCGGTAGTTTTAAAGTATCAACCAATCAACCCCATTCGGGAGCCCCCCTTTGGCTACAGCCTAAATTGTAATGGGTGTGTTTACTTGCACCCTAGAGCTGAATGGCGCCACCTACTGTCTCACCCACAAATATCCTCATAGAACTATATTAGTATTATGGTATCTCTCTATACCTGCAATGGGTGTAGTTACGGGGCTGTTCCTGCTGCATTGTGCTTAGTACAGAGAAATAACCATGCAGCCATTATGATGGTATCTCTCTGTCCAGGCATTGGGTATGGTTTGGGGGCTGTTTCTGCAGGATTGGGAATGGCTTGGGGGCTGTTACTGCAGGATTGTGCTTAGTACAAAGAAATAACCATGCAGCCATTATGATGGTATCTCTCCGTCCAGGCATTGGGTATGGTTTGGGGGCTGTTTCTGCAGGATTGGGTATGGTTTGGGGGCTGTTTCTGCAGGATTGTGCTTAGTACAGAGAAATAACCATGCATCCATTATGATGGTATCTCTCTGTCCAGGCATTGGGTATGGTTTGGGGGCTGTTTCTGCAGGATTGGGAATGGCTTGGGGGCTGTTACTGCAGGATTGTGCTTAGTACAGAGAAATAACCATGCAGCCATTATGATGGTATCTCTCCGTCCAGGCATTGGGTATGGTTTGGGGGCTGTTTCTGCAGGATTGTGCTTAGTACAGAGAAATAACAATGCAGCCATTATGATGGTATCGCTCTGTCCAGGTATTGGGTGTGGTTTGGGGGCTGTTTCTGCAGGATTGTGCTTAGTACAGAGAAATACCAATGCAGCCATTATGATGGAATTGCTCTGTCGAGGCATTGGGAATGGTTTGGGGGCTGTTTCTGCAGGATTGGGTATGGTTTGGGGGCTGTTTCTGCAGGATTGTGCTTTGTAAGGAGAAATAACAATGCAGTCATTATGATGGTATCGCTCTGTCCAGGAATTGGGTATGGTTTGGGGGCTGTTTCTGCAGGATTGTGCTTAGTACAGAGAAATACCCATGCAGCCATTATGATGGTATCGCTCTGTCCAGGAATTGGGTATGGTTTGGGGGCTGTTTCTGCAGGATTGTGCTTAGTACAGAGAAATACCCATGCAGTCATTATGATGGTATCGCTCTGTCCAGGAATTGGGTATGGTTTGGGGGCTGTTTCTGCAGGATTGTGCTTAGTACAGAGAAATAACCATGCAGCCATTATGATGGTATCGCTCTGTCCAGGCATTGGGTATGGTTTGGGGGCTGTTCCTGCAGGATTGTGCTTAGTACAGAGAAATAACCATGCAGCCATAAAAAGGAATGGGCTTTCTGAGTTTTTCTACCCAAGCCCCCTTTGGAGGTCCAACATCTGATCTGAACCCCCCTTAGCGTATAACAAGGTTACAGGTATGGGTATCAGTCATTAAGTCGGAGCTCCAAGTATATGTAGGGCAGCAAAACATGGCTCCTCCCACCCACAACAGCCCTCCCATTTATCTGACCAATGTAAGGAAATATAGACCGTGGATGTTGGGCACCCCAGCGACTAATCAGTAACAGTAATAGGGCCCATAATAACTGATGGTTTATCACAGGGAAGTGAGTGGTACTTAGCGCAGGTCTGTGTGCCGCCTCTGTCTGGCCGCTTGATAAATCCCTACTCCTGGCCCACAGATCAGGATATGAATGCAAGGGCTCCAATATGGCGGCCGCCTCTGGCTCCTCTTTCCTTGTTTTCTTGACTCCTCTTTGCAGTCACCTGGTCAGAAACAGTAGCAGCAATTTCTGTGTATTATTGTCAGTACATTTATTACATGTTCCATACTACTGCCTGGGTATCACTGCGCCCCATATATACCCATCTGCATACATATACATTCATTTATTGTGGGGTTTGTATAGTGAGGCCCCAGTCTGCCCCCTATTGGGGAGCTGCTCATTTACCTATGGGAATTATCAGTAAGTTATGGGTTACTAATGACAGTGTATCATATAGAGGGTTATACTCACTCTCTATATATTGGGTACAACATACCCATTCCTTGCCAATAGTGCCCTTATCTGGAATGGAATCTGGGAACCCAGCACTGAAAGAGTGAATCAGGGGCCTGGGGTGGGGGGTGAATTGCCAAAGTGCACCAGGAGAGGGCGATGTTCCACCTAACACTGGCAATAAATGCACATAGGGCAGAGGGCTTCAGGCATTTTGGCAACCCCCTTTTATGCAGTGTGTGAGTGGTTTGTGTATCTCCTGAGGATATCTATATAGCCTGGAACTGGGGCAACACATTAGCCCAGGGCGGCTGTAAGTAGCCCGGAGCTTCCCATTAGTGTTAGCCCCGTGGGGGGTAATATCAGTAGCACATACAGATAATAACACTGATGAGAGAAAAACCAGGAGCAGTGTCGGACTGGGCCCCCCTGGGCTCACTAACCCCCGAGTGACTGAATTATTTACAGCAATAAAGTAACCCCTAAACTCCTTATGGCACTGGGTGGGGCCAGATATGTCATTCTACCCTCCCCCCTTCACCCCAACACAGTGGTACCAACCAGCTACACCTCCCATGGGTCTGTCCTCTCTGCCTCCCATCATG
Organism: Xenopus tropicalis; assembly: GCF_000004195.4. Lineage (NCBI taxonomy): Eukaryota > Metazoa > Chordata > Amphibia > Anura > Pipidae > Xenopus > Xenopus tropicalis. The sequence continues at coordinate 136,237,101 of NC_030684.2, read as the reverse complement.
GTACATCAGCACCCCCACTAGAATCTGCCCCCCTCACCCACCCTATCAGCACCTGCCCTCTGACCCCCACCCATAACCAATTCCCTCCCCCTTGCACCACTGCCCACCCCTCTCTCTGCCCCTACTTTCATTTGCACCAGGGCTGTACAGCTGCCGGGTATCTACCTTTGAGCAGCAGAGGATACTGGGAGCTGTAGTTTAACAACTGACATTCTGCACAACAAGGCCCATGCTTGCTCCGCCCCTTCTCTCTTCTTGAAACAGAAGCAGGAAGCACCTGTAAGCTCGGCCCATTTAACTGCCAATAGGAAGCACTGTCTCAGCCCTGAGGGTTTATTCCTGCTCTGTCACTTCCTGGGAGGCGTGGCCTCAGTCATTGCCATCAGGACATTTGCTGGGACTCCCTGATTCAGTCAAACAGTGACACATGGGGTTGCCACCCGGCCAGTAAAACTTACACTTAGTGCCAATGTTATTATTAGGGGAAAAAGTAAAAATATACAAAGGCCACAATTGTTATTCTCCAGAAAAGGTGTCAACTGTACTGACACAGTGTCACAAACGGGTATGTAGGGACTGCTCAGCATATTCTAGATGGGGCCTGTAAGTCTATACCCCTTTAATACAGGACAGGACCTTGCTTTATTTAGTCCCATTAAGGGTGTAAGTGGAGGCAGATTTACATAACATTAGATTTATTATCATTGCTTCTCATTTTCCCCTTTATATCTCACACCCCACAAAGCCAGTGACATCTTGGGGTAACCCCAACATTTATAGTGCCCCTAACAGTGACATATAGCTATAAATCACTTGGCATACTCTCCCCGGGCACTTTCCTACCCCTGCACTTTAACAAGGACTGGACCCATTGGTTCTGAGAGTAATAACTGACCTGTCCCTGTACATAAGGCTCTTGTACCAGGGCTGTGACTATAGAGGGAAGGATTGCTGTGCCTGATAGGGGGGCCCAGTGGGGCAGTTATTAAACAGTTTCAATATTTTTTGTGTACCTTATTAGGACCTGACAATAGGTTCTGACACCGCACATACAAGAACCAGCTCCCCTCAGTCTGTCTTTCTGTCATTATTCCATGCTTCCACCGCAATTGTCTTATTTTTATTCCTTCTCTTCATCTCTCTTTAATTCCATTCTTCTCTTTTCTATCCCAGCTCTTTCCTCTCTCCCCTCTCCTCCCTTTCCCCTTCTGTTATACAGTTCTACTTTCCCATTCCGCTCTCCCCCTTTTTCTTTATTCTCTCCACTCACTCCATTTTTATTGGCACTCCCATTCTGTAGTCATCAGGGTCGGACTGGGCCGCCGGGACACCGGGAAAAATCCCGGTGGGCCCCGGCCCTAGTGGGCCCCAGCGGCCCAGTCCGACCTTTGCCTGCGCTTCCCCTACTGACTGTTCCTCCCCTGACGCGTACAATTTATACGCGCTCGGGGAGGACCTGAGGCGGGGGGCCCCTGGGGGGGGGTTAGGGGACGCGGCTGGGGCACCTGCAGGGCCCCTGGGGCGGGAGCTCCGGTGGGCCCTGCACCCCCAGTCCGACCCTGGTAGTCATTGAGTCAGACAAGGAAATGGCAAATTACTCCTGAATGCATGCAGGCAGAGGGTAGACAGAGAGAGACAGGGGGATTTACACTTGAATGTATAAGAAGCGCTACGTGAGTATTGGCCTGCAGCAAGTTTATACAGCTACAGAGGCGGCAACAAACCAGTTGCAGTGCTAGTCCATGGTCCCCGAGTCAGCAACCCGCTAGTTGCATTGCTAGGAATCTATAGTCCCCGAGGCAGAAACACTGTAGTTGCACCATCAGGAAATCATGGTCCCCGAAGCAGCAACACAGTAATTGCACTGCTGGGAAACCATGGACATCAAAGCAGCAACCTGCCAGTTGCATTGCTGGGTCCCCAAGGCAGCAACACATTAGGTGCATTGCTGCAAATCCATGGTCCCCGAGGCAGCAATGTGGCAGTTGCATTGCCAGGAAACCATAGTCCCCAAGGCAGCAACCCGCTAGTTGCCAATATTTGCAATAACAGGAATCCATGGTCCCCGAGGCAGCACCACAGTAGTTGTACTGCCGGAAATCCATGGACCCCAAAGCTGCAACCAACCACTTGCACTGCCAGAAAAACCATACTTCCCAAGGCAGCAACTTGCTAGTTGTACTGCCGGGGATACATGGTCCCTGAGGCAGCACCACATAGCAATACATAGTAACATAGTAAGTTGGGTTGAAAAAAGACATACGTCCATCACGAATGTTAGCAAATGCCCCCATAGAGTAAATATATGCAGTGCATCCTTAGACCAGGCCTCTTAGGGCCCAGGAGTTATCGTGACATCTAGGCACCACTCTCACAACACTTAGACAGTGACAGTACCAAATGGGCTACAGATTATATAATAGATATATATAAGGGGAGTGTAGTGATTGTGGATAGCACCCACCATGCTGCACATTTATTAGTAGCTCAGGAGTGCTCTTTGTGCTGCCATGGCTTATCTCCTTCCCAACACACAGTCACTCTTTTTGCCCCCTTCCCTGCCATGCTCCTGCCCCTTTGCCCTTCACTCGAATTTCCCAGTCTGGCAATGCAGATGCAATGGCTTATTATACAGGAATGGGGCAAACTATGGGCCTGATTCACTAAAGGGTGATAAAACGTGCGCAATTTTTATTGTGCGCTAAAATTTTTACCGCGTCTTAATTTTGGCGATTTTTCGCACGATTCACTATAAGCATACTCGCGCTTTTTTACGCGCGATATTGCATGCGTTATTTAACTCGCGAAGACTATTTCAATGCGGTATTTGCTGCGAATCCATGCCTGGCGAAGCATTTCATCACTTGTAGCCAAATATAAATAGTCGCGCAAATGAACGCACGCCATGTTAGCCATACACGCCAATACTTGCAGAAAATTACTGTATTAAAAATGACCATTTCCCTGCAAACTGTCGGCTGCGTCACTCTAGGGGAAACACATACTTGAATAAATAACACTGTAAGTCCATATTTTATTGCAAAAAATCATTTACTGTACTTTTGTATAATTTTTCGCCTGCCTGTAGTGGGTGTTAATTTTCGCATAGCCGAATGCGATATTTAGCGTGCAAAAGTTATAGTGAATCATGCGATCGTATTCTTTTCAGCGCAGAAATTAACGCATGCGGTAAAACTAGTGCGAGAAATAACCCATGCGAAAATGGCGATTTTTCGCACGCGATAATACTATGGTGAATCGCGCGCAAATTATTTTGCGTTTTTAACGCAAAAAAGCGTGCGATCATTTTTATCGCCCTTTAGTGAATCAGGCCCTATGTGTCTGGGGCCCACCGGGATTTTCCCCAGTATCCCAAGGGGCCAGTCCCATACTCGACACACAAGAACTCAAAGCTGCATCAAGACGCACTACAGAACCAACTGATAGGTATTATGGCCCTAAATAGTACTAGTAAATAACTGTAATGTAATCCTATGTAACCCTTTCTTGGCTGTAACAAGCCAACAGCATGGCTAGATAGGCCTAGAGCATGGGGTACATGCGACTCAGTCCTTCAGGATGGGCCTTCGCTATGTGGAAGTAACCAAACGGAGCTATGATGTAGTGCAACTACAACCCACTGAGCTGTGTGCAGTGCAGAATAACAAATGGGCGCCAGAAGGTTCTTGCAGTTGAACAGTAGAACTGGTTTCTTTTCAGCGACAAGCAATTTGCAGGGTATATTTGCAATATACTCACACACATCAGTCAGCATAGCTTTCCCTGAGGACAGCACAGAGAGGGGGCACACCCGCTCCTCCCAACTCCCCTTGAGCCTGGGCAGGGTCAGTGCCACCGGTTCAGTTGCTCACTCTGTGGAACAATCAGCTGGATACCACACTCCTCAGGCCCCACGGCAACTCTGGATCAGGGTTCACAGACTACCGGCCTCCTATGTCTAAACCGTGGCCCTATGTCTAAACCTTGGGGCACATGGCTTACTGGGGCCTAGCTCATTTTCCAGGCTTAGTGATCCTTTCCCTGTAAGCAGAGGCAGCCAAAGAGGCAGCCCTACCCCCCTGCTAAACACTATATCTGTGTCCCAAGGGAGTGGTCTCCCTGTTACCCAATAATCACACATATGAACTCAAAACTGATACATGGGTCTTTGCCCAGTAACAGCACAAAACCAGGAAGCTGCAGGGTTTAAAGCCATAGGGACTAGTTAACCCTATGGATCCCTACACCTATGTTTGCTAAAATAGATAAAGTCCAGCTAGTGATAGAGCATGGGCAACATTGGACTCCTCCTCCACAGAATGGGCCTTTGCTAAGGGGTAGGATTATGCTAGGAATGGTGTGATTGAACTACACCTCCCCACTGCCAGATGTAAGTGTATTAGTGAAATGAAAGATAATAAGGACGCCAGGAGCTCTTGCAGAAAAACTGAAGTAACATTTAATTTGTCTCAAACAAATGATCCAAGTGCAGGGTTGGTAATACTCACAATCAGATGGAGGTACAGCAGTTATTCAATAGATACAATGGTAGGGTTCAAAGCCATCGGGGCATATTAAACCCATACTAACCCTACACTAACATTAGTTATTGTTGAACTAGTTTCTGCTTTTTTGTGTTCTTTTGTGCAGGTGAAGCCAAGTGTATATGTATATACTGTATTATTTTTCAGGGTCAGTTACAATGAGACTGTTGTGCACGTTTTTTAACCAAAATTTTCACTTGTCATTTCAACCATTCATTTGATATAACAAGGTTTACGTCTAAATGAATATAGGAATGGCCAAATTCCAGCTCCTTATCCCGAGAGGCAATTTTTCCACTTGATGATTCCCAATCTTTCCGTGGGTGCAGCTGTGCATCTGTATATAGCAAAAGGCCTAGTTTGTGGGACGGTGTATATACATTCTCTACTGTGCAAGGGCACTCTGGGTAATAAACATATTATCAGTAAGAGGCTCTGACACAAACAGTTAAGTTCTGAATAAATAAAAGATTCCCTTGTTTAATCAGGTGGCAGTTTTTATTCTTGCAGCCTTTTGATAACCACAGTTTCCTTTAACCTTTTTAGTGCCATAGGACGTAGATTCTACGTCCTAGGTACCAAGGGACCAAAGTGCCATAGAACGTAGAATCTACGTCCTACAGCACTAACGGGTTTACAAGCGCTGCGCTCGCTTTTAAAGCAGCGCAGCGCTTGTAAAGCCTGCACAACCCCCTAGGCAACGAGCAAGGAAGGTCATACTTACCGATCCGGGTCCCCCAGCGCCGCCGATCCGGGTCCTCAGCCAATGACAGCAGTGGACACGCATTGATGACGTGTCCACTGCTGTCCCTTTAATTGTCGCCGCCCCCGCCGTCGCCTCTTCACTCTGCTGCCACGTGAGACTGCTGGAGCCCCCCTGCTGCCTTCCTGCTGCCTTCCTGCCAGATTGGACGCCCTGATCGCCTGCCTGCATTGTGTAAGCTGAACTACAACTCTCTAACCACTGTTTATTTTGCTTATTTCAATCTCAACTGTCTAAAATTTTTTTTTTTTTTTTTTTTCCATTTCTTCTTCTATCTTTGTCATTGTTACACTTTTGTACACATACACACTTATTTACAACTTTCCCAAGCACACACAGACACTTACACACACACTTACACTTACACTTTTTTTTTTTTTTTTTTTTTTTTTTTTTCTTTCTTTCTTTTCTTTTCTTTCTTTCTTTGCTTTCTCTGGCAGTCTTTTTTTTTTACTAAAACTTTATTTCTGATCTTGCTCTATAATTATCTGATTTATTTGGTTGCATTTTAGTGTTTTTTTTGCATTTTCATAATTGATTTCTGTTTTTGAATTATTCTATTGCACTATAACTTTTGTATTGCTATTGGGTGCTGAATTTGCAGTGACATTGGTGGATCCAGGGCTCTGACCACCGATTTCATTGCAATAATTGTTCTTCTGTTGGTTTGAGCGGTTTTTATTTGAATTTACTGATTTTATGGTGTTTTATCTTTGCATTGTTCTTTATTGTGTATTTAGTGCCCCCAAAAGGTTGCTTTTGCAGTGACATTGGTGGATCCAGGGCTCTGACCACCGATTTCATTGCAATTATTGTTCTTTGATTGCTTTTAGTGGTTTTATTCCATTTTAACTTCATTTGATTTCAGTTGTTCTAGAAAGGTCCAGAGGTGCTAAGATTGTTCTGGTAGTTTCTATTGCCAAGGGTTAGGCTGATGCCACACATGGCGTAGGGCTGATTTTTTCAGCAAGTGGAAAAACGCTTGCCGAAAATTCAGCCCTACGCCTGCTACTTGTGCCTGCACCCGAATCAATGGGATACGCTCGGGTGCAGGCACATGTAGCCGATATACACATGAAAACGCGAGACTTTGCATTCTCACGCGTTTTCATGCGTATATCGGCTACATGTGCCTGCACCCGAGCGTATTCCATTCATTCGGGTGCAGGCAAAAAAAAAAGGGGTGCATAGAGTGCAGCCCCAATATTATGCATTTTCAGGTTTGGCGGCCATGTACTTATGTGCACCCATACATATGGGGTATCGTTTTATTCAGGGGAACTTGCAGATTTATGGTTAGTAAGTTTTTGGTAGTTGCCATGGAGATTTTGGGGAGAAATCTAGGTTTGTATCTGGTTTTTCCTTGATTTCTGACCAAAGCGTGACTTCTGCAAGGGACTGCGGCCACAATTTTCCATGTAGAAAGAGGAGAGTGGCGTCTCTGAATAGCTGAAGGTGTGCACTTTTCAGAAATATATAGTTATTTCACAGGTAGGGGGGTGTTTAGACTAAATAACTGCAGGTAGAGCACATAGAGCACAGACCCCCCTTATGCATTGCCCCTGTTTGGGGGCATTTGGTGGCCACGTTTTTATGTGCACCCATACATATGGGGTATCGTTTTATTCAGGGGAACTTGCAAATTGAGGTTTAGTAAGTTTTTGGTAGTTGCCATGGAGATTTTGGGGAGAAATCTAGGTTTGTATCTGGTTTTTCCTTGATTTCTGACCAAAATCTAGGTTTGTATCTGGTTTTTCCTTGATTTCTGACCAAAGCGCTGACTTCTGCAAGGGACTGCGGCCACAATTTTCTATGTAGAAAGAGAAGAGTGGTGTCTCTGAATAGCTGAAGGTGTGCACTTTTCAGAAATATATAGATTGTGGGGGTTATTTCACAGGTAGGGGGGGTTAACACTGAAAAACTGCAGGTAGTGCACATAGAGCGCAGCCCCCAAAATTTCAACTGAAATTGCCCTTATGCATTGCCCCTGTTTTGGGGCATTTGGTGGCCACGTCTTTATGTGCACCCATACATATGGGGTATCGTTTTATTCAGGGGAACTTGCAAATTGAGGTTTAGTAAGTTTTTGGTAGTTGCCATGGAGATTTTGGGGAGAAATCTAGGTTTTTTATCTGGTTTTTCCTTGATTTCTGACCAATGCGCTGACTTCTGCAAGGGACTGCGGCCACAATTTTCCATGTAGAAAGAGAAGAGTGGTGTCTCTGAATAGCTGAAGGTGTGCACTTTTCGTAAATATATGATTGTGGGGGTTATTTCACAGGTAGGGGGGGTTAACACTGAAAAAATGCAGGTAGAGCAAAGCCCCCCCTTATGCATTGCCCCTGTTTGGGGGCATTTGGTGGCCACGTCTTTATGTGCACCCATACATATGGGGTATCGTTTTATTCAGGGGAACTTGCAAATTGAGGTTTAGTAAGTTTTTGGTAGTTGCCATGGAGATTTTGGGGAGAAATCTAGGTTTTTTTTATCTGGTTTTTCCTTGATTTCTGACCAAAATCTAGGTTTGTATCTGGTTTTTCCTTGATTTCTGACCAAAGCGCTGACTTCTGCAAGGGACTGCGGCCACAATTTTCCATGTAGAAAGAGAAGAGTGGTGTCTCTGAATAGCTGAAGGTGTGCACTTTTTGGAAATATATAGTTTGCGGGGGTTATTTCACAGGTATGGGGGTGTTTAGACTAAATAACTGCAGGTAGAGCAAAGCCCCCCGTTATGCATTGCCCCTGTTAGGGGGCATTTGGTGGCCACGTCTTTATGTGCACCCATACATATGGGGTATCGTTTTATTCAGGGGAACTTGCAAATTGAGGTTTAGTAAGTTTTTGGTAGTTGCCATGGAGATTTTGGGGAGAAATCTAGGTTTTTTATCTGGTTTTTCCTTGATTTCTGACCAAAATCTAGGTTTGTATCTGGTTTTTCCTTGATTTCTGACCAAAGCGCTGACTTCTGCAAGGGACTGCGGCCACAATTTTCCATGTAGAAAGAGAAGAGTGGTGTCTCTGAATAGCTGAAGGTGTGCACTTTTCGTAAATATATACATTGTGGGGGTTATTTCACAGGTAGGGGGGGTTAACACTGAAAAACTGCAGGAAGTGCACATAGAGCGCAGCCCCCAAAATTTCAACTGAAATTGCCCTTATGCATTGCCCCTGTTTTGGGGCATTTGGTGGCCACATCTTTATGTGCACCCATACATATGGGGTATCGTTTTATTCAGGGGAACTTGCAGATTAATGGTTAGTAAGTTTTTGGTAGTTGCCATGGAGATTTTGGGGAGAAATCTAGGTTTGTATCTGGTTTTTCCTTGATTTCTGACCAAAGCGCTGACTTCTGCAAGGGACTGTGGCCACAATTTTCCATGTAGAAAGAGAAGAGTGGTGTCTCTGAATAGCTGAAGGTGTGCACTTTTTGGAAATATATAGTTTGTGGGGGTTATTTCACAGGTATGGGGGTGTTTAGACTAAATAACTGCAGGTAGAGCACAGCCCCCCCCTTATGCATTGCCCCTGTTTGGGGCATTTGGTGGACACGTCTTTATGTGCACCCATACATATGGGGTATCGTTTTATTCAGGGGAACTTGCAAATTGAGGTTTAGTAAGTTTTTGGTAGTTGCCATGGAGATTTTGGGGAGAAATCTAGGTTTTTATCTGGTTTTTCCTTGATTTCTGACCAAAATCTAGGTTTGTATCTGGTTTTTCCTTAATTTCTGACCAAAGCACTGACTTCTGCAAGGGACTGCGGCCACAATTTTCCATGTAGAAAGAGAAGAGTGGTGTCTCTGAATAGCTGAAGTTGTCTTTTTTTAATCAATATACAGTTTATATGGTTTTTTTCACAGGTAAGGGGCAATTTTGTCTGAAAAGCTTTGAGATGTGCACATAAATTGCAGCCCCATTATTATGGATTGCCCCTGTTTTGGGGCATTTGGTGGCCACGTCTTTATGTGTACCCATACATATGGGGTATCGTTTTATTCAGGGGAACTTGCAGATTGATGTTTAGTAAGTTTTTGGTAGTTGCCATGGAGATTTTGGGGAGAAATCTAGGTTTGTATCTGGTTTTTCCTTGATTTCTGACCAATGCGCTTACTTCTGCAAGGGACTGTGGCCACAATTGTCCATGTAGAAAGAGGAGAGTGGTGTCTCTGAATAGCTGAAGGTGTGCACTTTTCAGAAATATATAGTTTGTGGGGGTTATTTTACAGGTAGGGGGGTTAACACTGAAAAACTGCAGGAAGTGCACATAGAGCGCAGCCCCCAAAATTTCAACTGAAATTGCCCTTATGCATTGCCCCTGTTTTGGGGCATTTGGTGGCCACGTCTTTATGTGTACCCATACATATGGGGTATCGTTTTATTCAGGGGAACTTGCAGATTGATGTTTAGTAAGTTTTTGGTAGTTGCCATGGAGATTTTGGGGAGAAATCTAGGTTTGTATCTGGTTTTTCCTTGATTTCTGACCAATGCGCTGACTTCTGCAAGGGACTGTGGCCACAATTTTCCATGTAGAAAGAGAAGAGTGGTGTCTCTGAATAGCTGAAGGTGTGCACTTTTCAGAAATATATAGTTTGCGGGGGTTATTTTACAGGTAGGGGGGGTTAACACTGAAAAACTGCAGGAAGTGCACATAGAGCGCAGCCCCCAAAATTTCACCTGAAATTGCCCTTATGCATTGCCCCTGTTTTGGGGCATTTGGTGGCCACGTCTTTATGTGTACCCATACATATGGGGTATCATTTTATTCAGGGGAACTTGCAGATTGATGTTTAGTAAGTTTTTGGTAGTTGCCATGGAGATTTTGGGGAGAAATCTAGGTTTGTGTCTGTTTTTTCCTTGATTTCTGACCAATGCGCTGACTTCTGCAAGGGACTGCGGCCACAATTTTCCATGTAGAAAGAGGAGAGTGGTGTCTCTGAATAGCTGAAGGTGTGCACTTTTCAGAAATATATAGTTTGTGGGGGTTATTTTACAGGTAGGGGGGGTTAACACTGAAAAACTGCAGGAAGTGCACATAGAGTGCAGCCCCCAAAATTTCAACTGAAATTGCCCTTATGCATTGCCCCTGTTTTGGGGCATTTGGTGGCCACGTCTTTATGTGTACCCATACATATGGGGTATCGTTTTATTCAGGGGAACTTGCAGATTGATGTTTAGTAAGTTTTTGGTAGTTGCCATGGAGATTTTGGGGAGAAATCTAGGTTTGTATCTGGTTTTTCCTTGATTTCTGACCAATGCGCTGACTTCTGCAAGGGACTGCGGCCACAATTTTCCATGTAGAAAGAGGAGAGTGGTGTCTCTGAATAGCTGAAGGTGTACACTTTTCAGAAATATATAGTTTGTGGGGGTTATTTTACAGGTAGGGGGGGTTAACACTGAAAAACTGCAGGAAGTGCACATAGAGCGCAGCCCCCAAAATTTCAACTGAAATTGCCCTTATGCATTGCCCCTGTTTTGGGGCATTTGGTGGCCACGTCTTTATGTGCACCCATACATATGGGGTATTGTTTTATTCAGGGGAACTTGCAGATTGATGTTTAGTAAGTTTTTGGTAGTTGCCATGGAGATTTTGGGGAGAAATCTAGGTTTGTGTCTGTTTTTTCCTTGATTTCTGACCAATGCGCTGACTTCTGCAAGGGACTGCGGCCACAATTTTCCATGTAGAAAGAGGAGAGTGGTGTCTCTGAATAGCTGAAGGTTTGCACTTTTCAGAAATATATAGTTTGTGGGGGTTATTTTACAGGTAGGGGGGGTTAACACTGAAAACCTGCAGGAAGTGCACATAGAGCGCAGCCCCCAAAATATCAACTGAAATTGCCCTTATGCATTGCCCCTGTTTTGGGGCATTTGGTGGCCACGTCTTTATGTGCACCCATACATATGGGGTATTGTTTTATTCAGGGGAACTTGCAGATTGATGTTTAGTAAGTTTTTGGTAGTTGCCATGGAGATTTTGGGGAGAAATCTAGGTTTTTTATCAGTTTTTTCCTCGATTTCTGACCAAAGCGCTGACTTCTGCAAGGGACTGCGGCCACAATTTTCTATGTAGAAAGAGAAGAGTGGTGTCTCTGAATAGCTGAAGGTGTGCACTTTTCAGAAATATATAGTTTGTGGGGGTTATTTCACAAGTAGGGGGGGTTAACACTGAAAAACTGCAGGTAGTGCACATAGAGCACAGCACCCACATTTTTAGCTGTAATTGCCCTTGTGCATTGCCCCTGCTTTGGAGTGTTTGGTGCCCATGTCTTTATGTGCACCCATACATATGGGGCATCATTTTATTCAGTAGAAATTTGTCTTTCAAATTTGCCTTTGTTAGAAAATTTTTATGAGATTTTTTTTTGTCAAATCCACATTTGATCATGCGTCCAAGTTTACGTTTTAGAAAAAAAAAAAAAGTCAAAAAAACTTCCAAATTTCACAATGCACTGACAAAAGGTATTTGGCTTTTGAGTGAAAACTACATTGCACCTAGAAACCTGAAGGTCTGTAGTTTCTAAAGATACCGAACATGAGGGGATATTTTAGATTTACATATAAGTTATGCTGCATCAACTGTTACAAGCGCTTTTCCGCTTTGTTCTGGTGTGATATTGTACTAAGTATTGCTTTAGTTTGGGGGTTACTTCTGGACAGGAACTGTGGGGTACCACCACATATTTGGTATCGTTGGACTTGGGAGTATCAGGGCTTTTACAAACAACAAAAAAAAGTGTGTAAAATTAACTTTTCTATGGAAAAAAAACTCAAAATATACAGAAATTTTTCATAATTTTATTTTTTTTTTACATAATTCACCCAAAATACACATCATATCTCCAGAAAAGTTATAAAATTTGGTATGTATGTCGAAGCCCAATTAGTGACGAAAAAAACGATATATAATTTCCCTAGTTTCATGGAGGTTTTCCTACCAAAAAACATTGTTAAAGCGAATGAGTACAAAATGCTTAAAAAACGTCTGGCACTGGGGGGAACCGAAATGACGAATTCGGCTGGCACTTAAAGGGTTAATCATTCTAACCTACTGTGTCCCTCACACAGACTTCTGTCCCTGACTCTCACACAAAATGGCCACCCACTTCCTGTTTCCTTTATCTACCTATAAGTCTACCTATAACTCCTGACTCTCTACCTGACAGTGGAGTTCAGGTGGGACTTTGACCCCATTATTCCTGTGGACAAACCCCTAAGCTGCGAGTAATACTGAACATTTATTTAAAGTACTCTCAGAATATTTAGTTACCAAGATTTGGTTATAAAGGTGGGACTATAGTAAAAGTACCAATGTGCCCTCAAATGTCTCATTCAGTCTTGCTTTATTGTGTAGGTATTTACTGTATATTGCTTGGTAAGTCAGGCAAGGATTGTGCCCTTGTACATGATAATGTGGCCCCTAGGGACATAGATTCACTGACATCTATTGATTGTATCATAAAGTTTCCAATAGTATGGAAAGCATTACCGCAAGTCCCACACTGATATACTAATGTATAATATTTAATTAGTGACATTTAATCCATCTCTTAAACAGAGTTTGCTTCCCCTTAATCCAAAGTCTGTAACTCCAGAGGCCTGACTGTAACTAACAGCACTTTTGTTTTCACCTAAAAATATAGACAGTTATTATTGAAAATGGAACAAGGAAAACTTGATATCTATTTTCGGAATTCTGTAGTTTCACTCTTGGGGTGCAGTCTCTTCAGCCTCATTGGGGCAATCTGCAGCCTGCAATATAACAGTGACACTTTCATTAGCTAAATGTATTTATACATTTTTTCAAGGTGGGGATAGGTAATCGTCACTGAGGGGTTCTGTGCCCATATAAAGGCACAAGGCTGCAGGCTGAGTTATACAGGGAACTCTGAGTATCACTCATGTATTATAAGGGATAATGTACCCCCTACTGTAAATGATAAGGATATTAGCAGTCACTGAGGGGTTCTGTGCCCATATAAAGGCACAAGGCTGCAGGCTGAGTTATACAGGGAACTCTGAGTATCACTCATGTATTATAAGGGATAATGTACCCCCTACTGTAAATGATAAGGATATTAGCAGTCACTGAGGGGTTCTGTGCCCATATAAAGGCACAAGGCTGCAGGCTGAGTTATACAGGGAACTCTGAGTATCACTCATGTATTTTAGGGATAATGTACCCCCCACTGTAAATGATAAGGATATTAGCAGTCACTGAGGGGTTCTGTGCCCATATAAAGGCACAAGGCTGCAGGCTGAGTTATACAGGGAACTCTGAGTATCACTCATGTATTATATAGGATAATGTACCCCCTACTGTAAATGATAAGGATATTAGCAGTCACTGAGGGGCTCTGTGCCCATATAAAGGCACAAGGCTGCAGGCTGAGTTATACAGGGAACTCTGAGTATCACTCATGTATTATAAGGGATAACGTACCCCCTACTGTAAATGATAAGGATATTAGCAGTCACTGAGGGGTTCTGTGCCCATATAAAGGCACAAGGCTGCAGGCTGAGTTATACAGGGAACTCTGAGTATCACTCATGTATTATAAGGGATAACGTACCCCCTACTGTAAATGATAAGGATATTAGCAGTCACTGAGGGGTTTTGTGCCCATATAAAGGCACAAGGCTGCAGGCTGAGTTATACAGGGAACTCTGAGTATCACTCATGTATTATAAGGGATAATGTACCCCCTACTGTAAATGATAAGGATATTAGAAGTCACTGAGGGGTTCTGTGCCCATATAAAGGCACAAGGCTGCAGGCTGAGTTATACAGGGAACTCTGAGTATCACTCATGTATTATAAGTGATAATGTACCCCCTACTGTAAATGATAAGGATATTAGCAGTCACTGGGGGGTTCTGTGCCCATATAAAGGCACAAGGCTGCAGGCTGAGTTATACAGGGAACTCTGAGTATCACTCATGTATTATAAGGGATAATGTACCCCCTACTGTAAATGATAAGGATATTAGCAGTCACTGAGGGGTTCTGTGCCCATATAAAGGCACAAGGCTGCAGGCTGAGTTATACAGGGAACTCTGAGTATCACTCATGTATTAAAAGGATAATGTACCCCCTACTGTAAATGATAAGGATATTAGCAGTCACTGAGGGGTTCTGTGCCCATATAAAGGCACAAGGCTGCAGGCTGAGTTATACAGGGAACTCTGAGTATCACTCATGTATTATAAGGGATAATGAACCCCCTACTGTAAATGATAAGGATATTAGCAGTCACTGAGGGGTTCTGTGCCCATATAAAGGCACAAGGCTGCAGGCTGAGTTATACAGGGAACTCTGAGTATCACTCATGTATTATAAGGGATAATGAACCCCCTACTGTAAATGATAAGGATATTAGCAGTCACTGAGGGGTTCTGTGCCCATATAAAGGCACAAGGCTGCAGGCTGAGTTATACAGGGTACTCTGAGTATGACTCATGTTTTTTAAGGGATAATATACCCCCTACTGTAAATGATAAGGATATTAGCAGTCACTGAGGGGTTCTGTGCCCATATAAAGGCACAAGGCTGCAGGCTGAGTTATACAGGGAACTCTGAGTATCACTCATGTATTATAAGGGATAATGAACCCCCTACTGTAAATGATAAGGATATTAGCAGTCACTGAGGGGTTCTGTGCCCATATAAAGGCACAAGGCTGCAGGCTGAGTTATACAGGGAACTCTGAGTATCACTCATGCTTTTTAAGGGATAATATACCCCCTACTGTAAATGATAAGGATATTAGCAGTCACTGAGGGGTTCTGTGCCCATATAAAGGCACAAGGCTGCAGGCTGAGTTATACAGGGAACTCTGAGTATCACTCATGTATTATAAGGGATAATGTACCCCCTACTGTAAATGATAAGGATATTAGCAGTCACTGAGGGGTTCTGTGCCCATATAAAGGCACAAGGCTGCAGGCTGAGTTATACAGGGAACTCTGAGTATCACTCATGTATTATAAGGGATAATGAACCCCCTACTGTAAATGATAAGGATATTAGCAGTCACTGAGGGGTTCTGTGCCCATATAAAGGCACAAGGCTGCAGGCTGAGTTATACAGGGAACTCTGAGTATCACTCATGTATTATAAGGGATAATATACCCACTACTGTAAATGATAAGGATATTAGCAGTCACTGAGGGGTTCTGTGCCCATATAAAGGCACAAGGCTGCAGGCTGAGTTATACAGGGAACTCTGAGTATCACTCATGTATTATAAGGGATAATGAACCCCCTACTGTAAATGATAAGGATATTAGCAGTCACTGAGGGGTTCTGTGCCCATATAAAGGCACAAGGCTGCAGGCTGAGTTATACAGGGAACTCTGAGTATCACTCATGTTTTTTAAGGGATAATATACCCCCTACTGTAAATGATAAGGATATTAGCAGTCACTGAGGGGTTCTGTGCCCATATAAAGGCACAAGGCTGCAGGCTGAGTTATACAGGGAACTCTGAGTATCACTCATGTATTATAAGGGATAATGTACCCCCTACTGTAAATGATAAGGATATTAGCAGTCACTGAGGGGTTCTGTGCCCATATAAAGGCACAAGGCTGCAGGCTGAGTTATACAGGGAACTCTGAGTATCACTCATGTATTATAAGGGATAATGTACCCCCTACTGTAAATGATAATGATATTAGCAGTCACTGAGGGGTTCTGTGCCCATATAAAGGCACAAGGCTGCAGGCTGAGTTATACAGGGAACTCTGAGTATCACTCATGTATTATAAGGGATAATGTACCCCCTACTGTAAATGATAAGGATATTAGCAGTCACTGAGGGGTTCTGTGCCCATATAAAGGCACAAGGCTGCAGGCTGAGTTATACAGGGAACTCTGAGTATCACTCATGTATTATAAGGGATAATATACCCACTACTGTAAATGATAAGGATATTAGCAGTCACTGAGGGGTTCTGTGCCCATATAAAGGCACAAGGCTGCAGGCTGAGTTATACAGGGAACTCTGAGTATCACTCATGTATTATAAGGGATAATGTACCCCCTACTGTAAATGATAAGGATATTAGCAGTCACTGAGGGGTTCTGTGCCCATATAAAGGCACAAGGCTGCAGGCTGAGTTATACAGGGAACTCTGAGTATCACTCATGTATTATAAGGGATAATGTACCCCCTACTGTAAATGATAATGATATTAGCAGTCACTGAGGGGTTCTGTGCCCATATAAAGGCACAAGGCTGCAGGCTGAGTTATACAGGGAACTCTGAGTATCACTCATGTATTATAAGGGATAATGTACCCCCTACTGTAAATGATAAGGATATTAGCAGTCACTGAGGGGTTCTGTGCCCATATAAAGGCACAAGGCTGCAGGCTGAGTTATACAGGGAACTCTGAGTATCACTCATGTATTATAAGGGATAATGTACCCCCTACTGTAAATGATAAGGATATTAGCAGTCACTGAGGGGTTCTGTGCCCATATAAAGGCACAAGGCTGCAGGCTGAGTTATACAGGGAACTCTGAGTATCACTCATGTATTATAAGGGATAATATACCCCCTACTGTAAATGATAAGGATATTAGCAGTCACTGAGGGGTTCTGTGCCCATATAAAGGCTGTAGGCTAAGTTATATTTGCCCTCATAGTATGTTGCAGTTGGGATTTTATATAAACTGTACTCTAATTGAAATACAGTATGAATCAGCACTTGCCATGTTGTGTATCAGGTATGTCAGTATCGGTTTATAATGAGGCTACTTCTTTATTTCAATGTTCCCTTCATTTTTTCACTGGGGAAAGGACATCTATTATTTGCCAAGGTAAATACAGAAGCAGATATCAAAGGAAAAATCCCCAATTCCTTACCAATAGAACATATACTGTTTCCGTTGTAGACTGAAAAGGTTCTTTTTTATCCATTTCCACCTTGTAGTGAAAGAAAACACAGTCAGAAGGAAAGTCTCTATAGTGATAATTTAATAACGGAACGGGCAGAAGAAACAGAAGGAGGGGGTGAAAGAAGTGACATTTACAGAATGTGTCTGTGGTTAAAGAGGGGTGTGAGAAAGAGCTACTGGGCTATGAGCGAGTAAGGGAGGAGGCAAAGACTCTAGGTCTGTAACATTCTTATAGGAGTGTCTGTTCCCTTGTCCAGAATGGTATCTTCCACCATCCCAATCTGAAGCCTGAAACCTGAGCCTTAGGGGCACATTTACTAACCCACGAACAGGCCGAATGCGTCCGATTGCGTTTTTTTCGTAATGATCGGTAATTTTGCGATTTTTTCGTATTTTTTGCGATTTTTTCGGCGTCTTTACGATTTTTGCGTAAAAACGCGAGTTTTTCGTAGCCATTACGAAAGTTGCGCAAAGTCGCGATTTTTTCGTAGCGTTAAAACTTGCGCGAAACGTATCGCCTTTTAAGTTTTAACGCTACGAAAAAGGCGCGACTTTGCACGCAAGTGTTAACGCTACGAAAAAATCGCGACTTTGCGCAACTTTCGTAATGGCTACGAAAAACTCGCGTTTTTACGCAAAAATCGTAAAGATGCCGAAAAAATCGCAAAAATTACGAAAAAGTCGCAAAATGTTCATTTCCAATCGAAATTTTTCCAATTCGGATTCGAAATCGTGTCTTAGTAAATCAGGTTACACAGCGAATATCCCCCCAGTCATCATTATTCCCCATCCCCAACCATTATGGGCAGAAAGGAAAGCTCCTGGTTTCAAACCTCATCATAGATGATGGGCTCCTCCCTGGCAGTGTCTGGATCTAGAAACAAAAACATTGAAATAAGCGCTATATCAAAAAGGATTGGCATTGTAACTCCTTGCATTCCTAAATAGAGTACAGAGATTGCAGTGGAGGATCCCTCTACTTACCACTGGATTATAGCAAATATTAAGGGAGCACCAGCTGAACAGATTGCAGATTTAATCTCTGAAATGTCCTCTAACTTCTTTATTCATAAGCCACCCCCAAATGTAAGAATGTTGGGTAGCCACGTGTGCATGAAGAAAGTTCCTGGAGGGAAGTGCTAAGTAAGGGCAGTGGTTGGCTCTTTGGTAGCCCTATGAGGAAACCTGCAGGAGGCGCTGTTTGGAGTAGCCCTGTGGCTTCAAGCCTCCAACACTCCAGGAATTTAGAAATGGGCACTTGCTTTGTGGCCACTGGGGGCAACAGCAAAGGGGGGGATCACTGATCTTAATTGTTGGAAGCAGAGTGTGGCAAGTCCAGACTATGAGTGATCTAAATATTTATCAATTATTTTTACCCAAACAAGAAATACAGGGAGGGGGGGCATTGACCAATATGTTACTACTAATTCTTTTATATCTATAGTCATTTAGGAACTACTGCCCTATGGGTGCATTTAAGGAGCACTTTTCCATCTTCATAACTGGTAGGCTTCTTGGTACATTCTTTATATCTGAATATCTCTGAATATCTGAGCTCTCATCAGTTACAGGGATGTACTGTGTTTATGTGAAATGTTATTCCAATAGAGCGGAATGGGATACAGTAGGACCACGAGACTCACCCAGTTGGTGCCCATGTCTCACCCACAGATATAAAGCAATGATAGCTGGAATGATGAAAAAGCAGGGCACAGACACAGCGATTGTAGTTCTAATATGCTGAGTTTCTGGTCTGGATTCTGAAGCAGAAAAGAAATGGAAATACCATGGGGCAAATGCGCCATTTATAGCCGGTTATAAAAGCACATTAGCTGAGATGGACACAACTTATTGCACCCAATGCATCCATTATTAATGGTACTTACTGTATGTCCAAAATTCTCCTTGTACTTCCCTACAGTTGTGCCGGGCATCATTGCATCGGTCCCACGTCCTTTTCTAAATTGCAAACCTATTGACTCTGAAGAACCTTGATGCTACTGCCTGCTTAAAGGTGGCAGCAATTCCAGGGTGGGTTTGTACCCAAAGAGTCTCATACAAATGTTATTGTAATAATACAATACAATAATGACAAACTTTGAATGCAATTGCTTACACTTTAAAGCACTGGGCAAACTGCAGTGACACAACCCACAATGATACCTTCATTACCTTCTCTGCACAGTGTGCATGGGATGATGGATCGTGATACCCTGCTGATCTGATTCTGTGCTGTGCAAGTGTAGTTGGAGCTGGCATTAGCATAAATCACATGCAGAGTATTATTTCCCATAATTCCATCAGCTTCTCTGTTCTCCCAGAAACTCCCGGTTCCGTTACAGTACAAAGTAAGGCTGCATTTCTCCTTATCATTAATTTTGTGATGGATTTGAATATCTTCAGCAGATAATGATTCTAAAATCACAAAAGTATAAGGTATGTGCTGTATGGGGAAATATTCTTGTTTGAACACAAGCTACAGTATCAAATATCAATATTCATTGTTATTGGAACTTCATGGGTCATACTTAGCTAGGTTGTGTGATGCTACTGATATCTCTTGTTCCTATTGGGAGCTACATCAGAAAGGCAGGCAGGCAAGTCCCTGGGACAATGCAGCTGGGCTCAAATCCATAGGCAATGCCCAAAAAAACCCAAAATAAGATGGTTCATCTGTGGCACCATAAAGGGGCTTCAGCATTAGAGGTCAGCAGGGTTTGGATTGCAGAAAAATAGTCTAAAGATGTGACTAACTTTCTGTGCCAGTAGTCTGGCCTTAAGCTAGTGACATAGGGGACAACTCCCTTCTTGAACTGGTTCTCAATAAGCTATTCTAGGTTTTCAGGGTTTCTTAGCGTACAAAAATTGGGTCACTATGCTGTTTAGGGTTGGTAACCATAACCTTTAGCCTTAAAAACTTACCATATGATTACAATAGTTGCCTTACAACCATAATATATAGTTGTGAATAGTGATCATTTCATGGGCAGTCACCATTCAATCCAAACCAAATCTTAGGGGTCCAGAGATTAATAATTATATTAACAGAAGTGGGGGGGGAGACAAACACAACTTATTGCACCCAATGCATCCATTATTAATGGTACTTACTGTATGTCCAAAATTCTCCTTTTACTTCCTTACAATTGTGCCGGGCATCATTGCATCGGTCCCACATCCTTTTCTAAATTGCAAACCTATTGACTCTGAAGAACCTTGATGCTACTGCCTGCTTAAAGGTGGCAGCTAAGCCAGGGTGGGCTTGCACCCAAAGAGTCACATCCAAATGTTATTGTAATAATACAATACAATAATGACAAACTTTGAATGCAATTGCTTTCACTTTAAAGCATTGGGCAAACTGCAGTGACACAACCCACAATGATACCTTCATTACCTTCTCTGCACAGTCAGCATTCAATCCAAACCAAATCTTAGGCTGTGAAGCTAAAACCATGACTTAATCTGTGTCCCAGGCAAACAAAAGTTATGAAACACTAAACTACATGTTCAAAGATCTGTCTCTGAGTCTTGATCCCCAACCAAAAATCATACTGCCAACTTTTTGTGATCCTGGAGAGATATTTTAGCCTGCAGTCTATACATACACAGCACTAAGTGTTAGGCTAAACATCCAAGATGGAAATCTATTTCTGAGGAATTCTGATGGAACCCAGGTATTTATACAAATAGTATATATTTTACTTACTGAAGACTTGGAGATAAAAACCAATACATTTTCCTCCCCCATATGCTGAGTAGGTTCCTTGATCCTTCTTTGTTAATTCAGTAATGGTCAGGGAACCAGCAGAACCACTGTACACTCTTTGTCTAAAATGGTGATTCCGAACAGCGATGAGACCATTTTTTTGCATTGTGCCAATAATCACCTGCTCATAGAACCACGTAATCTCTTCAGTTTCAGTTTTATTTACCTGCAGAGTTATGTTTCCTTTTTCGGCCCCAACAATAACTCTTTTGTCTTCGCAACTTCCTCCACATACATCCCCTAGCGAATAATATGAAAGAATTGTTTGGCTAAATGGGGTATTCAACAAGTACCTTCAAAGTGTTTTCAGATGATAGAGACTTAAAAATTGTATAATAAAGAATGATTGCCTTCTCTGAGACCATAACCAGTTGAAGATTATACAGGTGTGCAATCTATTGTCCAGAATGCTCAGGACCTGGAGCTTTCCACAGAAGGGGCTTTCCATAAGTTGGATATCCATACCTTAAGTCTACTAAAAATCATTTTAATATTAAATAAACCCAGTATGATTGTTTTGCCTCCAATAAGAATTAATTCTATCTTAGTTGGATTTAAGTACGAGGTACTGTGCTATTACTACAGAGAAAAAGGAAATATGTTTTGGTAGTTTGAAGAAGAAAGACAAATATACCCATTTTGGATTCATTAGAAAGTGTACTTCCCCCAAAAAATACATGGTATCCTTATTGCAGTGAGGTTTGACAGCACATAAAATGCAGTAAAGGTTATGATTTTGCAGTAGCTCTAGTGACAGCCATGACAGTTTCTGTGCAATGTTTTCATTTTGAGGGGCCATTTACTGTATATATTATATATTTGATGCTACATACTTTGGTACTGTTCAGGAGACCTCTGGAATTCATATTTAAGATCTTATACAGGTATGGGATCCCTTATCCGGACACCCAATATCCAGCAAGCTCAGAATTACAGAAAGCCTGTCTCCCATAGACCCCATTTTAATCAAATAATTCAGATTTTTAATAATAATAATAATAATAATAATAATAATAATAATAATAATAATAATAATAATAAAAAAAACAGTGCTTTGTATTTGATCCTAACTAAGATATAATTACCCCTTATTGGGGCAGAACAGCCCTATTGGGTTTATTTAATGGTTAAATGATTCCCTTTTCTCTGTAATAATAAAACAGTACCTGTACTTGATCCCAACTAAGATATAATTACCCCTTATTGGGGGCAGAACAGCCCTATTGGGTTTATTTCATGGTTAAATGATTCCCTTTTCTCTGTAATAATAAAACAGTACCTGTACTTGATCCCAACTAAGATATAATTACCCCTTATTGGGGCAGAACAGCCCTATTGGGTTTATTTAATGGTTAAATAATTCCCTTTTCTCTGTAATAATAAAACAGTACCTGTACTTGATCCCAACTAAGATATAATTACCCCTTATTGGGGGCAGAACAGCCCTATTGGGTTTATTTAATGGTTAAATGATTCCTTTTTCTCTGTAATAATAAAACAGTACCTGTACTTGATCCCAACTAATATATAATTACCCCTTATTGGGGGCAGAACAGCCCTATTGGGTTTATTTAATGGTTAAATGATTCCCTTTTCTCTGTAATAATAAAACAGTACCTGTACTTGATCCCAACTAAGATATAATAACTGGATAACAGGTCCTATACCTGTATTTTAATACCCAAATTTAGCAAAATTTTCTGGGGTAAATTAGTAGCATTTATTGCTGATTTCTGGTGCAGCCCTTAATAAATACAGTAGTGCTCTTGATATGTACAAATCAGAAATCTCCAGAAAACTATACATATTTGGTACTGCCACACTGCAGTTGTATTTTAATGCAAATAAATATTTGTGTATGTTTTTATAGTACATTTTACTAAATGGTAATGATACTGAGCTGCTTAGTTATCAATTATTCAGTCCAACAAGGAAAATAATTGTCCAAAATCCTTTTTCCCTGCAATCAATTTACATGATGGAATAAAGATTCAGATGGATGTTAGAACTCAATTCTACTGCTGAACTGCCCTAAGCACCAACACCCCATTAAATAGAATGCTAGAATGCTGTTCAATTGCTCAAAGCAGGTTTTTTTTTTTTTAATTAAATCTGTCGATTTGTTAAAAACTTTCCTGGCTGGTGAGAAACTTCTGATAAATTTGGAAAAAAATTGAACTGCTGATAATAATTCACAAAATCTGCCCCTATAGTCTTTATACATACATACGCATGTTTACATACATAATGCATAATAAAAAACGTACCTTTACAGAATAACAGGAGAATGAATGTCCAGCTTTGAAGATACATTCTTCCTCATGGTCTGAGGTTGATAAGATTCTATTTAAATATACAAACTTGCATTTGTGCTCGCCGGTTTATACAACTAACCTACTTACCCTTTTCTAATTAGAGAACCTGTAAGATAATTTCACACCTCTAATGAGAGTATTCGCAAGCAAACTTCTCCGGAAATATAACCTGAGTTTGTATGGGCAGTGCATTAATGTGTGACTTTGTGTATGAAGGTGTAGGTGTATAGAACATGTGTGGTTTCTTAAAAGACATAAAAATGCATGGACATAACTGTATACATATATATGAAAAACATGAATTTTAGGGGACCTCATTTTTCCTAATCCACTGTATCAGACACAGTAGTGGTTGCTATGGGCTGCGGTGCCAGCAGCCTGATATTGAGCTATTAGCAGGGTTGGACTGGCCTGCTGGGATACCGGGATATTCCCTGGTTCGGGAGGATTACTATCTTTTTCGGGTTTCTCTGGTGTTTTCCAAACCCAAATCATGAAATGCAAGAAAACTGAGGGGCTTATTCATCAATTTTTTGAGTTTGTGAATTCGAGATTGCTTTTCTAATTCGAAAAAAACCTCGCTTTTTGAAAAGTGCCTTATTTATGAATAAGAAAAACTTGTTCAAATATAAAGACTCACATTTTTCGAAGTTTACAACCTTGACAAAAAAAAACTCCCATTGACTTCTACATGTATGCAGGGACCCATAGGGTTAATATGCCCCTATGGCTTTAAACCCTACAACTTCCTTAGTGTATGCTGTTACTGGGCAAAGACCCCTGTATCCGTTTAGAGTTATGCACTTGTGCCTTATTGGTTATTTCAGTTGACCACACCTCTTGCACTCTCATAAAGTGTTTAGCAGGAGGGTGGGGCTTCCTCTTTGGCTGCCTCTGTGTCTCAGGTGACGGTCCACTGAGCCTGGGATCAACAGGGCCCCAGTAAAGCCATAATTTACCCTAGAGTCATCACCTACTCTAGTGAAGTCGGGGACAGGGACCCCGTGAACGAGGACCAGTTAGATAGTTACTCTTGTTGAGCACTTTCTAGGAGAGTGAGAGAGACAGGGAAGGAAGCAAGAGCAGTTTTGGCTCCACCAAGGAAAGTAGCTGGAAGTAATCTTCCATACAGGCTTAATAAATACACATTCAAGTTTTTGAACCATAATTCGAATTCAAGTTTTTTTTTGTGCAAAAAAAACCTCAAATTGTGAAAAAAGAGAGTTCATTTAGGAGTCTGGGATGGGGTCAAGGAAATGACATTATGTCACAGATAAGCAAGAGGATTCAGGGAGGCTGTTTATATATAGTGTTGGCAGGGGCAGTTTCTCATGAAGAAGTTGCACAGGTGGTTGGTGGGCCGTGTATATGTTGGCTTGTGGGGCCCCAGCCTCTCTAATTAGAACCCTTTCTCCATAGAGAGAACCAAGCTAACATATAAATATGAGTATTCTACCATTTTAGTAATCTGACCGACTAAGGTAAAACATAAATCACAGTCTTTCTACTCAACACCATGCTCCCTAAGCCAATAGAAGAAGAGGCCTACCAAGATAGGGCAAATGGAAGGATCTGGGGAGATTGACCTTATGCTGACTACTGTGTCTCTGGGATGGAACAATACTCCCTATGCTGAAGGCAGTGGTCTAAAATGCAGGGTATTTTCTTCCAATCTTCTTTTTAGAAGGTAGAGAAATTTTGGAAAAAAATTCTCATTATTCATCAGCCTGTATGCGTGTGGGGTTTCACACAGGAAGAAACAGACAAATCACAGTTGATGTAAAAGCAAAAGGCAGGTGTTTATGTAGTGTAGGCAGTGTGAGAAGGACTTGCTTGGTGCATAAATCTTCCTTACATACAGTATAAAGGGGATGTCCTGTTGGCAGCCATTCTGCTGAAGAGCCAACAGAGTCACGTTTTGCAGAACCCGATTTGAAGAGGGGCCTTTATATTAATACACTTCCAGGTCTAGGAACCCGAAGCAACCCATTTAATGTTGGCCTTTCATTATTCTGCATATGAATTTTACATACATAATGCATAATAAAAAACTTACCTTTACAGAATAACAGGAGAATGAATGCCCAGCTTTGTAGATACATTTTTCCTCATGACTTGAGGTTGATAAGATTCTATTTAAATATACAAACTGTAAGGAAACCCTTCTTGCATTCGTGCTCGCCGGTTTATACAACTAACCTACTAACCTACTTACCCTTTTCTAATTAGAACCTGTAAGATCAGTTCACACCTCTAATGAGAGTATTTGCAAGCAAACTTCTCCGGAAATATAACATGAGTTTGTATGGCCAGTGCATTAATGTGTGACTTTGTGTATGAAGCTGTAGGTGTATAGAACATGTGTGGTTTCTTAAAAGCATACCTCCCAACCGTCCCGATATTTAAAGCACTTCCCGCTGTCCCGGACTCACTTCTCAGCATTGCCATTTAATTGATTGCTGTGCCTGCTCTGCTCCGGGGAATAAATCCCCTTAACTCTTGAATCTCCCCTGCTACACTCAAGCTCACAGGTTTACCTTGATGGTTAATTGTCCTGGGAGGAGCATTTGTGAAAGGCAAGGGTCAACTATTGGCATTGGCTGCATCTCTCTCCTTGCTCCTGCTCACCGGGCCAGGGGCTGGAAATGCGCTCTGTCTTTTATCAGGCAGAAGAGGCTGCTGTCTTTATTTGTGTGCTGGGCTGTTTCACCTTTCCACCCCTAATATATATCTTTCACTCCTGGGAATCTCTGGCAGAGCACAGCATGCAGGGGAATAGGAGACAGAGGTATCGCTGATCCGTTCATAAAATATAGCAGACATTTAAAAGGGGCCCTTATAAGTTTGGGAACCTTAGGCTGGCCTTCTTAATATGGCTAGAAATTCTAGTGGTACATTAATATTGTTTTGCTTTCAACTGATTAAGAATGGAAGAAGGAAATAACATAGATTTATGTACCGCTGGAATTGTCCCTGTTTATAAAAATGCACAGAACAGTTTCATTTAGTAATTTTACTGGCATGTCTGTGGCTAAAATGCCCTTTATCAATTTAATGGAGTCATACTGGCACGTTTGAAGTTAATATGTCCTTTATTCTTTTTATTTAGTGATTATACTGGCACATCTGGGGCATGTAAAGTGGGTTTGGCATGTGGGGGCATGGTCCCAAAGCAGGTGTGGCCAGAACATTTTTGCCGCACTACCCGCGTCACATATTTTTGTCCCTCTTTCTCTTAATGAAATATTGGGAGGTATGGTTACACTATACTCTCTTACCGAGAATAGGCCTTTGCTAAGTGGAAGAGGAAGGTGAGGGTGTTGCTCAACTACACCTCTCTTAATGCTATGCAGAAAAATAAAAACAGAGAAGTGGGGGGCGGGGCTTCTTTTTCCAACGAAAAAGAATACCTTCTGACTGAGGAAACAGGTCAGAGAGAATGCCGGGACAAAGGTAAGTAATTCTGGAGGCTGTTTAGAGTAATTTTACTCATAGAAAAAAAAAGGTTTACTTATTCTTTAAAGATTATGGACGCCAGAAGCTCTTGCAATAACTGGTAACTCTTTACTTTTCAAGACAGATGTTATTAGTTCAGGGATCAATCAGTACTCACAGAGACAAACAGATATAGCAGGACCCAATGTGGATAGTAAAAGAGGCTACCACCGTTTCATCCCACCTCTGGGTAGAGTCTGGGCAGGGTAAAGTACCTGTCAGCAGGGCACCACCTTGGAAGACAGTCAGAATGGTTGCTCCCTCCTCAGGTTGATAAACTCTAGCTTTTGTGGGTCCTACAGCTGGGCATGGATCAGGGTTTAGACTAAACTGTATCCTGTCACTAGTCCATGGCCCTTAACTGAGGCACCATTGCCGGATGAAGGGGTACCTTCTTTCTATGCTTCTGGTTGTGGCTGAGCTGCCCTTACTATATAGATCTATCTGTATCACCCCTCCTAGAGGGTGCTATAACAGGAGCTGCTAATTTGTCTTTGCATCGTTCATGTGGCCCTGTCCCCGACTTTCCTTCAGACTAGATATTGGGGTCTGAGGTGAAGATGACTGTACTGGGGCCTGCTGCT
Source organism: Xenopus tropicalis (assembly GCF_000004195.4). Classification (NCBI taxonomy): domain Eukaryota; kingdom Metazoa; phylum Chordata; class Amphibia; order Anura; family Pipidae; genus Xenopus; species Xenopus tropicalis. The sequence continues at coordinate 136,209,733 of NC_030684.2, read as the reverse complement.
GGACCCAGGCTCAGTGGAGCTGTTGTTGGAAAGCAGACAGGCAGCCAAAGAGGAAGCCACAACTTTTTGCTAGACACTATATGAGGCAGCAAGGGGTGTGGACAACCATATGGACCAATAAAGGATAGGCATAACTAGAAACTGTTACAAAGGCTTCTGCCCAGTAACAAGGGATCTATGTGAAGAGGTAGGGATATCACTCCATGGGGCATTTAAACCTATGGGACCCTACACAGCCTTTTCATAACCACAGTTTCCTATAATCATTCTAACCTACTGTCTCCCTCACACAGATTTCTGTCCCTGACTCTCACACAAAATGGCCACCCACTTCCTGTTCCTGTTTCCTTTATCTACCTATAAACCTACCTATAACTCCTGACTCTCTACCTGACAGTGGGGTTCTGGTTGGACTTTGACCCCATTATTCCTGTGGACAGACCCCTAAGCTGCAAGTAATATTGAACTTTTATTTAAAGTACTTTCAGAATATCCAGTTACCATGATTTGGTTATAAAGGTGGGGCTATGTAATAATAACAATGTACCCCCAAATGCCTCATTCAGTCTTATAGGTATTTATATTACTTGGTACAGTCCAGCAAGGATTGTGCCCAAGTACATGATAATGTGGCCCCTAGGGACATAGATTCACTGACATCTATTGATTGTATCATAAAGTTTCCAATAGTATGGAAAGCATTATCGCAAGTCCCACACAGACATTTAATCCAACGCTTACACAGGGTCTGCTTCCCCTTAATCCAAAGTCTGTAACTCCAGAGGCCTGACTGTAACTAACAGCACTTTTATTTTCACCTAAAAATATAGACAGTTATTATTGAAAATGGAACAAGGAAAAATTTGATATCTTGTCTCAGAATTCTGTAGTTTCAGTCTTGGGGTGCAGTCTCTTCAGCCTCATTGGGGCAATCTGCAGCCTGCAATATAACAGTGACACTTTCATTAGCTAAATGTATTTATACACTTTTTCATGGTGGGGATAGGTAATCGTCACTGAGGGGTTCTGTGCCCATATAAAGCCACAAGGCTGCAGGCTGAGTTATACAGGGAACTCTGAGTATCACTCATGTATTATAAGGGATAATGTACCCCCTACTGAAAATAATAAGGATATTAGCAGTCACTGAGGGGTTCTGTGCCCATATAAAGGCACAAGGCTGCAGGCTGAGTTATACAGGGAACTCTGAGTATCACTCATGTATTATAAGGGATAATGTACCCCCTACTGAAAATAATAAGGATATTAGCAGTCACTGAGGGGTTCTGTGCCCATATAAAGGCACAAGGCTGCAGGCTGAGTTATACAGGGAACTCTGAGTATCACTCATGTATTATAAGGGATAATGTACCCCCTACTGTAAATGATAAGGATATTAGCAGTCACTGAGGGGTTCTGTGCCCATATAAAGGCACAAGGCTGCAGGCTGAGTTATACAGGGAACTCTGAGTATCACTCATGTATTATAAGGGATAATGTACCCCCTACTGTAAATGATAAGGATATTAGCAGTCACTGAGGGGTTCTGTGCCCATATAAAGGCACAAGGCTGCAGGCTGAGTTATACAGGGAACTCTGAGTATCACTCATGTATTATAAGGGATAACGTACCCCCTACTGTAAATGATAAGGATATTAGCAGTCACTGAGGGGTTCTGTGCCCATATAAAGGCACAAGGCTAAGTTATACTTCCCCACATTTTATGTTGCTACGGTAGGGGTTTTAAACTGTACTGTAATGGATATACAGTATAAATTAGCACTCACCATGTTGTATATCAAGTACTTCAGTATCAGTTTATAACAGGGGTGGGCAAACTTTTTGGCTCAGGGGCCACATTGACTTACAGACGGCCCGGGCCGGGCTGGACCAGCACTACACCCAGGGCCGCCATTAGAAATCACAGGGCCTCTCAGCTCCCACCCAGCATCCTGCAGCTCCCCAACCCAGCATCCTTCAGCTTACCCCCAGCATCCTCCAGCTCCCCCCTCAGCATCCCACCCAGCATTCTCCAGCTCTACTCCCCAGCATCCTGCAGTTCTCCCCAGCATCCCACCTGGCATCCTGCAGTTCCCCCTAGCGTCCTTCCCATCATCCTCCTCAACATCCTCCCACAGCGACCTACAGCTTCCTTTGGCTCCATCCTCCAGTGAGCTCCTGCCTCCTTCGGCTGTGTCAGTCCCTCGGCTCCCGCTGCATCTGAAGTTTTATACGGTTGCGCCCCGTGCGTTTTTGATGTCACGCGCACGCACGGGGCGCAGCCAATCAGGCGTCGGCGGGCCAGATTAAAAAGGCAAACGGCCTGGATGTGGCCCGCAGGCCGTAGTTTGCCCACCCCTGGTTTATAATGAGGCTACTACTTTATTTCAATGTTCTCTTCATTTTTCCCCAGGGGAAAGGGCATCTATTGTTTAACAAGGTAAATACAGAAGCAGATATAAATAGAAAAATCCCTAATCTCTTACCAATAGAACATATACTGTTTCCGGTCTTCTATACTGAAAAGGTTCTTTTTTATCCATTTCCTTAACTGCCACCTTGTAGTGAAAGGAAAAACTGTATAGTGATAATTTAATAATGATACAGAACGGGCAGGAGAAACAGAAGGAGGGGGTGAAAGAAGTGACATTTACAGAATGTGTCTGTGGTTAAAGAGGGGTGTGAGAAAGAGCTACTGGGCTATGAGCGAGTAAGGGAGGAGGCAAAGACTCTAGGTCTGTAACATTCTTATAGGAGTGGTGGTTCCCTTATCCAGAATGGTATCTTCCACCATCCCAATTTGAAGCCTGAAACCTGAGCCTTAGTGTATACACTAACCCCCAGGTTACACAGCGAATACCCCCCCAGTCATCACTATTCCCCATCCCCAACCATTATGGGCAGAAAGGAAAGCTCCCAGTATCAAACCTGAGCATAGATGATGGGCTCCTCTCTGGTAGTGTCTGGATCTAGAAACAAAAACATTAATATAATTTTATATCAAAAAGGATTGGCACTTTAACTCTTTGCATTCCTAAATGCAGTACAAAGATTGCAGTAGAGGATCCTCTACTTACCACTGGATTATAGCATGTATTAAGGGAGCACCAGTCAGTGCTGCACAGAGTGCAGATTTATTCTCTGGAATGGCCAAGAGTCAGTGTTGTATGTACATCTGCACTTGCTCATAGCTCTTTTTTAAATAAGCCCTGTAGTGACTAAATAGGAAACAGGTATATATTAGAAAGCCCACCCAGAAATGGAGCCTTATGGCTGTTGGCTTTGTGCCTTCTGGCTGCTCTCTATATACAGCTCTGGATTTAATCTGGCACAAGGTGCAGAGTGCCCCTAGATGCCGGTGCTTTTTGAATGAGCATTAAGGGGTGTGATTTTGGGACCCTTTGCATCCAGGTGCATTATCAGTGGCCCCCTTATATCTCAGGGCAAACTGGTAAGCTTTTTGGTACATTCTTTATATCTGAATATCTCTGAATACAGTATCTGAGCTCTCATCATTTACTGGGCTCTACTGTGTTTATGTGAATTGCTGTTCCAGTAGAGCGGAATGGGATATAGTAGGACCACGAGACTTACCCAGCTGGTGCCCGTGTCTCACCCACAGATATAGAGCAATGATAGCTGGAATGATGATAAAGCAGGGCACAGACACAGCGATTGTAGTTCTAATATGCTGAGTTTCTGGTCTGGTCTCATTTGATTCTGAAGCAGAAAAGAAATGGAAATACCATGGGGCAAATATGCCATTTATAGCCTGTTATAAAAGCACATTAGCTGAGATGGACAGCTTTTCAGCAACAGGAGCTCCACACAGGGGTCCAGAGATTAATAATTATATTATCAGAAGTGGGGGGACAGACACAACTTATTACACCCAATGATTCCATTATTTACTTATGTCCAAAATTCTCCTTGTACTTCCCTACAGGTGTGCCAGGCATCATTGCATCGGTCCCACGTCCTTTTCTAAATTTCAGGCCTATTGACTCTGAAGAACCTTGACGCTACTGCCTGCTTAATGGTGGCAGCAATGTCAGGGTGGGCTTGCACCCAAAGAGTCACATAGAAAAGTTATTGTAATAATACAATACAATAATGACAAACTGTGTTGACTGTGAAGCACTGGGCACAACTGTGGTGACACAACCCACAATGATACCTCCATTATCTTCTCTGCACAGTGTCCATGGGATGATGGATCGTGAAACCCTGCTGATCTGATTCTGTGCTGTGCAAGTGTAGCTGGAGCTGGCATTAGCATAAATCACATGCAGAGTATTATTTCCCATAATTCCATCAGCTTCTCTGTTCTCCCAGAAGCTCCCGGTTCCGTTACAGTACAAAGTAAGGCTGCAATTCTCCTGATCATTGATTTTGTGATGGATCTGAATATCTTCAGCAGATAATGATTCTAAAATCACAAAAGTATAAGGTATGTGCTGTATGGGGAAATATTCTTGTTTGAACTAACACAAGCTACAGTATCAAATATCAGTATTCATTGTTATTGGAACTTCATGGGTCATACTTAGCTAGGTTGTGTGATGCTACTGATATCTCTTGTTCCTATTGGGAGCAATGCAGCTGGGCTCAAATCCATAGGCAATGCCCCAAAAAAACAAAACTTAGATGGTTCAACTTATCACTGAAATTTGTGGCACCATAAAGGGGCTTCAGCATTAGGGGTCAGCAGGGTTTGGACTGCAGAAAAATAGTCCAAAGATGTGATTGACTTTCTGTGCCAGTAGTCTGGCCTTAAGCTAGTGATATAGGAGACAACTCTCTTGTTGAACAGGTACAATAAGCTATTCTAGGTTTTCAGGGTTTCTTAACCTACAGTGCATGCTGTATGTACAGGAACCAAAATTGGGTCACTATGCTGTTTAGGCTTGGTAACCATAACTTTAGCCTTAAAAACATACCATATAATTACAATAGTTACCTTAATACCACACTATATAGTTAGATAGTTGTGGATAGTGATCATTTCATGGGCAGTCACCATTCAATCCAAACCAAATCTTAGGTTGTGAAGCTAAAACCATGACTTAAGCTACGGGCCAATTGTAGCTGCCGATATCGGTCCCTTCGAGGGGCCTGGCCGACCGATATCTGGCCTGAAATTGGGCAGATATCGATTGGCCAGGTTAAAAAATTCAGTTGGATCTGGACCGCATCGGCTCATTGATGCAGTCCCCAAACCGACTGCCCCATTGCCGCCATTAGAATTCGATCGATTGAATTCATCTACATGTTACCCGATATCTCCCACCCATAGGTGGGGATATCGGGTGAAGATCAGCTCACTTGGCGACTTCGTCAAGCGAGCAGATCTGCCCGTGTATGGGTGGCTTTAGTCTGTGTCCCAGGCAAACAAAAGTTATGAAACACTGGACTAGATGTTCAAAGATCTGTCTCTGAGTCTTGATCCCCAACTAAAAATCGTACTGCCAACTTTTTGTGACCCTGGAGAGATATTTTAGTCTGTAGTCTATACATACACAGCACTAAGTGTTAGGCTAAACATCCAAGATGGAAATCTATTTCTGAGGAATTCTGGTGGAACCCAGGTATTTATACAAATAGTATATATTTTACTTACTGAAGACTTGGAGATAAAAACCAATACATTTTCCTCCCCCATTTGCTGAGTAGGTTCCTTGATCCTTCTTTGTTAATTCAGTAATGATCAGGGAACCAGCAGAACCACTGTACACTCTTTGTTTAAAATTGTCATTCTGAACAGTGATGGGACCATTATTTTGCATTGTGCCAATAATCGCTTGCTCATAGAACCACATAATCTCTTTCATTCCAGTTTTATTTATCTGCAGAGTTATGTTTCCTTTCTCGGCCCCAACAATAACTCTTGTGTCTTCACAGCGTCCTCCACATACATCCCCTAGTGAATAATATGAAAGAATTGTTTGGCTAAATGGGGTATTCAACAAGTACCTTCAAAGTGTTTTCAGATGATAGAAATTTAAACATTGTATAATAAAGAATGATTGCCTTCTGTGAGACCATAACTAGTTGAAGGTTATACAGGTGTGGAATCTATTGTCCAGAATGCTCAGGACCTGGGGCTTTCCAGATAAGGGTCTTTCCATAATTTGGATCTCTGTACCTTAAGTCTACTAAAAATCATTTAAATATTAAATAAACCCAGTAGGATTGGTTTGCCTCCATTAAGAATTAATTCTATCGGATTTAAGTACAGGTATGGGATCCCTTATCTGGAAACCCATTATCCAGAAATGTCTGAATTACGGAAAGACCATCTCCCATAGACTCCATTATAAGCAAATAATTCTAATTTTTAAAAACTATTTCCTTTTTCTCTGTAATTATAAAACAGTAACTTGTACTTGATCCCAAGTAAGGTATAATTACCCCTTATCAGGCCCGGATTTGTGGAGAGGCCACAAAGGCCAGGGCCTAGGGCGGCAGAAGTTTAGGGGCGGCATGCCACCCCGCCGCAATGAAATTTTTAAATTTTGCTCCTATACGGAGCAATGGGGACCTCTCCCCACTGCTCTGTATGGGAGATGAAAAGTATGCGCACCCGCACTTGCGCTCGCTGACGCGGGTGGGGGGGGTCGCGCATGCGCTCGCTGTGCGGGGGGGGAATTTGGCGATTCATGCATGCGCACAGGGGGAGGCGGAGGGGGGCGGCCTCGGGGTGCCCGGATCACAAATCCGGCGCTGCCCCTTATTGGGGGCAGAACAGCCCTATTGGGTTTATTTAATGGTTAAATTATTCCCTTTTCTCTGTAATAATAAAACAGTACCTGTACTTGATCCCAACTAAGATATAATTACCCCTTATTGGGGGCAGAACAGCCCTATTGGGTTTATTTCATGGTTAAATGATTCCCTTTTCTCTGTAATAATAAAACAGTACCTGTACTTGATCCCAACTAAGATATAATTACCCCTTATTGGGGCAGAACAGTCCTATTGGGTTTATTTAATGGTTAAATGATTCCCTTTTCTCTGTAATAATAAAACAGTACCTGTACTTGATCCCAACTAAGATATAATTACCCCTTATTGGGGGCAGAACAGCCCTATTGGGTTTATTTCATGGTTAAATGATTCCCTTTTCTCTGTAATAATAAAACAGTACCTGTACTTGATCCCAACTAAGATATAATTACCCCTTATTGGGGGCAGAACAGCCCTATTGGGTTTATTTCATGGTTAAATGATTCCCTTTTCTCTGTAATAATAAAACAGTACCTGTACTTGATCCCAACTAAGATATAATTACCCCTTATTGGGGGCAGAACAGCCCTATTGGGTTTATTTAATGGTTAAATGATTCCCTTTTCTCTGTAATAATAAAACAGTACCTGTACTTGATCCCAACTAAGATATAATTACCCCTTATTGGGGGCAGAACAGTCCTATTGGGTTTATTTCATGGTTAAATGATTCCCTTTTCTCTGTAATAATAAAACAGTACCTGTACTTGATCCCAACTAAGATATAATTACCCCTTATTGGGGCAGAACAGCCCTATTGGGTTTATTTAATGGTTAAATGATTCCCTTTTCTCTGTAATAATAAAACAGTACCTGTACTTGATCCCAACTAAGATATAATTACCCCTTATTGGGGGCAGAACAGCCCTATTGGGGTTATTTCTTCATAAGGTATGAAGATCCAAATTATGGAAAGACCCCTTATCCGGAATACCCTTGGTCCCAAGCATTCTGGTTAACAGGTCCTATACCTGTATTTTAATACCCAAAGTATAGATTTTAGCAAAATTTTCTCGGGTAAATTAGTAGCGTTTTTTGCTGATTTCTGGTGCAGCCCTTAATAAATACAGTAGTGCTCTTGATCTGTGCAAATCAGAAATCTCCAGAAAACTATACATATTTGGTACTGCCACACTGCAGTTGTATTTTAATGCAAATAAATATGTGTGTGTGTTTTTATAGTACATTTTACTAAATGGTAATGATACTGAGCTGCTTAATTATCAATTATTCAGTCCAACAAGGAAAATAATTGTCCAAAATCCTTTTTCCCTGCAATCAATTTACATGATGGAATAAAGATTCAGATGGATGTTAGAACTCAGTGCTACTGCTAAACTGCCCTATAGGCACCAACACCCCATTAAATAGAATGCTGTTCAATTGTTCAAAGCAGGTTTTTTTTAATAAATGTGTCGATTTGTTAAAAACATTCCTGGCTGGTGAGAAACTTCTGATAAATTTGGAAAAAATTGAATTGCTGATAATTCGCAAAATCTGCCCCTATGGTCTTTATACATACATACGCATGTTTACATACATAATGCATAATAAAAAACTTACCTTTACAGAATAACAGGAGAATGAATGTCCAGCTTTGAAGATACATTTTTCCTCATGATTTGATCTGAGGTTGATAAGATTCTATTTAAATAAACAAACTGTAAGGAGACCCTTCTTGCATTTGTGCTCGCCGGTTTATACAACTAACCTACTAACCTACTTACCCTTTTCTAATTAGAGAACCTGTAAGATCAGTTCACACCTCTAATGAGAGTATTCGCAAGCAAACTTCTCCGGAAATATAACCTGAGTTTGTATGGGCAGTGCATTAATGTGTGACTTTGTATATGAAGGTGTAGGTGTATAGAACATGTGTGGTTTCTTAAATATCATACAAATGCATGCACACAACTGTATACATATACATGAAGAACACACATTTTTGGGAACCTAATTTTTCCTAATCCACTGTATCAGACACAGTAGTGGTTGCTATGGGCTGCGGTGCCAGCAGCCTGATATTGAGCTATTAGGGTTGGACTGGCCTGCTGGGATACTGGGATATTCCCTGGTTCGGGAGGATTAATCTTTTTCGGGTTCCTCTTGTGTTTTCCAAACCCAAATCATGATATGCCAGAAAACGAATGGGCTTATTTATTGATTTTTGAGCTTGTCAATTCGAGATTGTTTTTCTAATTTGAAAAAACTTGCTTTCGAATGGTGCCTTATTTATAATGATGAGCGGATCTGTCCCTTTTCGCTTCGCCAAAAAATGTGCAAATCTTTGAAAAGATCAGCGAAACGGGGAAAAATCCCCGAAACTCCGAAAATGTTGTGCATTAAAAAAAAAGAATTGTTGTTCGTATTATTTTTCTACGCGAGCAAGTACCATTGACAACCATTTCGCGAAATAATCCACCAAAGGCAAAATGCGGAAATTCACTGCGAATCCCTGCCAAATTATTTCACCCATCACTACTTATTTATTAATAAGGAAAACTCGTTGAAATACAAAAACTCACATTTTTTGGAATTTGCGAGTTTACAACCTTGACAAAAAAAAAATAAAAAAAATTGAATATCTTGAATTGAAAATATTGCTTGACTTTGGCTAGGACAACTCCCATTGACTTAGACATGTACTTACAAGCTTTCAGGTTTTTTTGCACTTAATAAATGTTAAACATTCAAGTTTTTGAACCTTAATTCAAATTCAAGTTTTTTTAGTTAAAAAAAAAACTTGATTTTGTGAAAAAAAAAGAATTCAGTCTGGGATGGGGTCATGGTAATGACTGAGGCCAATTAGTGTCACAGATAAACTAGAGGATTCAGGGAGGCTGTTTATATATAGTGTTGGCAGGGGCAGTTTCTCATGAAGAAGTTGCACAGGTGGTTGGTGGGCCTTGTATATGTTGGCTTGTGGGGCCCCAGTCTCTCTAATTAGAACCCTCCCTCCATAGAGAGAACCGAGCTGACATATAAATATGAATATTCTACCATTTTAGTAATCTGACCGACTAAGGCAGGGGTCTGCAACCTGCGGCTCGCGAGCCACATGCGGCTCTTTGGATGTGAAGCTGCGGCTCTTTAGTTCCATACATAAATATTATTTATGTTATAAAAAAAAAAACATTTAAAAATCGTTCTGAATTGATTAACGAGGATTAGGCACCGACTCTATCTCTCAGCCACTTGTACTTGCTTTTCACCACACCCCTCCCCCGTGACACGCGTCGTCACTGTCGTCAGTCCATCGGAAGATTCGTAGCTTCCGACGCCGTTGGCTGGCCAATTTAAGGGAGCGCTCAGGCTCTGCACACGGAATGCAAGTGAGGGGGTGGGCGTCGGTACAGACCATGCACAGTTGGTAGTGGCGGCGCGGTATTAGGAGCGCTGATTTGTGAGTAAGCGCCTCTATAGTAATATTGACACACTTGATGTATGGTATATACTTGATGTTAAGAGTGCCGCTGAGGACGCTGTGACCAGATCGCTACACGTAACCCTCGATTTACCTTGCTAAAATGATTAATTGATTTTGCCTGGTTTGCAATATTATCTGGCAGAGAACACAGGATCATTTGAGAGCTTAAGTCAGTATATTTATCATAAATAATACACAGGGCATCCACACTAAGGAATTTGATTCCCATGAATGACCGAATAAAGGTGATAGTTGGATTATTGATGTATGGTCATTAATAGTCCTTGTTCCCCTGATTGCTGTTCTCTCTCCTTCCCCCTCTCTCCCCTCTACATGTCCACCAATTTTACTATTTTTTACGCTGTCTCTTTGAATTGAGACATGTGTAATGATTGGTTCCACTATGCCCGTGTGTGGACAAGTGGTTTTTAAGTAATATATTGATCATTGATCAAGAAAAAATTTTGTGGCTCTTTAAAAATTTGAAATTTAGTAAAATGTAATTTTTGGCTCTTCCGACCCAAAAGGTTGCAGACCCCTGGACTAAGGTAAAACATAAATTACAGTCTTTCTACTCAACACCATGCTCCCTAAGCCAATAGAAGAAGAGGCCTACCAAGATAAAGCAAATGGGAGGATCTGGGGAGAATGATCTTATGCTGACTACTGTGTCTATGGGATGGAACAATACTCCCTATGCCGAAGGCAGTGGTCTAAAATGCAGGGTATATTCTGCCAATCTTCTTTTTTAGAAGGTAGAGAAATTTTGGAAAAAAATGTTTCTTACATTTTGAAAATCAGTCTTGTGATTGCAGTACAGCAGCCCTGCCCTGCTTTATGACTGAGATTCTAGTCATTAGGGCAGTAAAATTCTTCTTCTAACTTTTCTGTTATTATTTTTTTGTATTCATCAGCCTGTATGTGTGTGGGGTTTCACACAGGAAGAAACAGGCAAATCACAGTTGATGTAAAAGCAAAAGGCAGGTGTTTATGTAGTGTAGGCAGTGTGAGAAGGACTTGCTTGGTGCATAAATCTTCCTTACATACAGTATAAAGGGGACGTCCTGTTGGCAGCCATTCTGCTGAAGAGCCAACAGAGTCACGTTTTGCAGAACCTGGTTCGAAGAGGGGGCTTTATATTAACACACTTCTAGGTCTAGGAACCCGAAGCAACCCATTTAATTATGGCCTTTCATTATGCTGCGGTAGACTAGTAAATGGCAAACGCTAATTGGCTGCTATGGATTATTAGGCCTGAAACAATTATTATTACTCTACACTAAGGGGCTGATGTACTAATCCACAAATCCAAACCCGAATGGGAAAAAATCGGATTGGAAATGAACATTTTGCGACTTTTTCGTATTTTTTGCGATTTTTTTTCGTCGCCGCCTCGACTTTTTCGTGAGTTGTTGCGACTTTTTCGTAGCCGTTACGACTTGCGCAAATTGTCGCGACTTTCTCGTAGCCGTTACGACTTGCGCGAATTGTCGTGACTTTTTCGTATTGAGCGCTAGTAAACGGCGGGCAAACCTTTCCAATTTTTTCGCGACGGCTACGGAAAAGTCGCGACAATTCGCGCATGTCGTAACGGCTACGAAAAAGTCGCAACAATTTACGAAAAAGTCGCGATGGCGACGAAAAAAATCGCAAAATACCGATCATTACGAAAAAAACGCATTTGGACGCTTTCGATCCGTTCGTGGATTAGTAAATCGGCCCCTAGATGTCATAGTTTTTCAACCTGTGAGGTTGAAATGGCCCCCGGCTTGCAAGAGATGAACTTGTAGAGAGGCTTGGACAGACTTATCCTTTTTTTTTATTTAGACTAACTTACAGAACAGTGTTAGTAAACAGTGTTAGTAAATATAACGTAATTAACCGTAGCTGTACATTACAGTATGCTAGTTTGGGTGGTCATAGCAATTTGCTTTATTCCTGAGCTGCTAGACAGATGGTACTGATGGCAGAATGAATAAACTGTAGAACTCTTTAGGGTGTTGAAATGACTCTGCTTTTTCTTGGAATTTCTTACTCATTTTTATCCTTTCAGCCTAAGCGTACTCGGGCTCAAAACCCACACCCTTGGCTGAATTCGCAAACCAGATTCTTACGTTCCTGTGCAGGGTTTGCGGAACGTATGTGGAGAAAAATCCCGTACGCAAGCAGACTTTATCCATTATAAATTTCTATTGGCCTGCCTCAATAATAAAACCAACCTGCGACGCCTGTTTTCTATATTCAATACCCTTCTGCGTCCCTCACAGACTCCATTACCTCACTTTATGCACTCTCCCCAGGACTTTGCTGATTTCTTCATGAACAAAGTGGAGTCCATCTGCAATCAGATTCCCCCCTCTACTAATACAAACCATCTCCTCCTTCCTCAGCCCCCTTCTGCATGTCTGAGCTCTGTAACTGTCTCCGAAGTCTCTGGCTTCTCTTGTCCACTCACCACTTTCTCTCTTGCCCCTATGCCTTCTTCTCTGCTGTGGAGCTTACACTCCAGCTCTCGCTTACATCTTCAATTCTTCTCTGGCTTCTGAAATTTTTCCCCTCTTTGTTCAGGCCTGGTTCAAGCCTATTCTTAAAAAGGCCACACCGGACCCATCCTGTCTCTCTATTTATTGTCCTGTCTCGCTCCTACCGCTTGCCTCCAAAATCTAGAACGTTACATAGTTACATAGGGTTGAAAAAAGTCCAGAGTCCATCAAGTTCAACCCTTCCAAGTAAACCCAGCACACACAACCTATACTTACCAATCTATACACTCACATACATAAACTATAAATACAACCACTAGTACTAACTGTAGGTATTAGTATCACAATAGCCTTGGATATTCTGCTTGTTCAAGTATTACTAAGTATTACTAACTTTCTTAATGCCCATAATCAATTGGACCCGCTGCAATCTGGTTTCTGCCTGTGCACTATTCCAACTGTACCTTGTATTTATTTGTATGTATTGTTATACCCTGTATTTATCTATTATTATCTTAATAACCCCCTGTTTGTATTAATGTATTCTACTGTACAGCTCTGCGTACATAAGTAGCGCTTTATAAATAAAGATATACATACCGAATCCTGGATTCGGTGCATCCAGTATGCAATATAACAGAAAATTTTGCCTGAGGGTTTCTTATTTCATTAAGCAGCCCCTCAAATTAGATAAGGGTCATAAAATTGTCACTATGAGTTTCTCAAACAAAACTGAATCAGCAACAACGAGAGCAGAAAAAGTTCACAATCTTCATCTGGTGTTTTAGAATATGAACAGAAACAATTGGGATGACACAAAGTTGCACATTATCCATTCATTTGTATGAACCCAACACATTCTGCTGGGAATTGTGGGTACTGGCCGACCATCATAAAATTATGTTAAAAAAATTGCACGTAATACAAAATCAGTAGTGAATTTATTTGAGAAAATGTGGTTACGAAATATGTTATCACCAGTTTATGGGTTTACATAAGGGAAGAAACACCTTTATCATAAATCTTACATACAATGGCAAGTAAAAATACTCAAAGATCAATCTTTGTTTCACTTCTGCATATTCCTTCCCTTTTGTTACATGTGGTGCAAGTGGAAGAGTTGCCAGTAAATAGGCACATTGGCCGGTTGCCCCAATTATGTTCATTCTAGAAGAAATAAAAAGAAGTGGCCGTTAATAGTGATTGAGCTGATTTACTAGCAATGGTGCTTAATTGCACATTTATTCCACAGTAGCCAGTCGGCAACAAGTTTTTTATTGAACTGCTACCAGTCAGAAATGTAAGGGTGAAGACACACGGAGCTACTAGTAGCAGCTACTTGTTGTGGCTACTAAAACAGACAACGCTGATCATTTATTGATAACTGTCTATACGTGTGTTTTTGCAAAGGCAGTTCTCAGTACTGTCTATGGCAGGGTGTTTTCTGGCATTTAGCAGCCTTGAAAAAGTAGCTGCTACTAAGTAGCTCCATGTGTCTTCACTCTGAAGCAGCTGCTTGATTGCTATGGGGGACTACAAGTTGGGATCTATAAGGCAGATTTAATTCTCAGTCAGAAATCTTGATTTAAAACTAGAAGATCATTGAACTCAAGCTTTGTTGAGCTTTACTATAGAGACTTACATATTTAACCCCCCACCCATATCTGGACCCTTTGTTACCTGCTTGGGCCTATCCATAACTTTACCCTCTACCAGCTATCTACCATAAAACCAGAGGGGAAGGTATAAGTGATATATGATAAACACAGAAGTGATTTCATCCAGTTGTGGGGGTAGGTGGAAAATGAGGCTCAGAACGGTGAGACCTGCAGAGCCACTGGCCTGTATCCATACCCACAACCACAATTCCTATTGCCAACCTGTCTATTTTTGAAGGTAACTTGTGGGCAGTAGTCATAGTAACATAGTAAGTTAGGTTGACAAAAGACATACGCCCATCACGTTCAACCATAATGCCTATATATAACCTGCCTAACTGCTAGTTGATCCAGAGGAATGCAAAAAAAAACATCTGAAGCCTCTCTAATTTGCAGCAGAGGGGAAACAATTCCTTCCTGACTCCAAGATGGCAATCTAAGTCAGATGACCTTCGATGTGCTCCAGCCCTCCATTTTTAATAATACATCAATGAGTTGTCCTCATATATTACTGTACCTACCATGGCTTACCTTGTGCAGTGCACTTGGGATAGGCCACGATACCTTGGTGGCACTTTACTGTGAGCATATTGTAGTCAGGAATCCCATATCCCCTTAAACAACGAAATCTAATGTAATCTCCATGCTGGACATATTGTTTCTCAGTGCCTAGCCACAGCAGCCTGATATTGTTTTCTTCCACGTCCTTGCTGTTAACTACACATGGCTCTGACAAGAAACCAAAACAGAGTTTATGGCAAAAAGGAACATATGGGTGACCACCACAGAATATAAAAAAATGAATGCTCACTGGCTTTGCCAGTGTACAAATCCCTAGTATAATAAAGACTTCAGTTTGTATTACACATATGGCAAATGCAAGTTCTTATACTATTCCAAGAGGTTCATAAAGGGCAACTTAATCCCAACAAAGAATAAGGCCAGGAAAAATACACCTAAAGCACGGGGTAACTGCACCAACCCAGAACCACAGCCAACCTAGGATACCCCCCATTTTCTGGTCTTGGTATGGCCCGTGCAGAAGCAATACATGTCTGAGGGGGTACTGTAGACAATATAAGGTTAGGGATAAGTGAGATGAGACAACTGATACTCCCTTTTGAAATCCCACCAGTATTACAAAATGTTCCATGGCATTAAACTATTGGTAAAAAACAACTATGCTGTAGGGAAATGGCACACAGAGCAATTCAGGACATTTGCTTAATACCTCTGCCAGGGAGTGACAAAATGCCCAAGTTGCTCCTTATTAATTTCATTGGTTCTAGATTCTAGATGCACTGGCGAGTCATTCAAAGAAGCAGCAGCTCCTGTAGGTTACTATTTTAAAGGAGAAGGAAAGGCATTTTGGCATTTTATTGCCAATAGATTTGCCACATTAGTGCCACCTAGAACACTATATTTATTCTGCAGAAAGCATTATCATACCTGACTAAACATCCCTAGAAGCTCCCTCTGTTTGTTAAAGATAGCAGCTGCCATTTTAGCTTGGTCTCAGTAGCTTCCGTGCTGCAGTTCTATCTGCTGGTAGCTCAGATTACAGCACAGTTGGGAGGGGGAGCAAACAGAGATGGGAGGGGGAGTGAGAGATGATGGGAGGGGGAGCAGGAGAAGGGAGGGGGTGGGAGGATGAGAGAGGAGCAAACCGTGCCCTGAAGGATTTTTCTGAGAGCAGGAAGTCTGATACAGAACAACATGTATACACAAAAGAAGAAAGAAATTCTGTGTTTCTTTTGATAGTGAACTCAGTGCAGCTTTTCTGTTTATGGCTGTATTTAAATAGACCTTTCTGATAAAGCTTACTTAGTTTTTACCTTTCCTTCTCCTTTAATCAATGGGGAGTTGTTATTGGTGGTTTGCTGCCCACCAGCAGACCTACTAAACGTTCGGAAGACCACCCACCCGAAATTCTATATTAGCGAGTTTCCAAAGTTCACAACCAAACACACTTTTTTGGTTAATCTGTGTGAGTGGAACATAAAACCATTATGGTAAAACTCTTGTTGGGAGAAAGCTTAATTTTTATAGACCTAACCCAGGTTCTTTTTGGTATCTGTATAGATTCTACATTTCCACTTTGATCCATAGATCTACTGTACTCGCTGGCAAAACACAGCATGGCTGTAGCAGGTCAGCATCCCTCCTGCAGCAACTGATGACTTCTGATTGGAAGGCCCACAAGCAGCTTCCCCCAACCCTGTACAGTTTTCTATAATCACCAACAGCCCATTTTCAGTCATATTTTAGTAAAACATTGATTGACCAAACATTGAACATGATTTCATGGTACATTTACAAAATAACCCGTTCATGTACCTCTGCAGGCCGGTGGATCATCCCATTTTCCACTTCTACACGTAACATTTTGGTTTCCTTCAAGTGCATAGTATTGTGGGCACTTATACGTCATTACTGAGCCGTGTTCATACGACTTCACTCGGTCTTGTACTGTTTCCCCGTGTGGCACTACTGGTGGGGGCCCGCAGCTCTCTAAGAAGAAATATTAGGTTGCTATGTTGTTACATACAATCTCATTGGTTTTATATGCACCATATAAATGTATTATGCTGAATCTTGCATGGTCATTCAGGTATGGGATCCCTTATCTGGAAACCATTATCCAGAAAGCTCCGAATTACGGAAAGCCTGTCTCCCATAGACTTCATTTTAATCAAATAATTCAGAATTTTAAAACTGATTTCCTTTTTCTCTGTAATAATAAAACTGTACCTTGTAACTGATTCCAACTAAGATATAATTAATCCTTATTGGATGCAAAACAATCCTATTGGGTTTAATTAATGTTTTATTTAATTTTTAGTAGACTTAAGGTATGGAGATCCAAATTACGGAAAGATCCCTTATCCGGAATACCCTTGGTCCCGAGCTTTCTGGATAACGGGTCCTATACCTGTATTAGACTGTATTCAGGACCTTTAGCAAAGGTTCACACATATACACAACTGTCTCATATACTATACATCAAAAAATCTTTACTTGCTATAGTTTCTACAGGAGTAGTTGTCAGCTCCATGTTGTAGCTCCCACCCTTCCCAGCTACAGTCACCTTTTATTGGCCCAACAGGCCAACGTGAGTGTAGGACCGGGGGTGAGTGAGTGTAGGACTGGCCAGACCGGGGGTGAGTGAGTGTAGGACAGGCCAGACCGGGGGTGAGTGAGTGTAGGACTGGCCAGACCAGGGGTGAGTGAGTGTAGGACAGACCAGACCGGGGGTGAATGAGTGTAGGACTGGCCAGACCGGGGGTGAGTGAGTGTAGGACTGGCCAGACCGGGGGTGAGTGAGTGTAGGACAGGCCAGACCGGGGGTGAGTGAGTGTAGGACAGGCCAGACCGGGGGTGAGTGAGTGTAGGACTGGCCAGACCGGGGGTGAGTGAGTGTAGGACAGGCCAGACCGGGGGTGAGTGAGTGTAGGACTGGCCAGACCGGGGGTGAGTGAGTGTAGGACTGGCCAGACTGGGGGTGAGTGAGTGTAGGACTGGCCAGACCGGGGGGGAGTGAGTGTAGGACAGGCCAGACGGGGAGTGAGTGAGTGTAGGACAGGCCAGACTGGGGGTGAGTGAGTGTAGGACAGGCCAGACCGGGGGTGAGTGAGTGTAGGACAGGCCAGACCGGGGGTGAGTGAGTGTAGGACAGGCCAGACCGGGGGTGAGTGAGTGTAGGACAGGCCAGACCGGGGGTGAGTGAGTGTAGGACAGGCCAGACCGGGGGTGAGTGAGTGTAGGACAGGCCAGACCGGGGGTGAGTGAGTGTAGGACAGGCCAGGCCGGGGGTGAGTGAGTGTAGGACAGGCCAGGCCGGGGGTGAGTGAGTGTAGGACAGGCCAGGCCGGGGGTGAGTGAGTGTAGGACAGGCCAGGCCGGGGGTGAGTGAGTGTAGGACAGGCCAGACCGGGGGTGAGTGAGTGTAGGACAGGCCAGACCGGGGGTGAGTGAGTGTAGGACAGGCCAGACCGGGGGTGAGTGAGTGTAGGACAGGCCAGACCGGGGGTGAGTGAGTGTAGGACAGGCCAGACCAGGGGTGAGTATATTGCAATATATGGGCAAACAATAACTGTTATGCTTTGCTTAAAGGGGAGGGCATTGCTTGGTAGCTTAATGCACAGAATGTCTTAATGTTATATATATTTTGATTATATGTGAGCGCAGAGGATCTTTTGTTGTTGTATATCAGGTAGAGGGTGCAAGTTTAAAAAGCTGAAGTTAAAAAATTCTTACCTCCGTCTTTTGACATCAAAAATGCCTATGTATAATGCCTTAAAAAGTTGTGAGTAAGTTGGATAAGTGTTATAGAATTTGTAATGAAACTTCAATTAAAGTAGCAAAATGCTATTGAAATCTCATTATTCCAGCAGCTCAAGTCCATTGCATTTTCATGCCCTTATACTTTTACAGCAAATAACAGAAATAAAAATATTCACCTGGTGGGAAAAAAAGGTCCTAGTAATGTCCCAGGACATGACACAAATATCTGTATGTAGATGTAGTTAACTTTCAGTACGATGTAGAGAGTGCTATCCTGAGACAATTTGCAATTGGTCTTCATTTTTTTTTTTTATTATTTGTGTTTTATTATTTAGCTATTTGGCTTTTTTTCATCAGCTTTCTAGTTTGGAATTTCTGCAGCCATCTGGTTGCTAGGGTCCAATTGAAGCTAGCAACCAGGCAGTGGTTTGAAAGAGACAGGAATATGAATAGAGTAGGGCCTAAATAGAAAGATAAGTAATACAAAGTGACAATAACAATAGAATTGTAGCCTCACAGAGCAATGGTTTTTTGGCAGTGACCCCCATTTGAAAGCTGGAAAGAGTCAGGAGACTCCAGCAAATATAACAAATAAAGAATGAAGACCAATTGAAAACTAGCTAAGAATAGCCCTTTCTATAACATACTCAAAGTTAACTTGAAGGCGAACAAACCCTTTAAAAAAGGAAAGGCTTTGAGTGACAAAATGAACCCCAAATGAGTACTTACCTGGCTTGCTGCACTTAGGGTAAGGGATAACGCCGTTATCACATTGTACTCTTAATAGCTTGAAATCGGATATATCGTATCCCCGCACACATCTAAATGAGACCCTGTCTCCGTGATGTAATGTCGACTGTCTCCACCAGAGAAACAAGCCACCTCTGATACCGTTTGCTTCCATCTCTTCCTCAGAAAGCCTGCACGGCCCTAAAGCAGATACAAACCAGAAATACTCATGTGTTAGTGGGTTCCTGAGTGGTTCCTGCCTTTCTTCTCTGCATCTCTCTATGGTCCGTTCTGCAGTGCATGTTAGAACGAGCGTCAGCGACCCCAGCAATCAGGAACCTTATTGATTTTGTGGATATATTCAAATATAAGCATACAAAAAGAGAGGGGGATTGATCAATGCACATTCCCTGGCCCCCTGTTTCATAAGTAAATTGTCTATGCTAGTGCATGTATTTACAAAAAAACAGGGGTTTTTAGTTACAAAATTATGATCATAAGATTGGTAAGCCCCCATACCGCGTCAAGGTAAACCCCGTATGGTGGTTCTATCTATTTACCTCTGGTCATATTTTTCAAAGGCAGGCACTCCCGTGCACTGTTGCCATTCTTGACCTGGGGGCTTAGTCACTCACGTACCTTTTGCTTTTATATAGAGAGATTGGCAGGACCACAGCTTGGTTCTACAGGCTTAATCCTCCCCCGCTTGCGGCTTGTAAAGGAGAAGACTGCCCATTAACCAGGGAACCAGGGAATGTGCATTGATCAATCCCCCTCTCTTTTTGTATGGTTGTAGTTAATTTGGCCAGATCAGTTGCACTTCCATTGTATTTGTATACTCTATTTAGCCTTGGAGTGCTCCCACAACCCCTTTCTGTGTATCTATGTATTCTAATATTTATTTTTATCTTTCATTCTGGAAACTTTTCTATTCATTCTTTCCTGCCAAACCAAACTCGTTTTCCCTAGTGTCTAATGTTTACTAAAAAGTTGCAAAACATGTGACTTTCGGATTGTCGCAGCAAAAACAGCAACTTTTTAAAATTGTGGCTGCAACAATTCAGAAAGAGTCGCGTTTTTCGGAAAAAACCCAGCGACATCTCTAAAGTCAAGTCAAAAGACAGAATTTCAAGGAAAGGGAAGGGACTTTTGTCATTGACTTC
The DNA here is from genome assembly GCF_000004195.4 of Xenopus tropicalis. NCBI lineage: Eukaryota > Metazoa > Chordata > Amphibia > Anura > Pipidae > Xenopus > Xenopus tropicalis. Next base: position 136,189,203 of record NC_030684.2, on the reverse strand, counting down.
TACATGAACGCGACAAGTTTAAGATTTTTAGGTGTTTAAACGCATAGTAAAACTCGGAAAAGTTGCAGAATTTTTTTCTCTGCAACCTTTTAAAAAAAGATCCGAATCGAGTTTAAAATACAAAATCAGTGGTTAGTAAATGAGCCCCTAAATGAACGTTTTATTGATATTTTTCACAATAGTTACATGAGCAAATATCATGGCAGCAGTGGCTTTTGACCACTTCCAGAAGATCTTCCGGGTAATTATATAAAAAGGTGTAATTTAGCCCTAATATGTGACTATAAGTCTGCGGGTTTTAAAGCCACCTATGGTAGCTGCTTGGTGTGAAGCCTGTCTCGCTCAGATAGAAAGGAAATCTCTAATGGCATCTCGGGGTTAGTCGCATTTATTTGGTGCAACGCCATTGCTATGTAATTTGTTTAATGGGAGCTAGTGCGTTTAGGAAATAAACATGGGAAACAATGATATTATAACATCAATGACTACGGGTTATTGCTCAGATTCAGTGGTGCCTTCAGCTCTTGATAGACACTCCCTCAAGTGGACAACCAGGGGTCCACCTTTCTCCTGAGTTGACTGCCCCTAGGTTTAAAGAAGATGAATAGTACCATATTACTAACACCAACCCTCTTATTGGTGGACCTTAATCTCTTGGGCCACACAACACTGGCAACCCCCTTGCTGCTAAAGTGCCTCAGCTTTGGATCCCTAACCTGGTTGGCCTTTTTCTTTAATTTGTCTCCTTCTTAGCCCTTAACTTTACAGGGCCACTTTGCTCCAGGGTCTTCTCCTACATCCTTAATCATTTAGAGAAGTAAACGGGACTTTTTTCCTTCATTCTTTACACTTGGGATGTGGTGTGGTCACCTAATATTGACATCCCAAGGAGCTTCTACTGGTTCTCACAATATGCATACTGTGCCAATTGGGCCCAAGCTGTAGCTCTATGGAGGAGTCTGTGCACGTACCTTTGCAGGCCGGTAGATCATCCCATTTCCCATTTCTACATGTAATGTTTTGGTTTCCTTCAAGTGTATAGGATAGTGGGCACTTATACGTCATTACTGAGCCGTGTTCATATGACTTCACTCGGTCTTGTACTGTTTCCCCGTGCAGCACTATTGGTGGGGGCCCGCAGCCCTCTAAGAGAAAGAAATGTAAAATGTGATTGATCCTGAATATCTACTCAATGAGTGGAACTGGTTAGATGGTGCATTTTTGGCTTAACATGTTACACAGCAAACACATTCACTACAATGGAAAACAAAGAGACTGTTATGATAATGTGAGCTCCATCTGTAGCTCAGCATTCCCTGACAGACTTCAGCTGATGAGGTGCCGGTAGGTGAGCACCAGTGAGAGGGTACGGCCTGTACACCTCTCATACAAGGGTCCCATTAATGTAACATTATTAGGGTCGGATTGGGCTGGAGAGGCACTGGGGGAAAAACCCAATGGGTCCCACCAACTCAGGCCCGATCCCCGCTCCCTCCACCCCCTGTTGCTCAAGCCACATGGAGGAAGGTAGGTGGTGCATTCACTTAATTATAGAGCTTCAAAAAGTTTCCAACAGTGGAGCAGAAATTCTACATTTTCATGTTAATGGATTAGAGTGAGAATTCACCCTTCAGTAAATGTCTCTCAAAATTCCATAGAAATAGAAAGTGGCAGAAATCTGGCCCTTTGTTTGATAAGCAAATCTAAAAAAAAGGTAAAACTGGCAGGGTTCATATGATATAACTAAATAGAGGGCAGCAAGAACCATATTCTTCATTTCCCAGGGTGCCACAGCCATGTGACCTGTGCTCTGATAAACGTCAGTCACACTTAACTGCTGTGCTGCAAGTTGGAGTGATATCCCCCCTCCCCCCCAGCAGCCAATCAGCAGAACAATGGGAAGGGAGCAAGATAGCAGCTCCCAGTAGGTATCAGAATAGCACTCAATAGTAAGAAATCCAAGTCCGGCTTGGGACTCCTCCAGTTACATGGGAGTAGGAGAAACAATAGGTTAGCTGAAAGCAGTTCTAATGTGTAGCGCTGGCTGAAAGCTCAGACTCAGGCACACTTTACTGCTGCGCTGCAAGTTGGAGTGATATCCCCCCCCTCACCCCCAGCAGCTGATCAGCAGAACAATGGGAAGGGAGCAAGATAGCAGCTCCCAGTAGGTATCAGAATAGCACTCAATAGTAAGAAATCCAAGTCCGGCTTGGGACTCCTCCAGTAACATGGGAGTAGGAGAAACAATAGGTTTGCTGAAAGCAGTTCTAATGTGTAGCGCTGGCTCCTTCTGAAAGCTCAGAGTCAGGCACACTTTACTGCTGCGCTGCAAGTTGGAGTGATATCCCCCCCCCTCACCCCCAGCAGCCGATCAGCAGAACAATGGGAAGGGAGCAAGATAGCAGCTCCCAGTAGGTATCAGAATAGCACTCAATAGTAAGAAATCCAAGTCCGGCTTGGGACTCCTCCAGTTACATGGGAGTAGGAGAAACAATAGGTTAGCTGAAAGCAGTTCTAATGTGTAGCGCTGGCTGAAAGCTCAGACTCAGGCACAAGGCACTGAGATGGCTCCTACACACCAATATTACAGCTACAAATACATTTGTTGGTTTAAGAATAAAATGTTAAATGGCAGAGGGAATTATTTGCTGTGTAACAGTGTCATGGATATTTTTGGAACTAATTAAATGACATGCCCAGGGGCACAGGCACTTACCTAATTTGGTGCACTTAGGGTAAGGGATAACGCCATCATTGCACTGCACCCTTAACAGGCTGGGATCAGATATCCCATATCCTGGCACACATCTAAATAAAATGCTGTCTCCATGTTCTATTGGGGACCTTGTCCACAAAAAAACGAAGCCCGTTCTAATACCATTTGCGTTCATGTCCTCCTTGGAAGTAGAGCATGGCCCTAAGGAAGAGAGGGAACAGAAATACTCAAGCACCGGTGTGTCACCAATGGGGTTCTTTCAATTGCCTTTAAATGTGGTCGGTTTTCATTTTATAATTGCACCTTGTATCTAGGGTCTGTGACCTTGGCAAGCAGAAGGTTAATTGGGGGGCTAGAGACAATATCAGACTGGGGTACCTTGGGCGCACTAAGGGGCAGATTTATTAAGTCACCTTAATGCTAACTTTTAGTATGTTATATTATGACCTATTCTAAGCAATTTTACAATTGGTCTTCATTATTTATTTGTTATAGTTTTTGAATTATTTGCCTTTTTCTTCTGATTCTTTGCAGTTTTTAAATGGGGGTCACTGACGCTGGCAGCCACAAACTGTTGCTCTGTGACAGTTTTATTGTTACTTTTTGTAACTTTCTTTTCTATTCAGACCCGCTCCTATTCATATAACAGTCTGTCATCTAAACCACTCCCTAGTTGCTAAGGTAACGTGGACCTTAGCAACCAAATAACTGATGAAACTCCAAACTGGAGAGCTGCTGAGCTGAAAATGAAACAGCTAAAAAAAAACCCACAAATAATAAGTCAAATCAAGACCAATTGCAATTTGTCTCAGAATATTATTCTCTACATAATATTACTGTAAAAGTTAACTCAAGGGGTGAACAACCCTTTTAGGTCTTAAATGTAAGGCAGATATAAAAAGAAAAACCATTGTCCCTTTAGCTAAGGTTTAATGAAAGCAGGGCCAGACTGGGTCGCCGGGGCACAGGGTAAAAACCCGACCTGATCATGCTAAGGGTAAGTTTAAATTATGGGAGTGGGATGGACAGGTCATGGGGGCCTCTGTGGGGGATGTGAAGGCCACAGCAGGGGCTCCAAGGGGGTGCAGGGGCCCCTGGGGCAGCAGTCCGGTGGGCCCCGCACCCCCCAGTCAGACCCTGAATGAAAGAAAGCAGGTTGGGTGCGGATGGTACTTACCCAAGCACTTGGGTTCAGGGTCCCACCCAGTGTTGGTGCATTTGGCTGATCCATAACTTTTACTGACTTGGTTTGCCGCAACATAACCTTCATCACATCGATATCTAATTGCCGTGTTTATTGACAGGTCTGAGAATAACCAGGGAAAAAGTCTTCCATGTTCCAGCTTAGGATTCTCACACTTGTTGTCTGATGAGAAAAAAAATGATCATATGAAAACCGAGACGCAATGCAAACGTTAACAATAGACACAGAATTGTGCCCATCCACATGCTATTCACCAAAATTGCAGTTTTGTATATCAGCTCTTCCGATTTGGAATTTCAGCAGCTATCTGGTTGCTATAGTCCAATTTAACCTAGCAACCAGGCAGTGGTTTGAAAGCGAGACAGGAATATGAATAGAGGAGGGCCTAAATAGAAAGATAAGTAATAAAAAGTAACAGTAGGAATAAAAGCCTAGCCTCACAGAGCAAGTTTTTTTTACTGCCCCAAGCATTCTGGATAACAGGTCCTATACCTGTGTTATTGGGTAATCGTAAATCAGGGTTGCCAGATTTATTTTTCCAAACCAGCCAAAGTCAGTTCTAAAACCAGCCCAAAACTAGCCAAAAGCCACTTGGAAAGTAGCCCGAAAATAGCCCAATATGTGCAATGAAAAAAAATTCTAAAAAATAAAGGTATATATGGGAAACGTTTTTAAAGCGTATAATCACTACCCAAGCCCTGTGCCCCCTCTCCAGTTACTGGGAAGGCTGATAATGCCCTCTGTGCCCAGTCCAGCTGGGAAGTCACTACAGAAATGGATTCTGAATGTTGCATTAACCCCAGACTTGATGTACATATGGGTGCGTTGAACTACAACTCTCAACAGCCCCAAGATAAGGATCAACTGCAGAAAGTAACAAATGACAGCCCCCCCCACATCACAGTAGAAAGTAATGGTACAATCTCACACCCTATGGAGCAGGGAGCAGGGTGTAGAACAGACAGGTTGAGCCTGAATAGAATTGAAATGGGAGCCTCTGTCTATACTGTCCAATTGCATGCTGGTTATTGTAGTTTTATGTTAATCCTAGCTGTAGGCTAATTGTTAGATACAAACTACATTACCCAGCATACAATAGGACAGACATGTCAGGTTTACTAGGGGAAAAAACTTTGGCTAGTTTCCACACTCTACAAACTACAAACCCGCCAAGGCTCCAAAAAATAGCCCAAATCTGTACCTTGGCGGGTTTCACTTTGGAAACCCGCCTGCCTGGGCTTTAAATTGGTAGCCCAATTTGGCGGCAAAACCACCACACATACATGCTAGGCCCCATCAGCCAATGAATGCAATGGGAGTTCTGCCTTTTGCTCCCACACTACATCCTGTTACAGTTAGAGCTGCATTATTTCTGGTCATGTGATCTCTGAGGGAACACACAGCCCATCACAAAATGGTGGTTCAAGGGAAAGGATGTAGGACAAAAGTCACTGATATATACTCCAGGTTGCTAAGATTCTTTAATATAAGAGAAATATAAAGGACCCCTTACCTGATGGCTGGGCTCCTACTACAATACAGCACAGGACACATACTAGAACTCCAATAGGCTCCATTGGGCTATAAACTGTGACTGTTCCTCCTCGGTGTCCGGTCTCCTACTGTTTCCCTCAGCCTGTTTTGTCCTCACTGATTTTGTAACCTCAGAGCGGGAATTCCAGGAATTTCAGGGGGTATTGTTACAGTCTGTGCCACCCCTGGCCTCCCAGGGCTCTAGATAGACACATGAATGATAACATCAGCAGTATAAACAGTACTTTGGATTTTAAACTCCTAAATCAAAACTTTTAGCCAAAAAAAAAAGGTCTAAAGTTCATAAATCTCTGTAACAAAGACAAAAAAAAAATTGCTTGTGTGACGGGAATTGGTAACGGTATAATGCAGAAAGTCTAATGTAATATATAGTGCCCAGCCCAGTGATAGGGCACAGCAAACACAGGAATCATTTCTGGGCAAACCACACACTAAGGGGCAGATTTACTAGAAAATTGGATATTTTTTTTGTTTTTAAAAACTCCCATAAACTCCTGAGAGTTTTTGGATTAAAAAAATTCGATCAGTGATACATTTAGTAATTCAGGTATGGGATCCGGTATCCGTAAATAGTGATGAGCGAATCTGTTCCGTTTCGCTTCACCGAAAAAATCGCGAATCTTTCAAAACATCCGCGTAACAGCGAAAATGTCGCGCGGCAAAAAAATTGTTGCCCGCGGCTATTCTTTTGTAGCCCGCGGCTATTATTTTGTCGCCTGTGGCTATTCTTTTGTCACCCGCGACTATTCTTTTGTCATCCTCGGCTATTCTTTTGTCGCCCACGGCTATTCTTTTGTCGCCCACGGCTATTCTTTTGTCGACAACGGCTATTATTTTGTCATGCGTGACTATTCTTTTCTGACTCCGGCGACAATTTTTGGACGTGCGGCGAATTTTTCTGTGGCAAATTTTTTCATCCATTTCGCTAAACAATCCGCCAGTGGCGAAACATGGAAATTTGCAGCGAATCCATGCCTGGCAAAATATTTCGCCCATCACTATCCGTAAACCCATTATCCAGAAAGCTTCGAATTACGGAAAGCCTGTCTCCCATAGAATCCATTTTAATCAAATAATTCAGAATTTTAAAAAGCATTTTCTTTTTCTCTGTAATAATACTTTGTATTTTATCCCAACTAAGATATAATTACACCTTATTGGGGGCAGAGCAGCCCTATTGGGTTTATTTAATGGTTAAATGATTCCCTTTTCTCTGTAATAATAAAACAGTACCTGTACTTGATCCCAACTAAGATATAATTACCCCTTATTGGGGGCAGAACAGCCCTATTGGGTTTATTTAATGGTTAAATGATTCCCTTTTCTCTGTAATAATAAAACAGTACCTGTACTTGATCCCAACTAAGATATAATTACCCCTTATTGGGGGCAGAACAGCCCTATTGGGTTTATTTCATGGTTAAATGATTCCCTTTTCTCTGTAATAATAAAACAGTACCTGTACTTGATCCCAACTAAGATATAATTACCCCTTATTGGGGCAGAACAGTCCTATTGGGTTTATTTAATGGTTAAATGATTCCCTTTTCTCTGTAATAATAAAACAGTACCTGTACTTGATCCCAACTAAGATATAATTACCCCTTATTGGGGGCAGAACAGCCCTATTGGGTTTATTTAATGGTTAAATGATTCCCTTTTCTCTGTAATAATAAAACAGTACCTGTACTTGATTCCAACTAAGATATAAATAATCCTTATTGGGGGCAAAACAATCCTATTGGGTTTAATATTTTATTGTTTTTTTAGTAGACTTAAGGTATGGAGATCCAAATTATGGAAAGACCCCTTATCCGGAATACCCTTGGTCCCGAGCATTCTGGATAACAGGTCCCATACCTGTAGCCGCAAAAATTTGTACGTTGATCGTACAAAAGCTGCTCGAAACAATTTGAGAATTTTACAAAATTTTCGAGAATATATTGCCATTTCTCAAAAAAATGGTGACATGTGAATGGACATTCATTTACATGCATCGTCTTTATTATTCCTAAACAGGAAGTGCTCCATCAGCCTTTGTAGAAGCATTCCCCTTGAAAATGTGTGAAATAATAAATAATGATGGGTTTATCTTCCCCTTGAAAATGTGTGAACTAGAAAAAAACAGTACATTTAACTTCCCCTTAAAAATGGGGGAATGTAATAAATGTTGCTAGCGAAAAACACTGTTGCAACGGCATTTGCTTGACAACAAAATACCATTTGCGAACCCATTGCATTTCTTGCAACAGTTTTAGTTTGCGCAGTGTATTAACCCTTGTGTCTCAACCCTTTCTCCTTATAGACTGTAAGCTTTTTTGGGCAGGGCTCTCTTCACCTCTTGTATCGGTTACTGATTGCTTTATATGTTACTCTGTATGTCCAATGTATGTAACCCACTTATTGTACAGCGCTGCGGGATATGTTGGCGCTTTATAAATAAATGTTAATAATAATAATAATGTAGAGTGTAAGCTCTTTTGGGCAGGGCCCTCTTCACCTCTTGTATCGGTTACTGATTGCTTTATATGTTACTCTGTATGTCCAATGTATGTAACCCACTTATTGTACAGTGCTGCGGGATATGTTGGCGCTTTATAAATAAATGTTAATAATAATAATAATGTAGAGTGTAAGCTCTTTTGGGCAGGGCTCTCTTCCCCTCCTGTATCGGTTACTGATTGCTTTATATGTTACTCTGTATGTCCAATGTATGTAACCCACTTATTGTACAGCGCTGCGGGATATGTTGGCGCTTTATAAATAAATGTTAATAATAATAATAATGTAGAGTGTAAGCTCTTTTGGGCAGGGCTCCCTTCCCCTCCTGTATCGGTTATTGGTTGCTTTATATGTTACTCTGTATGTCCCATGTATGAAACCCACTTATTGTACAGCGCTGCGGGATATGTTGGCACTTTATAAATAAATGTTAATAATAATCATATTAATAAATAAAACTTAATAAAAAAGTTGCTATTTTTCTGTTGAAATTAATTCCATCGTCAAGCATATTTTAAAATTCAAGAGAAAAATCACATTTTTATTTGAAAATCCATATTAAAAACTAGGGATGCACTGAATCCTGGATTTGGTTCAGGATTTGGGTCAAATCAAGCCTTTTTTTGAAGAATTTGGTTTCGGCCGAAACCACGGTCCTGGCAGAACCGAATCCTAATCCTAATTAACATCTGGATGGGTTAAATAGTGGTGGTGGTGGGGGAATTTCAGCAATTTTTTACCTTTCCCGATGCTAATTAGGATTCGGTTCGGGATTCGGCAGTATCCATCAGGGTGGATTTGGGGGTTCGGCCGAACCCAAAAAAGGGGGTTCGGTGCATCCCTATTAAAAACATACAAACCCCATGCTAAAAGCAGTGCAGCAGGAACGATGAGCAGGCTTTCCATCACAATGCTGCAGGCCTCCCACAGGAGGGTGGGACTAGTGAAGTCACACCCCCTGCTCCACCCAGTTGTACAAGGACTTGTCAATAATTGTCACTTGGAAAGTGTCAGTCTGGAAGAGGAAACTAAAGGGGGTGTCCACCTTTGAGTTAAGTTTTAGTATGATGTAGAGAGTGATATTTGCAATTGGTCTTTATTTTTTATTGTTTTTTTAATTTATTTATTTAATTTTTTGTTCAGTTATCTGGTTGTTAGGGTTTAAATTGCCTTAGCAACCAGGGAGTGGTTTCAATGAGAGACTGAAATATGAATAGTGGTATGGGATCCCTTATCCAGAAACCCGTTATCCAGAAAGCCCATCTCCCATAGACTCCATTTTAATCAAATTATTCAGAATTTTAAAACTGATTTCCTTTTTCTCTGTAGCAATAAATCAGTAAACCTAAAACACCAATATCTACAACAGTACCCAGCTTAGATATACATAATCCTTATTGGATGCAAAACAATCCTATTGGGTTTAATTCATATTTTATTGATTTTTTAGTAGACCTAAGGTATGGAGATCCAAATTACAGAAAGACCCCTTATCCGGAATACCCTTGGTCCCAAGCATTCTGGATAACAGCTCCCATACCTGTATATGAATAGCAAGATAAATAATAAAAAATAACAATAACAATAAAACTGGAGCCTGACAGAGCAATAGTTTTTGGCTGCCGGGGTCAGTGACCCCCATTTGACAACTGGAAAGAGACAGAAGAAGAAAGCAAACAATACAAAAACTAAACAAAATTATAAATGAAAGACCAATGGAAAAGTTGCTTTGAATTGGCCTTTCTATAATATATTAAACATTGATGAAAAAAGTGAGCCACCCCTTAAACATACATGTGGTTGCAAACTATCTGTACAGAGGGGATTTCGGGCAATAAACTGCAATCTGATTAATGCCATGGAAGCCTCCAAAGTGTTTGGCACTTGGTTCCTAATGAATTAATCCTGGAGGCAATTATGTACCAGAGCATGGGAATAGGTGCTCTTCCTTCACAGGGGCATATTTATTATAGTGTGTAAGCTAAACTCACTGGTGATGTTGCCCATAGCAACCAATCAGCAATTAGATTTGCATGGTCACTAACAAGTTAGAAATTAAAAGCAAAGATCTGATTGGTTGCTATAGGCAGCATCCAGGGTTGGACTGGGGGGGGTGGAGGGCCCACCGGGGCTCCCGCCCCAGGGGTCCTGCAGGTGCCCCCACTGGCCGGTCCCCTAACACCACGCCCCAGGGCCCCCCCTAACCCCCCACAGGGGCCCCCACCCGACGTCCTCCCAGTGAGCGCATAAATTTATTGCGTCAGGGGAGGGCAGAGGGAGCACCAGCAAGGGTCGGGTCGGGGCCGCTGGGGCCCACTAGGATTTTTTCAGGTGTCCCGGTGGCCCAGTCCGACCCTGGAAACATCACACACAGGCACCCATGAGTGGAAGCCTTACACACAAAAAAGTTCAAGGCAAAGTATTTCTTGTAATTGTTATTATTCCACATATAAATTTACCCAGCGTGTAACTTGGGTTTCACTCTATTTGGCTGCTCAGTAGGGTCCTACAAACAAAAAGGTCAACAAAAATAAATCAGCCCCTTATGTTTATTCCCAATTGAATGAACCTCTAGGTGGCCATACACAGGGTGATAAAAGCTGCTGTTGGGAGATTATCAGCCCTCGTATGGGGCCCTCAGACAGGCCTGCCACATCAATATCTGGCTGAAAATTGGGCAGATGTCAATTGGACAGGTTTAATAATCCTGTCAGGTGCATCAGCCTCTATTCTGGCAATCTGATCCGATCATTTGCCCTTAAGGCAGAACAACCGGATCAATCTGATATCACCCACCCCAAGGCGAGCATATCAGGGAAAGATCCACTCATTTGGCGACAACAGTTTTTCCGTATATGGCCAACTTAAAGAGATACTGACACCAAAAATGAAACCTTTAATGTTCTTGTGATTGCTGAACTGAAGGTGGGGTATAGTTCCGTTTGATCCATTTAGAAACTGATAATGGAGTGTGGCTGGTTCATCCAATTACAAACCAATTAATAGAATACAATTGGTCAGTTTATTTAATCAGTAACAGATGATGGACTGGATTAGATGTCTTTCTTCATGTGGCAGAGGAGGAAACCCAAGGCAGTGGCCAGAATGCACACAGACAGTGCCAGCCTTATGGTATTCTCTATGGTGTAATGTCTCTCTGTAAAGAAAGAATAAGAAGCACATTTTAAATGGCAAAACTGTAAATTATAGAAGTAAACTCATCTTAGTCATACTGTTTTTGTTCAAAAGCTTTACAGTGTGGAGTTTCAGCAAATTACTGAGTGTATGACTGGCCAGACCGGGGGTGAGTGAGTGTAGGACTGGCCAGACCGGGGGTGAGCGAGGGTAGGACTGGCCAGACTGGGGGTGAGTGAGTGTAGGACAGGCCAGACCGGGGGTGAGCGAGGGTAGGACTGGCCAGACCGGGGGTGAGTGAGTGTAGGACAGGCCAGACCGGGGGTGAGTGAGTGTAGGACAGGCCAGACCGGGGGTGAGTGAGTGTAGGACAGACCGGGGGTGAGTGAGTGTAGGACAGACCGGGGGTGAGTGAGTGTAGGACAGGCCAGACCGGGGGTGAGTGAGTGTAGGACAGGCCAGACCGGGGGTGAGTGAGTGTAGGACTGGCCAGACTGGGGGTGAGTGAGTGTAGGACAGGCCAGACCGGGGGTGAGTGAGTGTAGGACAGGCCAGACTGGGGGTGAGTGAGTGTAGGACAGGCCAGACCGGGGGTGAGTGAGTGTAGGACAGGCCAGACCGGGGGTGAGTGAGTGTAGGACAGGCCAGACCGGGGGTGAGTGAGTATAGGACAGGCCAGACCGGGGGGTGAGTGAGTGTAGGACAGGCCAGACCGGGGGTGAGTGAGTGTAGGACAGGCCAGACTGGGGGTGAGTGAGTGTAGGACAGGCCAGACCGGGGGTGAGTGAGTGTAGGACTGGCCAGACCGGGGGTGAGTGAGTGTAGGACTGGCCAGACCGGGGGTGAGTGAGTGTAGGACAGGCCAGACCGGGGGTGAGTGAGTGTAGGACTGGCCAGACCGGGGATGAGTGAGTGTAGGACAGGCCAGACCGGGGGTGAGTGAGTGTAGGACAGGCCAGACCGGGGGTGAGTGAGTGTAGGACAGGCCAGACCGGGGATGAGTGAGTGTAGGACAGGCCAGACCGGGGGTGAGTGAGTGTAGGACAGGCCAGACCGGGGGTGAGTAAGTGTAGGACAGGCCAGACCGGGGGTGAGTGAGTGTAGGACAGGCCAGACCGCGGGTGAGTGAGTGTAGGACAGGCCAGACCGGGGGTGACTGTGACACAGTTGGCCAGCTTGAATACATTACAATATATGGACAAACAATCCCTGTTTTGCTTAAAGGGGAGGGCATTGCCTCTTACACACCTTCCTACATACTGTGCGTAGGTAATACATTCCCCCAGTCATACACTTACCTTCCTTGCAGAGGGCCAAGAGATCGACTGCTCTGTGCACCTTACTGATGGGGTTTTCAGCATAGCAGGTATAATGCAGGTTTGTGCTAATATTATACAGGGAAATAGTCGCTCCCTCTATGATTTTGTTGTCCTGGTCTCTCCACCCAATCACAGGGTCTCCTTTTACTGAGCAGGTCACACTGATATCACATGGATTGTGCCTGACTGTATGGTGATGTATATTCAGGTCTTCATATTGTAATCTCCCTGCACAAAATGATTAAATTAGAAAGAAAATGACTGTAAAAGAAAACAAACCCCCATTTATTTTTGCATTTTTTAAATATTTAATTGCTTGGGCCAAAGGCACCATTTGGTAACCAATGTAGGTATCAGGATCCCTGCGGAGTCTGTAGAATTACAGCCTCTCCTACACCTCTCACTAAGTTCTCGGGACCAGAGGTAAAAAAACAGGATAAATAATAACTTGGATAAGTTTATACCAAGTAAAGGAGTAATGAAGTGAAGGAAACAGACAGGGTCAGGGCAGGCAGCGATCCAATAGAGTTGCCAAAACAGGCCAAACAAGCACTCCTATAGGCAGTATTGCCATGTTTCTGGGCAAAAATTGTACGGCAGAAATGGCGATAGGCAGGATACAGCATGCTTAGACAGAGAATACTTTTGATATTTAGTAACTATGACATGTCTTGTGAATATATGGCTGATGAATTGGGGCAAACTTTGTAGCTAGACAAGGAGAAAGATGCTGAAGCAGTTGCATTTACTTACTGTACACTGAGAGATTATAGCACTGAATGAAATCATCTGCCTCACCGAGGCCACGCATATCTACTGTATATATTCCTTGGTCTCCCCCGCTTGCTTTATTGATGATTAATGAAGCGTCAGGTTTGCTGCCCAGTCTTGTTATAAACTGCCGGTTCTTCCATCCAATAGGCTGATTGGGTCTGGTTGTAGCAATGTGCCGTCCCTTAAAGATCCAAGAGATCTCTGTGATTCCTGTTCTATTCACTTGCAGAATGGCCTCTTCTCCTTCAGTGGCCGCAACTGTCTCTGTAGCTTTACAGGTGAGCTCCGCCAATACACCTAGCGAGGAACATAGAATACATTTACAGAGCAAAATGTGCTATTTATGGACACAGTACAGTGAGCAATTTTCAGGCACATGTAACCGTGTTTTTTTACTCCCATTGTAATTGCTGGAGTGCATGTTTACAAACTGAGTGCAAGATGCTGCTAACATAGTACCAGTACCAATTGGGGCACATGTGCACAATTGGTCAGAGCAGTCCAGACTGACGCAATGGCAGTGGCACTAAGAACATCTGTACAGAAATAAAAGGTCCATGTTTGGCTGGAAGCAAGTTGTTCACCTTTGAGTTAACTTTTAGTATTTACATTACATTACATTAACATTTATTTATAAAGCGCCAACATATCCCGCAGCGCTGTACAATAAGTGGGTTCCATACATTGGGCATACAGAGTAACATATAAAGCAATCAGTAACCGATACAGGAGGGGAAGAGAGCCCTGCCCAAAAGAGCTTACACTCTACATTATTATTATTATTATTTATTTATAAAGCGCCAACATATCCCGCAGCGCTGTACAATAAGTGGGTTCCATACATTGGGCATACAGAGTAACATATAAAGCAATCAGTAACCGATACAAGAGGTGAAGAGTATAATGTAGAGAGTAGTATTCTGAGGAAGTTTGCAATTGGTCTTCATTTTTTATTATTTGTAGTTTTTTAATTATTTCAATAATTGTTCAGAAGCTCTCCGGTTTGGAGTTCTAACAGCTATCTGGTTGCTAGGGCCAAATCACCTTAGCAACCAGGCAGTGGTTTGTATGAGACCATGGTAAATGAATAGGAGAGGGACAGAATGAAAAAAAAAGTTATTAAAAACAACACTAACAATAAAATGGTAGCCTCACAGAGCAATAGTTTTTAGCTGCTGGGGTCAGTGACCCCCCATTTACAAGCTGCAAAGAGTTTGAAGAAGAAGGAAAATAATTCAAAATCTAGATGAAAAAGGTAATAAAGACCAATTGAAAAGTTGCTTAGACTTATACATTCTATAAGATACTAAGGGCCTGATTCACTAAAGTGCGATAAAAATTATTGCACGCTTTTTTGCGGTTAAAAAGACGCGATAATTAGTGCGCGATTCACCATAGTATTATCGCGTGCGATAAATCGCCATTTTCGCATGGGTTATTTCTCGCGCTAGTTTTACCGCATGCGTTAATTTCCGCGCTGAAAAGAATACGATCGCATGATTCACTATAACTTTTGCGCGCTAAATATCGCATTCGGCTATGCGAAAATTAACACCTACTACAGGCAGGCGAAAAATGATACAAAAGTACAGTAAATGATTTTTTGCAATAAAATATGGACTTACAGTGTTATTTATTCAAGTCTGTGTTGGCCCCAGAGTGACGCAGCTGCCAGTTTGCAGCGAAATGTTCATTTTTAATACAGTAATTTTCTGCAAGTATTGGCGTGTATGGCTAACATGGCACGCGTTCATTTGCGCGACTATTTATATTTGGCTACAAGTGATGAAATGTTTCGCCAGGCATGGATTCGCAGCAAATTTTTGGACGTGCGTTGAATTTTTTCGCGGCGGATTTTTTCATGCGTTTCACAAAACAATCCGCCAATGGCAAAACGCATGAAAAAATTTGCCACACAAAAATTCACCGCACATCCAAAAATTGATACAAGCGTCAAAAAATAATAGTCACGGGCAACAATATTTTTGCCCGCACAACATTTTTGCCGTTTCACGGATCTTACGAAAGATTTGCTAATTTTTCACTAAAGAAACCAGAACACATTTGCTCATCACTAGTGGCTACTATTTATAAGCATCTACTATTTATATGCTACCATTTATATGATACTATTTATATGCTACTATTTATATGTGGCTAATATTTATATACACCATTTATATGCGGCGGCAATCTTTATACACTATTTCTATGCTACCATTCATATGCGGGCGACTATTCGCGTGCGTAATTTAGCGCATGTACCGGCAAATACCGCATTGAAATAGTCTTCGCGAGTTAAATAACGAAAAGGTGAACAATGTGGGTGATTACAGTCTGAGCCTGAGGTGTGAACACTGCAGGGGGTGAACAATGCAGAGATTAAAAGGTGTGAACAACACAGGGGATTACATGTTTAAACAATACAGGGGAGTTACAGCCTGAATCTGTGGTGTGAGCAATGCAGGGGGCTGGGTACTGTTGAAAGTGGAGGCTAAGTACTGGAGGAGGTGGAGGCGGAGTACTGGAGGAGGTGGAGGCTGAGTACTGGAGGAGGTGGAGGCTGAGTACTGGAGGAGGTAGAGGCTGAGTACTGGAGGAGGTGGAGGCTGAGTACTGGGGGAGGTGGAAGCTGAGTACTGAAGAAGGTGGAGGCTGAGTACTGGGGGAGGTGAAGGCTGAGTACTGGAGGAGGTGGAGGCTGAGTACTGGAGGAGGTGGAGGCTGAGTACTGGAGGAGGTGGAGGCTGAGTACTGGGGGAGGTGGAGGCTGAGTACTGAAGAAGGTGGAGGCTGAGTACTGGAGGAGGTGGAGGCTGAGTACTGGGGGAGGTGGAGGCTGAGTACTGAAGAAGGTGGAGGCTGAGTACTGGAGGAGGTGGAGGCTGAGTACTGGGGGAGGTGGAGGCTGAGTACTGAAGAAGGTGGAGGCTGAGTACTGGAGGAGGTGGAGGCTGAGTACTGGAGGAGGTGGAGGCTGAGTACTGGAGGAGGTGGAGGCTGAGTAATGGAGGAGGCGGAGGCTGAGTCGAGTGATAAATTTAAAAAGATCCAAAAATGTACTGAATTGTGTCTGAGTGACAGAGTAACCCCTCGCCCAACATAATATCTCTGCTCCCAGCTCCCAGCTCCATTTATGATGTTGCACCACACCAGCTACGTTATTGCACCTGCCCCCCGACACCATCAGTCCATCTCTTTGCTACAAATGTGGCAACCCTAATGCCCTCTCCAGCCTACTGTGCCCTTTCCCCTATACCTACAGTCCTGCTCCCGACCTGCTGCTCACAAAATGCACCTTCTTCTTATTTCTCCTCCCCTCCCTTCTGAATACCCACTAGGGCCCCACCATGCTCAGAAGCTGCCACAAACTAAAACTGCTGCCCTCCAGTTATTGCTCCATAAAGGCTGGAGGACCCCACCTGCTTCATTGCTGCCCTGCAGGAAGTGCCCCTCACTGTCTCCCTGCTGCTCTAAAACTACAATTCCCATCAACCCCTTTCCCCTACTACTTACTTACCCACCCCCACCCCGAGTTTTCTCAAAGAAAGAAAAACGAGGTCTAACCTATAAAACATTAAAGGGACACTGCCATGATATTTATGGGGCACTTTTTATTTCTAAATGACACTGTTACACAGCTAATAATTCCTTCTGCCATTTAACCTTTTATTCTTGAACCAACAAATGTATTTGTAGCTGTAATATTGGTGGGTTTTAAACAAAACCCATTTTTCCATGGCAGTATTCCTTTAATATTCTAAAAGCAATTAGAAAATACAGACTATGATTTCCATTCCCCCTACAGTGTGCGGCATCTCCGTTATCCTAGAATGACGACTATGTAGATTGTAAGCTCTAGGGACAGGGACCTCCATCCTCTTGTGCCTTTGACTCTTACCCTCCCATATAGACTGTAAGCTCTACGGGACAGGGACCTCCATCCTCTTGTGCCTTTGACTCTTACCCTCCCATATAGATTGTAAGCTCTACGGGGCAGGGACCTCCATCCTCTTGTGTCTTTGACTCTTACCCTCCCATATAGATTGTAAGCTCTACGGGGCAGGGACCTCCATCCTCTTGTGTCTTTGACTCTTACCCTCCCATATAGATTGTAAGCTCTACGGGGCAGGGACCTCCATCCTCTTGTGTCTTTGACTCTTACCCTCCCATATAGATTGTAAGCTCTACGGGGCAGGGACCTCCATCCTCTTGTGCCTTTGACTCTTACCCTCCCATATAGATTGTAAGCTCTACGGGGCAGGGACCCCCATCCTCTTGTGCCTTTGACTCTTACCCTCCCATATAGATTGTAAGCTCTACGGGGCAGGGACCTCCATCCTCTTGTGTCTTTGGCTCTTACTCTCCCATATAGACTGTAAGCTCTATGGGGCAGGGACCGCCATCCTCTTGTGCCTTTGACTCTTACCCTCCCATATAGATTGTAAGCTCTACGGGGCAGGAACCTCCATCCTCTTGTGTCTTGGATTTTTAACTTATTGCAACTGTAACTGTACCTTGTATTTATCTGTATTTATTGTTATACTTTGTATTTATCTATTATTATCTTAATAACCCCCTGTTTGTATTAATGTATTCTACTGTACAGCGCTGCGTACATAAGTAGCACTTAATAAATAAAGATATACATACATACATACATACATACATACATACAAACATGTAGAAATGCCATTATTAGACAGGATACAAGCAAGTTGCATTCCTATTATATTTTATAAACACATTTGAAAACATTTCAATGAAAATGCTATGTAACACTTACATTTTTGAAGAAGAAAAAGTATAAAAAGGCAGCAGGAATGGGGTAACATTGTCTGGATGATGTTGTTTCTCAGCAGAAAGAGAAGTGAAATGAATCCTGTGTTTAAGTGTTTTATTCTAAATAACAGGAACAAAATGGCCAACACACTGCTCTCTCTCTCACTCTCTTTCTATATATATATATGTATTTCCTTGATAGAGAGACCTGTGCCAGGAAATAGCCCTTCCGCTAACTGTTCTGTAATAACGCTATGGTTTTTAACACGTTCCCTTTCATGCATTTTCTTATAAGTCACAGCAGCCCATCAATGTCCTTCATTCATTTGGTTCTTTTAACATCTTCCTTTATCTCTGCTATAGTGTTTTTGCAGATTGGTGGGATGAAGGATGAATCTGTAAATGAATCCAAAATGACACCGGATTGATCGGCAAGTCATGGGTCAAGGAAAATTCATCCCAACCCTAACCTGCCCTCTCCCAGCCTGCACCCAGTGTGCCATTGTTATACACCTGCACCCAACCCACATATCTCTAATGTCACCTGGGTGGGTGGGGCAAACGTGAGTTTATAAATAACACCACCAGGCGGGCAGCGGAGGAGGGGCATGCTGGCATTGTGGGCAGAGGAACACCCACTAAAAAGTGTTTTTTCACATCCTGCGGAACACTACTACTGACTAGTGATGGGCACCAAAAAATTTGGCAGGCATGAATTTGCAGCGAATTTCTGCGTTTCACCAAAAAGAATTATCTCTCTCATCAAAAGAATTGTCTCTCTCATTCAAAAAATTGCCTCTCGCATCAAAAGAATTGTCTCTCATAAAAAGAATTGTCTCTCGCATAAAAATAAATTGTCTCTCATCAAAGGAATTGTCTCTCTCATCAAAAGAATTGTCTCTCGCATCATAAAAAATTGTCTCTAACGTCACAAAAAATTGTCTCTCATGTCACAAAAAATTGTCTCTCAAGTAAAAATGAATTGTCTTTCATCAAAAGAATTGTCTGGCACCAAAAAGAATTGGTTCTCATCAAAAGGATTGTCTCTCGCATCAAAATGAATTGTCTCTCATCAAAACAATTGTCTCTCTCATCAAAAAAATTGCCTCTTGCATCAAAAAGAATTGTCTCCCATCAAAAGAATTGTCTCTCGCGTCACAAAACATTGTCTCTTTCGTCAAAATGAATTGTCTCTCATCAAAAGAATTGTCTCTTTTGTCAAAATGAATTGTCTCTCATCAAAAGAATTGTCTCTCGCATAAAAAAGAATTGGCTCGTGTAAAAATGAATTGTCGCGCGGCAAACGATTGTTGCGTGTATTGTCGATTTTGAAAGATTCACAAATTTTTCAGCAAAACAAGACAGATTCGCTCATCACTACTACTGACATCCAGCCCACTGCAACGGAAGATCCACTAGTTGACTCCCAGGATTTCCTTTATACATAATTGCAATGGAAAGCAGTATCTGGATGATTAGATTCGTTTACTGCACTGCTGCTTCTGACTCCTGAAACAATGCAGCAGATGTCAGCTGATAAAGAGACTGCGAGACTTCTGCTACAGAAGTAAACAACGAGAAAAAGAACACAAAAAATCCTCTTTATTGTGCACAGCAGTGACCCCTTGTGGTCAGTCCAACAATATAGTCTAGTACCTATACTACTAAATTAGTAGTGCTATTCTGAAACATTTAGTCCAATTTGCCCTTTTGGAACTAACATTTTATGAGAGCTTCCTTTTACATGACACAGGTACAGATACATATAAACATTAGTAACCATGCTATAATGTTCACACTAACTGGCCTTCAGGCTGGGCCCCCTTAGCCCATAACAAGGTTACAGATATATAGAAACATTGGGGTAACAGTCACCCTGCTATAGTTCCAGGGGTACCCAGGGCACAAATAAGCACTCACCCCAAATCCCCCCCTAACTGGCCTTCAGGCTGGGCCCCCTTAGCCCATAACAAGGTTACAGATATATAGAAACATTGGGGTAACAGTCAGCCCGCTATAGTTCCAGGGTTAGCAAGGGCACAAATAAGCACTCACCCCAATTCCCCCCCTAACTGGCCTTCAGGGTGGGCCCCCTTAGCTCATAACAAGGTTACAGATATATAGAAACACTGGGGTAACAGTCACCCTGCTATAATTCCAGGGGTACCCAGGGCACAAATAAGCACTCACCCCAAATCCCCCCCTAATTGGCCTTCAGGCTGGGCCCCCTTAGCCCATAACAAGGTTACAGATATATAGAAACATTGGGGTAACAGTCAGCCCGCTATAGTTCCAGGGTTAGCAAGGGCACAAATAAGCACTCACCCCAATTCCCCCCCTAACTGGCCTTCAGGCTGGGCCCCCTTAGCTCATAACAAGGTTACAGATATATAGAAACATTGGGGTAACAGTCACCCTGCTATAGTTCCAGGGGTACCCAGGGCACAAATAAGCACTCACCCCAAATTCCCCCCTAACTGGCCTTCAGGCTGGGCCCCCTTAGCCCATAACAAGGTTACAGATATATAGAAACATTGGGGTAACAGTCACCCTGCTATAGTTCCAGGGTTAGCAAGGGCACAAATAAGCACTCACCCCAATTCCCCCCCTAACTGGCCTTCAGGCTGGGCCCCCTTAGCCCATAACAAGGTTACAGATATATAGAAACATTGGGGTAACAGTCACCCTGCTATAGTTCCAGGGTTAGCAAGGGCACAAATAAGCACTCACCCCAATTCCCCCCCTAACTGGCCTTCAGGCTGGGCCCCCTTAGCTCATAACAAGGTTACAGATATATAGAAACATTGGGGTAACAGTCACCCTGCTATAGTTCCAGGGGTACCCAGGGCACAAATAAGCACTCACCCCAAATCCCCCCCTAACTGGCCTTCAGGCTGGGCCCCCTTAGCCCATAACAAGGTTACAGATATATAGAAACATTGGGGTAACGGTCACCCCGCTATAGTTCCAGGGGTACCCAGGGCACAAATAAGCACTCACCCCAAATCCCCCCCTAACTGGCCTTCAGGCTGGGCCCCCTTAGCCCATAACAAGGTTACAGATATATAGAAACATTGGGGTAACAGTCACCCTGCTATAGTTCCAGGGGTACCCAGGGCACAAATAAGCACTCACCCCAAATTCCCCCCTAACTGGCCTTCAGGCTGGGCCCCCTTAGCCCATAACAAGGTTACAGATATATAGAAACATTGGGGTAATAGTCACCCTTCTATAGTTCCAGGGGTACCCAGGGCACAAATAAGCACTAACCCCAAATCCCCCCCCTAACTGGCCTTCAGGCTGGGCCCCCTTAGCCCATAACAAGGTTACAGATATATAGAAACATTGGGGTAACAGTCACCGTGCTATAGTTCCAGGGGTACCCTGCCAGACCACTGGTACTGATGGTAGAATGGATTTAGTGTAGACCTCTGTAGGCTGTTGAAAATAACTCCTGGATATTCTTCTTTAAAGAGTAAATGTTGAAAAATAACAGCTACTTACCTTAATGCATAGTAGAAGGCTTTGAGATCTGATCAGGAGATACTGTACCTTTCCAGAGAGAAAATGCAAGTATACATAGAGAAGCAAAGCCTATACCAGCAGGAGCAGAACCCCATCATTCACCATATTCCCATGTTTGTGATGTAGACTCTCAAGATGGACAATCCAATATAACTAAAGATTTTGGAGTGACACAAGGGGGTCTCTTAATTCATCAAATACCCCTTCAAACTAGACTAGGGGAGACTCACAGAGAGGTCCTACAATTCATCACAATGAGTTTCCCAGTCAAAGGGCTCCAGGAAAGGCAACAACAATAACCAATGGCCATTGCCTCCTCAAGATGTTCTACTGACTTGGGCTACTAGTCTAATGCCACGTTCAACAATACTGTAGTTCTTGGAGACCCTAGCAGTAAATAATTTATTATTTTAGTATAATTGTATTAAATAATCACACACACATAATGCAATATCCATAGAGAATGTATTTAAGGCAGAAGGTGGAGGAGAAGTATATAATTACCAGTGCAGTTTATGGGATTATATTGCTTACAAAAGGGAAGGGAAACCTATTGAGGAAAGGAACGTATAACAGCAAATGCAATGACGGCTATAAGTCCATTAGCTCTTTCACTTCTGTGCATTCCCTGTCTTTGCGTTACTTGGGGGGCTTGAACATCTGCCAGAAATCGGACCATTGGGGAGTTCCTTCCGCATGAGGATCTAGAAGAATTAAAAAGAAGGGGCTGTTAATAGCAATAGAACTGATTTACCACATTAATCCTAAATTGCATAGCTAATTTTCCATCAGATCGGGACCACATGGATGAGGTCTTCGGTCCGACAGCGCCTATGCTCACCGTTTTAATTTGATCGCTTGGCCCTAGGGCTAAATAATCAAATGAGCCTGATATTGCCCACCTTAGGTGGGGATATCGGGAGAAGATCCTGTCATTTGGCGACCTCACCAAATGAGCGGATCACATCATGTATGGCCACCTTCACCCTACAGTACTGTACCTATCATGGCTCACCTTGTTCAGTACACTTGGGAATGGCCATTCTACCTTGCTGACATTGTACCATAAGTAGAGTTTTGTTAGATATATCATATCCTTCTACGCAATAAAATAACATGAAGTCTCCATGCGGAACGTGTCGTTTAAAAGGGAACAGCCTAATCCAGTTGATTTTGTTTTCCTCCATTTCTTTACAGGTGACCTTGCATGGTTCTGAAAGGCAAGAAAAACAGAATTTTATAGCAGTAAAGACCGGTGATTATATTGCCAGCATAGAATATTAAATCAAGACATTTCAAGATTACTATAGGTATTAGCAAAGAAATCAGTAGCCTCAGATGCCCCTTCCCTGAGCAGAGCAACATCAGAACACTTCTCTGTTTCCCTTCTGAAGGTATCTCTCTCTGTCTGTACTGTTACATGAACTGGCCAGCAGGTGGCGCTGTTGTTTCAAAATGTATTATATTGGTTAATAACAACTTAAGTAGCTCTGAAACTGGAAAAAATAAATGTGACCAGAGGAGGGTCCTTGGGGAAAATATAGGGACAGTATCAGCTTTCATATTCTTCAGATTGTGCATGTACCTCTGCAGGCTGGTGGTTCATCCCATGTTCCATTTCTACACGTAACATTTTGTTTTCCCTCCAATGTATAATATTGCAGACACCGATATGTCATTACCGAGCCGTGTCCATATGACTCCAGTTGACCTTGTACTGTTTCTCCGAGTGGCACTTCTGGTGGGGGTCCGCAGCTCTCTACGCAGGAATATTGTTCATTTGTCAATTACACCCAACATTTTACCATAGACTATATACAGTATATGGAGCAGGTTTAATTTGAACATGAAACCCATTGACTATGACTATGCAAATGTTAAGAAGTTCCACACACTATCCAATTATTTGGTGCCTAGAAAGCCAATGAAATCATATATGATAACCTAGAATAACTTACCAAATGATAAAGTGAGTGTTTATCATTTATAAGTCTCCAAAAAGTGTCCATTAAGTCAGATAGGTGTTTATGTTTTTGTAAGTCGCTGTAAGCTGTGCCCCGGGGACTAACATGAAAAGTGGAATGATGACAAGCTGTATCCTGACTATGTTTGGAGGGGTCCCTTGAGAATTGTAGGATTCAAGGGGTTGTGGGAGATATAGTCTGTCTCATGATTGGCCAAGGGTGGTGAGCTGGAGTTAAATAAACAGAGCAGCAGAAGCGGATCTATCGCCAGGTGGCCCCAGTCCTAGTGAACACCAGTCAAGGACAGTTTCACAGTGTGTCTTAACTGTTAGAGTCTCCAAAGCTGGTACTGTAGGTTCTAGGAGGCCCAAACCCAATCCTGCAGCCACTCTCCATGCTCAGCTGTGCACATGGCTGGAGATTGTAAGACTGAGCTTTTTCTTGCTCTTCCTCTGGTTTCCTGTTAGGCTCTGCTGGGGTTTGATTCCAGGACCTCCTGGTTGTTGGCTAATAGCTAAAGTTTGCTACTCGTCTCTCTTCCCATGCATTATGTTAAGTCCAGTCTTCTTCACAAACCTTGCCTTGGTCTAACATGAAGCACTGTGCCTTGCCCCTAGCTTGTGTTCCCTGTTCTGGCTCCTGATCATGCCCCTTGCCTTTGCTCCTTCACCCCTTGCCTTTGCTCCTTCGCCCCTTGCCTTTGCTCCTTCGCCCCTTGCCTTTGCTCCTTCGCCCCTTGCCTTTGCTCCTTCGCCCCTTGCCTTTCCTCCTTCGCCCCTTGCCTTTGCTCCTTCGCCCCTTGCCTTTCCTCCTTCGCCCCTTGCCTTTGCTCCTTCGCCCCTTGCCTTTGCTCCTTCACCCCTTGCCTTTGCTCCTTCACCCCTTGCCTTTCCTCCTTCACCCCTTGCCTTTGCTCCTTCGCCCCTTGCCTTTGTTCCTTCGCTCCTTGCCTTTCCTCCTTCGCCCCATGCCTTTGCTCCTTTGCCCCTTGCCTTTGCTCCTTCGCCCCTTGCCTTTCCTCCTTCGCCCCTTGCCTTTGCTCCTTCGCCCCTTGCCTTTGCTCCTTCGCCCCTTGCATTTGCTCCTTCGCCCCTTGCCTTTGTTCCTTCGCTCCTTGCCTTTCCTCCTTCGCCCCTTGCCTTTGCTCCTTCGCCCCTTGCCTTTGCTCCTTCGCCCCTTGCCTTTGCTCCTTCGCCCCTTGCCTTTGTTCCTTCGCTCCTTGCCTTTTCTCCTTCGCTCCTTGCCTTTCCTCCTTCGCTCCTTGCCTTTCCTCCTTCGCCCCTTGCCTTTCCTCCTTCGCCCCTTACCTTTGCTCCTTCGCCCCTTGCCTTTGCTCCTTCGCTCCTTGCCTTTCCTCCTTCGCCCCTTGCCTTTGCTCCTTCGCTCCTTGTCTTTCCTCCTTCACCCCTTGCCTTTCCTCCTTTGCCCCTTGCCTTTGCTCATTTGCTCCTTCGCTCCTTGCCTTTGCTCCTTCGCCCCTTGCCTTTGCTCCTTGGCGCCTTGCCTTTGCTCCTTGGCCCCTTGTCTTTGCTCCTTGGTGCCTTGCCTTTGCTCCTTGGCCCCTTGCCTTTGCTCCTTCGCCCCTTGCCTTTGCTCCTTCAGCCCTTGCCTTTGTTCCTTCGCCCCTTTTCTTTGCTCCTTTGTCCCTTGCCTTTGCTCCTTCGTCCCTTCCTTTGCTCCTTTGCTCCTTTGTCCCTTGCCTTTGCTCTTTGGCCCCTTGCCTTTGCTCTTTCGTCCCTTGTCTTTGCTCCTTCGCCCCTTGCCTTTCCTCCTTGCCTTTGCTCCTTTGCCCCTTGCCTTTGCTCCTTTGCTCCTTCGCTCCTTGCCTTTGCTCCTTCGCCCCTTGCCTTTGCTCCTTTGCCCCTTGCCTTTGCTCTTTCGCCCTTTCCTTTGCTCCTTCGCCCCTTGCCTTTGCTCCTTCGCCCCTTGCCTTTGCTCCTTTGCCCCTTTCCTTTGCTCCTTGCCTTTGCTCCTTGGCCCCTTGCCTTTGCTCCTTTGCCCCTTTCCTTTGCTCTTTCGCCCCTTGTCTTTGCTCCTTTGCCCCTTGCCTTTGCTCCTTGGCCCCTTGCCTTTGCTCTTTTGCCCCTTTCCTTGGCTCCTTCGCCCCTTGCCTTTGCTCCTTTGCCCCTTGCCTTTGCTCCTTCGCCCCTTGTCTTTGCTCCTTTGCCCCTTTCCTTTGCTCCTTCGTCCCTTGCCTTTGCTCCTTCGCCCCTTGCCTTTGCTCCTTGACCCAGGACATTACACAAAGAGGTGGGCTCTAGATGTAAATACTGCAATAACTAGACCTTGAGTGATGAAATGAACCCATTTCTGCAGGTACCAAATTAGCACTTACCTTGTTTGATGCACTTGGGGTACATAACAACCCCATCGTTGCACCTTACTCTCAGCAGGCTTGAGTCAGATATGTCATATGTCTGCACACAGCTAAAGGAAACTATGTTTTTATGCTTCACCGGGGAACTTCTCCACAAAGGATCATCTATTCTGAGACCATTTGCTTCCATCTCCTCCTCAGAAAGAGAGCAGGGGCCTAAGGTAGAGATAAAACAAAGACACAATAAAAATCCCATAGGAATGAATCCGACATGAGTGAGTTTTTAGGAATTAAGCTCTAAACTCTGTTGATCAATCTGTCACAAAGCATTGTCTGGCCCCTTTAAGGTCTTAAGGCGTCCCACCTTGGAAGTTACTGATTCATTGGGCTTTACAGAAATAAGGTTCTCAGATCATTCTGGGCATCAAAAACATTGCTTTGGCCATTTACTAACTATTGTTACCCCTCATACATCATGGCTGCACACAGCTGAATGTGGTACATAGGGTGCATCTCAGCTGCTGGGGATGGACAGAGAAACGGAATACTTGTAGGGTGATTGGAGGCCATTTTGCTGAGGAACCTTGTATAAGAAACTAGTTAATCCTTTTGTGGGTTTGGAGGAATCCGGAATCCAGTTTTGCCTATACTGAATCCAAACCCTAATTCCCATATTCATACATGTACCCAAATGTACCTTTGCAGACTGGGGGATCGTCCCATTGCCCATTTCTACATGAGATCTGTTTTTTCCCCTCAAGGGTATAACTCTGTTGGCACTTATACGTCACAGCCGCGCCATGTTCATAGAACTTGTTGGGATCTTCCACTGTTTCACCATGGGACACTTCTGGTGGGGGCCCACAGCCATCTAGAACAACAGTTGTTACATTGGCATTGGCATCTACTGTATTCTTTTGTGTTTGTCAAGTAAAATGAACTTCACTTACACTGTATAAATAATATAAATCTTGTTTCCTTCAGTCTGGGAATCAAACAATCACAGCCAGATGGCAGACGCCATTTTGTGGGCACTGTTATTAAGGCAAGCTTTGTATCCCCCTTTAATCTTGTGTATGTGCCAGTATGGGGGGGCCTGATTCACATGCCCATGCACTGGCTACACAATTAGCTACAGTAACATCTAGGAAGTGCTGCATGGAAAGTGAAAGTAATTGTCTGCCCCACCTAGAGGTGTGGCAGGCGATATATGATTGACAGCTGGGATTTTGAAATAGCTTTATAATGCGTATGGGTGTTTGCTGTGGTGCCTGAGAAGTTTCCCGGGGAATGTTGGGGTGTATTATACATCCAGGGCTGTGCATGGAACTGGATAACATTGGTTGAGATAAGAAAATAGATTGGGATACAACGTTTGTATGTGTTTGGTAATATTTTATTACTGATGAATGGACTTTAAGTCATGGAAGGAAAATGCCAAGCTTTCCAGGCTCCATCAACATGCGAGCGCTTTTGCCTTTCCCAAATGTTAGTACTTACCTGGTTTGGTGCACTTGGGGTAAGTGAGA
The DNA here is from genome assembly GCF_000004195.4 of Xenopus tropicalis. Classification (NCBI taxonomy): domain Eukaryota; kingdom Metazoa; phylum Chordata; class Amphibia; order Anura; family Pipidae; genus Xenopus; species Xenopus tropicalis. The sequence continues at coordinate 136,161,882 of NC_030684.2, read as the reverse complement.
ACGCCGTCACTGCACTTTGAATACAACATCTTTGAGTCAGATATTTCATATCCCTTTTTACAGCTAAATATAGCGTTGTCTCCATGCTTTATTGGGGACGTAAGCCACCTCAGAAAGCGGCTCATTGCGATGCCGTTTGCGTCCATGTCTTCCTCGGAGAGAGAGCACGGCGCTGAGGTAGAGAAGAACCATATGGAAACACTTAAAGGGTAACTATACCCCCAAACAATGTAGGTCAAGCTCATATGTAAAACCCTGCTTCATCTAATAAACCATTGTCATATAAATATACTTTTTAGTAGTATGTGCCATTGGGTAATCCTAAATAGTTCCTTGGTGTTTTTGTCCTGATTGCTGCTGAAGCCTCAGCCTCTGGGGTAAATAAATATAAGCATGAATATGCTCCATGACATCAATAGTATCACCTAATTGGCCTTCCCACCCCAGCCGCAAACCTCCCCCTACACTTTTACTTACGTAGGTGGGGGAGGGGTGCCTGGCTCGGAGCGAGAGGGGTACAGAACTGGGTTGGTGGGGCCCACTAATGTTAAGTTCATGGTGAACAACCTTGGAAGTATCTTGGGTATCAGTGCCAAATCACCCCCAAATAATTGTTTCTTGAAAATCTGGCATTGTGGAAGTAGAAAGTAAAAACTGGGCAGTGCCAAGGCAAATCTACCCCCTCCCTAGCTATAAAAATACCATTAACTATAGTGATAGATAGAAGGTTATGTAAGTGAAGATGGTACTTACCCAAACACCTTGGCTTAGGATCCCACCCATTTTCTGTACATTTGGCTGTGCCATATTCGGATCTACGCTCCTTATTCACTGGAATGTAACCTTCATTACATCGATAATTAGCATTTCCATCTATAGGTCGGTCCACCCAAAACCAAGTATCAACTCTTCCATTTTGAATCACGGGTTTGCCACAGGTTTTTTCTTCTGGATACAAAAACAAACCAAAAAAAAAAAAAGTGGACTGGAATGTTGGGTCACACTTAGGGGCAGAATTATCTAAATGTGAGTTTAGAGCTTAATACATAAAAACTCACCCATGTTCTATTCATTCTTATGGGATATGGGATTTCTAACAGAGATCCCCAACCATTTATACCCATAAGCCACATTCAAATGTAAGAAGAGTTGGGGAGCAACAAAAGCAATAAGAAGTTCCTGGGGGGGCAAATAAGGGCTGTAGTTGGCTATTTGGTAGCCCCTATGTGGACTGGCAGCCTACAGGGGGCTCTGTTTGGCAGTACATCTGGTTTTTATGCAACCAAAACTTGAGGCCACATCCAAGGGGTTGGTGAGCAACATGTTGTGGTTGGGGATTACTGCTTCATGGACAAAAGGAAGCCTCCTAATAGGCAGGGAACAGCTGCCTTTAGGGGATGTTTGTCAGCTTTTTTTCCCTTTCTCACCCAACTGGCTTGTACCTAATGATAGTGGCTTCTGGGTAGAGCACTTGCCCAAACCAGGCATCAGAGTCGGATGAGGAGTGAATGGCCCACCAAGGCATGCTAGCCCAGGGCCCCCCACATCCCCTCTAGGGCCCCTGCCACCCTCCTGCTGACCCAACACCAGCCCCCCACTGGGTTTTATCCCAGTGTCCCATCGGCCCAGTCCAACCCCATCAGACATTACATACTTCACACACTCAATATGACACAACCACTACTTGCATGAATGCATATATCTAGACGGTGTGCATTGAAGGCTCCTTTTCAGCATCCAGAATTAGGCTGGAATTCTGGGAAACTAACTATAATAAAGTTAGGGACCATGGGAGAGGAGTCCGGCAGTAAGGGACTATTCCAGTACATATCCGCTCACTCACAGCTCTGGTTATTAAGGGGTTCAGCTTCCACAATATTTGGAAGCCCAAATACTATAGGTTTTCACCCATAATAATTCACTTTTATAGTTCTAGAGCAGTGTTCTAGTTCTAGTGCAGTGTTCTAGTTCTAGAGCAGTGTTAAAGAAGGTTGATTCATTTTGGGTAAAAGGCAGAGAAATATAAAAGACCCCTTACCTGATGCCTGGGCTCCCACTACAATACAGCACAGGACAGATACCAGAACCCCAACAGGCCCCATTGGGCTATAAACTGTGACTGTTCCTCCTCGGTGTCGGGTCTCCTACTGTTTCCCTCAGCCTGAGTTTCATCCCATCCCTTTTAAAACTCCCTAATTTCGTAAGCGCAGATAACGAATGCCCGGAATTCGAGGGACATTGATCGGCCATCTGTGCTGCCCCTTCCCAAATACCAGCCCCGCAGCTCCGGACGGTACGTTACAGTAATGATAAAATCATCAGTATCAACAGAATGTTGCTCAACATAAACTTTGGATTTCAAGCTCAAACCTTAAATAGCCCAGAGGTCATGAATCTCTGGAACAGAATCAAATATTCTCTGTAGTAACTGGAACAGGATGCCCAGTACACATTCCATTTTTCCATTCTGCAAGACCCTATTACAAGCGGTGTGTTGTTACACTGGCTAGGCCCCTGGATGTAATTGGGTATAGTTGAAAAGGGTATAGATCTAAGAAAATATAAGTATGTGAGCTTATGGTAAATTAGCCCTTCTGTTTACCACAAACCACACCATATATCATCCGCGCTGAGACTCAATCCCTCAGGGGTGAGCCCTCGCTTTGTATGGAGGCCAGGTGGATATGTGTTGTATTTCTCAATAAATGGGCGCCAGTGGTTCTTAACGTTGAAACCATGAACTGTTTATTTACACAGCCACTTAGGAGTAATTACAGCACAGAATAGGCAGGTAGTAGCATCTCACAAAACAGGCAGTACAAATGGTCTCCCCGTAGGGCACAATGGGTTAACTCCCAGTTTTCAGGTATATGCTTCCAGTGGAACCTGGGCGATCACTATCTAACCCTAGGTCTGTTCCCTGATAACCCTACTCTGGCCAGTATTATACCCAGGATAATAATCCCTCTGCAAAATCTTGTCGGAGCCAGAAACTGCTTACTAGCTAGCCCTGCCTGTCTATCACACCTAGTGTGACCTATAACAGGAGCTGCCTATTCTGTCTGGACCTACCTATTCCCAAATTCCACAATATCTCCCTACCTGCTTGCTCAGGCAGAGAGTTTCACAAAATGGCCTCCAGTCTCATGGCTGCTCAGCCTATTATACTACACCACAGCGCTACCTTTTGGCCAAACTGCAAAAGGTCATGCTATGACACAGAAAAAAGGACTTGCTTCCCTTTACATTAAGGACCCTTTATAGCTGTCCAGATAACTTGGGGACCACAGAGTTAGAAAAGGCATAAATTACCAGTTAATTACAAGTGTGTCAGTCATTAAGCCATAGTTCCCTAAATAGGCTAAACACTCACCCATTCACCTATCTACTATGGAAATGTAGGGACCCATAGGGTTAATCTTGCCCTATGGCTTTAAACCCTAATACTTCCTTATTTGCTGCTGTTACTGGGTAAAGACCCTTGTATCTAGTTCACCCTTTACTTATGCCTTATTGGTTTATTTGGGTTGACCACACCTCTTGCACTCTCATATAGTGTTGAGCAGGAAGCTGTTTTTTCCTCTTTGGTTGCCTCTGTGTCTCAGGTGAAGGTTCACTGAGCATGGGATTGGAATATAGGCCCCAGTAAAACCATTATTGCCCTAGAGTTACCATCTGCTCTAGAAAAGTCGGGGACAGGGACCCCGTGAATGAGGACCAATTAGATAGTTACTCTTGTAGAGCACTTTCTAGGAAAGTGAGAGAGGGAAGGAAGCAAGGGCAGTTTTGGCTCCACCAAGGAAAGTAGCTGGAAGTACTTTCCATACAGGCAATGTTGCCTCAGTATAGGGCCACGGACATAGGAGACAGGCAGTATCTGAACCCTGTTCCACAGTCGGCTATAGGACCCATAAAGCTAGAGGTATTCAACCTGAGGACTGAGGTATCTATCCTGACTGCTTCCAAACGGGTGCCAAGCTGCCCAGGTGCATTTACCCTGCCCAGACTCTAAAGGAGGTGGGATAAACCGGTGTGCATCCTCTCTTTGCTGTCCTCAGGGAGTACTTTCATATATCATCTGTATGTGAGTTTATTACAATAACCCTGCACATTGATTGTCTTTGACAATAAACCAGTTCGCTTGTTCAACTGCAAGAACCTTCTGGCATCTATCTTTGCTACACTGGACACAGCTACAGTAAGTTGTAGTTATACTACACCCTAAGTTCTGCAGGTCTAGCAAAGGCCCATCTTTCCCTCCCATCCTCCCCATTGGGGGCAGAACAATCCTATTGGATTTATTTTATGTTTAAATGATTCCCTTTTCTCTGTAATAATAAAACAGCACCTGTACTTGATCCCAACTAAGATATAATTACCCCTTATTGGGGGCAGAACAATCCTATTGGGTTTATTTAATGGTTAAATGATTCCCTTTTCTCTGTAATAATAAAACAGTACCTGTACTTGATCCCAACTAAGATATAATTACCCCTTATTGGGGGCAGAACAGCCCTATTGGGTTTATTTAATGGTTAAATGATTCCCTTTTCTCTGTAATAATAAAGCAGTACCTGTACTTGATCCCAACTAAGATATAATTACCCCTTATTGGGGGCAGAACAGTCCTATTGGGTTTATTTCATGGTTAAATGATTCCCTTTTCTCTGTAATAATAAAACAGTACCTGTACTTGTTCCCAACTAAGATATAATTACCCCTTATTGGGGGCAGAACAGCCCTATTGGGTTTATTTAATGGGTAAATGATTCCCTTTTCTCTGTAATAATAAAACAGTACCTGTACATGATCCCAACTAAGATATAATTACCCCTTATTGGGGGCAGAACAGCCCTATTGGGTTTATTTAATGGTTAAATGATTCCCTTTTCTCTGTAATAATAAAACAGTACCTGTACTTGATCCCAACTAAGATATAATTACCCCTTATTGGCGCAGAACAGTCCTATTGGGTTTATTTAATGGTTAAATGATTCCCTTTTCTCTGTAATAATAAAACAGTACCTGTACTTGATCCCAACTAAGATATAATTACCCCTTATTGGGGGCAGAACAGCCCTATTGGGTTTATTTAATGGTTAAATGATTCCCTTTTCTCTGTAATAATAAAACAGTACCTGTACTTGATCCCAACTAAGATATAATTACCCCTTATTGGCGCAGAACAGTCCTATTGGGTTTATTTAATGGTTAAATGATTCCCTTTTCTCTGTAATAATAAAACAGTACCTGTACTTGATCCCAACTAAGATATAATTACCCCTTATTGGGGGCAGAACAGCCCTATTGGGTTTATTTCATGGTTAAATGATTCCCTTTTCTCTGTAATAATAAAACAGTACCTGTACTTGATCCCAACTAAGATATAATTACCCCTTATTGGGGGCAGAACAGCCCTATTGGGTTTATTTAATGGTTAAATGATTCCCTTTTCTCTGTAATAATAAAACAGTATCTGTACTTGATCCCAACTAAGATATAATTACCCCTTATTGGGGCAGAACAGCCCTATTGGGTTTATTTAATGGGTAAATGATTCCCTTTTCTCTGTAATAATAAAACAGTACCTGTACATGATCCCAACTAAGATATAATTACCCCTTATTGGGGGCAGAACAGCCCTATTGGGTTTATTTAATGGTTAAATGATTCCCTTTTCTCTGTAATAATAAAACAGTACCTGTACTTGATCCCAACTAAGATATAATTACCCCTTATTGGCGCAGAACAGTCCTATTGGGTTTATTTAATGGTTAAATGATTCCCTTTTCTCTGTAATAATAAAACAGTACCTGTACTTGATCCCAACTAAGATATAATTACCCCTTATTGGGGGCAGAACAGCCCTATTGGGTTTATTTAATGGTTAAATGATTCCCTTTTCTCTGTAATAATAAAACAGTACCTGTACTTGATCCCAACTAAGATATAATTACCCCTTATTGGCGCAGAACAGTCCTATTGGGTTTATTTAATGGTTAAATGATTCCCTTTTCTCTGTAATAATAAAACAGTACCTGTACTTGATCCCAACTAAGATATAATTACCCCTTATTGGGGGCAGAACAGCCCTATTGGGTTTATTTCATGGTTAAATGATTCCCTTTTCTCTGTAATAATAAAACAGTACCTGTACTTGATCCCAACTAAGATATAATTACCCCTTATTGGCGCAGAACAGTCCTATTGGGTTTATTTAATGGTTAAATGATTCCCTTTTCTCTGTAATAATAAAACAGTACCTGTACTTGATCCCAACTAAGATATAATTACCCCTTATTGGGGGCAGAACAGCCCTATTGGGTTTATTTCATGGTTAAATGATTCCCTTTTCTCTGTAATAATAAAACAGTACCTGTACATGATCCCTGTCATTCACCATATTCCCATGTTTGTGATGTAGACTCTCAAGATGGACAATCCAATATAACTAAAGGTTTTGGACTGACACAAGGGGGTCTCTTAATTCATCAAATACCCCTTCAAACTAGACTAGGGGAGACTCACAGAGAGGTCCTACAATTCATCACAATGAGTTTCCCAGTCAAAGGGCTCCAGGAAAGGCAACAACAATAACCAATGGCCATTGCCTCCTCAAGATGTTCTACTGACTTGGGCTACTAGTCTAATGCCACGTTCAACAATACTGTAGTTCTGGAGTCCCTAGGGGTAAATAATTTATTACTTTAGTATAATTGTATTAAATAATCACTCACACACACACACACACACACATAATGCAATATTCATAGAGAATGTATTTAAGGCAGAAGGTGGAGGAGAAGTATATAATTACCAGTGCAGTTTATGGGATTATATTGCTTACAAAAGGGAAGGGAAACCTATTGAGGAAAGGAACGTATAACAGCAAATGCAATGACGGCTATAAGTCCATTAGCTCTTTCACTTCTGTGCATTCCCTATCTTTGTGTTACATGGGGGGCTTGAACATCTGCCAGAAATCGGACCGGTGGGGAGTTCCTTCCGCATGAGGATCTAGAAGAATTAAAAAGATGGGACTGTTAATAGCAATAGAACTGATTTATCACATTGTCTCTGGATCAGATTCAGTTTGGTGGGAAAATATCTCCACTGACTAAGGGAAAATCTTGATGTCAACTAGAAGTTGTTCTTGTAAACTCAAAGCCGGCCCTGACTACGGTCAGTTAACCCCAAGAACATTTTTATTTTGCTATTCAGCACAAAATGGTTGAAAATTACATTTCTTTATGGTCCTGTGAACTGACTTTCTAGTTAATACAAGAAATTTGGACGACTAGATCTCAATCAGGCAGTTTTGATCCATCCACAGGATCAGGGACCACATAGGATCATTGATGCGGTGTTCGGTCCAACTCACAGTTTTAATTTGATCGCTTGGCCCTAGGGCCAAATAATCAAATGAGCCTGATATTGCCCACCTTAGGTGGGGATATCGGGAGAAGATCCTCTCATTTGGTGACCTCACCAAATAAGTGGATCACATCATGTATGGCCACCTTCACTCTAGTGATGCCCTACAGTACTGTACCTATCATGGCTTACCTTGTTCAGTGCAATTGGGAATGGCCATTCTACCTTGCTGACATTGTACCATAAGTAGATCTTTTTTAGATGTCTCATATCCTTCTAAGCAATGAAATAAAATGAACTCTCCATGCAGAACGTGTCGTTTTATAGGGAATGGCCAAATCCAGGTGATGTTTTTTTCGTCCAAGTCTTTACAGGTGACCTTGCATGGTTCTGACAGGCAAGAAAAACAGAATTTTATAGCAGAAAATGCCGGTGATGATATTGCCAGCATAGAATATTAAATCAAGACATTTCAAGATTGCTATAGGCATTAGCAAAGAAATCAGTAGCCTCAGATGCCCCTTCCCTGAGCAGAGCAACATCAGAACACTTCTCTGTTTCTCTTCTGAAGGTATCTCTCTCTGTCTGTACTGTTACATGAACTGGCCAGCAGGTGGCGCTGTTGTTTCAAAATGTATTATATTGGCAGCTAATAACAACTTAAATAGCTCTGAAACTGGAAAAAATAAATGTGACCAGAGGAGGGTCCATGGGGAAAATATAGGGACAGTATCAGCTTTCATATTCCTCAGATTGTGCATGTACCTCTGCAGGCTGGTGGTTCATCCCATGTTCCATTTCTACATGTAACATTTTGCTTTCCCTCCAATGTATAATATTGCGGACACCGATATGTCATTACCGAGCCGTGTCCATATGACTCCAGTTGACCTTGTACTGTTTCTCCGAGTGGCACTTCTGGTGGGGGTCCACAGCTCTCTACGCAGGAATATTGTTCATTTGTCAATCACATGCAACATTTTACCATAGACTACATACAGTATATGGAGCAGGATTAATTTGAACATGAAACCCATTGACTATGACCATGCAAATGTGAAGACGTTCCACATACTATCCAATTATTTGGTGCCTAGAAAGCCAATGAAATCATATATGATAACTTAGAATAACATACCAAATAACAAAGGAGTCTCAGTGCTCCATGACCCATTCACTTCTCCATCCTAATACATTTGGCAACACTGAGAGCTTGGTCAAAATATGGAAAATAGTAATAATGGTGAAACTCCATCTTTGCCTCTATATTAATAGGCACTAATAACATCCCATATTACAATACCTTCAATGCTAGAACCCCAGTTTAGGGTAAGAAGAAGAAGATCTATCTCCAGGTGGACCCCAGCCCTAGTGAACACCAGTCAAGGGCAATTTCACAGTGGATCTTAACTGTTAGGTTCTCCAGGGCTGGTAGGTTCTAGGAGACCCAATCCCAATCAGAAGAAATTAACCCATTTCTGTAGGTACCATATTAGTACTTACCTAGTTTCATGCACTTGGGGTACATAACAACCCCATCGTTGCACCTTACTCTGAGCAGGCTTGAGTCAGATATGTCATATCTCTGCACACAGCTAAATGAAACTATGTTTTCATGCTTCACCGGGGAACTTCTCCACCACAAAGGATAGTCTAATCTGAGACCATTTGCTTCCATCTCCTCCTCGGAAAGAGAGCAGGGGCCTAAGGTAGAGATAAAACAAAGACACAATAAAAATCCCATAGGAATGAATCCAACATGAGTGAGTTTTTTAGAAGTAAGCTCTAAACTCTGTTGATCAATCTGTCATAAAGCATTGTCTGGCCCCTTTAAGGTCTTAAGGCGTCCCACCTTGGAAGTTACTGATTCATTGGGCTTTACAGAAATAAGGTTCTCAGATCATTCTGGGCATCAAAAACATTGCGTGGCCATTAACTAACTATTGTTACCCCTCATACATCATGGCTGCACACAGCTGAATGTGGTACATAGGGTGCATCTCAGCTGCTGGGAATGGACAGAGAAACGGGAATACTTGTAGAGCGATTGGAGGCCATTTTGCTGAGGAACCTTGTATAAGAAACTAGTTAATCCTTTATTTGTGGGTTTGGAGGAATCCGGAATCCAGTTTTGCCTATACTGAATCCAAACCCTAATTCCCATATTCATACATGTACCCAAATGTACCTTTGCAGACTGGGGGATCGTCCCATTGCCCATTTCTACATGAGATCTGTTTTTTCCCCTCAAGGGTATAACTCTGTTGGCACTTATACGTCACAGCCGCGCCATGTTCATAGAACTTGTTGGGATCTTCCACTGTTTCTCCATGGGACACTTCTGGTGGGGGCCCACAGCCATCTAGAACAACAGTTGTTACATTGGCATTGGCATCTACCGTATTCTTTTGTGTTTGTCAAGTAAAATGAACTTCACTTACACTGTATAAATAATATAAATCTTGTTTCCTTCAGTCTTGGAATCACACAATCACAGCCAGACGGCAGACGCCATTTTGTGGGCAATGTTAGTAAGGCAAGCTTTGTATCCCCCCTTAATCTTGTGTATGTGCCAGTATGGGGGGGCCTGATTCACATGCCTATGCACTGGCTACAAAATTAGCTACAGTAACATCTAGGAAGTGCTGAATGGAAAGTAAAAGTAATCATTTGCCCCGCTTAGAGGTGTGGCAGGCAATATATAATTGACAGCTGGGATTTTTGAATAGCTTTATAATAGGTATGGGTGTGTTCTGTGGTGCCTGAGAAGTTTCCCGGGGAATGTTGTGGTGTATGATACATCCAGGGCTGTGCATGGATCTGGATAACATTGGTTGAGATAAGAAAATAGGGATATTTATCAAAGGAACAAGATTAGAATGTAAAGTTTGTATGTTACATAGTTACATAGGGATGAAAAAAGACCAGAGTCCATCAAGTTCAACCCATCCAATTAAACCCAACACACATAACCTATACTTATCTATCCTATACCAATCTGTACACTCACATACATAAACTATATATACAACCACTAATACTAACTGTAGATATTAGTATCACAATAGCCTTGGATATTCTGCTTGTTCAAGAACTCATCCAGGCCCCTCTTATAGGCATTAACAGAATCTGCCATTACCCCATCACTAGGAAGAGCATTCCCCAACCTCACTGCCTTCACCGTGAGGAACCCCCTACCCAACATCCCCCGGCAAGGCATTCCCCAACCCCCTCACTGCCCTCACAGTGAGGAGCCCCCTACCCAACATCCCCCGGCAGGGCATTCCCCAACCCCCTCACTGCCCTCACAGTGAGGAGCCCCCTACCCAACATCCCCCGGCAGGGCATTCCCCAACCCCCTCACTGCCCTCACCGTGAGGAACCCCCTACCCAACATCCCCCGGCAGGGCATTCCCCAACCCCCTCACTGCCCTCACCGTGAGGAACCCCCTACCCAACATCCCCCGGCAGGGAATTCCCCAACCCCCTCACTGCCCTCACCGTGAGGAACCCCCTACCCAACATCCCCCGGCAGGGCATTCCCCAACCCCCTCACTGCCCTCACCATGAGGAACCCCCTACCAAACATCCCCCGGCAGGGCATTCCCCAACCCCCTCACTGCCCTCACCGTGAGGAACCCCCTACCCAACAACCCCCGGCAGGGCATTCCCCAACCCCCTCACTGCCCTCACCGTGAGGAACCCCCTACCCAACATCCCCCGGCAGGGCATTCCCCAACCTCCTCACTGCCCTCACCGTGAGGAACCCCCTACCCAACATCCTCCGGCAGGGCATTCCCCAACCTCACTGCCCTCACCGTGAGGAACCCCCTACCCAACATCCCCTGGCAGGGCATTCCCCAACCCCCTCCCTGCCCTCACCGTGAGGAACCCCCTACCCAACATCCCCCGGCAGGGCATTCCCCAAACCCACTGCCCTCACCATGAGAAACCCCCTACCCAACATCCCCCGGCAGGGCATTCCCCAACCCCCTCACTGCCCTCACCGTGAGGAACCCCCTACCCAACATCCCCCGGCAGGGCATTCCCCAACCTCCTCACTGCCCTCACCGTGAGGAACCCCCTACCCAACATCCTCCGGCAGGGCATTCCCCAACCTCACTGCCCTCACCGTGAGGAACCCCCTACCCAACATCCCCCGGCAGGGCATTCCCCAACCCCCTCACTGCCCTCACCGTGAGGAACCCCCTACCCAACATCCCCCGGCAGGGCATTCCCCAACCTCCTCACTGCCCTCACCGTGAGGAACCCCCTACCCAACATCCTCCGGCAGGGCATTCCCCAACCTCACTGCCCTCACCGTGAGGAACCCCCTACCCAACATCCCCTGGCAGGGCATTCCCCAACCCCCTCACTGCCCTCACCGTGAGGAACCCCCTACCCAACATCCTCCGGCAGGGCATTCCCCAACCTCACTGCCCTCACCGTGAGGAACCCCCTACCCAACATCCCCCGGCAGGGCATTCCCCAACCCCCTCCCTGCCCTCACCGTGAGGAACCCCCTACCCAACATCCCCCGGCAGGGCATTCCCCAACCCCTCACTGCCCTCACCGTGAGGAACCCCCTACCCAACATGCCCCGGAAGGGCATTCCCCAACCTCCTCACTGCCTTCACCGTGAGGAACCCCCTACCCAACATCCCCCAGCAGGGCATTCCCCAACCTCCTTACTGCCTTCACCGTGAGGAACCCCCTACCCAACATCCCCCGGCAGGGCATTCCCCAACCCCCTCACTGCCCTCACCGTGAGGAACCCCCTACCCAACATCCCCCGGCAGGGCATTCCCCAACCTCATTGCCCTCACCGTGAGGAACCCCCTACCCAACATCCCCCGGCAGGGCATTCCCCAACCCCCTCACTGCCCTCACCGTGAGGAACCCCCTACCCAACATCCCCCGGCAGGGCATTCCCCAACCTCATTGCCCTCACCGTGAGGAACCCCCTACCCAACATCCCCCGGCAGGGCATTCCCCAACCCCCTCACTGCCCTAACCGTGAGGAACCCCCTACCCAACATCCCCCGGCAGGGCATTCCCCAACCCCCTCACTGCCCTCACCGTGAGGAACCCCCTACGCTGCTTCAAATGGAAGCTCCTTTCCTCTAATCTAAAGGGGTGACCTCTGGTGCGCTGATTGTTTTTATGGGAAAAAAGAACATCCCCCAACTGCCTATAATCCCCTCTAATGTACTTGTACAGAGTAATCATGTCCCCTCGCAAGCGCCTCTTTTCCAGAGAAAACAACCCCAACCCTGACAGTCTACCCTCATAGTTTAACCCTCTCTCTGCACTTTCTCCAGCTCATTAATATCCTTCTTAAGGACCGGAGCCCAAAACTGCCCCCCATACTCAGGGTGAGGCCTTACCAGGGACCTATAAAGGGGCAAAATTATGTTTCATCCCTTGAGTCAATGCCCTTTTTATACAAGACAGCACTTTATTTGCTTTAGTAGCCCAGAATGACACTGCCTGGAATTAGACAACTTGTTATCTACAAAAACCCCTAGATCCTTCTCCATTAAGGAAACCCCCAACTCACTACCATTCAGTAGATAGTTTGCATTTATATTATTTCTACCAAAGGGCATAACTTTGCACTTATCAACATTGAACCTCATTTTCCACTTTGCTGCCCAGTTTTCCAATTTAGTCAAATCTCAACCCTTTCTCCTTGTAGATTGTAAGCTCTTTTGGGCAGGGCTCTCTTCCCCTCTTGTATCGGTTATTGATTGCTTTATATGTTACTCTGTATGCCCAATGTATGGAACCCACTTATTGTACAGCGCTGCGGGGTATGTTGGCGCTTTATAAATAAATGTTAATGTAATGTAATGTCAAATCGCTCTGCAAAGCGGCACATCCTGCATGGAACTTGTTTTGCACAATTTAGTGTCATCAGCAAAAATAGAAACAGTACTGTCTATGCCCCCCTCCAGGTCATTAATAAACAAGTTAAAAAGCAAAGGACCAAGGACTGGCCCCTGCGGTACCCACTAACCACACTGGTCCAATTAGAAAATGTTCCATTTACCCCACTCTGTGTAATCTATCCTTCAGCCAGTTCTCTATCCAATTACAGATATTGGGCCTGATTCACTAAAGGGCGATAAAAATTATCGTACACTTTTTCGCGTTAAAAAACGCGAAATAATTTGCGCGCGATTCACCATAGTATTATCGCGTGCGAAAAATCACCAGTTTTACCGTTTTTAACGTCTTTTACCGTTTTGCGTTAATTTCCGCGCTGAAAAGAATATGATCGCATGATTCACTATAACTTTTGCGCGCTAAATATCGCATTCGGCTATGCGAAAATTAACACCTACTACAGGCAGGCGAAAAATTATACAATTATACAGTAAATGATTTTTTGCAATAAAATATGGACTTACAGTGTTATTTATTCAAGTCTGTGTTTCTGCTAGAGTGACGCAGCCGCCAGTTTGCAGCGAAATGTTCATTTTTAATACAGTAATTTTCCGCAAGTATTGGCGTGTATGGCTAACATGGCGTGCGTTCATTTGCGCGACTATTTCTATTTGGCTACAAGTGATGAAATGTTTCGCCAGGCATGGATTCGCAGTGAATTTTTGGACGTGCGTTGAATTTTTTTCGCGGCGGATTTTTTCATGCGTTTCTCAAAACAATCTGCCAATGGCAAAATGCATGAAAAAATTTGCCACGCAAAAATTCACCGCACATCCAAAAATTGATACAAGTGTCAAAAAATAATAGTCACAGCAACAATTTTTTTGCCCGCACAACATTTTTGCCGTTTCGGGGATCTTTCGAAAGATTTGCTAATTTTTCACTAAAGAAACCAGAACACATTCGCTCATCACTAGTGGCTACTATTTATAAGCATCTACTATTTATATGCTACTATTTATATGATACCATTTATATGCTACCATTCATATGCGGCGATTATTCGCGTATTTAGCGCATGTACCGGCAAATACCGCATTGAAATAGCCTTTCGCGAGTTAAATAACGCATGCAATATCACGCGTAAAAAAGTGCGAGTATGCTTATAGTGAATTGTGCGAAAAATCGCCAAAATTAAGCCGCGGTAAAAATTTTAGCGCACAATAAAAATAGCGCACGTTTTATCGCCCTTTAGTGAATCAGGCCCATTATGTTCTAGGCCAATATTCCTTAATTTGATCATTAACCTTCTGTGAGGTACTGTATCAATCGCTTTAGCAAAGTCCAAGTAGATCCCATCCACTGCCATTCCAGCATCAAGGTTCCTGCTCACCTCCTCATAAAAGGCGACTAAATTAGTCTGGCAAGATGCAAGCGCTTTTGCCTTTCCCAATGTTAGTACTTACCTGGTTTGGTGCAATTAGGGTAAGTGAGAACGCCGTCACTGCACGTTGAATCTAACAGCTTTGAGTCAGATATTTCATATCCCTCTTTACATCTAAACGAAGCGGTGTCTCCATGCTTTATTGGGGACGTAAGCCACACCCGATGGAGGGCCATTGCGATGCCGTTTGCGTCCATGTCTTCCTCGGAGAGAGAGCACGGCGCTGAGGTAGAGAACAACCATATGGAAACACGTAAAGGGAAACTATACCCCCAAACAATGTAGGTCTCTCCCAAACAGCTCATATGTAAAACCCTGCTTCATCTAAATAAACCATTTTCATAAAAAAATACTTTTTTAGCAGTATGTGCCATTGGGTAATCCTAAATAGGAAACTGCCATTTTAAGTACTAAGGGCCGCCCCCTGGGATCATAGGAGTCACAGTGCACACAAACAAGCCAAGGCACACATACATGCTAGGCCCCAACCGCCAATGAATGGGCAGAGTTCTGCCTTTTGCTCCCACACTACTTCCTGTTACAGTTAGAGCTGCATCACTTCCTGTCAGCTGATCTCTGAGGGAGCACACAGCCCATCACTAAATGGCGGCTCAAGGGAAAGGATGTAAAAGGGCAATATTTACTGATATATATATTCCAGTTTGGGGAGATTCTTTAATAGGCCACTTAATATAATATAAACTGTTGGTTACGTAATCATTCTGGGGGTATAGTTTTCCTTTAATTGCTAGTGAGTTACCAATGAAATTCTCAATGCTTCTTCTCAAAGGGGTGGTTCACTTTTAAGTTAACTTTTTGTATGTTGTTGAACAGCCAATTCTAAGCAACTTTGCAACTGGTCTTCATTATTGAGGTTTAGATTGCTGCTGAAGCCTCAGCCTCTGGGGTAAATAAATATAAGCATGATTACATTCCATGACATCAATAGTATCAGACTAGGGTGTCTGGGGCCCACCAGGGCTAGCACCTAATTTGCCAACCCACCCCAGTCGCGAACCTCCCCCTACACTTTTACTTACGTAGGTGGGGGAGGGGTGCCTGGCTCGGAGCGAGAGGGGCGCAGAACTGGGTTGGTGGGGCCCACTAATGTTAAGTTCATGGTGAAGAACCTTGGAAGTATCTTGGGTATCAGTGCCAAATCACCCCCAAATAATTGTTTCTTGAAAATCTGGCATTGTGGAAGTAGAAAGTAAAAACTGGGCAGTGCCAAGGCAAATCTACCCCCTCCCTATCTATAAAAATACCATTAACTATAGTGATAGATAGAAGGTTATGTAAGTGAGGATGGTACTTACCCAAACACCTTGGCTTAGGATCATACCCATTTTCTGTACATTTGGCTGTGCCATATTCGGATTTCGGACCTTTTTTATCTGCAATGTAACCTCCATTACATAGATATCTAATAGATTTCAATCGGCCCACCACGTACAAAGATTCAACTCTTCCATTTTGAATCACGGGTCTGCCGCAGCCTTTTCTTTCTGGATACAAAAACAAACCAAAAAAAAAGTGGACTGGGAGCCATTGGTTGGGGATCACTGCTATAGGGTTCATGGACAAAGGGAAGCCTCCTAATAGGCAGGGAACAGCTGCCTTTAGGGGATGTTTGTTTGTTTTTTTCCCCTTTCCCACCCAACTGGCTTGTACCTAATGATAGTGGCTTCTGGGCAGAGCATTTGCCCAAACCAGGCATCAGAGTCGGACTAGGGAGTGAGAGTCCCACCAAGGCATGCTAGCCCAGGGCTTCCTACATCCCCTCTAGGGCCCCTGCCACCCTCCTGCTGACCCACCACCAGCCCCCCCCCCTTTCCTTTGCTGTGATTGAAGGGGAAGGGCAGGTGGGGATCGGGTCTGGGGCTTTATCCCAGTGTCCCATCGGCCCAGTCCAACCCCGTCAGACATCACATACTTCACACCAACACACTCAATAACACACAACCACTACTTGCATGAATGTATACATCTAGACGGTGTGCATTGAAGGCTCCTTTTCAGCATCCAGAATTAGGCTGGAATTCTGGGAAACTAACTATAATAAAGTTAGGGACCATGGGAGAGGAGTCTGGCAGTAAGGGACTATTCCAGTACATATCCGCTTACTCACAGCTCTGGTTATAAAGGGGTTCACATTCCACAATATTTGGAAGCCCAAATACTACAGGTTTTTCACCCATAATAATTCCCTTTTATAGTTCTAGATCAGTGTTATAGTTCTAGAGCAGTGTTAAAGAAGGTTGATTCATTTTGGGTAAAAGGCAGAGAAATATAAAAGACCCCTTACCTGATGGCTGGGCTCCCACTACAATACAGCACAGGACACATACTAGAACCCCAACAGGCCCCATTGGGCTATAAACTGTGACTGTTGCTCCTCGGTGTCGGGTCTCCTACTGTTTCCCTCAGCCTGAGTTTCATCCCATCCCTTTTAAAACTCCCTAATTTCGTAAGCGCAGATAACGAATGCCCGGAATTTGAGGGACATTGATCGGCCATCTGTGCTGCCCCTTCCCAAATACCAGCCCCGCAGCTCCGGACGGTACGTTACAGTAATGATAAAATCATCAGTATCAACAGAATGTTGCTCAACATAAACTTTGGATTTCAAGCTCAAACCTTAAATAGCCCAGAGGTCATGAATCTCTGCAAAAGAATCAAATATTCTTAGTAGTAACTGGAACAGGATGCCCAGTACACATTCCATTTTTCCATTCTGCAAGACCCTATTACAAGCGGTGTGTTGTTACACTGGCTAGGCCCCTGGATGTAATTGGGTATAGTTGAAAAGGGTATAGATCTAAGAAAATAGTGTGTCAGTCATTAAGCCATAGTGGCCATAAGCCAGAGTAGAGAAAGGCTTATGCAGCCCCTCATTGGTGCAGCTCTAAATAAATAAACCTGATTGGTTAAACCAAGTAGTACCTGAGCATTAGATGTTATGTGCTCGTAACAGCTCCTCCCCCTTCTCCATCGGGGAGAACTGCTGGTTCTGAGCCCTTGTTGCTCATTTTGGTGGGGCTTGTTGACAACTGGATTTTGTTTGCCCACCAACAGTTGGCCACTCCTTGAGCTCATTTCATTGATCCCTTGAGAAAGAGCCTGTGCGTGAAACGCGTAGGTTTATTTCTGTACCAACGTTATTGACTCAATTTTTAAAGTTTCTGTAACTTTTTGAGGCTTTTACCTTGATTTAGTTGTCAGTACACTAGGTCACGATATTAACTATAATAAGATTATTATTAAGCCGTAGATTTACTAGCACACTTTATACTTACTGAATACAAACTTTGGAATATTACATATCTCATGGAAATGCTTCTCACTAGTGTTGAGCGTTTTATTTTTGCCAGGTTGCTTCTTCTCACTTACCGTGGAACTTTTATGTGTGGTTGAGTGGATATATATGTAAAGTGGGCAGTTTCTATTGTGAAAAAGGTCATTTTTAAACCTTTTGGAATCAATCTTTATCTTTATCTCTTAGTTTTTTACTCCTAGAGCTCCCACACGTTCCAATGGTGATCATTGGCTGGGGTGGGATTTCTCACTCAGTGTAATCAGCTCTAACCTCATTGTTCTAGATTTGGATCTTTCAGAAAGATCTGTTGAGGTTCTCCACTTGAAGTAAGAGCTTCCTATTAATATTGGCTCCACGAATCATTTGGAAAGATCTGTTGAGGTTCTCCACCTGAAGTAAGAGCTACCTATTAATATTGGCTCCATGGATCAATCGGAAAGATCTGTTGAGGTTCTCCACCTGAAGTAAGAGCTACCTATTAATATTGGCTCCATGGATCAATCGGAAAGATCTGTTGAGGTTCTCCACCTGAAGTAAGAGCTACCTATTAATATTGGCTCCATGGATCAATCGGAAAGATCTGTTGAGGTTCTCCACCTGAAGTAAGAGCTACCTATTAATATTGGCTCCATGGATCAATCGGAAAGATCTGTTGAGGTTCTCCACTTTAAGTAAGAGCTTCCTATTAATATTGGCTCCATTAATCATTTGGAAAGATCTGTTGAGGTTCTCCACTTGAAGTAAGAGCTACCTATTAATATTGGCTCCATGAATCATTTGGAAAGATCTGTTGAGGTTCTCCACTTGAAGTAAGAGCTACCTATTAATATTGGCTCCATGGATCATTTGGAAAGATCTGTTGAGGTTCTCCACTTGAAGTAAGAGTTACCTATTAATATTGGCTCCATGAATCATTTAGAAAGATCTGTTGAGGTTCTCCACCTGAAGTAAGAGCTACCTATTAATATTGGCTCCATGGATCAATCGGAAAGATCTGTTGAGGTTCTCCACTTGAAGTAAGAGCTACCTATTAATATTGGCTCCAAATGAGTGGCCAACATTAGAGGGGCTACTACATACATCACATGAGTCTAATAAGCTTCTCCCTGTTTAGATAGAATTGACAACAGCCCATAGACTAGATAGAATGATAATGTTCTGTAGAAAATCAAGATGGGGTTGAAGAAGTTGTACAGTATATTCTGATTTTTATATAAACAACCTCTAACAGAGGCTACAAGAAACGCAGATATGGACCCAAATACAAATGATAGTTTGCTTTCAAAAACTTTATTATTATTATTTAAAAATACTAGAAAATACAAGCCTTGGAAATCCAGCCCGTGTCTCTTGTGGGAGAGAAGGTCCAACTAAACCTGCCAACGTGGCGCAATCGCTAGTACATCGAGGCTACCCTAGAAAGGATACATGGTAATATAAGAGGAGGGTTTCATGGGAATGACAAATATTCTTTGACATTTCAACAGAATAATGAAAAACAATACATTTTTCCATAGATTCATGGTTCATGGCACTTCATGATGAAATTCTAGGTGCAAAATTGTAGAATCGCTTCAGTAAATTGCGTATTATCCCTAATAGATAGACACAATATTTGCACTCGGATACACATGGGAGATTGTGCCTAAGGCAGTTTATCCCTAAATTTAACGAGAAACCATGACTTTTTTATGCATTAACTTTGCTTTCTTTGAATAATGTTACACATCGGATGGATTCGCTCTGGCTCTCAGTAGAGGTACCAATGCATATGGCAGCGTCAGTACTCACCGGATCTATGGCATGTAGGGAGAGGAAGGACGCCATTACGGCACTGTACCCGTAGCTGCTTCTCATCAGGTATCTCATATCCATATACACAAACAAATCCAACAAAGTCTTGATGCCTCAGGTACAGTTTCTGCCTAGATATCCATTTCAGCCGGAGATTATTTGCCTTCAGGTCTTTATCGGACACGGTGCAAGGCTCTGACAAACAGAGATAATAAAAGTCAAAACTAAGGGTGAAAAAGATTTTACCAAATAGACAAATTGGGGGGGTGTATTTTCCCATTAACACATTACATATCTTCCTAAAGAAGAGCCACACCTCCTATATTTCTATGCAGAATAGATAAGAAGCATCTTCTAAACTACAAACAGAGGGTTCTAGTCCAGTCTACTGCCTGGGTTACACCCCCCTAACCAATCCCTTGTTAACTACCATCAGGTAGAGACTACCTGCCCCACCCCTATAAACTGCTGTCAGAGTGTCCTAGTCCAGTCCCACTGCTTCAGTGGAAACCCTCCTACCACAATTTCACAGTAGTATTTTACTATGTCTTTGAAACTCATCCTATACATTGCCATGAGTTCTAGTCCAGCCTCTGGTAGAAGACAACCATTTGCTCTAATATACAGTATAAAGGGGTATTGTACTTTAGATAGAAAACAGCAAAATCATAGTGAGCTCACTATTCAACAAGTCTATATCTCAAATGCAGTATGGGCTTGTGTAGGTGAGGAGATTGGGAAGGCCCTACACCAGCAGAGGCTTCAACATTGGGTTCTAGTTTAGATAAATATACAAAAGATAAGTTGAGCTGAAATCAGAGACTTTTAGTCCAGCCTATGGCACTTATACTTCCTAGAGCAGTGATCCCCAACCAGTGGCTCAGGGGGAACATGTTGCTCCCCAACCCCTTGGATGTTGCTCTCAGTGCCCCCAAACCAGGGAGTTATTTTTGAATTCCTGACTTGGGGGCAAGTTTTGGTTGAATAAAAACAAGATTTCCTACCAAATAAAGCCTCCTGTAGGCTGCCAGTCCACATAGGGGCTACCAAATAGCCAATCACAGCCCTTATTTGGCATCTCCCAGAAACTTTTATTTCACGCTTGTGTTACTTCCCAACTCTTTTCACATTTTAATGTGGCTCACAGGTAAAACTCCCATCCCAGACCATTACATCTGTCAGTGTCGTTGGACTGGAGGTGCTAGATAATCTGATACCCTTTGGGGCTCATTTACTAACCATCATTTTTTTAGCAATTAAAATCACAGAGAGAAAAAAAGACTTTTCTAAGATTTGCTATGCATCCAAACTGCTAAAAATCCGAACTTGTAGAAGCCAATGGCCGAGGTCCCTTCCCTTTCCATGAAGATTCTACTTTAGTCTCGATAGTTTTGAGATTTCGGATTTTTGACGCTGGGTTTTGACAGAAAACTCTACTTTTTTGAATTTGCGATTCAAAAAAAGTTGATTATTCAGCGACTTTTCTTGCAGTGACTTTTCTTGCAGTGACTTTTCCTAGCGATTTTTTTTTTGTAAATTTTAGACATTTGGGAAAACTAGTTTAGTCGAGTTTGAGAATTAAAAAAAAAAAGAGAAATTATAGAGTTTTAGTTAATCTGCCCCAATAGTTTTACATTTCTTTTTGTATCAAGAGTAGCTCCAAGTAGTGAGGAGCGAATTTTTTGGCAGGCATGGATTTGCAGCAAATTTCTACATTTGGTCATTGGCGAATTGTTTCGTGAAACTTCCGTGAAAATTTGGCGTGTCAAATTGGGCGTGGTCAGGTAAAAAAAAAAAGGTGCAGTCGCGTCAAAAAAGTGCGGGCGGCAAAAAATACATGGGGGCGACAAAAAATACATGGGGGCGACAAAAAATACATGGGGGCGACAAAAAATATATGTGGGCGACAAAAAAAAATTGTGCGCCAAATGCTTTTCATGAATTTCTCGCTGCTTCGCGAATTTTATGGTGAAGCGAAATGGGACAGATTCGCTCATCACTAGCTCCAAGTCTACATGGCTAATGAATATAAAGCTCTAAAAAAATGCACATTAAGGGCGAAGACACACAGAGCTACTTAGTAGCAGCTACTTGTCACTGGTACTAATCACCAGAAAATCCCCTGCCATAGACAATACTGACAATTGCCTCTGCTAACACACACGGAGAGACAATTATCCGTAATTCAATGATCAGTGTTGTCTATTTTTGTAGCCACAACAAGTAGCTGCTACTAGTAGGTCTGTGTGTCTTTACCCATAGGGTAATGGCAAGTCACAAACAGAAGGGATTGGCAGACTCCATGGCCAATAATTTGCTAATGCCGACTGGATTCTTATCAGTGATCGGAGCAGTGAGGGATAAAAACTGGAAAGCGTTTTCAAAGTTTTGTCTACAAACCTATACAAACTGGCGGATCGTCCCATATCCCATCTCTGCACGTAATTCTGCTGGGCCCTTCAAGTGTATAATATTCGGGGCACCTGTATTCAATAGATGCCCCATGTGCATAAAAAGATGATCTTTCTTCTATTGCGTCTCCATTCGGCACATTCGGTGGATACCCACAGCCCTCTAGATGGAAGATATTAGATTAGGATGTATCGGTGCACTGGTAAAGCAAATAATTCTATTTTTTTCTTTATAATAATAAATCAGTATTTTGTCCTTGATGGTAACTAAGCTTCATGAATCCATATTGTTGACAAAATAATCATTTTGGGTTTAGTTAATGCTTAAATGTTTTTTAGCAGACAAAGTATGGTGATCCAAATTGTGAAAAGAAAGCCTTATCTGGAAAACATAAGGTCCCAAACATTCTGGATAATAGATCCCCTGCCTGTATTGAGTTTGTGAAGAGCAGCTATTTGGCTTGTGAACCCCCATGAACCCCTCATTCTGTGTTCATTGTGTATACATTTATCTAGAAATAGACTGCACCCTCAACATGACTACAAACACCACTGATATCCTGGGTCTACATACAGTAAAATAGTAAGTTAGGTTGAAAAACCTTTGGACCCATGTCCATCACGTTCAACCATAATGCCTATATATAACCTGCCTACCTGCTAGTTGATCCAGAGGAAGGCAAAAACCCCATCTGAAGCCTCTCTAATTTGCCCCAGAGGGGAGAAAATTCCTTCCTGACTTGGCAATCGGACCCGTTCCTGGGGCAACTTGTACTAAGAGTTATCTCCTATAAGCACATTGGTGCCTAAACAGAAGACACGGGTCTATCATCTTGAGTGGGTGACCATTAGATCAACTCCAGTAGATGACCTTATTTACTTAACATTGTTCAGTCTTTTGTACATAACTTCAGGAATAGTTATTGATGCAACACAGCAGTGTCATTAATGTTCTAGGTGAAATAGATGCACTAAAACTTGACCACACACTGGCGACGTATCAGTATCCATTCCTTAATACAGTGATCCCCAACCAGCAGCTCAGGGCAACATGTTGCTCCCCAACCCCTTGGATGTTGCTCTCAGTGCCCCCAAACCAGGGAGTTATTTTTGAATTCCTGACTTGGGGGCAAGTTTTGGTTGAATAAAAACAGGATTCCCTACCAAATAAAGCCCCCTGTAAGCTGATAGTGTGCATAGAGGCCCCTAATAGCCAATCACAGCCCTTATTTGGCTCCTCCATGAACTTTTATGGTGCTTGTGTTGCTCCCCAAGTCTTTTTACATTTGACTGTGGCTCCCGAGTTAGAAAGGTTGGGGATCCCTTCCTTAATATATATTCCAAACATACAAGTACAATTATAACTATTCATTAATTTCATTTCCATGACATTTCCCAAGATGCATTTAAAATTAGCATTCCAAATTGTATGTTAGTGAATAAGTATTGAATTTTGAGATGAAAACCTTTGGCTTTCCCACCTGTTATTTGCGTTGTCTTTTCCTATTGTGGCATTAGATGTGTATGAAATGTATAAAATGTTGTCTAATCCTCAGTGGGTTCTATGGCACGTGCCAGTGTCAGTACTCACCATACTTGTGGCATTTAGGATAAAGGAGCACTCCGCTATTGCACTGCACCCTTAGCTGCGCCATGTCGGGTATCTCGTAGCCATATGTACATTCAAACTCCACAAACTCCCCGTGCCTCATGTACAGCTTGTCTCTAGCAATCCATTTCATACTGACATGGTTCTCTTTCAGCTCTTCCCCATACACAGTGCAGGGCTCTGGGAAACAAAGTCACAATCTTTCAGCACATTGCTCGGTATATAGTAACATTGCTCACTTCAAATAGGACCTGTCACCCTAAGAAATTATTCCTAATCATTTTGTATCATGTTTGAGCAAAATAAACTTTACTTACACAATCCCCCTTCACTCTTAGAATTTACAGTCAAAGCCAGCAGGCCGGCACCATTTTGGTTACACTGTTATTAAGGCAAAGCTTTGTATCACCCCAAAATCTTATGTATTTGCCATCTAGGGGATGTATAGGAAGTGCTGAATGGAAGATTAAAGTAATTGCAACATGGACCACAGATCCAGATAATATATCCTGTCTCTATTGAGCTACAAGAATGACAGTTGAACCGTTCGTAGTTGTGCTGAGCGGTTGAACAGGGCACATACCGATACAGACCGGCGGCTCCTCCCATTTTCCATTCCTACAAGCGACTTTGTCTTTTCCTTCAAGTATATAGAATTCTGGGCACTTATAAGTCATTACTGAGCCGTGCGTATGGGACTTCATTTGCGGCTCTAACGTGTCTCCGTAGCGCACCGCTGGCGGTTTCCCACAGCTCTCCCCCTGCCCTGTAGTACAAAAGTCATTCCGTTAGTACATAAATGTGTTGCATGATGGATTTATTAGGAATTAGGGACAAGGCATGAAAGCAGTGCTAAGAGATGTTGACATACGAAAAATGTATCAAGTCTTTCATTGGCCGGAGAAGCTTTTATATTATAAACCCTTCAAAAACGTAATTACAGATGGACGAGCATTTGCCAGACTGAAGAGGACTTTAATGTAATTTTAGATGCAAAAAACCTCCCCAATGAGAATGATGCATACCAACACTTATTAGACATCCCGCACTTACATAGGGAGATTATTGTGTAATTATGGCTTCATTATATGACACTGTAATCAGACATGAGGATAAAGGACATGTCCAGTGCTAGGAGAAGGTACTTAAGGGAAAACTATACCCCCAAACAATGTAGGTCTCTATAAACATATATTGCATAAAAAACACTACTCGCCACTAATACTTCTCAATCTCTCTGCTGCTTTTGACACTGTGGATCCCCCTTTCTCCTCCAGTCTCTCTGCTCTCTTGGCCTTCGTGACACTGCCTTATCCTGGTTTTCATCTTATCTCTCAGATCGATCCTTCAGTGTCTCTTACAATGGGGAATCACCTTCTCCCTTGCCTCTTACTGTCAGGGTTCCCCAAGGCTCTGTCCTGGGCCCCTTACTATTTTCTCTCTATACCTCCTCACTTGGCAAACTAATCAGTTCTTTTGGCTGTCAGTACCACCTCTATGCTGACGATACTCAGATCTATCTTTCCTCTCCTGATCTCAACCCAGAGCTTCTAACTCGCGTCTCTTCCTGCCTGGCCGCTATCTCCACTTGGATGTCCCAACGTTACCTTAAATTAAACCTCTCTAAGACTGAACTGGTTCTCTTTCCCCCATCCAACGCCCACATTGTTCCCGAGGTATCTATAACGGTTAGCAATTCTACCATCACCCCATCTTCCCAGGCCCGGTGCCTTGGGGTTATCCTTGATTCTGCCCTGTCCTTCACTCCTCATATCCAGTCACTTATCAAATCATGTCACTTTCACCTAAGAAATATCTCCAAAATACGATCATTTATCACCCAAGATGCTGCCAAAATTCTGATTCACTCTCTTATAATATCCTGCCTGGACTACTGTAACTTCCATATGT
Source organism: Xenopus tropicalis (assembly GCF_000004195.4). Lineage (NCBI taxonomy): Eukaryota > Metazoa > Chordata > Amphibia > Anura > Pipidae > Xenopus > Xenopus tropicalis. The sequence continues at coordinate 136,136,134 of NC_030684.2, read as the reverse complement.
AAAACCCTGCTTCATCTAAGTAAGCCATTTTTATATATACTTAGTAGTATGTGCTATTGGGTAATCCTAAATAGGAAATGGCCATTTTAAGTACTAAGGGCCGCCCCCTGGGATCATAGGAGTCACAGTGCACACAAACAAGCCAAGGCACACATACATGCTAGGCCCCATCAGCCAATGAATAGGCAGAGTTCTGCATTTTGCTCCCACACTACTTCCTGTTACAGTTAGAGCTGCATCACTTCCTGTCAGCTGATCTCTGAGGGAACACACAGCCCATCACTAAATGGCGGCTCAAGGGAAAGGATGTAAAAGCGCAATATTTACTGTTATATATATTCCAGTTTGGGGAGATTCTCTAATAGAACACTATTATATAAATCTGTTGGTTAGTTATTCATTTTGGGGGTATAGTTTTCCTTTAATGCATCCACGTCCCATTGCAAGGGAAAAAACCAAGGCGTTATATCGACCAATATTGCTTTATTATACACCTGACATTGCAGGACTACAGCTCTTACCACTGACCATATGTTAAAGTGCGCTGGGATTTGTAACCCTACACTAACAGAGTAAAGAGAAGTAAGAACGATCTTTCCAATTGCAACTTACACCCTATTCACATAAGTTCCCATCTAGTGGTTAGTACTCACCTTGTTTCGTACAGGAGGGGTAAGTGACTGTGCCCCTAATACATGGCACTCTCAGCAGCGCTCCATCAGATATCTCATATCCGTCTAAACAGCGAAACCCAACGAAGTCTCCGTGCCTGAGGAACAGTCTCTTAGCCGCAGTCCATCTAAGCGCAATATTGCTGGAACTCATGTATTTCTCACCCAAAACACAAGGCTCTGAAAACCAAATATAAAAGGACACAAATCTTTTCAGCCAACTATAAAAACTGAATTCAGATCTACGAGTTGATATATAAGGGCGACTGTCCTCCACCATGAACATCTTTAGCTTGCAGGTACCTCAGATGGAGGCAAGAGATATGGATGGTTCTTGTGCTGAGCCTTTGTGCACCATTAAATTCTGCTCCATTTATAGCACATTCCACCCTAGTTCCCGGTGGAAAGACATCTTAAAAAAACTTTGTGATGTCCTTGCAGCATTTGAATGCTATGAGATATACTACCCAATCTATAGACTTTAAAAATGATTAATATGGCAAAATCACCAAACAAATAGATCTTTGACTGATTTGGCCACCCACATGTTGAGCTAAACCAAGCTGATCCAATGTGGTTGGCCTGGGGTCAACAATGGATTATAGTGTAGACCTTAGAAGATCTGTTGGGTGAGGACTTCATCATCATGTGATAGCTGATTGTCCCCAGCTATTGGTTGGGTAGACCATCCCAAGGGCCACATATATGATCCAAACCAAAAACCTGCCAACTAAGTGTGGAGGGGCTGAATCGGCAGCTGTAAAGGTCTTAATGATAGGGAGAGGCATAAAGGTACCTATGCTGGGATAGTGTTATAGCCAGTGATCCCCAACCCCTTGGATGTACTGTATGATATACTATCAGAATATCCAAGGCTATTGTGATACTAATATCTACAGTTAGTACTAGTGGTTGTATTTATAGTTTATGTATGTGAGTGTATAGATTGGTAGGTGGGGGTTAGGTGTGCTGGGTTTACTTGGATGGGTTGAACTTGATGGACACTGGTCTTTTTTCAACCCTATGTAACTATGTAACTATGTTGCTCTCAGTGCCCCCAAACCAAATTTTTGAATTCCTGACTTGGGGGCAAGTTTTGGTTGAATAAAAACAAGATTTCCTACCAAATAAAGCCCCCTGTAAGCTGATAGGGTGCATAGAGGCCCCTAATAGCCAATCACAGCCCTTATTTGGCTCCTCCATGAACTTTTATGGTGCTTGTGTTGCTCCCCAAGTCTTTTTACATTTGACTGTGGCTCACGAGTAAGAAAGGTTGGGGGCCCCTGCAGGGCCGCTGCTGGCCAAATGGGTGCCCTAAGCAGAAATTTACTTTTGTGCCCCCTCCCCCAAATGTTACGGAAGTAAAAATAAAATAAAAAAAAAACACCTACTATAGGGGCCCCACACACAGTGCCCCCATTTGCCCCCATAGACAATGCCCCCATAGTAAGTGCCCCCAATAGCCCCCATAGATTGATTGAACTATCCGGGACAGCGGGATGCGCTATAAAAACCGGCGGGACAGTGTTGGGGGGTATGTTATAATATATAAAAATGATTTTTTTTGGAGCAGCTGGGATGGTGCCCCCCTGGGAGTTGGTGCCCTATGCAGACTGAGTACTCTGCTTATAGGGAGCGGCGGCCCTGGACCCCTGCGTTATAGTATATCTTAGGAAAGGCTGTTCTTGCTGGATTTTGCTTGGTATAGGGCAATTTTATAGTAGCATAGCTTTGTGGTTTAGCTCTCTACAAGGTTTGGGGTGGGGCTGTTCTGCTGAATGCTGCTTAGATCAGAGGAACACCTACAGTATACAGTGCTTTCATATTTCTATGGCATCTCTATTATATAAATGATCCCGAGGAGACAGCATGAAGAATGAAGAACAGAAGAATAAAAAGCTTAAATTGCCGGCAGGGTCTATAATACCTTCATGAATGATGAACAAAACAAAGCAAGAGGATAATAACAAAAATATGTCTATTAGATAAAAAATAAAGGGGACAATAAATGCAGATATATAACCAAGGGAACTGTGCTCTCACCTATACAAACCGGAGGGTCGTCCCATTTTCCATTTCTGCACGTCATTCGGGGGTTTCCTTCAAGCACATAATAATTTACGCACACATAGTGCGTTACTGAGCCGTGCAAATGGGAAGCCATTCTGGGGGATACTATGTCGCCAAACTGTACCACCGGCGGGGGCCCGCAGCTCTGCCCTTGTTCTGAAACGCAAGGGCACCCATTTAGTTATCTTGCTCAGTCGGAGGGGTGGGGGGGGTAAAGATTCTGGATGGAAACTCACTTCTGCATTCTGGGATTTCGACCCACTGCCCCTTTTTACAAAGAGCTTCTTTATTTGTGTGAAAAACAAAACCGCTGTCACATTCGTACGTTGCTTTTTCCGTAGATCGGTAAGTGGCCTTCCCAGATACGAGCCTCGCGTTCCCTACGATTGGCGCAGGGCCACAAAGTAAAGCTGGACAACAAAAGGAACCGCAGGGGATTATGGGATAGAAGTATTTACAAATTGAAATGAAAGAAGACATTATTTGTTGTACAGTTAACTGTTTTATTTACCATAACTAAGGCAATTAAGCCCTTAAGAAAAAGTAGAAGGGTTATTTACTACACTTTGCACACTGCTCTCCTTGCATGTGGAATTGCTGCAGGTCTGTGTGTTCTGAAATGGAGGTGACTACCCCTGAATAGTGATGTAGCGAACATCGCCGAAAATGTTCGCGAACCCCTTCGAGGACTTTCGCCAAAACTCGCGAATATTCGCGAACTTTGCGAACCCCATAGACTTCAATGGGAAGGCGAACTTTAAAACCTAGAAAAGCCATTTCTGGCCAGAAAACTGGTTTTAAAGTTGTTAAAAGGGTGCCACGACCTGGACAGTGGCATGCAGGAGGGGGATCAAGGGCAAAAACTTCTCTGAAAAATACTTGTAAAAAAAACCGCCAAAAAAAAAAACCGCCAAAAAATAACACCAAAAAAACCCCCGCAAGCTATTCCTATGTATATGCATAGGCGATAAAACGAAGCGAAAATATGCGGCGGAAAAACCAAGGCGAAAAAACGCGGCGCCAAAAAAAAACGCGGCGAACCCAAAGTGGCGAACATCGGCAAAAGTCCGCGAATTTGCGCGAACGCGAACACCCGATGTTCGCGCGAATTAGTTCGCCGGCGAACAGTTCGCTACATCTCTACCCCTGAATACATTGCTGCCTGTGTTCAGCAGCACTGTATTCATAAGGGGCAGAAAGAGAGGCATGTAGGAGCTCTTACTTCTGCCCCCTAACCCTCCCCTAACTTGCTTGTCATTCAGTGTGCAGGTTAGACCCGGGCCAACACAAATGGGTGCCAAGCCGAGCCCCCGGCCTGATCCAACCCCCAGCCAGCAACTCCTCTCTCTCCCCTCCTCTGATTGGACGAGTTATGGGGGCAGTGGGGGCTTTTGGAAATCCCCCACTGAAGGGTATAAAAAGGCATGATAGAATGTAAACAACTTGGAAGTTTTATGTACAATATTGCATTTGTACATTGTTTCCCCATCGATGTAAATTAAATCTTATCTGATTTCTGAAGAACAGAATCTAGGTGGTGTTCTTGCATTGTTACCCAATTATTGGGCCTTACAGTTACAAGACATGCCTTTAAAATCAATATAGAAAATTGATTCCAAGATTGCATCAACCCCAGGCATGCCGGAATGATCACTATGGAAAATGGATATTGAGCACTGCATTAACCCCAGGCTTGCCTGAAAATAGAATGAGCACTGCATTGACCATAGACTAAGCCAGTAAGATCACAGGAAAGGAATTCTAAGCATCGCGTTAATTTTTTTTCACTCCAAATGTAGCAGTTTCACAAAAAGGTTTGCAGAAGGCGAAATGCAGAATTTCGCTGCAAATCCATGCCTGGTGGAAACATTTGCTCATTAAGATTTCTGAACCATCTCTACTGCCGGACTACCACTAACATGACTATCTTTCTCCACTCAGCTGAAGACTGAAACTCCCTCAGAAGGATTAAAGATGGATGAACATTGCTCTCAAGTGAGGTCCCCAGGTAGGAAGGCAGCTTTGTGCAGCAGGTTTGGGTAGGCCGGTCCCTAAGGCAACTGTCTCAGCCAACTTGGCCTTGATCTGGAACTGCCAAACACCACCCACTCCCTTGAAGCTTCTCCCCTTTTGGGCACTGCCAAAGCCTATTCTTGGCTTTTTGGGATTTATAGTACTACCATGATAAGTATAAACGGAAATTGCTGTAACCGGGCTTACATAACTATGTATAATAAGAGTCAAGCATAGTGAGCACTTACAGACACACGTAGGGATATTAATCCATTGGCCATTCCGACACTGTGCTTCGCTGTGTTCCGCCATCTCATAGCCAGCATTGCACACAAACTTTACACTCTCGCCGTCTGTGTAGTTGGCCTTTAATTCTATAATATTTGCATTCTCCACCGCCGGCGCCCACCTACATGGCTTTCCTGTACAAATAAACAGAAGAAGAGGGAGAATGGCAGGGATTTTGTTATATAGATCATTGGCAAAGTGACTATTTACACATCCTGCATTTCTGCTGTGCCAAGGGTCTTTCCCTGACTGAACTAACATGCCCTGTGGAATTTGCTTTCATTTAAATGGAGCAAATCCAAATCATTGTAATTACCAACTGCTCTGTGGTGGACACTAGTTACTTACTGGAATGTTCTCTGCGCAATTTACTCAATTGCACCCATTGAAGGGGACACTTGACCTTAATTAATGAGACTTGAGATAGGTTGGGGGGGTTCTACAAGTACTGTCAGTGGAGCAGTCACTATTTAGAGCACCTACACCATATTGTAGTGACATAGTAAGATGGAGACATCAGATACTCACTGTATTCTTCTCTAGAGGACAAACAGTTCCTCATAGTGGTGTCCAATGGGCGATTACAATGTCCTGATTGGAAGAGCTTGAAGTGAGTGCAGATGGATTTATATCACAGAACTTACCCAAACACTTGGGCCGTGGGTCCCATCCATTCTCAGTACATCTGGCTACGCCGTATGTGTCATTTTCATTGGTCTTGTTGAGTGGAACATAATGTTCATAGCAGCTATACTCAATCGCTCTCAGTGTAGATGACGGGAATGAGTACCAGTACCGGAACTCTCCGTTCTGCAGCTCAGGTTGGTCACACAGTTGGGCTACAGAAGCAAAACCAACATAGTTATCATCTTACATGCAGAAGAGCTTACAATTCATTTTGCTTGTTTAAACTTTTAAGACTTTTTTTCATTTCTGGAGTGGAAGTGAGAGCAGAGCATTCAGTAACCCTTCCTTTCCAATACTTTCCCATAATTTCTCTTAATTGCTTGTTGTGTCCATCCTCATTTTGCCACTGTATTTACCATATACCAAAACACCATACTGACCCAGTCCTACCTGGGGAGATTGGCAACTGATAATATATACCTTGCAAAGAGGTCATGGGAACAGACCTTCCTTGACTCCTCGCTGAAATTTACCCCCTTCTGAACAACCACAGGTTTCATGTTTCAGTACATTCTGCACCACCATATACCTTGATGTTTGTATTTGTTATTGTCCGTTGGCTCCTTTGCACTTCAGTATATCTTTTCTTTTTTAGATGCATGATCAAAATCTTTTGATCCTGGCTTGTACCTTGGTAGTTACATCTCTAGCTAAAGATCTGGTGCAAAGTATAGGAACAATGTCAGTTGTCATAGCCCCACAGAGCAGCAGATGTAGGAAGGAGAAGTGTAATCCAGTAGTAGGGTTAGGCAACATGGAGACAGCAGGACCAGTAGGAAAAGTGACAGTAGACAAGACTGGGAAAGTAGAGCAAGATGGAGGCAGTAGGGCAAGTAGAAAAAGGGACAGGAGAAAAGATTGGGAAAGTAGAGCAAGATGGAGGCAGTAATGGGGAGGTGGTGATGGAACTGCAAGACCAAGACAGCAGAACAAGTTAGAAATAGTTGTAGATAATGGTGACTGTAGGGCAGGGATCCCCAACATTTCTTACTTGTGAGCCAAAGTCAAATGTAAAAAGACTTGGAGAGCAACACAAGCACCATAAAAGTTCATGGAGGTGCCAAATAAGGGCTGTGATTGGCTATTAGGGGCCTCTATGCACCCTATCAGCTTACAGGGGGCTTTATTTGGTAGGAAATCTTGTTTTTATTCAACCAAAACTTGCCCCCAAGTCAGGAATTCAAAAATAACTCCCTGGTTTGGGGGCACTGAGAGCAACATCCAAGGGGTTGGTGAGCAACATGTTGCCCCCGAGTCACTGGTTGGGGATCACTGCTGTAGGGCAACTCAGGGACAGCTGCCCAGCCTACAGATATTGGTTGGACTTCAACAGTGGTTAAAGGGCCATAATGTGCAGTACTACTTTACACACATATCCAATTAAATATATTATTATAACATATCAGCTTACCTGCTTGCTGGGCTCTCACCACAATACAGCACAGGATGGAGGCAAATACATAGAGAGATCCCCAGGCAGACATGGCGGCTCAGTATGTAAGCCTGTGTAGTTCCTACCCTTCCTCCCTGTGAGTGAATAAACACACTGACAGACCTTGTGCTTTTATCCCTGTGTTTGTGTAACTCAGATAAGGATTTCAGGAGATTTGTTTAGGTTTTATTCCAGTAATTGTCCACCAAACCTCCCCCTCTACCTTTTTGACTTCAAATCCCAGCATGCTTTGTTATGTTCTCAGTCGGATACATAAGTAAATACATTGCTCAACAGCGACTTTAGCTCCTACTGAGCATGCTCCATGAGATATAAAGTCCGAATCAGAGTTCCTGTTACCAGTGATACCTTTATTGCTGACATTTTTTGTTCCAACAAATCCAGTTTAAAAGGCATACAGAGCTTATCTGAGAGAGAGAAAAATTAGAACAATTCATTTTTAATAATTACATTTCACAAAAAAATGGTAAATAATAGAAAATCTTTACTTTTGTATCAAATTGTACCACCCAATTGGAAAAAGTCCCAACAATGGGTCTCATTTGTCACCAACCCTTCTGCAAGATAGGAGAACCGTAATAGTACTTCAGTTCATCGTGAAGCAGAGACCAATGGAAGTCAATGGTTGGTGGGAATTTACATTCTGTGCCATTAACGCCTACCTTGTTATATCATACTGTGGATATTATGCTTATTGCTTAGACTGATCTATTTGGGTTTTGGGGAGCTGACTGAAAAAGAGATGTTGTGACCATCTATAGGGCGAAGACACACGGAGATACTTAAGGTGCCCATACACGGGCAGATCCGCTCGCTTGGTGATGTCGCCAAGCGAGCGGATCTTCTCCTGATATCCCCCACCTACGGGTGGGCGATATTGGGAGAATCCAGGGTAATTCGATCATTCGGCAATGGGGCCAAACAATTGAATTATAGTGACGGGTATAGGCGAAGTCGGTCTGGGGACTGCATCAACGAGCCAATGTGGTCCTTGATCCGACTAGATTTTTAAACCTGTCCAATTGAGATCTGTCCGATTTCAGGCCAGATATCGGTCAGGCAGGCCTGATTAGGTGCCGAATTGGTCTAAAGCTGGCCATACACGCACCGATAATATCGTATGTAACCTCGTTTCGTACGATATTCGGTGCGTGTCGGAGAGCCGGAGAGACAATTATCAGTAAATGATCAGCATTGTCTATTTTAGCAGCCATGCTAGTAGCTCCATGCGTCTTCACCTTTAGGGTTTATTACTGTGTAGGTTGTCGCATATAGAAATCTATTGTCCTTCTGCCATTGTAGGGAAACAAATAAGACAAATCTTTCAGCTGGCCTAATCTATGTGTACCTAGTCAATGTCTATTCTTTGTTTGTTCCCCTTCTAAGGGCTCTGGCACACGGGGAGATTAGTCGCCCGTGACAAATCTTCCTGTTCGCGGGCGACTAATCTCCCCGAGTTGCCATCACCTGCCATCCGACTGGCGAAAATGTAAGTCGCCGGTGGGATGGAACACACGGCGGTGCGATTTTGGCAACTTCAGCGATTTGCCGAAATCACCTGCGCAGTGTGTACCATCCCACCGGCGACTTACATGTTCGCCGGTGGGATGGTAGTTCAGGGAGATTAGTCGCCCGTGACAAGAGAGATTTGTCGCTGCGACTAATCTCCCCGTGTGCCAGAGCCCTTAGAAGGGGAACAAACAAAGAATAGACATTGACTAGGTACACGTAGATTAGGCCAGCTGAAAGATTTGTCTTATTTGTTTCCCTACAATGGCAGAAGGACAATAGATTTCTATATGCGACAACCTACACAGTAATAAACCCACAGATAGGCTGAAGTCAAACAATCAGTTTATTAAGGGAACGTGTCCTTGGGGCACTCAATCTAAAGCCAAAGGGAATTTGATCATTTTGTGTTGGCTTGTCCATGGGTTTATTCCCACTAACGATTTGCTGATACACTCCCCTAGCTGAAGGTCTGGGGCTTGGAATCCAAATCCTATCACTTTACTGGTGAAAAACCTTTACATCGTATGTATTATCTATTTCATATTGGGATATTTTTCTTTTGATGAAAAGAGGATTTCACCAAGTGAAAGACAGGTTTTCTCAAGTAATTATTAATTTACATTGACCCATCCATTTCAGTTTCTGTGAGTGCCGATCCAACATGTTACATATGGTCATCTGGTCCCTTTAGCGGTAGGTTTGGTGAGAAATGTTTACATGATATGTATTATTTATTGAAGTAAAAGGAAGGTCTTCTCAGTATTATTATTATAATTAGCATTTATTTATAAAGCGCCAACATATCTAAGTGGGTTACATACATTGGGCATACAGAGTAACATATAAAGCAATCAGTAACCGATACAGGAGGGGAAGGGAGCCCTGCCCAAAAGAGCTTACACTCTACATTATTATTATTATTATTATTAACATTTATTTATAAAGCGCCAACATATCCCGCAGCGCTGTACAATAAGTGGGTTACATACATTGGGCATACAGAGTAACATATAAAGCAATCAGTAACCGATACAGGAGGGGAAGGGAGCCCTGCCCAAAAGAGCTTACACTCTACATTATTATTATTATTATTATTAACATTTATTTATAAAGCGCCAACATATCCCGCAGCGCTGTACAATAAGTGGGTTCCATACATTGGACATACAGAGTAACATATAAAGCAATCAGTAACCGATACAAGAGGTGAAGGGAGCCCTGCCCAAAAGAGCTTACACTCTACATTATTATTATTATTATTATTATTAACATTTATTTATAAAGCGCCAACATATCCCGCAGCGCTGTACAATAAGTGGGTTCCATACATTGGACATACAGAGTAACATATAAAGCAATCAGTAACCGATACAGGAGGGGAAGAGAGCCCTGCCCAAAAGAGCTTACACTCCACATTATTATTATTATTAACATTTATTTATAAAGCGCCAACATATCCCGCAGTGCTGTACAATATGTGGGTTACATACATTGGACATACAGAGTAACATATAAAGCAATCAGTAACCGATACAAGAGGTGAAGAGAGCCCTGCCCAAAAGAGCTTACACTCTACAAAGATCCAGGGTGTCCTTGTGGTCAACATAGAATTGTTCCTCCACCAATCACAACAAATGCTTTGTGCCATTGGTCAAAAATGTTAGTTAGAATGCTAGTTTTTAAATGAAGTTTGCTGTATTACTAGGGTGATATGACTTCAGAATACAGCATGAATCTCAGCTTGGGAAAGAAGATCTACCTATAAACCTGGCAACCTAGGCAATCAGCACTTTCAAGTCAGCCTAGAAAGAAACAGAAAATATATAATTAGTAATTATAGACAGTTAGGCTTTGGTTGCACTAATAATTAATGTTGATTTGTTCAGAAGGCATTTATTTTATATAGTGATTGAGTTATAGTGATGATATTAAATGGCATAGGTTTAATAGGTGCTTGAGTATCAGTGATGTAGACTTGCCCTATAAGATGCCATCAGAGCAGTTTCATAGTAACATAGTAAGTTAGGTTGAAAAAGACACACACCCATCACGTTCAACCTTAATGCCTATATGTAATCCAAGTACATCCAAGAAATAAGCCATGTGTAGGAATAGACTCTCTGCCCCCAATAAGGGGTAATTATATCTTAGTTGGGATCAATTACAATGTATTGTTTTATTATTACAGAGAAAAAGAAAATCAGTTTTAAAATTCTATATTATTTGATTAAAATGGATTCTATGGGAGAAGGGCTTTCCGTAATTCAGAGCTTTCTGGATAATGGGTTTCCGGATAAGAGATCCCACACCTGTATGTATTTTATTGGTATTATGGAATACAGTTGTTATGCCCCTTCACGCAGCGTGCAAGCCCACAAGTCTTTTACCAAGCCATACTTTCTGGGTTCCAGCCTGAGGCATGGTGTAGTTTTAGTCCCCCGGGGGAAATGTTTCTGGTGCACATACACATCAGACTTGCAACTTACATCATATTTTATGTCTTTTCTACTCTTAGAAATATATATAATTATTTAGTCTTCTGAGACTTTGTTTTGAGCTAAATAAAGTCTGACCACGTGGTGGACCACAAAACAGCTCCAAAGATGATTTAAAACTGTTAGAGATGTATGTATGAATCTTCTTGGGGCATTGAGGTCTACAGCAGGAGACCACATGGGTTTCTGGATTGGGTTGAACATGGGGCACTTACCTTGTTTGGTGCAGTTTGGGTAAGAGACAACACCTCGGTTGCACTTTGTCCTCATTGATTTGCTGTCAGATATTCTATATCCATCCAAACAGGTAAATTCAATGGTATCTCCATGTGTAGAGTACAGTTTGCTGGAGTCCTTCCACATCAGTCTGATATTGTTTTCTTCCATGTCTTTAGCAGCAATGGTGCATGGCTCTGGGTAACAATAACAAATATATTCATAAATATACACACTGTATAGAATATATGGAGGCAAAAAACTGTATTCACTGCATATTCACACTGTATTCACACTCAAACTTACACACCACAACATTCTCCGTATGGAACACGGCACATACCCATGCAAACTGGTGGCTCCTCCCATCTTCCCTCCCAACAAGTCACTTTTACGTTTCCTTGTAGTATATAATAATCCGGGCACTGATAGGTCATTACAGAGCCATGATCATGTGACTTCATTTGCTGCTCCAATGTTTCTCCATAATACACTTCTGGGGGCTTCCCACAGCTCTCTCCCTGCCCTAAAATAAAAGAAGGGACACACTTATACTTCGTACAGAACAACCGAGGTATCCTAGTATATCTGCCCCAAATAGAACAGTATATCTCCTATTCATTGTTCTGTCTTTCTTTTACACCCCTGCCCAGTTGCTAGGTTAAATTGGACCCTAGCAACCAGATAGCTGTTAAAATTGCCAAACTGGAGTGCTGCTGAACAAAAAAAACCAAATAATTCAAAAACTGCAAATAATATAAAATGAAGACCAGTTGCAAATTGTCTCAGAATAGCACTCTCTATATCATACATAAAGGTGAACAACCCCTTTAGGCTGATGCCACACGTGGCGTTTTTCCGCTGCGTATTTTCTAATTCTCTCAGCGGCTGAAAAACACCTGTTACCATCATCCATAGAAATAACTTGAAAAGACTCGAAGCAAACCACACAATGTGGAAATACGCTAGAAAACGCCTTAGCACAGATTTTTCAAGCGTTGGCTGAAATACGCCAGTATTTGCAAAGCAAGCTATTCCTATGTATACACAAAGGCAGCTGCCAGACCTAGCGGAAATACGTGTCGTTTTTTACTATTTTGCACTATTAGCACCATGGAAATGGGATTTGCTACGTCACCAGTACTAGGCTGAAAAACGCCATAGTCAGGGGCTGTGTGGCTTGTGCGGCGTTTTTAGGCTGAGAAAATACGCAGCGTAAAAACGCCACGTGTGGCATCCTTAACTTTGGTGGTATAACGGAATGGGGCTTAAATATCTGAGATTTGCAATATTGTTGTGTTGTTTCAGCTGTTGTATGGATTTTATATCACAGCACTTGGGCCCAATATGAATTTGTGAAAGTGTAGCTGCGGCCTGTCAGTACCTACCTACTTTAGTGCAATTAGGATAAATGATTGCCCCATTAATACACTGGACTCGTAGCTGTTTTCCTTTAAAAATCTTGTATCCGTCTAAACACTTAAACTCAACCCAGCGGTGAGCCACCAGGCTATTAAGGTCAAGCCATTTCAGCTTAATATTGTTGGCTTTCATGTGTTGCTCTAAAATGATGCACAGCTCTGAAACAGAAAGAAATCAGAATTAGACATGGGTGTGGAGGCATTCTCGGACAGTTTATTGCCCGTTTATTGCAACAGTATCAAATTTGTTTAACAATAACACTCATATCATTAAATAATATAACTTAGTCTCTTGGTAACATAATAACAATAATAACATTAACCCGCTGAAGGCTGCTTTGCGGGAGCTGTATCTGCCCCCCACCGTAAACAGTTCCCTGAGGTTAGAAACCCCTTTCTCTATCCACCACAGCCCCATTTCCCTCCGACCTATGGCTGTAATCCCTATCCTCAGGCCTAACCTTCCGCCCGGCTCCTCTTAGTTCTGGCCACCCCCCGGCTGCGACTATGTCCCTCTTGTTCCCCTGCACCCTATGACCCCCTTTTCTTTCTCCCACAGCTAAGGGAGGGAGGGTGGGAGCTGCTGCAAACAAAATGGCTGCTCTCCTCCGTGCTCCTCCCCGTTTGTCTTCCTCCTTCATTCTCTCCTCCAATCACCTTCCGGACCCCATAATGCCTCGCACCAAACACTTTCCCCGGGCCCTTTCCTAACCTTATCATGGCCCTGTGCCCTCACTCGTGCCTCACTTATTACGGGCCCCTGGAATGAATGTTTATGGTCATTGGCATCAAAATGACATCTGAACATGATTCCTTTGGCACAAGTCTAATTCATGTATTGATGCAGTTCTTAGAGAATACCCTGCAGGTACCACTGCCACATTAATAGCAACACTTGAATGCAAATTAACCAAATAAACTGGTCAGGTGAAATGGCACTTGGCTCCAATGGGTGCAAGTGTAAGGGGGCATATGGTTAGGCATCAATATGTGGAATAGCTGCTTCCATTTTTGTGCCCATAAATGACCCCTGTAAGCACTCACCTAGTGTGCAGGTAGGATAATCGATTGTGCCCTTAATGCATTGCACCCTTAGCAGCGCCTCATCAGATATCCCATATCCGTCTAAACAGCGGAACCCAATCCAGTCACCGTGCCGAGCCGACAGTGTATTAACCTCAACCCATTTCAAACTGATATTGTTTGCTTTCATGTGTTCATCTAAAACAATACACGGCTCTGAAATGGAAAAAAAACAAAGTGAGAGAATTAATCATGTAGCGAAAGGTGTTTTATGTACAGGTATAGGACCCGTTATTCAGAATGCTTGGGACCAAGGGTATTCTGAATAAAGGGGTCTTTCCATAATTTGGATCTCTCTACCTTACGTCTACTAAAAAATCAATACAACATGAATTGAACCCAATAGGGCTGTTCTGCCCCAATAAGGGGTAATTATATCTTAGTTGGGATCAAGTACAGGTACTGTTTTATTATTACAGAGAAAAGGGAATCATTTAACCATTAAATAAACCCAATAGGGCTGTTCTGCCCCAATAAGGGGTAATTATATCTTAGTTGGGATCAAGTACAGGTACTGTTTTATTATTACAGAGAAAAGGGAATCATTTAACCATGAAATAAACCCAATAGGGCTGTTCTGCCCCAATAAGGGGTAATTATATCTTAGTTGGGATCAAGTACAGGTACTGTTTTATTATTACAGAGAAAAGGGAATCATTTAACCATGAAATAAACCCAATAGGGCTGTTCTGCCCCCAATAAGGGGTAATTATATCTTAGTTGGGATCAAGTACAGGTACTGTTTTATTATTACAGAGAAAAGGGAATCATTTAACCATGAAATAAACCCAATAGGGCTGTTCTGCCCCAATAAGGGGTAATTATATCTTAGTTGGGATCAAGTACAGGTACTGTTTTATTATTACAGAGAAAAGGGAATCATTTAACCATTAAATAAACCCAATAGGACTGTTCTGCCCCAATAAGGGGTAATTATATCTTAGTTGGGATCAAGTACAGGGACTGTTTTATTATTACAGAGAAAAAGGAAATCAGTTTTAAAATTCTGAATTATTTGATTAAAATGGAGTCTATGGGAGACGGGCTTTCCGTAATTTGGAGCTTTCTGGATAATGGGTTTCCAGATAAGGGGTCCCATACCTGTACCATGATTTGAGCTGTGGTGATAATAGGCTGCTCCAGCTGTAGTTTTGCTGCACTTTACAGGGGAACGCCTATACTAGCATAGATTTACAGAGGCTATGACAAGGGGCTGTTCCTGCTGAATCGTATTTGTAGTTAGGAAAACCCATACTGGCAGTTTACTTTCTGTACAGTCAAACACCTTCTCTGGCATACTTTTATGGTTTCTCTCTGTTTAGGGTCTGTTTCTGACAAACTGTACCAGCTATTATTAAAATCAAGGGTTTGGTTTTTCCCACAACAATGCTGGTATAATGCCATTATTAGTTATTGTTGACTAACCATAACCCAGTAAAAATCACCAAGGGGCACATTTACTAATCGACAAACGTCCGAATGCGGTTTTTTCGCAATGATCAGTATTTTTGCGATTTGTTCGCCGTCGTCGGGATTGTTTCGTATTGTTCGCGACTTTTTCGTCGCCGTTACGACTTTATCGTATATTTTTTGCGACTTTTTCGTCACCGTTGCAAAACATTCAGATTGGTTTTTCCGCCATTTACTATAGCGCAATACGAAAAAATCGCGACGGCGACAAAATAATCGTGCAAAATACGATAAAGTCATGACGGCGCAGAAAAAGTCGTGACAAATATGAAACAATCGTGACGGGGATGAAAAAAATCACAAAATTTCCGTTTCCAATCGTTGTTTTTCCCATTCGGATTCGGGGATTAGTAAATGTGCCCCTAAATGTACCCCAAACTTAACACAAAAATTCAAAAAGGAAAATAACATTTTTATTAGAAAATCCATAATAAAAACATACAAACCCCCAAGAAACCCACCTTACGCATTTCATACCCTAGCGGTACTTATTCATAGGCATACTATATCCAGTACTATACAGCCTCCTATGAATAAGTACTGGTAGGGTATGAAACGCATAAGGTGGCTTTCTTGGGGGTTTGTATGTTTTTATTATGGATTTTGGGATACGTTAGTTATTTTTACTTGATTTGCCCAATTACTTTGGCCTTCTTTGACTGGCTACTGGGGATCCTTATTTTTTGATAAAGTGTAACCATAACCCAGCCCCAATTATACCAAACCGGAGGCCTATAGCCCTATACCATACAGGAGGGCTATAAGGTATGATATGGTAGACAGTGAGCAAACAGGATGGAGAACAGGTAAGTACCCAAGGCTAAATGCCAGCAGAATTTATCTTTTTAGAAGCTGGGGAAAACAAAGCAAGATGGTGATAATCGTGCATTTGCTTCCTGATATTTCCATTAGGAAAACAATGAACGAAGTGAGCACTCACCTAAACAAACTGGAGGATCGACCCATTTTCCATTTCTGCATGTAACTTGCCCAGTTCCTTCAAGCTTAAACAAATGGTGGCACTTATAACTCAACGCGGTGCCATGTGGATTGACAGCCTGTGTTTCTGATAAGAGGTCCCCAAACTGCACCGCTGGAGGGGGCCCACAGCTTTCTCCTTCCTCTGAAATGCAAAAACCATGAAGTACAGATGTTTAGAAAAACAATGGATGGGTTGGAGGATTGGACTGGCCTGCCAAATACCAGAAGATCTCTAGGTGGCCCAGACCCTAATGAGCCCAAGCCAGCAGGACCCATCTACCTCTAATTGTAGTGACTGTTGGTTGTGGATATCAGGTTAATTGTTCTAGTAAGTCCCAGCAGGCCCAGTTCCACAACTGGTTGGTACTAATAAATGTTAAATTACAGGTATAGGACCTGTTATCCAGGGTATCTGGGTATTCCGGATAAGGGGTCTTTCCATAATTTGGATCTCCATACCTTAAGTCTACTAAGAAATAAATAAAACATGAATTAAACCCAAAAGGATTATTTTACATCCAGTAAGGATTAATTATATTTTAGTTGGGATCAAATACAAAGCACTGTTTTATTTTTACATAGAAAAAGGAAATCAATTTTAAAAATCTGAATGATTTGATTAAAATGGGGTCTATGGGAGACAGCCTTTCCGTAATTTGGAGCTTTCTGGATATCGGGTGTCTGGATAAGGGATCCCATACCTGTTCCAAACAAACACTTGAGTAAAAAATAGTCATGGTGGAATATAAGTGAAACATATCACATGGAAGGTTGTTTGGATCACAGGCTTATAAAGCTTCTGAGCTTCGGAACCATATGGGGTGTGGAGTAAAGTGAGTATGAGATGCCGAAATCAAGTATGACATTAATAATATGTGTATAGAATAGAGGAAAGGTGAGTGGGTATTAAATGGGGGATAAATTGGTATAAACTGGCAATGGGTACAAAGTGGGGGCAGGTGGTTATAGAGGCTAGGTTGACTGTGTATGAAGATCCCCACAGTATTTAGGTGCTTGGATATTGAATGAGCTGATAAACATTCTGGATGAACTATCTTTTCAATAAGGTTGTTAATAAAAATACCCTTCTTGCAATGATCAGCTAAATATACTTTGGGCCTTTGGTAAAGGATTAGAGTACAGGTATGGGACCTGCTATGCATAATGCTCAGAACCTGGGGGTTTCCAGATAAGGGGTCTTTCCATAATTTGGATCTCCATACCTTACGTCTACTAAAAGGTTATTTAAACATGAAATAAACCCAATAGGATTGATTTGCCTCCAATAAGGGGTAATTATATCTTAGTTGGGATCAAGTACAGGTACTGTTTTATTATTACAGAGAAAAGGGAATCATTTAACCATTAAATAAACCCAATAGGGCTGTTCTGCCCCCAATAAGGGGTAATTATATCTTAGTTGGGATCAAGTACAGGTACTGTTTTATTATTACAGAGAAAAGGGAATCATTTAACCATGAAATAAACCCAATAGGGCTGTTCTGCCCCAATAAGGGGTAATTATATCTTAGTTGGGATCAAGTACAGGTACTGTTTTATTATTACAGAGAAAAGGGAATCATTTAACCATGAAATAAACCCAATAGGGCTGTTCTGCCCCCAATAAGGGGTAATTATATCTTAGTTGGGATCAAGTACAGGTACTGTTTTATTATTACAGAGAAAAGGGAATCATTTAACCATGAAATAAACCCAATAGGGCTGTTCTGCCCCCAATAAGGGGTAATTATATCTTAGTTGGGATCAAGTACAGGTACTGTTTTATTATTACAGAGAAAAGGGAATCATTTAACCATTAAATAAACCCAATAGGGCTGTTCTGCCCCCAATAAGGGGTAATTATATCTTAGTTGGGATCAAGTACAGGTACTGTTTTATTATTACAGAGAAAAGGGAATCATTTAACCATTAAATAAACCCAATAGGGCTGTTCTGCCCCCAATAAGGGGTAATTATATCTTAGTTGGGGTCACGTACAGGTACTGTATTGTAGCATGGTGGATTAATATAATGACATATAATAAGTGAGACAAGAACCTGGTGCACCAAAAGGGATGAAGCTGTTATCCATGTTCATCATATTAAGCGCCATGAATATAGTGAGCTGAAGATCTAGGAGAATGCTACAATAGGCCATGGTTTTGGAAGAAAACTTACTTCCGCATTCAGGGATCTCTATCCACTGACCATTTTTACAAAGAGCTTCATTACTTTTGTGAAAAACAAAACCGCCGTCACACTCATACACCACTTTCTCCGAAGACTGGTAAATATCCTTCTGCGAATGAGCACTTGCGTTCCCCACTGTAGGGGCAGGTCCACAAAATGTAGCTATGAAACAAAGGGGACAGCAGAGGATTGTGGGTATTCACAAAATCAAATGAAACAATACATTGGAATAAATAGTGCACCCATGGTAAGCTGATGCACTAACCAGATGGGATTGCTTTATGCATTATCCACAATCAAATAACAGAATAGTGAGCACTTACAGATACAGGTAGGGATGTCCATCCACTGACCGTTCAGACACTGCGCTTCACCGTTTCCAGCCATCCTGTAGCCAGTATTACACACATACTTTACATTTTCGCCATCCCTGTAGTTGTATTTTTCTTCTATAATACGTGCATTCTCCACCGCCAGCGCCTCGAGACATGGTTTTCCTGTATAGATAAACAGTACAGATACACAGTGAGAGAAAGGGGGGGCTGAAAGATATAAAAAAGTAATTGCTAATGGCTAATGAATTAGTTAATTACACACATAACTAAGGATAGGCTTTTAGTGTAACTGCCATTTTGTATCCAGAATTCCAGTAGATTTGCTATTGTTCTGTTTTGTAGCACCAAGGGGGATTTTCTTGTCTAAAACCATTTTTCCCAGTGTATTAAATGTGCCAATGGCCTAATCACACCCAAGACATGCTCTACTCTGTACAGTCCCACTACAGCACCCCCCATCGCCCTCTGGAAATAGAACATATTTTTATATAAATGCAATGGGCCACCCCACCTAAAATTTCTGCCCTAGGCACTGGGTCGCAGATGCCTATATAGATAATATAGTGCTGAATTGACATGGGTGACTTCCATTAAAGAGAAGCCAGACTGATTTATGTCATTGAACTTACCCAAACACTTGGCCCGTGGGTCCCATCCATTCTCAGTACATCTGGCTACGCCGTATGTGTCATTATCATTGGTCTTGTTGAGTGGAACATAATGTTCATAGCAGTTGTACTCAATCGCTCTAAATGTAGATAACGGGAATGAGTACCAGTACCGGAACTCTCCGTTCTGCAGCTCAGGTTGGTCACACAGTTGGGCTACAGAAGCAAAGCCAACATAGTAATCAACTTATATGCAGAAGAGCTTACAATTCATTTTGCTTGTTTATACATTTTAGGCTCTTTTCTATTTATTTAGTGGAAATAAGAGCAGAGCATTCAGTAGCCCTTTCCTTCCAAATGTGTGCCCTTATTTTTCTTCCTTGCTTGTTGCCCCCATGCTCTAATTTACCATATACCAACATACCATACTGACCCATACCATATCAGGCAACTGATTAGCAACTGATATATAACTACAGCAAAATCTACATAGTAAAGGGACATATGGACAGATATGAGTATAAAAAAATGAACAAACTTGGTTTAGTACCAAATGTATCCTGGACCCCTTTCCCTGTCTCTAAGATTTACCCCTCTCTAAATAACCACCAGCTTTGCAATTCTGTACTTTCTGCTCCACCATGTACCTAGATGCTTGTATTTGTTATTGGGTCTTGTCTCCTTTGCACTATAGTTGTGTATATATATTTTATTTCAGATGCATGATCAAAATCTTTGGGTCCTGGGGATTTGCACCTTGGTAGTTACACCCCTTACTAAAGATCTAGTGCAAAGTATAGAGACAATTGGCATGGCCCCACAGAGCAGCAGATGTAGGTAGGAGGAGTGTGATAGTAGGCATGATGGAGACAGTAGGGAGAGTAGGAAGAGTGACAGTAGACAAGACTGGGAAAGTAAAGCAAGATGGAGGCAGTAGGGAGAGTAGGAAGAGTGACAGTAGACAAGACTGGTAAAGCAAAGCAAGATGGAGGCAGTAGGGAGAGTAGGAAGAGTGACAGCAGAGAAGACTGGGAAAGCAAAGCAAGATGGGGGCTGTAGGGAGAGTAGGAAGAGTGACAGCAGAGAAGACTGGGAAAGCAAAGCAAGATGGAGGCTGTAGGGAGAGTAGGAAGAGTGACAGTAAACAAGACTGGGAAAGTAGAGCAAGATGGAGGCTGTAGGGAGAGTAGGAAGACTGACAGTAGACAAGACTGGGAAAGTGGAGCAAGATGGAGGCAGTAGGGAGAGTAGGAAGACTGACAATAGACAAGACTGGGAAAGTAAAGCAAGATGGAGGCAGTAGGGAGAGTAGGAAGACTGACAGTAGACATGACTGGGAAAGTAAAGCAAGATGGAGGCTGTAGGGAGAGTAGGAAGAGTGACAGTAAACAAGACTGGGAAAGTAGAGCAAGATGGAGACAGTAGGGAGAGTAGGAAGACTGACAGTAGACAAGACTGGGAAAGTAAAGCAAGATGGAGGCAGTGGGGAGAGTAGGAAGACAGACAGTAAACAAGACTGGGAAAGTAAAGCAAGACGGAGGCAGTAGGGAGAGTAGGAAGACTGACAGTAGACAAGACTGGGAAAGTAAAGCAAGACGGAGGCAGTAGGGAGAGTAGGAAGACTGACAGTAGACAAGACTGGGAAAGCAAAGCAAGATGGAGGCAGTAGGGAGAGTAGGAAGACTGACAGTAGACAAGACTGGGAAAGTAAAGCAAGATGGAGGCAGTAGGGAGAGTAGGAAGACTGACAGTAAACAAGACTGGGAAAGTAAAGCAAGATGGAGACAGTAGGGAGAGTAGGAAGACTGACAGTAGACAAGACTGGGAAAGTAAAGCAAGATGGAGGCAGTAGGGAGAGTAGGAAGACTGACAGTAGACAAGACTGGGAAAGTAAAGCAAGATGGAGGCAGTAGGGAGAGTAGAAAGACTGGCCGTAGACAAGACTGGGAAAGTAAAGCAAGATGGAGGCAGTAGGGAGAGTAGGAAGACTGACAGTAAACAAGACTGGGAAAGTAAAGCAAGATGGAGGCAGTAGGGAGAGTAGGAAGACTGACTGTAGACAAGACTGGGAAAGTAAAGCAAGATGGAGGCTGTAGGGAGAGTAGGAAGAGTGACAGCAGAGAAGACTGGGAAAGCAAAGCAAGATGGAGGCTGTAGGGAGAGTAGGAAGAGTGACAGTAAACAAGACTGGGAAAGTAGAGCAAGATGGAGGCAGTAGGGAGAGTAGGAAGACTGACAGTAGACAAGACTGGGAAAGTGGAGCAAGATGGAGGCAGTAGGGAGAGTAGGAAGACTGACAATAGACAAGACTGGGAAAGTAAAGCAAGATGGAAGCAGTAGGGAGAGTAGGAAGACTGACAGTAGACATGACTGGGAAAGTAAAGCAAGATGGAGGCTGTAGGGAGAGTAGGAAGAGTGACAGTAAACAAGACTGGGAAAGTAGAGCAAGATGGAGACAGTAGGGAGAGTAGGAAGACTGACAGTAGACAAGACTGGGAAAGTAAAGCAAGACGGAGGCAGTAGGGAGAGTAGGAAGACTGACAGTAAACAAGACTGGGAAAGTAAAGCAAGATGGAGACAGTAGGGAGAGTAGGAAGACTGACAGTAGACAAGACTGGGAAAGTAAAGCAAGATGGAGGCTGTAGGGAGAGTAGGAAGACTGACAGTAGACAAGACTGGGAAAGTAAAGCAAGACGGAGGCAGTAGGGAGAGTAGGAAGACTGACAGTAGACAAGACTGGGAAAGCAAAGCAAGATGGAGGCAGTAGGGAGAGTAGGAAGACTGACAGTAGACAAGACTGGGAAAGTAAAGCAAGATGGAGGCAGTAGGGAGAGTAGGAAGACTGACAGTAAACAAGACTGGGAAAGTAAAGCAAGATGGAGACAGTAGGGAGAGTAGGAAGACTGACAGTAGACAAGACTGGGAAAGTAAAGCAAGATGGAGGCAGTAGGGAGAGTAGGAAGACTGACAGTAGACAAGACTGGGAAAGTAAAGCAAGATGGAGGCAGTAGGGAGAGTAGAAAGACTGACCGTAGACAAGACTGGGAAAGTAAAGCAAGATGGAGGCTGTAGGGAGAGTAGGAAGACTGACAGTAGACAAGACTGGGAAAGTAGAGCAAGATGGAGGCAGTAGGGAGAGTAGGAAGACTGACAGTAAACAAGACTGGGAAAGTAAAGCAAGATGGAGGCAGTAGGGAGAGTAGGAAGACTGACTGTAGACAAGACTGGGAAAGTAAAGCAAGATGGAGGCTGTAGGGAGAGTAGGAAGACTGACAGTAGACAAGACTGGGAAAGCAAAGCAAGACGGAGGCAGTAGGGAGAGTAGGAAGACTGGCAGTAAACAAGACTGGGAAAGTAAAGCAAGATGGAGGCAGTAGGGAGAGTAGGAATACTGACAGTAGACAAGACTGGGAAAGTAAAGCAAGATGGAGGCTGTGGGGAGAGTAGGAAGACTGACAGTAAACAAGACTGGGAAAGTAGAGCAAGATGGAGGCAGTAGGGAGAGTAGGAAGACTGACAATAGACAAGACTGTGAAAGTAAAGCAAGATGGAGGCTGTAGGGAGAGTAGGAAGACTGACAGTAGACAAGACTGGGAAAGTAGAGCAAGATGGAGACAGTAGGGAGAGTAGGAAGACTGACAGTAGACAAGACTAGAAAAGCAAAGCAAGATGGAGGCAGTAGGGAGAGTAGGAAGAGTGACAGTAGACAAGACTAGGAAAGCAAAGCAAGATGGAGGCAGTAGGGAGAGTAGGAAGACTGACAGTAGACAAGACTGGGAAAGTAAAGCAAGATGGAGGCAGTAGGGAGAGTAGAAAGACTGACAGTAAACAAGACTGGGAAAGTAAAGCAAGATGGAGACAGTAGGGAGAGTAGGAAGACTGACAGTAGACAAGACTGGGAAAGTAAAGCAAGATGGAGGCAGTAGGGAGAGTAGAAAGACTGACCGTAGACAAGACTGGGAAAGTAAAGCAAGATGGAGGCTGTAGGGAGAGTAGGAAGACTGACAGTAGACAAGACTGGGAAAGCAAAGCAAGATGGAGGCAGTAGGGAGAGTAGGAAGACTGACAGTAAACAAGACTGGGAAAGTAAAGCAAGATGGAGGCAGTAGGGAGAGTAGGAAGACTGACTGTAGACAAGACTGGGAAAGTAAAGCAAGATGGAGGCTGTAGGGAGAGTAGGAAGACTGACAGTAGACAAGACTGGGAAAGCAAAGCAAGATGGAGGCAGTAGGGAGAGTAGGAAGACTGACAGTAGACAAGACTGGGAAAGTAGAGCAAGATGGAGACAGTAGGGAGAGTAGGAAGACTGACAGTAGACAAGACTAGGAAAGCAAAGCAAGATGGAGGCAGTAGGGAGAGTAGGAAGACTGACAGTAGACAAGACTAGGAAAGCAAAGCAAGATGGAGGCAGTAGGGAGAGTAGGAAGAGTGACAGTAGACAAGACTAGGAAAGCAAAGCAAGATGGAGGCAGTAGGGAGAGTAGGAAGAGTGACAGTAGACAAGACTGGGAAAGTAAAGCAAGATGGGGGCAGTAGGGAGAGTAGGAAGACTGACAGTAGACAAGACTAGGAAAGCAAAGCAAGATGGAGGCAGTAGGGAGAGTAGGAAGAGTGACAGTAGACAAGACTAGGAAAGCAAAGCAAGATGGAGGCAGTAGGGAGAGTAGGAAGACTGACAGTAGACAAGACTAGGAAAGCAAAGCAAGATGGAGGCAGTAGGGAGAGTAGGAAGACTGACAGTAGACAAGACTAGGAAAGCAAAGCAAGATGGAGGCAGTAGGGAGAGTAGGAAGAGTGACAGTAGACAAGACTAGGAAAGCAAAGCAAGATGGAGGCAGTAGGGAGAGTAGGAAGAGTGACAGTAGACAAGACTGGGAAAGTAAAGCAAGATGGGGGCAGTAGGGAGAGTAGGAAGACTGACAGTAGACAAGACTGGGAAAGCAAAGCAAGATGGAGGCAGTAGGGAGAGTAGGAAGAGTGACAGTAGACAAGACTAGGAAAGCAAAGCAAGATGGAGGCAGTAGGGAGAGTAGGAAGAGTGACAGTAGACAAGACTGGGAAAGTAAAGCAAGATGGAGGCTGTAGGGAGAGTAGGAAGACTGACAGTAGACAAGACTGGGAAAGTAAAGCAAGACGGAGGCAGTAGGGAGAGTAGGAGGAGTGACAGTAGACAAGACTGGGAAAGTAAAGCAAGACGGAGGCAGTAGGGAGAGTAGGAGGAGTGACAGTAGACAAGACTAGGAAAGTAAAGCAAGATGGAGGCTGTAGGGAGAGTAGGAAGACTGACAGTAGACAAGACTGGGAAAGTAAAGCAAGATGGAGGCTGTAGGGAGAGTAGGAAGACTGACAGTAGACAAGACTGGGAAAGTAAAGCAAGATGGAGGCAGTAGGGAGAGTAGGAGGAGTGACAGTAGACAAGACTAGGAAAGTAAAGCAAGATGGAGGCTGTAGGGAGAGTAGGAAGACTGACAGTAGACAAATTGGTAAAGCAAAGCAAGATGGAGGCAGCAGGGGGAGGTGGTGACAGCAAGGCTGCAACAACAGCGCAGGATAGAAACAGTAGTGGATGATGGTGACTACAGGGCAATTCAGGGACCTTTGGCCGGCCTACAGATGTTGGTTGGACTTCAACAGCAGTTAAAGGGCCATAATGTGTAGAGTAATACTTTACATACATATCCCCTCTCTGCAAAGCCCTGCCTTAATTGAACATTAGATACATGATATTATTATAACATATCAGCTTACCTGCTTGCTGGGCTCTCACCACAATACAGCACAGGATGGAGGCAAATACATAGAGAGATCCCCAGGCAGACATGGCGGCTCAGTATGTAAGCCTGTGTAGTTCCTACCCTTCCTCCCTGTGAGTAAATAAACACACTGACAGACCTTGTGCTTTTATCCCTGTGTTTGTGTAACTCAGATAAGGATTTTAGAAGTTTTATTTGGGTTTGATTCCACCTTGTGGTGTAAATAAAATGTGGAAGGAGTAACTGCCTAACTAACTAACTAACCAGTAACTTTGGTTTATCCTGTGTTTCCCTTAGTACCCATCCCTTCTGTATACTCATATGTGCAAATACAGCCCCATGTCATTCACTTTTACTTCAACTTATAGTATGGCATAGACATTGTCTGAGACTAATTGCAAAGTTGCTCGGACATTCTATATCATACTAAAAAAGTTAACTTGTCATGGCTACCAAACGCCAGAAAATCCCCTGCCATAGACAATACTGAGAATTGCCTCTGCTAAAACCCATGTAGAGACAGTTATCAGTAAATGATCAGCATTGTCTGTTTTAGTAGCCACGACAAGTAGCTGCTACTAGTAGCTCTGTGTGTCTTTACCTTAAAGGTCAACCACCCCTTTAATTACAATCCCTACTTCCCTGTGAAACAGATCAGTAATTTTGCCAGTAGACTCTCAACCTAAAGCCAATGAATAAGGGCACACAGAGCAACTAGTAGCAGCTACTAAACACCAGAAAATCCCCTGCCATAGACAATACTGAGAATTGCCTCTGCTAAACACACGGACAGACAATTATCAGTAAATGATCAGCATTGTCTGTTTTAGCAGCCACGACAAGTAGCTGCTACTAGTAGCACTGTGTGTCTTCACGCTAAGTGCTATAGGTATGAAATGGGTCAGGCTATTTGATCATTTTATCTTGGCCTGTCCGTGGGTTCAAGATCCCAAGATCTTACAAATGGTGATTCGATCTCCTTTAGTAACAAATATTTTTTATGCCTTTGCCAAAAACATTTTTTGAAATGGATAATTTACTTTTGGAAGCTTTATTTTCAGCAGTTTCTTGAAAGAAAGTAGGATGAGATGCCTCAACAGCATGAATCTAGTTTTGGGAAAAGATACACATAAACACGTCAACATTGGCAACAGCGAGCAACACGTCCCAGTCAGCCTGCAAAAGAAACAGAAAATATATCATTAATAATGGATATAGATGGTTAAAAAATGGATATTTTGTTCCGAAGGGATTATTTTTATATAGTTACTGAGTTCCAGTAATGATAGGAAATGGCATAGGTTTAATCGTTTTAGTGCTTGCCGTATTGGTTGGACTTTTTTCTGACTGTTACCCGACAATACACAATGCCCAGGGAACAAAATGGAGGGCAGAAATAAAGAACCTGTAAAGCTGGCACATAGATACTTACGTGTCAGTCTATATATTGGGATAAAACTTTGTTTTGCGCTAAATGGAGCCTGACCAAATTCTGCTTTCCCTGAGAGACAGCTCTCATATCTGCTTTCCCTGAGAGACAGCTCTCATATCTGCTTTCCCCGAGAGACAGCTCTCATATCTGCTTTCCCTGAGAGACAGCTCTCATATCTGCTTTCCCTGAGAGACAGCTCTCATATCTGCTTTCCCTGAGAGACAGCTCTCATATCTGCTTTCCCCGAGAGACAGCTCTCATATCTGCTTTCCCCGAGAGACAGCTCTCATATCTGCTTTCCCTGAGAGACAGCTCTCATATCTGCTTTCCCTGAGAGACAGCTCTCATATCTGCTTTCCCTGAGAGACAGCTCTCATATCTGCTTTCCCTGTTCAGCACAACAAGGAATTTGTGCAGCTTCCTAAAAAACTAAAACCGATGAATGACAGGGTTTTCTCTGCTGAGTAATGCCTATGCCCAATGAATATATCTTTACCTTCTCCTTATTGTTTTAAAGCTTTATTTGGTAATTTCTTGGGTTGAAACTGCTTTCAGTTTACTACTTCCTGGTTCCTGTGAGCAGTTTGGCAGGCTGAGAAGTTCATCAATCAGAATGTCAGAGCACATACGCTTCCACTGCTCATCTGTGAGACCAACCAATCATAGCCAAGAGGGAGGGGGATGTTTATATTAAGCATTATCTTTACTCAGCTGATTGCAGGTGATATATTTAATGTACAAAAATGTTTTTATTCAATTAAATTAAGCATTTCATTTTGCTCATGTTGAGTAGAGATGTTTACTGTATAGTACTGTACGATATAGTTATATAGTTATATAGACATATAGTAGCAGTAGATAATATAGAGGGTGTTCACCTTCAATGTCCAAATCTCATACCTCCCAACATTTAGAGAACGGAAAGAGGGAAAAAAATAAATGGCAAATTTTTGACCACTCCCATTTTTGTGACCACACCCCTAAATACCACTCCCATTTGACTAAATTTGCCAGGTTATTTAAAGTTTGAACACATTTCTGGGAGTTTTGGAGTCCTGTTTATGTGTTATTTAGTTTTGCTGAAAAAGCTGAAATTGCCCTTTAAGCTGCGAGTCTTGGTTCCCAAGAGACCTGTTTAGCTTATTAGTTACAATTGTTACAATCTCAGTGCAGGGGGGGCTTTTTATCTTTCTGGGCTCTCTGCCAAAAGCTACTTATTTAATTAAATGTGAGAAACATTGTATCTAAGTGCAGGTGAAGCCCATTAAGATTTCTGGGCTCTCTGCCATAAGCCCACTTATTTAATTTAATGTGAGAAACAATGTATCTAAGTGCAAGTGAAGCTTGTCAAGATTTCTGGGCTCTCTGCCAAAAGCCCACTTCTTTAATTAAATGTGAGAAACATTGTATCTAAGTGCAGGTGATGCTCGTTAAGATTTCTGGGCTCTCTGCCAAAAGCCCACTTATTTAATTAAATGTGAGAAACATTGTATCTAAGTGCAGGTGATGCTCGTTAAGATTTCTGGGCTCTCTGCCAAAAGCCCACTTATTTAATTAAATGTGAGAAACATTGTATCTAAGTGCAGGTGACGCTCATTAACATTTCTGAACTCTCTACCAAAACCTACTTTTAATTAAATTTGTATCTTTTTTAGCTTCAGTGCAGGAGATCAAAGGGAAATGAGGGACTTTTCAGTAAGAATCCGGGACTGTGGGCGGAGCTGTCAAAAGAGGGGCTGTCCTGCGAAAAATCATATGTTGGTGGGCCCTTCATATCAGATTCTCTGGTGGGCCCTTACTGTCCCAGCCTAACTCTGGGAACACACACAGGGGTATATTTATCATGCTGTGTAAATAGTGGGGTAAAAAATTATCGGTGATGTTGCTCATAGCAGCCAATCAGATGCTTTGCTTTGGTTTTCTAACTGTTAAAATCTAATTGCTGATTGGTTGCCCTGGGCAACATCACCAGTAATGGTTCACTCCACATTTTACACAGCATGATAAATATAACCCCAATGTGTGTGAACTGGTATGTTTATGTGGGGAGGAGTGGGCCCCGAATAAACATGAGGAGGGAGGGGGAACGTGCGCAGAGCAGTGACATCTAGCAAGTGCAGAATAGAAAGTGAAAGTAACTGACTGACATAGAGGCATAGAGGTGTGGCAGACTATATGACTGAGCTCAGATTTTTAAATACATTTATAACGGCCGCAGTGTAACGACACGCCCCTGCAAAATAACCTTTGAAGGGGCTCGGTACGCACCAAAACCTACCGCCCCCCCCCCAACCAACATGGACACAGGCACGTCCACAAATGAGCACCCCCACGTGTCTGATAACAGTAACGGCATGATCTTTTATTGACTATAGAGGCAGCAGTCCGCCCCCCTGTTCCCTGGACCCCCACATGGCTGTGGGCTCTGCTGCCTCTACAGTTACACCACTGTATAACAGGTATGGATGCATTAATATTTGTAGATTGTAAGCTCTTTTGGGCAGGGCTC
This sequence comes from Xenopus tropicalis, assembly GCF_000004195.4. Taxonomy (NCBI): domain Eukaryota; kingdom Metazoa; phylum Chordata; class Amphibia; order Anura; family Pipidae; genus Xenopus; species Xenopus tropicalis. The sequence continues at coordinate 136,106,947 of NC_030684.2, read as the reverse complement.
TCTTCCCCTCTTGTATCGGTTACTGATTGCTTTATATGTTACTCTGTATGTCCAATGTATGGAACCCACTTATTGTACAGCGCTGCGGGGTATGTTGGCGCTTTATAAATAAATGTTAATAATAATAATAATGTAGAGTGTAAGCTCTTTTGGGCAGGGCTCTCTTCCCCTCTTGTATCGGTTACTGATTGCTTTATATGTTACTCTGTATGCCCAATGTATGTAACCCACTTATTGTACAGCGCTGCGGGATATGTTGGCGCTTTATAAATAAATGTTAATAATAATAATAATAATGTAGAGTGTAAGCTCTTTTGGGCAGGGCTCTCTTCCCCTCTTGTATCGGTTACTGATTGCTTTATATGTTACTCTGTATGCCCAATGTATGTAACCCACTTATTGTACAGCGCTGCGGGATATGTTGGCGCTTTATAAATAAATGTTAATAATAATAATAATCATGTAGATTGTAAGCTCTTTTGGGCAGGGCTCCCTTCCCCTCTTGTATCGGTTATTGATTGCTTTATATGTTACTCTGTATGCCCAATGTATGTAACCCACTTATTGTACAGCGCTGCGGGATATGTTGGCGCTTTATAAATAAATGTTAATAATAATAATAATAATGTAGAGTGTAAGCTCTTTTGGGCAGGGATCTCTTCCCCTCCTGTATCGGTTACTGATTGCTTTATATGTTACTCTGTATGTCCAATGTATGGAACCCACTTATTGTACAGCGCTGCGGGATATGTTGGCGCTTTATAAATAAATGTTAATAATAATAATAATAATTAATAAAAAAAACTATTTGGGTTTCATGTTTCATTTGCAAGGGACTTTTGTTATACAGCTGTTTATGAGTGACAGGTCCCCTTTAGCAGTTTGTGTTCTGTGGTATTTGTGGTGCTGAGCCCTGCAGTGTCTATTGTGTGTGGTTTCTGTGTTGTGGGCTGCCCTTACACGGTACATACAGTATATCTGATAGAGTCTCTATTCTCAGATCTGCTTTCTCTCCGTCTCTCCCTCACCCAAACTCTCAATCTCTCTGTCCCAATCTCAGCTTCTTTCCCTTCTTTTCTCTCCCACTTATGTATTCTTCCTATTTTCCCTTAATCCTTCAGTCTTCTTTCTCTCCCCCTGTCTCCATGCTTATTCCCATCCCTATCCTTTTTATTCTTTCTTTTCATAAGGCCCCTTCCCCTACTATGAGTCACTGCACCTATATGAGCTATTACAATGTGGAGCTGGCCTTCTGGCATACCAGGAATTTCCATGGTGGGCCCTGGGTGGCCCCTTACCCTTTAGTGAAGCACAGAGCATTAAAGGAGACATATCCTATAAACATTATGAATGTGAATTATACTCCTAGATATAGAAGGATTGTGCTTAAAAAAGTTGTGTTTTGAACTGATTTTTTGAGAAATTCCACCAAAACCCCACTAGCCCCGCCCATCTGTTCCACTTCCGGCTGACAGCGCCCTGCATACACTGCACTGTAGGATAGGAACCAATCAGCAGCTAGGCTGACCTGATAGGGAACTGAAGCCTGTCTGTACTTGTGTGAGTGCAGGGCTGTGATTGGCTCTCCCCCTCCTACTGTGCTTCTGGCAGGGACCGTTAGGACACGCCCACTCTTCATTTCACACTGGACAGAGAAGTGATAGGATCTATAGGGAGCCCCAATAAAGGGACCATTGTTACAGATAGGATTAAACCAGCAACGTATATTATTCATAATTGCCTACAAAATTAGGGTTTTCCCCATGTAGGGGTTTGCTAAAATTGGCCCCACAGGATGGATACCCCTAGGATAGGCCCCGGGTGGGTAATGGTTAAGGTACAATGGGTATAGCCTGGTATATCTATAGTTAATGGGGAGTATCCCCGCAGTTCGGGTTATGGCCACAGGGTGGTGCATAGGCCCATATAAGGGAAACAGCCATGTGCTGGGAGCCATCTTAGTTTGGGAGCCTCTAGAGAGAGGAGCTCCCATGTGAGTAGATAGTAGTTTCCCTGTGTTAGGACACTCTAGGAGTGCCATGTAGGGAGTGGTAGGTAAGAATGGGCCGCATTGCCCCTCCAGGAGTGTAGAGGATTAAGATCCTACCAGCAATACATCAGCTGGAAGTTAGGGCACACAGTGTGTAGGTAAGGGAGAGATAGTCTCCAAGAGAAAGTAGGATCGTGCTAAAGAGTAGCCTGGGTGTAGTACCGGGGGTGAGTCCCTGTGGAGGGTCTGCTTGGCGAGAGTACCAGGGAGAGCCCTAAGAGAGGGTCTCTTGGCGTGTAGTACCGGAGGGACCTCCTAGAGGAGATCATTCTGGCGTGGGTACCTTTGAGCGAGGGTCTTGTGCTTTGATGTAACCTGTGGATGTGCCCTGACTGTCTGATGATACACTCCTGGAGAGGCCTGCCCAATAAAGATCAATCTGTTCATTTGCAATCTGCTGTATTCCGTGTGTGTGTACCCAGGACCACTACAACTGGTAAGGAATTACCCCAGGGAGGGGCAAATCGGCCAGAATCCAGTGGATCCCATTGAGGGGTTAATACACTACATCATTCCCAGGGAGGGAGTTGTAGTTCTCCCATAGCAGAGCCCTGGGTGGAGGCACGCCAATTATCAGAGAAATCCCTGCTTCCCCCATAGTAAGCGGGGCTCAGGACTCCTGGAAGCGCCAACCAGTGAAATATCAGCAGGTAGTGCCACATCTATTTATAAAGTGGGCTACACCCATTTATCCAATATGTCTCCTTTAACTCATTACTACATTTTGTAGGTTTTTATTTTTTGCCAGCAGTGAGAAAGTCAGGTGAAGCCTGAAAGTTGAGGTAGGGGAAGGGTATCCAGACAAAAGTTGTGCAAAAGTTTCCTATAAAATGATATTCGCTGTGGGTAGAAATACTAGCGTAATGATTATTTTCAATGATACAGTACAGGTGCCAAGTGAGAATTAGCTGGGAATGGAGGAGATGAGATTTCAATTGCTTCTTTACTGAGTAGGCAGTTTCCTTACTTATACTGGTAATAAAGGAACTTTATGGAAAATAAATTATCTGGAAAATCAGACCACCCTATATTTGCTATTGTTCCTCCCTATAAATGATTTGGCCTCAACTAGAATCTACATTGACTGGGCAAGTATAATACTGTACCAGCCGGGGGCAACTATAGCGCAAGCAACAGCCCTGCCCTGGTGTATGGGTTCCATGCTAGCTATGTTTATAACAGAGTATTCTCTTACTATGGGTGAGGCTCCTGTCTGATACCCATATAAAGCTCTTTAATTGCTCAGTTGTTAGGAAGGAAAGGAAGAAACAACCAAACCTGTTTTGCTGCTCAGAATGTGTAATTTTATGTAGAAGAGATGAATTATATGTAACAGAAAAATGCACAGACACAAACAAAAGATTCAAAAAGGGGGAATTATAATGGAATGATAAACACTATTAAGGATTAATAGCCTTCTCTCTGTATGTGGGAGATCCAGAGATGCGTATACACGCAGCCAGGACAAGCCTTATGGTATTCTCTATGGTGTCTCTCAGCATACCCAATTCTCCTGCAAGGCAACAATAAGCAGATTAGACTTGTACCTCTATGTAATGGGGCCACACAATAATACTGGGAGGTTTGGCATCTAACAGTGTATGGGTTGTTGTGTGTTCTGCTGTATTTTGTGGTGCTGCGGTCTGTAGTGTCTAGTCTGGGCTATGGTCTACTCTACTCATAGATCTCTCCTTCCATCTCTTCATGCATATTTCTTTTTTTTCTTTCCCTCACCCAATCTCTTTCCTTCTCCGCCACTTTCAGTTTCTCTCCTTCCATCTCTTCATTCATGTTTCTTTTCTTTCTTTCCCTCACCCAATCTCTTTCCTTCTCCGCCACTTTCAGTTTCTCTCCTTCCATCTCTTCATTCATGTTTCTTTTCTTTCTTTCCCTCACCCAGACTCTTTCCTTCTCCCCCACTTTCAGTGTCTCTCTCCTCCCATTTCTCTTTTTCAAGAAGCACTAAGCCAATAGAATCATCTGGACCCCAGAGTGACCAGCTTGTGACCAGTAATGAGCCCACTCATAAGGTGAGGAACCATGGATTCAAGAACAAAAATCAACACTTTTTACATGCAGGAAAGGTGAGTAATAATGTCTTGTGTGGGTTAATCCAGGAAGGATAAGGCCACTATGAGATGTTCTATTGGATTAATACGGAACAAATTGGATTCCTCTTGATCAGCGGTTTTCAACCTGTGGGTCGGGACCCCTTTGGGGTCACCTAAGGAAAACACATATTTCCGATGGTCTTAGGAATAATTTTATGGTTGGGGGGTCACCAGAACATGAGGAACTGTATTAAAGGGTCGCAGCATTAGGAAGGTTGAGAACCACTGCTCGTGATAAAGATAGCTTCAGTATGACTATTCTTAGACATTCCAAAATCAATGCATGGACAATACATGGAGTTGTCCAATTAAATTGTAGCATTTCCATCTTAGCCAATCATTCAGGGAGGTTGTTAATGATACAGGCCAGGCAGTATGAGCTTCTCAGGAAGGATTTCTTGCAGTATAAATTGCCATTAATATTTGGCTCTCTAGTGTCCCTTGGTGCCCCAGTCTGACACTGAGCTGTACCACTTTAGGACTGTGGTGGGGTTTATTTATATGCATTCTCTGCTTGCCTTGCTCTATTAAGGGCAAGGCAAGCAGTATATCTGAGCGCACATTGGCATGCCCTCATGTCTGCTGGGAGGGCTTATTGATAAATAAAGCATTAGTGAGATTATTATATTATATTTATACAGTTATTATAACCCCCAAGCACCCCTCCTTCAGTGTAACCAGATTATTATATTATATTTATACAGTTATTATAACCCCCCAACCACCCCTTCTTCAGTGTAACCAACCCAACTTGGCCAGTCTTTCTTTACAACTGAGACCTTCAATTCTCTTTACCATCTTAAAGGAAAACTACACCCCCAGAATGAATACGTAACCAACAGACAGTTTATATCATATTAAGTGGCCTATTAAAGAATCTCCCCAAACTGGAATATATATATATATCCGTAAATATTGCCCTTTTACATCCTTTCCCTTGAGCTGCCATTTAGTGATGGGCTGTGTGCTCCCTCAGAGATCAGCTGACAGGAAGTGATGCAGCTCTAACTGTAACAGGAAGTAGTGTGGGAGCAAAAGGCAGAACTCTGCCCATTCATTGGCTGATGGGGCCTAGCATGTATGTGTGCCTTGGCTTGTTTGTGTGCACTGTGAATCCTATGATCCCAGGGGGCGGCCCTTCATTCTTAAAATGGCAGTTTTCTATTTAGGATTACCCAATGGCATATACTACTAAAGTAATATTTTTATGAAAATGGATTATTTAGATGAAGCAGGGTTTTACACATGAGCTGTTTAGGCAATATATTTGTATAGAGACCTACATTGTTTGGGGGTATAGTTTTCCTTTAAGATGGTCATACAGTGGGTGATATTGTGAATGGATGGGTACCATACAAGGAGCCATACACACTATCCCCATCTTTCTCTTGTATTTCTCATAGTTCACAGCAACAGCTGAACAAGCGGAACAGTATTGAGTGAATATGAGTGAATACGACAAGAATTACTCAGTTTCCATGTTCCTTCTGATATCAGACATGGCTGATAATAAGGTTATATTAAAGGGAGGTAAGGGCTAATATACAAAATATTTTGTACTTACTGCCACTGTGAGATTATAACATTTAAAATATACCATGTCGTAACTAGTTATGCTTGCTCTGTAAGTCCCGCTGTCCCCGACACGTAGATTGCTTATAATGAGAGAATAGGAATAGGAGGGTCTAAGTCTGCCATTGTATCGATCATTGCCGTAATCAGTCACTCCTCCAGATTTTGTAACAATTTCATTCCATTCATTATCAGCATAAACACTCCACTTATATATATATATATTTCCCCTGCCGACACCAGGAAGAGTGATTTCCCCGCTCTCTTTACCAGACAATGGGATGCTATTGGCGCAGTTAAAACACAAAGCATCTGAAATACAAAAATGTCAACAGGATTAATCCCATGAACTTTAAAAGATAGTACATAAACAATATGGGTATGAATTCTCTGTTATATATATTGTTTAATATATTCTATAGATACAGTGTATTGTGTGACAGTCCCTGAGGTCAGGTATGGGATCCCTTACCTGGAAAGCTGTTATCCAGAAAGTTCAGAATTACGGAAAGCCCGTCTCCCATAGACTCCATTATAATACAAATAATTCTACTTTTTAGAAATGATTCCCTTTTCTCTGTAATAATAAAACAGTACCTGTACTTGATCCCAACTAAGATATAATTACCCCTTATTGGGGGCAGAACAGCCCTATTGGGTTTATTTCATGGTTAAATGATTCCCTTTTCTCTGTAATAATAAAACAGTACCTGTACTTGATCCCAACTAAGATATAATTACCCCTTATTGGGGGCAGAACAGCCCTATTGGGTTTATTTAATGGTTAAATGATTCCCTTTTCTCTGTAATAATAAAACAGTACCTGTACTTGATCCCAACTAAGATATAATTACCCCTTATTGGGGCAGAACAGCCCTATTGGGTTTATTTAATGGTTAAATGATTCCCTTTTCTCTGTAATAATAAAACAGTACCTGTACTTGATCCCAACTAAGATATAATTACCCCTTATTGGGGGCAGAACAGCCCTATTGGGTTTATTTCATGGTTAAATGATTCCCTTTTCTCTGTAATAATAAAACAGTACCTGTACTTGATCCCAACTAAGATATAATTACCCCTTATTGGGGCAGAACAGCCCTATTGGGTTTATTTCATGGTTAAATGATTCCCTTTTCTCTGTAATAATAAAACAGTACCTGTACTTGATCCCAACTAAGATATAATTACCCCTTATTGGGGCAGAACAGCCCTATTGGGTTTATTTCATGGTTAAATGATTCCCTTTTCTCTGTAATAATAAAACAGTACCTGTACTTGATCCCAACTAAGATATAATTACCCCTTATTGGGGGCAGAACAGCCCTATTGGGTTTATTTCATGGTTAAATGATTCCCTTTTCTCTGTAATAATAAAACAGTACCTGTACTTGATCCCAACTAAGATATAATTACCCCTTATTGGGGCAGAACAGCCCTATTGGGTTTATTTCATGGTTAAATGATTTCCCTTTTCTCTGTAATAATAAAACAGTACCTGTACTTGATCCCAACTAAGATATAATTACCCCTTATTGGGGGCAGAAAAATCCTATTGGGTTTATTCAATATTTAAATGATTTTTAGCAGATCCAAATTATGGAAAGACCCCTTATCCGGAAAACCCTGAGGTCCCGAGCATTCTGGATAACAGGTCCCATACCTGTACAGAGTGGAAAGCAGGGCGGGCTAAGGGTAGGTAGCATTAGTATTAACAATTCAGGGGAGACAATGCATTTTATTGCTAATTGTACAAATCCAATTAATGTTAAATAGCATTGCCACACAGTTTCATACAATGTGCTTGTCTGGATCCTCTGGATTCAGCTTTGCCTCTGGATTCAGTCTGGTCAACCTGATCTTAAAAACCCAAACATCTAATTCTTGGGATAAATATATTTATTGATTTATTGTAGTTAAATAATTAATAATAAAACTATAATATACCTCTTAACTAGAAATATGAACATGCAATTAAAAAGAACTTGTATTGGTATCAGTGCGTCTGAGCTTTCAGAAGGAGTCAGCACTATACCAGCACCATAGAGCTGCTTTCGGATAACCTATTGTCTCTCCTACACAATGTACTGACAATACGACCCATGTTGCAGGTATCAAACAGGGTTCCTGCTTGCGCGCTATTCTCATATCTACACTAGGTTTGAGCATGTTTACCTATTTCTCAATCCAATTGATCTCTACAATGCTGAAATCTTCTCCAGCCTGCACAAAACCTGTTTTTTTGGAAGGGAAAGGAGGTCTGGGGTGTCAGAAATCATTGCCTCTCGTTGTATTTAATGTATTTGGGACTAAAGTTCTTACTGCTTCTCACTGTATTTAATGTGTTTGTGGTGCCACTACCCATGTCTCTCACTTTATTTAATGCATTTTGGGCACCACTTTTTCTGACCCTCACTGTATAATATAGTTTGGATCTGGATTATTTAGTGCACATTGTGCGTATATATTTACATATATACTGTTTTTGTAAATTGAGGCTAATGGCACTTTCTACAGTGTATTTTAGCTGACAGAGAAATGTCTGAAGCCACCCTAAATTATTGTGGAGCAGTTTTGCCTGTTTCCCCACTCGCTAAAGTTCAGGACAGTACCAGCAGTGCTATTAGCCAATGAAGGCACTATCAGTTTAGGTAGCTGAATGCCTGAATCCATCAGCAGAGGTGTTAGGGAGCTGCCATTTTGTTACCTGCCCATTGTCCTGCTAATCGTCTGTTTGGAGGGGAAGGAGAAGGGGGGTGGTATCACTTTAACATGCAGTGTAGCAAAAAAGAGAGGCTAAAGTCAGATCAGAGCACAGGTCACATGACTGTTGTACCTTGGGAAAGTGAGGAAATGACTAGTCCCATATCAAATTTCAAAATTAAGTATAAAATAATCAGTTTGCTCTTTTTAAAAATGCAGAGCAGAATTCTGCTGGAGCAGCACTATTAACTGATGTGTTTTGAATAAAAGATGTTTTCCCGAGACAGTATTCCTTAAGTGTCCCTAAGTGTTATGTCCTGGTAATCCTATGGGGCATGTTTTATGCCATTACAAGATTCTTTTCATAGTAAGCTTTTCACTTATAACTAAAATAAACAGTGATAAAAAATTGGTTTCTATTTTTTTTGGTTTAGATCCCCATAAAGAAGCCAGAGAACTGAGTCATTAGTAGTTACTGATACATGTTTAGGGGCCCCAATCTTTCTCAGTACAACCTATGGGAACATAGAGTGAAAGCACTGGAGCTGGACGAGAGAAAGAGTACTTGACAGTCATGATGGAAGCAGAATGGTTGGCTATGCATTCACCTATTATGCAAACAAAACATTAATATATGCTTTATGTCATGAAAAAAGAAACATTGTAAATATAGTTGGTTAAAAAGTCTGCACCGTTCTGTGCCAAAATAATCAAGTTACTCATCAGTGCCCCCTTTTCAGCAATCCAGCAATCTCTATCTCTTTACATGCTGCTGAAGCTGGAGTCAGATTTTTATGTATTAGATTAAACTGTCTTTCAAAATAACTGACTCTGACCCAGAGCTGCATGTAGAGAGACAGATTCATGGATTATGTTCAAACCAGAACAGAGGAATTATAGACAGACAAATACTGAGAGGGAAGAGAGAAAGACATTAAACAGAGAATGTGGACAAAAATAATAAAACTTACATTTCAAGACACAGAGTGCTGTTATGAACTGGAAGAAGAGGGAAGCCATGTTCTCTTCGAGTCTTTTGTCTTTCAGTTGTGTTGGGTTCTTCATCTTGGCATTTAAATACTTTCTAAGGGAGGGGGGACACAATTCTGACTCTGTATTTCTGGTCAAGCCCCACCCCTTGGGTATATATATACTTTGCTGTTTTCACCTTATTACCATGGAGATCTAATGAAAGAAAATAATTGTTCACCCTCAATCTTATTTTATTTAACCTTTACGTTAGACCTCCAGGAGGTCATAGGGGAGTAAATATTTATTTATCGCTAATCAAATCATAATTAGCTGATGCTACTAGTAGCAGCTACTAAAATAGACTGCTGATCATTTACTGATAACAACATGTGTTTTAGCAGAGGCAATTCTCAGTATTGTCTATGGCAGGGTATTGTCTGGGGTTTAGCTGCTACTAGTAGCTCTGTGTGTCTTTCCCCTTAGGGGCTGATTTACTAATTCACGAATCCAAATGAGAAAAATTCGGATTGGAAAATGAAAATTTTGCGTCTTTTTGGTATTTTTTGCGATTTTTTTCGTCGCCGTTACGAATTTCCCGTAAATTGACGCGACTTTTTCGTAACCGGTACGACTTGCGCGAATTGTCGCGACTTTTTCATAGCCATTACAAATTTCATGAATTGTCGCGACTTTTTCATTGCCATTATGACTTTCGAGAATTGTCGCGACTTTTTCATTGCCATTATAACTTTCGTGAATTGTCGCGACTTTTTCGTTGCCATTATAACTTTTGTGAATTGGCGCGACTTTTTCATTGCCTTTACAAAATTGTCGCAACTTTCGTATTGGGAGCTCGAAAAAGTCGCGACAATTCACGAAAAAGTTGCAAAGTACCGATCCTTATGAAAAAAACGCATTCGGATGCTTTTCGGACGTTCGTGGATTAGTAAATGTGCCCCTTAGTGTAGGGACAGCAGTAGTGACATGGGTATCAGGCATCGTCTTCTCCCTGATCCAGTTCTGCTGTTTGGGATCCGGACCACTAGAGTTAGAAACCTTAAAGACATTCTGTAGCTGCCCATGCTACTCTCCACAGTGGTGCAATCAATATTTTGCTTGCTCTGAATTTGAACCTGCATCTATCTGTGCTGAGCCCTGCATTCTATTTCATTGTCTTGGACAATAAACCCAGTTCAGTTTTGTTGCTTCTGGTGTTCTTACTTTACTTTAACCTTTACTACATCTAACAGTGGGAGGTGTAGTTCATCAACTCCATCCATATATACACTCTTCCACTTAGTGAAGGCCCATCCATTGAGAGTCCAATGTACCCCATGATCTAACCAAACTAGCTGGACAAGGTCTATCCTAGCTAAAAAAGGGTTACAGTCCCTTGATATGTATATATATTTATCATATCTCCCCTTGGCCCTTTGCCTGCCAACCATGTATCTCTTATGAGCTGGCAGGAAATGGCTCTACCTTCCAAGAACATGGCACTTATGTTCTTTGGCAAAAAGCTATTGGAGCAGAGAGTCAGAGAGGTGCAGCGGTGATGACAACTCCCTTTGGTCCTGAGATGCGATTCCTGCAGGACTGACCCTAGAACAGACATGTGACAATCAAATCTCCTGTTCCTTCTCTATGGCCCACACAGTTTCTGTGGCATATGACTCCGCAGATTGGGGACCCTCCATCTGTGCCAGGAAAGTCACACATCCCTATACATATATATATATATATAAAGTCCACAGGTATAGCGGTGCACACTGGGAATCCTTTAAAAATTAGCTTTTATTGAAATATATAAAAAACTTAATACATGGAGAAATAGGTCATATATATATATATATATATATATTCACATATATATACATATTCATGTATTTTTCAATATATAATTAATTGTTTGCAATAGATCCGCTGTTGCTGGTCTTTTCTTCAATATTCAAACTTTTTTACCGTGCACCCGGGACCAGGATTGAAGCGGTGTGCCACCCTTGGCTCGATATATATATATATATATATACACACACAGACAAATTCTGATTTAGATTTTTACACACATACACTTTTAATTTCTTCATTTTATCATTTTGTCTTTTGTTTTTTTTCCTAAAATTGTTTACAGTATATCACTGTGTAGTTATTGCATCAGGTATCCTGACCACTAACCACGCTTTCAGATTATTGATGGTGTAACTAGATATTATTGGGCCCCACCGCAAATTGACTTTGGGGCCCCTAAGGATGACCTATTATATCAAGATATATTGAAATTGCTATATAATTAGGGTTTTACTGAGCCCCCTACACTCATGGGCCCCCTGGGTCTGCTTCCTCTATAGTTATGCCCCTGTTTTGATCTATACAAGTCAGATACCATCTATACCATACCATACTATACATATTTGGTATTGGTACATTCGGGAGACGCAGGACTTTCCAACTGTATTTTTGTGCATAAGATAACATTAGTTTCCGATATATGTCTCTATATTAAGATTTTTTTGTTAGAGAAGTGGAATCACACAAAGGCAGACAAAGCTTAGGCTATTCTGAAACAATCTATTATTTTGCTCGGTAAGCCCCACAGGAAGTGGCCCTAAAGTGACAGAGCACAAAATGTTCAAAAAGGAAGTGTTAAATCCTTCTGGCAGTGAAAGGGTCTGTTATAGACAGGCGGATTCTAAACGACTTTTCAATTGGTCTTCATTATTTATTTTATAGTTTTTGAATGATTTGCCTTTTTTTTCTAACTCTTTGCAGCTTTCAAATGGGGGGTCACTGACCCCAGCAGACAAAAAATTACTGCTCTGTGAGGCTCCAGTTTTATTGCTATTGTTACATTTTATAGCTTATTTTTCTATTCAGTCCCTCTCCTATTCATATACCAGTCTCTAATTCAAGTAGAAACTAAAACACTGGCACTCAGGAGCTGCAAACGGGGCAAAGTGACCCCTTTGTCTAATTCAAACCACTCCCTGGTTGCTAAGGTAATTTGGACCCTAGCAACCGGGTAGCTGCTGAAACTCCAAACTGGAGAGCTGCTGAACTGAAAATGAAAAAAACTAAAAAGAAATACAAATAATAAAAAATTACCAATTGCAATGCTTACTGAATGCTTACTGGGCACGCCCATATTGAGCCCTAAGAAGAAAATGAAAAACCCTAAGGAATGAGGAATGGTGATGGGAGACTAAGGGGAGGGGTCTAAAACTAGGTAACTCCCATTTTGCAAAGAGGTGGGTCAGAAAGACTGGGTGCCACCTCATCCACCTCTGCTTGCTACTTAGGGTTGCCACCTTTGACGTCATGGAACAGGCAGTTCCGTCACAAGGGCAGAGCCATGATGTCACTGGGGCGGGGCTACGACACAGTGATGAGCAATTGGTTGATTGCTGTGTCAATCTAGGAAAGTCCTGATACCAATTGAAAACAACACTTGATGAAGTGCCCTTTAATTGCTAAGTTGTTAGGAAGGAAATGAAGAGACAACCAAACCAGTGTTCTTATAAAATATATCAATTTATGAAGATGGGATGGATAAAGTAACAGAAAACGGCACTTAGCCAAGAGGGGGATAATATAAAGGAATGATAACAGCCATTAGTTGAGTTCTGTGTTGATATGGCAGTAAGAGAGCAATGAGCCAGAGAGGAGTATACACACAGCCAGGGCAAGCCTTATGGTATTCTCTATGGTGTAACTTCTGTCTCTCAGGGTTCCTCCTGCAAGGCAACAATAAGCAAGTTAGACTTGTATCTCTCTGTAAAATGAGGCGATAAAATAATACTGGGAGACATGATATTGGCACATTTCACGAGAATTCTATTGTAGCTTCTTTAAACAGTTTGTGTAGTCGTGGGTTCTCTGGTATTTGTGGTGCTAAGGTTTGTAGAGAAGGGTTGTGATGTTGCTCTGCTCAGGGAGGAGATGGGGAAGGTCATCTGAGGCTTCTGATCTCCTATCTGAGCAAAGCAACATCAGAACCCTTCTCTGTTTTCCTTCTGAAGGGATCTCTCTGTCTGTACAGTTACATGGAATGACCAGCAGATGGCAATGCTGTTACAAAATGCATTATATTGGCAGATAATAAAAGCTTAAATAGTTCTGAAACTAATTCAAATAAATACAGTAAGTAAAGTGCCCTTAAAGTGTTATTATTTCTTTCAGCTCACATTGGCACCTGAATGCTGAACGTTGAGGTAGGAGATTTTTAGTTGGCAATTTTACTGGCCTAGCTGGTGAAGTACCAACCAAGGCCGGGGCTGGAATTACAAATTTACCACCAATGTATTTGCTTATAAATTTGCAATCATTTGGTGTTCCGCCCTTGGTCTGCCCCCAATTCCTGCTCACAAGTTGCCCCTCTACTGTCTGATACCTTTCTCCCCCCACCCAAACACAAAATGTCTTTAGTGCAGCATCATTGCTGTGCCCCCACCATTTTGTGCCATTGCCCTGCCCATTTTGCATCCCAACCCTGTCCTTTTGTGCCATTGCCCTGCCCATTTTGCATCATAACCCTGCCCTTTTGCATCATTGCCCTGCCTATTTTGCATCATAACCCTGCCCTTTTGTGCCATTGCCCTGCCCATTTTGCATCCCGACCCTGTCCTTTTGTGCCATTGCCTTGCCCATTTTGCATCCCGACCCTGCCCTTTTGTGCCATTGCCCTGCCCATTTTGCATCATAACCCTGCCCTTTTGCATCATTGCCCTGCCTATTTTGCATCATAACCCTGCCCTTTTGTGCCATTGCCCTGCCCATTTTGCATCCCGACCCTGCCCTTTTGTGCCATTGCCCTGCCCATTTTGCATCCTGACCCTGCCCTTTTGCATCATTGCCCTGCCTATTTTGCATCCTGACCCTGCCCTTTTGTGCCATTGCCCTGCCCATTTTGCATCCCGACCCTGCCCTTTTGTGCCATTGCCCTGCCCATTTTGCATCCCGACCCTGTCCTTTTGTGCCATTGCCCTGCCCATTTTGCATCATAACCCTGCCCTTTTGCATCATTGCCCTGCCTATTTTGCATCATAACCCTGCCCTTTTGTGCCATTGCCCTGCCCATTTTGCATCCCGACCCTGTCCTTTTGTGCCATTGCCTTGCCCATTTTGCATCCCGACCCTGCCCTTTTGTGCCATTGCCCTGCCCATTTTGCATCATAACCCTGCCCTTTTGCATCATTGCCCTGCCTATTTTGCATCATAACCCTGCCCTTTTGTGCCATTGCCCTGCCCATTTTGCATCCCGACCCTGCCCTTTTGTGCCATTGCCCTGCCCATTTTGCATCCTGACCCTGCCCTTTTGCATCATTGCCCTGCCCATTTTGCATCCCGACCCTGCCCTTTTGTGCCATTGCCCTGCCCATTTTGCATCACAACCCTGTTCTTTTGTGCCATAGCCCTGCCCATTTTGCATCACAACCATTTTGCATTGCTCAGTGGGACACCATTGAAGTAGGAAGATTATTTCGGAGGAGTGCAGTTGTGCTGGGCCCTGGGGTTACTTACCTTGCTGGCAGTATTCCCACGGTCTCACAGATATGGATGTTGCATTGGTGGCAGTGGCTGCCGTGCAGCTGTAGGTGAGCTCTGGGTCAGCATTGAGCACTTTTAACACTGCCCCGTATATATTTTTGTTTTCTTCATTAAAAGAAGTGCCGTACTCTATATGAGGAAAAGTCAGTTGATTGACTGCCCCTACTCCATGTGTAACGTTCCATGATACCGGCACAGGGATTCCATATACAGTGCAGAACACATTGACACTGCAGGCCTCCTCATCAGTAATTAAATAGTTAATATTGATATTCTCAGATGATATCTTTCCTGTATAGAGAAATTATATGGCGATGTTATACTGCACCACTCCCACTTCCACTCCCACTGCGCAATCATCAGAGAGTTTATTGTATGATCCCCTTATATATGTATTCATAGTTCAAATTCCCAGCCTAAACAGACCCATTTTGGCCAGCCTTTTCTAACCAAGACTTTTCATTTAATTTATCAGATTAGTTGCCCTTCTCTGTACTGCTTCTATTTCATTACTGCCCCCTTAAGCGCCTCTTCTCCAGTGTAACCAACCCCAACTGGGCCAGTCTTCCCCCATAACTGAGCCCTTCCATTCCCCTTATCGGCTTAGTTGCCCTTCTATAATTCATTAATATCCCAAGTTAGATTGTCCACCCAAATTAGTAAATATTCAATGATTTGATGATACCATTTCTTCATAACTTTCTAGCCAACAAGCGACCCATTGCAACTCAATATATCAACAAATGTGGAATAAGGTATGAAAGGAAAGCTGAACTGAAAGTCAGGGCCACCAACAGATGGGTTCTCAGGTTCTCCAGTCAGAGGTCTTGGGACAAAGGGGAGCCTTAATAGACAAAAAGATTTCCAAGTCATGAAATGGGCACAGCTTCCATGGGAGTTGGTGGGCAGCTTGGGTTTGGGTATATTGGGGGCAGGATGTTGCTGTCACGGAGAATGACTGGGTAGATCTGAATCATGGACATGTACGCACAGGACATTTTATTTTATTGGGCCCTATTGTATTTGTTTGCAGGGCCCCTAGCCCAGGGTACCCAGGTGACCTAATAATTGAGGCCCCTGGGTGAAGGGCCCTGCCAACTTGGAGCCCCATGATTACTAATGGCATGCTAAAGCAATAGTAAGGTTTACTATATAGTTGTACCAGAATATTTGGTTAGTGTGACCGAGTATGTGCTAAGGTACAATGGATAGGGATAGACATGCCACTTTGTAGACAAGGATGCTGACAGAGAGAGTCACTCTACTACCGGGCTTGTATGCAAGTATAACGCCTAAAGTACATAATTTATGGCCTATTTAATTCTGAGTGCTTTAGTTCTCCTCTAATGGATAATATAAAATACAGTCTATAGTTGGCCATACACAGGCTGTAGCCTGTACACTTTTGACCAGCCTGCCGTTTGCTGACCCATTTTTGGTACCAGAACAATAGCCTCCATGATGATCACCATTTGATAGGGGCTAATTCAGAGATTAATCCGAAAGGAAAATCCCATTTGTAAAGTTTGAACACATTTCTGGGGGTTTTGGGGGTCTTGTTTTATGGGTTACTATAGTTTTGCTAATGAAGGTGAAATTGAAAGGAGAAGGCATTTTAGCACTGCCAATAGATTAGCACATTAGTGCAAGCTACAACGCTATATTTATTCTGCAGAGTAAACAACCCTAGGAAATTCCTTCCATTTGTTTAAGATAGCAGCTGCCATTTTAGCTTGGTCTTATTAGTTTCTGCTGCAGCTCTACATGCTGGTAGCTCAGATTACAGCACAGTTGGGAGGGGGAGGAGTAGAAAGGAGGGGGAGGAGGAGAGAGGAGCAAACTAAGCAGACTTGTGCCCTGCCCTGAAGGATTTTTCTTAGAGAGGAAGCCTGACGCAGAAGAACATGTATACACAAAAGAAGAAAGAAATCCTGTTTCTTTTGACAGAGACCTTTCTGATAAAGCTTACTGAGTTTTTACCTTTCAAGTCTCAGTTCCCCCAAGAGACCTGTTTATCTTATTAGTTACACTTGTATCTCAGTGCAGGGGGTGAGTTTTCTGGGCTCTGCCCAAAGCCTTCTAATTTAATTAAGTCTGAGAAACTTTGTATCTTTTTTTGTATTCACTGCAGGAGATCAAAGGGAAATGAGAGACTTTTCAATAAGAATCCAGGACTGAGGGCTGAGCTGTTAAAATCAGGACAGTAATAACTATTTTCAGTTCTGAGTATTCAGTTTATTATGAAATGATACTGTCAGTCAGTGTGTACAGTGAGTACTTACACAGATATGGGCCCTGGGGGTACTTACCTTGCTGGCAGTATTCCCACGGGGTTGCAGATCAGATATGGGCCCTGGGGGTACTTACCTTGCTGGCAGTATTCCCACGGGGTTACAGATCAGATATGGGCCCTGGGGGTACTTACCTTGCTGGCAGTATTCCCAGGGGGTTACAGATCAGATATGGGTCCTGGGGGTACTCACCTTGCTGGCAGTATTCCCACGGGTTGCAGAACAGATATGGGCCCTGGGGGTACTTACCTTGCTGGCAGTATTCCCACGGGGTTACAGATCAGATATGGGCCCTGGGGGTACTTACCTTGCTGGCAGTATTCCCACGGGGTTGCAGATCAGATATGGGCCCTGGGGGTACTTACCTTGCTGGCAGTATTCCCACGGGGTTACAGATCAGATATGGGCCCTGGGGGTACTTACCTTGCTGGCAGTATTCCCAGGGGGTTACAGATCAGATATGGGCCCTGGGGGTACTCACCTTGCTGGCAGTATTCCCAGGGGGTTACAGATCAGATATGGGTCCTGGGGGTACTTACCTTGCTGGCAGTATTCCCACGGGTTGCAGAACAGATATGGGCCCTGGGGGTACTTACCTTGCTGGCAGTATTCCCACGGGGTTACAGATCTGGATGCTGTACAGAAGCGAGTCTTTGCGGTGCAGCTGTAGGTGAGCTCTGGATTAACTCTGCTCACATTTAGCACAGATCCACTTATCCCTTTGTACTCATCAAAATAAAGAAAAGTATGCCACGATGGAAACGGTAATTGTGCCACTGTACCCTCTCCGTGTGAGATATTCCATGAAACAACGGCTTTTATTCCATGTACCGTGCAGAAGACATTGATATGGCACGGCTCTCTGTTAGTCATTACATAGTTAATCTTGATGTCCTGCAATGATATTTTTCCTATGTGAGAAATGATATGGAAACATAAGGTTATTGCTTTCACACACCCATTGCTAATATCCTTATCATTTACAGTAGGGGGTACATTATCCCTTATAATACATGAGTGATACTCAGAGTTCCCTGTATAACTCAGCCTGCAGCCTTGTGCCTTTATATGGGCACAGAACCCCTCAGTGACTGCTAATATCCTTATCATTTACAGTAGGGGGTACATTATCCCTTATAATACATGAGTGATACTCAGAGTTCCCTGTATAACTCAGCCTGCAGCCTTGTGCCTTTATATGGGCACAGAACCCCTCAGTGACTGCTAATATCCTTATCATTTACAGTAGGGGGTACATTATCCCTTATAATACATGAGTGATACTCAGAGTTCCCTGTATAACTCAGCCTGCAGCCTTGTGCCTTTATATGGGCACAGAACCCCTCAGTGACTGCTAATATCCTTATCATTTACAGTAGGGGGTACATTATCCCTTATAATACATGAGTGATACTCAGAGTTCCCTGTATAACTCAGCCTGCAGCCTTGTGCCTTTATATGGGCACAGAACCCCTCAGTGACTGCTAATATCCTTATCATTTACAGTAGGGGGTACATTATCCCTTATACATGAGTGATACTCAGAGTTCCCTGTATAACTCAGCCTGCAGCCTTGTGCCTTTATATGGCCATGGAACCCCTCAGTGACTGCTAATATCCTTATAATAGGGCGTACATCATTCACTATATAACCATATAACTACTTGGATGATTTTCTATGGTCAAGGAACTCCTTACATTTCTCAACAGGGGGTACATTATTCACTATATATTTTACAGGAAGACGAGGGGTAATATAAATTGCTTTAGTACTTACTTTGCACTTTGAAATTAAATAAAGAAGAACACAGCATATCATCATCTCTTATGTCTGCCCTATATCTTCCCGTGTCCCTGATGCGCAGATCATTTATAATAAGGGAACCCTGACTGGAGATTCTCAGTCTCCCCTGGTATCGATCATTGCCGTAAGCAGTCACATTTCCAAACTCAGCAATCACGTGCCATTTATCATCAGTATAAACACTCCAAACAATATATCCCCTGTCAGCACCGGGAAATATGATTTGGCCTCTCTCTTCGGCAGACAATGTGCTGAAACCTCCGCAATCAAGACATCCAACTCCTGAAATACAGAAAATGTCAACAGGATTAATCCCACGGGATTTCAAGAAAAAACATCTGGGAGTAATATAATGTGCACATCTGAAAAAGTGCTAGGCTAGGAGTGATGTATTTTATATACTAAACTTGGTTACCAGGCCTAAGATTCAGTGGAATTCCTCACGACTAGTAATGAGTGAATCTGTGTGTAATCTAATGTCAGTACAAATACAGCTGCTCTGTGACGGCCTCAGAGGTTGTCTAAGAGAATATTGGGAGCAACAACACCATGAAGTCCAAAGAACACACCAGACAGGTCAGGGATAAAGTTATTGAGAAATGTAAAGCAGGCTTAGGCTACAAAAAGATTTCCAAAGCCTTGAACATCCCACGGAGCACTGTTCCACCGATCATTCAGAAATGGAAGGAGTATGGCACAACTGTAACCCTACCAAGGCACGGCCGTCCCCCTAAACTCACAGGCCGAACAAGGAGAGCGCTGATCAGAAATGCAGCCAAGAGGCCCATGGTGACTCTGGGGGAGCTGCAGAGATCTACAGCTCAGGGGGGGGAATCTGTCCGACAACTATTAGTCGTGCACTGCACAAAGCTGGCCTTTATGGAAGAGTGGCAAGAAGAAAGCCATTGTTAACAGAAAACCATAAGAAGTCCCATTTGCAGTTTGCCACAAGCCATGTGGGGGACACAGCAAACATGTGGGAGAAGGTGCTCTGGTCAGATGAGACCAAAATGGAACTTTTTGGCCAAAATGCAAAATGCTATGTGTGGCGGAAAACTAACACTGCACATCACTCTGAACACACCATCCCCACTGTCACATATGGGGGGGCAGCATCATGCTCTGGGGGGGCTTCTCTTCAGCAGGGACAGGGAAGTTGGTCAGAGTTGATGGGAAGATGGATGGAGCCAAATACAGGGCAATCTTGGAAGAAAACCTCTTGGAGTCTGCAAAAGACTTGAGACTGGGGCGGAGGTTCACCTTCCAGCAGGACAACGACCCTAAACATAAAGCCAGGGCAACAATGGAATGGTTTAAAACAAAACATATCCATGTGTTAGAATGGCCCAGTCACAGTCCAGATCTAAATCCAATGGAGAATCTGTGACAAGATCTGAAAACTGCTGTTCACAAACGCTGTCCATCTAATCTGACTGAGCTGGAGCTGTTTTGCAAAGAAGAATGGGCAAGGATTTCAGTCTGTAGATGGGCAAAGCTGGCAGAGACATACCCTAAAAGCCTGGCAGCTGGAATTGCAGCAAAAGGGGGTTCTACAAAGTATTGACTCAGGGGGCTGAATAATTACGCACACCCCACTTTGCAGTTATTTATTTGTAAAAAATGTTTGGAATCATGTATGATTTTCCTTCCACTTCTCACGTGTACACCACTTTGTATTGGTCTTTCACGTGGAATTCCAATAAAATTGATTCATGTTTGTGGCTGTAATGTGACAAAATGTGGAAAAGTTCAAGGGGGCCGAATACTTTTGCAAGCCACTGTAAATGTATGTTTCCTATATCTGTATTTACTGCTTGGCTTTGATCAGTGACATTCCTTATATACCCCCAGTGTAATCACATTTCCAGTGACCCGTAGCAGGGCGTAGGGAGGCAGGGGCATGACAGCGACGGGGGGGGGTAGCAAGCCACTCCCAGCTAGCTTGGGGATTGGTTGATTTGAATGGCTGTAGGTAGGGGTTATATAAAGGGGGTATGTGCTTTCCCGCTCTCAGTTCCATTTTAGGCAGTACAGGAGAACGCCCACCCTCCCTCCCCAAAACAGGTGAGTTGGTTTTATAGTTGGGCGGGGTAGTTGAGTCCGGGAACCAATGGTGGCATGGTTATTGGTGGTTGGCACGCCTGGCACCTCAGGGGTAAGGAGGTGTGTCAGTAAGTGAGTTTGCTGAGGAGTAGGTGGTCCCGGGCTAGGATGGCAGCTGGCAGCGCTAGTGGCGTTGTGCAGTTATTGGTTTGTTGCGGTTGTTTGTTATACAAACGTTTAAGTTATCATATGTTCATGATATGTTTATTATATCTTCATATTATGTTTGATATGTTTATATATGTTTATGTTATACTATTTGTTTATGGTATGTTTTAAATTAAACTTCAGTTGTTAATAAATGTTCTGCGGCCCCTTTTCATCCAAAATCTGGTGTCCGTGTATTCCTTCTGGGATTGGAGGGATAGAAGGGGTGGTGTTAGATTGACAAGGGGTGGAGCAAGTCCCAACGATGCGTCTGTCATGGCTCTGTGTAAGGGCAAATCGTTATCTGATAACAGGCAATAGGTGTGAATCTAGGTGTGTTAGCTGTCTAGCCAATTGGGCCCTCCTCTTAGAACCATGTGATTCTCTTGAATTATTTCCTTGGGATCACTCTGGGAGCAGCTCGGCTGGGGGTTGCAGCTCGGCAATATAGCAACTAAAAGTATAGCAAATTTAAGTATACTGCAATGAGTTGGACAGCAGTGAACATCCTGGGACTTTACCTGCTAATGGCAAAACTCACCTCATTTCTACTGATTGTATGCATGGTGCTCCCTAAGGCAGTCGCTTCCTTTAACCCCCCTGTTGTCTGTCCATATTCCATCCACAAAAGCTCAGACTGTACCTTCTGGGGCACTAAAACATTATTTTGCCCAGTCCTGCGCTTAAGGGCAAATGCCCATACCTGATGCCTCTTACCTTCCAGTTTGTGCCTGTATGTTACTCAACCACTTAGATTGTAAGCTCTATGGGGCAGGGGCCTCCTTCCTACTGTGTCTCATACCTCATGGCACTTACTCCCTGTGCATTTATACTTATTTATTGTATTTATTATATCACTTGCCCTCCCTGTGTGTAATTGTGTATATTGTAAGATTGTACAGCGCTGCATACCCTTGTGGCGCTTTATAAATAAAGTTATACATACATACATACACACATATCCTCCTCCCTGCTCCCATCTACATACTCCAGCTCCTTTACTCTCTATAACTACTTACAATACCTCTGTTCCCCGGTTACTGTCCGTACGCGGAGGCGCAATCATTTTAAATCCTCTGCTCACATCTCTTCACTCTTTTTCCTACTGTTGCTGGCTGCAGGGGATGTCTCTCCTACTGTTGCTGGCTGCAGGGGATGTCTCTCCTACTATTGCTGGCTGCAGGGGATGTCTCTCCTACTGTTGCTGGCTGCAAGGGATGTCTCTCCTACTGTTGCTGGCTGCAGGGGATGTCTCTCCTACTGTTGCTGGCTGCAGGGGATGTCTCTCCTACTGTTGCTGGCTGCAGGGGATGTCTCTCCTACTGTTGCTGGCTGCAGGGGATGTCTCTCCTACTGTTGCTGGCTGCAGGGGATGTCTCTCCTACTGTTGCTGGCTGCAGGGGATGTCTCTCCTACTGTTGCTGGCTGCAGGGGATGTCTCTCCTACTGTTGCTGGCTGCAGGGGATGTCTCTCCTACTGTTGCTGGCTGCAGGGGATGTCTCTCCTACTGTTGCTGGCTGCAGGGGATGTCTCTCCTACTGTTGCTGGCTGCAGGGGATGTCTCTCCTACTGTTGCTGGCTGCAGGGGATGTCTCTCCTACTGTTGCTGGCTGCAGGGGATGTCTCTCCTACTGTTGCTGGCTGCAGGGGATGTCTCTCCAAACCCCGGGCCCTGCTCCATTCCTACTTATATTCGTCCTCGCCCTTCTGTCCCCATGCCTAAAGCCGGTCGTTCCTCTGCTGTCTCTAACCTTATTCAGGTTCCCACTCTTCCCTCCTCCTGCCTTCCGTTCCCATGTGCCATTCTTAATATCCATTCCGTAACTAACAAAGCTACACTAATCCATGATCTGTTCTGCTCTAAATCATTCCATCCCCTCGCACTAACACAAACCTGGCTGTTACAGAATGACACCGGCACTGAAGCTGCACTCTCTCATGGCGGTCTGTCTTTCTCCCACACCCCCCGGGCCAATGGACACAGTGGGGGAGTTGGAATTCTCCTCTCCTCCCGTTGCCGGTTCACATCTATTCCCCCAGCTTTTTTGTTTAACTCATTTGAGGTGCATGCCCTTCAGATCTTCCATCCTCTCTCTGTACGGGTGACTGTCATTTACAGGCCCCCGTCAGCCTCCTCCCCTGCTCCCTTCCTCTCTGATTTTGAAACCTGGCTCTCTTTTTTCCTCTGTACTGACGGCCCTGCAATCATCCTTGGGGACTTCAACTCCCACATTGATGATCCCTCGCAACCCTGGCCCTCACGTTTTCTACGCCTAACCTCCTCTTTTGAGCTCCAGCAGTGGCCAAATGCTCCGACTCATAAGGAGGCCACTCTCTGGACTTGGTCTTTACCGAAAATCTGTCCCTTTCTGATTTTAACAGTGTCCCCTTTCCCCTTCTCTGACCATCACCTGGTTACATTTTCTGTCTCCCACTCTCCTTCCCAACCTGCTCCTTCCCCCGCTTTATTAATCCGAAATACACGTGACATAGACCTCACGGCCTTAGCTCTCTCTTTCAGGTCCAGTCTCTCCTCCTTTAACGAGATGTCTGACCCTGATACCCTGGTTAGCAAGTACAACAGCATACTAGCCTCCACCATTGATTCATTTGCACCCCTTCAGCCTAAGCGTACTCGGGTGCAAAACCCCCGCCCCTGGCTGAATGTGCAGACCAAATCCTTACGCTCCTGTGCGAGGTCTGTGGAACGTATGTGGGGAAATCCCATGCGCAACCTGACTTTATCCATTATAAATTCCTATTGGCCTGCCTCAACTCTGCCTTGTCGAAGGCTAAACAGGAATACTACAATACCCTTATAAACAATAATAAATCCAACACGCGACGCCTGTTTTCTATATTCAATACCCTTCTGCGTCCCTCACAGACTCCATTACCTCACTTTATGCACTCTCCCCAGGACTTTGCTGAGTTCTTCATGAACAAAGTGGAGTCCATCCGCAATCAGATTCTCAGGTATTGGTTGTACTGTCTGAATAGAGAAAAATACCCCCTTTGGGGGTTGAACAACCCTTTCACAGGGGTCACCTAAGGAAAACACATAATTCCAATGGCCTTAGGAATAATTTCATGGTTGGGGGTCACCACAACATGAGGAACTGTATTAAAGGGTCACGGCATTAGGAAGGTTGAGAACCACTGGAATAGAGAGGCTTTTTGGACAGAAATAATGAAACTTACTTTTCAAGACACAGAGAAGTATCACGGACTGGCAGAAGAGGGAAGCCATGTTCTCTCTGATCCTTTTCTCTTTTGCGAGTGTTGAGTTCTTCCTCTTTGTGTGTTTGTTACTGTTACACTAAATATAACTTGCTGAGGTAGAGTGCATGCTTGCTCTGTTTTTCTGCTTATATGGAAAAAAAATTACTTACTTCTGTGTTTTTTTTTAGTTCAAGCTGCTTTAAGGGCCCAACAATTAGTCAGGGCACCTCTTGGTAATATATATTAGCAGTGATCCCCATTGTGTGTTAGTGAGTTGCAATATATAAATAAATGACCTATGTGCATCTATGATTGCCCAGTGGGCATTACCTGTACTAGTAGATATATATACAGTATATGTATATACTTTGTATATAATTCTTCTTCTTATGCAAGACATTATAAAAGTGCCCATTTACCTGCCACTCAGCTTATTATTCCTTCACAAAGTTGCTTCCTATCCTATAATAAAACAACTATATTGGTAGGGGCCTAGGTGCGAATTGCAATAGGGTCCATATGCACCATCTGCATACCACCCACCATCCGTCTGATACTGTACAGTATAAGTCCTCTTCTGGTATCATGGGGGACCTTGGTACACCCCCAGGAGCCCCAGTAGTTCTACGACAGTGTCCTGTATTGGTGACACTCTTGTACCCCCCGTTCATAGGGCTAGGTTTAAGGTGGGGCAGAATTGCCATTGTCCTGGGTCTTAAGTGTCAGAGGGGTCCCATCAAAGTTCAAAAAAGCAGACAAAATTATTAAAAACATTGTAATTACATATATATTGAGTAACGATTGTTAGATTTTCTCTGCATATATACAAAGGGGATAATCATTCTATCAGTCAGCTCCCATATTTACTCTATATCAAAATTTGCTGCATGTTCATTTATGGCCAGAATGAATAAACAAAACCTCTCCAATACTAAGCTTGAAAAAAGGCCAGCGGGGGCCTGACAAAGGTTTAAGCCTTGGGTTTTGAACAAAGACTTTTTATCATTGTTTCCAAAAATATATGGTTTTCAGGGTTCTACCTACTGGTAGGGGGTCTTAGAACAGGTAATATGCTGGCAGTGTGCTTACTTTGCGGCAAAGTGTTAAATGAAAATTCTGCATACAAATGTTTATGGTCTGGGGAGTCTACATGCCATATACTTGGGCAAACCTATGCACACTGGTCATTGTAGTGTTCAACAGCAACCCTGTTATAAGATGTTTATTATGCTTTGTTAAAGGGGATATATAGCATATATTTTTACAATGCACTAAACAGTGTCAAAAACTGTAAAATAGAAGGAAGTGCTTTTATTTTAATACCTTTGGGTTCAAATATGTCCATAACTGCTTCCGGTTTAGACTCTTCAGTATATAGGGCTCAGAGCCGCCGGCCGTCATACACTTCTATGACACCCTTACCTACTTAAAGTGAATATTCATAGAGTGGGTGGGGCTTAGCAAGCTCACAGACAGTCCATTCCTGCTCTACTTGCTCTTCCCCTCACCCCCTGGCAGCAGCACAAGCAGAGAGACACAGAAGGAGGGAGGAGTTTTCCCTGCTGCTGCTGAGTAAAGCCTGTCAGTCAGTGCTGTGACCACTCCCTGTGGGAGACTGAAGGACACGCCCATGTTTCATTTTCTCTGGCTTCTGATTAGAGAGGGTGTGTGTGCAGCTTTCATATAATGACAGTTTTAGGAGGTAAAATGCTTTCAAAGCATCTTTCTTTCTGCATCATTTCCCATTTTGAGGGGGGTGAATATTATAACTGAATATGAAATGAAAATGTCTCCTTTAATGTTCAATACTATGCAGCTGACATTAGAGGGCGCCCTTTCCAGCAAGCCAGATAGTATCATAGTCACTATGGTTTTGATACAGCCATGTGAGCTGGCATCCTTACAGTTTGTGAAATAAAGCCTTCTGCAAAAGCCTCTGGGTGTGTGTGGGTCCAAACTTTACAACTGGCGACGAAGATCAACATTCTGCATCACTTTCATTGTTTGATTCTTACTTAAAGTGAGTAGCCTGCATTTATGCTCCTCTGTCATGGCCCTTTGCACTGAGTACACTTTTCCACCATTTGACTCTGATACTGAACCTAACTCTGCTGGACAAAGGTGGATGAGATGGATAGAAAGATTTGAAAATGATCTGATTGCTATGGATGTCACTAACAGGGCCGGAACTAGGGGTAGGCAGAAGAGGCAGCTGCCTAGGGTGCAACGATTGGGGGGCGCCAGGCAGGTACCTCTCCTGCCTACCCCTAGTGCTACTTTGTCATTGCCTCCCCCGCTTGTCATTAGCGGCGGAGGCAATGACTAGAGATGTAGAGAACTGTTCGCCGGCAAACTAATTCGCGCAAACATCGGGTGTTCGCGAACGCGCAAGTTCGCAATTTGGGTTTGCCGTGTTTTTTTCGCTGAGTTTTTTCTCTGCGTTTTTTCTCAGCCTAAAAAACGCCGCACAACCACACATGGCGTTTTTCAGCCTAGTACTGGTGTAAGCAAATCCCATTTCCATGCTGCCAATAGCGCGAAATAGCAAAAAACGCCGTGTATTTCCGCTAGGTCTGCCCGTTTTTACGCAACGCTTTTTCAACAAAGTATTTTTCAGAGAAGTTTTTGCCCTTGATCCCCCTCCTGCATGTCCCTGTCCAGGTCGTGGCACCCTTTAAACAAATTTAAAATCAGTTTTCTGGCCAGAAATGGCTTTTCTAGGTTTTAAAGTTCGCCTTCCCATTGAAGTCTATGGGGTTTCGCAAAGTTCGCAAATATTCGCGCTTTTTGGCGTAAGTTCGCAAACTTTTTTTTTAGGTTCGCTACATCCATAGCAATGACCGATCTAATCGCACCACGGGGAGGTGGGCAAAGTTGGCCGACCGGGTTGCCTAGGGCAGAAAGAAAGCTTTATTACTGCATTTAGCTGGGGAAAAGGTGTATAATATCTATGACACACTGGCTGCACCCACTGACACATACACAGAGCTGAAAGGGAAACTAACTGCATATTTCAACCCTAAGAGGAATACGAAATCTATATATTCAGACAAGCAACACAGCAGTCAGATGAAACTCTGGATGCATATCATACTAGATTACGTTTGCTGGCTAAATACTGTAATTTCTCTAACACTGACGCGGAAATAAAAGCACAAATAATACAAAACTGCACTTGCTCCAAGCTCAGGAGATAGGCACTGAGAGAATCTGAGCTCTCTTGAAACCCTACTGGACTATGGCAGATCATGAGAGATTTCTGATAAACAAGCTGCAGGTATAGAAAGCAAATCCACTGCCGATCAGTGTGCTGTAAACAAGACTGCTGAAGCTTATACCACTGCACATACCAAATATAATCAGATGCCACTCACTACATGCAGAAACCGAGGTGGTTCTTACCCACATACAGGAATCTGTCCAGCAAAAGGCCAGCAATGCAGACCCTGTGGCAAAATGAATCATTTTGCAAAACACTGCAGGACAAAACTGCTTTATATGGTGAATCACATTCTTACACCAAAGTGCAACCAAGGAAGTGAATCATGTCACACCCCACACAATAATAAAGCCTGAGACTTTCAGTGATGAAAATGAATATACTGTATATACTCGAGTATAAGCCTAGTTTTTCAGCACCCGAAATGTGCTGAAAAAGTCACCCTCGGCTTATACTCGAGTCGGGTGCCATGGGTCCCTCCAGACTAGCACCCTGTGTCCTTTGTGTGCAAATTACCCACCCGCAACCAGACCCTCTAGTGCCCTGGCCCGCACCCAAATTCATCTTCATCTACCATCCTCACCTGTCCCATTCTGCGCTAGACATTGCACTTTATACTCTATATAAACTATATACAGTTTTGAAGGATTAAGCTAAGGGGTGTAGTACTCTTAAGTTATCATTGTTGATACCATATTGTTTTTGTTGACCCTCTTCTCCACTTACAGAGCTAATTTACTGTTTATCTTTGAAATAAATATTTTAAATCATATACCCCACTGATGCCTCAATTAATGTAATTTTATTGGTATTTATTTTGATTATTGAAACTTAGCAGTAGCGGTTGCATTTCCCACCCTAGGCTTATACTTGAGTCAATAAGTTTTTCCAGTTTTCTTAGGTAAAATTTGGTACCTCGGCTTATATTCGGATCAGCTTATACTCGAGGATATACGGTACATTTGTGGCCACTACCCAGTGCAAAGGCCACAGGTAGATGTTCTCCTTGACAACACTAAAATCACTGCAATGATAGACTCAGGTTCTGCTGTGAATCTCATTGGAGAATCTACATTTCAGCTGCTGAAACCACAACTGTTAGAAAGCAGTATTATAAGATATGCATATGGTGCAGAAAGACCCCTTGATATATGTGGTAAATTCATCACCACATGTAAATTCAGAGACAAAAAATTTAAAAAATGGTTTTATGTGACCACGGGAAATCATAATTCACTTTTTTTGAAACATCATCTTGCCTGGGTCTAATCAAACTCATGAACGCAGTCTCAACTACTTCACACTCTGTCGCAAATAACCTAGTGTTTCAATATAACATTGAAATTAATTGAGGGAATTGGAAGGTTAAAAGACTTTCAGGTGCAACTTTACATTGATCCTGCTGTGAAACCGATAATACAGCCGCACAGGAGAATTCCCTTCCATTTACGGCAAAAAGTCAGCATAGAACTAGAAAACCTTGAAAAGCAGAGTATTATTGAACGTGTATATGGGCCCACTACTTGGGTCTCCCCAATAGTAACAGCACCAAAACCCAAAGACCCTGACAATGTTGGAATCTGCATAGACATGCGACAAGCTAACACTGCAATCATGAGAGATGTCATATCACACCAACCATAGATGATATTATCCATTACCTCAACCAGGCTTTATTTCGAAACTATAAGGCTGCCAGCTCTGCTCACATGGCTGTATCAAAACCATAGTGACTATGATACTATCTGGCTTACTGGAAAGGGCGCCCTCTAATGTCAGCAGTGTTGCATAGTATTGAACATTAACAAAACATAATCTTATAACAGGGTTGCTGGTAAACACTACACATAGGTGGGGATATCGGGAGAAGATCCGCTCGCTTGGCGACCTCACCAAGTGAGCGGATCTCAGCGTGTATGCCCACCTTAAGACCTTACACACTCTTTACCACCATAGCTGCTCTTCTCTTTACTTTAATTGAATTCAATAATAAACCATTAGAGCACTTAGACCAAAACTCCACTGCATATTCTAGATGGGGCCTCACCAGTGCTTCGTGGGGAAAATCATCCTGACTGCTTCCACGCAGGTCAGTAAATATTCAATGAACCACAGCTTGAAACTTATTTGTAGGTCTGAAAGTTAGCTTTATTCAGCTTATACTTATATTGCGCTAATGACCCACAAACCAGCAACATAGATTTCAGCACCAAGGCAAAACTGAGCTGCAAACTGCATACTGCCTGATTTCATCAACCACTTTTTTTGACACTTGTTGTGTGTGCAATAAAGGTACAAGTATTTACAATAAAAAATGCAATTAAATATTTGAAATTGTGCAGTGAGGATTTAAAGTGGCTTTGCTTAAAGTGACACTGCAAAGAGGCCAGTAGTTATGGGGAGTGTGTGTTGGGCAGAATGTCAGCAGTTCAGAAGCCTGATGGCTTGTGGGTAGAAACTGTCTCTGTATCTGCTGGTGCGGGTCTGGATGCTCCTGTACCACCTGCCTGATGGTTGGAGCGTGAAAAGACGGTGGCTGGGGTGGCTGGGGTCAGAGAGGATCCGCTGCATCTCCCTCCTACAGCGCTGTCTGTACAGGTCCTGCATGGCCGGCAGTTCAGTCCTGGGGATGCGCTGTGCTGATCTCACCACCCTTTGCAGAGCTTTGCGCTCCAAAGCATTACAGCTGCCATACCAGGTGGTGATACAGCCAGACAGAATACTCTCAATGGTGCATCGATAGAAGTTTGTGAGTATTCTGGAGTCCATGCCGAACCTCCTCAGGTGCCGCCGAAAGAAGAGCCGCTGTCTTGCAGCTTTTGTGATCCCAACGTGGTGAGACCAACTCAGATCCTCACTGATATTGATGCCCAGGAATCTGAAGCAGCCGACTCTCTCCACCTCTGCTCCCTCAATGTGAATGGGGGTATGGCCTCCTCCCTGCAGTCTCCTGTAATCCACAATGAGCTCCTTAGTTTTGCTGACGTTGAGCAGCAGGTTGTTGTCCCGGCACCATGATGTCAGGGCTCTCACCTCTGCCCTGTAGGCCGACTCATCTCCATTAGAAATGCAGCCGATGATGGTGGTGTCATCTTCAAATTTCTGGATAAAGAGTGCTTGATGGCTAGAAGCAATAATAAAGGCTCACTTTATAGTTGTACTGGAACCAGAAACTTTGGTTTGTGCCACTGAGTATGTGTTAAGGTACTAGGCACAGGGAATGGGCCTAATACCTTAAAAAGAAGGATTCTGCAAAATAAATAGACATTGCAGTAATGGGGAGAGCAGAGAGCGAGAGCAGGCACTAAGGGGCGATGATACATAGTCCCTAATGAAGATGTAAAGGGTAAGTATGGCTTAAAATTCATTAGAGTAGAGAGAAAGAAGGGTTGAGAATGAAGTAACTTGGTGACATAGGTTTGGCTGATGGACCCCCTGATCCATATTCACATAATGAGTAAGCTGGGATATTCGCTTGTTTGGTGCATGTGTGTTCCCCACATAACCATTTCCCATACCTTTCCACCAATGACCCAGTTAATTATTTTATAATGATATAATATACAGTTTGGTCATTTCTCTATGGGACCAGACTGTAAATTATATCCTAAACAGTGCTTAGTAATGTAATCAGTTTTTATTAGAACTTTTGATGTAATGTCTGCCACATGACTCACTAAAACTTGTACATTATAATAAATAAAGTACCCCCTGTGGTAAATTTTGAGGATATTAGAAGTCACCTCAGAGTTCCATGACCTGTATAAAAGCACTTAGCTTTTGGCCTTATGCCTATATCTTACAATAGGGGGTACTTTATTCACTATATAATATACAGGAGCCACAAATAACCTTTATATGGCCATGGAACTCCTCTGTGACTTATAATATCCCTATATGTTACAATAGGGGGTACTTTATTCACTATATAATATACAAGAGCCACAAATAACCTTTATATGGCCATGGAACTCCTCTGTGCCTTATAATATCCCTATATGTTACAATAGGGGGTACTTTATGCACTATATAATATACAGGAGCCACAAATAACCTTTATATGGCCATGGAACCCCTCTGTGACTTATAATATCCCTATATTTTATAATAGGGGGTACTTTATTCACTATATAATATACAGGAGCCACAAATAACCTTTATATGGCCATGGAACTCCTCTGTGACTTATAATATCCCTATATTTTACAATAGGGGGTACTTTATTCACTATATAATATACAAGAGCCACAAATAACCTTTATATGGCCATGGAACCCCTCTGTGACTTATAATATCCCTATATGTTACAATAGGGGGCACTTTATTCACTATATATTATAAGGAACTCCTCGGGGACTTATAATATCCCTATATGTTACAATAGGGGGTACTTTATTCACTATATTATTAACAGCAAGCTTCTCAATAGCTTTTCCCTATTGCTGTTACACAAAGCTCATCAACCTCAGATATTACATGTTTCCCTTTGCTGAAAAATTGTGGTGCAGTTTGCTGCGGATAGGAGCCCCAGTCTGGGGTATCAAGTAAGGAAATACAATCACTTGAGCCTAATGTCTGGCACACCCAGGTGATTTTAGACTTTCCTTCTCTTTTAATACACAGACTGGTAAAATTCAATACCACTACTTGACCAAGCAGGTTATTTCTTGCATTTCTTTTAAATTATTACCCTAACGATACCCCCCATCTTATAGCTTACATATCATGGCAAGTAATGTAACCAAGGGATGGCGCCTTAACCCCCTGTCTGCCAAGCACGTACATTCAATGTGCTGTTGCGGTACATTTTTGCTCCAGTTCCATGAAAAAATTTGCTGATGGCAAAATGTGGAATTTTGCGGTGAGTGCAGTGGTTGTGGGTGCTTTTGGGAGGCTCCTCCTTATGAGAAAAAGTTTCCTATAAACTTATATGGGTAGAAATACTAGCGTAATGACTATTTTCATTGCTATTGTACAGGTGCCAAGCGAGAATTAGCTGTGAATGGAGGAAATGAGATTTCAATTGCTTCTTTACTGAATAGGCAGTTTCCTTACAGAATTTCTTAGCTTAGAAGAATGGTAATAAAGGAACTTTATGAAAAATTAATTTGTTCTTCCCTATTAATGATTTGGCCTCGACTAGAATCTACATTGACTGGGCAAGTATAATACTGTACCAGCCGGGGGCAACTATAGCGCAAGCAGCAGCCCTGCCCTGGTGTATGGGTTCCATGCTAGCTATGTTTATAGCAGAGTATTCTCTTACTATGGGTGAGGGGCCTGTCTGATACCCATATAAAGCTCTTTAATTGCTCAGTTGTTAGGAAGGAAAGGAAGAAACAACCAAATCTGTTTTGCTGCTCAGAATATGGGATTTTATGTAGAAGAGATAAATTATATGTAAGAGAAAAATGCACAGACACAAACAAAATATTCAAAGATTGGGAATTATAATGGAATGATAAACCCTATTAAGGATTAATAGCCTTCTCTCTGTATGTGGGAGATCCAGAGATGCGTATACACGCAGCCAGGACAAGCCTTATGGTATTCTCTATGGTGTCTCTCAGCATACCCAATTCTCCTGCAAGGCAACAATAAGTAGATTAGACTTGTACCGCTATGTAATGGGGCCACACAATAATACTGGGAGGTTTGGCATGTAATAGTGTATGGGTTGTTGTGTGTTCTGCTGTATTTTGTGGTGCTGAGGTCTGTAGTGTCTAGTCTGGGCTATGGTCTACTCTACTCATAGATCTCTCCTTCCATCTCTTCATTCATTCATTGTGTGGGTTAATCCAGGAAGGATAAGGACACTATGAGATATTCTATTGGATTAATAGGGAACAAATTGGATTCCTCTTGATAAAGATAGCCTCAGCATGACTATTCTTAGACATTTCAAAATCAATGCATAGACAATACATGGAGTTGTCCAATTAAGTTCTAGCATTTCCATCTTAGCAAACCATTCAGGGAGGCTGTTAAGGCAGGGTGAGCTTCTCAGGAAGGATTTTTGCAGTATAAATTGCCATTAATATTTGGCTCTCTAGTGTCCCTTGGTGCCCCAGTCTGACACTGAGCTGTACCACTTTAGGACGGTTGTGGGGTTTATTTGTATTCATTCTCTGGTGCTGCTCTATTAAGGGCAAGGCATGCTGTATATTTGAGAGCCCATTGGCATGCCCTTGTGATAAATAAAGCATTAGTCAGATTATTATATTATATTTATACAGTTATTATAAATCCCCCAAGCATCCCTTCTTCAGTGTAACCAGATTATTATATTATATTTATACAGTTATAATTAACCCCCCAAGCACCCCTTCTTCAGTGTAACCAACCCCAACTTGGTCAGTCTTTCTTTATAACTGAGACCTTCAATTCTCTTTACCATCTTAAAGGAAAACTATACCCCCAGAATGAATACGTAACCAACAGACAGTTTATATCATGCTAAGTGGTCTATTAAAGAATCTCACCAAACTGGAATATATATATCAGTAAATATTGCCCTTTTACATCCTTTCCCTTGAGCCGCCATTTAGTGATGGGCTGGGTGCTCCCTCAGAGATCAGCTGACAGGAAGTGATGCAGCTCTAACTGTAACAGGAAGTAGTGTGGGAGCAAAAGGCAGAACTCTGCCCATTCATTGGCTGATGGGGCCTAGCATGTATGTGTGCCTTGGCTTGTTTGTGTGCACTGTGACTCCTATGATCCCAGGGGGCGGCAGTTCATTCTTAAAATGGCAGTTTTCTATTTAGGATTACCCAATGGCACATACTACTAAAATAATATTTTTATGAAAATGGTTTATTTAGATGAAGCAGGGTTTTACATACAAGCTGTTTAGGCAATATATTTTTATAGAGACCTACATTGTTTGGGGGTATAGTTTCCCTTTACGATGGTCATACAGTGGGTGAATGGATGGAGACCATACAAGGGGCCATACACAGTATCCCCAGCTTTCTCTTGTGTTTCTCATAGTTCACAACAACAACTGAACAAGTGGAACAGCATTGAGTGAATATGAGCTGAGGCTGAAGCCACTAATACGACAAGAATCACTCAGTTTATAGATAAGGTTATATATTAAAGGGAGGTAAGGGCTAATATAAATGGCTTTTGTACTTACTGCCACGGTGAGATTGTAACATTTAAAATATACCATGTCGTATTCAACTATGCCTGCTCTGTAAGTGCCGCTGTCCCCGACACGTAGATTGCTTATAATGAGAGAATAGGAATAGGAGGGACTCAGTCTGCCATTGTATCGATCATTGCCGTAATCAGTCACTCCTCCAGATTTTCTAACAATTTCATTCCATTCATTATCAGCATAAACACTCCACTTATATATATATTTCCCCTGCCGACACCAGGAAGAGTGATTTCCCCGCTCTCTTTACCAGACAATGGGATGCTATTGGCACAGTCAAAACACAAAGCATCTGAAATACAAAAATGTCAATAGGATTAATCCCATGAA
This sequence comes from Xenopus tropicalis, assembly GCF_000004195.4. Lineage (NCBI taxonomy): Eukaryota > Metazoa > Chordata > Amphibia > Anura > Pipidae > Xenopus > Xenopus tropicalis. The sequence continues at coordinate 136,071,715 of NC_030684.2, read as the reverse complement.
GTTTAACCTGGAAATAGTGTGTGTGAGAATAAAAGCAGGGTAATATATTATGTTTAAAAGACAGAAAGTTCCGAAATACAGAAAGGCCATCTCCTATAGACTCCATTATAAGCAAATAATTCTAATTTTTGAAAATGATTCCCTTTTCTCTGTAATAATAAAACAGTACCTGTACTTGATCCCAACTAAGATATAATTACCCCTTATTGGGGGCAGAACAGCCCTATTGGGTTTATTTCATGGTTAAATGATTCCCTTTTCTCTGTAATAATAAAACAGTACCTGTACTTGATCCCAACTAAGATATAATTACTCCTTATTGGGGGCAGAACAGCCCTATTGGGTTTATTTCATGGTTAAATGATTCCCTTTTCTCTGTAATAATAAAACAGTACCTGTACTTGATCCCAACTAAGATATAATTACCCCTTATTGGGGGCAGAACAGCCCTATTGGGTTTATTTAATGGTTAAATGATTCCCTTTTCTCTGTAATAATAAAACAGTACATGTACTTGATCCCAACTAAGATATAATTACCCCTTATTGGGGCAGAACAGCCCTATTGGGTTTATTTAATGGTTAAATGATTCCCTTTTCTCTGTAATAATAAAACAGTACCTGTACTTGATCCCAACTGAGATATAATTACCCCTTATTGTAGACAAAACAAGCCTATTGGGTTCATTAAATATTTAAATGATTTTTAGCAGACTTAAGGTAGGGAGATGCAAATTACGGAAAGACCCCTTATCCGGAAAACCCCAGGTCCCAAGCATTCTGGATAACAAGTCCCATACCTGTACACAGTGGAAAGCAGTGACAAAAATTGGTTTCTATTTTTTTGGTTTAGATCCCCATTAAGAAGCCAGAGAGCTAAGTCATTACTTTTAGTTACTGATACAAGTTTAGGGGCCCCAACCTTTCTCAGTACAACCTATGGGAACATAGGTTGAATGCACTAGAGCTGGACAGTCATGATGGAAGCAGAATGATGGTGGCTATGCATTCACCTATTATACAAACAAAACATTAATATATGCTTTATGTCATGTCATGAGCAATCTCTGTCTCTTTACATGCTGCTGGAACTGGAGTCAGATTTTGGTTGACAATTAGATCAAATACATTGGCCTGTGGTCCCTTTGCCTAAACAATGTATTACAGCTAAATGTCTTTCAAAATAACTGACTCTGACACAGTGCTGCATGTAGAGAGACAGATTCATGGATTATGTTCAAACCAGAACAGAGGAATTATAGACAGACAAATACTGAGAGGGAAGAGAGAAAGACATTAAACAGAGAATGTGGACAAAAATAACAAAACTTACGTTCCAAGACACAGAGTGCTATTATGAACTGGAAGATGAGGGAAGCCATGTTCTCTTTGAGTCTTTTGTCTTTCAGTTGTGTTGGGTTCTTCATCTTGACTTGGTATTTAAATACTTCATAAGGGAGGGGGAGCACAATGCTGACTCTGTATTTCTGGTCAAGCCCCACCCCTTGGCTCATAGAAACATTATTTTACACACACACACACACATACACACACACACACACACACACATATATATATATACTTTAGAGATCTAATGAAAGAAAATAATTATCTTATTTTATTTAACCTTTATGTTAGACCTCCAGGAGGACATAGGGGAGTAAATATTTATCACTAATCAAACCATTATTAGCCTTCATTCTAATTTGAACCCCCTCACTGCTCTGTGCCCCATAGTTTGGTAAATAATAGGGAACAATGTAAATCCATGACTGCCAAGTGGAATGCACCAGTGCTGCTACCAGAATGGAATTGTGACAGCCTGGCTGTTAAAAATAAAGCTTGATGCCAGAGAGGTTATGGTACGGTCCTGCATAGGGTTAATATGCCCCTATGGCTTTCAACCCTACACTTCCTAGTTTCCCTGTTATCAGGCAGAAGCCTATACTGTATACATATTTCTATATTGACATATTATACATTATTGGCCCATAGGTTATAACCACTTCCTGCTACACTTTAATGTAGTGTTAGTCAGTGGATCTGTGTGTATGTGCTCCAGGAAGCCTGGGATCCACACGTCCCAGAAGTGTTTGGCCCTAAAGGAAACCATCATCTCTAGAGAATTCTGGGGGGAAGGGACCCCATGAATAAGGATTAGTTAGTTCAGGATAGATACACATTATCACACTTTCTAGCATTGGAGACAGTCAGCTTTAGTTAGTAAGAGCAGCTTCTTTGCTCCAACCAGGAGAGATAGCTGGGAGTATTCTCCATTACAGGCTCTGCTGCATTAGTGTAGGGACCGCTGTAGTGACATGGGTATCAGGCATCGTCTTCTCCCTGATCCAGTTCTGCTGTTTGGGATCTGGACCACTAGAGGTAGAAACCCTAGGGACATTCTGTTGCTGCCCATGCTACTCTCCACAGTGGTGCAATCAATATTTTGCTTGGACAATTAACCCAGTTCAGTTTTGTTGCAAAGCGCTTCTGGTGTCCTTACTTTACTTTAACCTTTACTAAATCTGGCAGTGGGAGGTGTAGTTCATAAACACCATCCATATACATTCTTCCAATTAGCGAAGGCCCATCCATTGAAAGAGAGTCCAATGAACCCCATGATCTAACCAAACTAGCTGGACATGGTCTATCCTAGCCAAAAAAGGGGTTACAGTCCCTTGAGATATATATATATATATATATATATATATATATATATATATACACAGGTATCGGACCCCTTATCCGGAAACCCATTATCCAGAAAGCTCCGAATTACGGAATGCCCATCTCCCATAGACTCCATTTTAATCAAATAATTCAGAATTTTAAAACTGATTTCCTTTTTCTATGTAGAAATAAAACAGTACCTGTACTTGATCCCAACTAAGATATAATTACCCCTTATTGGGGCAGAACAGTCATATTGGGTTTATTTAATGGTTAAATGATTCCCTTTTCTCTGTAATAATAAAACAGTACCTGTACTTGATCCCAACTAAGATATAATTACCCCTTATTGGGGGCAGAACAGCCCTATTGGGTTTATTTCATGGTTAAATGATTCCCTTTTCTCTGTAATAATAAAACAGTACCTGTACTTGATCCCAACTAAGATATAATTACCCCTTATTGGATGCAAAACAATCCTATTGGGTTTAATTAATGTTTTATTGATTTTTTAGTAGACTTAAGGTATTGAGATCCAAATTACGGAAAGACCCCTTATCCGGAATACCCTTGGTCCCGAGCATTCTGGATAATGGGTCCTAATTTCTTCATTTTGTCTTTTGTTTTTCCCCTACAATTGTTCAGGTATTCTGACCACCCTTTTAGATGTTATTTTTTTTTAAATTGATTTGCATCATTTTATTTGATTTTTGTGTTTTTATTGAAATTTTATCCCTGCATTATAACTTTTTACTTTTGTGCTTTTAGGGGGCCTTATGACTAGTGTTGCCACCTTTTCATGAAATAATACTGGCCTTCCTATATTTTTATCTTTCTCCCCTAGTAATTACATTGCCATCAAGCATCATTTTTCTGGCCAGGATGGTAAAAAAAATCCCAGCCAGGTCCAACCCTACTTAATAATTAATATTACACAGGGGGCTTTGTGTGCAGCAGCTGAGAAGTTTCACATGCGCTATTTTCATTTTGGGGTCAGTACATGCCACAGACTTTGGTATATGTATGCATATTGGGCATCAAACTGTTCAGAAGACCCCCGGGGTTCACATTTAGGGTGTTTAATCTTTGCATGTAAGACAGTGTGTTATATAAATGCAATTAAATACCACTGCCTTTAGCATAACTTTGAAATCTAAAGGATGCAGATTTCTGGAGTGGTACATAAATATTGTGCAGGGTATTACTGGGATTTTTTGATCCAGGGGTATAACTAGATGTTACTGGGCCCCACAGCAAATTCAATTTGGGGCCCCTAAGGATGATTTATAATATTAAGATATATTGAAATTGCTATATAATTAGGGTCTTACTGAGCCCCCTGCAACCGCAGGGTCTGCTTTCTCTATAGTTATGCCCCTGTTTTGAGCTTTACCATATTATACATATTTGGTATTGGTACATTCGGGAGACACAGGACTTTCCAACTGTATTTTTGTGCATAAGATAACATTAGTTTCCGATATATGTCTCTATATTAAGATTATTTTGTTAGAGAATCACACAAAGGCAGACTGACAAAGCTTAGGCTGTTCTGAAACAATCTATTATTTTGCTCGGTAAACCCCACAGGAAGTGGCCCTAAAGTGACAGAACACAAACTGTTCAAAAAGGAAGTGTTAAATCCTTCTGGCAGTGGAAGGGTTAAAGGGGTGGTTCACCTTCAAGTTAACTTTTTGTATGTTATAGACAAGCCAATTCTAAACAACTTTTCAATTAGTCTTCATTATTTATTTTATAGTTTTTGAATGAGTTGCCTTTTTTCTAACTCTTTGCAGCTTTCAAATGGGGGTCACTGACCCCGGCAGCCAAAAAGCTACTGCTCTTTGAGCCTACAATATCATTGTTATTGTTACTTTATATGACTTATTTTTCTATTCAGGTCCTCCCCTATTCATATACCAGTCTCTAATTCAAACCACTCTCTGGTTGCTAAGGTAATTTGGACTCTAGCAACCGGGTAGCTGCTAAAACTCCAAACTGGAGAGCTGCTGAACCGAAAAGGAAATAACTAAAAAACCCCAAATAATAAAAAATGAATACCAATTGCAAATTGTCTCAGAATATCACTCTCTACAGTACATCATACTAAAAGCTAACTGAAAGGTGAACAGCCCCTTTAAAGCAATACAACCCCTTTAAAGCAATACTCGTTCACTTTCCCACAATACACGGACAGAGAAGTCAACCCAGGTGGGTGACAAGGTGGAGAACTGGCAGAATGATTTTGCTGTCTGATTCTGACATCACAGGAAATGACATCATTGCGTAAGGCCCTCCCCTGGATGTGATGTCATTGCGCAGGCAGACATGCTCTTCTGAAGCCACTGAAAGCTCCCCTGGCATCATGGAATGCTTACTGGGCAAACCCACATTGAGTTCTAAGGAGAAAATGGAAAACCCTAAGGAATGAGGAATGACGGGAGACTGAGGGGAGGGGTCTAAAACTAGGTAACTCCCAGGTAAATTGGGGGAGTTGCCATGTCTGCATGTAACAAACAACAGACTATACAGTCACAGTTCTTAGACACATTTCCTAGCCTGGCGTCTTGCAATCCTTGGCTACCAGTCTGTATTAATTAAGTCTGAATTTATTCCTATTAATTCTTAATGAAACAGATCAAATTTAAAAAGTATTTTTTGTAAAACGTAGATAGTTTCTAAGCCCTTTTGCAAAGAGGTGGGACAGAAAGACTGGGCCCCAGCTCACCCACCCTTGCTTGCTACTTAGGGTTGCCACCTTTCCCCCTGCCAAAAGCCGGGGGGGGGGGTGTTGACATCATGGAACAGGCAGTTTCATCACAGGGGCAGAGCTGTGATGTCACAGGGCGGGGCTATGACACATTGATGAACAATTGGTCGATTGCTGCACCAATCTAGGAAAGTCTTGATACTGATTGAAAACATCACTTGATGAAGTGCCCTTTATTTGCTTAGTTGTTAGGAAGGAAATGAAGAGACAAACAAACCAGCGTTCTTATAAAATATGTCAATTTATGAAGATGGGATGGATTAAGCAACTGCACCTAGCCAAGAGGGGGGATAATATAAAGGATAACAGCCATTAGTTGACTTGTCTCTTGATATGGCAGTAACAGAGCAATGAGCCAGAGAGGAGTATACACACAGCCAGGGCAAGCCTTATGGTATTCTCTATGGTGTAACGTCTGTCTCTCAGGGTTCCTCCTGCAAGGCAACAATAAGCAGGTTAGACTTGTATCTCTCTATGAATTAGGGCCTCAAAAATAAAAATGTGAGACTCGACATATATATATTTCACTAGAATTCTACTGTAGCTTTGCCTGGAGAAAATATTCCTTCATTCAACAGTTTGTGTAGTTGTGGGTTCTCTGGTATTTGTGGTGCTAAGGCAACATCAGAACCCTTCTCTGTTTCCCTTCTGAAGGCATCTCTCTCTGTACAGTTACATGGACTGACCAGCAGATGGCAATGCTGTTACAAAATGCATTATATGGGCAGTTAATAAAAGCTAAATAGTTCTGAAACTAATTAAAATAAATACAGTAAATAAAGTGCCCTTAAAGTGTCATTATTTGTTTCAGCGCACATTGGCATCTATGCCGGGGCTGGAATTACAAATTTACCACCAATGTATTTGCTTATAAATTTGCAATCATTTGGTGTTCCGCCCTTGGCCTGCCCCCAATTCCTGCTCACAGGTTGCCCCTCTACTGTCTGATACCTTTCTCCCCCTCACCCAAACACAAAATTTCTTTAGTGCAACATAATTGCTGTGCCCCCTCCATTTTGTGCCATTGCCCTGCCCATTTTGCATCCTGACCCTGCCCTTTTGTGTCATTGCCCTGCCCATTTTGCATCCCGACCCTGCCCTTTTGTGCCATTGCCCTGCCCATTTTGCATCCTGACCCTGCCCTTTTGTGTCATTGCCCTGCCCATTTTGCATCATAACCCTGCCCTTTTGTGCCATTGCCCTGCCCATTTTGCATCTTGACCCTGCCCTTTTTATCATTGCCCTGCCCATTTTGCATCCTGACCCTGCCCTTTTGTGCCATTGCCCTGCCCATTTTGCATCCTGACCCTGCCCTTTTGTGCCATTGCCCTGCCCATTTTGCATCTTGACCCTGCCCTTTTTATCATTGCCCTGCCCATTTTGCATCCTGACCCTGCCCTTTTGTGCCATTGCCCTGCCCATTTTGCATCTTGACCCTGCCCTTTTTATCATTGCCCTGCCCATTTTGCATCCTGACCCTGCCCTTTTGTGCCATTGCCCTACCCATTTTGCATCCTGACCCTGCCCTTTTGTGTCATTGCCCTGCCCATTTTGCATCATAACCCTGCCCTTTTGTGCCATTGCCCTGCCCATTTTGCATTATAACCCTGCCCCTAACTTACCCGCCCAACCTCCCCTATCCCCTGGCCAGTATTATTCCTGCAGAAATTTGGCAACCCTAGAGGCAATTTTAAATTCTGTATATACAAAATGAAATTAAAACTGCTTATTAATCTAAATTGTCAGCCTGTGTGAGTTGTTTCATATACATATATAAGCATTGCTCACTGGGACACCATTGAAGTAGGAAGATTATTTCGGAGGAGTGCAGTTGTGCTGGGCCCTGGGGGTACTTACCTTGCTGGCAGTATTCCCACGGTCTCACAGATATGGATGTTGCATTGGTGGCAGTGGCTGCCGTGCAGCTGTAGGTGAGCTCCGGATCAGCATTGAGCACTTCTAACACTTCCCCGTATATATTTTTGTTTAATTCATTAAAATAAGTGCCGTACATTCTATGAGGAAAAGTTAGTTGATTCACTGCCCCTACTCCATGTGTAACGCTCCATGATACCGGCACAGGGATTCCATATACAGTGCAGAACACATTGACACTGCAGGCCTCCTCATCAGTGATTAAATAGTTAATATTGATATTCTCAGATGATATCTTTCCTGTATAGAGAAATGATATGGCGATGTTATATTGCTGTTGTTATACACTGACACATCCACTCCCACAGCATCAGAGAGTTTATTGTATGATCCCCTTATATATGTATTCATAGTTCAAATTCCCAGCCTAAACAGACCCATTTTGGCCAGTCTTTTCTAACCAAGACTTTTCATTTAATTTATCAGATTAGTTGCCCTTCTCTGTACTGCTTCTATTTCATTACTGCCCCCTTAAAGAAGAAGGAAAGGCTAAGTCATTTGGGGGTACCAAAATGTTAGGCACTAGGGATGAGCAAAAAAATTTGCAGCAAACTTCCGCGTTTCGCCGCCGGTGGCAAAAATTCGCCTTGCGGCTCGTTTCGCCGCGCGGCAGAATTTTGTCGCACGACAAAAAAAAATCTTTTTTGCGCGCGAGCAATTTTTGCCGCGAACGGCCAATTTTAGTCGCGCGTGGGCAATTTTTAACGTGTGCGCCGATATTTCCGCCACGCAACGGAAAACTAGGGTGCACAACTTATTTCGCCGCGCACAGAAATTACGCCGCGCGGCAAAAAAAAAATGCTGCCGCACGGCAGATTATTTTTCGCTCATCACTATTAGGCACCCCCAAGTGACTTAGATCGCTTACCTTTTACCCCGGGCTGGTGCCCCTGTATGGAGAAAACAGCCCCAGCCCGGGGTAACAGCGATCGCTTCCTCCTTCCTCCCTCGCCGTGCGCGCATGCGCAGTAGAGGGAATAGCGGAACTTTAACAGAGAAGTCGGCTTTTCACTCTACTGCGCATGCGCCGGACTCGGAGTCTCAGGGAATGGAAGCCGGAAGGAGGAAGCGCTACAGGTACCCGGGCTGTAGCCTGTACACTTTTGACCAGCCTGCCGTTTGCTGACCCATTTTTGGTACCAGAACAATAGCCGCCATGATCACCATTTGATAGGGGCTAATTCAGAGATTAATCCGAAAGGAAAATCCCATTTGTAAAGTTTGAACACATTTCTGGGGGTTTTGGGGGTCTTGTTTTATTTGTTACTATAGTTTTGCTAATGAAGGTGAAATTTAAAGGAGAAGGCATTTTAGCACTGCCAATAGATTAGCACATTAGTGCAAGCTACAACACTATATTTATTCTGCAGAGTAAACAACCCTAGGAAATTCCTTCCATTTGTTTAAGATAGCAGCTGCCATTTTAGCTTGGTCTCAGTAGCTTCCTGCTGCAGCTCTACATGCTGGTAGCTCAGATTACAGCACAGTTGGGAGGGGGAGGAGTAGAAAGGAGGGGGAGGGGGAGAGAGGAGCAAACTAAGCAGACTTGTGCCCTGCCCTGAAGGATTTTTCTGAGAGAGGAAGTCTGGCACAGAAGAACATGTGAACACAAAAGAAGGAAATCCTGTTTCTTTTGACAGAGGACTCATTGCAGTGTTTCTGTGAGTGCTTATGGCTGTATTTACACAGACCTTTCTGATAAAGCTTACTGAGTTTTTACCTTTCAAGTCTCAGTTCCCCCAAGAGACCTGTTTATCTTATTAGTTACACTTGTATCTCAGTGCAGGGGGTGAGTTTTCTGGGCTCTGCCCAAAGCCTTCTAATTTAATTAAGTCTGAGAAACTTTGTATCTTTTTTTGTATTCACTGCAGGAGATCAAAGGGAAATGAGAGACTTTTCAATAAGAATCCAGGACTGAGGGCTGAGCTGTTAAAATCAGGACAGTAATAACTATTTTCAGTTCTGAGTATTCAGTTTATTATAAAATGATACTGTCAGTCAGTGTGTACAGTGAGTACTTACACAGATATGGGCCCTGGGGGTACTTACCTTGCTGGCAGTATTCCCACGGGGTTACAGATCAGATATGGGCCCTGGGGGTACTTACCTTGCTGGCAGTATTCCCAGGGGGTTACAGATCAGATATGGGCCCTGGGGGTACTTACCTTGATGGCAGTATTCCCAGGGGGCTACAGATCAGATATGGGCCCTGGGGGTACTTACCTTGATGGCAGTATTCCCAGGGGGCTACAGATCAGATATGGGCCCTGGGGGTACTTACCTAGCTGGCAGTATTCCCAGGGGGTTACAGATCAGATATGGGCCCTGGGGGTACTTACCTTGCTGGCAGTATTCCCAGGGGGTTACAGATCAGATATGGGCCCTGGGGGTACTTACCTAGCTGGCAGTATTCCCGGGGGGTTACAGATCAGATATGGGCCCTGGGGGTACTTACCTTGCTGGCAGTATTCCCAGGGGGTTACAGATCAGATATGGGCCCTGGGGGTACTTACCTTGCTGGCAGTATTCCCAGGGGGTTACAGATCAGATATGGGCCCTGGGCGTACTTACCTTGCTGGCAGTATTCCCACAGGGTTACAGATCAGATATGGGCCCTGGGGGTACTTACCTTGCTGGCAGTATTCCCACGGGGTTACAGATCAGATATGGGCCCTGGGCGTACTTACCTTGCTGGCAGTATTCCCACAGGGTTACAGATCAGATATGGGCCCTGGGGGTACTTACCTTGCTGGCAGTATTCCAACGGGGTTGCAGATCTGGACGCTGTACTGAAGCGAGTCTTTGCGGTGCAGCTGTAGGTGAGCTCTGGATTAACTCTGCTCACATTTAGCACCGATCCACTTATCCCTTTGTACTCATCAAAATCAGAAACAGTACGCCACAATGGAAATTGTAATTGTGCCACTGTACTCTCTCCGTGTGAGATATTCCATGAAACATCGGCTATTATTCCATGTACCGCGCAGAAGACATTGATATGGCACGGCTCTCTGCTAGTCATTACATAGTTAATCTTGATGTCCTCCGATGATATTTTTCCTATGTGAGAAATGATATGGAAACAAAGGGTTACTGCTTATGAACACAGTACAGAGCTTAGTGATGTCATTGATTATAATTGATGTTTAGTGATGTAATTTCTATCACATGACTCACTGAAACTTGTGTATTATAATAAATACTCTACTCCCTGTTGGAAAATGTGAGAATATTATAAGTTACCTTGAAGTCCCATGGCCTGTATAAAAGCACTCAGCCCTCGGACCTTGTACCTTTATATGGGCACAGAACCCCTCAGTGACTGCTAATATCCTTATCATTTACAGTAGGGGGTACATTACCCCATATAATACATGAGTGATACTCAGAGTTCCCTGTATAACTCAGCCTGCAGCCTTGTGCCTTTATATGGGCACAGAACCCCTCAGTGACTGCTAATATCCTTATCATTTACAGTAGGGGGTACATTATCCCTTATAATACATGAGTGATACTCAGAGTTCCCTGTATAACTCAGCCTGCAGCCTTGTGCCTTTATATGGGCACAGAACCCCTCAGTGACTGCTAATATCCTTATCATTTACAGTAGGGGGTACATTATCCCTTATAATACATGAGTGATACTCAGAGTTCCCTGTATAACTCAGCCTGCAGCCTTGTGCCTTTATATGGGCACAGAACCCCTCAGTGACTGCTAATATCCTTATCATTTACAGTAGGGGGTTCATTATCCCTTATAATACATGAGTGATACTCAGAGTTCCCTGTATAACTCAGCCTGCAGCCTTGTGCCTTTATATGGGCACAGAACCCCTCAGTGACTGCTAATATCCTTATCATTTACAGTAGGGGGTTCATTATCCCTTATAATACATGAGTGATACTCAGAGTTCCCTGTATAACTCAGCCTGCAGCCTTGTGCCTTTATATGGGCACAGAACCCCTCAGTGACTGCTAATATCCTTATCATTTACAGTAGGGGGTACATTATCCCTTATAATACATGAGTGATACTCAGAGTTCCCTGTATAACTCAGCCTGCAGCCTTGTGCCTTTATATGGGCACAGAACCCCTCAGTGACTGCTAATATCCTTATCATTTACAGTAGGGGGTACATTATCCCTTATAATACATGAGTGATACTCAGAGTTCCCTGTATAACTCAGCCTGCAGCCTTGTGCCTTTATATGGGGGGCACAGAACCCCTCAGTGACTGCTAATATCCTTATCATTTACAGTAGGGGGTACATTATCCCTTATAATACATGAGTGATACTCAGAGTTCCCTGTATAACTCAGCCTGCAGCCTTGTGCCTTTATATGGGTACAGAACCCCTCAGTGACTGCTAATATCCTTATCATTTACAGTAGGGGGTACATAGTTACATAGTTACATAGTTACATAGGGTTGAAAAAAGACCTGTGTCCATCAAGTTCAACCCATCCAAGTAAACCCAGCACACCTAACCCACACCTACCAATCTATACTCACATACATAAACTATAAATACAACCACTAGTACTAACTGTAGATATTAGTATCACAATAGCCTTGGATATTCTGATTGATCAAGAACTCATCCAGGCCCCTCTTAAAGGCATTAACAGAATCTGCCATTACCACATCACTAGGAAGGGCATTCCATAACCTCACTGCCCTCACCGTGAAAAACCACCTACGCTGCTTCAAATGGAAGCTCCGTTCCTCTAATCTATAGGGGTGACCTCTGGTGCGCTGATTGTTTTTATGGGAAAAAAGAACATCCCCCAACTGCCTATAATCCCCTCTAATGTACTTGTACAGAGTAATCATGTCCCCTCGCAAGCGCCTCTTTTCCAGAGAAAACAACCCCAACCTCGACAGTCTAACCTCATAGTTTAAATCTTCCATCCCCTTAACCAGTTTAGTTGCAGTCTCTGCACTCTCTCCAGCTCATTAATATCCTTCTTAAGGACTGGAGCCCAAAACTGCACTGCATACTCAAGGTGAGGCCTTACCAGGGACCTATAAAGGGGCAAAATTATGTTTCATCCCTTGAGTCAATGCCCTTTTTTATACAAGACAGCACTTTATTTGCTTTAGTAGCCACAGAATGACACTGCCTGGAATTAGACAACTTGTTATCAACAAAAACCCCTAGATCCTTCTCCATTAAGGATCCCCCCAACACACTACCATTCAGTAGATAGTTTGCGTTTATATTATTTCTACCAAAGTGCATAACTTTGCACTTATCAACATTGAACCTCATTTTCCAGTTTGCTGCCCAGTTATCTAATTTTGTCAAATCACTCTGCAAAGCGGCACATCCTGCATGGAACTTATAGTTTTGCACAATTTAGTGTCATCAGCAAAAATAGAAACAGTACTGTCTATGCCCACCTCCAGGTCATTAATAAACAAGTTAAACAGCAAAGGCCCAAGGACTGACCCCTGCGGTACTCCACTAACCACACTGGTCCAATTAGAAAATGTTCCATTTACCCCACTCTTTGTACTCTATCCTTCAGCCAGTTCTCTATCCAATTACAAATATTATGTTCTAGGCCAATATTCCTTAATTTGATCATTAACCTTCTGTGAGGTACTGTATCAAACGCTTTAGCAAAGTCCAAGTAGATGACATCAACTGCCATTCCAGCATCAAGGTTTCTACTCACCTCCTCATAAAAGGCAACTAAATTAGTCTGGCAAGATCTGTTACACATAAAACCATGCTGGCACAAACTAATAGTATTGTGAACTGCAATGTATTCAAGTACCCTATCCCTTATTACCCCTTCCAAAAGTTTTCCTACTACTGATGTCAGACTAACAGGCCTATAGTTTTCAGGCTGAGAACGGGATCCCTTTTTAAATAACGGCACCACATTAGCAATCCGCCAGTCTCTCGGCACCATGCCAGACCTCAATGAATCCTGAAAAATTAAGTGAAGAGGTTTGGCAATCACAGCGCTCAGCTCATTTAATACCCTGGGATGAATCCCATCCGGCCCTGGACCTTTGTTTACCTTTATATGTTCAAGTCTCTTTTGAATTTCCTCCCGAGTGACCCATGCGTCAGTAGCTAAATTACTAGAACTGGGCATATTACAAGGGAAGCCTTCATTATCTGGCTCCTCAGATGTATAGACAGATGAAAAATAAGAGTTCAAAATTTCAGCTTTTTCCCCGTTTTCATCAACCAACGTACCCCCCCGTGATAATAAAGTTCCCACCCCTTCTTGCTTCATTTTTTTACTATTCACATAATTAAAAAATAATTTTGGATTCTTTTTACTCCTAGCAGCAATATCCCTTTCCATCTCTATTTTAGCTTGCCTGATAGCTTTTTTGCATGCTTTATTTGCTTCCTTGTACCTGATGAAAGTTTCCGCTGTCCCAGCTAACTTGAATGCCCTAAAAGCACGTTTTTTCTTACCAACCTCGACACTAACACTTTTATTCAGCCATAAAGGTTTTGCTTTGCGATGCCTCTCCTTGCTTACAAGGGGGATATACTGTTGCGTATACCTACAAAGCAATGTTTTAAAGATGTTCCATTTTCCTTCTGTGTCTAACCCCATGAAAAGCCTTTCCCAGTTGACACATTGCAGAGATGCCCTTATACTGGCAAAGTCTGCACGTCTAAAATTGAGTGTTTTAGTTACTCCCTTATAGAGCTGTCTCTGCAGCATTATCTCAAAGGAGACCATGTTGGGATCACTGTTCCCCAAATGCTCACCCACACAAATGTTAGAGATAAGTTCATTATTATTAGAAATCACCAGGTCCAAAATAGCGTCATTCCTAGTGGGTTCTTGAACTGCCTGAAATAAAAAGTTGTCATTTAGCATATTTACAAACCTACTAGCTTTTTCTGACTTAGCCACCCCATTACTCCATCATTCACTATATAACTACTTGGATGATTTTCTATGGTCAAGGAACTCCTTACATTTCTCAACAGGGGGTACATTATTCACTATATATTTTACAGGAAGACGAGGGGTAATATTAATTGCTTTAGTACTTACTTTGCACTATGAAATAAAATAAAGGAGAACACAGCATATCATCATCTCTTATTTCTGCCCCATATCTTCCCGTGTCCCTGATGCACAGATCATTTATAATAAGGGAACTTTGACTGGAGATTCTCAGTCTCCCCTTGTATCGATCATTGCCGTAAGCAGTCACATTTCCAGACTCAGCAATCACTTGCCATTTATCATCAGTATAAACACCCCAAACAATATATCCCCTGTCAGCACCGGGAAATATGATTTGGCCTCTCTCTTCGCCAGACAATGTGCTGAAACCTTCGCAATCAACACATCCAACTCCTGAAATACAGAAAATGTCAACAGGATTAATCCCACGGGATTTAAAGACAAAACATCTGGGAGTAATATAATGTGCACATCTGAAAAAGTGCTAGGCTAGGATTTATGCATTTTATATACTAAACTTGGTTACCAGGCCTAAGATTCAGTGGAATTCCTCACGACTAGTAATGAGTGAATCTGTCCTGTTTCACTTCGCCGTAAAATTTGCGAAACAACAGCAAAATTCGAGAAGTTGGCACTAGCAGTATCCCATCTGCAATGAGTTAGACAGAGTTAACTAGCAACTATTAATATCTCCTTCATCTGCCTTTACCATCACCAAACTGCACCTCCAACCATACACCCCTAACTCTGGCTTTTCTTTGTCTGACCAGGTATGTTTCCTGCCATCCACTTTTCCTGATTTTGCCCCCCTACACACTGCTGGTTCATTTAAATGTATGTTTCCTATATCTGTATTTACTGCTTGGCTTTGATCAGTGACATTCCTTATATACCCCCAGTGTAATCACATTTCCTGGCTCTGTGTAAGGGCAAATCGTTATCTGATAACAGGCAATAGGTATGAATCTAGGTGTGTTAGCTGTCTAGCCAATTGGGCCCTCCTCTTAGAACCATGTGATTCTCTTGAATTATTTCCTTGGGATCACTCTGGGAGCAGCTCGGCTGGGGGTTGCAGCTTGGCAATATAGCAACTTAAAGTATAGCAAATTTAAGTATACTGCAATGAGTTGGACAGCAGTGAACATCCTGGGACTTTACCTGCTAATGGCAAAACTCACCTCATTTCTACTGATTGTATGCATGGTGCTCCCTAAGGCAGTCACTTCCTTTAACCCCCCTGTTGTCTGTCCATACTCCATCCACAAAAGCTCAGCTGTTACCTTCTGGGGCACTAAAACATTATTTTGCCCAGTCCTGCGCTTAAGGGCAAATGCCCATACCTGGTGCCTCTTACCTTCCAGTTTGTGCCTGTATGTTACCCAATCACTCAGATTGTAAGCTCTACGGGGCAGGGACCTCCTTCCTACTGTGTCTCATACCACATGGCACTTACTCCCTGTGTATTTACAGTGGTGTGAAAAACTATTTGCCCCCTTCCTGATTTCTTATTCTTTTGCATGTTTGTCACACAAAATGTTTCTGATCATCAAACACATTTAACTATTAGTCAAAGATAACACAAGTAAACACAAAATGCAGTTTTTAAATGAGGGTTTTTATTATTTAGGGAGAAAAAAAATCCAAACCTACATGGCCCTGTGTGAAAAAGTAATTGCCCCCTGAACCTAATAACTGGTTGGGCCACCCTTAGCAGCAATAACTGCAATCAAGCGTTTGCGATAACTTGCAACGAGTCTTTTACAGCGCTCTGGAGGAATTTTGGCCCACTCATCTTTGCAGAATTGTTGTAATTCAGCTTTATTTGAGGGTTTTCTAGCATGAACCACCTTTTTAAGGTCATGCCACAACATCTCAATAGGATTCAGGTCAGGACTTTGACTAGGCCACTCCAAAGTCTTCATTTTGTTTTTCTTCAGCCATTCAGAGGTGGATTTGCTGGTGTGTTTTGGGTCATTGTCCTGCTGCAGCACCCAAAATCGCTTCAGCTTGAGTTGACGAACAGATGGCCGGACATTCTCCTTCAGGATGTTTTGGTAGACAGTAGAATTCATGGTTCCATCTATCACAGCAAGCCTTCCAGGTCCTGAAGCAGCAAAACAACCCCAGACCATCACACTACCACCACCATATTTTACTGTTGGTATGACGTTCTTTTTCTGAAATGCTGTGTTATTTTTACGCCATATGTAACGGGACACGCACCTTCCAAAAAGTTCAACTTTTGTCTCGTCGGTCCACAAGGTATTTTCCCAAAAGTCTTGGCAATCATTGAGATGTTTTTTAGCAAAATTGAGACGAGCCTTAATGTTCTTTTTGCTTAAAAGTGGTTTGCGCCGTTTTTGCCCAGTCTCTTTCTTATGGTGGAGTCGTGAACAAAGCCCTTAATTCAGGCAAGTGAGGCCTGCAGTTCTTTAAATGTTGTCCTGGGGTCTTTTGTGGCCTCTCGGATGAGTTGTCTCTGCGCTCTTGGGGTAATTTTGGTCGGCCGGCCACTCCTGGGAAGGTTCACCACTGTTCCATGTTTGTGCCATTTGTGGATAATGGCTCTCACTGTGGTTCGCTGGAGTCCCAAAGCTTTAGAAATGGCTTTATAACCTTTACCAGACTGATAGATCTCAATTACTTTTGTTCTCATTTGTTCCTGAATTTCTTTGGATCTTGGCATGATGTCTAGCTTTTGAGGTGCTTTTGGTCTACTTCTCTGTGTCAGGTAGCTCCTATTTAAGTGATTTCTTGATTGAAACAGGTGTGGCAGTAATCAGGCCTGGGGGTGACTACAGAAATTGATATTGAAATTGAAAATTGAAATTGATAAACCACAGTTAAGTTATTTTTTAACAAGGGGGGCAATCACTTTTTCAAACAGGGCCATGTAGATTTGGAGTTTTTTTTCTCCCTTAATAACGTAAACCTTCATTTAAAAACTGCATTTTGTGTTCAATTATGTTATCTTTGACTAATAGTTAACGGTTTTTGATGAGCAGAAACATTTAAGTGTGACAAACATGCAAAAGAATAAGAAATCAGGAAGGGGGCAAATAGTTTTTCACACCACTGTATACTTATTTATTGTATTTATTATAACACTTATATAACACAGATTGTACAGCGCTGCGTACCCTTGTGGCACTTTAGAAATAAAGTTATACTGTACATACATACATACATACATATCCTCCTCCCTGCTCCCATCTACATACTCCAGCTCCTTCACCCTTTATAACTACTTACAATACCTCTGTTCCCCGGTTACTGTCCGTACGCGGAGGCGCAATCATTTTAAATCCTCTGCTCACATCTCTTCACTCTTTTTTCTACTGTTGTTGGCTGCAGGGGATGTCTCTCCTACTATTGCTGGCTGCAGGGGATGTCTCTCCTACTGTTGCTGGCTGCAGGGGATGTCTCTCCTACTGTTGCTGGCTGCAGGGGATGTCTCTCCTACTATTGCTGGCTGCAGGGGATGTCTCTCCTACTGTTGCTGGCTGCAGGGGATGTCTCTCCTACTGTTGCTGGCTGCAGGGGATGTCTCTCCAAACCCCGGGCCCTGCTCCATTCCTACTTATATTCGTCCTCGCCCTTCTGTCCCCATGCCTAAAGCCTGTCGTTCCTCTGCTGTCTCTAACCTTATTCAGGTTCCCACTCTTCCCTCCTCCTGCCTTCCATTCCCATGTGCCATTCTTAATATCCGTTCCTTAACTAACAAAGCTACACTAATCCATGATCTGTTCTGCTCTAAATCATTCCATCCCCTCGCACTAACAGAAACCTGGCTGTTACAGAATGACACCGGCACTGAAGCTACGCTCTCTCATGGCGGTCTGTCTGTCTCCCACACCCCCCGGGCCACTGGACGCGGTGGGGGAATTGGAATTCTCCTCTCCTCCCATTGCCGGTTCACATCTATTCCCCCAGCTTTTTTGTTTAACTCATTTGAGGTGCATGCCATTCAGATCTTCCATCCTCTCTCTGTACGGGTGACTGTCATTTACAGGCCCCCGTCAGCCTCCTCCCCTGCTCCCTTCCTCTCTGATTTTGAAACCTGGCTCTCCTTTTTCCTCTGTACTGACGGCCCTGCAATCATCCTTGGGGACTTCAACTCCCACTCACAACCCTGGCCCTCACGTTTTTCTCCGCCTAACCTCCTCTTTTGAGCTCCAGCAGTGGCCAAATGCTCCGACTCATAAGGATGGCCACTCTCTGGGCTTAGTCTTTACCGAAAATCTGTCCCTTTCTGATTTTAACAGTGTCCCCTTTCCCCTTCTCTGACCATCACCTGGTTACATTTTCTGTCTCCCACTCTCCTTCTCAACCTGTTCCTTCCCCCGCTTTATTAATCCGAAATACACGTGACATAGACCTCACGGCCTTAGCTCGCTCTTTCAGGTCCAGTCTCTCCTCCTTTGACGAGATGTCTGACCCTGATACTTCCTTCAAACAGGCCTGTGTCAAACCTATCCTAAAAAAGGCCACTTTGGACCAGTCCTGCCTCTCTAACTACCGCCCTGTCTCGCTCCTACCGCTTGCCTCCAAAATCTTAGAGCATATTGTCTTCTCCCGTATCACTAACTTTCTCAACGCCCATAATTTATTGGACCCGCTGCAATGTGGCTTTCGGCCTGCGCCCCCTACTGAGACAGCGTTGTGCAGCGTTACAAACGATCTTCAGGTTGCCAAAGCCAAGGTCACTTTTCCATACTAATCCTCCTTGATCTATCGGCTGCGTTTGATACGGTTGACCACTCCCTCCTGATGCAAATTCTGCATTTGATTGGTCTCCGTAGTCAGGCTGCATCCTGGGTCTCTTCTTATCTCTCTAACCGCTCATTCACTGTCTCCTATGGTAATAAAACCTCATCTCCAGTTCCTCTTAATGTGGGGGTACCCCAAGGCTCTGTACTTAATGTGGGGGTACCCCAAGGCTCTGTACTTAATGTGGGGGTACCCCAAGGCTCTGTACTTAATGTGGGGGTACCCCAAGGCTCTGTACTTAATGTGGGGGTACCCCAAGGCTCTGTACTTAATGTGGGGGTACCCCAAGGCTCTGTACTTAATGTGGGGGTACCCCAAGGCTCTGTACTTGGGCCATTGTTGTTCTCCCTTTACACGCTGTCCTTGGGAGATCTTATCTGTTCATTTGGCTTTAAATACCATCTGTATGCTGATGATATCCAAATTTATCTGTCGACCCCTTCATTAACAGTTGAAACTGAGACTCAAATCTCTAACTGCCTCCTGGCTATCTCCAATTGGATGAACCAACGCCACCTCAAACTGAACCTAACAAAAACTGAACAAATGATCTTTCCGCCTAAGCCTGGTCCTACCCCCCCCTTTTCTATCTCTATTGATGGCACCCTCATCAACCCTGTTGATTCGGCGCGTTGTTTGGGGGTGATCTTTGACTCCAGTCTCTCCTTTTCTAACCACATTAACTCCACTGTCAAAACCTGTCACTTTTTCTTACGCAATATTGCCAAAATCCGTCCCTTTCTCTCTACTGCAACAGCTAGGCTGCTCATGCACCGCTCATCCTATCCCGACTTGACTACTGTAACCTGCTATTAACCGGCCTCCCTAACTCCCATCTTTCCCCCCTACAGTCTATATTAAATACTGCAGCCAGAATTCTCCTCCTCTCATCCAGGAGAGTTCAGGCCCTTCCCCTGCTAAAGGCCTTATCGTGGCTCCTATTAAACAAAGAATATCCTACAAACTCCTTCTCTTAACCTTCCCCCCATCCCTCTGCTCCTCACTACATCTCTTCCCTTGTGTCTCCATATGTTCCTGGCCGACTCCTTCGTTCCTCGCAGAGCAATCGTTTGGTTGCGCCCCCTACTACTACTGCTGTTTCCCGCCTTAAACCTTTCTGCCCTGCTGCCCCTCACATTGGGAATGCCCTCCCTGATTTCCTCCGGAGAGAATCCCCTCAGTCTTTTTAAAACTAAACTAAAAGACTACCTTTTGGAGCACTCGCCCAGCACCTGATCTGGGAAATAGCACTTATACTGTAATGTCACCCACTGTGATCTACAGCACTTATATTTGCCTATTTGTGTCTGTAAGTTACCCTCCCATATAGATTGTAAGCTCTACGGGGCAGGGACCACCATCCTCTTGTGTCTTTGACTCTTAACTTATTGCAAATGTAACTGTATCTTGTATTTATTGTTGTACTTTGTATTTATCTATTATTATCTTATTAACACCCTGTTTGTATGAATGTATTCTACTGTACAGCGCTGCGTACATAAGTAGCACTTTATAAATAAACATATACATACATACATACATACCCTGGTTAGCGAGTACAACAGTATACTTGCCTCCACCATTGATTCATTTGCACCCCTTCAGCCTAAGCGTACTCGGGTGCAAACCCCCACCCCTGGCTGAATGTGCACACCAAATCCTTACGCTCCTGTGTGAGGTCTGCGGAACGTATGTGGGGAAATCCCATACGCAACCCGACTTTATCCATTATAAATTCCTATTGGCCTGCCTCAATTCTGCCCTGTCGAAGGCTAAACAGGAATACTACAATACCCTTATAAACAATAATAAAACCAACCTGCGACGCCTGTTTTCTATATTCAATACCCTTCTGCGTCCCTCACCGACCCCATTACCTCACTTTATGCACTCTCCCCAGGACTTTGCTGAGTTCTTCATGAACAAAGTGGAGTCCATCCGCAATCAGATTCTCAGGTATTGGTTGTACTGTCTGAATTTCCCTCACAGCCAATAAAGGTTTGTCTAACAACAATATGAAGATAGAAGCAGCACCAAGTTTGTGCCGGGTGAAGGAAGCAAAAATGGAGGTAAATTTACTGAACCACCAATGCTGCCCTCCTCCTTTCATTCTTGATGCCTACAGTTATACCTATAAAGGGGAGGTACTGACAATGCTTTAAAGCTGTTCAACTGGCACAGAGCTGCATGTAGGGAGGCAGATTCATGGATTATGGTCAAACCAGAAGAAAAAAAAATACAGATGGATAGATACATCCTTAGAGGGAATAGAGAAAAATACAGATTAGACCAGCGGTTCTCAACCTGTGGGTCGGACCCCTTTGGGGGTTGAACAACCCTTTCACAGGGGTCGCCTAAGGAAAACACATAATTCCAATGGTCTTAGGAATAATTTTATGGTTGGGGGTCACCACAACATGAGGAACTGTATTAAAGGGTTGCGGCATTAGGAAGGTTGAGAACCACTGGATTAGAGAGACTTTTTGGACAGAAATAATGAAACTTACTTTTCAAGACACAGAGAAGTATCACGGACTGGCAGAAGAGGGAAGCCATGTTCTCTCTGATCCTTTTCTCTTTTGCGAGTGTTGAGTTCTTCCTCTTTGCGTGTTTGTTACTGTTACACTAAATATAACTTGCTGAGGTGGAGTGCATGCTTGCTCTGTTTTTCTGCTTATATGGAAAAAAAATTACTTACTTCTGTGTTTTTTTTTTAGTTCAAGCTGCTTTAAGGGCCCAACAATTAGTCAGGGCACCTCTTGGTAATATATATTAGCAGTGATCCCCATTGTGTGTTAGTGAGTTGCAATATATAAATAAATGACCTATGTGCATCTATGATTGCCCAGTGGGCATTACCTGTACTAGTAGATATATATACAGTATATGTATATACTTTGTATATAATTATTCTTCTTATGCAAGACATTATAAAAGTGCCCATTTACCTGCCACTCAGCTTATTATTCCTTGGCAATGTTGCTTCCTATCCTATAATAAAACAACTATATTGGTAGGGGCCTAGGCGCGAATTGCAATAGGGTCCATATGCACCATCTGCATACCACCCACCATCCGTCTGTACAGTATAAGTCCTCTTCTGGTCTCATGGGGGACCTTGGTACACCCCCAGGAGCCCCAGTAGTTCTACCACAGTGTCCTGTATAGGTGACACTCTTGTACCCCCCCTCATAGGGCTAGGTTTAAGGTGGGGCAGAATTGCCATTGCCCTGGGTCTTAAGTGTCAGAGGGGTCCCATCAAAGTTCAAAAAAGCAGACAAAATTATTAAAAACATTGTAATTACATATATATTGAGTAACGATTGTTAGATTTTCTCTGCATATATACAAAGGGGATAATCATTCTATCAGTCAGCTCCCATATTTACTCTATATCAGAATTTGCTGCATGTTCATTTATGGCCAGAATGAATAAACAAAACCTCTCCAATACTAAAAAAGGCCAGCGGGGGCCTGACAAAGGTTTAAGCCTTGGGTTTTGAACAAAGACTTTTTATCATTGTTTCCAAAAATATATGGTTTTCAGGGTTCTACCTACTGGTAGGGGGTCTTAGAACAGGTAATATGCTGGCAGTGTGCTTACTTTGCGGCAAAGTGTTAAATGAAAATTCTGCATACAAATGTTTATGGTCTGGGGAGTCTACATGCCATATACTTGGGCAAACCTATGCACACTGGTCATTGTAGTGTTCAACAGCAACCCTGTTATAAGATGTTTATTATGCTTTGTTAAAGGGGATATATAGCATATATTTTTACAATGCACTAAACAGTGTCAAAAACTGTAAAATAGAAGGAAGTGCTTTTATTTTAATACCTTTGGGTTCAAATATGTCCATAACTGCTTCCGGTTTAGACTCTTCAGTATATAGGGCTCAGAGCCGCCGGCCGTCATACACTTCTATGACACCCTTACCTACTTAAAGTGAATATTCATAGAGTGGGTGGGGCTTAGCAAGCTCACAGACAGTCCATTCCTGCTCTACTTGCTCCTCCCCTCACCCCCTGGCAGCAGCACAAGCAGAGAGACACAGAAGGAGGGAGGAGTTTTCCCTGCTGCTGCTGAGTAAAGCCTGTCAGTCAGTGCTGTGACCACTCCCTGTGGGAGACTGAAGGACACGCCCATGTTTCATTTTCTCTGGCTTCTGATTAGAGAGGGTGTGTATGCAGCTTTCATATAATGACAGTTTTAGGAGGTAAAATGCTTTCAAAGCATCTTTCTTTCTGCATCATTTCCCATTTTGAGGGGGGTGAATATTATAACTGAATATGAAATGAAAATGTCTCCTTTAATGTTCAATACTATGCAGCTGACATTAGAGGGCGCCCTTTCCAGCAAGCCAGATAGTATCATAGTCACTATGGTTTTGATACAGCCATGTGAGCTGGCATCCTTACAGTTTGTGAAATAAAGCCTTCTGCAAAAGCCTCTGGGTGTGTGTGGGTCCAAACTTTACAACTGGCGACGAAGATCAACATTCTGCATCACTTTCATTGTTTGATTCTTACTAAAAGTGAGTAGCCTGCATTTATGCTCCTCTGTCATGGCCCTTTGCACTGAGTACACTTTTCCACCATTTGACTCTGATACTGAACCTAACTCTGCTGGACAAAGGTGGATGAGATGGATAGAAAGATTTGAAAATGATCTGATTGCTATGGATGTCACTAACAGGGCCGGAACTATGGGTAGGCAGAAGAGGCCGCCGCCTAGGGTGCAACGATTGGGGGGCGCCAGGCAGGAGCCTCTCCTGCCTACCCCTAGTGCTACTTTGTCATTGCCTCCCCCGCTTGTCATTAGCGGCGGAGGCAATGACTAGAGATGTAGAGAACTGTTCGCCGGCAAACTAATTCGCGCAAACATCGGGTGTTCGCGAACGCGCAAGTTCGCAATTTGGGTTTGCCGTGTTTTTTTCGCTGAGTTTTTTCTCTGCGTTTTTTCTCAGCCTAAAAAACGCCGCACAACCACACATGGCGTTTTTCAGCCTAGTACTGGTGTAAGCAAATCCCATTTCCATGCTGCCAATAGCGCGAAATAGCAAAAAACGCTGTGTATTTCCGCTAGGTCTGCCCGTTTTTACGCAACGCTTTTTCAACAAAGTATTTTTCAGAGAAGTTTTTGCCCTTGATCCCCCTCCGGCATGCCACTGTCCAGGTCGTGGCACCCTTTAAACAAATTTAAAATCAGTTTTCTGGCCAGAAATGGCTTTTCTAG
This sequence comes from Xenopus tropicalis, assembly GCF_000004195.4. NCBI lineage: Eukaryota > Metazoa > Chordata > Amphibia > Anura > Pipidae > Xenopus > Xenopus tropicalis. The sequence goes on along the minus strand of NC_030684.2, from coordinate 136,047,380 downwards.
GTTTTAAAGTTCGCCTTCCCATTGAAGTCTATGGGGTTTCGCAAAGTTCGCGAATATTTGCGCTTTTTGGCGTAAGTTCGCGAACTTTTTTTTTAGGTTCGCTACATCCCTAGCAATGACCGATCTAATCGCACCACGGGGAGGTGGGCAAAGTTGGCCGACCGGGTTGCCTAGGGCAGAAAGAAAGCTTTATTACTGCATTTAGCTGGGGAAAAGGTGTATAATATCTATGACACACTGGCTGCACCCACTGACACATACACAGAGCTGAAAGGGAAACTAACTGCATATTTCAACCCTAAGAGGAATATGAAATCTATATATTCAGACAAGCAACACAGCAGTCAGATGAAACTCTAGATTACGTTTGCTGGCTAAATACTCTAATTTCTCTAACACTGACGCGGAAATAAAAGCACAAATAATACAAAACTGCACTTGCACCAAGCTCAGGAGATAGGCACTGAGAGAATCTGAGCTCTCTTGAAACCCTACTGGACTATGGCAGATCATGAGAGATTTCTGATAAACAAGCTGCAGGTATAGAAAGCAAATCCACTGCCGATCAGTGTGCTGTAAACAAGACTGCTGAAGCTTATACCACTGCACATACAAATATAATCAGAAGCCACTCACTACATGCAGAAACCGAGGTGGTTCTTACCCACATACAGGAATCTGTCCAGCAAAAGGCCAGCAATGCAGACCCTGTGGCAAAATGAATCATTTTGCAAAACACTGCAGGACAAAACTGCTTTATAAAAGTGAATCACATTCTTACACCAAAGTGCAACAAAGTGAATCATGTCACACCCCACACAATAATAAAGCCTGAGACTTTCAGTGATGAAAATGAATATACTGTATATACTCGAGTATAAGCCTAGTTTTTCAGCACCCGAAATGTGCTGAAAAAGTCACCCTCGGCTTATACTCGAGTCGGGTGCCATGGGTCCCTCCAGACTAGCACCCTGTGTCCTTTGTGTGCAAATTACCCACCCGCAACCAGACCCTCTAGTGCCCTGGCCCGCACCCAAATTCATCTTCATCTACCATCCTCACCTGTCCCATTCTGCGCTAGACATTGCACTTTATACTCTATATAAACTATATACAGTTTTGAAGGATTAAGCTAAGGGGTGTAGTACTCTTAAGTTATCATTGTTGATACCATATTGTTTTTGTTGACCCTCTTCTCCACTTACAGAGCTAATTTACTGTTTATCTTTGAAATAAATATTTTAAATCATATACCCCACTGATGCCTCAATTAATGTAATTTTATTGGTATTTATTTTGATTATTGAAACTTAGCAGTAGCGGTTGCATTTCCCACCCTAGGCTTATACTTGAGTCAATAAGTTTTTCCAGTTTTCTTAGGTAAAATTTGGTACCTCGGCTTATATTCGGATCAGCTTATACTCGAGGATATACGGTACATTTGTGGCCACTACCCAGTGCAAAGGCCACAGGTAGATGTTCTCCTTGACAACACTAAAATCACTGCAATGATAGACTCAGGTTCTGCTGTGAATCTCATTGGAGAATCTACATTTCAGCTGCTGAAACCACAACTGTTAGAAAGCAGTATTATAAGATATGCATATGGTGCAGAAAGACCCCTTGATATATGTGGTAAATTCATCACCACATGTAAATTCAGAGACAAAAAATTTAAAAAATGGTTTTATGTGACCACGGGAAATCATAATTCACTTTTTTTGAAACATCATCTTGCCTGGGTCTAATCAAACTCATGAACGCAGTCTCAACTACTTCACACTCTGTCGCAAATAACCTAGTGTTTCAATATAACATTGAAATTAATTGAGGGAATTGGAAGGTTAAAAGACTTTCAGGTGCAACTTTACATTGATCCTGCTGTGAAACCGATAATACAGCCACACAGGAGAATTCCCTTCCATTTACGGCAAAAAGTCAGCATAGAACTAGAAAACCTTGAAAAGCAGAGTATTATTGAACGTGTATATGGGCCCACTACTTGGGTCTCCCCAATAGTAACAGCACCAAAACCCAAAGACCCTGACAATGTTGGAATCTGCATAGACATGTGACAAGCTAACACTGCAATCATGAGAGATGTCATATCACGCCGACCATAGATGATATTATCCATGACCTCAACCAGGCTTTATTTCACAAACTGTAAGGCTGCCAGCTCTGCTCACATGGCTGTATCAAAACCATAGTGACTAGATACTATCTGGCTTGCTGGAAAGGGCGCCGTCTAATGTCAGCAGTGCTGCATAGTAGTGATGGGTGAAAAGTTTCGCCAGGCATGGATTCGCTGCGAATTTCCACGTTTCGCCATTGGCGGATTGTTTCGCGAAACGGCTGAAAAATTTCGGCACGGAAAAATTCGCCGCACATCCAAAAATTGTCGCTGGCGTCAAAAAAGACGAAACAATAGCTGCGCGACAAAATAAGAGCCGCGGGCGACTAAACAATAGCCGTGCGACAAAATAATAGCCGCGGGCGACGAAACAATAGCTGCGCGACAAAATAAGAGCCGTGGGCGACGAAACAATAGCCGCACAATGAAACAATAGCCGCGGGCGACGGAACAATAGCCGCACGACAAAATAATAGCCGCGGGCGGCAAAATAATAGCCGTGGGCGACAAAATAATAGCCGCAGGCGACGAAATAATAGGCGCGGGCAACGAAACAATAGCCGCGCGACAAAATAATAGCCGCGGGCGACGAAACAATAGCCGCGCAACAAAATAATAGCCGCGGGCGACAATTTTTTTGTCGCACGACATTTTCGCTGTTTCGCAAATCTTTTGAAAGATTCGCGAATTTTTCGGCGAAGCGAAACGGAACAGATTCGCTCATCACTACTGCATAGTATTGAACATTAACAAAACATAATCTTATAACAGGGTTGCTGGTAAACACTACACATAGGTGGGGATATCGGGAGAAGATCCACTTGCTTGGCGACCTCACCAAGTGAGCGGATCTCAGCGTGTATGCCCACCTTAAGACCTTACACACTCTTTACCACCATAGCTGCTCTAATCTTTACTTTAATTGAATTCAATAATAAACCATTAGAGCACTTAGACCAAAACTCCACTGCATATTCTAGATGGGGCCTTCCCAGTTCTTCGTAGGGAAAATCATCCTGACTGTTTCCACGCAGGTCAGTAAATATTCAATGAACCACAGCTTGAAACTTATTTGTAGGTCTGCAAGTTAGCTTTATTCAGCTTATACTTATATTGCGCTAATGACCCACAAACCAGCAACATGGATTTCAGCACCAAGGCAAAACTGAGCTGCAAACTGCATACTGCCTGATTTCATCAACCACTTTTTTGACACTTGTTGTGTGTGCAATAAAGGTACAAGTATTTACAATAAAAAATGCAATTAAATATTTGAAATTGTGCAGTGAGGATTTAAAGTGGCTTTGCTTAAAGTGACACTGGGAAGAGTCCAGTAGTTATGGGGAGTGTGTGTTGGGCAGAATGTCAGCAGTTCAGAAGCCTGATGGCTTGTGGGTAGAAACTGTCTCTGTATCTGCTGGTGCGGGTCTGGATGCTCCAGTACCGCCTGCCTGATGGTAGGAGCGTGAAAAGACTATGGCCGGGGTCAGAGAGGATCCGCTGCATCTTCCTCCTACAGCGCTGTCTGTACAGGTCCTGCATGGCTGGCAGTTCAGTCCTGGGGATGCGCTCTGCTGATCTTACCACCCTCTGCAGAGCTTTGCCAAAGCATTACAGCTGCCATACCAGGGGGTGATACAGCCAGACAGAATACTCTCTATGGTGCATTGATAGAAGTTTGTGAGTATTCTGGAGTCCATGCCGAACCTCCTCAGGTGCCGCAGAAAGAAGAGCCGCTGTCTTGCAGCTTTTGTGATCACACCAACATGGTGAGACCAACTCAGATCCTCACTGATATTGATGCCCAGGAATCTGAAGCAGCTGACTCTCTCCACCTCTGCTCCCTCAATGTGAATGGGGGTATGGCCTCCTCCCTGCAGTCTCCTGTAATCCACAATGAGCTCCTTAGTTTTGCTGACGTTGAGCAGCGGGTTGTTGTCCCGGCACCATGATGTCAGGGCTCCCACCTCTGCCCTGTTGGCCGATTCATCTCCATTAGAAATGCAGCCAATGATGGTGGTGTCGTCTGCAAATTTCTGGATAAAGAGTGCTTGATGGCTAGAAGCAATAATAAAGGCTCACTTTATAGTTGTACTGGAACCAGAAACTTTGGTTTGTGCCACTGAGTATGTGTTAAGGTACTAGGCACAGGGAATGGGCCTAATACCTTAAAAAGAAGGATTCTGCAAAATAAATAGACATTGCAGTAATGGGGAGAGCAGAGAGCGAGAGCAGGCACTAAGGGGCGGTGATACATAGTCCCTAATGAAGATGTAAAGGGTAAGTATGGCTTAAAATTCATTAGAGTAGAGAGAAAGAAGGGTTGAGAATGAAGTAACTTGGTGACATAGGTTTGGCTGATGGACCCCCTGATCCATATTCACATAATGAGTAAGCTGGGATATTCGCTTGTTTGGTGCATGTGTGTTCCCCACATAACCATTTCCCATACCTTTCCACCAATGACCCAGTTAATTATTTTATAATGATATAATATACAGTTTGGTCATTTCTCTATGGGACCAAACTGTAAATTATATCCTAAACAGTGCTTAGTAATGTAATCAGTTTTTATTAGAACTTTTGATGTAATTTCTGCCACACGACTCACTAAAACTTGTACATTATAATAAATAAAATACCCCCTGTGGTAAATATTGAGGATATTAGAAGTCACCTCAGAGTTCCATGACCTGTATAAAAGCACTTAGCTTTTGGCCTTATGCCTATATCTTACAATAGGGGGTACTTTATTCACTATATAATATACAAGAGCCACAAATAACCTTTATATGGCCATGGAACCCCTCTGTGACTTATAATATCCCTATATTTTATAATAGGGGGTACTTTATTCACTATATAATATACAAGAGCCACAAATAACCTTTATATGGCCATGGAACCCCTCTGTGACTTATAATATCCCTATATGTTACAATATGGGATACTTTATTCACTATATAATATACAAGAGCCACAAATAACCTTTATATGGCCATGGAACCCCTCTGTGACTTATAATATCCCTATATGTTACAATAGGGGGTACTTTATTCACTATATAATATACAAGAACCACAAATAACCTTTATATGGCCATGGAACCCCTCTGGGACTTATAATATCCCTATATGTTACAATAGGGGGTTCTTTATTCACTATATAATATACAAGAGCCACAAATAACCTTTATATGGCCATGGAACCCCTCTGTGACTTATAATATCCCTATATGTTACAATAGGGGGTACTTTATTCACTATATTATTAACAGCAAGCTTCTCAATAGCTTCTCCCTATTGCTGTTACACAAAGCTCATCAACCTCAGATATTACATGTTTCCCTTTGCCGAAAAATTGTGGTGCAGTTTGCTGCGGATAGGAGCCCCAGTCTGGGGTATCAAGTAAGGAAATACAATCACTTGAGCCTAATGTCTGGCACACCCAGGTGATTTTAGACTTTCTTTCTCTTTTAATACACAGACTGGTAAAATTCAATACCACTACTTGACCAAGCAGGTTATTTCTTTCATTTCTTTTAAATTATTACCCTAACGATACCCCCCCATCTTATAGCTTACATATCATGGCAAGTAATGTAACCAAGGGACGGCGCCTTAACCCCCTGTCTGCCAAGCACGTACATTCAATGTGCTGTTGCGGTACATTTTTGCTCCAGTTCCATGAAAAAATTTGCCGATGGCAAAATGTGGAATTTTGCGGTGAGTGCAGTGATTGTGGGTGCTTTTGGGAGGCTCCTCCTTATGAGAAAAAGTTTCCTATAAACTTATATGGGTAGAAATACTAGCGTAATGACTATTTTCATTGCTATTGTACAGGTGCCAAGCGAGAATTAGCTGTGAATGGAGGAAATGAGATTTCAATTGCTTCTTTACTGAGTAGGCAGTTTCCTTACAGAATTTCTTAGCTTAGAAGAATGGTAATAAAGGAACTTTATGAAAAATTAATTTGTTCTTCCCTATTAATGATTTGGCCTCGACTAGAATCTACATTGACTGGGCAAGTATAATACTGTACCAGCCGGGGGCAACTATAGCGCAAGCAGCAGCCCTGCCCTGGTGTATGGGTTCCATGCTAGCTATGTTTATAACAGAGTATTCTCTTACTATGGGCGAGAGGGCCTGTCTGATACCCATATAAAGCTCTTTAATTGCTCAGTTGTTAGGAAGGAAAGGAAGAAACAACCAAACCTGTTTTGCTGCTCAGAATATGGGATTTTATGTAGAAGAGATGAATTATATGTAACAGAGAAATGCACAGACACAAAAAAAAATTCAAAAAGGGGGAATTATAATGGAATGATAAAACTTATTAAGAATTAATAGCCTTCTCTCTGTATGTGGGAAGATCCAGAGATGTGTATTCATGCAGCCAGGACAAGCCTTATGGTATTCTCTATGGTGTCTCTCAGCATACCCAATTCTCCTGCAAGGCAACAATAAGTAGATTAGACTTGTACCGCTATGTAATGGGGCCACACAATAATACTGGGAGGTTTGGCATGTAACAGTGTATGTGTTGTTGTGTGTTCTGCTGTATTTTGTGGTGCTGAGGTCTGTAGTGTCTAGTCTGGCCTATGGTCTACTCTACTCATAGATCTCTCCTTCCATCTCTTCATTCAATCATTGTGTGGGTTAATCCAGAAAGGATAAGGACACTATGAGATGTTCTATTGGATTAATAGGGAACAAATTGGATTCCTCTTGATAAAGATAGCCTCAGCATGACTATTCTTAGACATTTCAAAATCAATGCATAGACAATACATGGAGTTGTCCAATTAAGTTCTAGCATTTCCATCTTAGCAAACCATTCATGGAGGCTGTTAATGATACAGGCCTGGCAGTATGAGCTTCTCAGGAAGGATTTTTGCAGTATAATTTGCCATTAATATTTGGCTCTCTAGTGTCCCTTGGTGCCCCAGTCTGACACTGAGCTGTACCACTTTAGGACGGTTGTGGGGTTTATTTGTATTCATTCTCTGGTGCTGCTCTATTAAGGGCAAGGCATGCTGTATATTTGAGAGCCCATTGGCATGCCCTTGTGATAAATAAAGCATTAGTCAGATTATTATATTATATTTATACAGTTATTATAAACCCCCCAAGCATCCCTTCTTCAGTGTAACCAGATTATTATATTATATTTATACAGTTATAATAACCCCCCCAAGCACCCCTTCTTCAGTGTAACCAACCCCAACTTGGTCAGTCTTTCTTTATAACTGAGACCTTCAATTCTCTTTACCATCTTATAGGAAAACTATACCCCCAGAATAGTTAACCAACAGATAGTTTATATCATATTAAGTTGCCTATTAAAGAATCTTGCTCAAACTGGAATATATATCAGTAAATATTGCCCTTTTACATCCTTTCCCTTGAGCCACCATTTAGTGATGGGCTGTGTGCTCCCTCAGAGATCAGCTGACAGGAAGTGATGCAGCTCTAACTGTAACAGGAAGTAGTGTGGGGAGCAAAAGGCAGAACTCTGTGCATTCATTGGCTGATGGGGCCTAGCATGTATGTGTGCCTTGGCTTGTTTGTGTGCACTGTGACTCCTATGATCCCAGGGGGCGGCCCTTCATTCTTAAAATGGCAGTTTTCTATTTAGGATTACCCAATGGCACATACTACTAAAATAATATTTTTATGAAAATGGTTTATTTAGATGAAGCAGGGTTTTACATACAAGCTGTTTAGGCAATATATTTTTATAGAGACCTACATTGTTTGGGGGTATAGTTTCCCTTTACGATGGTCATACAGTGGGTGAATGGATGGAGACCATACAAGGAGCCATACACACTATCCCCAGCTTTCTCTTGTGTTTCTCATAGTTCACAACAACAGCTGAACAAGTGGAACAGTATTGAGTGAATATGAGCTGAGGCTGAAGCCACTAATACAACAAGAATCACTCAGTTTATAGATAAGGTTATATATTAAAGGGAGGTAAGGGCTAATATAAATGGCTTTTGTACTTACTGCCACGGTGAGATTGTAACATTTAAAATATACCATGTCGTATTCAACTATGCCTGCTCTGTAAGTGCCGCTGTCCCCGACACGTAGATTGCTTATAACGAGAGAATAGGAATAGGAGGGTCTCAGTCTGCCATTGTATCGATCATTGCCGTAAGCAGTCACTCCTCCAGATTTTCTTACAATGTCATTCCATTCATTATCAGCATAAACACTCCACTTATATATATATATATTTCCCCTGCCGACACCAGGAAGAGTGATTTCCCCTCTCTCTTTACCAGACAATGGGATGCTATTGGCACAGTCAAAACACAAAGCATCTGAAATACAAAAATGGCAATAGGATTAATCCCATGAAGTTTAACCTGGAAATAGTGTGTGTGAGAATAAAAGCAGGGTAATATATTATGTTTAAAAGACAGAAAGTTCCGAAATACAGAAAGGCCATCTCCTATAGACTCCATTATAAGCAAATAATTCTAATTTTTAAAAATGATTTCCTTTTTCTCTGTAATAATAAAACAGTACCTGTACTTGATCCCAACTAAGATATAATTACCCCTTATTGGGGGCAGAACAGCCCTATTGGGTTTATTTCATGGTTAAATGATTCCCTTTTCTCTGTAATAATAAAACAGTACCTGTACTTGATCCCAACTAAGATATAATTACCCCTTATTGGGGCAGAACAGCCCTATTGGGTTTATTTAATGGTTAAATGATTCCCTTTTCTCTGTAATAATAAAACAGTACCTGTACTTGATCCCAACTAAGATATAATTACCCCTTATTGGGGGCAGAACAGCCCTATTGGGTTTATTTCATGGTTAAATGATTCCCTTTTCTCTGTAATAATAAAACAGTACCTGTACTTGATCCCAACTAAGATATAATTACCCCTTATTGGGGGCAGAACCGCCCTATTGGGTTTATTTCATGGTTAAATGATTCCCTTTTCTCTGTAATAATAAAACAGTACCTGTACTTGATCCCAACTAAGGTATAATTACCCCTTATCGGGGGCAGAACAGCCCTATTGGGTTTATTTAATGGTTAAATGATTCCCTTTTCTCTGTAATAATAAAACAGTACCTGTACTTGATCCCAACTAAGATATAATTACCCCTTATTGGGGGCAGAACAGCCCTATTGGGTTTATTTAATGGTTAAATGATTCCCTTTTCTCTGTAATAATAAAACAGTACCTGTACTTGATCCCAACTAAGATATAATTACCCCTTATTGGGGCAGAACAGCCCTATTGGGTTTATTTAATGGTTAAATGATTCCCTTTTCTCTGTAATAATAAAACAGTACCTGTACTTGATCCCAACTAAGATATAATTACCCCTTATTGGGGGCAGAACAGCCCTATTGGGTTTATTTAATGGTTAAATGATTCCCTTTTCTCTGTAATAATAAAACAGTACCTGTACTTGATCCCAACTAAGATATAATTACCCCTTATTGGGGCAGAACAGGCCTATTGGGTTTATTTAATGGTTAAATGATTCCCTTTTCTCTGTAATAATAAAACAGTACCTGTACTTGATCCCAACTAAGATATAATTACCCCTTATTGGGGGCAGAACAGCCCTATTGGGTTTATTTCATGGTTAAATGATTGCCTTTTCTCTGTAATAATAAAACAGTACCTGTACTTGATCCCAACTAAGATATAATTACCCCTTATTGGGGTAGAACAGCCCTATTGGGTTTATTTAATGGTTAAATGATTCCCTTTTCTCTGTAATAATAAAACAGTACCTGTACTTGATCCCAACTAAGATATAATTACCCCTTATTGGGGGCAGAACAGCCCTATTGGGTTTATTTAATGGTTAAATGATTCCCTTTTCTCTGTAATAATAAAACAGTACCTGTACTTGATCCCAACTAAGGTATAATTACCCCTGTGGTGCCACTACCCATGTCTCTCACTTTATTTAATTTATTTTGGGCACCACTTTTTCCGACCTTCACTGTATAATATATTTTGGATCTGGATTATTTACAAGTGCACACTGTGTGTATATATATTTATATATACTTTTCTGTTGAGGCTAATGGCACATGGGGCAGTCTTTCTACAGTGTATTTTAGCTGACAGAGAAATGTCTGAAGCCACCCTAAATTATTGAGGGGCAGTATAGGAAGTTTTGCCTGTTTTCCCACTCACTAAAGTTCAGGACAGTACCAACAGTGCTATTAGCCAATGAAGGCACTATCAGTTTAGGCAGCTGAATGCCTGAATTCATCAGCAGAGGTGTTAGGGAGCTGCCATTTTGTTACCTGCCCATTGTCCTGCTAATCATCTGTTGGGAGGGGAAGGAGGAGGGTGGTGGTATCACTTCAACATGCAGTGTAGCAAAAAAGAGAGGCTAAAGTCAGATCAGAGCACAGGTCACATGACTGTGGTACCTTGGGAAAGTGAGGAAATGACTAGTCCCATATCAAATTTCAAAATTAAGTGTCCCTAAGTGTTGTGTCCTGGTAATCCTATGGGGCATGTTTTATGCCATTACAAGATTCTTTCCATAGTAAGCTTTTGTCTTATAACTAAAATAAACTTTGAACAGTGACAAAAATGGGTTTGCTTTTTTTGGTTTAGATCCCCATAAAGAAGCCAGAGAGCGGAGTCATTACTTGTAGTTACTGATACATGTTTAGGGGCCCCAACCTTTCTCAGTACAACCTATGGGAACATTGGGTGAAAGCACTGGAGCTGGACAAGAGATAGAGTACTTGATAGTCATGATGGAAGCAGGTTGGCTATGCATTCACCTATTATGCAAACAAAACATTAATATATGTTTGATGTCATGTCATGAGCAATTTCTGTCTCTTTACATGCTGTTGGAGCTGGAGTCAGATTTTGATTGACAATTAGATCAAGTAAATTGACATGTGGTCCCTTTGCCTAAACAATGTATTAGAGCTAAATGTCTTTCAAATAACTGACTCTGACACAGAGCTGCATGTAGAGAGACAGATTCATGGAATATGTTTAAACCAGTACAGAGGAATTATAGACAGACAAATACTGAGAGGGAAGAGAGAAATACATTAAACAGAGAATGTGGACAAAAATAATAAAACTTACGTTTCAAGACACAGAGAGCTGTTATGAACTGGAAGATGAGGGAAGCCATGTTCTCTTTGAGTCTTTTGTCTTTCAATTGTGTTGGGTTCTTCATCTTAGCTTGTTATTTATATACTTCCTAAGGGAGGGGGGACACAATGCTGACTCTGTATTTCTGGTCAAGCCCCACCCCTTGGCTCATAGAAACATTATTTTACACACACACACACACACACACACACACACACACACACACACACACATATATATACAGTATATATATTCTTTGCTGTTTCCACCTTATCACCATGGAGATCTAATGAAAGAAAATAAATGTTCACCCTCAGTCTTATTTTATTTAACCTTTACATTAGACCTCCAGGAGGAAATAGGGGACTAAATTTTTATTTATCACTAATCAAACCATTATTAACCTTCATTCTAATTTGAACTCCCCCCCTTTGAAAGAGAGTCCAATATAGCCCATGATCTAACCAAACTAGCTGGACAAGGTCTATCCTAGCCAAAAAGGGGTTACGGTTCCTTGATATGTATATATTTATCATATCTCCCTTTAACCCTTTGCCTGCCAACCATGTATCTTTTATAAGCTGACAGGCAAAGGCTCTAACTGCCAAGAACATGGTGCAGAGGCGCAATGGCACACATCCCTACACACATTTTACTAACATTTTGTAACTTTTTTTGCTCTCTTTTGCACACATTTGCACACTCACTTACACATACACACACATATATATATATATATATATATATATATATATGTGCTTTTAGGGGGGCTTATGACTAGTGTTGCCACCTATCCAGGAAAAAATACTGTCCCCTACTGGGGCCCCGCACCCCCCAAGGTGCCTCCTCTGGCCGCATCCCCCGCCGCCCACCCCTAAACCCTCCCGCAGGGGCCCCTTTCCGATGTCCTCCCCTGAAAGCGCATATGTGAAACACGTCAGGGGAGGATATCGGAGGCAAGAGGAAGCAGCAATAGGGTCAGGTATTTTCCCGGTGTCCCGGCGGCCCAGTCCGACCCTGCTGGCCTTCCTATATTTTTATCTTTCTTCAATATTAATTACATTGCCATCAAGCATCATTTTTCTGGATGGTAGAAAATCCCAGCCAGGTCCAACCCTACTTAATACTTAATAATACACAGGGGCTTTGTGTGCAGCAGCTGAATCGGCAGCTGATAAATTTCACATGTACTATTTTCATTTAGGGGTCAGTACATGCCACAGACTTTGGTATACAGTATCTATGCATATTGGGCATCAAACTGTTCAGTAGACCTCTCAAGGTTCACATTTAGGGTGGCTACTGGGCCCCACAGCAAATTCAATTTGGGGCCCCTAAGGATGATACATTATATTAAGATATATTGAAATTGCTATATATATATATATATATATATATATATATATATATATATATATATAATTAGGGTCTTACTGAGCCCCCTACACTCCTAGCTAGTTATGCCCCTGTTTTGATCTATAGAAGTCAGATACCATCTATACCATACCATACTATACATATCTGGTATTGGTACATTCGGGAGACACAGGACTTTCCAACTATATTTTTGTGCATAAGATAACATTAGTTTCCGATATAGGTCTCTATATTAAGATTTTTTTGTTAGAGAAGTGGAATCACACAAAGGCAGACAAAGCTTAGGCTGTTCTGAAACAATCTATTATTTTGCTCGGTAAGCCCCACAGGAAGTGGCCCTAAAGTGACAGAGCACAAAATGTTCAAAAAGGAAGTGTTAAATCCTTCTGGCAGTGAAAGGGTCTGTTATAGACAGGCCAATTCTAAATGACTTTTCAATTGGTCTTCATTATTTATTTGATAGTTTTTGTAGGATTTGCCTTTTTTTCTAACTCCATGCAGCTTTCAAAATGAGGGGTCACTGACCCCAGCAGACAAAAAATTACTGCTCTGTGAGGCTCTAGTTTTATTGCTATTGTTACATTTTATAGCTTATTTTTCTATTCAGCCCCTCTCCTATTGATATACCAGTCTCTAATTCAAGTAGAAACTAAAACACTGGCACTCAGGAGCTGCAAACGGGGCAAAGTGACCCCTTTGTCTAATTCAAACCACTCCCTGGTTGCTAAGGTAATTTGGACCCTAGCAACCGGGTAGCTGCTGAAACTCCAAACTGGAGAGCTGCTGAACTGAAAATGAAAAAAACTAAAAAGAAATACAAATAATAAAAAATTACCAATTCAAATGCTTACTGGGCACGCCCATATTGAGCCCTAAGGAGAAAATGAAAAACCCTAAGGAATGAGAAATGGTGACGGGAGACTGAGGGGAGGGGTCTAAAACTAGGTAACTCCCATTTTGCAAAGAGGTGGGCCAGAAAGACTGGGTGCCACCTCATCCACCCCTGCTTGCTACTTAGGGTTGCCACCTTTGACGTCATGGAACAGGCAGTTCTGTCACAAGGGCAGAGCCGTGATGTCACCGGGGTGGGGCTACGACACAGTGATGAGCAATTGGTTGATTGCTGTGTCAATCTAGGAAAGTCCTGATACCAATTGAAAACATCACTTGATGAAGTGCCCTTTAATTGCTAAGTTGTTAGGAAGGAAATGAAGAGACAACCAAAGCAGCGTTCTTATAAAATATGTCAATTTTTGAAGATGGGATGGATAAAGTAACAGAAAACGGCACTTAGCCAAGAGGGGGGATAATATAAAGGAATGATAACAGCCATTAGTTGAGCTCCGTGTTGATATGACAGTAACAAAGCAATGAGCCAGAGAGGAGTATACACACAGCCAGGACAAGCCTTATGGTATTCTCTATGGTGTAACTTCTGTCTCTCAGGGTTCCTCCTGAAAGGCAACAATAAGCAGGTTAGACTTGTATCTCTCTGTAAAATGAGGCAATAAAATAATACTGGGAGACATGATATTGGCACATTTCACAAGAATTTTATTGTAGCTTCTTTAAACAGTTTGTGTAGTCGTGGGTTCTCTGGTATTTGTGGTGCTAAGGTTTGTAGAGAAGGGTTGTAATGTTGCTCTGCTCAGGGAGGAGATGGGAAAGGTCATCTGAGGCTTCTGATCTCCTATCTGAGCAAAGCAACATCAGAAACCTTCTCTGTTTTCCTTCTGAAGGGATCTCTCTGTCTGTACAGATACATGGAATGACCAGCAGGTGGCAATGCTGTTACAAAATGCATTATATTGGCAGATAATAAAAGCTTAAATAGTTCTGAAACTAATTCAAATAAATACAGTAAGTAAAGTGCCCTTAAAGTGTTATTATTTCTTTAAGCTCACATTGGCACCTGAATGCTGAACGTTGAGGTAGGAGATTTTTAGTTGGCAATTTTACTGGCCTAGCTGGTGAAGTACCAACCAAGGCCGGGGCTGGAATTACAAATTTACCACCAATGTATTTGGTTATAAATTTGCAATCATTTGGTGTTCCGCCCTTGGCCTGCCCCCAATTCCTGCTCACAAGTTGCCCCTCTACTGTCTGATACCTTTCTCCCCCCACCCAAACACAAAATGTCTTTAGTGCAGCATCATTGCTGTGCCCCCACCATTTTGTGCCATTGCCCTGACCATTTTGCATCCCAACCCTGTCCTTTTGTGCCATTGCCCTGCCCATTTTGCATCCCAACCCTGTCCTTTTGTGCCATTGCCCTGCGCATTTTGCATCCCAACCCTGTCCTTTTGTGCCATTGCCCTGCCCATTTTGCATCCCAACCCTGTCCTTTTGTGCCATTGCCCTGCCCATTTTGCATCCCAACCCTGTCCTTTTGTGCCATTGCCCTGCCCATTTTGCATCCCAACCCTGTCCTTTTGTGCCATTGCCCTGCCCATTTTGCATCCCAACCCTGTCCTTTTGTGCCATTGCCCTGCCCATTTTGCATCCTGACCCTTCCCTTTTGTGCCATTGCCCTGCCCATTTTGCATCACAACCCTGTCCTTTTGTGTCATTGCCCTGCCCATTTTGCATCACAACCCTGTCCTTTTGTGTCATTGCCCTGCCCATTTTGTATCACAACCATTTTGCATTGCTCACTGGGACACCATTGAAGTAGGAAGATTATTTCGGAGGAGTGCAGTTGTGCTGGGCCCTGGGGTACTTACCTTGCTGGCAGTATTCCCATGGTCTCACAGATATGGATGTTGCATTGGTGGCAGTGGCTGCCGTGCAGCTGTAGGTGAGCTCTGGGTCAGCATTGTGCACTTCGAGCACTGCCCCGTATATATTTTTGTTTTCTTCATTAAAAGAAGTGCCGTACTCTATATGAGGAAAAGTCAGTTGACTCACTGCCCCTACTCCATGTGTAACGTTCCATGATACCGGCACACGGATTCCATATACAGTGCAGAACACATTGACACTGCAGGCCTCCTCATCAGTAATTAAATAGTTAATATTGATATTCTCAGATGATATCTTTCCTGTATAGAGAAATGATATGGCAATGTTATACTGCACCACTCCCACTGCGCAATCATCAGAGAGTTTATTGTATGATCCCTTTATATATTTATTCATAGTTCAAATTCCCCCTTAAGCACCTTTTCTCCAGCCTAAACAGACCCATTTTGGCCAGTCTTTTCTAACCAAGACTTTTCATTTAATTTATCAGATTAGTTGCCCTTCTCTGTACTGCTTCTATTTCATTACTGCCCCCTTAAGCGCCTCTTCTCCAGTGTAACCAACCCCAACTGGGCCAGTCTTCCCCCATAACTGAGCCCTTCCATTCCCCTTATCGGCTTAGTTGCCCTTCTATAATTCATTAATATCCCAAGTTAGATTGTCCACCCAAATTAGTAAATATTCAATGATTTGATGATACCATTTCTTCATAACTTTCTAGCCAACAAGCGACCCATTGCAACTCAATATATCAACAAATGTGGAATAAGGTATGAAAGGAAAGCTGAACTGAAAGTCAGGGCCACCAACAGATGGGTTCTGAGGTTCTCCAGTCAGAGGTCTTGGGACAAAGGGGAGCCTTAATAGACAAAAAGATTTCCAAGTCATGAAATGGGCACAGCTTCCATGGGAGTTGGTGGGCAGCTTGGGTTTGGGTATATTGGGGGCAGGATGTTGCTGTCATGGAGAATGACTGGGTGGATCTGAATCATGGACATGCACGCACAGGACATTTTATTTTATTGGGCCCTATTGTATTTGTTTGCAGGGCCCCTAGCCCAGGGTACCCAGGTGACCTAATAATTGAGGCCCCTGGGTGAAGGGCCCTGCCAACTTGGAGCCCCATGATTACTAATGGCATGCTAAAGCAATAGTAAGGTTTACTATATAGTTGTACCAGAATATTTGGTTAGTGTGACTGAGTATGTGCTAAGGTACTATGGATAGGGATAGGCATGCCACTTTCTAGACAAGGATGCTGACCAGGGCCGCCATCAGGGGGGCACAGGGGGTACAGTTGTACCGGGCCCGGACGATGATCGCTTTAATGGGGGCCCGGCCGTGATACAGTTTTTTAGCTCGGGCCCCCTTTGAAGAACTCCGGGCCCTGCCATTGCTTCATTGGTGGCCAGCGGGAAATTTGATAGGTTGCGCCCCGTGCGTCCGTACGCACAGCGCGCAACCTTATCAAATGTTCAGATGCAGCGTGGAGCCGTCAACAGGACGCAGACAGAGGAAGTCACGGAGGAAGTCGCTGAGGCTGCAAGAAGTTGGTGGAGGGGTGGGGAAGCTGAGGGGAGCCGGAGGAATTCGCTGTGAGGCGGGGGGAGCTGAGTGGAGCCGGAGAAACTCGCGGGGGAGCTGAGGGGAGCCGGAGAAAGTCGTGGGGGAGCTGGAGGAAGCCACTGGGGGTGGAGCTGGAGGCTACTTGGGGGGGAGCCACAGGAGGACGCTGGGGGTAGCTGGGGCACATAGCAAGAGAGGGGAGCCGGATGATACTTGGGGGGGGAGCTGAAGTATGCTGGGAAGGAGTCTGGGTGGGAGCTGGAGGATGCTGGGAAGGAGTCTGGGTGGGAGCTGGAGGATGCTGGAAGGGAGTCTGGGTGGGAGCTGGAGGATGCTGGGAAGGACTCTGGAGGGGAGCTGGAGGATTCTGGTGGGAGCTGGGGGGGGAGCCGGAGGATACTTGGGGGGGGAAGGTGGGATCTGGAGGATGCTGGCAAGGACTGGGGGGGGAGAGCTGGAGGATTCTGGTGGGAGCCTTAGGATGCTTGGGTGGGTGGGAGCTAAAGGATGCTGGGAAGGACTCTGGGGGGAGCTGGAGGACGCTGGGGGGGGGAACTGGAGGATGCTGGGGGGCCCTGGCTACCAATTTTTTAGGGGGGCCCTGGCTACCAATGTTATAGGGGGCCCTACCAATGTCTGTGTATCCTATGTACTGATGGGAGGGGCCATTGGGGGGCAGGGCGTGGGAGGAGGGGGGCCCAGAAAGTTTTGGTGTGAGGGGCCCCGTGATTTCTGATGGCGGCCCTGATGCTGACAGAGAGAGTATCACTCTACTACTGGGCTTGTATGCAAGTATAACGCCTAAGGAACATCATTTATGGTCTATTTAATTCTGAGTGCTTTAGTTCTCCTTTAACTGGATAATATAAAATACAGTCTATAGTTGGCCATACACAGGCTGTAGCCTGTACACTTTTGACCAGCCTGCCGTTTGCTGACCCATTTTTGGTACCAGAACAATAGCCTCCATGATCACCATTTGATAGGGGCTAATTCAGAGATTAATCCAAAAGGAAAATCCCATTTGTAAAGTTTGAACACATTTCTGGGGGTTTTGGGGGTCTTGTTTTATGGGTTACTATAGTTTTGCTAATGAAGGTGAAATTTAAAGGAGAAGGCATTTTAGCACTGCCAATAGATTAGCACATTAGTGCAAGCTACAACGCTATATTTATTCTGCAGAGTAAACAGCCCTAGGAAATTCCTTCCATTTGTTTAAGATAGCAGCTGCCATTTTAGCTTGGTCTCAGTAGCTTCCTGCTGCAGCTCTACATGCTGGTAGCTCAGATTACAGCACAGTTGGGAGGGGGAGGAGTAGAAATGAGGGGGAGGGGGAGAGAGGAGCAAACTAAGCAGACTTGTGCCCTGCCCTGAAGGATTTTTCTGAGAGAGGAAGTCTGGGGGTACTTACCTTGCTGGCAGTAGTATTTCCACGGGGTTACACATCAGATATGGGCCCTGGGGGTACTTACCTTGCTGGCAGTATTCCCACAGGGTTGCAGATCAGATATGGGCCCTGGGGGTACTTACCTTGCTGGCAGTATTCCCACGGGGTTACAGATCAGATATGGGCCCTGGGGGTACTTACCTTGCTGGCAGTATTCCCACAGGGTTACAGATCAGATATGGGCCCTGGGGGTACTTACCTTGCTGGCAGTATTCCCATGGGGTTACAGATCAGATATGGGCCCTGGGGGTACTTACCTTGCTGGCAGTATTCCCAGGGGGTTACAGATCAGATATGGGACCTGGGGGTACTTACCTTGCTGGCAGTATTCCCACGGGGTTACAAATCAGATATGGGCCCTGGGGGTACTTACCTTGCTGGCAGTATTCCCAGGGGGTTACAGATCAGATATGGGCCCTGGGGGTACTTACCTTGCTGGCAGTATGCCCACAGGGTTACAGATCAGATATGGGCCCTGGTGGTACTTACCTTGCTGGCAGTATTCCCACGGGGTTACAGATCAGATATGGGCCCTGGGGCTACTTACCTTGCTGGCAGTATTCCCACGGGGTTACAGATCAGATATGGGCCCTGGGGCTACTTACCTTGCTGGCAGTATTCCCACGGGGTTACAGATCAGATATGGGCCCTGGGGGTACTTACCTTGCTGGCAGTATTCTCATGGGATTACAGATCAGATATGGGCCCTGGGGGTACTTACCTTGCTGGCAGTATTCCCACAGGGTTACAGATCAGATATGGGCCCTGGGGGTACTTACCTTGCTGGCAGTATTCCCACGGGGTTACAGATCAGATACGGGCCCTGGGGGTACTTACCTTGCTGGCAGTATTCCCACTGGGTTACAGAACAGATATGGGCCCTGGGGGTACTTACCTTGCTGGCAGTATTCCCACAGGGTTGCAGAACACATATGGCCCTGGGGGTACTTACCTTGCTGGCAGTATTCCCACGGGGTTACAGATCAGATATGGGCCCTGGGGGTCTTACCTTGCTGGCAGTATTCCCAGGGGGTTACAGATCAGATATGGGCCCTGGGGGTACTTACCTTGCTGGCAGTATTCCCACGGGGTTACAGATCAGATATGGGCCCTGGGGGTACTTACCTTGCTGGCAGTATTCCCACGGGGTTACAGATCAGATATGGGCCCTGGGGGTACTTACCTTGCTGGCAGTATTCCCACGGGGTTACAGATCAGATATGGGCCCTGGGGGTACTTACCTTGCTGGCAGTATTCCCACGGGGTTACAGATCAGATATGGGCCCTGGGGGTACTTACCTTGCTGGCAGTATTCCCAGGGGGTTGCAGATCAGATATGGGCCCTGGGGGTACTTAACTTGCTGGCAGTATTCCCACGGGGTTACAGATCAGATATGGGCCCTGGGGGTACTTACCTTGCTGGCAGTATTCCCAGGGGGTTGCAGATCAGATATGGGCCCTGGGGGTACTTACCTTGCTGGCAGTATTCCCACGGGGTTGCAGATCTGGACGCTGTACTGAAGCGAGTCTTGGCGGTGCAGCTGTAGGTGAGCTCTGGATTAACTCTGCTCACATTTAGCACAGATCCACTTATCCCTTTGTACTCATCAAAATAAGGAACAGTATGCAACGATGGAAATTGTAATTGTGCCACTGTACCCTCTCCGTGTGAGATATTCCATGAAACCGCCGCTTTTATTCCATGTACCGCGCAGAAGACATTGATATGGCACGGCTCTCTGTTAGTCATTACATAGTTAATCTTGATGTCCTCTGATGATATTTTTCCTATGTGACAGATGATATGGAAACATAAGGTTATTGCTTTCACACACCCACTGCTAATATCCTTATCATTTACAATAGGGGGTACATAATCCCTTATAATACATGAGTGATACTCAGAGTTCCCTGTATAACTCAGCCTGCAGCCTTGTGCCTTTATATGGGCACAGAACCCCTCAGTGACTGCTAATATCCTTATCATTTACAGTAGGGGGTACATTATCCCTTATAATACATGAGTGATACTCAGAGTTCCCTGTATAACTCAGCCTGCAGCCTTGTGCCTTTATATGGGCACAGAACCCCTCAGTGACTGCTAATATCCTTATCATTTACAGTAGGGGGTACATTATCCCTTATAATACATGAGTGATACTCAGAGTTCCCTGTATAACTCAGCCTGCAGCCTTGTGCCTTTATATGGGCACAGAACCCCTCAGTGACTGCTAATATCCTTATCATTTACAGTAGGGGGTACATTATCCCTTATAATACATGAGTGATACTCAGAGTTCCCTGTATAACTCAGCCTGCAGCCTTGTGCCTTTATATGAGCACAGAACCCCTCAGTGACTGCTAATATCCTTATCATTTACAGTAGGGGGTACATTATCCCTTATAATACATGAGTGATACTCAGAGTTCCCTGTATAACTCAGCCTGCAGCCTTGTGCCTTTATATGGGCACAGAACCCCTCAGTGACTGCTAATATCCTTATCATTTACAGTAGGGGGTACATTACCCCTTATAATACATGAGTGATACTCAGAGTTCCCTGTATAACTCAGCCTGCAGCCTTGTGCCTTTATATGGGCACAGAACCCCTCAGTGACTGCTAATATCCTTATCATTTACAGTAGGGGGTACATTATCCCTTATAATACATGAGTGATACTCAGAGTTCCCTGTATAACTCAGCCTGCAGCCTTGTGCCTTTATATGGGCACAGAACCCCTCAGTGACTGCTAATATCCTTATCATTTACAGTAGGGGGTACATTACCCCTTATAATACATGAGTGATACTCAGAGTTCCCTGTATAACTCAGCCTGCAGCCTTGTGCCTTTATATGGGCACAGAACCCCTCAGTGACTGCTAATATCCTTATCATTTACAGTAGGGGGTACATTATCCCTTATAATACATGAGTGATACTGAGAGTTCCCTGTATAACTCTGATAAATATAAATTGCTTTAGTACTTACTTTGCACTATGAAATGAAATAAACGAAAACACACCATATCATCATCTCTTATGACTGCCCTATATCTTCCCGTGTCCCTGATGCGCAGATCATTTATAATAAGGGAACCCTGACTGGAGATTCTCAGTCTCCCCTGGTATCGATCATTGCCGTAAGCAGTCACATTTCCAGACTCAGCAATCACGTGCCGTTTATAATTAGTATAAACACCCCAAACAATATATCCCCTGTCAGCACCGGGAAATATGATTTGGCCTCTCTCTTCGGCAGACAATGAGATGAGAACACTACAACCAACACATCCAACTCCTGAAATACAGAAAATGTCAACAGGATTAATCCCAGGGGGTTTCAAGAAAAAACACCAATATCATGTGCACATCTTAAAAAGTGTCAGTTGTTGTGTGTCAGTGGCACTGCACGTGCTCAGTGTGCTCTGGGCTGCTATGAAGCAACTAATAGACCAGGGGTGGCCACAATTTTTTCCTTTGAGGTTGACTGACGTACGCATTCATGCAGCCCTTCCGCAACCCCGACTTAATCGCGGTCCACCAGAAATCCACGGGGGATCCACTGGTGGACCACAATCAACATTTTGGCCACCCCTGTAATAGAGGCTGTAGGGCATTATCAATAAACTAGCAAAAAATAAGGCACGTCTGTCATTTTGCGATTTAATTAAGCAGTTTCAACAGGCACGGATTTGCAGCAAATTTCCTCAGTTCGGCAAAAAAATTTGGGCGGAAAAATTCAAAATAGGAACGGTCGCATCAAAAATAGTCGCACGTGTCAAAAAAAATGCAGAATAACTGCGGTTTGTGAATTTTTTGCCGTTTTGCAAGTTTTCTGTAGTTTCGCAGTGGGTTCTGGTGAAATCTTTTCCACCTTTTTCTCAGTAGTCACTGTTCTTTCTACGCCTTTACATTCATTGATACTTTCTCTTTCCACCCCACATCTCTTGCCTTATCCACTTCATCTGCTCCCCCCCAGCCTTTGCTTATAAAATACATATATAAATACAGGTATGGGACCCGTTATCCGGAAACCCAATATACAGAAAGTTACGAATTATGGGAAGGTCATCTCCCATAGATTCCATTATAATCAAATAATCATTGGGTTTATTTAATGGTTAAATGATTCCCTTTTCTCTGTAATAATAAAACAGTACCTGTACTTGATCCCAACTAAGATATAATTACCCCTTATTGGGGCAGAACAGCCCTATTGGGTTTATTTAATGGTTAAATGATTCCCTTTTCTCTGTAATAATAAAACAGTACCTGTACTTGATCCCAACTAAGATATAATTACCCCTTATTGGGGCAGAACAGCCCTATTGGGTTTATTTCATGGTTAAATGATTCCCTTTTCTCTGTAATAATAAAACAGTACCTGTACTTGATCCCAACTAAGATATAATTACCCCTTATTGGGGCAGAACAGCCCTATTGGGTTTATTTAATGGGTAAATGATTCCCTTTTCTCTGTAATAATAAAACAGTACCTATACTTGATCCCAACTAAGATATAATTACCCCTTATTGGGGCAGAACAGCCCTATTGGGTTTATTTAATGGTTAAATGATTCCCTTTTCTCTGTAATAATAAAACAGTACCTATACTTGATCCCAACTAAGATATAATTACCCCTTATTGGGGCAGAACAGCCCTATTGGGTTTATTTCATGGTTAAATGATTCCCTTTTCTCTGTAATAATAAAACAGTACCTATACTTGATCCCAACTAAGATATAATTACCCCTTATTGGGGCAGAACAGCCCTATTGGGTTTATTTCATGGTTAAATGATTCCCTTTTCTCTGTAATAATAAAACAGTACCTGTACTTGATCCCAACTAAGATATAATTACCCCTTATTGGGGCAGAACAGCCCTATTGGGTTTATTTAATGGTTAAATGATTCCCTTTTCTCTGTAATAATAAAACAGTACCTATACTTGATCCCAACTAAGATATAATTACCCCTTATTGGGGGCAGAACAGCCCTATTGGGTTTATTTCATGGTTAAATGATCCCTTTTCTCTGTAATAATAAAACAGTACCTGTACTTGATCCCAACTAAGATATAATTACCCCTTATTGGGGCAGAACAGCCCTATTGGGTTTATTTAATGGTTAAATGATTCCCTTTTCTCTGTAATAATAAAACAGTACCTGTACTTGATCCCAACTAAGATATAATTACCCCTTATTGGGGGCAGAACAGCCCTATTGGGTTTATTTAATGGTTAAATGATTCCCTTTTCTCTGTAATAATAAAACAGTACCTGTACTTGATCCCAACTAAGATATAATTACCCCTTATTGGGGCAGAACAGCCCTATTGGGTTTATTTCATGGTTAAATGATTCCCTTTTCTCTGTAATAATAAAACAGTACCTGTACTTGATCCCAACTAAGATATAATTACCCCTTATTGGGGCAGAACAGCCCTATTGGGTTTATTTAATGGTTAAATGATTCCCTTTTCTCTGTAATAATAAAACAGTACCATCATTTTTTATGCTGCTTTACCTGTTAGTTAGCCCCACATACTAATCTGAAGGAGTCATTTTGAAGTGTGTAAAGGTAGGCACCTATTGGCCATATTTTTTCACATTGGCATCTGGTCCCTTTGCCTAGAAAATGTTTTAGATCTAAATGTCTTTTAAAATATCTGACTCTGACACAGAGCTGTATATAGACAGACAAATCCATGGATTGTTTAAACCAGAAGAGATGAACAGAGAAAAAGAGAGAGACATTAAATAGAGAATTTGAACAGAAATAATAAAACTTACTTTTCAAGACACAGAGAAGTATTACGGACTGGCAGAAGAGGGAAGCCATGTTCTCTCTGGTCCCTTTTCTTTTACTTGTTTTGCTTCTTTTTACTTTCTCTTTGCTCATTTATTTTAACACTAACAACAACTTGCTAAGGTAGACTGGACAGGATGCAGACTGTACATTTATACTTGTATGGGACAAAAAACAAATCATTATTTTTAAACCCAACATTTACTCAAGGGCCCCCTTGGCTTATGATAAATAAAACATTGTGTGTTTGTGAGTTTTTATATATAAAAATGAAACGACTTATGTGCATCTACAGTATGACTGCCCAATGGGAAGATATATACAGTATATATATAAATAAAGTCCGGCTTGGGACTCCTCCAGTTACATGGGAGAAACAGGAGAAACAATAGGTTAGCTGAAAGCAGTTCTAATGTGTAGTGCTCCTTCTGAAAGCTCAGACTCAGGCACACTTTACTGCTGCGCTGCAAGTTGGAGTGATAAACCCCCCTCCCAGCAGCCGATCAGCAGAACATTGGGAAGGGAGCAAGATAGCAGCTCCCAGTAGGTATCAGAATAGCACTCAATAGTAAGAAATCCAAGTCCGGCTTGGGACTCCTCCAGTTACATGGGAGTAGAAGAAACAATAGGTTAGCTGAAAGCAGTTCTAATGTGTAGCGCTGGCTGAAAGCTCAGACTCAGGCACACTTTACTGCTGCGCTGCAAGTTGGAATGATATCCCCCCCTCACCCCCAGCAGCCGATCAGCAGAACAATGGGAAGGGAGCAAGATAGCAGCTCCCAGTAGGTATCAGAATAGCACTCAATAGTAAGAAATTCAAGTCCGGCTTGGGACTCCTCCAGTTACATGGGAGTAGGAGAAACAATAGGTTAGCTGAAAGCAGTTCTAATGTGTAGCGCTGGCTGAAAGCTCAGACTCAGGCACACTTTACTGCTGCGCTGCAAGTTGGAGTGATAAACCCCCCCTCCCAGCTGCTGATCAGCAGAACAATGGGAAGGGAGCAAGATAGCAGCTCCCAGTAGGTATCAGAATAGCACTCAATAGTAAGAAATCCAAGTCCGGCTTGGGACTCCCCCAGTTACATGGGAGTAGGAGAAACAATAGGTTAGATGAAAGCAGTTCTAATGTGTAGCGCTGGCTGAAAGCTCAGACTCAGGCACACTTTACTGCTGCGCTGCAAGTTGGAGTGATACCCCCCCTCACCCCCAGCAGCCGATCAGCAGAACAATGGGAAGGGAGCAAGATAGCAGCTCCCAGTAGGTATCAGAATAGCACTCAATAGTAAGAAATCCAAGTCCGGCTTGGGACTCCTCCAGTTACATGGCAGTAGGAGAAACAATAGGTTAGCTGAAAGCAGTTCCAATGTGTAGCGCTGGCTGAAAGCTCAGACTCAGGCACAATGCACTGAGATGGCTCCTACACACCAATATTACAGCTACAAATACATTTATTGGTTCAAGAATAAAATGGAAGAGTGAATTATTTGCTATGTAAACAGTGTAGCCCTGTTGTTACCCTTCATAGGGCAAGTAGTAAGTACAGGTAGAGGTTTTGGATTTCTGACACTGTTTTTTTGTGCAACAATTGGCTGAAAAAACTCTCAGTAACAAATGTTTTTCAAATACAAACGTCTCATCTCTCACCTCTAACACCGCAATATTCTCAGTAACACACATGCATCAGAACGTGTGAAATAGTTATTATAGGTATCACATCCTTCCTCCCCTGCCCCCATTGGTACAGTGTCCTTGTGGGGTCATACTGAGAAACCCATTGTTGGTCAGGGCTCTATTTGCTCACAGCAATATTACAGATGTGCCAGGACCCATTGCTGCTTTGAAGCCCATGCTCTTTATATTTCACAGGCAATGGGAATTACTATGGTACAGGAAGTATAGACATGGGAAATAAAATTAAAAAAATTAATCTGTTGGGTTCAGGCGTTGCACCTACAATTTCCTACCAGATTAAGTTCACGTGTCCATTCACTGCCCAATAGAAGCTTCAGGCTCCAGGAGGAGTTGGCAGTGATATCAGCGGTGTATGGGGCCCTATACAGTCCTCTATGAACCAATAGACAGCGTTACAATGGGCGGCACTTATCAGGCACTGCCCATAGTTCCCATACAGTAAATAATGTTTGTATTTAAGCTATATTAAAATAAGTCATACCTAGGGTTTAGTGATATGTGGGTAGAGAAAACCTCCTAACCCCCTAACCAGGCCCGGATTTGTGGAGAGGCCACAAAGACCCAGGCCTTGGGCGGCAGAAGTTTAGGGGTGGCATGCCGCCCCGCCGCAATTACATTTTTACATTTTGCTCCCATACGTAGCAATGGGGACCTCTCCCCACTGCTCCGTATGCCCGCTCCCAGCCTGAACCTTACCCGACCTGGCTTCTCCGCTCTATTTATAGACCTGTGCCCACCCCACAATGATGTCACAAAAGGGGTGGGTTTTGTCGGGCGTGCACCTATAAATACA
Source organism: Xenopus tropicalis (assembly GCF_000004195.4). Taxonomy (NCBI): domain Eukaryota; kingdom Metazoa; phylum Chordata; class Amphibia; order Anura; family Pipidae; genus Xenopus; species Xenopus tropicalis. Next base: position 136,020,695 of record NC_030684.2, on the reverse strand, counting down.
GAACCTCGAAGCGGTTGTCGGCAGTGTAAGGTTGCAGGCAGGGTGGGTGAGCAGAAGGGCTCAACCCAAACCCGCTCATAACCCGCAAGTGATGTGCCGAGGTCGTCCCAAACCTCACTAGGCAGGGGAAGGGCAGTGATGTCACAGGGGTGGGAAAGAGGAGGGACCATTATGTCACAGGAGTGGGGAAGAGGTGGGGCCGTTATGTCACAGGGGTGGGAAAGAGGAGGGACCGTTATGTCACAGGAGTGGGGAAGAGGTGGGGCCGTTATGTCACAGGGGTGGGGAAAAGGCGGGACCGTTATATCACAGGAGTGGAGAAGAGGTGGGGCCGTTATGTCACAGGGGTGGGGAAGAGGTAGGGCCGTTATGTCACAGGGGTGGGGAAAAGGCGGGGCAGTGACTTCACTTCAGTGAGTCCTGCCCGGTTTTTCTAATTTTGGAAAACAGGCAGAGGGTTTTGACCTGGACAATAGTGATGAGCGGACTTTTTCGCCAGGCATGGATTTGCAGCGAATTTCTGCATTTCGCCATTGGCGAATTGTTTCGCGAAACTTTTCTGAAAATTCATTACCGAAAAATTAGTTGTGCATCAAAAAAAGTCACGGCAAATTAGGCATGGTCGCTGCAAAATCGGGCACCGTCGCAAATTTTCTTGTTTTGCCAAATTTTATGGCGAAGTGAAACGGAACAGATTCGCTCATCACTACTGGCCAACCCTTCCAAAAACCAGGCTGTCTGGGGCAAAACCGGGCAGGTGGTAACCCTAGTCATCCCCATTATTTCAATCTCAGAAATATTCCCTGGGAACCCTATTTTCAATTGCTAAAGATCTTGGAGACCTGGGATAAAATTCCCGAATAGATTTTCAAATATAACTCCAGGGGGCTGATTTACTTACCCACGAACGGGTCGAATGGAGTCCGATTGCGTTTTTTTCGTAATGATCGGTACTTTGAGATTTTTTCGTATGTTTTGCGATTTTTTCGGATTCTTTACGAATTTTTCGGATCCAATACGATTTTTGCGTAAAAACGCGAGTTTTCCTATCCATTACGAAAGTTGCGTAAAAAGTTGCGCATTTTGCGTAGCGTTAAAACTTACGCGAAAAGTTGCGCATTTTTCGCGTAAGTTTTAACGCTACGAAAAATGCGCAACTTTTTACGCAACTTTCGTAATGGATACGAAAAACTCGCGTTTTTACGCAAAAATCGTATTGATAACGAAAAATTCGTACAGAATCCGAAAAAATCGCAAAACATACGAAAAAGTCGCAAAATGTTCGTTTTCAAGTCGGAACTTTTCCAATTCGGGTCGGATTCGTGGGTTAGTAAATCAGCCCCCAGGTGTGCATGGGTAACAAAAAACATTGAACAAATTGGGGGGAATGCAACAAAAGTCGCTAACGGAAAAATTATTTGAAAATGTATGCCCCTGTGCCAGCAAATTTGCCTTTGCGCAATGTTATATGGGCTTTGTGAATGTGGAATCTGTTTAGAAAAGAAGTCTGAGAATGTTATTGTTTGCGAAATTGCGCAGTGTATGTAATAAACCAGGAACATATTTAGGATTATGTAATAAAAGGTATAACGTTTGCTACAGGTCTTGTTCCTTTAGCAACCAATCAGCAGGCACCATTTACTGGTCAGCTGTATAAAAGCAAACATCTTATTGGTTGCTACGGGTTACTGCACCGGGGCTAATGATATACCTTTTATTACATATGGGAGGGTGAGTGGGCGCTGCTGTACTGGCGTATGGGGGGGGGTTGGATGCTTAAACGTTCCCCAGTTTCTTGGGGAGTTATAAACCCTGAGTCCCTTAGTGCTGCCGGTGCGGTACCTGTATGGCTATGGTGCTGGCGGGATGTACTTCTGTTTCCGGCAGTGGTCACTCTGAGCTGAACCCTCCATTCTGTGGTTTTAATTTCCCCTTCGGCCCTGCCTGACACATAAGGAGGCAAAGTATCACAGGTTTTAACACAAATGTGTTTATTTCTCATTCCCTGCTTCAGCTCATCATGTCTGTCCTGTTCCTTATTATCTCTCTCAGTAAGTACCGGCCAATTCACTTACATTGCCTGATATTTTGTTATTATATGTCTATTTTACTATTAGATTGTAAGTGCTTCTGGGCAGGGACTGCCTCCCTCTAACACTGAGCGCTTAGTCTTATTTGTATTTAATATTATATTGCTTCCTGTCTGTCTGTAGCACTAAATATAAATACTATCATTTGGGGGTATGTTCCCATTGGGGCCCCTACATGCCACATACTTAGCTAAACCTATACATATTGGGCATCAAACTGTTCAGTGGGCCCCTGGCGTTCATATTTAGGGTGTTTTGTCTTGGTACCTAATGCTATGTGGGAGATAAGATGCTTCAAAGTGGAAGCTTTGAGTTGATATTTGGAAATGTCATCAAAATTGACAACTTTAGAAATGCTTTGCGGCTTGGTACTTTGGAGTAGAAAGACATGGGTACCCATTTTAGATTCGGGGGAATGTGTACTTTCCAAAAATATATGACTTTCTGGGGTGAGCGTACTTTTTACTAGCTTCATCCCACATATAATGTGTTGATTTTGCAGGAGCTGAAATGACAGAAATGACAGTACATATGGGGGTATGTTCCCATTGGGGCCCCTACATGCCGCATACTTAGGGAAACCTATACATATTGGGCATCAAACTGTTCAGGGGACCCCTGGTGTTCATATTTAGGGTGTTTTATTTGGTTACTTTATGACCTGTAGGAGATAAGATACTATAGACTGGAAGCTTTGAAGCGATTTTTTAAATATTTCACAAATTTTGATAAAAACCAATAACTTTAGGAAAGCATTGTGACTTGATAGTTTGGAGTAGACAGACAGTTGTGCCTATTCTGTATTCCCCAGAATCTCTTCTTTCCATAAATGTATAATTTCTGGGATAAACCTTCTGTTAGTGGAATTTTTGACCTTGAAATCTAAAGTATGCAGCTTTCTGGAGCAGTGCTTTGGGAATTTGGTAGGTACTGCTGGGAGTTTGTGACCTATACAAGTGAGAAATCTCCATAAAACTATATATATTTGGTATTGGCACGTTCAGGAGACATGGGACTTTCCAAATCAGTTGTATTTTTGAGCATAAAATAATTTTTGTTTCTAGTATGTGTGTTTATATTATGGAAAATTAGATTTTTTTTTCATTTTTAGACATTTAGAAGCCTATATCTTGTTACAGAATTGGAATTATGCAAAAATTCTACCATATTTTGAAAGCTTAGGTTGTCCTGAAAAAAAACTAAAAGTCCCCCCCGAGGAAAGGCCCCTAAAGTGAAACAGTGCAAAAAGTTCCAAAAACTGTCTGGCAGTAGAAGTTCCGCTTTGACCAAAACGGCTGGCAGTGAAAGGGTTAAAACAACGAAGCAAAACAATAGATATATGCACTTCTGTTTATTCCTGGGAATAAATTATATGTCCCTGTTAATAACCCTCGCTGTCTTTTAAATATGCACCATGGTAATTTGTAATAAAAAAAACACAATTAATACAGAGTTTTGCATCTGATAAAATGTTTGTTTTTTTTGCAGCATCAGTTACAGTTACAGTTACAGTTACAGTTACAGTTACACGTACAGGTGAGACGTTCCTCATACCTCTATCCTAATCTCACAAATTGTCCATGGGAATATACAGGTTTATAGGTATGGGATTTCTTATCTGGAAACCCATTATCCAGAAGGCTCTGGATAATGGATTGAAGACAACCCCCCATAGACTCTATTTTAAGTTAACAATTCTAATTTTTTTTAAAATTATTTTCTTTTACACTTTCTGTTCTATATATATCTAATTTATGTGTCGTGAGAGCACGTTATAATTTAGCCTTTAATAAATACTTTTATATTTCTATTATTCATATGTATGTACAATATATCCAGTTGTAGAATATATATATATATGACGTTGTTATTCATACAATAATTTATATAATAAAGAGTAGTATCGGTTACTGATTGCTTTATATGTTACTCTGTATGCCCAATGTATGGAACCCACTTATTGTACAGCGCTGCGGGATATGTTGCCATTATAAATAAATGTTACTAATAATAATAATGTAGAGTGTAAGCTCTTTTGGGCAGGGCTCTCTTCACCTCTTGTATCGGTTATTGATTGCTTTATATGTTACTCTGTATGTCCAGTGTATGGAACCCACTTATTGTACAGCGCTGCGGGATATGTTGGCGCTTTATAAATAAATGTTAATAATAATAACAGTAGCATCAAAGTAAAATAACTTTTATGATTACAGGAGCTTTGGTGAGGCCGGTGGTTTCCTTCTCTCCAAACTGGGCCACAATAGCTAAGAATGACTCTATAACTCTCACATGTACCGTGGGTCCTACTGCTCCGCTGAGCCAGAGATATTCCTGGTACAGGGACAATAGGAGGATAAATGGAGAGGAACGGAGCTTTATAATTGGGAAAGCAGAAGAGAAGGACAGTGGGAATTACCAGTGCCAGGCCGGTACCAGTGAGAGAAGTGACCCAGTCAGACTGAGCGTTACTAATGGTAAGATATATGTATATCGATAGACACATTTGTTTTTCAGTACAGTGATATAAATATTTGGGGTTGACATAAAATGCCCTCCATGAAGTACAGTATATGGTATACAGTATACATTATCTAATGTACATCTGACATAGGGCTGCTGTATGGGCCCAGAGACAGTGCCCCCCCAGGGGAGCTAGCTCATACCCACTCACAAATATATCCTAATACCCCTCGTTATTTCACGGCAGGCAACTCCATCCCTATGTGTCTGTGGCATAACGCACACACAATATCATACAATAGCAGATGCTGTCGGGCTAATTCTGCGTATATTTAATAAAATTAGATAAATTTCCAATTTTAATATGAGATAAAAAATTTAAGGCTCCTTATTAGTAAAACAGGAGGAGTCTTAAATAATATATGCCCAACTCTGAATTCGATATCGAGCGTTCACAATCAATTGGTATAAAGGTGAAAAATCATGACAATTATTTAATAAAATAATTAATTTATTTAAATATGAATATTACAAAAATGAAATTATTACTTAACACTCCCTGATATCTATCTAATAATTAATCAAAATGAACATTGACCAATAGACATTCTTCAATAAATGGCAAGCATCCACAAGATTATATATGTACGTTCACTTTCAATACTTAATAACAAGGTAATTAAATATGTTGAATTTAAAGGAAGGGTAAATGATTGATTTTGAGGTCTTAAGGAATTCTATCTTTAAATGTTCTTATTTCCCCATTAGATTGTTAACTTGGATATCACATATCTATACTAATGAAAAATAAAATGGACCCAAATTAAACAGATTATTCCCAGTTTGCAACTCTGGGAAAGTCAATGTTTAGGGTAAAACTATAATATACATAGGAATAATAAATATCCAAGCATACAACTTAATCGAGAAAAAGTAAAACAAAATTTATATTTACCAGAGTAGAGTTTTCACTGGCCTGTGATATCACCCTGATCTCCCTTTCTGGATCTTTAAAAACATCTGGTTCTTCCTTTTTCTTGAGAATGAGAATTATAGTTGAGAGTAGTTTCTCCTTCCTCTTCCAGTTTTTAGATCTCTTTAGATTCTCCTTTTTCTTTTTCAGGTTTTCTTTCTTTTTTAGATCCTTCGTCCTTCTTTTTTAGTCCTCCTGTCTCCTAACTTATCCCTCATCTCTATCTAAAACTCCACCTCTGGGATTTATCAACTAGCCAACTGGCATCAAAGGGCAGTCTTTAAGTTAATCTATCACCAGTTGATTTAAATATTTATTACAGTGACCTTTGGACCCATAATGTCCTCCACTATCTGTGGATGTCACTGTTTCCTCAATATTGTGGTCTGAAAATATTCAGAAAATATAAAATAACTTTTGACCTTCCTTAATTCGATGTTACACACTATTGTTGACATTGCTCCACACTAGAACAATGCTGTGTAACTACTTAATACCTTTAGTACACATACAATACACTTGTGAACACACTAGCCATTCAAAATTGGTCTGTCCTTGATTAATTATTACCCTCTCAACAGGTATGCTCTATATTGTGGAGAGTTTGTAAGATCCTTCAAGGTGTTCTCATCTTATTCACCTAGACACCAAGGATTATATAACCTTTGATATTTGCTTTAACCCAAAGGTTATACATCTGGGCTAGTAATCCGATACAAACCTCCTTTTTAACATATACGTTTCTGATCAACTAAACAAAATAACATTCATTATTTATTCCTATATGATTCATCAAAAAGCATAATATCATTCATGAATATATATTCTATTAAGTAACATAATCACATGTTATCATTAACAAATCAGAATATTCTTGTAATTAATAATTATCTTATCTGAAAATCCGACAATGCTATAGACCTGCATGGGTCCAGCCCACTGCCATCCATCAAGAAGGTAGTCTTTGTGCAATTCTTTGTCATTTGCTGAAGTGATGTCATCATAACCTGAAAATGACATCACTCCAGGAAAAGGGGTCATTGTTTAATCCAGAAGTGCAAAATATGGATGCAAATCATCATGTTTTTACCCTGAATGCAGTGCTGTGATGCAAAATTTCCAGTGTTATAGTGAGTGACTTGCTAAGATGGGACTGCTATAATTAGGACAAGAGTTAAGGTGGCCATACACAGGCTGATTCTAGCTGCTGATATGGGTCCCTTAGACAGATTCAGCAGCTAATAGGCCCGTTTAGGGGCACTACCGACGGGTCTGCCCGACCGATATCTGGCCTGAAATCGGGCAGATATCGATCGGGCAGGTTAAAAGATTTAGTTGGATTGGGGACCGCATCGGCTCGTTGATGTGGTCCCCGACCTGACTGCCCCATTGCCACTGTTATAATTTAATTGTTTGGCCCCAGCGTGAATTAGCCTACATTTGTCCGATATCGCCCACCCGTAGGTGGGGATATCGGGTGAAGATCTTGATGCATATGGCAACCTTTAGAGTCCATTTGGGTAAATTGCATTTAAGTTTAGACCCAGTGTTTTCTTAGTGGGAATGGTGGGATGTGAGTTTAATATCAGCATGACTGTACAGTTCATCAGAGAAGGCTCTGTACTGCCAATTGCTGCAATTTGCTAATAGCATTTATATACAAGTATATTTGTGAATGGCATGAATACACACTCAGTCTTGCATCCATTTTAGCACTTTGCACTAGCACTTATGTTCACAAATAAGCACAATTAAGTGAGGAAGCGGATAAGCAGCAATTGTACACAGCTTGGGGAAAGAAATTAATTGGAAGAGATTAAATGCCAATATTCACTAACACATCAGTATAGCTGAACCATTGCTGGTTAATACACACTTACCCACTTAAAGACATTTGCCATAGAATTTTCATACCTTCCCACCAGTGACCTACAGCACCCCAGTCATGGATTTTCTAATAATATTATTATCAAACCCTTCAGAGTATAGGCTATTGAATCATATAATGTAGTATATTAGTGCAACGTAAACTGTTGGTGGGTACAAGGGTAGGACTCAGTGCTTTATTCTATACACAGGGTACAAGTAGGGGCGTTACATAGGGAAACCCTGTATTAGATCCAATCCATTCTTGCCATGCAGAGACTCTACCAGTCCCATTGTATCATATATTTATGTACCTTGTTTCTTCATTCCAGATCGTGTGATTCTGCAGGCGCCCCCAAGTGTTTATGAAGGGGACCCCCTGACTCTGAGATGTTACAGTCCTTATACTAAAGCAGTACATGTAACGTTCTATAAAGATAATGTAACCATATCCTCCTCCCCTACCGACTCACTCACATTGGGTGCAAGTGTGGGAATGGCCGGTACCTACAGATGTAAAGCATTCAAGCTAACAGAATTTAATTATTCCTCTCCTTATACATCTGCTGATACAGCCATAACCATCCAAGGTAAATCTTTACATTTACAATTATTTGTGCTGAACTGTGCATATTACAAGGGAATATCTATATATGCAGGCATTGTGGTACATATTAAACATGTGAGCTAACTTTGGGGCTGTTTCTGGGGTCTGTGCCTAATACACAAGAATACGTTTTTTGGTGTTGTGTACGTTTCCTCTATTATATTCAGTCACTTTCAATCCTCAAAGATTTTAATTTACACCCCCTTCTGGCTCTTAGGAATATAGGGAAATGTCCCCCCTAATTTAGTGCCCCCCTAAGTCCAGTCCTAGGCCCGGTGGGGGAGATCTGCCTTCTCTTCGCTTGAATGGGACAGACTGACAAGTTCTGTGTCACTGTTTGATAAATATATCCCTTTGGCTGAATTATGAAGCAGTCAATATAAAGAGGATCTATTATTTTGCTGTAGATATGTTTAATCTATGAATGGTTGTATGTAATTAAGTGTGTTTTAATAAAAAAAGGATCAATTTAGCATCTGTTAGTATTTATTTTATATATGTTTATTGCCTATGGAAACTGCCAACTACCCAGGCAGTTCTAAAGTTTCTATGAGTTAGCTCAAACTGACAGTAGCCTTTAGTGATGAGCCAAACTGCAAATTTCACCAATAGGCATTGGAGTCAATGTGAAGGTAAAATTATACTGCATTTAGGGCTCAGGAATATACATATACATTGCCCACTGTGTTAGAGGAGCTCTTTCCCACTATGCTACATCTGTTCTTCATGGAGAAAGAAAAGGTTTCCTATTGTGCCAGGGTGAATGCCAGTCTGCGGTGGGGAAAGGCATCACTTAGACACTAGGAAACAGGGTCGGACTGGGCCGCCGGGATATGGGGAAAAATCCCAATGGGCCCCGGTGGCCCAGACCCAACCTGACCATTCCTTCCCTGACGTGTTAAACTTACACATGCTCATGGGAGGATGTAGGGGGGGCCCTGTGGTGGGAGCCCGGGTGGGCCCTGCACCCCCCAGTCTGACCCTGCAAGGAAATATATATTCTAATACACAAAGCCTTTAATTTCATTAATTAATTTCATAACTGAAATAGCCAATATACATATAAAAAGCTAGATACTTGTGTGAGTAGGGTCCCACAGTCAGCATAGAATATAGGCTGGTCTGGTCCCATATAAAGCTGATCTAGACTATAATCTAATGTCACAAAATAAATGACATAAATGACATACATGCTAAAGCAGAGAGTAGCCCTCGTCTAAAATGAACCCTGGACCTTTGTAATAAAAATTTCAAATGAGGACCTTCAACCCCCCCCCCCACACTATATAACCAATTGGCATAATAAATGTTTCAGAACATAACGATAATGTCTGTGCTTTTGCTGCATTTATTTGTGTGTTGTTTTCAAGTGAAACTAAACCCATGGTGAAAAAATGTGTTCAGTGTAACAGCTCTGTAACATGTGGGGAAAGCAATGCTCTGCATTCAGTGTGGCCCCGGTCAGTAGAGAGATAATATGCACCTAACCAAGGATTTGTTATTTCCAGAGCTGTTTCCCAGGCCACAGATCAGAGCGGATAAAGATGGGGTACAGGGGGGAGATGTACTGACCCTATCCTGCCATACGGCCCTTAATCCAGCCAGAGGCGCTACACAGCTACAGTTTGCTTTCTACAGAAATGGGCACAATGTGCAGGGATTCAGTTCTTCCAGTAATTACACCATCCAATCAGCTCGGCCTCAGGACTCTGGGAATTATACCTGTGATACAGCAGCTCCATCAGTCAGTGTGACGAAGGGGAGCCCAGGCTTATCCATCCACATACACGGTGAATATAATGTTCCAGGTAAGGATGGGTGTAATAACTTTCCAAAACACTAATGCTTTATTTACTAAAAATTGGCATCTGCTACTGTCCAAAAATGTTCCTGTTGAATTGGGCTTAATGCAGGGGAAAATGCCATTACTGTCTAAAGTATGTTGAGAACAATCATTCTTAGTACAGGGGAATCCCTATGTGCCATAGTTTTATGGTATCTCTCTGTACAGGCTATGAGCAAACTTAGGGGGCTGTTCCTGCTGAATTGTGCTTAGTACAGGGGAATCCCTATGTGCCATAGTTTTATGGTATCTCTCTGTACAGGCTATGAGCAAACTTAGGAGGCTGTTCCTGCTGAATTGTGCTTAGTACAGGGGAATCCCTATGTGCCATAGTTTTATGGTATCTCTCTGTACAGGCTATGAGCAAACTTAGGAGGCTGTTCCTGCTGAATTGTGCTTAGTACAGGGGAATCCCTATGTGCCATAGTTTTATGGCATCTCTCTGTACAGGCTATGAGCAAACTTAGGAGGCTGTTCCTGCTGAATTGTGCTTAGTACAAAGGAATCCCTATGTGCCATAGTTTTATGGTATCTCTCTGTACAGGCTATGAGCAAACTTAGGAGGCTGTTCCTGCTGAATTGTGCTTAGTACAGGGGAATCCCTATGTGCCATAGTTTTATGGTATCTCTCTGTACAGGCTATGAGCCAACTTAGGGGGCTGTTCCTGCTGAATTGTGCTTAGTACAGGGAAATCCCTATGTGCCATAGTTTTATGGTATCTCTCTGTACAGGCTATGAGCAAACTTAGGGGGCTGTTCCTGCTGAATTGTGCTTAGTAGAGGGGAATCCCTATGTGCCATAGTTTTATGGTATCTCTCTGTACAGGCTATGAGCAAACTTTGGGGGCTGTTCCTGCTGAATTGTGCTTAGTACAGGGGAATCCCTATGTGCCATAGTTTTATGGTATCTCTCTGTACAGGCTAGGAGCAAACTTAGGGGGCTGTTCCTGCTGAATTGTGCTTAGTACAACAACTGCATTTCGCAAATTTTCTTGTTGTTTCGTCAATTTTTTGGCAAAGCGAAATGGGACAGATTCGCTCATAACTACTGGCCAACCCTTCTGAAAACAAGGCTTTCTGGGTCAAAACCGGGCAGTTGGTAATCTTAGTCATCCCCATTATTTCAATTTTAGAGAAAATTCCCTGGGAACCCTATTTCTAATTGCTAATGATCTTGGAGACCTGGGATAAAATTCCCAAATAGATTTTCAAATGGGGGAGAATGTAATAAAAGTCGATAAAAAGTCGGTAAAAAGTCGGTAACGGAAAAATTATCTGAAAATGTATGCCTCCCTGCGCAATTAAAATTTGCAATGTAATAAGAGTCTAATGAACAATTACATTGCAAAATGCAAATTTTTATTCTTATTTGTGCACATTTTCATCTGCTGCACAACTGTAATGTCACCGCGAGATGCACTGACTTCTGACTTTTCATGTACGAACATAAACCAAGAACATATTTAGGGTTATGCAATAAAAGGTATAACGTTTGCTACAGGTCTTGTTACAAGTGATGGGTGAAATGTTTCGCCAGGCATGGATTCTCTGAGAATTTCCGCGTTTCGCCATTGGCGGATTGTTTCGCGAAACGGATGAAAAAATTCACAGCGGAAAAATTCGCCGCACGTCCAAAAATTTTGCCGGCTTCAAAAAAGAATAGTAGCGGGCGTCAAAAGAATAGCTGCGCAACAAAATAAAAGCCGCGGGCGACGAAAGAATAGCCGTGCGACAAAATAAAAGCCGTGGGCGACAAAATAATAGCTGCACATCAAAATAATAGCCACGGGTGACAAAATAATAGCTGTGCGACAAAAGAATAGTCGCGGGTGACAATTTTTTTTGCCGCACGACATTTTCGCCGTTTCGCGGATCTTTTGAAAGATTCGTGAATTTTCCGGCGAAGCGAAATGGAACAGATTCGCTCATCACTACTTGTTACCTTTAGCAGCCAATCAGCGGGTACCATTTACTGGTCATCTGTATAAAAGCAAACATCTTATTGGTTGCTACGGGTTACTGCACCGGGCCAAATGTTATACCTTTTATTACATATGGGAAGGTGAGTGGGCGCTGCTGTACTGGTGTATCGGGGGAGGGGTTGGATGCTTAAACGTTCCCCAGTTTCTTGGGGAGGTATAAACCCTGAGTTTGTTAGTGCTACCGGTGCAGTACCTGTATGGCTATGGTGCTGGCAGGATGTATTTCTGTTTCCGGCAGTGACCACTCTGAGATGAACCCTCCATTCCGTGGTTTTAATTTCCCCTCCGGCCCTGCCTGACACACAAGGAGGCAAAGTATCACAGGTTTTAACACAAACGTGTTTATTTCTCATTCCCTGCTTCAGCTCATCATGTCTGTCCTGTTCCTTATTATCTCTCTCAGTAAGTAGCAGCCATTTCACTTACATTGCCTGATATTTTGTTATTATATGTCTATATTACTATTAGATTGTAAGTGCTTCTGGGCAGGGACTGCCTCCCTCTATAACTGAGCGCTTAGTCTTATTTATATTTAATATTGTATGGCTTCCTGTCTGTTCTGTAGCACTAAATATAAATACTATCATATGGGGGTATGTTCCCATTGCTACATGCCACATACTTAGCTAAACCTATACATATTGGGCATCAAACTGTTCAGTGGACCCCTGGCGTTCATATTTAGGGTGTTTTATTTGGTTACTTTATGACCTGTAGGAGATAAGATACTATAGACTGGAAGCTGTGAAGCAATTTTTTAAAAATGTCACAAATTTTGATAAAAACCAATAACTTTAGGAAAGCATTGTGACTTGATAGTTCGGAGCAGACAGACAGTTGTGCCTATTCTGTATTCCCCAGAATCTGTTCTTTCCAGAGTATTAGTGGAATATTTGGCCTTGAAATCTAAAGTATGCAGCTTTCTGGAGCAGTGCTTTGGGAATTTGGTAGGTACTGCTGGGAGTTTGTGACCTATACAAGTGAGAAATCTCCATAAAACTATATATATTTGGTATTGGCACGTTCAGGAGACATGGGACTTTCCAAATCAGTTGTATTTTTGAGCATAAAATAATTTTTGTTTCTAGTATGTGTGTTTATATTATGGAAAATTTGTTTGTTTGTTTTTTTTTAATTTAGAAGCCTATATCTTGTTACAGAATTGGAATTACACAAAAATTCCACCATATTTCGAAAGCTTAGTTTGTCCCGAATAAAACAATTGTTTTCCTGGGTAAACTAAAAGCCCCCCCGAGGAAAGGCCCCTAAAGTGAAACAGTGCAAAATGTTCAAGAACTGTCTGGCAATACAAGTTCCACTTTGACCAAAACGGCTGGCAGTGAAAGGGTTAAAACAACAAAGCAAAACAATAGATATATATGCACTTTTGTTTATTCCTGGGAATAAAATATATTTCCCTGGTAATAACCCTCGCTGTCTTTTAAATATGTACCATGTTAATTTGTAATAAAAAAACACAATTAATACAGAGTTTTTGCATCTGATAAAATGTTTGTTTTTTTGCAGCATCAGTTACAGTTACAGTTACAGTTACAGTTGCAGTTACAGTTACACGTACAGGTGAGACGTTCCTCATACCTCTATCCTAATCTCACAAACTGTCCATGGGAATATACAGGCTTATAGGTATGGGATTTCTTATCTGGAAACCCATTATCCAGAAGGCTCTGGATAATGAATTGAAGACAACCCACCACAGACTCTATTTTAAGTTAACAATTCTAATTTTTTTTTTAATTATTTCCTTTTACACTTTCTGCTCTATATATCTAATTTATGTGTCTTGAAAGCACAGTTTATAGGCCAGAATAATCCTGGACTGTTATTCTTTTTCAGTTTGTGCTAGTTATAATTTAGCCTTTAATATATACTTTTATATTTCTATTATTCATATGTATGTACAATATATCCAGTTGTAGAAAAAAAAAATATGTATATAAGGTTGTTATTTATACAATAATTTATATAATAAAGAGTAGTATCGGTTACTGATTGCTTTATATGTTACTCTGTATGCCCAATGTATGAAACCCACTTATTGTACAGTGCTGCGGGATATGTTGGCGCTTTATAAATAAATGTTAATAATAATAATAATGAAGAGTGTAAGCTCTTTTGGGCAGGGCTCCCTTCCCCTCCTGTATCGGTTACTGATTGCTTTATATGTTACTCTGTATGCCCAATGTATGTAACCCACTTATTGTACAGCACTGCGGGATATGTTGGCGCTTTATAAATAAATGTTAATAATAATAATAATGTAGAGTGTAAGCTCTTTTGGGCAGGGCCCTCTTCCCCTCTTGTATCGGTTACTGATTGCTTTATATGTTACTCTGTATGCCCAATGTATGTAACCCACTTATTGTACAGCGCTGCGGGATATGTTGGCACTTTATAAATAAATGTTAATAATAATAATAATAATGTAGAGTGTAAGCTCTTTTGGGCAGGGCTCTCTTCCCCTCCTGTATCGGTTACTGATTGCTTTATATGTTACTCTGTATGCCCAATGTATGTAACCCACTTATTGTACAGCGCTGCGGGATATGTTGGCACTTTATAAATAAATGTTAATAATAATAATAATAATGTAGAGTGTAAGCTCTTTTGGGCAGGGCTCCCTTCCCCTCCTGTATCGGTTACTGATTGCTTTATATGTTACTCTGTATGCCCAATGTATGTAACCCACTTATTGTACAGCGCTGCGGGATATGTTGGCGCTTTATAAATAAACGTTAATAATAATAATAATAATAGTAGCATCAAAGTAAAATAACTTTTCTGATTACAGGAGCTTTCGCAAGGCCTGTGGTGTCCTTCTCTCCAAACTGGGCCACAATATCTCGGCATGAAACTATAACTCTCACATGTACCGTGGGTCCTACTGCTCCGCTGAGCCAGAGATATTCCTGGTACAGGGACAATAAGAGGATAAATGGAGAGGAACGGAGCTTTATAATTGGGAAAGCAGAAGAGAAGGACAGTGGGAATTACCAGTGCCAGGCCGGTACCAGTGAGAGAAGTGACCCAGTCAGACTGAATGTTACAAATGGTAATATATATGTATATTGATAGACACATTTGTTTTTCAGTACAGTGATATAAATATTTGGGGTTGACATAAAATGCCCTCCATGAAGTACAGTATATGGGCAGATAATGTACAGCTGACATAGGGCTGCTGTATGGGCCCAGAGACAGTGCCCCCCCCCCCCCCCCAGGGGAGCTAGCTCATACCCACTCACAAATATATCCCAATACCCCTCGCTATTTCATGGCAGACAACTACATCCCTGTGTCTGTGGCATAACGCACACACAATATCATACAATATCAGATGCTATAGACCTGCATGGGTCCAGCCCACTGCCATCCATCAACAAGGTAGTCTTTGTGCAATTCTTTGTCATTTGCTGAAGTGATGTCATCATAACCTGAAAATGACATCACTCCAGGAAAAGGGGTCATTGTTTAACCCATAAGTGCAAAATATGGATGCAAATCATCATATTTTTACCCTGAATGCAGTGCTGTGATGCAGAATTCCAGTGTTATTGTTAGTGTCTTGCTAAGATGGTAAAAAAACAACAAAACACAAATACAAGAGTACTGTAGAAATGATACCTATATTGGCTAACAATAAAAATACATTGCAAGCTTTCGGAGCTCTAAGGCCCCTTCATCAGGCAAAATACAAATGAGAACTATTATTATTATTATTATTATTTTTGACACTGGCTAACACGGTACTACAGTTTTTGTGTTGCTAAGATGGGACTGCTATAATTAGGACAAGAGTTAAGGTCCCATACACAGGCTGATTGTAGCTGCTGATATGGGTCCCCTGGACAGATTCGGCAGCTTATCGGCCCGTGTAGGGGCAGAAACGAGGGGCCTGCCCGACCGATATCTGGCCTGAAATTGGGCAGATATTGATTGGGCAGGTTAAAAGATTTAGTTGGATCGGGGACCGCATTGGCTCATTGACGTGGTCCCCGAACCGACTGCCCCATTGCCGCCATTATAATTTGATCGTTTGGCCCCAGGGAGAATTAGCCCACCCGTAGGTTGGGATATCAGGAGAAGATCCACTCGCTTGGTGACCTCGACCTGGGAGGAAAGAGATTAATTGGAAGAGATTAAATGCCAATTCCAGTTTACACTAACACATCAGTATAGCTGAACCATTTCTGGTTAATGCCATAGAATTTCATACCTTCTCACTAATGACCTACTGCACCCCAGTCATGGATTTTCTAATAATTCTAATCATTATCAAACCATTAAGAGTATGTGCTACTGAATCATACAGTGGGGGTATATTAGGGCAATGTAAACTGCCGGTGGGTACAAGGGTAGGACTCAAGGCTTTATTCTATACACAGGGTACAAGTAGGGGCGTTACATAGGGAAACCCTGTATTAGATCCAATCCATTCTTGCCATGCAGAGACTCTACCAGTCCCATTATATCATATATTTATGTACCTTGTTTCTTCATTCCAGATCGTGTGATTCTGCAGGCGCCCCCAAGTGTTTATGAAGGGGACCCCCTGACTCTGAGATGTTACAGTCCTTATACTAAAGCAAAAGAAGTAATGTTCTATAAAGATAATGTAATGATATCCTCCTCCCCTACCGACTCAGTCACATTGGGTGCAAGTGTGGGAATGGCCGGTACATACAGATGTAGAGCAATCCTGCTGTTAGAATTAAATCATTACGCTCCTCATTCATCTGTTGATATAGCCATAACCATCCAAGGTAAATTTCTAGGATTATCATTAGTGATGAGCGAATATGTCCCTTTTCACTTTGCTGAAAAAGTTTGTGAAACTGCTGTAAAATTTGCAGAGCGCATTGAGTAGGCTTGTTTTGCAGCTGCCGCACAACTTTTTTGTGTGGGTGAATTTTCTTTTTCCGTACTCCAAATGGTTTAAAGTCAATGGGTTTTTTCTCACTCCAAATACATTAAAGTCAAAGGGCGGTTTTTTCTCTGTGAAATTTTTTTCTCGTAAAGATTTTGCTGCAGTTTGAAAACAATCGCCGATGAGGAAATGCGGAATTTTGCCGCAAATCCATGCAGGGTAAAAATTTTTTTACCATCACGATTTATCATTACTTGTGCTGGATTGTGCTTATTACAAGGGAATATCAATATTTGCCGGCATAGACTGTGGGACACTATATCTCTGCATAACTGCTTCTGGTTTCTAGATATTTAAGAGCATGTGCCCCCTAATTCTGTGCCCCCCCTAGGCCTGACCACAGATCTGAGCCTGGAGGGAAAATTCTGCCTCCTCTCTATTCACTTAAATGGGACAGACCATGCTGAGTTCTGTTTCATACTTTGATAAACAAACTCCATTGGCTGAATTATGAAGCAGTCAATATAAAGGGGAGCTGTCATTTGCTGATTGTAGATATGTTTACTCTATTAATGGTTATACTGTATGTATTTATATGTGTTTTCATTTAAAAAAAAAAAATCAATTTAGCATCTGTGGGCATTTCATTTATATATAGTTATTACCTATGAAAACCTGCCTGTATCCGCTCACATTGATAGTGATGAGTCAAACCGCAAATTTCACCAATAGGCATTGGAGTCAATGTGAAGGCGAAATAATACTGCATTTAGGGCTCAGGAATAGCATATACATTGCCCACCTATTTTCCACTTTGCTACATCTGTTCTTCATGGAGAAAGAAAAGGTTTCCTATTGTGCCAGGGTGAATGCCAGTCTGCGGTGGGGAAAGGCATGTAATCACTTAGACACTGGGATACAGGGTCGGACTGGGCCGGGACACTGGGGAAAAATCCCAATGGGCCCCGGTGACCCAGACCCAACCTGACCGTTCCTTCCCTGATGTGTTAAACTTACACATGCTCATGGGAGGATGTCGGGGGGGACCCTGTGGTGGGAGCCCCGGTGGGCCCTGCACCCCCCAGTCTGACCCTGCCAGGAAATATATATTTCAGCATATAGTCAGTATATAGTCAGCATAGAATATAGGCTGGTCTGGTCCCATATAAAGCTGATCTAGACTATAATCTAATGTCACAAAATAAATGACATAAATGACATACATGCTAAAGCAGAGAGCATGTCTAAAATGAACCCTGGACCTTTGCAATAAAAATTTCAAATGAGGACCTTCAACCCCCCCCCCACACTATATAACCAATTGGCACAATAAATGTTTCAGAACATAACGATAATGTCTGTGATTTTGCTGCATTTATTTGTGTGTTGTTGTTTTTTTTTCAAGTGAAACAAATTGCATGGCGAAAAAATGTGCTTCTTATGGCTCAGTGTAACAGCTCTGTAACATGTGGGGAAAGCAATGCTCTGCATTCAGTGTGGCCCCGGTCAGTAGAGAGATAATATGCACCTAACCAAGGATTTGTTATTTCTAGAGCTGTTTCCCAGGCCAGAGATCAGAGCGGATAAAGATGGGGTACAGGAGGGAGATGTACTGACCCTATCCTGCCATACGGCCCTTAATCCAGCCAGAGGCGCTACACAGCTACAGTTTGCTTTCTACAGAAATGGGCACAATGTGCAGGGATTCAGTTCTTCCAGTAATTACACCATCCAATCAGCTCGGCCTCAGGACTCTGGGAATTATACCTGTGATACAGCAGCTCCATCAGTCAGTGTGACGAAGGGGAGCCCAGGCTTATCCATCCACATACACGGTGATTATGATGTGCCAGGTAAGGATGGGTGTAATAACTTTCCAAAACACTAATGCTTTATTTACTAAAAATTGGCATCTGCTACTGTCCAAAAAAATGTTCCTGTTGAATTGTGCTTAATGCAGGGGAAAAATGCCATTACTGTCTAAAGTATGTTGAGAACAATCATTCTTAGCACAGGGGAATCCTTATCCTGCCATAGTTTTATGGTATCTCTCTGTACAGGCTATGAGCAAACTTAGGGGGCTGTTCCTGCTGAATTGTGCTTAGTACAGGGGAATCCCTATGTGCCATAGTTTTATGGTATCTCTCTGTACAGGCTATGAGCAAACTTAGGGGGCTGTTCCTGCTGAATTGTGCTTAGTACAGGGGAATCCCTATGTGCCATAGTTTTATGGTATCTCTCTGTACAGGCTATGAGCAAACTTAGGGGGCTGTTCCTGCTGAATTGTGCTTAGTACAGGGGAATCCCTATGTGCCATAGTTTTATGGTATCTCTCTGTACAGGCTATGAGCAAACTTAGGGGGCTGTTCCTGCTGAATTGTGCTTAGTACAGGGGAATCCCTATGCTGCCATAGTTTTATGGTGTCTCTCTGTACAGGCTATGAGCAAACTTAGGGGGCTGTTTACCCCCACTCTGTGTAATCTATCCTTCAGCCAGTTCGCTACCCAATTACAAATATTATGTTCTAAGCCAATATTCCTCAATTTGATCATTAACCTTCTGTGAGGTACTGTATCAAACGCTTTAGCAAAGTCCAAGTAGATGACATCAACTGCCATTCCAGCATCAAGGTTCCTGCTCACCTCCTCATAAAAGGCGACTAAATTAGTCTGGCAAAATCTGTTACGCATAAAACCATGCTGGCACAAACTAATAGTATTGTGAACTGCAATGTATTCAAGTACCCTATCCCTTATTACCCCTTCCAAAAGCTTTCCTACTACTGATGTCAGACTAACAGGCCTATAGTTTTCAGGCTGAGAACGGGATCCCTTTTTAAATAATGGCACCACATTAGCATAGTAACATAGTAACATAGTAAGTTGGGTTGAAAAAAGACATACGTCCATCAAGTTCAACCATAATGCCTATACCTAACCTGCCTAACTGCTAGTTGATCCAGAGGAAGGCAAAACCCCATCTGAAGCCTCTCTAATTTGCCTCAGAGGGGAAAAAATTCCTTCCTGACTCCAAGATGGCAATCGGACCAGTCCCTGGGGCAACTTGTACTAAGAGCTATCTCCCATAACCGTGTATTCCCTCACTTGCTAAGAATCCACCCAACCCCTTCTTAAAGCTATATAATGTATCAGCCAGCACGACTGATTCGGGGAGGGAATTCCAGAACCTCACAGCTCTCACTGTAAAAAATCCTTTCCGAATATTTAAATGGAACCTCCCTTCTTCTAAACGGAGTGGGTGCCCTCGTGCCCGTTGGAAGGACCTACTGGTAAATAAAACACTAGAGAGGTTATTATATGATCCCTTTATATATTTATACATAGTTATCATGTCACCTCTTAAGCGCCTCTTCTCCAGTGTAAACACACCCAACTTGGCCAGTCTTTCCCCATAACTGAGACTTCCCATACCCTTTAGCAGCTTAGTTGCCCTTCTCTAGACCCTCTCTAACTCAATAATGTCCCGTTTGAGCACTGGAGACCAAAACTGAACAGCATATTCTAGATGGGGCCTTACCAGCGCTCTGTAAAGGGGAAGAATAACCCCCTCCTCCCGTGAATCTATACCCCTTTTAATACAGCTCAAAACCTTGTTTGCCCTTGCAGCTGCTGCCTGGCATTGCTTGCTACAGCCAAGTTTATTATCTACAAGGACTCCAAGGTCCTTCTCCATTATGGATTTGCCTAGTGCAGTCCCATTAAGGGTATACGGGGCTTGCATATTTTTACATCCCAGGTGCATGACCTTCCGCCAGTCTCTCGGCACCATGCCAGACCTCAATGAATCCTGAAAAATTAAGTGAAGAGGTTTGGCAATCACAGCGCTCAGCTCATTTAATACCCTGGGATGAATCCCATCCGGCCCTGGACCTTTGTTTACCTTTACATGTTCAAGTCTCTTTTGAATTTCCTCCCCAGTGACCCACGCGTCAGTAGCTAAATTACTAGAACTGGGCATATTGCTTAATTTTTTTACTATTCACATAATTAAAAAATAATTTAGGATTATTTTTACTCCTAGCTGCAATATCCCTTTCCATCTCTATTTTAGCTGCCTGATAGCTTTTTTGCTGCTTTATTTGCCCCCTTGTACCTGATGAAAGTCCCAGCTGCCCCAGCTAACTTGAATGCTTTAAAAGCATATTTTTTCTTACCAACCCCGACAATAACACTTTTATTCAGCCATAAAGGTTTTGCTTTGCGATGCCTCTCCTTGCTTACAAGGGGAATATACTGTTGTGTATACCTACAAAGCAATGTTTTAAAGATGTTCCATTTTCCTTCTGTGTCTAACCCTATGAAAAGCCTTGGAAACCATGTTATGATCACTGTTCCCCAAATGCCCCCCCCCACACAAATGTTAGAGATGAGTTCAGTATTATTAGATATCACCAGGTCCAAAATGGAGTCATTCCTAGTAGGCTCAATAGGGTCATTCCCAGCTACAGTATATCAGACACATACCCCTGGTTGCTATGTTGGAGGCTTGTACTAGTTATAACACTACTGGAGGGATTTAGGAATACATGGGCATTAGTGAGTAACAACTAAGAATATGCTAACTAAGAAAATGATAGGAAAAATAATGATACCATTTTATAGAGAGATACAAGTCTAATCTTTTTATTGTTGCCTTGCAGGAGGAACCCTGAGAGACAGACGTTACACCATAGAGAATACCATAAGGCTTGCCCTGGCTGTGTGTATACTCCTCTCTGGCTCATTGCTCTCTTACTGCCATATCAACAGGGAACTCAACTAATCCTTAAGGGAAATTTCATTACATTGCTTTTTTCATTATATAAAATTACATATTTTAGGCATTACTGGTCTGGTTGGGTGCCCCTGCCTTTACTTTTTAAAAATTAAGCAATCCTCTGAATCATACAGTTAGGTTACCCTGGTTTTCTCATAGGAATCTTGCCCACTGTGACAGAATGCTCTGTTATACAGATAGCTAGAATCTCAGCCATAAAGCAGGGCAGGACTGCTGCTTACAATGGGGGGATCAGATAGGATCTGTGCCACTGTGACAGAATGCTCTGTTATACAGATAGCTAGAATCTCAGCCATAAAGCAGGGCAGGACTGCTGCTTACAATGGGGGGATCTGATAGGATCTGTGCCACTGTGACAGAATGCTCTGTTATACAGATAGCTAGAATCTCAGCCATAAAGCAGGGCAGGACTGCTGCTTACAATGGGGGGATCAGATAGGATCTGTGCCACTGTGACAGAATGCTCTGTTATACAGATAGCTAGAATCTCAGCCATAAAGCAGGGCAGGACTGCTGCTTACAATGGGGGGATCAGATAGGACCTGTGCCACTGTGACAGAATGCTCTGTTATACAGATAGCTAGAATCTCAGCCATAAAGCAGGGCAGGACTGCTGCTTACAATGGGGGGATCAGATAGGATCTGTGCCACTGTGACAGAATGCTCTGTTATACAGATAGCTAGAATCTCAGCCATAAAGCAGGGCAGGACTGCTGCTTACAATGGGGGGATCAGATAGGATCTGTGCCACTGTGACAGAATGCTCTGTTATACAGATAGCTAGAATCTCAGCCATAAAGCAGGGCAGGATTGCTGCTTACAATGGGGGGATCAGATAGGATCTGTGCCACTGTGACAGAAAGCTCTGTTATACAGATAGCTAGAATCTCAGCCATAAAGCAGGGCAGGACTGCTGCTTACAATGGGGGGATCAGATAGGATCTGTGCCACTGTGACAGAATGCTCTGTTATACAGATAGCTAGAATCTCAGCCATAAAGCAGGGCAGGACTGCTGCTTACAATGGGGGGATCAGATAGGATCTGTGCCACTGTGACAGAAAGCTCTGTTATACAGATAGCTAGAATCTCAGCCATAAAGCAGGGCAGGACTGCTGCTTACAATGGGGGGATCAGATAGGATCTGTGCCACTGTGACAGAATGCTCTGTTATACAGATAGCTAGAATCTCAGCCATAAAGCAGGGCAGGATTGCTGCTTACAATGGGGGGATCAGATAGGATCTGTGCCACTGTGACAGAAAGCTCTGTTATACAGAT
This sequence comes from Xenopus tropicalis, assembly GCF_000004195.4. Lineage (NCBI taxonomy): Eukaryota > Metazoa > Chordata > Amphibia > Anura > Pipidae > Xenopus > Xenopus tropicalis. Next base: position 135,997,910 of record NC_030684.2, on the reverse strand, counting down.
AGCTAGAATCTCAGCCATAAAGCAGGGCAGGACTGCTGCTTACAATGGGGGGATCAGATAGGATCTGTGCCACTGTGACAGAATGCTCTGTTATACAGATAGCTAGAATCTCAGCCATAAAGCAGGGCAGGACTGCTGCTTACAATGGGGGGATCAGATAGGATCTGTGCCACTGTGACAGAATGCTCTGTTATACAGATAGCTAGAATCTCAGCCATAAAGCAGGGCAGGATTGCTGCTTACAATGGGGGGATCAGATAGGATCTGTGCCACTGTGACAGAAAGCTCTGTTATACAGATAGCTAGAATCTCAGCCATAAAGCAGGGCAGGACTGCTGCTTACAATGGGGGGGGGTATCAGATAGGATCTGTGCCACTGTGACAGAATGCTCTGTTATACAGATAGCTAGAATCTCAGCCATAAAGCAGGGCAGGACTGCTGCTTACAATGGGGGGGGGGATCAGATAGGATCTGTGCCACTGTGACAGAATGCTCTGTTATACAGATAGCTAGAATCTCAGCCATAAAGCAGGGCAGGACTGCTGCTTACAATGGGGGGGATCAGATAGGGATTTTTATTAAGAAATTAAAACATAAAACAGAAAATCAAACTTTCAATTACATAACATCAAAAAAGAAAATTCAATTACATAACATCAAAATGACATTTTAATTAAATAACATCCGAAGATTGCACCCATGTGAAATCCACCTCCCTCCACAGTTTAGCATTGTCCTTGTTAATGCCAATCTCTTTGAAACGGATGAAAAACAGTTCCCTCAAGATTCTTTTAACTGTTGGATCAATAGTTCCATCCTCCCCCCCGAAAGATTTACTGCACCTCATTATCCACAAAAAGTATCTAATGACAGTGAAAATCACAAAAAAGGTCTCATTATCCAAAGGATGCTTTCCCCTTACCAGCCCATACGCCCTTTCCCCATATGTGTGCCGACAGAACCTTCCAATTTTCAAAACTGACAGGACTTCATTATACAAAGCCCGAGATACCGAGCACTCTAATAAAAAGTGATTTGTGGTCTCTTCCACTTGGCACCCCCAGGGGCAGGGCCTGTTTACCACACTCAGATAGCTCAGATTGCCCCTAAGGAAGAGTTTCCCCTGGAAAGCCAGCCAGGCGTTATCCAGGAACTTGCCGGGGAGCCTATGGCCATTCAGGAACTTCAGGCAAGTTTTCATCTGTTCAGTTGTACAGTCTTTCAGGACTGGGGCAGAGATAAAAAAGGAATTCAATACAGACTCATATAACTGCTTCCTGGTAAGATTCCCTATTGCCCCAAAGTCCAAATTCCACTTCTTTATCAGCTTTAAGCCTAAAACTAAATGCTGTGGAAAGTACCCCCCCCTAATCCGGACCCCCTTCACTCTACCGCCCTCCATCCAGTCTCTGATAAAAGGCGAAACCCAGGACCTGACACAGTTCTCCCACAGAGAACACGTCCTTTGGCCCAGATTCCCAAAATTAAATTTCAGGAAAATGGTGCCAAAGAACGCGATTGGACAAACCATCCCTAACCCCCCCTCTTTTCTCTGCAGGAATGTGACCCCTCTTTTTACTGGGTTCAGTCTGCTCCCCCAGAGCATCTGAAAGAACAGACTGTAGAGCCGAGCAGAGAGAGATTCTGGCAGGGGAAACACATAGGCAACAAAAAGAAACAACGGGATCAGAAAAGTCTTGATCAAATTAACCCTTTCTCTATAGGTCAGCTTCCAAGATTTCCAGCGCTGAACTTTTGCCAAACCAGCATCCAGTTTCTCTTCCCAATTTAACAGACCATTATCATTCCTCCCGAATTTAACTCCCAAGATTTTTACCTGCTCTGGGGCTACTGGGAAATTACCAACCTGAAAAGCTGGTTCCCCTTCTAGAACCCAAAAAGCTTCCGACTTTTCCCGATTGACAGAGGAGCCAGAGGCCCCCGAGTAACTTCTGATGCAATCAGTGACCACTTCAACCTCCGCCTGCTTAGAAACGATCACTGACACATCATCCGCATAGGCAACAAACCTGAGGGGCTGCCCGCCGGGCACACAGACCCCTCCAAGCCTTTCCTCTCCAGCATCCTCAGGAAGGGATCCAGAGCGAATACATAGAGAAGAGGACTCAGAGGGCAGCCCTGCCGCACCCCGGCCCCAACCTCAAAGTCTTCACCTTGCCAACCGTTAATCAATGGGAAGCTTTTTGCCCCTTCATACAAAACTTTAATCCAACTAATGAATCTGCCCGGGATGCCGTATTTAGACAAAACAGCCCATAGATAATCATGGTTAACATTATCAAAAGCTTTTGTCTGATCCAGAGACAACAGATACTTACCCCAACCATGAGCTTTGCATGACTCCAAGGCTTCCCTTATAGTAAGGATTGCCCCAAAGATGCTCCGCCCCTTCACCGTGCAGAACTGACAGGACGATAATAAAGTGCCAGAAAATAAAATTAACCGGGAAAAAAGGATCTTTGCCAGAATCTTTCTATCGGAGTTGAGAAGGGCAATCGGCCTCCTGTTCTCAATCCTCTCATCATCCTTCCCCTTTGACAGCAGAATCAGGGCAGAGCACCTCATTGACTCACACAACCCACTCCCCAGACTCCATTAAAGATCTTTGTTAACACCGGGACTAACAGCTCCTTAAAGGTCTTATAGAATTCTGCTGTAAGCCCATCAGGCCCAGGAGCTTTCTTGTTGTTTAACTTATCAATCGCACCCTCCACCTCCTCTTCCCCAATATCTGCTGTCAAAGGGGAGAAATCCAAATTAGCTGTATCAGGTCCTGGGGTCGCCCTTAAGAAGCTTTCAGTCCTTTCCCTCTCCAAAGCCTTACGTCTGAACAAGCCGGCATAGTACGACCTTACAACTCTGAGGATACCCTCCCTGGATTTCTGCAAACTTCCCTCAGAATCAATAAGGCCAGTCACCTGCTTTTTCTTAAAGGTCTCTCTACAGTTCTGGAAAGGGTCCGGGGAGTTTTTTGCCCCAAAATCCCTTTCCAGAACTATAGAGTCCTGGCGACTGTACTGGTGCTGCTTCATCAGAGTTTTCAACTGGGCAATTTTCTCCCCCACCACCCCGGCCGAAATTAAGGTTTCCAACTTCTTTCTCAGAGACTGGTATGTTCTAGATCTTATACCCTCCCTTTTAACAGATAGTTTTGTGAAGAAGGTTCGGATTTCTTCTTTTGTACCCTCCCACCACTGTTGGATTGAATCAAAGAAGTCCAGCTTCGACCACTGGGCCTCAAAAAAACTCCTAAAAGAGCCATTCCTTGCAGCTTCCTTCAATGACTCAAATCCAAGTCTCCACAACCCTCTACCCCTTCTCGGGAGTTCTGGCATCCCATATTTAAAGGACACCATTAAATGGTCTGAGAAATCTACCAACGTTTCTTTTACATCTGAAAAAGTATCTCTCTCTTTAACAAAAACCAAATCTATGCGGCTACTTCGATTTGCACAAAAATAAGTATGGACACCCTTCCTCCCATTCCAGGTCGCCACATCCACCAGCCCCGCCTGCCTGATAATATTAGACAAAAAGGCCCCTTCATATTTATTATATTTACCTGTCCTGTCCCCCGGCTTCAGGACTTCATTAAAATCCCCAGCCAGAATGACAGGACAAGAAACACACAAAAAAGGTTTAATTTCGCCTAACATTTCTTTCCTCTCTGCTATCGTATGTGGCCCATAAACATTAATCAGCCTAAACGTCTCACCCTGAAAATGAACATCTAGGAGTATACAGCGTCCTATTCTGATCTCCAAAAAACGTTTGATTTTAAGATCAAAATGACCTTTAAAAAGAATTCCCACCACCCCTGCAGATTCTGCAATAGACCAAAAAGAGGGTCCAAACTGCCATTCTCTTTTAGCATTAAATATTTCTGTGCCATCAGTTAACCTTGTTTCTTGTAAGAAAAGAACATCAAAATTAGATTTCCCTAAAAAATCATAAACTTCAGCCCTTGTTTTATGGTTCTTTATACTACACACATTGATAGTACAAAAATGAATCAATTGTTTTGACATTCTGGAGATTTAGCCAGCCTACCCTCCTTCCCCTCTCCAAATCTCTTATACTGAGGCTTCCCTAATCCACTTGAAGGGCCACCGTCTTTCTCAAAAAACTCATTTCCATCTATAGATTCCCTTTCCTCATCACTTTCTATCCGACCTTTCCTTTTCTTCCCCTGATCCTCAGTTATCTCCATTTCTACATGGGAAGGGACCTGTTCTTCAATTTCACAATTCATTTCTTCTGTCACAAGAGGCAAAGAAGCCTTGGATTTCCTTTTTCCCTTCTTCTTTTTCTGCTTCTTCCCTGTTTCTTTCCCATGCTCCCTCTCTTCATCCTCCAACCTGCTTAACTCTTCCTCTTCTTCCTCAGCCATATCCCCCCAAGATTTCCCATCAGGGAGTTCAAACCTATTAGAGGTTTCAATATTTGTTTGGAAAACCATCTTGCCTACCATCTTCCTTGTTTTCCTTCCTACCTCCTCCCATCCTTCTTTCTCAACCTCCACTTCCCTTCTTATCCCTTCTCCCCCATCCTTCTCAATAGTCTGGGACAAAACTTCCCCACCTTCCTTCCTGTTAGTGATTTCCTCACATACACCCACCTCCACCCTGGGTACCTCCTCCTGAAAAAACTCTTTTTCAATTCTAGGGCATTCCCTCACAATATTGTGCCAGGCTTCTGGGCATTCCCGGTGCGTATGTCCCAAATCATTACAAAGGTTGCACCTTACCTTATTGCATTCCTTACTAACATGCCCCTGAGCCCCACATAATGCACAAACTTTGAGAGTGCAATCATTGGCCAGATGACGCTTTGAACCACACTTGAAACACTGCTTGGGTTGTCCCGGATAAAAACAAACACCCCTCTCCTTCCCGATAAAGAAAGAGTTTGGGAGATGCTTGGTAACATTATTAGATACATCCAATCTCACTTGTACTTTCCATCCCACAATCCAGAAACCCTCCTCATTATATAACCTTGTCAGTGGCGCCAGGACCTTACATTGGCGCTTAAGCCAGACCAAAACATCTTCCGGGGGAATTGATTCATTTTTAAAAATGACAGTGACGTTCTTAACTTCTGGCTTTGAAACAGGTATGGCCCTGAAACCTTCCCACTCTGGGGATCTTCCCTTCTCCTGATAGAGACTCCAAAATCTATCCAAACCTTGTGGTAATTTAAAACTTACTTCAAATTCCACATCAGACACTGTTATGAAAGCATTAACATCAGAAGGTGTAAAACCCATTGACTCCTTTATCAAATTCTTGCAGATATACCTACTGCCTGGCATCTTTTCCTTCTCCCCATCCCATTTAATCTTAACTACATTTATCCTTTTAAACACAGGCCCATCAAAAAGAGTCTCTTGTTGTCTTGCAAAAAATCTTCTTTTTTCCCAAAACCCTTTACTTCCTTGATCCTCTCCCCCTGCATTTGACATTTCCATTGACTTAGTAGGATTTGCCACTTTATTTGCTTTACCCAAAACATTATCAGGAGTTACCAGCATATTATTCCCATTATCCACAGAACTTGCAGAAACAATGGGGTTAGAAGGGTTGGAGGTAGGGGGGTTAGAGGTAGGGGGGTTAGAGGTAGGGGGGTTAGAGGTAGGAGGGTTAGAGGTAGGGAGGTTAGAAACAGAGGGGACATCAGAGGGTTTAGGTACAGACACAACAGCAGATTGCCCTTTCCCTGTTCCCTCCTCCTCCCCCCTAAGCACAAAATCCATATACCGTATATACTCGAGTATAAGCCGAGTTTTTCAGCCCCAAAAATGGGCTGAAAAAGTCACTCTCGGCTTATACTCGAGTATATGGCTTGTCTGGCATCCGCTCCCGTCGTGTGCGCACCCACCCCCGTGAACGGACTTACACAACTAACAGCAAGTGAGTATATGGCTTGCCGTTCCGCCGTCATGCGCGCACCCTCCTATGTGGATGGACTTAGTCAAGTAGCGGCGAGTGATTATATTGCTTGTCTGTCATCCATTCCGCCGTTGTGCGCGCCCCATCCCCCGTGGACTGACGTACTAAACTAGCGGCGAGTGAGTATATGGCTTGTCAGGCATCCGCTCCACCGTCATGCGCACACAGGGGGGCGGGGTGCACGCCGAACGCTTATGAGCAGGCGACACACGTGGGGGGAGGGGTAGCGCGCATGAGCGGGCGACACACGGGGGGCTTGCAAGCCGATATATATTTAATGCTAAACGCCTCCCAAGGCTTACATGTCTGGTGCCTCCCCAAATACCAAAAATGATGCTGCCAGCAGTTACATCTAGTTCACTACTACTACTGTGAGTATCTGTGACATAACCTCATACAGCTGCTTTGCACCTACTCCACTTTCTCCCATTGTCAGTCACCCTGTAACTGCCAGTTTCTCACTGTAAACCCTTTTCAAGGATAAATCCTTTGAACATCTGCATGTGAACAATCCTCTACAGCCATGACAGTTGTCCATATAGAGGACAATGCATTTGTGCAGTATTTGACCCACTTGCCACTCTTGAGTGCCACACAAAATACTGCAATATTTTACTGGCCCCTTCTGGCTTATTTATGGAAATCCCCTAGATAAATTGGCTTGGGCAGATTGGTGGATTGTGCACTGTAGTCCCACGTGGTATAATTCCATGTAATATTTCAGGTGATACTGTGACTTTTTTTTTTGCAGTGTCCATTAGGTGTAGGCCTCTCTCTAACTTGAGAGAGGTTTTTATTGGTCCCTCATGACACACGGGGGGGGGGAGGAGTGCACACCGAGCACGCATGTAGTCATGTAAGCACTTGTGAGTGTCCTTTATTAAATAATTTGATTATTGAAACTTAGCAGTAGCGGCTGCATTTCCCACCCTAGGCTTATACTCGAGTCAATAAGTTTTTCCAGTTTTCTTAGGTAAAATTAGGTACCTCGGCTTATATTCGGATCGGCTTATACTCGAGTATATACGGTACATTGCTTCAAATGATTTCCCCCCTTTACCAGCCTGTTGCATTTCATCAAAACGAATTCTGTTTTTAAACACCTCTTCCCAGGGTTTAATTAACAGCATAGTTTGCTCAATTTCCCCATCAGCCTCCTCCAACTCTTTATTTATTATAGCAAGCTTTCTTATTCCTATAGCTCTAGCTTCCCCTTTAGCAAACTTAATGTTAGCAATCCCCCTCTCAATATCCCTCTCCAAAGCTCTCTTTTTGTCTTTAAGAAAGTTCACAGTCCTTAGAGCTTTAGCAATCACCATAGGGTCAGGATTCTCTCCAGCAGCAAGTGCCTCGTTAGCTCAATTAGTATCAGTCTCTTTACTCACAGTAGTAATAGTCTCTTTACAGGCTGAAAATGTCTCTTTAGCAGCAGCACAAACAGTCTTTAAATCAGCAGAAATAACATTATTATCAGCAGCAAAAAGTGAGTCAGTAGCAGTGAGTGGATCAGCAGGAATAGTGGCCCCACCAGTAGCAGGAGAAGCCACAGCAGCAGAATAAGACATTTTAGCTTTAGTAGCAATTGGATTCCCAGCAGTAACACAGTCCTTGCTCACCTGCCCAAAGCCCCCTTCCCCCACCTCCACTCCAGGCTCCTCTGCACAGTCCAAAGCCCCCTCTGCCACCGCCATAGCCAGATTCTCACAGGCGCAATTAGCAGCATTTTCAGCAGCCGCATCAGCATTATGCGTGCCCTCCGCAGGACACAACTCCCAGCATGCACTGCTAGCCTCCCGATGCTTTAGCTCCACACAGACAGGCCCCGCAGGCACATTGCTGGATCTCTCTGCTCTCCCAGCTGCCATTACTTTACTTGCACCAAACTCCCCACTCCTCCCGGGGGTCTCAGGTTCCACACTGTCACCCCCCCAACAGGTCACTGGAGGATAATTGCGCAGGGGTCTCACACAACTGACTATTAGTGGCACTTTGAGGGGTTTCAGAGCCAGACATAGGGATGGGAGGCATACTCAGGGGGGGGGACATGCTTGTTTGTGGGTCAGGCTCATCAGGCAACAAAACTGGAGTTCTTTCCAAATCTTCTGATATTGTCTGTGAAAAGGATTCATTCATATCCTCCTCCTCCATGCTGCTTCCACTATCTTCCCTTCCTCCCACCTTCTTTCTCTTGGGCTTAGCTTTACTTACTTCACTTTCTGCCGCCATTTTCTGGCTTGAGCCTTTCCTTCCAGAAACAACAGTTTTCTTTTCATTCCTCACACGAAGAGAAAATCTTCTTTTCATTTTCCACAACAATAAAGAAAGTCAGTTTTTTGTTTTTCTTTTTAAGCCCCAAACCGGGAAACAAACAGCCCCCCAGACCCTTACAGGGCCTGGGGAAAGTTCACCTCACAGGAGCTCCCTCACAGCACCTCCACTCAGCACGAGAGTGTGGCTTACACTGAGGGATCAGATAGGATCTGTGCCACTGTGACAGAATGCTCTGTTATACAGATAGCTAGAATCTCAGCCATAAAGCAGGGCAGGACTGCTGCTTACAATGGGGGGATCAGATAGGATCTGTGCCACTGTGACAGAATGCTCTGTTATACAGATAGCTAGAATCTCAGCCATAAAGCAGGGCAGGACTGCTGCTTACAATGGGGGGGGGGATCAGATAGGATCTGTGCCACTGTGACAGAATGCTCAGTTATACAGATAGCTAGAATCTCAGCCATAAAGCAGGGCAGGACTGCTGCTTACAATGGGGGGGGGATCAGATAGGATCTGTGCCACTGTGACAGAATGCTCTGTTATACAGATAGCTAGAATCTCAGCCATAAAGCAGGGCAGGACTGCTGCTTACAATGAGGGGGATCAGATAGGATCTGTGCCATTGTAACAGAATGCTCTGTTATACAGATAGCTAGAATCTCAGCCATAAAGCAGGGCAGGACTGCTGCTTACAATGGGGGGGATCAGATAGGATCTGTGCCACTGTGACAGAATGCTCTGTTATACAGATAGCTAGAATCTCAGCCATAAAGCAGGGCAGGACTGCTGCTTACAATGAGGGGGATCAGATAGGATCTGTGCCATTGTAACAGAATGCTCTGTTATACAGATAGCTAGAATCTCAGCCATAAAGCAGGGCAGGACTGCTGCTTACAATGGGGGGGATCAGATAGGATCTGTGCCACTGTGACAGAATGCTCTGTTATACAGATAGCTAGAATCTCAGCCATAAAGCAGGGCAGGACTGCTGCTTACAATGGGGGGGGGATCAGATAGGATCTGTGCCACTGTGACAGAATGCTCCGTTATACAGATAGCTAGAATCTCAGCCATAAAGCAGGGCAGGACTGCTGCTTACAATGGGGGGGATCAGATAGGATCTGTGCCACTGTGACAGAATGCTCTGTTATACAGATAGCTAGAATCTCAGCCATAAAGCAGGGCAGGACTGCTGCTTACAGTAGTTATCACCTACATGCAAGTTAGGGACAGGTGGGGTGTGAGAGGGGAATGCCTCCCTGCTTCCCCTGCATGAACCTTGAGAATAAAGTGCTGCCCAACACAAAATGAGCTCCATTTTGAAGTGCAGAGACCAGTGGCAATTCCTTTACTGCCCAGAGCATGGGGTCTTTCAAATATGGGGTACAAGTCCAGAGGGGTTAAGCTCAGAAAAAAAATTCTAGGAACAGCATAGATAAAAAAAGCAATACATATTATTAGCTCATTAATCAATGTTAAACTAGTAGAATAGCACAAATAATTCTACCTATTATTTTTTGTTTTCCGCCCTTAGTTGAAGCAGGAGTAGATCTCTATGTAACTATGTAAAGTGCAGAAAATATACTTTTTTGATAGTCATTGCATTAAAACTCAGTGCTGGCCCTGGGGCCAAACGATTGAATTATAATGACGGGCATAGGCAAAGTCGGTCCGGGGACCGCATCAATGAGCCAATGCGGTTGCCGATCCGACTAGATTTTCTAACCTGCCCGATCGATATCTGCCCGATTTCAGGCCACATATCGGTCGGGCAGGCCAGTCGGTAGTGCCCATACACGGGCCGATTAGCTGTCGAATCTGTCTAAGGGACCCATATCGGCAGCTAGAATCGGCCCGTGTATGGGGACCTTAACACAAGGAGTGCACAGCCCTGTCCCCTTATTCTGAAACTCAGTGGGTGCAATAAATAAATCAGTAGGCAAAGCTCTGAAACCCAAAGGTGTTTCTATACAAAGGATGCCACTTACGTGACTGGTCAAAATGTTCCATCCCTTCAATAACAGAGAAACCAGAAAGGAAGGAAACTGTAATAAATGTTTTATCATGATTTACACATCATTACATATATTGCACTGTAAATTCTAACATACGGGCTGAATGATGAACAATCTCTGTAAAGCAGTTTGTGAATGTGCTGGCACTATAAAAAAAATACTATACCTATATCTGCTGTGCTGTACATCCTTGAAGTTTATACTGTATATAATTTTGGCTGCATTGCCCAGAAGGGGGTAACTTCCCCAGAAAAAATGGTAACTCAAGTGCTTTCCACTATCTTAAGGCTTCTGTGTATTCCGTGTATTTCAATATTCTGCCTTATTAAAGGAACATTGTGTGCCAAAAATGTCCTCTGAGAAGTCTCGCTTCAAAATAACTTATTTTATTGTATTGAAAAAAAGTATTTTTATTCTCTAAATACACTTGAATGTTTGTTAAACCCAGTACAAAGGGGCTTTCAGTATTTCTTTAAAAGATCTGTAGGGACCCATAAGGTTAAGCTCCCCTATGGCTTTACACCCTACCTCTTCACATCTCCACTGTTACTGGGCAAAACCCTTTGTATCAGTTTTCAGTTATACCTTATTGGTTTATATGGTTGTCCACACACCTTGCACTCTCATATAGTGTTTGGCAGGAGGGTGGGGCTTCCTCTTTGGCTGCCTCTGTGTCTCAGGTGAAGGTCCATGAGCCTGGGATCAGAATAGGCCCCAGTAAAGCCTTATTGCCCCAGAGTGCACTCTGGTGAAGTCGGGGTCAGGGAGCCCGTGAACAAGGACCAGTTAGATAGTTACTCTAGTCGAGCACTCTCTTGGAGAGTGAGGTAGCGACGGAAGGAAGCAAGAGCAGCTCAGCCCCACCGAGGAAAGTAGAAAGGAAGTACCCTTCCATCCGGCAATGCTGAGTAGACATAGGAGACAGGTTAGAACAAACCCTGATCCCTAGTCACCTGGAGGGGTTATCAACCTGAGGACTGGGGTATCTATCCTGACTGCTTCCATAGGGGTGCCAAGCTGCACAGGTGCATTTACCCTGCCCAGACTCTAAAGGAGGTGGGATAAACCGGTGTGAATCCTCTCTTGTTGTCCTCAGAGTATTGCTATCATTTAACATCTGTATCTCCATATGTGAGTATCTGACTATAACCCTGCTTCTATATTTGTCTTGGACAATAAACTTGTACTATAGTTCAACTGCAGAACCTTCTGGCGTCCATCTCTACTAAATTGCACTACACAGTATCAGTGGGAGTTGTAGTTCAACAACACAATCCAGCTTATTTCCTTTCATATAGCGAAGGCCCACTCCAGGGATGTAACCCCTGCTCTAACCTTAATACTAACCTGGGTTTTGTCTAAATATAGGCAAACAAGCTTTACAGATCCATCAGTTCACAATTACTGCAACTTTCATACCAGAGGGGTCATTTACCATTGGCAGGGCAGGATGCAAAGTACAAACAATATGCACAAGCGGCCATGTTTTTCACACTTTCCACCCTGCCCTACTAATAGCACCCACAGGCACAGTTTCTTGCACAATGAAGGCAAATAGGGTCGCCACTTGCCCAGTTTTGAACCAGACAGTCCGCTCTACTTTTTTTATTTGTAAATACAGGTATGAGATCCCTTATCTGGAATCCTGTTATCCAGAAACGGAAAGGCCATCTCCCATATACTCTATTATAAGCAAATAATTCTAATTTTTAAAAATGGTTACCTTTTTCTCTGTAATAATAAAACAGTACCTGTACTTGATCCCAACTAAGATATAATTACCCCTTATTGGGGGCAGAACAGCCCTATTGGGTTTATTTCATGGTTAAATGATTCCCTTTTCTCTGTAATAATAAAACAGTACCTGTACTTGATCCCAACTAAGATATAATTACCCCTTATTGAGGCAGAACAGCCCTATTGGGTTTATTTAATGGTTAAATGATTCCCTTTTCTCTGTAATAATAAAACAGTACCTGTACTTGATCCCAACTAAGATATAATTACCCCTTATTGGGGGCAGAACAGCCCTATTGGGTTTATTTAATGGTTAAATGATTCCCTTTTCTCTGTAATAATAAAACAGTACCTGTACTTGATCCCAACTAAGATATAATTACCCCTTATTGGGGGCAGAACAGCCCTATTGGGTTTATTTCATGGTTAAATGATTCCCTTTTCGGGGGCGTGGCTTGCCTTGGAGCTGCATGGCTGCATAGTCAGAGAGCTCCGTGACTGATCTGCTCTTACAGCCAAACGAGCAAAAAGAAACATGGGGAAACCCTCCAAAAACAAAGCGGAGAGGGAGAGGACACCCAGCAAAAAGCAATTAGCTTCCCAAAGTGACATAGCGCCGCTATTTTTAAAGAGAAAAACGGATCGCTACGAATCCAAAATGGCGGCCGTCAGTGAAGCAAGGGAGGAGGAAGCCGAATCAAACAGAGAGCTCTCTGAACAGGAGAGTGAAACGGAAGAAGGACCCGATCTGCAAACGTACATAACTAATCTACCCTCAAAGGCAGACATCAGAGATATGCTGAGAGAGGTCACAGACACAATTAAGGAGGAAATCCAAGACATAAAGAAGGATCTCCATACATTGGCAGCCCGCACTGAGGACTTAGAAAACAACACGAGTAAGTGCATAAACAATCAAAAATCTATATATATACATGTACAGCAGCAAGATAGCTTAATACTTGATCTCCAAAGACAGCTGGAGGATCAGGAAAATAGGAGCAGGAGAAGTAATATCAGAATATGTGGGGTACCAGAAAGGATACCTAATGAGGAAATCTGGAATGTACTTAAGCAATTGTTAAACAAAATACTAAATAGAGACCCCTCTACTGAAATAACGATAGAGAGAGCACACCGAGTTCAAAAACCAAAAGCTGCTCCTCTAAATGCTCCACGGGACATTTTATGCTGCCTGCATAGTTTCCTACTAAAAGAGGAAATCCTGTCTAAATCTAAAGAAACTGATAACCTCACATATGAGGACTGCACCATAAAACTTTTCCAGGACCTATCGAGGACCACACTAGCAAAAAGGAAAATGCTCAGACCACTCACAGATCTCCTCAGAGAGAAAAACATTCCTTACAGATGGGGCTACCCCTTCTCACTTACCGCGACCAAAGATGGCACCACTGCAGTGATCCGTCTCCCAAACGACACGGATCATTTTCTAAACAAGCTCCACTTGCCGGCATTGGAACTCCCCGGATGGGCACCAGATCCAGGAAAGATCCAGGATTTATCATTTGATCTACAAAACGACTGGACAGCGGCCCCGACACCAAAGAGAACACCACGGGCTCCTAGGACCCCCAGAGGCAGAGACAAAACAAGACTTTCGTTTAATTGAAAGTAGTTTGACAACTGGACATGGACTTTATGGTCATCTTAGTCAAGAAAAGAACACTACCGCATACATATATATGAGAATACAGAGATCAACATTTTCATCAGCCAATACCCCATGATCCTGGAGTCCTCATAAGACTAATATACCATAAGGTAACGAACCTACGAGCCTAACAGCCTAGTTAATTCCAGACTAAATGGAATTCAGTTTACTGGTTTTTCTTTTCTCACTCTTTTCTCTACCGAATTTATCTCCTTAACATTCATAAGAGGTATAAAACGGTATGTTATGTTTTGATATGTATTAATATCTTCACAAAGTTATGTTATTTAACTGTTCATTCCCTACTTGAACCCCCCAACTCATACACAACCTCACACGGGCAATAAAAGGGTGAAAGGCAATCCCTAATCTTTCTTCACAATACAATAAGAGAAAGTTAGAAGAAAGATACCAATACCTAAGCACTAACCCATGGTTTCCCCCATTAATTCAACTTCTATAATGGCTGGGCAGAACGCAGTCACCTAGGTAATGGGAATGCCTCCACACACCTCCAACCAACCACGTCTACCCACAATAACGGTGCAGGACACCGAAGCCGCTGTTATACCAACTAAGCAAAGGGACTTTATCCCTGTAAGTCTACTGCGGCAACTTGTCAGTACTAAACCCCTGACATTCAGATGTTCAAACAGTTCATATGCATCCCTTTTCCTGTTTACCTCTCCCCCTCCCATGCAATCTGTCAGCAAGTGTTATAAAAATTTGTATAACAACTGGAATCAGCAGGTAACACCACCCCGACAAAATGGCTGACAATCCAACATGAACTGCTACGTTCTCTCATATAATGTTAACGGAATTAATGAGCCTGTAAAACGAGCTCAAATTATGCGGGAATGTATAAAAAGCAAAGCAATGATAGTCATGCTCCAGGAAACCCATTTTAAGCAAAAACATACTCCAAATATAGTACTCAAGTCATACCCACAGGTCTATATGAGTAACAACCCCACTAAAAAAGCCACGGGTGTACTTACCTTAATCCACAAGGATCTTCCCTTTAAATACATAGATTCATTATCTGACAATGAAGGGCGATACCTTCTTATAAAGGGAAAGTTGGTTGACCAAATGTGTACTATTGCAAATGTTTATGTTCCTAACTCAGGGCAAATCTCCTACCTAAGATAATTTATGAAAATCCTAGAAAACTTTAGCAAAGGATCAATAATACTAGGGGGAGACTTTAATATGACATTGAACCCATTGGTTGACTCCTCCTCAAAAAAGAGTAATATTTCTTACAAGGGCCTCAAAGAAGCCAAAACAATTCTTGCCGAACTTCAGTTAATAGATGTCTGGAGGGCAATAAACCCCAAAAAAAGAGACTACACACACTTCTCCAAAACCTTTACAGTTTATTCCAGAATAGATTACATATTTACTTCCCAAAGATGGTTACATCTATTTAACTCAGCAGACATAGGCAATTCCCACATATCAGACCACGCACCGGTCAAAATAGGCTTTAGGATCCCACAGACCAGTAAACATGAATACAATTGGCGACCAAATGATTCCTTGCTCCATATAGATTCCACTAGAAAAGAAATTCAGTCCTTCATTTCTCAAATAATCCAAAACAATTCCTCAGCTGATACTTCTCCGGCGACACTATGGGAAACCCTGAAATGTGTCCTGAGGGGCCATCTGATAGCGATCAGCAGTAATCTGAAAAAAGAAAAAAATCAGATCATAAGTACACTAATTAGTAAAATAACTTCTTTAGAACAAGCACATAAAGAGACTCTGGCGCAAAACACATTAGTCACCTTAGAGAGCACAAGACTCCAACTGAGGAATTTACTGAATGAAAAGATACGAAAATCCTATGTGAGATCTAAGCAAAGATTTTATGAATTAGGGGACAAATGCA
Organism: Xenopus tropicalis; assembly: GCF_000004195.4. NCBI lineage: Eukaryota > Metazoa > Chordata > Amphibia > Anura > Pipidae > Xenopus > Xenopus tropicalis. The sequence goes on along the minus strand of NC_030684.2, from coordinate 135,982,336 downwards.
ATAAACATTTTGCACAAATCCTCAAACGTGTTCAACCATTAACCCAAATTACTGCAATCAAAAACCAGAAGAATGAAACACTACATGACACCAAGGGGATAGCCACTGCATTTCAAGAGTATTATCAATCCCTTTATAATCTAAACTCAAATAAAACACCTTCAGATAATAAAGACAAAATAGACAAATTTATCAAAGAAGCAGATCTTAAAAGACTGACATCTGAGCAATCTCAACAAATAGACGCACCCTTTACTATAAGTGAAATAGAAAAATGTATAGACTCTCTCCCACCTGGGAAAAGCCCAGGACCTGACGGATATCCAGCTATCTTTTACAAAGCATATAAATCTACACTTTCACCCCTCCTCTTATCATATTTCAATTCTATTTCAAAAACCAACGGGTTTTACCCACAAGCCCAAGAAGCCCACATCACTATTATACCTAAACAAGGAAAGGACCCCCAACTATGCCCTAGCTACAGACCCATTTCGTTAATTAACATAGACCTGAAAATATATGCCAAAATTATAGGAAATAGAATAAAAGAATACTTACCAGAGCTGATACATACAGACCAGGCAGGCTTCATCCCTGGAAGAGAAGGGAAAGAGAATACAAGTAAAGTGATTTCCTTGATAAAATATGCCCAAAAAAGACACATCACCTCCCTAATACTCACCACAGACGCAGAGAAGGCCTTTCATAGGGTATCATGGGACTTCCTAGACGGGACCTTAGCAGGAATAGGCCTAGGACAAATAAGTAGACAAAGAATACTAGCGTTATACGATAATCCCTCAGCCAGAATCAAAGTAAACGGCATCCTATCCCCCAAGGTACAAATTTTTAATGGGACAAGACAAGGCTGCCCCCTTTCACCAACTCTTTTTGTCCTGGTGATGGAGACACTCCTAGCCCACATTAGAAATAACCCGGACATTTCTGGCATTATCACCTCCTCAAAAGAATATAAATGTGCAGCTTTCGCTGACGACCTTCTGCTTTTTATCACTAAGCCTATTATCTCCCTACCCAATGTGATAGCTTTAATGAAAACCTTTGGAGACCTATCCAATTTTAAAGTTAATTACTCGAAATCAGAGATACTGAACATAAACATTCCTAAAACAGTAGCCTCCAATTTAAAACAGCTTTTTCCATTTAAGTGGGCAGAAACAAACATCAAATATCTAGGAGTGAAACTACAACCAGACCTTGACAAATTATACCAAGATAACTACCTCCCTTTAATTTCCACTTTGCAAAAAACAATAGGAAATTGGGACAAACTACAACTTTCCTGGTTTGGCAGGATCCAAGCCACAAAAATGATGATTATGCCTAAAATACAGTATCTTTTCCAAGTTCTCCCAATCCATCTCCCACAATCATTCTTTACTACAATAAAATCATTGATTTCGAGATTTATATGGGCCGGGAAAAACCCCAGACTTAAACATGCACAACTTACCTTACCCAAAGAAAAAGGGGGCCGAAGTCTTCCCGATATTTATCTTTACTATATATCCACACACTTAGTCCGAATTCTTGCTTGGACACTAGAAAAAACGAAAAAAGAATGGTGTATACTGGAACAACAGTTCTTATCATTTCCCTTAGAAAATGCACTATGGTCAGAGGAAGGGCCTACTCTAAGGACAGTAAAACAACATCCCTTGATATATGCGACTTTAAGGGCATGGCATAAAAATAAGGAAACCTATAAGCTTACTAGCACTCCCTATGTCCTACAACCCCTCACATTAAATCCCAATTTTACCCCAGGATTGGAAAAAGGATCTTTTGATAGATGGGCATCATGGGAGAATCAACCGACCAGATTTAAAGACTTTCTTAAAGATAATAGAATAATCACATTAGCGGAAATTCAAAAAAAATGGGGACCCCATCCGAGGGACATATGGAATTATAACCAAATTTATCATTTCCTACAAGCTAATAAGCCTCAGAGATGGAACAGACCTTTGACCCCATGGGAGCAAATCATGATAGGCTCAAAGATGATTAATAAACCACTCTCTAAAGCATACAGGTACTTATTGAATGCCATGCCCTTACCACCCAGGGCATTTTGTAAAGCATGGGACAAGGAACTTGCCACCGAAATATCAGAGGAAACCTGGGACAGAATCCTCAGCACCATGCACAAAACATCCAGAGCATCGAGAACAAACGAGGCGATCTTTAAGCTGGTAACGAGGTGGCATTACACACCGGCAAAATTAAGTAGAATGTACCCCAACAGTTCTGATTTATGCTGGAGATGCAACAGCCACAGAGGCACTCATACACATATCTGGCTGACTTGCCCCAAAATACAACAATACTGGTTGGATATTCTGGGCGCAATAAATCACATTACGAAATTCAATCTTGACATTGGAGACCCTGCACTAATTCTACTTAATGCCTACGTAGTAATGCCACCATTTCAGACCCTCTCACGTTACATTTATTACAATCTGCGAAATCGATCATTCCAAGAAAATGGAAATCTACAGACCCCCCACTATTCACAGAATGGCTAGCCAACACAGAGGATATTAGGCAAATGGAGGAAATAACCTTCATGATACACAATAAAAGTCACCACTATAGGAAAATATGAACCCCCTGGATAGACTATCTAAGATCACTATAAAACATTATCAAAAAATAGCCACCCACATAGAGCACTCTAGAAGTAAGATTTACAAGGTATAGACAATCGAATACTAAATGGAAAATGTAGATATGACTTGATGACAGTTTGCCTGAAAATGAAACTGTATAACAATGTAAAGACTAACATTTGCAATGTTCCCCTCCCTACCCCTCCCTTTTTTCCTTCTGTACCCCCTCCCCATATTTACAAAATGATAAATAAAGAATTTTCAAAAAAAAATGATTCCCTTTTCTTTGTAATAATAAAACAGTACCTGTACTTGATCCCAACTAAGATATAATTACCCCTTATTGGGGCAGAACAGCCCTATTGGGTTTATTTCATGGTTAAATGATTCCCTTTTCTCTGTAATAATAAAACAGTACCTGTACTTGATCCCAACTAAGATATAATTACCCCTTATTGGGGGCAGAACAATCCTATTGGGTTTATTTCATGGTTAAATGATTCCCTTTTCTCTGTAATAATAAAACAGTACCTGTACTTGATCCCAACTAAGATATAATTACCCCTTATTGGGGCAGACCAGCCCTATTGGGTTTATTTCATGGTTAAATGATTCCCTTTTCTCTGTAATAATAAAACAGTACCTGTACTTGATCCCAACTAAGATATAAATGATTTTTAGCAGGCTTAAGTTATGGAGATCCAAATTATGGAAAGATCCCTTATTCGGAATACCCTGGGACCCTAGCATTCTGGATAACAGGTCCCATACCTCTATAATGAAATTTGAAAACTGGGATCTGGCAAGATTCTTACTAAATATTCTTACATATCATGTTCTGCATAAATGTAAGTTTTCCCCATACACATGGGCTAATATTATCTGTGTGTGGGTGAAGCAGTTTGTTTCCGGCAGTGACCACTGTTAGATGAGCTGAACCCAGTGTGGTCTCTGTTTCCCTTCAGCCCTGCCTGAGGCACAAGGTGTTGGTATTCAGGTCTCTCACTGCTTTATTATAAATGTTCCTATTTCTCGCTACCGGCTTGAGCTCATCATGTCTGTCCCGCTACTAATCATCTCTTTCAGTAAGTAACACCCGTTTCCTTTATATATATTTATATATTTTCTGAGTGCAATAATACTAATATTAAAGGTAAAATAAAAGAATATACAAAACAATAGATAAAAAATATCTTTTAGTGTGAGACTGTGAATTACAAATAATACATATACATATATAGGACCCATTATCCAGAATGCTCAGGACGAAGGGTATTCCGGGTAAGGGGTCTTCCCATAATTTGGATCTCCATACCTTAAGTCTACTAAAAAATCAATAAAACATTAATTAAACCCAATAGGATTGTTTTGCATCCAATAAGGGGTAAAAGTACAGGTACTGTTTTATTACAGAGAAAAGGGAATCATTTAACCATTAAATAAACCCAATAGGGCTGTTCTGCCCCAATAAGGGGTAATTATATCTTAGTCGGGATCAAGTACAGGTACTGTTTTATTATTACAGAGAAAAGGGAATCATTTAACCATTAAATAAACCCAATAGGGCTGTTCTGCCTCAATAAGGGGTAATTATATCTTAGTTGGGATCAAGTACAGGTACTGTTTTATTACAGAGAAAAGGGAATCATTTAACCATGAAATAAACCCAATAGGGCTGTTCTGCCCCCAATAAGGGGTAATTATATCTTAGTTGGGATCAAGTACAGGTACTGTTTTATTATTACAGAGAAAAGGGAATCATTTAACCATTAAATAAACCCAATAGGGCTGTTCTGCCCCCAATAAGGGGTAATTATATCTTAGTTGGGACAAAGTACAGGTACTGTTTTATTATTACAGAGAAAAGGGAATCATTTAACCATTAAATAAACCCAATAGGGCTGTTCTGCCCCCAATAAGGGGTAATTATATCTTAGTTGGGATCAAGTACAGGTACTGTTTTATTATTACAGAGAAAAGGGAATCATTTAACCATGAAATAAACCCAATAGGGCTGTTCTGCCCCAATAAGGGGTAATTATATCTTAGTTGGGATCAAGTACAGGTACTGTTTTATTATTACAGAGAAAAAGGAAATCAATTTTAAAAATCTGAATTACTTGATTAAAATGGAGTCTATGGGAGACAGGCTTTCTGTAATTCTGAGCTTTCTGGATAATGGGTTTCCAGATAAGGGGTCAGACACCTGTACCTGTGTCAGTTTATCATCTGGTTGAGCAGCCGGGCACCAGTCGGTTCTGTTGGTAGCACTGTAGCAGCACTGAGAATATACCCAAAGTTTTCCTCCTAAATGAGCATCACATGCAGGGAAAAAAAAATCATTATTAAGCTTGCTGGAACAATTCAAATAAATAGCTAAATAAGACAACATTTTTTTATGATTTTTATGAGCCCTACTCAGTAGTTCTGAACACATATCAAAGTTAATTATAAACATTAGTGATGGGCGAAAAAAACTGCCAATGCCAAAATACAGAATTTCGCAGGGAATCCATGCCTGCTGAAAACATTTGCTCATCACTACTAAAAGTTATCTTTTAATATGTACAGAATGTTCATTTGCTAGTTGACATTGCAGTTGGTCTTCATTATTTATAGTTTTTAAATTATTTGCCTTCCTCTTCTACATCATTCCAGCATTCAAATTGGGGTCACTGGCTCCAGCATCTAAAAAAACTATTCCTCTATGAGGCTACAACTTTGCTTTTATTGTTATTTTTTTATTCCTAATCTTTCTATTCAGATCCTTTCCTATTCATATTCCAGTCTGTCATTCAAAACACTGCCTGGTTGCTAAGGTAAACAGGACCCTAGCAACCAGATTGCTACTGGAAACTGGAGAGCTGCTGAACAAAAATCTAAATAACTGAAAAACCACAAATGAGAAAAAATAACCAATCACAATTTTTCTAAGAATATCATTGTCTACGTCATACTAAAATGTAAAGGTGAACAACCCCTTTAGCTTTGTACAGAAATGTGTCATAACATTTTTGGGCCTATAGAGGGTGCTTACCTCCCGAAGGGCAGAGGTAACAGTAGCTGGGATCAGGGTCTGACTGGGGGGTGCAGGGCCCACCGGGGCTCCCGTCCCAGGGGCCCTGCAAGTGCCCCAGCCACGTCCCCTAACCCCCCCAGCCATTGAAATTGATGTTTCACAAATTAGCTACTTCCTTGGTACAATCATTAGATAAGGCAGTGGATCCAATGATGCTTCACACACAGCACATCAATGGTTATTCTCACCACAGGTGTCAGTCCCAGCATACCAGGCTGTCCTACAATGCTCCAAGGGGATACACACCACCCTGAGCCCTACCACACTGGACTCTGGGGGATATTACCTGGGATTACTAACCTCATTGGTGTAGCACAGAGCTGCTGTTGCTCACTAGCCCTGACTAGCTGTAACAATACTTGGTGCTCTAGTGGCGTGAAATTCAAATATTTAAAGCGCTCACTGTCCTGTATTCCTTGCCCAATGTAGGTCTACTTCCTGTTAGTTCCTGGGTGCGTTCTATGTATTGTTTTGCCATGTTTTGACTCCTGCCTGTCCTTGACTTTCCTTCTATTGCCACCTGAACCGACCTTTGCCTGTTTTGACCACTCTGCTGGATTTAGACTTTGTACTGCACTGCCTGATTGTTGCTGAGTCCGACCTGTCCCTGACTATTCTGAATTGTTCCTCTCCCTGCCACACCTTCGGTTCCCGTGCCTGCTCAGAACTCTCTCCTTGGGTCTCTCACAATAAGACCTGGTGGCATCCGAGTAGTGAAGGGCTCCTCCCGACGTGAAAGCTGGCTGTTATAGGCAGAAGCGTGAGCCGAGACTGGACCCTTAGCACCTTTTCTGAGTTTTGGGATACCGATCGTGACACTAGCTTACACCCCAGGGGTGTATAATATGAGCTAGGCTCTCACTTACTGATCCTTATACACAGGGTCCCGGCAGCTGCAGCTTCACTAAGGCTTTGGTTACCTTTGGGTCAACTGGACACTTGGGTCTTCTGCTCCCAAACCCCTCAACAAATATGGGATGAGCCCTTACATCAACTGAGCAGGGAATGGTCACATTATGCCATGGCCAACAAGAGGCACTTCTCTTATTGGTCATATGTAACAGAACTGGGAGTTCCTGAGCCAGTAACGGAAGTTAGCCTCTACATTCTTCCTCCAGTAAATCCCTTTCATCCCTACAAAGGTCCTTAAGCAGGACATAGAGAGACAATCTCTCTTTAAAAAAACAGTACATAAGGACTTTGGTACCTAGAAAACTACCATGGTACAATGGTTGCTGTGGTAGAAAACAAAATACTAAATATTTCACACAAACTCTTCTTAGAACATCCAGGCACATTGGCTTGGCTGAAAGAAAAAGACATGTTGACATGGGGCACCATTGACAATAAAAAGTAATAATTCCAGTGTCTTTAAACCATGAACTAGATTAAACACAATTTAGCTACTTCTTCAGTACAATGAATGGATGAGGATATAGATTCAGCAATGTGCCATGCAGAATATTAATGGTTAATCTAACCCAGTGTTAGCCCCAGTGTACTAGATTGTCCAGTGATGCTCCAAGGAGATACTCACTATCATAAACTCCATCCCCTTGGGGCCCCTGCTCTATTTCCTGGGGATTACTTACCTAACTAGTTCTCCATGGTGGAACAAAGATCTGCTCTTACTCACTAGCCCTGACCACCTTACACCCCTAATACTATGATAGGAGCTAGGCTCTCACTAACTGGTCCTCAATTATGGGGTCACTGCAGCCTCAAATTTACTTTTATATTATAGTGGAAAACAATGAATACTCTTGTGTTTCAACTGGTAAATATTCTGTTTTGTTTGCAGCAGTTGCAGCTATGGGAAGTACAGGTATGATTTTCTGTATATGTTACTAATCCTATTAATTCCTCAGCAATTAATAATTTAATATTTTTTTGCTAATTTTGCCTGTCTTGCTCTATTTCTCTATTATATCTAATGTTATTCTGTCTGAGATAGTGGTAAATCGGTGTGTTTTCATTGTGGGTGATAGCTTGTTAGTTATACCTTAATAGCTAAAATATTCTATCTGGCTATAAAATAAAATAGAAGTGGGTAATTTGTATAATAATTTAGATAATGGGGAAGGGTTAGCACCAAGATGCAATAAAATTGTAAAATCTCTGAGTTTTTAGGGGCTGATGCTAGGCCGGTGGTGTCCTTCTCTCCAAACTGGGCCACAAATAGCTAAGAATGACTCTATAACTCTCACATGTAACATTGGATCAACAAATGTTGAGAGATATTCCTGGTACAGGGACAATGAGAGGATAAATGGAGAGGAACGGAGCTTTATAATTGGGAAAGCAGAAGAGAAGGACAGTGGGAATTACCAGTGCCAGGCCGGTACCAGTGGGAGAAGTGACCCAGTCAGGCTCAGCGTTACAAATGGTGAGTTTTCTGAATTCCTGGCTTCTCGTACTGATCCGATTAGGTGCCACCTAAAGGAAAACTATATCCCGGAACAATGTAGGTCTTTATAAAAATATATATCATATAAACAAGCTCATATGTAAAACCCTGCTTCATCTAAATAAGCCATTTTCATATAAATATACTTTTTAGTAGTATGTGCCATTGGGTAATCCTAAATAGAAAACTGCCATTTTAAGTACAGTACTAAGGGCCGCCCCCTGGGATCAGAGGATTAACATTGCACACAAACAAGCCAAGGCACACATACATGCTAGGCCCCATCATCCAATGAATGGGCAGAGTTCTGCCTTTTGCTCCATGCAGAGCATGACACACACAGACAGCATAGGGCAGGCAGAGTACTGCCTGTGTGTGCTATACTCTGCCTGCTCTATGCTGCCTATGTGTGCTATACTCTGCCTGCCCTATGCTGCCTGTGTGTGCCATACTCTGCCTGCCCTACCCTGCCTGTGTGTGCCATACTCTGCCTGCCCTATGCTGCCCCTGTGTGTGCCATACTCTGCCTGCCCTATGCTGCCTGTGTGTTCCATACTCTGCCTGCCCTATGCTGCCTGTGTGTGCCATACTCTGCCTGTCCTATGCTGCCTGTGTGTGCCATACTCTGCCTGCCCTACCCTGCCTGTGTGTGCCATACTCTGCCTGCCCTATGCTGCCTGTGTGTGCCATACTCTGCCTGCCCTATGCTGCCTGTGTGTGCCATACTCTGCCTGCCCTATGCTGCCTGTGTGTTCCATACTCTGCCTGTCCTTTGCTGCCTGTGTGTGCCATACTCTGCCTGACCTATGCTGCCTGTGTGTGCCATACTCTGCCTGCCCTACCCTGCCTGTGTGTGCCATACTCTGCCTGCCCTATGCTGCCCCTGTGTGTGCCATACTCTGCCTGCCCTATGCTGCCTGTGTGTTCCATACTCTGCCTGTCCTATGCTGCCTGTGTGTGCCATACTCTGCCTAACCTATGCTGCCTGTGTGTGCCATACTCTGCCTAACCTATGCTGCCTGTGGGTGCCATACTCTGCCTGCCCTATGCTGCCTGTCGGTGGTGAACCTGGCAGGGGTTTATTCTGGGAGTTTGTTAGTAGTTGGAAATAACTATTAAATGGTCCCTAAGGTGTGTAAGTATGTAGCTGTGCTATCCACAGGTTAGGAGGTGGCATATGGATTTAAAGGTGTGTCTTAAAATGACATAAAATAATTATTTCATATATGAATGAAAGGGGAATATCCCTACACCAACCATTTTTGGTTTTTGCTGGGCTACCACCATTAATGTGGGCATGGTCTTAAAAGCTCTTGTGATAACATGGGTGTGGTTTAAAAAAGGGAGTGGTCAAAACTTCCATTATCGGCCCTCGGCACCACAGAAGTTGGACAGCACTGCTTTAATCTATACACAGGGTACAAGTAGGGGCGTTACATAGGGAAACCCTGTATTAGATACAATCCATTCTTGCCATGCAGAGACTCTACCAGTCCCATTGTATCATATATTTATGTACCTTGTTTCTTCATTCCAGAACGTGTGATTCTGCAGGCGCCCCCAAGTGTTTATGAAGGGGACCCCCTGACTCTGAGATGTTACACTCCTTATTATACAGCACAAAATGTAACGTTCCTCAGAGATAATGTCATCATATCGTCCTCCCTTACTGACACTCTGACTTTGGTTGGAAGCATGGCCATGAATGGTACATACAAATGTAAAAAAAACCTGCAGCACCATACTAATCATTACTCTCCGTATACATCTGCTGAAACAGTTATAACCATCCAAGGTAAATCCCTATGGTTATTATTATTTGCTGGTTCATCTTTAAACTGATTTTATCTATGGTTTGCTTCTCTTTGTGTTTTCTCTTTTAGTGTTATGTGCAGAAATGCGAACAGTTTGATGCCCAATATGCATAGAATTATCAAAGTGTGTGGCTTTAGGGGGCCCCAAAATGAAAATACAGTACACAAAATTTTCACAGACACAAACAAGTAATAGAATGCAATATAAGCATTGAAATAAAAATAAAAAAAATTATACTTTTTTTTTGTTTTGCAAAGTTCTTTTGGTGGTAAAAATCCCAGTTTTATTAGTTTTACTACACTATAAAATCTTTACATACACAGATAATCAACAGTCCAGGCGGAACTAATAATGCAATAAAATCACCAAAATATAATAGGAAAGGTATTATACTGTATGATTAGCATTCACTTGCCAAAGTGGCAAGAAGAATGATACATTCAAGAGTGATGGAAACATCTGGTGTATACATTTGGTGAATTATAGTACAGGTATCGGACCCCATTATCCAGAAAGTTCCGAATTACAGAATGGCCATCTCCCATAGACTCCATTTTAATCAAATAATTCACATTTTTAAAAATGATTTCCTTTTTCTCTGTTATAATAAAACAGTACCTGTACTTGATCCCAACTAAGATATAATTACCCCTTATTGGGGCAGAACAGTCCTATTGGGTTTATTTAACGGTTAAATGATTCCCTTTTCTCTGTAATAATAAAACAGTACCTGTACTTGATCCCAACTAAGATATAATTACCCCTTATTGGGGGCAGAACAGCCCTATTGGGTTTATTTAACGGTTAAATGATTCCCTTTTCTCTGTAATAATAAAACAGTACCTGTACTTGATCCCAACTAAGATATAATTACCCCTTATTGGGGGCAGAACAGCCCTATTGGGTTTATTTAACGGTTAAATGATTCCCTTTTCTCTGTAATAATAAAACAGTACCTGTACTTGATCCCAACTAAGATATAATTACCCCTTATTGGGGGCAGAACAGCCCTATTGGGTTTATTTAATGGTTAAATGATTCCCTTTTCTCTGTAATAATAAAACATTACCTGTACTTGATCCCAACTAAGATATAATTACCCCTTATTGGGGCAGAACAGCCCTATTGGGTTTATTTAATGGTTAAATGATTCCCTTTTCTCTGTAATAATAAAACAGTACCTGTACTTGATCCCAACTAAGATATAATTACCCCTTATTGGGGGCAGAACAGCCCTATTGGGTTTATTTAATGGTTAAATGATTCCCTTTTCTCTGTAATAATAAAACAGTACCTGTACTTGATCCCAACTAAGATATAATTACCCCTTATTGGGGCAGAACAGCCCTATTGGGTTTATTTAATGGTTAAATGATTCCCTTTTCTCTGTAATAATAAAACAGTACCTGTACTTGATTCCAACTAAGATATAATTACCCCTTATTGGGGCAGAACAATCCTATTGGGTTTAATTACTTTCTAAATAATTTTATTAGCAGACTTAAGGTAGGAGATCCGAATTACGGAAAGATCCCTTATCCGGAAAACTCCAGGTCCCGAGCATTCTGGATAATGGGTCCCATACCTTTATAGTATATTATAGTACAGTACAATAAAGTAAATTTGTCTGTAGTTAAGGGTTTAGTTTCCTTTTTCTCAAGGTTCAATGTAACCACCCTGCGATTTGGAGGGATTATTGTATATGGCCCCATCGGCAGTATGAGCAGTGCCCCAAGCATTTACTAACATCTAGATGTCTTCTTTTGTCAGAGCTGTTTCCCAGGCCAGAGATCAGAGCGGATAAAGATGGGGTACAGGAGGGAGATGTACTGACCCTATCCTGCCATACGGCCCTTAATCCAGCCAGAGGCGCTACACAGCTACAGTTTGCTTTCTACAGAAATGGGCACAATGTGCAGGGATTCAGTTCTTCCAGTAATTACACCATCCAATCAGCTCGGCCTCAGGACTCTGGGAATTATACCTGTGATACAGCAGCTCCATCAGTCAGTGTGACGAAGGGGAGCCCAGGCTTATCCATCCACATACACGGTGAATATGAAGTGCTGGGGAAGGATGGGGTGCACTGCTTATTTCCCAAGGTTATTCAATACTACATAAAAGGTTTTGCCACTAAAAATTGCCCGTTGTTATTGTCCAAAGAGTGTCCCTCCTAAATTGTCATTATCTATTCTGTCTATGGTGTTTCTCTATACAGACTTCTTGCAAGCATGGGGCTGTTCCTGCTGAATTATAGCCAATCAGAAGGCCAGTTTGTCAAGATCCTGCTCCCATATCCTGGATGGAATTATTTGGACTGCAAACATAGATACATTACTTACCCTCCCTTAAATCAATATTGAACAAATTAAATACAAGTGGACCCAATATAGAGCCCCGATTACCCCACTGAGACCCCCTATTCCAAGTAGAGCAGACATTAATGCAGATATGTATAAAAAATTCCAAATTACCAAGTCAATTTTTGGCAAGCTCATCTATTACTGCATATACTCGAGTATAAGCCTAGTTTTTCAGCACCCAAAATGTCACCCTCGGCTTATACTCGAGTCGGGTGCCATGGGTCCCTCCAGACTAGCACCCTCTGTCCTTTGTGTGCAAATTAGGCCACCTGCAACCAGACCCTCGAGTGCCCTGGCCTAGGCTCCCACTAGCAATACTTATTTCCCCTTATATCCCTCTGGGTCTGCTGCCAGTTTGCCAATGTGCAATAGCGTGGGGTAGTGCTCATATTGTTTTTGTTGACCCTCTTCTCGACTTATAGAGCTAGTTTATTGTTTTTCTTTGAAATAAATATTTAAAAACATATACCCCACTGATGCCTCAACTAATGTAATTTTATTGGTATTTATTTTGATTATTGAAACTTAGCAGTAGCTGCTGCATTTCCCCCCCTAGGCTTATACTCAATAAGTTTTTCCAGTTTTCTTAGGTAAAATTAGGTACCTCGGCTTATATTCGGATCGGCTTATACTCGAGTATATACGGTATGTTACTATGGGAATAATAGCAGTAGTAACAGCGATAACAAGGCTGTATTTATAATGGGGCACCCGTTATTTAAAAAAATACATCCTCCAACGAGCGCATAAATTTGACACGTCAGGGGAGGAGCGTTCGGGAGGGGGAGCGCTGGCAACGGTTGGGTCTGGGGCCCACTAGAGCTGGGGCCCACTGGAATTTTTCCCGGTGTCCCGGTGGCCCAGTCCGACCCTGATAGCAACCAATAAGATGATTGCTTTTAAGCAAGTGACCAGTAAATGCTTCCTGCTGATTGGTTGCTTTTCATTAGGTAACCTCAGACCCATAGTGTGCGGAGGGGGGTAAAATCTGTGCAATGCAGAGGCAGTATTGTTGAGTCAGTCTTGGTGTCATACATCCATAGATACCCTGGATGCTCAGCTTTTGATAAGCTAAAGGAACCCTTAGTTTGAGCTCATATTCTAGTACATCCTGATGTAATGATGGGGCTGGCATCTTACTCCCGCTTTATTCTCAATTTCAGTGCTGCTTGTATTTTTGTAATTTGTTTTTTACCAAAAAAACTATACTGCCAATAGGAACTATGAAATAAGCAAGAGGGATCTCCTAACACCCTAGCATGTCATCTGGAGGAGTCAACTAAACCACAATCGTCACAGCTTAATCTAGATCAGGCTAGATAGGCACTATAAGACTATAAGACTATAAGATCTTTTTTCTACCCTGGTTCCAAGAATACCAAGGCTGAGAGCAGGGCTGGAACTAGGGGTGGCAGAAGAGACACCTGCCTAGGGCACCCAGCTGAGCTGGCTAAGCATCAGTGCAGACTCTTTGTTAAAGAACAATTCAACCTTTCTCCTTCTACCCTTATTACGCCCTGAGAAAGCAACCTTGCACTGCTGCAAATGACACTAAACTACTGATGAGTGAATCTGTCCCGTTTCGCTTCGCCGAAAAATGGCGAAAATGTCGCCCATGACTATTTTGTCGCCCACGGCTATTCTTTTTTGACACGTGACTATTTGACTATTCTTTTGACGCCCGCGACAATTTTTAGACGCGCAGCAAATTTTTTCATCCATTTCGCGGAACAATCCGCCAATGATGAAACGTGGAAATTCGCCGAGAATCCATGCCTGCCGAAACATTTCACCCATCACTACACTAAACAATAATATGTACAATAGGCTGCCCTTTTAATCACAAATAACATTCGCACTACACACTGTAGATCTCAGCACCACAATAAAGTTTTAAAATATGCCCAAACAGTGGTCTTTTCTGCATGCAAAGCTACAGTGACATTCTATAAAATTGTGTAAATGCCAAGACAAGTTTTCCAGAGAAGTCTAACCTGCTTATTGTTGCCTTGCAGGAGGAACCCTGAGAGACAGGCGTTACACCATAGAGAATACCATAAGGCTTGCCCTGGCTGTGTGTATACTCCTCTCTGGCTCATTGCTCTCTTACTGCCATATCAACTGGGAACTCAATTAATCAGTGTTATTATTCATAACATATTTTCCTTTTTATGTTAATGCTCTTCAGTTTTCCATTACTTAAGCCAGTGCTGTCCAACTTCTGTGGTACCGAGGGTCAGAATTTTTCTGGCCTACATGGTGGAGGGCTGATAATGGAAGCCAGTTTTGACCACTCCCATTTTTTAAAAACTGCACCCACTTCAAACCACACCCATGTTATCACAAGAGCTTTTAAGACCATATCCACAGTAATGGTGGTAACATAGCAAAAAACTCAAATAGTTGGTGCTCACTGTAGGGATTTCCCCCTTCATTCATATGTAGACCACTTTTGTGAACGGTGCTGCTACTGGTGCCCTTAATGGCTTATTTCTGGCGCTACAGGAGCCCTGAGCCCCTGCTTACTAGAGATCCTTCAGTTTAATGGCGTGCCTCCACCCAGGGGTTATGTAGTGGGACTATAACTCCCACCCTGGGAACTTGGTATTATACATTACTCCTTGACTGGGACTCCACACAACTCCCGGTACCTTGCCCCTCCCTTGGGGTAGTTGCTTACCGGAGAGTAGGTGATGCCTTGGATATGAAGGAGCCAGACACATTATTCAGGGCAGGACCTCTCCAGGTGTGGAATACATTCATCAGGGCACCGTCTCCTTAATTTCACTCTTAGAGAACCTCTCTCCTGTTGGGTTACCCACGGTACTCCCGCCAAGTGATCCTATCTAGGTGCTCCCCCAGGTACTCTCACCATAAGACCCTCTCTTAGGGCTCTCCCCGGTACTCACGCCAGGTGGACCCACCACAAGGACTCACCCCAGTACTCACGCCTGTGCACCCTCAGATTAGGAATCTCCCTCTAGCAGTGGCTTAATCCACCTGACTAGACACTCTGGGCCCTGATCTCCAGCTGATGGATTGCTGGGGGGGTCTTAACCTTTTTATCACTCCTGGAGGGGCAATGTCTGCCCTTTTTAACTTATCTTCCTACATGTCACTCCTAGAGCAGTCTATCACAGGAACTTTCTGTCTAACCACAGGCCTGTTATTCACCTCTATCCAGAGGGGGTCCCAGGCAGAAAGACCTAACAGAACATGGCTGCATGCCCTTTTATATCCCAGCACCCCACCTAGTGGTTCCTGGTTAGAAATGCAGGGAAACTCCTTTTTCTCACAAAAACATCTAGGACCACCTTTAGGTGTCCAAATCCCATGAGGCCACACTCTAGTGCCTGTCTAAAAGGGAACCCACCTAAGGGGCCCAAATCTGGGGATCCCTACACATATGTGAAATAAATATATAAAATCCATATGTCATCTCCTCCCCTGCTGATAGGACAGCAACCCCTAGCACATAATTACACCTTATAATGACTATTTCCAAATGCTAATAAACTTCCAGAACAAACCCCTTATACATTTACCTCCCACAGGCAGCATAGGGCAGGCAGAGTATGGCACACACAGGCAGCATAGGGCAGGCAGAGTATGGCACACACAGGCAGCAAAGGGCAGGCAAAGCATGGCACACACAGGCAGCATAGGGCAGGCAGAGTATGGCACACACAGGCAGGGTACGGCAGGCAGAGTATGGCACACACAGGCAGCATAGGGCAGGCAAAGCATGGCACACACAGGCAGCATAGGGCAGGCAGAGTATGGCACACACAGGCAGCATAGGGCAGGCAGAGTATGGCACACACAGGCAGGGTAGGGCAGAGTATGGCACACCCAGGCAGGGTAGGGCAGGCAGAGTATGGCACACACATGCATCATAGGGCAGGCAGAGTATGGCACACCCAGGCAGCATAGGGCAGGCAGAGTATGGCACACACAGGCAGGGTAGGGCAGGCAGAGTATGGCACACACAGGCAGCATAGGGCAGACAGAGTATGGCACACACAGGCAGCATAGGGCAGGCAAAGCATGGCACACACAGGCAGCATAGGGCAGGCAGAGTATGGCACACACAGGCAGCATAGGGCAGGCAAAGCATGGCACACACAGGCAGCATAGGGCAGGCAGAGTATGGCACACACAGGCAGGGTAGGGCAGGCAGAGTATGGCACACACAGGCAGCATAGTGCAGGCAGAGTATGGCACACACAGGCAGCGTAGGGCAGGCAGAGTATGGCACACACAGGCAGCATAGGGCAGGCAGAGTATGGCACACACAGGCAGCAAAGGGCAGGCAAAGCATGGCACACACAGGCAGCATAGGGCAGGCAGAGTATGGCACACACAGGCAGGGTAAGGCAGGCAGAGTATGGCACACACAGGCAGCATAGGGCAGGAAAAGCATGGCACACACAGGCAGCATAGGGCAGGCAGAGTATGGCACACCCAGGCAGCATAGGGCAGGCAGAGTATGGCACACACAGGCAGGGTAGGGCAGGCAGAGTATGGCACACCCAGGCAGGGTAGGGCAGGCAGAGTATGGCACACACAGGCAGCATAGGGCAGGCAGAGTATGGCACACCCAGGCAGCATAGGGCAGGCAGAGTATGGCACACACAGGCAGGGTATGGCAGGCAGAGTATGGCACACACAGGCAGCATAGGGCAGACAGAGCATGGAACACACAGGCAGCATAGGGCAGGCAAAGCATGGCACACACAGGCAGCATAGGGCAGGCAGAGTATGGCACACACAGGCAGCATAGGGAAGGCAGAGTATGTCACACACAGGCAGGGTAGGGCAGGCAGAGTATGGCACACACAGGCAGCATAGTGCAGGCAGAGTATGGCACACACAGGCAGCATAGTGCAGGCAGAGTATGGCACACACAGGCAGCATAGGGCAGGCAGAGTATGGCACACCCAGGCAGCATAGGGCAGGCAGAGTATGGCACACACAGGCAGGGTAGGGCAGGCAGAGTATGGCACACCCAGGCAGGGTAGGGCAGGCAGAGTATGGCACACACAGGCAGCATAGGGCAGGCAGAGTATGGCACACCCAGGCAGCATAGGGCAGGCAGAGTATGGCACACACAGGCAGGGTAGGGCAGGCAGAGTATGGCACACACAGGCAGGGTAGGGCAGGCAGAGTATGGCACACACAGGCAGCATAGGGCAGGCAGAGTATGGCACACACAGGCAGCATAGGGCAGGCAAAGCATGGCACACACAGGCAGCATAGGGCAGGCAGAGTATGGCACACACAGGCAGGGTAGGGCAGGCAGAGTATGGCACACACAGGCAGCATAGTGCAGGCAGAGTATGGCATACACAGGCAGCATAGGGCAGGCAGAGTATGGCACACACAGGCAGCATAGGGCAGGCAGAGTATGGCACACACAGGCAGGGTAGGGCAGGCAGAGTATGGCACACCCAGGCAGGGTAGGGCAGGCAGAGTATGGCACACACAGGCAGCATAGGGCAGGCAGAGTATGGCACACCCAGGCAGCATAGGGCAGGCAGAGTATGGCACACACAGGCAGGGTATGGCAGGCAGAGTATGGCACACACAGGCAGCATAGGGCAGACAGAGCATGGAACACACAGGCAGCATAGGGCAGGCAAAGCATGGCACACACAGGCAGCATAGGGCAGGCAGAGTATGGCACACACAGGCAGCATAGGGAAGGCAGAGTATGTCACACACAGGCAGGGTAGGGCAGGCAGAGTATGGCACACACAGGCAGCATAGTGCAGGCAGAGTATGGCACACACAGGCAGCATAGTGCAGGCAGAGTATGGCACACACAGGCAGCATAGGGCAGGCAGAGTATGGCACACCCAGGCAGCATAGGGCAGGCAGAGTATGGCACACACAGGCAGGGTAGGGCAGGCAGAGTATGGCACACCCAGGCAGGGTAGGGCAGGCAGAGTATGGCACACACAGGCAGCATAGGGCAGGCAGAGTATGGCACACCCAGGCAGCATAGGGCAGGCAGAGTATGGCACACACAGGCAGGGTAGGGCAGGCAGAGTATGGCACACACAGGCAGGGTAGGGCAGGCAGAGTATGGCACACACAGGCAGCATAGGGCAGGCAGAGTATGGCACACACAGGCAGCATAGGGCAGGCAAAGCATGGCACACACAGGCAGCATAGGGCAGGCAGAGTATGGCACACACAGGCAGGGTAGGGCAGGCAGAGTATGGCACACACAGGCAGCATAGTGCAGGCAGAGTATGGCATACACAGGCAGCATAGGGCAGGCAGAGTATGGCACACACAGGCAGCATACAGTGACACAATGCTGGCACCACTTCTACAGTCTGAGGTGTGAACAGGAGAACAATATGAGTGATTACAGTCTGAACCTGAGGTGTGAACAATGCAAGGGTGAACAATTCAGGGATTAAAAGGTGTGAACAGTACAGGGGATTATATCTATATAGAAACAATAAAGGGAGATTACAGCCTGAATCTGAGGTAGAACCATGCAGGGGGCCAGTTAATCTCAGTACTGATACCATTTAAAGTTTACACAAAGGTAAGCCATCAAAGCAGCCAGACAGGTGGGGGACCACATAGAGGGGCGTCACGGGCTTGATGCGGCCCGTAGGTTGCCAGTTGGACAGCCCTGACTTAAGCCATCTCTTGTTAATAAAATGATATATTTAAGAACCGTGCTGGCTTGGTTTCAGATAAGCACTTACTGGGTTCTAAAGATTATTGTTATGTTTTAGACACAATTTATGCCCACTCTGTTATAGAGGTTACGTTTAAATGTTTGTACCCAAATCTGTAGGGCTGCTAGTTAACTTACATGTTTCTTTATCTTATCCTCCAACAGACGCAAGCTGTAGCTCCATCCCACACTGTGTCCCCAAAGTGTAACTATAGGTGGAGAACCCACACAGTGTCCCCAAAGTGTAACTATAGGTGGAGAACCCACACAGTGTCCCCAAAGTGTAACCTTAGGTGCAGAACCCACACTGTGTCCCCAAAGTGTAACTATAGGTGGAGAACCCACACTGTGTCCCCAAAGTGTAACTATAGGTGGAGAACCCACACTGTGTCCCCAAAGTGTAACTATAGGTGGAGAACCCACACAGTGTCCCCAAAGTGTAACCTTAGGTGCAGAACCCACACTGTGTCCCCAAAGTGTAACTATAGGTGGAGAACCCACACTGTGTCCCCAAAGTGTAACTATAGGTGCAGAACCCACACAGTGTCCCCAAAGTGTAACTATATGTGGAGAACCCACACAGTGTCCCCAAAGTGTAACTGTCGGTACAGAACCCACACTGTGTCCCCAAAGTGTAACTATAGGTGCGGAACCCACACTGTGTCCCCAAAGTGTAACTATAGGTGCGGAACCCACACTGTGTCCCCAAAGTGTAACTGTCGGTACAGAACCCACACTGTGTCCCCAAAGTGTAACTATAGGTGCGGAACCCACACTGTGTCCCCAAAGTGTAACTATAGGTGCGGAACCCACACTGTGTCCCCAAAGTGTAACTATAGGTGCGGAACCCACACTGTGTCCCCAAATGTAACTGTCGGTGCGGAACCCACACTGTGTCCCCAAAGTGTAACTGTCGGTGCAGAACCCACACTGTCCCCAAAGTGTAACTGTCAGTGCAGAACCCACACTGTGTCCCCAAAGTGTAACTGTCGGTACAGAACCCACACTGTGTCCCCAAATGTAACTGTCGGTGCACAACCCACACAGTGTCCCGAGAGTGTAACCTTAGGTGCAGAACCCACACTGTGTCCCCAAAGTGTAACTGTCGGTGCAGAACCCACACAGTGTCCCCAAAGTGTAACCTTAGGTGCAGAACCCACACAGTTTCCCCAAAGTGTAACTGTCGGTGCAGAACCCACACAGTGTCCCCAAAGTGTAACTGTCGGTGCAGAACCCACACAGTGTCCCCAAAGTGTAACTGTCGGTGCAGAACCCACACAGTTTCCCCAAAGTGTAACTGTCGGTGCACAACCCACACTGTGTCCCCAAAGTGTAACTGTCGGTGCACAACCCACACAGTGTCCCCAAAGTGTAACTGTCGGTGCAGAACCCACACAGTGTCCCCAAAGTGTAACTGTCGGTGCAGAACCCACACAGTGTCCCCAAAGTGTAACTGTCGGTGCAGAACCCACACAGTGTCCCCAAAGTGTAACTGTCGGTGCAGAACTCACACAGTGTCCCCAAAGTGTAACTGTCGGTGCAGAACCCACACTGTGTCCCCAAAGTGTAACTGTCGGTGCAGAACCCACACAGTGTCCCCAAAGTGTAACTGTCGGTGCAGAACCCACACAGTGTCCCCAGAGTGTAACTGTCGGTGCAGAACCCACACAGTGTCCCCAAAGTGTAACTGTCGGTGCAGAACCCACACTGTGTCCCCAGAGTGTAACTGTCGGTGCAGAACCCACACTGTGTCCCCAAAGTGTAACTGTCGGTGCAGAACCCACACTGTGTCCCCAAAGTGTAACTGTCGGTGCAGAACCCACACTGTGTCCCCAAAGTGTAACTGTCGGTGCCTGAGCTGCTTATTGAGAGCAGGAGAGCACTACAAAAATATAATAATCAGAACTTCTGAATACCTGAACAAGCAGTTTAATTCATGGATTAACCCTAATGATAAACCCCATCCTATAGTTACACAAGCTTAATAGTGTTCATTTCAAATCTGTTGTTTCTTAATAAAAACACTAAAAAACTTCCAGATCATGCCGGTGCTGCATCTAATAAGCTGTCCAGACAGGGGCATTTCCCAGTTGCCCTGATGTCCCCTAAAGGTACCCATACACGGGCCGACTATAGCTGCTGATATCGGTCCCTTGGACCGATTCGGCAGCTAATCGGCCCGTGTATGGGGAGAGCAGAGCGGCCTGGCCGACCGATATCTGGCCTGAAATTGGCCAGATCTCGATCGGCCAGGTTAGAAAATCTGGTCGGATCGGGGACCGCATCGGCTCGTTGATGCGGTCCTCGATCCGACTGCCCCATTGCCGCCCACATAATCCGATCGTCTGGCCCCAGGGCCAAACGATCGGATTATTATTTTTTTTACCTAAATGGTCCCCGATATCGCCCACCCGTATGTCGCCAAGCGAGCGGATCTGCTCATGTATGGCCACCTTTACTCTACATTTACAACTTTAGCATCAGAGCAGGTCATTGTAGGGACTGCATCACTAGTACAGAGGTTGCTATTGTGCTCTTTGCACTAGAAAAGCTGAAAATCCATTTTAAAAAAGGCGATTCGGCACTTAAAGGAACAGTAACACTAAAAAATAAAAATGTTTAAAAATAATTAAAATATAATGTACTGTTGCCCTGCACTGGTAAAAGTTGCATGTTTTCTTCAGAAAGTCTACTATAGTTAATAGAAATAGCTGCTGTGTAGCCATGGGGGCAGCCATTTAAATTGAAAGAAGGAGAAAAAGGCACAGGTTACATAAGAAGATACCAGATAAACTGTGTAGAATACAATGGGAATCTATGCTACTTATCTGTTATCTGCTATGTAACCTGTGCCTTTTCTCCTTTTTTAAATTTAAAGGAGAAGGAAAGGGTAAGTCGCTTGGGGGTGCCAAAATGTTAGGCACCCCCAAGTGACTTAGAACGCCTACCTTGTACCCCGGGCTGGTGCCCCCGTACGGAGAGAACAGCCCAGGGTAGCTGCCGGCGCTTCCTGCTTCCTCCTCGCATGCGCCGGCCGGCGGATTTCACCAGCAGCGCGCAAAGGAAGGAGGAAGCGGTGTCTACAGGTGCCCTGGGCTGGTGCTGTTTTCTCCTAACAGGGGCACCAGCCCGGGGTACAAGGTAGGTCATGTAAGTCACTTGGGGGTGCCTAACATTTTGGCACCCCCAAGTGACTTAGCCTTTCCTTCTCCTTTAAATGGCTGCCCCCATGGCTACACAGCAGGGTATTTATATAACTGCAGTAGTGTTTATGAAGAAAACACACAACTTTTACTAGTGCAGAGCAATAGAATATAATATATTAATTATTTTTATACACTTTCAGTTTTTGGCGTTACTGTTCCTTTAAATGGCTTTTTGCCGCCCCTGGTAGCTGTTGACTTGCTGCTCTCTGATAACACCCTGATTGGCAGCTAAGAGAGGTGTGCTTAAATTTCAAGCAAGTAATGGAAGCACAGATGCAGCCTATGCTTTGCCTGCCAAGCATGTAGATCCCATGTTATTATTATTAACATGTGTTTATAAAGTGCCAACATACAGTACAATAAGTAGGACATACAGAGTAACATATAAAGCAATCAATAACCGATACAAGAGGTGAAGAGAGCCCAGCCCAAAAGAGCTTACACTCTACATTATTATTATTATTAACATTTATTTATAAAGCGCCAACATATCCCGCAGCGCTGTACAATAAGTGGGTTCCATACATTGGGCATACAGAGTAACATATAAAGCAATCAATAACCGATACAGGAGGGGAAGGGAGCCCTGCCCAAAAGAGCTTACACTCTACATTATTATTATTATTATTATTATTATTATTATTATTAACATTTATTTATAAAGCGCCAACATATCCCGCAGCGCTGTACAATAAGTGGGTTCCATACATTGGGCATACAGAGTAACATATAAAGCAATCAATAACCGATACAGGAGGGGAAGGGAGCCCTGCCCAAAAGAGCTTACACTCTACATTATTATTATTATTATTATTATTATTATTATTATTAACATTTATTTATAAAGCGCCAACATATCCCGCAGCGCTGTACAATAAGTGGGTTCCATACATTGGGCATACAGAGTAACATATAAAGCAATCAGTAACCGATACAGGAGGGGAAGGGAGCCCTGCCCAAAAGAGCTTACACTCTACATTATTATTATTATTATTATTAACATTTATTTATAAAGCGCCAACATATCCCGCAGCGCTGTACAATAAGTGGGTTCCATACATTGGACATACAGAGTAACATATAAAGCAATCAATAACCGATACAGGAGAGGAAGAGGGCCCTGCCCAAAAGAGCTTACACTCTACATTATTATTATTATTATTATTAACATTTATTTATAAAGCGCCAACATATCCCGCAGCGCTGTACAATAAGTGGGTTCCATACATTGGGCATACAGAGTAACATATAAAGCAATCAATAACCGATACAGGAGGGGAAGGGAGCCCTGCCCAAAAGAGCTTACACTCTACATTATTATTATTATTATTATTATTATTATTATTATTAACATTTATTTATAAAGCGCCAACATACCCCGCAGCGCTGTACAATAAGTGGGTTACATACATTGGGCATACAGAGTAACATATAAAGCAATCAGTAACCGATACAGGAGGGGAAGGGAGCCCTGCCCAAAAGAGCTTACACTCTACATTATTATTATTATTAACATTTATTTATAAAGCGCCAACATATCCCGCAGCGCTGTACAATAAGTGGGTTCCATACATTGGGCATACAGAGTAACATATAAAGCAATCAGTAACCGATACAAGAGGGGAAGAGGGCCCTGCCCAAAAGAGCTTACACTCTACAAGGAGAAAGGGTTGAGACACAAGGTGTGGGAATGGGCATGACTCTGCAGTGAAAATACGCAAGGTACTTAAAAGTCACAGAAAACACGAATGGTCTGATCGAACGAACGATCAGACCGTTCGTGGATTGATAAATCTCCCCCTAAGTGTGTGCAGGAGTCTATGAAGATTTTCATTCAGCCAGGTCATGGTATATCTAGTATAAATAAATCTAAAGCAACTGGACTTGTTAAGTAATCATTGAAGACGTTTCACTACTCATCCGAGCAGCTTCTTCAGTTTAACTGACTGGTATGGGAAGTCCTCAGCATATATACTTGTTCTAACATCTGTACCCCGGCAGTTTCAGAACTCTTCACACATCCATTCATGCAACTCTAACAAGTAACACCTGTCTCTATGAGTTGCATGATACTTTGGTAATCCTATCACAGTAACCCCACAGCATTCACACCTCTGTGAGTTTCAGATGTCACCTTTCTGAAGAGTTACATAGTGCCATTGTGATTGGATTAGTGGAAGAGTATATATGCTGAGGACTTCCCATACCAGTCAGTTGAACTGAAGAAGCTGCTCGGATGAGTAGTGAAACGTCTTCAATTATTACTCAGCAAGTCCAGTTGCTTTAAATTTATTTATACTAGATGTGTGCAGGAGGTGATTGAGGTATGTATCCAGTGAAAATGGGAGAGGGTGTTAGAGAAGGTAAAAAAACATTAAGTTTGTTTATTGCTAGTTATGGTAGAGTTATAGGGCAGGATAACCTACAGCAGCCATGTGCCGTGGCAGGTCTCCGGACAGACTGCTAAAGATTGTGTGGCCCGAGATAATATTATATTATAGGATATAGGATGCAGAGTGCTATTTTGATCATGATGTTTTAGGATAGTTAAACAGTGATACAAAATATGTGATAGAGTTAATAACAGAGTAAGATGGTGGTGTTTGGTGAAAATGTGTGATGTAAAAGTGTCAATGCTTATTGGCAGAAACAAGGACATGTCTGGTTTTCAGAGAGAAGTAGTGTAAAGAGATAAAATGAAACATTTATTTTAGTATTGTAAATAGTTTGGTAATGTGCAGGTTCATCCAGAAGGTGGTACCAACCCCTGTGGTAGCCTATATAAGGGAGTGCTTTAGGTGGGCTTTTCCTCTTTCGGCCTAGAAATACCTTCAGGCAGGAGAAAGACCAACGTGGCCAGCCCAGTTGAGAGACTGACTCCTTCAGGGCTAGTTAGTAGATAGCAATGGGGCATGAGTTCACTTTATGAGTGAAAGGCAGGAAGGCTAGTGAGAAAGTATGGTCTGGTGTGTCCCAACACGGAGTGAGTTTCTTGCTTTAGAGCCCCAGTTTCCTGCACTGAGAAAGGGGCCAGTAAGAATACACAATGTCCCTGTGGCTCTACTTAATCTTACTGCAACCCCAAGCACCAAAATAATTGAGTACCACTCATGTATTATAAAGGATAATGTATTGTCTGCTCAAAACCTTATGCTACAAAGCAGGCACAATTGTAAATGAGTGCAAAATCTGCACCAGAAAACACCAAAAATGAAAAAAAAAAACAGATTTAAATTTATATCCTATGTATATTGCATACTAATTATGAATATTCATGTTTTAATAGGTGAACTGAAATACCTATTAAACCCAGAATATATTATGCTTTGAGTATATTGTTACCAGATTTGGAAAATAAAATAACAAAATTCCTTAAATTAATACAGAGGAAATTAACATGTAAATTGTCACAGGACAGTGTGTTGTGGCACCACAGCTAAGCTGGCAGTTAGAACAACCCATAGCAAAAAAGGGAAAGTTGTACCACAGAATTCATACAGACAACAGGAGCCCCTCTGCACTCACATATTATCAATATATATAGGGCATTAAGCCATTCTGTGCATTAAAGGGGAACTAAAGTCTAAAAAAAGACTATGGCTAGAAATGTTAAGCTATGTGTTTTGAGCCCTTGTACCCAGGGGTGATTCTGGACATATCGCCGCCTGAGGCGGCTCCTGGATGCCGCCCCCCGCTCCCCAGCGCTTACATTCTGAGCGCAGGAGCGGGTCCGGGGGCGGTGAGATCGCTAGTGCAGAGAGCGCAATTGCGCTCTCTGCACTAGAAGAGCCAAATTTCCGGTTTAAAAAGTGGAAATTCGGCTCTTAAAGTTATCAGGAGCGGCTTTTTACTAGGGTGCTTCTGCCGCCTGAGGCGAGTTTCTCAACTCGCCTAATGGCAGAAGCGCCCCTGCTTGTACCAGCCCAAAGCCACCAAAGCTCTATAGAAATAAAGATCTATGCCCATGAAGCACATGCTCAGTCTGCTCTTGGCTGATGTCAGTGACCTGAGCTTAGGGACCGACTCACAATATTCTCCTTTCCCCTGCCTGTTTGCTCTAGTCACTGCCTGGTCACTATTAAACATGCATATAAGCCAACCAATCACAGTTCTGTCTGGCTGCTCCCTAAAAAACTAAAGTCCTGCTCTAGTACTTTGAGCTTGGGGCGAGACTTTAGCTGAATCCTTATTGAGTGACTTTTCTTTCCACCTTGTAATGATTCCAAATACTGAGCTGTGTAACAAATATTAGTTACAAAGGTTGGAAACAGAGGCAGAAGCTGTGACAATAGTTTTAGTCACTTTGCTATTACAAAGCAGTCTATCTGGGAATAAACTTTCCCATTGTAAAGGTTTTTCTGTATGTAATACAGTAACTACACTCTCCCCTATGGCTAAAATAGAGAACATTATTAGCTTTAGTACGAGAACAGTTGTAGTTTTAGTTTTTTATATACAACCACACAACAGACAAATAACTTCTCTCCAAGTGTTTATGAAGCCAGTTGCACGGGGGTTTCTGTGCATTACACATGGGGAGAGGCCAAACTGTGAACCTCTGCACAAACACTATGTTCCTTCCTAGACATGCTGATTTGCATATGCAAAGTGACTGACGCTGAGTTCAGAGTTTGTGCTCTCACTATTATAAACAGTATGGCTGTATGAAACCCCCAGTCTGCTCAGTTGACCTTTGCTTTGGTCAGTGTAATGTAAGTGTCAGAGAAAGTTGTTTGTAGAAGGATAGAGTTCAGAATGTGTTTTGTTTGGAAAAAGCCGCAATTATTAATTATCTCCTGAACTGATATTTTGGGGGATGGAGATTTGATAATATTTGGGAGTCTGTTTTAAACAAGTTACATCTAAGTACTAAGCTAAAGCTTGTTTTTATTGATATTCTGTAATAAAATGCATATAACAGGGCAGCGCTAGTTTATATGTACCTGTATGATACACCTGTGTCTCTGTGCAAATGGGATCATTTTTAGGCTCCACCTAGTTCTCTATGGAGGTTGAAGAAAAAATTATATACAAAAGAGAAGTGACCAATGAGAATGCTGATTCCCAGCACTGTCAGGCCCCTTGCTGGTACCTTACATATAGAGATAATGATGGCATTTTCCCGTCATTATATGGCACAGGAATCAGACATGGGGATAAAGGGACAGACTTGTTCAGTGCTGGGAAACTGTGCTTATTGCTCCCAACTCCAATTGCAGGAACAGAGAACAGGGAGCCGGATTTACACAGATCAGCAGGGATTCTCATTGGGGGATTGTTTGCATATTTATGTAGCCACTGGCTCTGGAGAGCTGGGAAATGTTTCATTAAACAATGCAAAAAACTCTAAAACCCACATTACATTACATGGCAACACAGGAACCAGTGCAGTCTGCATATTATGATTCTTATTAATAATCAGCTTCTATGGCAAATATTACCAGACGTGCTGTTTTGATAATTTACTATGTTCCCTAAGCTCCGCCTCCCAACAGCAGCCCAGAGCAAACTGAGCATGTGCAAGCCCTAAATCTTAAAAAGATGGTATAACAAAGTAACAACATGGCAGCTCCCTCTGGACAACTTTAAAAGTGTAAATCATTATGTTAATTAGGCTTCTCAACCTCTGGGCTTGTGCAGGAAGTTCAGAATCTTTATATTTATGTACTGTATACAAAATATTGCATTTCTAGTGATTTTCTATTTTAGACTAGTTGTCCTTTAAGCCACATAGACCCTACGCCTCAGCCTATTTAGATGACATAGTCATCTTTAGCACCGACTGAGAGTCTCACTTAGCAAAAGTGCAGGTGGTGCTAGACTCAATACGAGAAGCTGGACTTACTGCCAACCCTAAAAAGTGCGCAATGGGGATGGGAGAGGCCAAGTACTTAGGCTATGTGATTGGAGGAGGGGTAATACAGCCTCAAATAAATAAAGTAGAGGGAATACAAAAGTGGCCCCAACCAGTGACTAAGAAGCAAGTTTGTGCTTTCCTGGGGATAGTAGGCTACTATCGCAGATTTGTGCCTAACTTTGCCCCCATTGCAGCCCCTCTAACAGACCTGACAAAAGGGAACAACTCAGTGATGATCAAGTGGTCTGCAGAGGCTGAGAAAGCTTTTATAGAGCTTAAAAATTCCCTGTGTAGACAGCCGGTACTGATAACGCCCGATTTCAAGAAAGAATTTGTGGTACAGACAGACGCCTCAGATGTAGGACTGGGAGCGGTCCTCTCCCAAGTGGTAAATGGTGAGGAACACCCAGTAGTCTATTTAAGCAGAAAGCTTACACCGGCTGAGAGGAGGTACTCCATTGCAGAAAGGGAGTGCCTGGCCATTAAGTGGGCATTGGAGGCCCTGAAGTACTATTTACTGGGTCGTAAGTTTAGGTTGATCACTGACCATGCTCCCCTTAGATGGATGTCAGAGAAAAGAATGCTCGAGTCACCAGATGGTTTCTGGCTCTACAGAACTTTAAGTTTACAGTGGAGCATAGGTCTGGGGCATTGCAAGGGAATGCAGATGCCCTCTCAAGAGTTCATTGTCAGGTGGCTCATTGTGCTCAGCCCTACGGCCTGAAGCAGAGGGGGGATATGTGAACCGGTAACAGGTAAACAGGTGGAAGGGAGATATATTTCCCCTAAGTTCATCTCCTACTCCCTCATGTATAGTGGTGCTGAGTGGGTTAATTCCCCAAGGGAGTCTCACCTGGGGAATAATTAGCAGGGTAGATATGCCTGCAGTCAGAGAGAGTGGGGGGCTGGAGCTGAGACTGAACTTGCTGTGTGAGGGTCTGTGCCTGCCTGAAGCAGCTTGGAGCATTTTCTCCCAAACAGAAGGACTCTCAAGGTACTGTGACTCTGGGGAGTTGTGATTTGGTTTAGCCGGCAATCCCAGTAGGGGACCGGTAATAGAGAGGGAAGCACCCTATGTATTAGTTAAAGCCCAGTGTGGCAAGGGTTTTGTTTACTTTTGTTTTGCTTAGGCTCCTGCCTGATACCAGAGTCAGTCACTGTACATAATAAACCGTACATCTGATCTCGCTTACAATACCCTTTAACAGTAGTCACATAGGTAAACTTTGAATGAAGAAAAGAATAGTTTGCTCCATCCTTGATATAAAGTTCAGTAAAGTATTAAATGAGCTATAAATCTAAAGTATACACCAAATTATAAAATACACATTAAAAAAGGGTTTATAATGTAATGGGTAATGAAAAATGTGGTGTATATATAATCCATATCAGCTTTGTCCACCTTAAAATAACTTTTTAGAGAGCAGGAGAGTGCTATTCTGAGACAATCTGCAAATGGTCTTCATTTTTTTTGCTATTTGTGTAATAAATGTCATTTAAATTTCACAAATTCACAAAAATGTCTGTAAACTGTCTTGACAGAGCAGTGTCGATTCCGCAGGCTCCCTTACCTTAGCTCCTTCCCCCACCCCCGGTACCTCAGAGACAATAATGACGTCCAGGATGGGATATAACAGGCCACAGCTTTATTAAGCAGAAAATATGTAAATATATAAATACAAAATAATTTATAAAATGATCAATATTTTAACAATAACCATCCATGTTATGCCCATTGCAATGCTTGCCCACTCCAAACCACCAACCATTGCTGCCTGCCATGCCGGCCACCTTCCGCAGCAGCTTCAGGTGGGCAAGTGAGAGCAGGCAACCAGAATCCACTACTCTCCTGGGACCCTTGTCTGAGAAGGTTACCATCCACCTTTTGACCCCATGTGCCAAAACTGGGGCTTAACCCCCACCTTCCTGCAAGCATTCCTACCGCAAGCTGTGACAGCATAAACAAACCCCTCCCCAACCCGATCCACCACTGACTGTACTCAAGGGCGGGTGGGACAATGCTCCTTGACTTTCTACGAGGTAATGGTATTGCCTCTTCCTCTGCTGTTAGCTTCCCTACAGGCCCGGATTTGTGGAGAGGCCACAAAGGCCCGGGCCTAGGGTAGCAGAAACCTAGGGGCGGCATGTCGCCCCGCCGCACCAAAATTTTAAAATTTGTGTTCCCATATGGAACAATGGGGACTTTTCCCCACTACTCCGTATGCTAGTTTGGCCTACAGCGCATGGCCGCTTGGATCCCCAACCCCTACCGCCCGCCCCCGCTGTTCGCGCATGCGTGCACCCCTAAAACCACCCCCTTTGCACATGCGCACTGGGGGGGGCGTGCAACCGGGGGCGGCCGGTTTTGAAATCCGGCCCTGCTTCCCTATTCCGGTCCCTCCTCTTATTTTACAAACCCTCCTTCCCCCTGTCCTAGCCTGTATTAATTAAACCCTTCTACTCCCCCTGCTGTTCCAAGCACCATCAAGGCTCCTGCTACTTTATAGGTATGGAGCACACTTCTCCATATTAAACAGAAATCTGCCTAAATTCTGACTCAACTGCCACTTTACAGTTTTTGGTGAAAGACAGACAGTTTAAATGACATTTCAACAACATTTGACATTTCATGACATTTTCAAAATGGAGCAAAGCTCAGTGTAACTTAAATAATTTCTACCAGTTTTTACTTTACCCCTTTGGGGGCCCATTAGAATATTAATGGAGATTAGCAGCCTACTGTCAGGGGACAAGTTTTTGCCTAACCCCAGAACCATAGGTACAAAAGGCATTATTATATATGGAAAAAATACTCTTGGTGTCTTCAAGATAATGTAGCTAAGTGAGGATGTCCCAAAATGATATCAACAGGTAAACCTACACCCTAAAGGACTTGGTAACCTCACTAAGCCAAACATACAAGTAAAAAATCATATAATGATAAAAGACAATCTTTATTGCACAAGAATTTCCCAAACCTATATGTATATATATATATATCATAGACATATAATCGTACTGTTTACTGGAATATCAGTCCACGTGCATATTAGATTTATAAAACCTCGGCAAAAATTCTGCCCATAAATCACCACATATTAAGTTCTTGTGTATATCTTCAGATGGTGTTGTAATAAACACAGTCTTAAGCTTATCCGGATAAAATTGAAGATATATGAGTCTCAAATCATAGTACAAAGTTATGTATGCCTGTATCGGTACTTAATACTTATCTCCCACTATGGTAGGGCACAGTTGTCCATCTAGGCTTGCTTACACATGACCCGTCCCAGTCAAATGGCTGCCTTTCCAAGTGTCCGTGCTTGTACCTGCATGCAAGTTCCCTATAACTGTGAAATTCAAACACGCTGAAAAATTCCAAAGTTCTGTAGCATGCGGAGGGGGTGCCTCTCCTTATGGTGTCAATCACCACCATACTTTTATAATAAAGAGATATGTAGAGGCAAGGGAGTGCGGGGGGCGGCCCTTGATTCACTGCTTCTCTTGAGCCCCAAATACCCCAGTCTGACACTGTGTGCATGTTCCTAGCTAAAATCCATGCTAGTATTTTGAGACTCCAAATGAGGGAAAGCTTTGTGCTTTGGTAGTTTGGAATACAATGAAATATTTACCCATTTTGGATTACTCATTTGTACTGTCCAAAAATATATGGTTTCCTAGGGTGAACTTACTGTTAGAGGATTTTTGTCCTTGAAATCTGAAGTACAGTTTGCTGATTTCTGTGGTGGCGCTTTGAAAAATTGTGTTTTTGACACATACAATCAGAAATCTCCATAAACCTATACATATTTGGCATTGGTACAATTATGAAACATACAGATTTCTAAAATGTATAAAATAAAACATTTTTTTATATATATCCCTATATTATGAAAAATAGCATTTTTGGTATTTAGACCCTTAACCCTTTTAGTGCCATAGGATGTAGATTCTACGTCCTAGGTACCAAGGGACCAAAGTGCCATAGAACGTAGAATCTACGTCCAATGGCACTATCGGGTTTACAAGCGCTGCGCTCGCTTTTAAAGCAGCGCAGCGCTTGTAAACCCCTCAGATCCCCCTAGGCAACGAGCAAAGCTAAACATACTTACCGATCCGGGTCCCCCAGCCGCACCGATCGTCGCTCCAGCCAATGACAGCAGTGGACACGCGTTGATGACGTGTCCACTGCTGTCCCTTTAAAAGTCGCCGCCTACTGTCGGCTCCTCATTCCTGCTGCGCACGTTGGACCTGGTGGAGCTCCCCTGCTGCCTTCCTGCTGGATTGATCGCCCCTGATCGCCTGCCTGCCTTGGGTAAGCTGAACTACAACTCTCTACCACTGTTTATTTTGCTTATTTCTATCTCAACTGTCTAAAAAAAAATTTTTTTTTCCATTTTTTCTTCTATCTTTGTCATTATTACACTTTTGCACACATACACACTTATTTACAACTTTCCCAAGCACACACAGACACTTACACACACACTTACACTTTTTTCTTTCTTTCTTTCTTTTCTTTTCTTTCTTTCTTTGCTTTCTTTGGCAGTCTCTTTTTTTTTACTAAAACTTAATTTCTGATCTTGCTCTATAATTATCTGATTTATTTGGTTGCATTTTAGTGTTTTTTTTGGCATTTTCATAATTGATTTCTGTTTTTTAATTATTTTATTGCACTATAACTTTTTTATTGCTATTGGGTGCTGAATTTGCAGTGACGTTGGTGGATCCAGGGCTCTGGCCACTGATTTCATTGCAATAATTGTTCTTCTGTTGGTTTAGGTGGTTTTATTGGATTTTACAGATTTTACTGTGTTTTATCTTTGCATTGTTCTTTATTGTGTGTTTAGTGCCCCCAAAATGGTTGCTTTTGCAGTGACATTGGTGGATCCAGGGCTCTGACCACCGATTTCATTGCAATTATTGTTCTTTTGTTGGTTTGGGTGGTTTTATTGGATTTTACAGATTTTACGGTGTTTTATCTTTGCATTGTTCTTTAGGGCTCTGGCACACGGGGAGATTAGTCACCCGCGACAAAACTCCCTGTGCGCGGGCGACTAATCTCCCCGAGTTGCCATGACCCGCGCACAGGGAGTTTTGTCGCGGGTGACTAATCTCCCCGTGTGCCAGAGCCCTTATTGTGTGTTTAGTGCCCCAAAAAAGGTTGCTTTTGCAGTGACATTGGTGGATCCAGGGCTCGTAACTGCACGGCACGTAATGGTGCACATAATTTTATCTCCGATGCTAATGCCCCAAGCTTTATTGTTGGCACCTAAATTCCTAACCTTTAGTGCAACTTCTAAGGGCTCTGACACACGGGGAGATTAGTCGCCCACGACAAATCTCCCTGTTCACGGGCGACTAATCTCCCCGAGTTGCCTTCCCCTGCCATCCCACAGGCGACAATGTAAGTCACCGGTGGGATGGCACACGCGGCCGCGCGATTGCGTGTGCCATCCCGCCGGCGACTAATCTCCCCGTGTGCCAGAGCCCTTATTGTGTGTTTAGTGCCCCAAAAAAGGTTGCTTTTTCAGTGACATTGGTGGATCCAGGGCTCCATTGTTCTTTTGTTGGTTTAGGTGGTTTTATTGGACTCGCAAGGCTTTTTCGGCGATTTCGCGAAATCCTGCCGCGTGTGCCATCACACCGGCGACTTACTTACTTGCCGTGCAGCAGTCACCAGTGGCACACCAGTATTACACAAAGTTTTTATATTTAGAGAGCCACTGCAACTTGTGTAACCTAACCAGAACATACAGTAGATATTCAATTTGTACTACAAACACAAAAAACCGTAATGTATCTGTCATGTATCTGTAAAACCGTTTGGCCATTGTGCCAGAAATATACTGACAACTGCAAATCTAGCAATCAGCAGGCAAAGTCAAAACAAGCAAGCAAAAAAAAAAGGAGTGCAGCCCCAATATTATGCATTTTCAGGTTTGGCGGCCATGTACTTATGTGCAACCAGACATATGGGGTGTAATTTTATTCAGGGTATCTTGCTAATTGATATTGAGCAAGTTTTTGATAGTTACCATTGAGATTTTGGGGAGAAAACTAACTTTATATATTTTTTTCAGACTAAAGTCCAGCTTGTATAGGGAACTGCATCCACAATTTTGCCTGTAGAAAGAGAAGAATGGTGTCTCTAAATAGCTGAAGTTGTCTATTTTTAATCAATATACAGTTTATATGGGTTTTTTAACAGGTAAGGGGCAATTTTGTCTGAAAAGCTTTGAGATGTGCACATAAATTGCAGCCCCATTATTATGCATTGCCCCTGTTTTGGGGCATTTGGTGGCCACGTCTTTATGTGCACCCATACATATGGGGTATCATTTTATTCAGGGGAACTAGCAGATTGATGTTAAGTAAGTTTTTGGTAGTTGCCATGGGGATTTTGGGGAGAAATCTAGGTTTGTATCTGGTTTTTCCTTGATTTCTGACCAAAGCGCTGACTTCTGCAAGGGACTGCGGCCACAATTTTCCATGTAGAAAGAGGATAGTGGCGTCTCGGAATAGCTGAAGGTGTGCACTTTTCAGAAATATATAGTTTGTGGGGGTTATTTTACAGGTAGGGGGGCTTAACACTGAAAAACTGCAGAAAGTGCACATAGAGCGCAGCCCCCAAAATTTCAACTGAAATTGCCCTTATGCATTGCCCCTGTTTTGGGGCATTTGGTGGCCACGTCTTTATGTGCACCCATACATATGGGGTATCGTTTTATTCAGGGGAACTTGCAGATTGATGTTAAGAAAGTTTTTGGTAGTTGCCATGGAGATTTTGGGGAGCAATCTAGGTTTTTTATCTGTTTTTTTCTCGATTTCTGACCAAAGCGCTGACTTCTGCAAGGCACTGCGGCCACAATTTTCTATGTAGAAAGAGAGGAGTGGTGTCTCTGAATAGCTGAAGGTGTGCACTTTTCAGAAATATATAGTTTGTGGGGGTTATTTCACAAGTAGGCGGGTTAACACTGAAAAACTGCAGGTAGTGCACATAGAGCACAGCACCCACATTTTTAGCTGTAATTGCCCTTGTGCATTGCCCCTGCTTTGGAGTGTTTGGTGCCCATGTCTTTATGTGCACCCATACATATGGGGCATCATTTTATTCAGGAGAAGTTTGTCTTTCAAATTTGCCTTTGTTAGAAAATTTTTATGAGATTTTTTTTGTCAAATCCACATTTGATCATGCGTCCAAGTTTACGTTTTAGAAAAAAAAAATGTCAAAAAAAGTTCCAAATTTCACAATGCACTGACAAAAGGTATTTGGCTTTTGAGTGAAAACAACATTGCACCTAGAAACCTGAAGGTCTGTAGTTTCTAAAGATACCGAACATGAGGGGATATTTTAGATTTACATATAAGTTATGCTGCATCAACTGTTACAAGCGCTTTTCCGCTTTGTTCTGGTGTGATATTGTACAAAGTATTGCTTTAGTTTGGGGGTTACTTCTGGACAGGAACTGTGGGGTACCACCACATATTTGGTATCGTTGGACTTGGGAGTATCAGGGCTTTTACAAACAACAAAAAAAAGTGTGTAAAATTAACTTTTCTATGGAAAAAATACTCAAAATATACAGAAATTTTTCATAATTTTATTTTTTTTTACATATTTCACCCAAAATACACATCATATCTCCAGAAAAGTTATAAAATTTGGTATGTATGTCGAAGCCCAATTAGTGACGAAAAAAACGATATATAATTTCCCTAGTTTCATGGAGGTTTTCCTACCAAAAAACATTGTTAAAGTGAATGAGTACAAAATGCTTAAAAAACGTCTGGCACTGGGGGGAACCGAAATGACGAATTCGGCTGGCACTTAAAGGGTTAAATCTTGTTGGGAATGTTTTGGAATTACACAAACACTTAAAAGAAAATAGAAATACCCAGTTTGTCTTGAAAAAAATGATGTATAGTTTTTCCTCAGGAAATGCCCCAAAGTGAAATGACAAATGGCAAATGAAATGCAAAATCCTGTGGGTAATACTTATTCCAAGGCTCCTGTAGCTGTCAAAAGTCACTTCACATGTGGTAATTAATGCATTGAGGTAATTAACGCATTGAGGTAATTAACGCATTGAGGTAATTAACGCATTGAGGTAATTATCGCATAGAAATAATACTAACGCATGATTCACAAACGCCTAAGAAGCGTTAACAGCATGAAATGTGGTGAAACTTAGTGCCTCCCAGGAGTAGGTGTAACTTAACAACATCACAGATAGTGATTGGTTGTGGTGACAACATGGACTTTGCAGTGGGATTTATTCAAGTCTGTGTTGGCCCCAGAGTGATGCAGCCGCCAGTTTGCAGGGAAATGGGCATTTTCAGTACAGTAGTTTTCAGAAAGTAATGGTTACGTGCGTAATATTGTGCGCTAATAGCGCACATGGCGGAAAATACCGCTTGAAAATTGGTCATTGCGAGATAAATAATGCCAAGAATATAGCGTCTTAATTATTGCAAGTACCCTTTTAGTGAATTGACTGTTAAGTTGCAAAAAATAAGAAGTAATAACATTTTTAATGCATGCTATAAATAGCGCTCGTTTTATCGACCTTTAGTGAATCTGCCCCAAAATCTAAAACCTTTCTGTTTAGAAGACAAATTCACAGAAGTGGAGGTTTGTGAAAAAGATGGTAAATCCAACAAATCTATCGCCTCTTATTTTGTCTCAATATCTCCTCTTTTGTGAATTCCCCCCTATGAGTTTTTCCACCCTTGGTCACTTGGACACTAAATGGGTCCCTTAGTTTGGAGTGCCCCAATTAGGTTTTAGCAGTTTCCGTTGCTGTTATATATACCATAATAAATCTTGCAGGAGCACTACTTCTCCATTCACAAAGGTGACAGTCTTTTGCTTCCTTGCTGCTTAACTGGGAAACAGGTCAAGCAGCAAATTATGTCTCTGGGCTTGTCCCCTGGGGGGGGGAAGATTTTGTTTCCGTGCTGGGCCTGCTCCTGGTTGCTTGGACCAAAGAAATGCTTTAGCAAATGCTGGGAGGCTGGATATTTCAGTGTTTTCCCAATAAAGTCAAAAGGGATTCTGGGAACAAATTCCTTAAGGCTCTTAGAAAAGTCCCATTTACATGGGTTTATCCTATAGGCTAAAGCTCACCCACTGGGTTATTAAAGCAGAAGCCAGGATAATAGCTGATCAGATTCCCAACTACAGACTGGTTTCCCATCATCGCCGCTTGTATCTTCCTGTTTTGAATGCTTTCCAATGTCTCAAATCTGATTTGGATCAGGTTGCTGGTTTAGGAAGAGAGGAGCTCTTTTTCTTGTGTTCTTTTTTTGTGACGCATCTCATAAAAATGATTAAATAACCGAGTCCTTTTATAAATCTTGCAACGGATGAAAAATGCCTGTAAAAGTAAAGAACAGTTTCTTGAGACTGGTTAAAAAATTCCCAAAGCTAAAAAAGTTATCTGTATTTACAGCACACCAACAGAACATACAATTAGTCACAAAATTTAAGGGTGAAGACACACAGAGCTACTAGTAGCAGCTACTTGTCAGGGCTATATAAATAGACAATGCTGATCATTTACTGATAATTGTCTCTCCGTGTGTTTAGCAGAGGCAATTCTCAGTATTGTCTATGGCAGGGTATTTTCTGGCGTTTAGTAGCCGTGACAAGTAGCTACTTGTGTGTCTTTAGGGCTCTGGTACACGGGGAGATTAGTCGCCCGCGGCAAAACTCCCTGTTCGCGGGCGACTAATCTCCCCGAGTTGCCTTCCCCCTGCCATCCCACCGGCGAACATGTAAGTCGCCGGCGGGATGGCAGACGCGGCGGCGCGATTTCGCACAAATCGCCGAAAAAGCCTCGCGAGTCTTTTTCGGCGATTTCCCGAAATCGCCGGTTCGCCGGTGGGATGGCAGGGGGAAGGCAACTCGGGGAGATTAGTTGCCCGCGAACAAGGAGTTTTGCCGCGGGCGACTAATCTCCCCGTGTACCAGAGCCCTTACCCTAAAAAGCAACATACCTTGATTTTAAGGAGGGAAGCCTGCACTTAAATTTTAAACAAATATGTCTATTAAAGTGCCGTGTGTAAATGCCAATACAATATGGTTTTGAGACAGTCAGTGCATTTTTGATACAGGTTTAAACATATATTTCATAACAAATAACAGTCATTTTTCTTTGAAGCAATAATATATTAATAGGCATGACTTTAACCATGTCTGTTTCTATTGCTTGTGTTGCAGTTCTCACATCCATAGACTTCTGAGACATATCCCTACTGAACTCCAGCAGCCAATCTTCTCTGGTTTCTGCCGAGCGTATAACTGATATGCAATGCTTTTGGGTGGTACAAAGATCCAATAGGCTGGAGGATAGAGGTTAATTATCTAGGCTCGGCTTTCTGAATTTTTGCTTTACAGGGACTTTCTCCTTTCAGTAATTTTTATTGTTATTGAAAGTCCTATCCTTAGTAATTTTTCAATTATATGTGCAATATACATTTTTTAAATGATTTTTAAAACCTTAAAGCCTTTTTGTTGCTTGCAATTTACAATGCTATATGTTGTTAGGGGTCACTGACCCTGGTAGACAACGATCATTGCTTGGTGAGGCTGTTATTTTACAAGGATGTACCCTTTTTGCAGGATTCAGATGTCGGAATCCTAAGAGTTCAGCCAAAGTAAATATGAAACCTTAAAATCGTGAGACTTTAAAACTCTGAACAACTAAAAAGTGTGAACTTTTTATTTTCCTCACATTTTAATATGCATATTAGGTTTTGGTTTGGGACTCAACTAAACCTTTTGTGGATGATTCGGTATTTGGCCAAATAAAAAATTATTGATTCATTTCACATCTATAATTTTATTGTTACTTTTTATCTCCAGTCTGTGTAACATTGGGCTTGATGCTAGAAT
Source organism: Xenopus tropicalis (assembly GCF_000004195.4). Lineage (NCBI taxonomy): Eukaryota > Metazoa > Chordata > Amphibia > Anura > Pipidae > Xenopus > Xenopus tropicalis. The sequence continues at coordinate 135,943,370 of NC_030684.2, read as the reverse complement.
AAATTGGGTAAAAGAGCTGGTGAAATCCCAAACTGAAAAGCTGCTTAACAATAATGTAATTAATATATATATATATGGCCAATGAGAAATCTCAGAATATCACTGTCTATATCATACTAAAACTTAAAAGGTAAACTATGCTTTCAACAACCTTATCTACATAGACATATCCAGTTGCGGGGGAGCTGAAGGATGTTGGGGAGGACGCTGGGGGGAGCTGGAGGATACTAGGGGAGAGCTGAAGAATGTTGGGGAGGATGCTGGGGGGAGCTGGAGGATACTAGGGGGGAGCTGAAGGATGTTGGGGAGGATGCTGGGGGAGCTGGAGGATACTAGGGGGGAGCTGAAGGATGTTGGGGAGGATGCTGGGGGAGCTGGAGGATACTAGGGGGGAGCTGAAGGATGTTGGGGAGGATGCTGGGCGGAGCTGGAGGATACTAGGGGGGAGCTGAAGGATGTTGGGGAGGACACTGGAGGGAGCTGGAGGATGTTGAGGAGGACACTGGTAGGAAGCTTGAGGATGTTGGGGAGGATGCTGGGGGGAGCTGGCGGATGTTGGGGGAGGATGCTGGGGGAGCTTGAGGATACTAGGGGGGAGCTGAGGGATGTTGGGGAGGATGCTGGGGAGGACACTGGGAGGGAGCTGGTGGATACTGGGGGGAGCCGGAGGATGTTGGGGAGGATGCTGGTGGGAGCTGGAGGATGCTGGGAGGGAGCTGTAGGATGTTGGGGAGGATGCTGGAGCATGTTGGGAGGACACTGGGAGGGAGCTGGTGGATGCTGGGAGGGAGCTGGAGGATGTTGGGTGGATGCTGGGAGGGATTTGGAAGATGTTGGGTGGATGCTGGGAGGGAGCTGGAGGATGTTGGGAGGATGCTGGGGGGAGCTGGAGGATACTGGGGGGAGCTGGAGGATGTTGGGGAGGATGCTGGGGGGAGCTGAAGGATGTTGGGGAGGATGCTGGGGGAGCTGGAGGATGCTGGGGAGGATGCTGGGAGGGAGCTGGAAGATGTTGGGTGGACACTGGGAGGGAGCTGGAGGATGTTGGGAGAATGCTGGGGGGAGCTGGAGGATGCTGCAGTGGGGAGCGGCCCATAGTATGGGGACACTGGGAGAGAACCAGCAATGTTTTAGGGGGCCCTGGGCTGGCTAGCAATGTTTTAGGGGGTCCCTGCCCTGGCACCAATGCAAAACGTAGCACCTGGCTACCAACGTTTTAGAGGGCCCTGGCTACAAATGTTTTAGGGGGGCCCAGGCTACCAATGTTGGTCTGTCATGATATACAGGTGCCACAGTGCATAATGAAATCCTTAGGGCCACAATATGTCATAAAATGATTGGGGCCACCGTGTCTATCTTCTAGTGCACTTGCATAACTGTGTGTGTTATGCTTTTCAGGTGTGGTTTTGTAAAATGGGCCTGATTTTTGGGGCATGGCCATAAAGTGGGCGTGACCTGAATTTTTTATGCACGGCAGATATTTTTGTCCCTCCTTCTACTTTTCAAATGTTGGGAAGTATGGGGATGCCTGGGATACAAATGAAAGGGTAGGAGGTAAGTCATTAGAATCGCTGGGAGGGGTGCCTAACAACTTGGATTCTACCCATACTTCTCCTTTAAGGAAAACCTTATTGGTTTTGCACAAAATAAATGTAGTCTCTTATTTTAGGGAAAATATAATATAAAAGGAGATGAGTTGATATGAGAAGCTAGTTAGGCAGAGAGGTCTTGTTAGACCATTCCATAAAATTTCCTACATATGTGAGGCAGGGATACTAGGGGTCAGAAAATAATTATTAGTAAGAGGAAGAATAATTGGAGAAAACAACCACCCCAGGGACCACAGAAAACAGCAGACATGTAAACCATGTGTCCTCCAGTCTCTTTTTTACACTGATACATACTTAGGAAGTTATTTACAAATATTAGAATTCACATTTTTTCTGCAACACAGTGATAGCCATAAAAAATGAACATACATCATTTCCATTTAGGGATCTCTATACCTGACAAAGTTGGCTAAATCTATGCATACTGGACATCACACTTTTCCGAAAACCCCTGGTGTTCATATTTTTTATATGGTTTTTGTTGATACATTAGGGTATGAGGGTCATTTGATATACTAAACATAGCAGTTTAGTAGTCTGAAGAAGAAAGGTATTTTTACCCATTTTGAATATAGAAAATTACAGGTATCTGACCCCTTATCCGGAAACCCATTACCCAGAAAGTTCCAAATTACGGAAAGGCCATCTCCCATAGACTCCATTATAAGCAAATAATTCTAATTTTTAAAAATGATTCCCTTTTCTCTGTAATAATAAAACAGTACCTGTACTTGATCCCAACTAAGATATAATTACCCCTTATTGGGGGCAGAACAGCCCTGTTGGGTTTATTTAATGGTTAAATGATTCCCTTTTCTCTGTAATAATAAAACAGTACCTGTACTTGATCCCAACTAAGATATAATTACCCCTTATTGGGGCAGAACAGCCCTATTGGGTTTATTTAATGGTTAAATGATTCCCTTTTCTCTGTAATAATAAAACAGTACCTGTACTTGATCCCAACTAAGATATAATTACCCCTTATTGGGGCAGAACAGCCCTATTGGGTTTATTTAATGGTTAAATGATTCCCTTTTCTCTGTAATAATAAAACAGTACCTGTACTTGATCCCAACTAAGATATAATTACCCCTTATTGGGGGCAGAACAGTCCTATTGGGTTTATTTCATGGTTAAATGATTCCCTTTTCTCTGTAATAATAAAACAGTACCTGTACTTGATCCCAACTAAGATATAATTACACCTTATTGGGGGCAGAACAGCCCTATTGGGTTTATTTAATGGTTAAATGATTCCCTTTTCTCTGTAATAATAAAACAGTACCTGTACTTGATCCCAACTAAGATATAATTACCCCTTATTGGGGGCAGAACAGCCCTATTGGGTTTATTTAATGGTTAAATGATTCCCTTTTCTCTGTAATAATAAAACAGTACCTGTACTTGATCCCAACTAAGATATAATTACCCCTTATTGGGGGCAGAACAGCCCTATTGGGTTTATTTCATGGTTAAATGATTCCCTTTTCTCTGTAATAATAAAACAGTACCTGTACTTGATCCCAACTAAGATATAATTAATCCTTATTGGAGCCAAAACAATCCTATTGGGTTTAATTACAGTTTAAATAATTTAAGGTAGGAGATCCGAAAATTTGGTACTGTACTGTTGGGGGTTTTTGACCTCCATAAAACTAAACATATCTACTATTGGCACATTCGGTAGAAAAAAAACTTGAATAGTCCTAAAAAATCCTTTGTAGATCCCTCTAGGACAGGGGTCAGGAACCTGTTTGGCTGAGAGAGCCATAAATACCACATATTTAAAAATGTAATTCTGTGAGAGCCATACAATATGTTTGGCTGCAGATGCTGCGGGGCAAAGTAGGGTGGGTCCCAAGGATGCTGGATGTGATGTGGAGGAGGGTGTGGCCTGCGCTCGGTGGATAGAGGACTAAGTAAAGGTGGCCATACATGAGCAGATCTGCTCGCTTGACGATGTCGCCAAGCGAGCGGATCTTCCCCCTGATATCCCCACCTACGGGTGGGCGATATCGGGGAGGATTTAGGTAAAAAAAAAATAATCCGATCGTTTGGCCCTGGGGCCAAACGATCGGATTATGTGGGCAGCAATGGGGCAGTCGGTTCGGGGACCGCATCAACGAGCCGATCCGGTCCCCGATCCGACCTGATTTTCTAACCTGGCCGATCGAGATCTGGCCGATTTCAGGCCAGATATCGGTCGGCCAGGCTGCTCTGCTCTCCCCATACACGGGCCGATTAGCTGCCGAATCTGTCCAAGGGACCCATATCGGCAGCTATAGTCGGCCCGTGTATGGGGACCTTTAGGCTTAAAACACATCTTCTATCCGCCGAGCGCAGGCCACGAACCCCCCCATTATTTTTTTTATTAAAGATTTGGCTGCGAGTCAGACGCAGCCATCAAAAGAGCCACATCTGGCTCCCGAGCCATAGGTTCCCTACCCCTGCTCTAGGAAATGGCCCTTTTAGGCCTGGTTCAATAAAGAGTGCCAAACATCAGGTTGCTGTTGACTTTTGTTATGGAAGCACATAGCAATCTCCGCACACCCTGATGATATAGCAGATTTGTATGAATTAATTAAAATAAAGGTGTTGATGTCTCCTTTATACATATGCTTTGCTCTCAAAGCAGCATTCCCTGGGGTGCAAGTGCTTGGGCACACCATAGCACGCTAGCATTTATTCATCAGTAATTAAAAAATGGCGGGTTAAATGTTACAATAAAGGTTAACTTCCCCTTTAAGAAGTTACAAATGCTTTTAAACGGGATATAAACAAAAAAAATTGATGTGAGTTTACTTTTCTGACCAATTTTGTAATTTACAATTTAAACAGGTTTATACTGCTAGACAGGCTCCTGCTTGGCAGCTCTCTTTGCACTTACTGGTTTCATTTAGCCCTCAGGTTGCTGACTCTAAGCTGAGCCAAAAGCTTAGAATAAGCTATCTAAAAATGTAAATTATTATTAACATGTATTTATAAAACATATTCTTAATAAGGGAAAAAGGGTCCTGCTCAAAAGAGCTTTAACGCTTTAATTGCCAACTTGCGTGGCATGTTGTTGCAGAAAAAGGTTTTAACTGCCAACGACGTGCCTTGCACGTTGTTTGGCAGTTATAAATTCTCTCTGCAGAAGCGCCATCTGCCACTTCTGCAGAGAGTTCTGAGCAATGACCGCACCCTGGGCAACGAGCGAAGGGGGCTGTCATGTCGGTCCTGCAATGCGATCATGGCAGGGCCGACCTCCAAGCAGCATCTGCTGCTTTACCTTTGGCTCTCCCTGCTTTCCCCCCTCCCTCTGGCAACGCCCACTCACTTCCTGCTGTGGGAGCTCTGTACAGAGGACCCTGCAGGATCACTGAGGACCCCTCAAGCAATCTGATCAGCCATCTAGCTTCAGGACAGGTAAATGCCCTTTCTTTACACTATTATACACACTTACACACACTTACCTGCATTTACACACACATACAGCAGACAATTTAGAACAATTTTTTTTTTACATTTTGCACACTTTAGCACACTTATATACACACTTACACACAACTTTTACATATGTACACACATGTATACACAAACACACACAAATTTTTTTTTTTTCATTTTACCACTTTGTTTTTAGTTTCTTTTCCCTAAAAACTGTATTTATTTTGACAGCGTGACTATTGGCTCAGATATTCTGACCACTAATTACAGTGTTGTGTCACTTATTTTGTTGTTTCACTGATTTGCACAATTTATGTGGTTTTATTGCATTTTTATCCCTGTATTAGTGTTTCTGATCTGTTTTTAGCGTAGCTTTGCCAGGTGTAACTTTGGTGTAGAAAATAACTTTACCTATTTTGAATTACTCAGAATGTGTACTTTCCAAAAATATATGGGTTTCTGGGGGTCTCTGTATAGTTAGGGGGGGTCACTGCACATAATACACTGACAGGGGTCTCTGTGTGCAAAAGCTGAGTTGGCAGGCGAGAAATCCATATGCGCTATTTTCATTTTGGGGTCAGTACATACCGCAGACTTTAGTATATCTATGCATATTGGGCATCAAACTGTTCAGTAGACCTCTGGTGTTCCTATTTGGGGTGATTTGCCTTTATCTGATCTTTATCAAGAAATTGTGAGAGATAAATGTGGCAAATTGCAACATTTTTAGGCAATTTTCTGAAATGTCATAAAGACCACTAACTTTAGGAAAGCTCTGCAGATTGGTACTTTGGTGTAGAAAGGACTGCAAGAACATTTTTATGCAAAAACTTAGGAAAGCTTTACAGCTTAGTACTTTGGAGTAAAAAGAAATGTTTACCTATTATAGATTCGAGGGAATGTGTACTTTCCAAAAATATATGGCTTTCTGGGGTGAGTGTACATTTTTGTAGCATTATCCCACATAAAGGATGTAAATGTGTTGATTTTACAGGAGCTGAAATGACAGAACTGATTAATCATATGGGGGTATGTTCCCATTGGGGCCCCTACATGCCACATACTTAGGTAAACCTATACATATTGGGCATCAAACTGTTCAGGGGACCCCTGGCGTTCATATTTAGGGTGTTTTATTTGGTTACTTTATGACCTGTAGGAGATAAGATACTATAGACTGGAAGCTTTGAAGCAATTTTCACAAATTTCACAAATTTTGATAAAAACCAATAACTTTAGGAAAGCATTGTGACTTGATAGTTTGGAGTAGACAGAAAGTTGTGCCTATTCTGTATTCCCCAGAATCTGTTCTTTCCAATATATGTAATTTTCTGGGATAAACCTTCTGTTAGTGGAATTTTTAGCCTTGAAATCTAAAGTATGCAGCTTTCTGGAGCAGTGCTTTGGGAATTTGGTAGGTACTGCTGGGAGTTTGTGACCTATACAAGTGAGAAATCTCCATAAAACTATATATATTTGGTATTGGTACGTTCAGGAGACATGGGACTTTCCAAATCAGGTGTATTTTTGTGCATAAAATAACTTCTGTTTCTGGTATGTGTGTTTATATTATGGAAATTTTTTTTTTTTAGACATTTAGAAGCCTATATCTTGTTACAGAATTAGAATAACACAAAAATTCTACCATATTTTGAAAGCTTAGGTTGTCCTGAAAAAAGCGATATATTGTTTTCCTGGGTAAACTAAAAGTCCCCCCGAGGAAAGGCCCCTAAAGTGAAAAACCTGTCTGGCAGTACAAGTTCCATTTTGACCAAAATGGCTGGCAGTAAAAGGGTTAAAACTGCTAAAATAAGAAAAGAAACCTAAATCATAAAAGTGCTCAGAAAAGCACCCTCAATTTCGATCAATTTATTTTTTAGTTTAGGAAAACCTACAATAAACTTTTGTTCCTCTAGTTCTTCATGTTTATGGCACAAAGTCAACGAACAATAATTTATTTGGAAGTTTAGATTGGTGCAGCTGAGTTTGACCATTCACATCCAATGGCGGCAATCACTTGAGTGGAGGCTGACCCAGAGTACATGCCTCTCCCGAGATCAGAAATAACACACTTATACTTGGCAACCGCAAGCCCCACTGCACACTCTACTTTTGAAACAGATAAGGGGGACCAACTGAAATTTAGCTCATGTAGTCGGGGAAGCAAGTGTATGAGGGGGAGGTGAAAAGTTTAAAACCAATGAGGGTTTAGTTCCCCTTAAATCCAAACTGTTGTTTGCAGAGGCATGTCCACCTGCTGTAATTATGTCAGGTTCATATGGTGTAAAAGGTCAAGAACTTCAATTTGTAGTAAAGTAAATATACTGCATTAATAAAATATCATGCATACCAGGCTGCAAGGAATCTCTTAGATACTTACCATAGCAAAAACCAAACAGCAGCATAAAGAAATGATGCAAATTAAAATAATAGACGTATGACTTGTTTCTGGGAATCCAGTATCTATGAAAGAAAGTACAATAACATTTATTTCAGACCCAAGAATGTCACAGGTATAGCTGACAAGTCTATTCATATAAACAACTCAATTATCTCACTCTCAATAAGGGAAACACTGTAGTATGTGTTAGGTACATGTATTGTTTATATTTACTATACATAAGAAATGACATTTCTTCAAAGAAAGTCAGATTAATTTATTTATTGTGAAATTAGCTATGGTAGGCAGGTAAGCAGAGGATCAGGAGCATAAGAGACAGGGACACCAGGTTAACCAGGTAAACACAGGTTTAATTAGAGCAAACTCTTCCCAACATAAACACTGGCAAACATGAGTTGTTCCCTCTGTGTCACCTTTCAGGGAAAATCTCACACTCTGGAACCTTTTCCCAGGGCTTCTCACCATCCCCAATGGCCTTCCTACATCTACAGTGACTCTCCGGCTCCCCAGCCTCTGGCTTCTCACTCAGCCCCACTGTCTCTCCCCTCCTGGGATACCGGCTCCCCAGCCTCTGGCACACTCTGGCTTCTCACTCAGCCCCGCTGTCTCTCCCCTCCTGGGATACCGGCTCCCCAGCCTCTGGCACACTCTGGCTTCTCACTCAGCCCCGCTGTCTCTCCCCTCCTGGGATACCGGCTCCCCAACCTCTGGCACACTCTGGCTTCTCACTCAGCCCCGCTGTCTCTCCCCTCCTGGGATACCGGCTCCCCAACCTCTGGCACACTCTGGCTTCTCACTCAGCCCCGCTGTCTCTCCCCTCCTGGGATACTGGCTCCCCAACCTCTGGCACACTCTGGCTTCTCACTCAGCCCCGCTGTCTCTCCCCTCCTGGGATACCGGCTCCCCAGTCTCTGGCACACTCTGGCTTCTCTGGAAGCTTTAGGGTTTTTTACTAGTGAGAAAAATCAGGGCCTAAACTGTAGGTAGGCAGAAGAGGCACCAGCCTAAAGCCCTACAACGGTAGGTTCCACATAGTGCTGGGCGGTATACCGGTTTAACCGGTATACCGGTTTTTGAAAAAAAAACGATATGATTTTTGAACATACCGCTATACCGGTATGCGCGCCTCCTGCAGTTTTTATCCAATTACATCCGGGTTGCGCCCGTGCGCACGTGACGTCGGCGCGCATGTGACGTCGGCGCGCACGCGACGTCGCTAGGACGCATCGCTGGAGCTGGAGGAACCACAAGTTGGGTAAGTTGGGCTGGGGCTGGTGCTGGGGGGGTTGTGGCTGGTGCTGGGGTTGGGGGGGTTGTGGCTGGTGCTGGGGGGGTTGTGGCTGGTGCTGGGGGGGTTGTGGCTGGTGCTGGGGGGGTTGTGGCTGGGGCTGGGGGGGGTTGTGGCTGGGGCTGGGGGGGTTGTGGCTGGGGCTGGGGGGGGTTGTGGCTGGGGCTGGGGGGGGTTGTGGCTGGTGCTGGGGTTGGGGGGGTTGTGGCTGGGGCTGGGGGGGTTGTGGCTGGGGCTGGGGGGGGTTGTGGCTGGGGCTGGGGGGGGTTGTGGCTGGGGGGGGTTGTGGCTGGTGCTGGGGTTGGGGGGGTTGTGGCTGGGGCTGGGGGGGGGTTGTGGCTGGGGCTGGGGGGGTTGTGGCTGGTGCTGGGGCTGGGGGGGTTGTGGCTGGTGCTGGGGCTGGGGGGGTTGGGGCTGGGGGGGTTGTGGCTGGGGCTGGGGGGGTTGTGGCTGGGGTTGGGGGGGCTGTGGGGGTTGGGGGGGTTGTGGCTGGGGGGGTTGGGGGGGCTGGGGGTGGGGGGGGCCACCAATATTTATTATTTATTTTTTATTTTTTATTTATATACCGTCAAATACCGTGATACCGATATAATTTTGAAAAATACCGTGATATAAATTTTTGGTCATACCGCCCAGCTCTAGTTCCACACAGATACCTGTTCTCCTTACCCCTAAGTCTCTTGCTCCCGCTGCTTACCAGTGCTCTCTGCCCCTGTGACATCCCCATGCAGCGCAAACAATCAATGGGGAGGGGGGTTAAGGTGGGCAGCCAGGTTGCCTAGGGAGCCTAGCCAGCTTGGCCCACCTCTGAGAAAAATATATACCGTATTTTTCGCCATATAAGACGCTCCGGAATATAAGATGCACCCAATTTTAAAGGAGGAAAATCTAGAAAAAAAAAAAAGATTCTGAACCAAATACTGTTATATTAAAAAATATTTTAATCTTTTCAAACACCACTGTTTAGAAAAAAAACGCTGACTTGGACAAAAAAAAATCCCATAATGCAGCTCTCCTTCAGCAAAAGCAAGACCTGAGCATGCGTACAATATACCGTATATACTCGAGTATAAGCCGACCCGAATATAAGCCGAGGTACCTAATTTTACCTAAGAAAACTGGAAAAACATATTGACTCGAGTATAAGCCTATGGTGGGAAATGCAGCTGCTATTGCTGTTTTTTTTTTAACTGTCAGGCAAGTTTGGGAAGGCTAAGGAAGCTGCCATACTAAGTATCAAGTACTTGCCATCCTGCTGTGTGTGCTCCCATCCTGCTGTGTGTGCTCCCATCCTGCTGTGTGTGCTCCCATCCTGCTGTGTGTGCTCCCATCCTGCTGTGTGACATGTCATGTGACATTGTTCTGGGTTTACTTTTCAGTTAAGTTTGTTCATTTTCATAAAAATAACAATTAAAAAAAAATTAATAAAGCGCAGGTATGCAAAGAGTTAAAACTTACAAACTTGAAATAAAAGCTCGCAATCTCTCAAAACATAATTAATGAACACAAATGTCAATGTATAGGAGGACATCAACCTGTGTTCTACAGCTGCTTGCTAACTACAGTGGAACTGTGGGGGATGACTGGAACTGCAGATTCAGCAACAGGTAGATTGCTACAGAATACAGTTCCATCTTAAATATATACCATAATCAGTCAATGGCTGTTGATTAGCGGCTTCAACAGCAGTTGGGATGTGCGACCTGTGGCCACAAGTTCTACAGTAGGGAAAAATAAAATGGGCAGCCTCTAAATGAATTCTGCGGTGGGGGGCTCAGAAATAGTAAATATACACCACCTATGAAAGAAGTGCATGACTGAAATTGTGGCCAATCTCGGCAGCCCATAAAGAGCCGGAGGCCATCAGGTAACACACGCACAGTCTTTCTCTTATGAAGAGATGCAAGTGAATGCGGCATCAACACATACACACGAATCCTATTCTAAAAGACCTATTCTACCAGCAAGTAGCTTTGATTGAGTGTAATCACAAAACACTGCTACTCCTCCCCACCTGCTTATGACTGCATCAACTTTGAACCCGCGTCCGCAACTGACAGTTCTCACCTCCGCGGGGTGGGGCGGGTGCGCGAGGAAAGGCGCAATGGATGCCGGACGGGGGGGGGGGATGCCAAAAATGTGTATTTGCCGTATAAGACGCACCAACTTTCCCCCCCCAGTTTTGGGGAAGAAAAAGTGCGTCTTATACGGCGAAAAATACGGTAGTTTTCCTAGGATAACCAAAAGTTTCCATTTGGTAACACCCTTTAAGAAGTTCAAGGATCTACAACTATATTAATTAAAGGAAATGGACAGCTCCATGGGTTAAGAAAATTACACTTATTTAAATCAAATAAGAGCCACCATAGAACAAACGCATATAGTGCCAGGACAAATGGAGATTACAGTTAGCACATTAGTCATGTTGTGGAATTCTAGGGAGACAATGGGCTTTATTACTCAAACTATAAATACAGAAAAACAAAATAAGACTACAAACGAAACGTAATACAATTCTCACCTCTGATCTGCCTGGAGCTTTGCTTGCTCTGATTTAGAGAATTGGAGACAGTGCAAGTGATTTTTGAAGTCGTCGGTTTAGGAATATCACTGATGATATGATACAAATTATTTTCATCTCTGAACGTGTTTTCCATTGCTGGGATTACTTTGTTCCCCTCATTATCTGTCCAAATCAAATACGGTTCTGGGTACCAGCCGTGGGACTCACAAAACACAGTGTCGTCAGCAATTGTGGAAATGACAGGGAGAGATCCAACAGCTGAAACACAGAGAGATATAATTAGTGGTGCAGCTGTACTGCCTGTTACCCATAACTCCCAGCAATAACACTGTACAGACCACACTGCTTTATTCTCCCATTTTCCTGGGAACCCAGAAAAATTCCACTTGAAGAACTGTAGGGCAGCGTGAGTTTCCCTCTGTGGTCATGTGTTTAAAGCTCCTTCTCCCATTCATTTCTTCTTTATGACCAATACCATTACATTGTGCTCCCCTGTTTATAGTGGAGAAGGGATAACATACAGTACATACATTAGGTGCTGGCCCAAACTCACTGCATGTGGAAGGGAGTTAACAGCAAGAGTCAATTAGAGCCCCTATCGAAACACTGTTGCCAGTGGGGTAAATGGCAACCTGTAAATAAAACTGGGTTCCGATCCCCAAATATTAACCAATCCTGAGTGTTTTTTTCATCCATGCACTGAGCTGAATATTACTCAGACAGCCAAATGCTATTAGGGCATGGGGAGTAAAAAGTTATATAATTTTCTGTCACTGTCCCCATAGGTTGTGTGTCTGTATATTTTTTATCTATATAAAGCTACTTATGTATGCAGCATTTACAGCAGGTTGTTAACATTTAGGAGCATAACCCTGGGGCACAGCATGATTTAGGGCAGGGGTGGGAACCTTTTTGGCTGAGAGCCATAAACACCACATATTTTAAAATGTAATTCCGTGAGAGCCATAAAATATGATTGGCCACGAATGCTGTGGGGCAAGGTAGGGCGGGTACCAAGGATGGCGGATGCGATGTGGAGGAGGGCGTGGCCTGCGCTAGGCAGATAGAAGACGTGTTCCAAGGCAGGCAGGTTATATATAGGCATTATGGTTGAACGTGATGGACGTACGTCTTTTTTTAACCTAACTTACTATGTTACTATGGGGGCATGACCTGTGCTCGGTGGATAGAAGACGTGTTCTAAGGCTTAGAATACGTCTTCTATCCACCGAGCGCTGGCCACACCCCCCGCTATATATTTTCTATTAAAGATTTGGCAGCGAGCCAGACGCAGCCATCAAAAGAGCCACATCTGGCTCCCGAGCCATAGGTTCCCTACCCCTGATTTAGGGTCTCAGCTCTTACTAAAAGCTAAGGTGTGAGTGTCATCAAAAATAATAGTGGAACAGTTTGAAAATGAGCAGTTATTTATAAGTACATAGAAAGCATTTTGTGCCAAATATGGCACATATGGATGGCTAATAAGTATGCCCCTGTACAGACTCTTTATAAGGGTTGTGACCAATCAGGACAGATATTTTAAGATTACACGTTGTTTATATTATATGGGACCTCAATGATCCCCTACGAAACGAATGTACTTCAACTTTTTTTATTTTGCTTTTCTTTTCCTTTATTCTTATTCTATTCACATTATTAGGTCACGTGAAAAATATGTATATTTTGAATACTCTGTATATTTTATATAAACTTCTTTTGTATATTTTGTATAGTCTGAGGCAGACCCTTATGCTGTACTCTGAGGCTTGCACAAACTTGTTTGGCCTATCTATGGCATGGCTGTTTCATGTCCTAATAACGATTTGCAAACTGTTCCACTACTGCAGTTATTTTGGATAATGCTCACACCTTAGCTTTTTGTTAGGTCACTGCCTGTAACCCATTCACTGGGGTTATGCTGTAAGATCATCAGCCATTTTTTTGCCACTTTGGCTTTTTTTTTTATTGAATACTTTTCACTATTAGCGTAATTACATATTCTACTTAAAGCCAACATTCACCATTAATCCATTACAGAAGCTTGATTCAGTCTCACCTCTTACTCCTCAATCCACTTGCTAGAGTGTATGAATATGTGGTGGGTGGGCGTCATGGGAATATTTAAAAGAATTATTACTTACTCTGTCTCCTAAAGGAGTGTGGGGGGAGTAGAAGCATTTGGTCCCAAAGGGGAACTTATTAGTCTGCTATTATTTAAATCCAGCCCTGCCTAGTTGAAGCTATAGTATGATACTTTAGTCTCCCTATGACATACATTTTTTATTTTGGTTTTAACTTAACAAAATATTAACAAGTTATGGTATATAATTTTACATTTCAGTGGGCTCTCTAATTTACCTTTTGTAATATTTTCTAGAAATACCTAATCAGTTTAAGTAATTAACGTACCTCTTTTTTAAGAACACAAGATGGCAGTATAATAGATGCTATAAATTATTTGATGCAAATGAAACCAAGCACATGACGTGAGCGACATCGGATCTCGACCCGCCTTTTCTCCCAACCATAACCCTTTTACCTCTTTTACTTACCAATCCCCAATAAACACACGGACACCAATTCTTGGGATAAAAATGGCCGCAGAACATTTTATTAACAACAATCAACGTTTTAATTTAAAACATATCATAAAGAACAAATAATATACAAAATATCTCATAGGAAGCGTAGACAGCACCTTACATTAAAGAATAAATAAATAAATAAATGAGGCATTCAATTAATTGGTGGGGATAAAAGGCCGCAGCAGCTTTATTAATTTAATGTATACCAACAATGTAACTAACTGGTTAAATGTTACTGTATCACAACCCGTTGTACCAGCCAGCCCCTGATAACAAAAATACACAGCAGGCCGCCTTATAACCATGTGACAATTACCCTCCATGCCAAGGCCAATTAATCCATTATATTGGACTTGGCCCTTCTCCACCAAGCTAAAGCTCTCTCCAGCGCATCCTGAATGCCCATATTAAATATGTCCAAACCTATATTGGACAAGTGTATCCTGTCTGCTGCATATAGGCCTTCCCCACCATTTTCCAATTCATGGTGTCTATGTACCGTAAAATTCAGAGTCTTAGCAAATTTAGCAATGGCGAAATTAACCTTCCTACGACACTTCTCCAAAGGCCGAAGGTATCCCTCTTGTAACCATAATAGTCTCGGTATAACCTCAGACCAAACTAAAACACTATGCGGAAACATAAAATGAATTTGCGCCAAATCCCGCCTCATTACCCTTATTAGGTCAATAGTTCAGCACTTACCAATGTCATTACCACCCAGGTGAATAACAATAACCGCTGGAAAACCCCACCTGGCTCTCATCTGTAAAGTAATAGGAACCAAATCAACCCACTTCAAGCCCCGGATACCCATCCAAACAATTTTAACATCACTCAAACCCAAATTCACTGAATAATTACGAGACTCGGCTCTGTTCTTCGCCCAGTGAACAAATGAATGGCCGATGAACCAAATAAGTGGCGGAGAAACTGGAAAAGAAGATAAAACATTATAGGTCCACTAAAGCTGGCCTCACATAACGTTGAAAACACCTAGAGGTCCACCTGCCCAGCTTTTGTATAGAAACATCACTAAATCCCAGGATGGATGCTTGGGTAGCCGCACCAATACGAAAAGAATGAGTTTTAAACTCGTTAGGAGATAAACCTATAAAACAAATGCACTCATGCAAAACCTTGGAGAACTGATATTTTGAAAGAAAGCTGTCATCGGCATGGATAAACAGTGGACCCCGAGCAGATGAGCGCACCGACAAAAATGCCTCAAAAGCACGAACCGGACAAATACTATCAATCTTGCTCCTGCCCAACCAAATAACCATTCCTTTTCCCAACTGGTCCGTTTTAGACCGTCTAATCAAAACCCTGAGCTTATCTTTTACCACCACCACATCATCTAAGTAAAGGCCACCTGGCACATTTTTACTGTTAGAAACCGCCTCGCTGACCCTCAATGCTGCAAAAAAGGAAAGAACAAACACAGTTCTAAACATCATTTGCTCATATAAAGAATAACAAATATGCGGCAAAGCAGCAATTAACCTACTTAATATTAATAGCGTTATCGGCTTTCTGCCATCAGCCGGTCTTCTGACCCTGCTAATACCCTTGACAATTTGCTTTACCAAAAATGATTTTGTAACATCTAGCCTATTTAACAACTTGAGCCAAAACGAAATTCCTGCCAACCGTTTTTGTATTGCTCCAGCCGACTGCTGAGCTTGACCTTGTTCCAGCACATACCATGTAATGATTTTTTCATCATCCAAGCCAAATTCCTGATGAATGTAATCCCTGAATGCCATCCAATCGCTCCAGCTATGTACATATGACTGCCAAGTTTTTTCCGCCAATGAACAGCTTAACCATTGCTGAACTCTGGCAGCGCCAGGTCCCATAGATAACCCGGACAGGCAATCCCCTGACGATCCAGGCTGCTGTGCAATTCCCAGAGCCTGTGAAACTGGAACCGAGACAATGCGTCGGCAACATGGTTTGCTTTACCAGGAATATGCTTAGCTTTAACCCATATGTTCCATTTAACAGCTCTAAAAACAACTTGCCTAAGCAAGCGCAAAACTGGTGGGGAGTCAGAGGAAAGGTTATTAACCACCCTGACCACTCCCAAATTGTCACAATGCCAAAGAAGTCTCTGATTTGCCAACTGTTCACCCCAAACCTCAAAAATAACCAACAATGGAAAAAATTCTAAAAGTACTAAATTTTTAGTAAGGCCCTGCTCAATCCAACTAGCAGGCCAAGAATCTGCACACCATTGATTATTCAGAACTGCACCAAAACCCGCGGAAGCTGCTGCATCCGTATAGAGCTGAAGCGCTGTGCTATCCCTAAAATCACCTTGCCAGTAGGTACGACCATTAAAATCTGAGAGAAATTGGTCCCAAATCTTTAAATCATCCTTAACCTCAACCGGCACCCTGATGTGCCAGCCAGGGTTAGAGATACCCGCAATGATAGAAACTAAACGCCTCATGAAAACTCTACCAATTGGTATGACCCTTGTCGAAAAATTGAGGTGCCCAATAAGAGACTGCAAATGTTTCAGTTTAACTTTTTTGGCAGAAATAGTAGCTGAGATTAGACTCTTCAATTTTTTGAGCTTATCTGCTGGCAACCTGAACTCTTTATGCACAGAATCAATTTCTATTCCAAGAAATTGTAAAACCGTAGTTGGCTTAACAGTTTTATTAGCCGACAAGGGAACACCAAATTTGTGCGCCAGCCACATGAAATTTTGGAGAAGAAAATTACAACACTCAGAGTGGGCTGGGCCAACAAACAAGAAATCGTCTAAATAATGCACCATTGTAGAGCAACCCGTGTCAAATTCAACAGCCCACTGCAAAAAACTGGCAAAAGCTTCAAAGTAATAACAGGAAAGTGAACACCCCATCGGGAGGCAACGGTCAAAGTAAAACCGCTCATCAAAATGAAACCCCAACAGTTTGTAACAATCAGGGTGAATGGGCAGCAACCTAAAAGCAGCCTCTATATCACTCTTAGCCATTAAAGCTCCCTGACCACAGCTTTGTACTACAGCAATGGTACTGTCAAAAGAAGCATAAGAAACCGTGGACAACTCACGGCCAATGCCATCATTAACCGAACTTCCAGATGGAAAAGACAAATGGTGAATTAACCTAAAAGAACCAACTTCCTTTTTGGGAACCAATCCCAATGGTGAAACTCTTAAGTCCGAAAAGGGGGGCTCAATGAACGGACCAACAACCCTACCCAAAGAAACTTCCTTTTGAATTTTTTCAGCAACCAACTGAGGGTTCACCCTAATGGATTTTAAATTATCAGGAAAAGGATGAACTCCTGATCGGTCCACCGAAGGAATCCAAAAACCAGACTCAAATCCCTTCTCTAATAAATCCGCCATCTGCCGCTTTGGGTACAACCTTAGGTATGGAAGCATTGCGGCCAACCTCACTGGTGTTATCTGCTCTACTGCCGGGTTCCTTAGGGGATGGTTTGGCCTGACCTGAGACAAATCGCTTGACACAACGAAAAGCAGGATGCCCACCCCCACAATGCGCACATTCATGCTTAAATCGACAATTAGCCTGCCAGCGACATGACGACTCATTAAAGGCCCAACAAGTATTGTATTTAACTGGGGCCTTGGCGCCCACAGGAGGACCCTGACCCTGTGACCTAGGAATCAACATGCCCATCCAAAGATCAATGTCCTTGGACCCCCAAGGAATGGACCTTTGAATAGCCATCTTCTGACGAAAACGGTCATCATAAATAAACCAAGCAATACCACCATAAGCTTTAGAAGCTTCTAAAATAATCTCAATATGTTTGAACAACCCTGGGCCTAACTGTGGCTGACTACCACTTAAAATGTTGGAATAAATGCAAAAGGCTTGCAACCAATTGGAAAAGGTCCTAACGACAGGTCTCCTCCTATCAAATTCAGTATCTGCTTTCTTTTCTGCCTTAGCCAAAAATTCTGGCAGCAAAGAAAGCAAATCAACATACTCACCCCTGGTAATCTTGTCCTTGGCTGCCTGGGGGAGATGCAAACCTAAAGGTGTAGCATCACATAATATAGAATCCCTAAATGCAAATTCAGAAACCCCTGCGCTTGATTGCTTTGCCGCCGCGCCAGAGGAGATAACAGAAACTAAAGCATTTAAAACATCAATATTGTCATATTTACCAATCACTTTGATCTGTTCCGACTCCGGTCCAGCTGGCTGTGGCTGACCCAACTGCTGTGGATTCCTCTGAGGGGGAGGTGGTTGTCTGCTTCCTGGAGCCTGCTTGCCTGAAAGACAGAGGGTGGCAGCAGGGATAGGGGCAGCTGCAGGCTTGCTAATGCCTGCACTGCTGGTGGAAGCTATAGCAGGGGGAGGAGTGTTACAGCTCGGGGGACCTGAGACCCCATACTGCCACTTGCATCAGCGGCAGCTGGGGTCCCAAGCACAGGAGGGGACATCGATGGCCAAATCCCAGCAGCATCTTGATCAGGCGCCGATCTCTTGGCCGGCGCTAACTTCAAAGCCGGCTTTCTCTTAGCCGCTTTCTTCTGCTGCTGCTGCTGTGCCTGGCGTCGCGTAACCATGGCAACCCGACGCTTCCCACCGCTCAGACCTGCAGCGCCGCTCCTTGATGACGTCATCGCGCGGGCGGGAGAGGTTGCTTCCTCAGACGGCAGGCTTGGCGATCTGTGCAGGGCTGATACCGATGAAGGCTGGCACTGGGACCACAACGCCTGGATATCTTCGTCGCCGGCTTCTGTCTGGATCCACCGGATAATCTCTTGAAGCTTGCCGCCCTCCATAGTCGCTTGGGCTCGGACTCCTCACTGGCTCTCCACGAAGCTGTCCCATGCCGAATGTAAGTATCCACAGGAATTCCCAACTTTTATACCCCTAGCTTTCCCGGGCTTTGTCCGTAACCATCAGCTGACCCCCATGACAACCAATTGGCATACTGTAAATAGCTTGACCCTGTAACTGAAAATAACCTATCCCTGAACTACTGTACTTGTAATGCATTTAACCCCTAATAGGCTGTCACTTTCCCATGCCCCTGCAGACTAATAGCCCACAGGTTTCATGAACACAAAACAAATGTTTGTATAACAAACAACCAACTTTGAATGAACATACACCATAACAAGCCAAAATAACTGCGCAGCGCAACAGGTGCTGCCAGCTGCCCTTCCAGCCCGGAACCCCCTACCCAACAAAACTCACCTCCTGATCCACTTATTTACCCCTGAGGTTCCAGGCATGCCCCAAACAATTAACAAACTCCCTTCCTAACCCAACCATTGTTTTCCCCCAACTCAATCACCCCGCCAACACCACTCGTTGCCTCCACCTCTATAGGGAGGGAGGGTGGGCGTTTTACTATGCTGCCTAAAATGGATGAGGAGCGGGAACGGTTCCGATTATTTATACCCCTATACAAATCAACCAATCACAAATAAAATGGGAGTGGCTATGTCTGCCCTACGGCTACGTCATGCCCCTGCTTCCCTGCCTTTCCCTACAGGTCATTGGGATACTGTACTCTCGCATAACTTTACAATTTCTTTCAGTCTCATTTAACCCTTAATGATTTGATTGTGTATACATTGTGAGAGAAATGCTGGGTTAGAGGTGGAAGGTGTGTATATTTCTCCCAGATTTCTCTCTTATATATACTAAGCTCCAGGGAAAGTATGCCAGCAGTTCTTTCACTGCATTCGGCTTTTGGAAAAGCCGGTAAAAAGGGCCCTGGAGTGAATGGAAGTGAGCGGGTGGGACTTCCATTCAACAGGCTATCCAGGTTTTGGCGAAGCCTGGCTAATTAGTGGCCTCGTTAGGCTTCAGGGGAAACCCCTTTAAAGATAGTGTCTGCAGAGTGACTCACTCTCTCCTTTCCTGGGGAACTGGCTGCATGCAGTAAGGAGAGAGCCGGACACAGTGAGTAACCAAACTACTTTTGTTTTTTGTAGAGTTGAATGCTAGATCCTCTCTATTGCATAGAGAGGGAGCTGCTGTATGTTTAGTTAGAGCCGGACAGGCTAGGATTTACTTTTATGTTTTGTTTTCTGATATACTCCTGTGTGCCGGTTATATGTGAATAAAGCGGATTGCAGTCAGCTTAAACCTACTGTATGTGCTGGGTGTGAACTGTTGTTTTCTGAGACCAATCTGATCCCTGCAATCTACCTAAACCCCCAGAGACTGCACTGTTTGGACGAGTTGCCTTACAACATACATATCAGAAATATATTAATAAGCATAAATCAGCAGGTGTAAAGTATCTTTATCTGCAGTCACAATTGGAGTTTCCACCTTAGACTTAGGGGAGGGTATTATAAGTAATGTATCAGTGTTTGCAGATGACACAACTCTGCAGACCAGTCAGTTCTATCCGGGATGCGGCACCTTGCAGCAGGATCTGGGCAAACTGGCAATCTGGGCGGCTAAGTGGCAGATGAGATTTAATGTGGATAAATCTTTACTTCCTGCCCCCCCGTAATTTATAGTACTGCATAATTTTATTGATTTTAAAGTTAATTTCTATGTAAGTATATGTTGGACATAAGATGGTGTAAATCAGGGGTCAGGAACCTTTTTGGCTGAGAGAGCCATAAACACCACATATTTTAAAATGTAATTCCGCGAGAGCCGATGGATAGAAGACATGTTCTACGGCTTAGAACACATCTTCTATCCGCCAAACGCAGGGGCAAGGTAGGGTGGGTCCCAAGCATGCCGGATGCGATGCACAGGAGGGCGTGGCCTGCATTCGGCAGATAGAAGACGTGTTCTAAGGCTTAGAACATGTCTTCTATCCACCGAGCGCAGGCAATGCCCCCCGTTATTTTTTTTTTATTAAAGATTTGGCAGCGAGCCAGATGCAGCCATCAAAAGAGCCACATCTGGCTCTCGAGCTATAGGTTCCCTACCCCTGGTGTAAATGGAAAAACTCTGAGGCAGTTTTGGTGTTTGTGAAAGGCCTGGGAAGTAACTTTGATAGCTGCTGAAATTTCAAACGGAATGCCGTTGAACAAAAAGCAAAACAATAAAAACACAAGTAATAAAAAATGAAGACCAAATTCAAATTGCCTCAGAATATCAATATCTACATCATACTAGAATGTAGTAGTACTAGTAAATAAAGATTTGAGCATCACACTAAGCACCAACTTTCTACAAAAAAAGACAAACCTTTGTAGAGTATGTAACCCCTTCTTGGCTGTAACCAAGCCAACAGCATAGCTAGATAGGCCTAGAGCACGGGGCACACATGACTCAATCCTTCAGGATGGGCCTTCGCTATGCGTAAGGGACCAAACGGAGCTATGGTGGAGGCAGGACCACCAACCAGCACAACCTCCCAGCGGAGAGTAGCCTGGCCCAGGATCTGTATCCTCAGGGTGTCCCTTAGCAGCCAAGGATCCCTCACAGCCGACTATGGATCAGGGATAAGAACTGACCTGATACCTGCTTCTTAACCGTGTCCTGCTCTAAGGCAACAGTGACTGAAGGGAAGAGTACTCCCAGCTAATCTCTCCTGGTTGGAGCCAGAAACTGCTCTTTCTAACTAGATTCACTATCTCGCTTTCCTAGAACGTGCTCTTATAAATTATCCTGATACTTACTACTCCTCATTCACCGGGTCCCTGCTGCAGACTCTAGGGTAGAATGCTTTACTGGGGCCCTGTTGATCCCAGGCTCATGAGATGCAGAGACTCAGCCCCCTGCTAAGCACTATATTAGAGTGCAAAAGGAGTGGCCTCCCTGTTAACCAATAAGACACATACGCAAAACTATAAACCGATACATGGGTCTTCGCCCAGTAACCGCACAAACCAAGGAAGCTCCAGGGTTTAAAGCCATAGGGACATGTTAACCCTATGCGTGCCTACAAGTATCTAGCATCATTTTCATTCATTGAAATGTCCATTACATTCCACAGAATAACTAAGCTGCCCAAACAACTTTTACCTTTGGTGGGTCTAATAAACATTAAAAAAAACAAAGGGTTGATTGCTGTGAATTACTACACTAGAACAATCTGGCCAGTCTGTTTGTGCGCAGGAGACAGAAAGCCTTCAAAGATTGCCCCAGGTATAAGATCTTGTGCTGACCATTTTTTAGGGCAACAATGTTTAAATCTACTTACATGCATTTTAATAAAACAAAATGGCATTGGTGTGTATTAATCTCATGTAAGTATATTACAAACTGGTGCCTTCATGATATATTACTTTCAGCAGTGCAACTGATGCAATGTGTGCAAGTAAGCCTGATGGTGGCCATACACGGACCGATTCTAGCTGCCAATATCGGCCCCTTAGACTGATTCAGCATCTTATCGGGCCGTGTAGGGGCACTAATGACGGGCCTGTCCGACATCTATCCTGAAATCGGCCAGATCTCGATCGAGCAGGTTTAAAAATTTAGTCGGCTCGTTGATGGTGTCCACAAACCGACAGACACCTATACCCATCGTTCTAATTCGATCGTTTGGCCCCAGGGCCAAACATCAGAATTAGCCTGAATTAGCCCGATATTGCCCACCCATAGGTGGGGATATCAGGAGAAGATCTGCTTGCTTGTCAATCTTAGCGTGTATGGCCAGCTTGAAGCAAAGAGAGAAAGGTATTTACTGTTGGCATTCAGCATTAATAAGATTAATTTGGTTGTTCTACTGAACTGACTCATACATTCTCCCATACATGGCTATGGACCTCTTCAGGTGCCTTTACACAACAATTAAATATTGATCCCCTATAATAGAACAAAGTTCTAAACTAATAAAAAATAAAATGGCTCACTTTAGGTGGTCAAAACCCCACCTATTCAAGATGCAGCTCTGCTGGACAATGCCATTTCGATATGATATTTCACATGTGAAACAAGTAAAACGTGGTATACATACCATTAACCAGTAGTTCTACTGCTGCACTGTTATGATGCTTAGTGGATTCAACAAAGCAATCATAAATCCCAGAATCCTGAGCTGTGACGTTACGGATCATCAAAGGGAAAATTCCTCTAGTGATGTTCTCTTTTAGCAGTTCTGTTCTGTTAGCAAACTGTGGCATCTGGGCTGTGTAATCGTCTTTCCCATTAATATAAAGATGAACATAGTGCTCAAATATAGTCTTAAACCAACAAATTTCCATCTTCTCTGCGTTCATCTCGGGGGTCATACGACAAGGTAACAGCACATCTGACCCAAGTGCCACAGATACTGATGGTGTAGATGAGACTTGAAACCTGACTTTTAAATATAAATACAAAAAACTTATAGCTGCTTATAAACTGCTCTGTAAAATATAAAGGCAATCAAAGCTTTGAATTTATAGACAAAAACACATAATGCAATTGCAAATCAAAATAAAATAAAGCAAAAGAGAATGCACTACATAGTTACACAGGGTTAAAAAAAAAAGAGTCCATCAAGTTCAACCCTTCCAAGTAAACCCAGCACTCATAAACCTATACTTACCCCTCTATCCACTCACATACAGACCCACACTGACCTATCTATACACTCACATACAGACCCACACTGACCTATCTATCCACTCACATACAGATCCACACTGACCTATCTATCCACTCACATACAGACCCATACTGACCTATCTATCCACTCACATACAGACCCACACTGACCTATCTATCCACTCACATACAGACCCATACTGACCTATCTATCCACTCACATACAGACCCACACTGACCTATCCACTCACATACAGACCCACACTGACCTATCTATCCACTCACATACAGACCCACACTGACCTATCTATCCACTCACATACAGACCCATACTGACCTATCTATCCACTCACATACAGACCCATACTGACCTATCTATCCACTCACATACAGACCCATACTGACCTATCAATCCACTCACATACAGACCCACACTGACCTATCCACTCACATACAGACCCACACTGACCTATCTATCCACTCACATACAGACCCACACTGACCTATCCACTCACATACAGACCCATACTGACCTATCTATCCACTCACATACAGACCCACACTGACCTATCCACTCACATACAGACCCACACTGACCTATCTATCCACTCACATACAGACCCACACTGACCTATCCACTCACATACAGACCCATACTGACCTATCTATCCACTCACATACAGACCCACACTGACCTATCCACTCACATACAGACCCACACTGACCTATCTATCCACTCACATACAGACCCACACTGACCTATCTATATATACAAACATCAATACTAACTGTAGATATTAGTATCAAATTAGCCTTGGATATTCTGATTGTTCAAGAACTCATCCAGGCCCCTCTTATAGGCATTAACAGAATCTGCCATTACAACATCACTAGGAAGGGCGTTCCCCAACCTCACTGTGAAAACATACATTCGAGAGGAAATATCAGAACATCATGGACAGCAAGCAAACACTACACAGCAACAGTGAAATGTAATAGAGTAAATAATTAATTATAATTACCTTCATCATCACACCTAAAACCCCTTAGCAGCTAAACATACAAGACTTGGAGCTGATATAATTAAAATAACAAGAGTATAACCAATAAATAGCACTTGATACATGATTGTTCTTGCTAGAAATTAAGCTAGACACATGCATGGCCTCACCATTCTGCATCACAATTTGTCAAGAAATAGGATGAGCTGAGCAGCTGGCCAATACATATGTTGCTACTTATCAACATTCCCTCTAAGCCAGGGGTTCTCAAATTATAGCCCCCGGGCCAGGTACAGCCCCCCACTGTGAACTAGCCCCCTGTTTAAAAAGTTTGAGGACCCCTGCTCTAAGCTGTGTTCATGTGAAAATAATTTATGTATATCCTAACCCAGTCACTTATATGTGCACACCCCCCCCCCCCCTTCCAATTATTATAGGGAATGTTGCTCCTGATTTTTGACACATAACCAAAGTGTGGAATCAGGCAGGCAAACATATTCTTTGTTCAATTTACTGACATCTCTGGCTTGTTTGGAACTGAACATAAAAGTTGATGTCAGCCAGTTTAGTTGATAATAAGACTATTCACAGAGATTATCTGCTTGTGTATACAGTGCCCATAAAACATAGTCATCAACCTCTTGGAAGATTTCATGTTTTTAATGCCATTCAACATGAAATTACAGTGGATTTAAATGTTTTCTGCTACACTGATCTACAGAAATCGGTTCTTTCATGTCAAAGTGAAAACAGATCTCTGCAAAGTGATTCGAATTAGCAAAAAAACACAAAATAACTTATCGTATAATATGACACCCCTGGTGTCATATTATCACTGGCGCAGTAACATAAATCAGTTAAATGGCAACCCCCCTGTGTTAGAGTCCTGCAGAGGGTAGGGTACCTGCAGGTTACCTGCAAAAAAGCTGATACGCTGTGGATAAGACTTGCAGATGTGGGTATGGCTCGATGGGTTGCGGGTCAGGTCACGAGTCTCATATATAGCAAATTTTACTCATTTAAAACTTTTTTTTTCCTTTTTTCCCTTTCCATTTCTGATGATGTCACTTCTTTGCGGAAATAGCACTATTATAAATACATGTATATTGAAGGGTGCAACTTCTGGCAAGTCAGTGCGGTGGCATTACCTACACCTAATGGTCCAGGTTGCCTCTTAATTTTTTTTTTGTAATATTTTTGCAAAAATTATCTTTTGTGTGCCCTTTTTAAAACCATGTGTGCACAGAACAGAGAGTGGGGTAGATTAAGTACTAAAATACAAATAGTGCATACACAATTTGGTGTGTGCACTGGCCTCAACATTTCTTTGCACTCAAACGGAATACTGTCTAGGAACTGATAAGTGACTGATAGAACTGACTGGTAGAAAATAGCTGATAGAAAATTATAAGCAATTTAGATGCCTCACGTGGTGTATTTAAGCAAGATTTTAAATATCGCTAGCATGGTGGTGTTTTCTTAACTTGCCCTTGTGTTTGATGGGATGAGATGTCCTTCCTAAGATCATTCCCCTAATCAGTGATTCCCCAAAGTATACCTCAGCAGAGCGGTGTTGCAATAATGATATAATGCGTGCTCCTAACTTTCCATCGTCAACTGGGTTCTTAAATTTACATCCACAATATTTCCAAAACCCTCTTCTATTAGTGCAACTGAAGGAACACTAGCATTGAACCTTTTGTTTATTTTATTTGGAAGTTATAACGCAAAATGCTAAATGCACCAGTGGCAACAGCATCTGCTTGCCTCATATTCATTTGGATAAGAAATAAATGTTTATGACAGATGTTGATGTGACTGCTCAATAGTGATACCAACCTGACAAATGCTAGCATCGCCACAGCTCTAAATGGGAGTATGTGTCCAGGCACTGCCATCAGCTGTCATTTTACACTTATAAATTCTTGAAACCTCAGCACCCACTACTGGCATAAAGACATTCTGTGTATATAAAATAAACACTTACCTGAACGGGATCCTTCAGACATGGAACAGAGAATGAATAAGGCAACTGTAACCTTGCCTAATCTGTAATGGGAAAATAGATAAATATTAATATGACACTTCTATTTATATATAAGGGAATCATTATATTTCTGTTTAACCAACAGGATTTTGACAACCTTTTTTCTTATTCCTAGAACCGATTTGCCAGTTTTGTCTGCCTTGATACTTATTAAAAATTATTTTACTTGGCCTCATGGCTGCCGCACCATCAAATGTACTCTCTGTAGACATAAAACATTTAATTAACTGCTAAAGTTCATGCTTTCTTCTCCTTATTAGGTGTCATACAATATCATTGCTTCTAAATATCTGGATTATATGGATGAAAAAAAGCAAGGCATTTTCATCATACCGTATCAAGCAATTTGCTGTATTAATCCTGTCCTATACATGTATGGGACCTGTTATCCAGAATGCTCGCAACCTGGGGTTTTCTGGATAAGGGATCTTTCCGTAATTTGGATCTCCATAACTTAAATCTGCTAAAAATCATTTAAATATTGAATAAACCCAATAGGGCTGTTCTGCCCCAATAAGGGGTAATTATATCTTAGTTGGGATCAAGTACAGGTACTGTTTTATTATTACAGAGAAAAGGGAATCATTTAACCATTAAATAAACCCAATAGGGCTGTTCTGCCCCAATAAGGGGTAATTATATCTTAGTTGGGATCAAGTACAGGTACTGTTTTATTATTACAGAGAAAAGGGAATCATTTAACCATGAAATAAACCCAATAGGGCTGTTCTGCCCCCAATAAGGGGTAATTATATCTTAGTTGGGATCAAGTACAGGTACTGTTTTATTATTACAGAGAAAAGGGAATCATTTAACCATTAAATAAACCCAATAGGGCTGTTCTGCCCCAATAAGGGGTAATTATATCTTAGTTGGGATCAAGTACAGGTACTGTTTTATTATTACAGAGAAAAGGGAATCATTTAACCATTAAATAAACCCAATAGGACTGTTCTGCCCCCAATAAGGGGTAATTATATCTTAGTTGGGATCAAGTACAGGTACTGTTTTATTATTACAGAGAAAAGGGAATCATTTAACCATTAAATAAACCCAATAGGACTGTTCTGCCCCAATAAGGGGTAATTGTATCTTAGTTGGGATAAAGTACAGGTACTGTTTTATTATTACAGAGAAAAGGGAATCATTTAACCATTAAATAAACCCAATAGGATTGTTCTGCCCCAATAAGGGGTAATTATATCTTAGTTGGGATCAAGTACAGGTACTGTTTTATTATTACAGAGAAAAGGGAATCATTTAACCATTAAATAAACCCAATAGGGCTGTTCTGCCCCCAATAAGGATTTAATTATACCTTAGTTGGGATCTGTTTTATTATTACAGAGAAAAGGGAATCATTTAACCATTAAATAAACCCAATAGGACTGTTCTGCCCCAATAAGGGGTAATTATATCTTAGTTGGGATCAAGTACAGGTACTGTTTTATTATTACAGAGAAAAGGGAATCATTTAACCATGAAATAAACCCAATAGGGCTGTTCTGCCCCCAATAAGGGGTAATTATATCTTAGTTGGGATCAAGTACAGGTACTGTTTTATTATTACAGAGAAAAGGGAATCATTTAACCATTAAATAAACCCAATAGGGCTGTTCTGCCCCCAATAAGGGGTAATTATATCTTAGTTGGGATCAAGTACAGGTACCGTTTTATTATTACAGAGAAAAGGAAACCATTTTTAAAAATTAGAATTATTTTCTTATAATGAAGTCTATGGGAGATGATCTTTCTGTAATTTGGAACTTTCTGGATAATGGGTTTCCGGGTTAAAGGATCCCATACCTATATTTGAACTGCAGTAAAAGAGTGCAGCCTGACAGCTTTTGGCTGCAGTAGAATGCCAGCAGTTATAGTCTGAAGCAGAAACCAGTTTTACCACAGGAGTGCTTGTGAAAAGTGCATATAAGTTGGGCTGACATTAGAAATCTTGCCCCCATATTTAATTGAAGGCATTTTTTTACACTCTAAATGTACTTACTGAACTACCTTTTAACTATAGGAGTGCAGCCAGGGCTGGAACTAGGGGTAGGCAGAAGAGGCACGTGCCTAGGGCACAACGGTGGGGGGGGCGGCTCTTCTTCCACCTACTGTACCACCTGTTCCGGGCCCTTTCTCCCACACTGTGCAGCGGCCCTGGTAAACCTTTTCTGTAGATCTGTGCCCTGTGTGTGGCCATTCTCATACAAACTGCATCACTAATCATGAAAATAAAGAATATTTTGTTGCTCTGTATTACAAAGTGGCTTGACACAATATGTACGTTAAACTGTGCTTGTAACAATTAAAACACACACAAAAAAAATTGTGTAAAATTTGGGAAAATGTATTCTGTGACACTTCATTTTAGTGAAAAATATAATTAGCTCTTCTCTTGTTTCCCCGTGACTTCTGTGAAATACCAACTGTTTTCAACCACTCTTGTCATTACTGCAATGCACTGCAGTGTCAGGTTTTTTTTTATTGTGTCAGCCTTTTAATGCAATAGCAGTTTTCCCATTAACTCATACCCCGAATTAAAAAAAAAGCAAGGATTAATTCTACTACCACTGCCTTACCTACTCTGTAAACAACTAAAGAAGTAGGCTAAAAATACTGCACAGGGGTCATTTACTTCAGCACTGCAATCAATTTCTGATGCTGTTTCTACTCACAGTGCACATTTTCTGCTCATGATTCCGGTGTAATTGTGGTTTCTGGGGGAGATGCACCTGATGCAGTTGTGGCCAACTGATGCATTTGCAATTTCACTTCAATGCCTATTGCAGGGATCCCCAACCTTTTATACCCATTAGCCACATTCAAATGGAAAAGGACTGGGAGAGCAACACAAGCATGAAAAAAAGTTCCTGGAGGTGCCAATGAGAACTATAATTGGCTATTTGGTAGAGCTGGGCGGTATGACCAAAAATTTATATCACGGTATTTTTCAAAATTATATCGGTATCACGGTATTTGACGGTATATAAATAAAAAAATAAATAATAAATATTGGTGGCCCCCCACCCCCCCAACCCCAGCCACAACCCCCCCAACCCCCCCAACCACAACCCCCCAGCCCCCCCAACCACAACCCCAGCCACAACCCCCCAGCAGAACTTACCCAACTTGTGGTTCCTCCAGCTCCAGCGATGCGTCCTAGCGACGTCGCGTGCGCGCTGACGTCACATGCGCGCCGACGTCACGTACGCGCGGGCGCAACCCGGAAGTAATAGGAGAAAAACAGCAGGAGGCGCGCATACCGGTATAGCGGTATGTTTAAAACTCATACCGTTTTTTTTTTTTTAAAAAACGGTATACCGGTTAAACCGGTATACCGCCCAGCACTACTATTTGGTAGCCCTTATGTGGACTGGTAGCCTAGAAGGCTCTGTTTGGCAATTACCCTGGGTATTATGCAACCAAAACTTGCCTCCAAGCTCACGAACCACTGTTTGGTGATCACTGGCATATTGGATGCAAATTTGCAGCCCCACAAACTGTGGTGTGGTGATTAGTTTTCCTTTAATAAACATCATTAAAGCACCTATTAATGCAACTTTTTTTCTTCTTCTTATCACCAGAGCAAATGTGAGTCTGTGCACAAGTTATAGTGATCGTATAATTGGTTATATTGTTTTATAACTAAGTTGGGTGTGCACAACCATTTTATGTATTACTCATTTCACTTACCTGGGGTAAAAATGGCCTGCATATCTCTTCATTTTAGAATCTGGAGTGGAGGTGGTTCTATGGCAGCATACATATACTGATGGACCAGTTGTAATGTCTGTAAAATTAATGTTTAAGGAGTTAATGTAAAGATCATGAAATGGATTGGCATGGACTATTTTTTGATTAATTAGCTTTTAAAAAGCATCTTTACAACTGGGTGGTCAAACCTCAAGTTTGACATGAATAGACTGGTGTGCTCAATAGATCGTCCTAAGATTTATTGGTTTTGGTAAGTGCAGGAAAAGTTGATGTACCGTGTTAGCCAGTCAAAATGTAACAGGATAACCCTTTTGAAATAAAAAATAACAAAAGTGGTATCAAGGTGATACCTTTATTGGCTAAACAGAAAGCTTGCTATGGTTATCTTAGTTAGCCAATAAAGGTATCACCTTTATATAGGTATGGGACCTCTTATCCAGAATGCTCGGGACCTGGAGTTTTCCGGGTAAAGGATCTTTCTGTAATTTGGATCTCAATAACTTAAGTCTGCTTAATATCATTTAAATTTTATAAACCCAATAGGCTTGTTTTGCCTCAAATAAGGATTATTTATATCTTAGTTGGGATCAAGTACAGGTACTGTTTTATTATTACAGAGAAAAGGGAATCATTTAACCATTAAATAAACCCAATAGGGCTGTTCTGCCCCCAATAAGGGGTAATTATATCTTAGTTGGGATCAAGTACAGGTACTGTTTTATTATTACAGAGAAAAGGGAATCATTTAACCATGAAATAAACCCAATAGGGCTGTTCTGCCCAATAAGGGGTAATTATATCTTAGTTGGGATCAAGTACAGGTACTGTTTTATTATTACAGAGAAAAGGGAATCATTTAACCATTAAATAAACCCAATAGGATTGTTCTGCCCCCAATAAGGGGTAATTATATCTTAGTTGGGATAAAGTACAGGTACTGTTTTATTATTGCAGAGAAAAGGGAATCATTTAACCATGAAAAACCCAATAGGACTGTTCTGCCCCAATAAGGGGTAATTATATCTTAGTTGAGATCAAGTACAGGTACTGTTTTATTATTACAGAGAAAAGGGAATCATTTAACCATGAAATAAACCCAATAGGGCTGTTCTGACCCCAATAAGGGGTAATTATATCTTAGGTGGGATCAAGTACAGGTACTGTTTTATTATTACAGAGAAAAGGGAATCATTTAACCATTAAATAAACCCAATAGGGCTGTTCTGCCCCAATAAGGGGTAATTATATCTTAGTTGGGATCAAGTACAGGTACTGTTTTATTATTACAGAGAAAAGGGAATCATTTAACCATTAAATAAACCCAATAGGGCTGTTCTGCCCCAATAAGGGGTAATTATATCTTAGTTGGGATCAAGTACAGGTACTGTTTTATTATTACAGAGAAAAGGGAATCATTTAACCATTAAATAAACCCAATAGGGCTGTTCTGCCCCAATAAGGGGTAATTATATCTTAGTTGGGATCAAGTACAGGTACTGTTTTATTATTACAGAGAAAAGGGAATCATTTAACCATTAAATAAACCCAATAGGGCTGTTCTGCCCCCAATAAGGGGTAATTATATCTTAGTTGGGATCAAGTACAGCTTCTGTTTTATTATTGCAGAGAAAAGGGAATCATTTAAACATTCATGGCATTCATGTCATACATGAAAATCATTACATCATACCAAAGGGAATCTTGTACCAGTATCTTATCATTGCAACATTCTCATCAGTCACAGGTTCCTTAGAAACTGCAGACCAAAAACTGTTCAAAGGAACAGAAAAATATTTTTTTTTCCCGGACCATTGAATCAAAAACAGGAACACCTGTAAATAAAAAACCTAAAAACTTGGCCTGGGGCCGTGGCAGACAGGCCATTAGGTCCGGAGCCCAAGACAGACAGGTCTTTAGGCCCACAGGCCAGGGTGGAAGGGTCCTTAAGGCTGATGCCATACATGGCGTTTTTACGCTGCGGATTTTCTAATTCTCTCAGCCGCTGAAAAACGCCTGATATCATCATCCATAGAAATAACTTGAAAAGGCTCGAAGGAAACCACACAATGCGGAAATACGCTAGAAAACGCCTTAGCACGGATTTTTCAAGTGTTGGCTGAAATACGCCAGTATTTGCACAGCAAGCTATTCCTATGTATACACAAAGGCAGCTGCCAGACCTAGCGGAAATACGCGGCGTTTTTTACTATTTCGCGATATTAGCACCATGGAAATGGGATTTGCTACGTCACCAGTACTAGGCTGAAAAACGCCATAGAAATGGGATTTGCTACGTCACCAGTACTAGGCTGAAAAACGCCATAGTCAGGGGCTGTGTGGCTTGTGCAGCGTTTTTAGGCTGAGAAAATACACAGCGTAAAAACGCCACATGTGGCATCAGCCTAAGGCCTGGAGGCCACAGCAGATAAATCCTTCAAGCCCAGAGGCCAGTGCAGACAGGTCCTGGAGCCCGTGAGCCAATGTAAACAGATCCTGGGCCCAGGAGCAAAGGCACAGTAAACATTTTTTTTCTCTGGACCATAGGAGCAGAAACCCCAACAACTGTAAACAAAAAACTGGGCCCGCAGGCCAGTACAGACAAGTCCTTGGGCTCACAGGTCAGTACAGACAAATCCTTGGGCCCGCAGGCCAGTACAGATAAGTCCTCAGGCCCCCAGGCCAGTACAGACAAGTCCTCAGACCCGGAGGCCAGTTTAGACAAGTCCTCGAGCCTGCAGGCCAGTACTGACAAGTCCTTGGGCCCGCAGGCCAGTATAGACAAGTCCTCTGGCCCTGCAAGCCAGTACAGACAACTCCTTGGGCCCGCAGGCGAGTATAGACAAGTCCTTTGGCCTGCAGGCCAGTTTAGACAAGTACTCAGGCCCACAAGCCAGTATAGACAAGTCCTTGGGCCCGCAGGCCAGTACTGACAAGTCCACAGGCCAGGGTAGACAGGTCCTCAGGCCCGGAGGCCAAAGCAGACAAGTCATTAGGTCCAGAGGCCAAGGCAGACAGGTCTTTAGGCCCAAAGTCAAAGGCAAACAGGTCCTCAGGCCCTGTAGACCAGAACAGACAGGTCCCTTAGGCCTGGAGGCCACAGCAGATAGGTCCTTCAAGCCCGGAGGCCAGCGCAGACAGGGTTTTGGGCCCGGAGGCCAGGGCAGACAGGTTCTGGGGCCCGGGAGCCAAGGCAGATGCCAGGGCAGACAAGTCCTCGGGCCCACAGGCCAGTACAGACAAGTCCTCAGGCCCGCAGGCAGTACAGACAAGTCAGTAGGCCAGTTTATACAAGTCATCGGGCCTGCAGGCCAGTTTAGACAAGTCCTCAGACTCGCAGACCAGTATAGACAAGTCCTCGGGCCTGCAGGCCAGTATAGACAAGTCCTTAGGTCCAAAGGCAAGTATAGACAAGTCCTCGGGCCCACAGGCCAGTACAGACAAGTCCTCGGGCCCACAGGCCAGGGTAGACAGGTCCTCAGGCCCGGAGGCCAAGGCAGACAAGTCATTAGGTCCGGAGGCCAAGGCAGACAGGCCCAGAGTCAAAGGCAAGTAAACAAAAAGAACTCGTGGCAGGACAGTTGGCACAGGAGATGACAGTAACTAGACTACAGACACAAGAGTGGACAGAGGCTGGACTGCAAGCTCAGAAGCAGTGGCTGGATGAATTGTTTAGTAATTGGCTGAAACAGAGGCCCTTGAGTCCAAATCTCAATCCTCATCAAAAATCTTTCTCCTCATCTGGTGCATCCTCCCACACATTTTCCTTTTCGTCATGCACATAAAATTATCAATCAGCTGGATGGAGAAGAACTAGAGGGGTAAGTTAAAGAGTCTTAGGGCCATGACAGATGGGGAGATTAGTCACCGTGGGATGGCATATGCAGCATGGTGATTTCAGCGCCGCGTATGCCATCCCACCGGTGATTTACATTATAGCCGGTGGGATGGCATTTCAGGGAAATTAGTTGCCCACAACAAGGGAGATTTGTCATGCAGCTACTAATCCCCATGTCTGTCATAGCCCTCAAGGGTAGAGTCAAAGTGGAGATTCACATTTGATACAGTAGTACCAAAAGGTATGAATACGAAGTTTGAATTAAAATCATTTGGGTAGTCTTATGAGATTCCATTATATGAGATTTAAATAATAAAGAAAAACTGGTCAGGGTCTTTGAGATAATGATAGCATGGTGCAACATATACATACATATTGTGGTAGAGTGACCCAACAAATGAGAGAAAAGGTGAGTTTTCCCTTCAAGTTCTCCATAGTGGGAGATATAACCTTTAGGGGAGAGGTTAATAAACAAAGAATAGTTGCCCTTCTCTGGACCCTCTCTAACTCAACAATGTCCCGTTTGAGCACTGGAGACAAAAACTGAATGGCATATTCTAGATGGGGCCTTACCAGCTTCACTACATTTTATACACAGCATGATAAATATTGCCCATGTGTCCACTAGGTAGAGGCACTGTGTCTCCAAATCCCAGTTAAGTTCTGTCACCCAACCAAAACTCACTGTTTTATTTTTTTTTATTGCCAGAAAATAGGCACCCTGTCTGTGCTGGAGGGTGATCCTATTCTAAAGGTGGCCATACACAAGCCGATTCTAGCTGCCGATATCAGTCCTTTAGACCTAACCAGCAGCTTATCTGTCCATGTATGGGCACTAATGACAGGCCTGTCCGACCAACAACTGGCCTGAAATTGGGCAGATCTCGATTGAGCAGGTTTGATTTTCCATCGGATCCTGGACTGTGTAGGCTCATTGATACGGTCCCCAAACTGACGCCCATACCCACCATTTTACTTCAATTGAACTAGCTCGATATCACCCACCCATTGATCAGGAGAAGATCCGCTCGCTTGGTGGCCTGGCCAAGCGAGAGGATCCTATGTATGGTGGGCCATTAAAGGGTTACACATATAAGGTTGATCAAATCAATGCATGACTGGGGGCACACAGAAGGAATAAAATACCATGACAAAAATAGGAACAAATGTAAGCAAGCTGATAACCAGTGGCAAGTACATATATTATATTTGGCAAGCTCATCGGATAGTGCCCAGTGTGAAACATTTATTGCACCTATTAATAAGGAATAGCTACCAAAGGGTTAAGACTTATAGTAACACTAACAGCTGGCTAGACACTTGTTTTTCCTGGGGTAACACCCTATTATATCCCCTCCCTAACAAACATAACAATGTATCCTTTATTACTACGTCAGTGCGCAAACTCCTATCGAGAAATGGGCGTGGTCAGGGTCATAATAGCAGCCTATCAGCAGAATTGTAACCAGCCCCTAGTAGTTCCGGGGACATATCGGTATGGGACCTCTTATCCAG
Source organism: Xenopus tropicalis (assembly GCF_000004195.4). Lineage (NCBI taxonomy): Eukaryota > Metazoa > Chordata > Amphibia > Anura > Pipidae > Xenopus > Xenopus tropicalis. The sequence continues at coordinate 135,907,960 of NC_030684.2, read as the reverse complement.
AATGCTCGGGACCTGGAGTTTTCCGGGTAAAGGATCTTTCTGTAATTTGGATCTCAATAACTTAAGTCTGCTTAATATCATTTAAATTTTATAAACCCAATAGGCTTGTTTTGCCTCAAATAAGGATTATTTATATCTTAGTTGGGATCAAGTACAGGTACTGTTTTATTATTACAGAGAAAAGGGAATCATTTAACCATTAAATAAACCCAATAGGGCTGTTCTGCCCCCAATAAGGGGTAATTATATCTTAGTTGGGATCAAGTACAGGTACTGTTTTATTATTACAGAGAAAAGGGAATCATTTAACCATGAAATAAACCCAATAGGGCTGTTCTGCCCCAATAAGGGGTAATTATATCTTAGTTGGGATCAAGTACAGGTACTGTTTTATTATTACAGAGAAAAGGGAATCATTTAACCATTAAATAAACCCAATAGGATTGTTCTGCCCCCAATAAGGGGTAATTATATCTTAGTTGGGATAAAGTACAGGTACTGTTTTATTATTGCAGAGAAAAGGGAATCATTTAACCATGAAAAACCCAATAGGACTGTTCTGCCCCAATAAGGGGTAATTATATCTTAGTTGAGATCAAGTACAGGTACTGTTTTATTATTACAGAGAAAAGGGAATCATTTAACCATGAAATAAACCCAATAGGGCTGTTCTGACCCCAATAAGGGGTAATTATATCTTAGGTGGGATCAAGTACAGGTACTGTTTTATTATTACAGAGAAAAGGGAATCATTTAACCATTAAATAAACCCAATAGGGCTGTTCTGCCCCAATAAGGGGTAATTATATCTTAGTTGGGATCAAGTACAGGTACTGTTTTATTATTACAGAGAAAAGGGAATCATTTAACCATTAAATAAACCCAATAGGGCTGTTCTGCCCCAATAAGGGGTAATTATATCTTAGTTGGGATCAAGTACAGGTACTGTTTTATTATTACAGAGAAAAGGGAATCATTTAACCATTAAATAAACCCAATAGGGCTGTTCTGCCCCAATAAGGGGTAATTATATCTTAGTTGGGATCAAGTACAGGTACTGTTTTATTATTACAGAGAAAAGGGAATCATTTAACCATTAAATAAACCCAATAGGGCTGTTCTGCCCCCAATAAGGGGTAATTATATCTTAGTTGGGATCAAGTACAGCTTCTGTTTTATTATTGCAGAGAAAAGGGAATCATTTAAACATTCATGGCATTCATGTCATACATGAAAATCATTACATCATACCAAAGGGAATCTTGTACCAGTATCTTATCATTGCAACATTCTCATCAGTCACAGGTTCCTTAGAAACTGCAGACCAAAAACTGTTCAAAGGAACAGAAAAATATTTTTTTTTCCCGGACCATTGAATCAAAAACAGGAACACCTGTAAATAAAAAAACCTAAAAACTTGGCCTGGGGCCGTGGCAGACAGGCCATTAGGTCCGGAGCCCAAGACAGACAGGTCTTTAGGCCCACAGGCCAGGGTGGAAGGGTCCTTAAGGCTGATGCCATACATGGCGTTTTTACGCTGCGGATTTTCTAATTCTCTCAGCCGCTGAAAAACGCCTGATATCATCATCCATAGAAATAACTTGAAAAGGCTCGAAGGAAACCACACAATGCGGAAATACGCTAGAAAACGCCTTAGCACGGATTTTTCAAGTGTTGGCTGAAATACGCCAGTATTTGCACAGCAAGCTATTCCTATGTATACACAAAGGCAGCTGCCAGACCTAGCGGAAATACGCGGCGTTTTTTACTATTTCGCGATATTAGCACCATGGAAATGGGATTTGCTACGTCACCAGTACTAGGCTGAAAAACGCCATAGAAATGGGATTTGCTACGTCACCAGTACTAGGCTGAAAAACGCCATAGTCAGGGGCTGTGTGGCTTGTGCAGCGTTTTTAGGCTGAGAAAATACACAGCGTAAAAACGCCACATGTGGCATCAGCCTAAGGCCTGGAGGCCACAGCAGATAAATCCTTCAAGCCCAGAGGCCAGTGCAGACAGGTCCTGGAGCCCGTGAGCCAATGTAAACAGATCCTGGGCCCAGGAGCAAAGGCACAGTAAACATTTTTTTTCTCTGGACCATAGGAGCAGAAACCCCAACAACTGTAAACAAAAAACTGGGCCCGCAGGCCAGTACAGACAAGTCCTTGGGCTCACAGGTCAGTACAGACAAATCCTTGGGCCCGCAGGCCAGTACAGATAAGTCCTCAGGCCCCCAGGCCAGTACAGATAAGTCCTCAGACCCGGAGGCCAGTTTAGACAAGTCCTCGAGCCTGCAGGCCAGTACTGACAAGTCCTTGGGCCCGCAGGCCAGTATAGACAAGTCCTCTGGCCCGCAAGCCAGTACAGACAACTCCTTGGGCCCGCAGGCGAGTATAGACAAGTCCTTTGGCCTGCAGGCCAGTTTAGACAAGTACTCAGGCCCACAAGCCAGTATAGACAAGTCCTTGGGCCCGCAGGCCAGTACTGACAAGTCCACAGGCCAGGGTAGACAGGTCCTCAGGCCCGGAGGCCAAAGCAGACAAGTCATTAGGTCCAGAGGCCAAGGCAGACAGGTCTTTAGGCCCAAAGTCAAAGGCAAACAGGTCCTCAGGCCCTGTAGACCAGAACAGACAGGTCCCTTAGGCCTGGAGGCCACAGCAGATAGGTCCTTCAAGCCCGGAGGCCAGCGCAGACAGGGTTTTGGGCCCGGAGGCCAGGGCAGACAGGTTCTGGGGCCCGGGAGCCAAGGCAGATGCCAGGGCAGACAAGTCCTCGGGCCCACAGGCCAGTACAGACAAGTCCTCAGGCCCGCAGGCAGTACAGACAAGTCAGTAGGCCAGTTTATACAGGTCATCGGGCCTGCAGGCCAGTTTAGACAAGTCCTCAGACTCGCAGACCAGTATAGACAAGTCCTCGGGCCTGCAGGCCAGTATAGACAAGTCCTTAGGTCCAAAGGCAAGTATAGACAAGTCCTCGGGCCCACAGGCCAGTACAGACAAGTCCTCGGGCCCACAGGCCAGGGTAGACAGGTCCTCAGGCCCGGAGGCCAAGGCAGACAAGTCATTAGGTCCGGAGGCCAAGGCAGACAGGCCCAGAGTCAAAGGCAAGTAAACAAAAAGAACTCGTGGCAGGACAGTTGGCACAGGAGATGACAGTAACTAGACTACAGACACAAGAGTGGACAGAGGCTGGACTGCAAGCTCAGAAGCAGTGGCTGGATGAATTGTTTAGTAATTGGCTGAAACAGAGGCCCTTGAGTCCAAATCTCAATCCTCATCAAAAATCTTTCTCCTCATCTGGTGCATCCTCCCACACATTTTCCTTTTCGTCATGCACATAAAATTATCAATCAGCTGGATGGAGAAGAACTAGAGGGGTAAGTTAAAGAGTCTTAGGGCCATGACAGATGGGGAGATTAGTCACCGTGGGATGGCATATGCAGCATGGTGATTTCAGCGCCGCGTATGCCATCCCACCGGTGATTTACATTATAGCCGGTGGGATGGCATTTCAGGGAAATTAGTTGCCCACAACAAGGGAGATTTGTCATGCAGCTACTAATCCCCATGTCTGTCATAGCCCTCAAGGGTAGAGTCAAAGTGGAGATTCACATTTGATACAGTAGTACCAAAAGGTATGAATACGAAGTTTGAATTAAAATCATTTGGGTAGTCTTATGAGATTCCATTATATGAGATTTAAATAATAAAGAAAAACTGGTCAGGGTCTTTGAGATAATGATAGCATGGTGCAACATATACATACATATTGTGGTAGAGTGACCCAACAAATGAGAGAAAAGGTGAGTTTTCCCTTCAAGTTCTCCATAGTGGGAGATATAACCTTTAGGGGAGAGGTTAATAAACAAAGAATAGTTGCCCTTCTCTGGACCCTCTCTAACTCAACAATGTCCCGTTTGAGCACTGGAGACAAAAACTGAATGGCATATTCTAGATGGGGCCTTACCAGCTTCACTACATTTTATACACAGCATGATAAATATTGCCCATGTGTCCACTAGGTAGAGGCACTGTGTCTCCAAATCCCAGTTAAGTTCTGTCACCCAACCAAAACTCACTGTTTTATTTTTTTTTATTGCCAGAAAATAGGCACCCTGTCTGTGCTGGAGGGTGATCCTATTCTAAAGGTGGCCATACACAAGCCGATTCTAGCTGCCGATATCAGTCCTTTAGACCTAACCAGCAGCTTATCTGTCCATGTATGGGCACTAATGACAGGCCTGTCCGACCAACAACTGGCCTGAAATTGGGCAGATCTCGATTGAGCAGGTTTGATTTTCCATCGGATCCTGGACTGTGTAGGCTCATTGATACGGTCCCCAAACTGACGCCCATACCCACCATTTTACTTCAATTGAACTAGCTCGATATCACCCACCCATTGATCAGGAGAAGATCCGCTCGCTTGGTGGCCTGGCCAAGCGAGAGGATCCTATGTATGGTGGGCCATTAAAGGGTTACACATATAAGGTTGATCAAATCAATGCATGACTGGGGGCACACAGAAGGAATAAAATACCATGACAAAAATAGGAACAAATGTAAGCAAGCTGATAACCAGTGGCAAGTACATATATTATATTTGGCAAGCTCATCGGATAGTGCCCAGTGTGAAACATTTATTGCACCTATTAATAAGGAATAGCTACCAAAGGGTTAAGACTTATAGTAACACTAACAGCTGGCTAGACACTTGTTTTTCCTGGGGTAACACCCTATTATATCCCCTCCCTAACAAACATAACAATGTATCCTTTATTACTACGTCAGTGCGCAAACTCCTATCGAGAAATGGGCGTGGTCAGGGTCATAATAGCAGCCTATCAGCAGAATTGTAACCAGCCCCTAGTAGTTCCGGGGACATATCGGTATGGGACCTCTTATCCAGAATGCTCGGGACCTGGAGTTTTCCGGGTAAAGGATCTTTCTGTAATTTGGATCTCAATAACTTAAGTCTGCTTAATATCATTTAAATTTTATAAACCCAATAGGCTTGTTTTGCCTCAAATAAGGATTATTTATATCTTAGTTGGGATCAAGTACAGGTACTGTTTTATTATTACAGAGAAAAGGGAATCATTTAACCATTAAATAAACCCAATAGGGCTGTTCTGCCCCCAATAAGGGGTAATTATATCTTAGTTGGGATCAAGTACAGGTACTGTTTTATTATTACAGAGAAAAGGGAATCATTTAACCATGAAATAAACCCAATAGGGCTGTTCTGCCCCAATAAGGGGTAATTATATCTTAGTTGGGATCAAGTACAGGTACTGTTTTATTATTACAGAGAAAAGGGAATCATTTAACCATTAAATAAACCCAATAGGATTGTTCTGCCCCCAATAAGGGGTAATTATATCTTAGTTGGGATAAAGTACAGGTACTGTTTTATTATTGCAGAGAAAAGGGAATCATTTAACCATGAAAAACCCAATAGGACTGTTCTGCCCCAATAAGGGGTAATTATATCTTAGTTGAGATCAAGTACAGGTACTGTTTTATTATTACAGAGAAAAGGGAATCATTTAACCATGAAATAAACCCAATAGGGCTGTTCTGACCCCAATAAGGGGTAATTATATCTTAGGTGGGATCAAGTACAGGTACTGTTTTATTATTACAGAGAAAAGGGAATCATTTAACCATTAAATAAACCCAATAGGGCTGTTCTGCCCCAATAAGGGGTAATTATATCTTAGTTGGGATCAAGTACAGGTACTGTTTTATTATTACAGAGAAAAGGGAATCATTTAACCATTAAATAAACCCAATAGGGCTGTTCTGCCCCAATAAGGGGTAATTATATCTTAGTTGGGATCAAGTACAGGTACTGTTTTATTATTACAGAGAAAAGGGAATCATTTAACCATTAAATAAACCCAATAGGGCTGTTCTGCCCCAATAAGGGGTAATTATATCTTAGTTGGGATCAAGTACAGGTACTGTTTTATTATTACAGAGAAAAGGGAATCATTTAACCATTAAATAAACCCAATAGGGCTGTTCTGCCCCCAATAAGGGGTAATTATATCTTAGTTGGGATCAAGTACAGCTTCTGTTTTATTATTGCAGAGAAAAGGGAATCATTTAAACATTCATGGCATTCATGTCATACATGAAAATCATTACATCATACCAAAGGGAATCTTGTACCAGTATCTTATCATTGCAACATTCTCATCAGTCACAGGTTCCTTAGAAACTGCAGACCAAAAACTGTTCAAAGGAACAGAAAAATATTTTTTTTTCCCGGACCATTGAATCAAAAACAGGAACACCTGTAAATAAAAAAACCTAAAAACTTGGCCTGGGGCCGTGGCAGACAGGCCATTAGGTCCGGAGCCCAAGACAGACAGGTCTTTAGGCCCACAGGCCAGGGTGGAAGGGTCCTTAAGGCTGATGCCATACATGGCGTTTTTACGCTGCGGATTTTCTAATTCTCTCAGCCGCTGAAAAACGCCTGATATCATCATCCATAGAAATAACTTGAAAAGGCTCGAAGGAAACCACACAATGCGGAAATACGCTAGAAAACGCCTTAGCACGGATTTTTCAAGTGTTGGCTGAAATACGCCAGTATTTGCACAGCAAGCTATTCCTATGTATACACAAAGGCAGCTGCCAGACCTAGCGGAAATACGCGGCGTTTTTTACTATTTCGCGATATTAGCACCATGGAAATGGGATTTGCTACGTCACCAGTACTAGGCTGAAAAACGCCATAGAAATGGGATTTGCTACGTCACCAGTACTAGGCTGAAAAACGCCATAGTCAGGGGCTGTGTGGCTTGTGCAGCGTTTTTAGGCTGAGAAAATACACAGCGTAAAAACGCCACATGTGGCATCAGCCTAAGGCCTGGAGGCCACAGCAGATAAATCCTTCAAGCCCAGAGGCCAGTGCAGACAGGTCCTGGAGCCCGTGAGCCAATGTAAACAGATCCTGGGCCCAGGAGCAAAGGCACAGTAAACATTTTTTTTCTCTGGACCATAGGAGCAGAAACCCCAACAACTGTAAACAAAAAACTGGGCCCGCAGGCCAGTACAGACAAGTCCTTGGGCTCACAGGTCAGTACAGACAAATCCTTGGGCCCGCAGGCCAGTACAGATAAGTCCTCAGGCCCCCAGGCCAGTACAGATAAGTCCTCAGACCCGGAGGCCAGTTTAGACAAGTCCTCAAGCCTGCAGGCCAGTACTGACAAGTCCTTGGGCCCGCAGGCCAGTATAGACAAGTCCTCTGGCCCGCAAGCCAGTACAGACAACTCCTTGGGCCCGCAGGCGAGTATAGACAAGTCCTTTGGCCTGCAGGCCAGTTTAGACAAGTACTCAGGCCCACAAGCCAGTATAGACAAGTCCTTGGGCCCGCAGGCCAGTACTGACAAGTCCACAGGCCAGGGTAGACAGGTCCTCAGGCCCGGAGGCCAAAGCAGACAAGTCATTAGGTCCAGAGGCCAAGGCAGACAGGTCTTTAGGCCCAAAGTCAAAGGCAAACAGGTCCTCAGGCCCTGTAGACCAGAACAGACAGGTCCCTTAGGCCTGGAGGCCACAGCAGATAGGTCCTTCAAGCCCGGAGGCCAGCGCAGACAGGGTTTTGGGCCCGGAGGCCAGGGCAGACAGGTTCTGGGGCCCGGGAGCCAAGGCAGATGCCAGGGCAGACAAGTCCTCGGGCCCACAGGCCAGTACAGACAAGTCCTCAGGCCCGCAGGCAGTACAGACAAGTCAGTAGGCCAGTTTATACAGGTCATCGGGCCTGCAGGCCAGTTTAGACAAGTCCTCAGACTCGCAGACCAGTATAGACAAGTCCTCGGGCCTGCAGGCCAGTATAGACAAGTCCTTAGGTCCAAAGGCAAGTATAGACAAGTCCTCGGGCCCACAGGCCAGTACAGACAAGTCCTCGGGCCCACAGGCCAGGGTAGACAGGTCCTCAGGCCCGGAGGCCAAGGCAGACAAGTCATTAGGTCCGGAGGCCAAGGCAGACAGGCCCAGAGTCAAAGGCAAGTAAACAAAAAGAACTCGTGGCAGGACAGTTGGCACAGGAGATGACAGTAACTAGACTACAGACACAAGAGTGGACAGAGGCTGGACTGCAAGCTCAGAAGCAGTGGCTGGATGAATTGTTTAGTAATTGGCTGAAACAGAGGCCCTTGAGTCCAAATCTCAATCCTCATCAAAAATCTTTCTCCTCATCTGGTGCATCCTCCCACACATTTTCCTTTTCGTCATGCACATAAAATTATCAATCAGCTGGATGGAGAAGAACTAGAGGGGTAAGTTAAAGAGTCTTAGGGCCATGACAGATGGGGAGATTAGTCACCGTGGGATGGCATATGCAGCATGGTGATTTCAGCGCCGCGTATGCCATCCCACCGGTGATTTACATTATAGCCGGTGGGATGGCATTTCAGGGAAATTAGTTGCCCACAACAAGGGAGATTTGTCATGCAGCTACTAATCCCCATGTCTGTCATAGCCCTCAAGGGTAGAGTCAAAGTGGAGATTCACATTTGATACAGTAGTACCAAAAGGTATGAATACGAAGTTTGAATTAAAATCATTTGGGTAGTCTTATGAGATTCCATTATATGAGATTTAAATAATAAAGAAAAACTGGTCAGGGTCTTTGAGATAATGATAGCATGGTGCAACATATACATACATATTGTGGTAGAGTGACCCAACAAATGAGAGAAAAGGTGAGTTTTCCCTTCAAGTTCTCCATAGTGGGAGATATAACCTTTAGGGGAGAGGTTAATAAACAAAGAATAGTTGCCCTTCTCTGGACCCTCTCTAACTCAACAATGTCCCGTTTGAGCACTGGAGACAAAAACTGAATGGCATATTCTAGATGGGGCCTTACCAGCTTCACTACATTTTATACACAGCATGATAAATATTGCCCATGTGTCCACTAGGTAGAGGCACTGTGTCTCCAAATCCCAGTTAAGTTCTGTCACCCAACCAAAACTCACTGTTTTATTTTTTTTTATTGCCAGAAAATAGGCACCCTGTCTGTGCTGGAGGGTGATCCTATTCTAAAGGTGGCCATACACAAGCCGATTCTAGCTGCCGATATCACTCCTTTAGACCTAACCAGCAGCTTATCTGTCCATGTATGGGCACTAATGACAGGCCTGTCCGACCAACAACTGGCCTGAAATTGGGCAGATCTCGATTGAGCAGGTTTGATTTTCCATCGGATCCTGGACTGTGTAGGCTCATTGATACGGTCCCCAAACTGACGCCCATACCCACCATTTTACTTCAATTGAACTAGCTCGATATCACCCACCCATTGATCAGGAGAAGATCCGCTCGCTTGGTGGCCTGGCCAAGCGAGAGGATCCTATGTATGGTGGGCCATTAAAGGGTTACACATATAAGGTTGATCAAATCAATGCATGACTGGGGGCACACAGAAGGAATAAAATACCATGACAAAAATAGGAACAAATGTAAGCAAGCTGATAACCAGTGGCAAGTACATATATTATATTTGGCAAGCTCATCGGATAGTGCCCAGTGTGAAACATTTATTGCACCTATTAATAAGGAATAGCTACCAAAGGGTTAAGACTTATAGTAACACTAACAGCTGGCTAGACACTTGTTTTTCCTGGGGTAACACCCTATTATATCCCCTCCCTAACAAACATAACAATGTATCCTTTATTACTACGTCAGTGCGCAAACTCCTATCGAGAAATGGGCGTGGTCAGGGTCATAATAGCAGCCTATCAGCAGAATTGTAACCAGCCCCTAGTAGTTCCGGGGACATATCTCGCTTGTTGTTACACAAGCTGTAGTCATTACTTTCGGCGCAGTATCCCTTTCCCTAAGGGACTATATAGCCGATTGTATTCCCATTAAGTAGCGTTACTAGAGCACTTTCGTCACCCGGCAGTCAGTCAGGGTAGTAAGTAGGTCAGTCGGGTCAGTCAGGGCAGTAAGTCAGTCAGGGAAGTAAGTCAGGACTGTAGGGCAGTAAGTCAGTCAGTCAGGGCACCCCAACAATACACGCTCCGTAGTGCGGCTGAATATGGCCTTTTGCTTCAAGATTCTGACAAACATGTCTATTTACCCGCACAAGGACTGCACCATTACAGGAAGGTTTGTTACAGTGAGACTAACAGATACTGTGTCGCACCACCCGCTCCGTTAAGCGATAAATAATCTGTAAAGGGAACTTACAGTACGGAGAACTATCGCAGGAACTAATAAAGAAGTCCCGTTCTTCTTCCCTCACACATATGTAACCCTATCCTCATCGCTTTTGGCACTTTTGACAGTGTTACACTCCACGTGTGGCGCTTATCTGATGGCACGGGACACAGGACAAACCTGAATCACTCTGCAGTGGTATTGGGAGAGACTGGGTACCTGCTATTTATTAGCGCAGTGCCCCCTAGTGGGATCCGGGAGTGCACCTACGGGTGGCCCCACTAGGAACAATAATAATGCACACACAGTACTTGATAAACAAAATAACTTTTATCTGAAATAAAGGGGAAACTAATACATATAACACTCCTATCAAAGTGGCAATAAGGGCCTTACTAACTAGCTTTGCCAGCGCAAGCTATCTCACTATGTAATGTCCTTTAGCTCAGTCCCAAAGGAAACAGTTTATATACTTTAAATCTTCAAGCGCTCCTTTATTACTGTCACTTTAATTATACTCACTCCAGGGATCTCTCTGGGCGATTCACACAGAACCTTCAGTGCGACTACTAGCCCCTTTAGCTACTCAGATGGGATTCCCCTGCAGGTGTTTGTTCCTCCAGTCAGGACTCCTCACAGGATCTCTGTCTCTCCAGGTACAGGGTCTGCCTTCCCTGTACCAGCCTGTTCCAAAGGCCAGCTTCTTCTTGTGCAGCTCCTCTCTCTGAGCCCACTTGCAGCTTGTGGAGCTCTGGAACGTTCTTTCTCCTCCCCCTGACTTCCTCTGCCAGGCTTTCCAGGTTCCTTTTCCTTTCTGTGGCTCCCAGGCTGCTTTGCAACTTCCTGCACCCCTGAGCTTGCTGTTCACCTTGTTGCTAGGCAGCAGCTCACAGCACAAAGTCTCAGTGCCAGCTCCCCTACAGGGAACAGCAGCAGGAGGGGGGTAAGTGCAGGGACCCAGTACTACCTCCCTACATATATCTGAAATTATGTGTTTGTATTGTCCCTGTACAGCACGAATCAGTCCTACACGAACTACTTTCAGTTCTTTGAGAGGCGTGTCTTGGTAGGAGGAGCTTGTCTATGTTACTGCTTTCGTTTTCCCTGCGTTTGTGCTACCTGTATGTGCGTCTGTTCAGTCTTGCATGGAAATGTAGCACTATTTTGGCTTAGATTAGGCAAACCCAGGCTAGTAGTGTATTGTAGAGCATGTGTTAATGCGACCCCCTTTCCTAGGATGGGCCTCCACTAAGTGGGAGATAGATGGAGCTGAGGGAGTAGTTGAACTATGGTTTGCTGAACTGTGTGGTGCAGTTAGAGATAAAGGAAGCCAGAGGGTTTCTGATGGTGAACTATGAACAGGTTTATTGTATCCAATATCAGATGAAATAGTGCAACAGGGTATTCATATACTCACAAGACACAGCGGTATAGATGGTACAGTTGAGATACACTCTTTAGCAGAAGAGAGGGTATGCGCCTTTTTATTAGGGATGTAGCGAACCTCAAAAAAAAAGTTTGCGAACCTGTTCGCGAACTTCCGCCGAAAATTGCGAATATTCGCGAACTTTGCGAACCCCATAGACTTCAATGGGAAGGCGAACTTTAAAACCTAGAAAACCCATTTCTGGCCAGAAAACTGATTTTAAAGTTGTTTAAAGGGTGCCACGACCTGGACAGTGACATGCAGGAGGGGGATCAAGGGCAAAAACTTCTCTGAAAAATTGACACACGCTGTTTTTCGAAATGATCGGTAATTTTGCGACTTTTTCTTTTTCCGGCGCTTTCGTAAAGTTATCGTAAGTTTTGCGACTTTTTCGGAGCTTTCGTACCATTATCGTAAGTTTTGCGACTTTTTCGGAGCATTCGTACCGTTATTGTAAGTTTTGCGACTTTTCGGAGCTTTCGTAACGTTATCGTAAGTTTTGCGACTTTTTCGGAGCTTTCGTAACGTTATCGTAAGTTTTGCGACTTTTTCGGAGCATTCGTACCGTTATCGTAAGTTTTGCGACTTTTTCGGAGCATTCGTACCGTTATCGTAAGTTTTGCGATTTTTTCGGTGCCGGCGAACCCAAATTGCGAACATCACGGAAAGTTCGCGAATTTGCGGACTTGCGAACACCCGATGTTCGCGCGAATTAGTTCGCCGGCAAACAGTTCGCTACATCTCTACTTTTTATACCACCTCTTGGTAGAGTCTGGGCCGGAATACACACCTTTCAACCAGTGCCCTTAGGAGGTAGGCCAAGTAGTAGGAATTCCTTCAGGTTGATAACCTCTAGTGCAGTGCTGTCCAACTGGCGGCCTGCGGGCCGCATGCGGCCCGCGACCCCCCTCTGTGTGGCCCCCCACCTGTCTGGCTGCTTTGATGGCTTACTCTTGTGTAAGCTTTAAATGGTATCAGTACTGTGATTAACTGCCCCCCCTGCATGGTTCTCACCTCAGATTCAGGCTGTAATCCCCCTGTATTGTTTAAATATGTAATCCCCTGTGTTGTTCACACTTTTTAATCTCTGCATTGTTTACCCCCTGCAGTGTTCACACCTCAGGCTCAGGCTGTAATCACCCCCATTGTTCCCCTGTTCACACCTCAGGAGCAGTAGAAACCCACAAATAATCCCTGCATACTACAAAAAGAACATATACTGAGGTGGTACTGCAATTAAAAAGTTTTTTAATATATAGTTATTGTGCAGACTGTAAGAGCAGTGCCAGCATTGTGTCACTGTAGGCTGCCTGTGTGTGCCATACACACAGGCAGCATAGGGCAAGCAGAGTATGGCACACACAGGCAGGGTAGGGAAGGCAGAGTATGGCACACACAGGCCAAGTTTGGCACAAACCAGCCAAGAATGGCACACACAGTGAAAGTATGGCACACGCAGGCAGGGTAGGGAAGGCAGAGTATGGCACACACAGGCAGGGTAGGGAAGGCAGAGTATGGCACACACAGGCAGAGTAGGGCAGGCAGAGTATGGCGCACACACAGGCAGAGTAGGGAAGGCAGAGTATGGCACACACAGGCAGAGTAGGGCAGGCAGAGTATGGCACACACAGGCCAAGTTTGGCACAAACCAGCCAAGAATGGCACACACAGTGAAAGTATGGCACATGCAGGCAGGGTAGGGAAGGCAGAGTATGGCACACACAGGCAGGGTAGGGCAGGCAGAGTATGGCACACACAGGCCAAGTATGGCACAAACCAGCCAAGAATGGCACACACAGTGAAAGTATGGCACGTAGGCAGGGTAGGGCAGGCAGAGTATGGCACACACAGGCAGGGTAGGGCAGGCAGAGTATGGCACTCACACAGGCAGGGTAGGGAAGGCAGAGTATGGCAGGTTTTTGCTGTACTACAACCATTAATATGGGTATGGTCATGTGATAACATGGGTGTGGTTTCAAGTGGGTGCAGTTTAAAAAAGGGGAGTGGTCAAAACTGGCTTCCATTATCGGCCCTCCACTACGTAGGCCGGAAAAATTCCGGCCCTCGGTACAACAGAAGTTGGACAGCACTGCTCTAGTGGATGAGTCCTCTGGGTGAGTGGATCAGGGGTAATCCTGCCTGTCACTATCTCTACTATGTGGCCCTGCACTGAGGCAACATTGCTGGATAGGAGAAATACTCCTGGTCCTAATCACTCCTTTGTTGGGGCTAATGGCTGCCCTTTCTAGCTAGAGCTAACTATGCTCACTTAAATCTGACTGTGCTTTCTTAATCCTCGTTCACGGGACCCTGTTTCCCAACTTCTCCAGAGGTAAAAGGCCTCTAGGGTACAAATGCTTCTGGGGCCTCCAGGCTCAGTGGACTGGTGCTTGGAAGACAGCCTGCAGCCAAAGAGGAAGCCACTCCTCCTTGCTATACACTATATCAGTCTGCAAGGGGAGTGGTCAACCTTACTAACCAATAAAGAAAGTTGTCTTAACTGTAATATGAGTACAGGGGCTTTACCCAATGAGAACACAAAGTGTGAAGAGGTAGGGATCTGAAGCCATAGGGCACTTAACCCTATGGGTCCCTACAGAAAGTAATTGTATCAACGTTTGTACGAAATGCGCCTCTCACTGTGTTCTGAGTTAAGCCGGCCATACACGCACCAATGGTGGAGGTGGATCTATCACCATCATTTTACCCAGCCAAGCATTCCACAGCCTCACTATAAAGTGCCCCTTAGGATCATGTCAGGGAAATACTCTCATACACAACATGAAAGTTCACAAACGAACGCAACTTTGGCACATTATATAAAGCTTATTGCAAGGTGTGAGGTTCTGCTTTATAATTAAGATCTCACTCAGACTGACAGATAAGCTGAAGAAACATTGCACACTTCCTGTAAAGTTCCCCCTCACAACAAACTGAGGAAGTGTAAAAAAAAAAGTGTAAAATGTAGAAAAAGTTTAACCTGCTACAATAGACATCTAGAATTGTTTGTGATTTATGCTACACTGCAAGTGTCAGAGTGCTCTGAGGAATAAATATACATGTCCTCCATCCAGGGTCGGACTGGGCGGTGCAGGGCCTGCACCCCCCAAAATACCTCCACCGGACCCCAACCCCCCCCAAGGGGCCCCCACCCGATGTCCTCCCCTAAATATGCATTTGTAAAACGTATCGGGAAGAAAATGGGCAGCCACGGGAAGCTGCAACAGGGTCGGGTCTGGGCCGCTGGGGCCAACCGGGTATTTTCCTGGTGTCCCTGCAGCCCAGTCTGACCCTGCAGTTACACAGTAAGTATGCCTACTCACCAGCAAGCATGTTGCAGGTAAAACTTAGTCCCTTTGCTCAGTACTAATCTTAAATTACTTATATAGGTCAGTGTAGGACTGGCCAGAAGGGATGACTTTGACGTAGTTGGCCAGCTTGAAGTATATTGCAATGTACGGACAAACAATCCCTCTTTTTGAGGTGGGTAGGGAAGGCATTTCTTAGTAGCTGAATGCACAGAAATGTCCTAATGTCCTATTTCTACATATTGATAATGGGTGAGTGCAGAGGATTTTTTGCGGTTGTTTATATGTATTTTATGGTCACAGCCTCATTGCACCCCCGCTTAATGGTTAACAATTTAGTGGTTGAGCACAACTTTCCCTTTTTCTTGTGTTATTGTTTATACAGGAGCAGTGGCCATCTCCATGTTGTAGCCCCCACTATCCCCAGCTACAGTCAGGTGATCCCAATGGAACCAATAAAAAGGCAACCATATGGGAGTTTTAACCTTATACGCAAGCATGTTGCAGGTAAAACTTAGTCCCTTTGCTCAGTACTAATCTCAAATTACTTATATAGGTCAGTGAGTGTAGGACTGGCCAGAAGGGATGACTGTGACGTAGTTGGCCAGCTTGAAGTATATTGCAATGTACGGACAAACAATCCCTCTTTTTGGGGTGGGGAGGGAAGGCATTTCTTAGTAGCTGAATGCACAGAAATGTCCTAATGTCCTATTTCTACATATTGACAATGGGTGAGTGCAGAGGATTTTTTTCATAATTATAGATAATTTCGAGATTTAAAAAAAAAAAAATCCAGCAGGTTTAATCAGTTGAGTACCATTGAGTCCTATGGAGGCTTAGAATAGTAGAGGAATAGAATAGTCAGCGACAGACTTTGGTCTGAAATAAACAGCATTTTAGCATTTTATGAACAGTGTTTTGGTCTGAAATAAACAGCATTTTAGCAGAATTCTGCTTTATGGTGCTCTCCTCTACATTTGGATTGTATTGAATGGCTCAGCGGTGTGCCTTGCGAGGATCGATGCATCAAGCCTGATCTAAGGGCTGTGTGGTTGAATACCTATTTGTTGACTTTTAGTCAGCGACAGTCTGTTCTTCAAGGACAAATTAATCCCCTCATTGTTTTCAGTTTCACCCAACTTCAAGGAGAAGTTATTCCCCTCATTATTTTCAGTTTCCCACATTTTCAAGGGGAACTTAATCCCCACATTATCAGTTTCACACATTTTCAAGGGGAACTTAATCCCCACATTATCAGTTTCACACATTTTCAAGGGGAACTTAATCCCCACATTATCAGTTTCACACATTTTCAAGGGGAACTTAATCCCCACATTATCAGTTTCACACATTTTCAAGGGGAACTTAATCCCCACATTATCAGTTTCACACATTTTCAAGGGGAACTTAATCCCCACATTATCAGTTTCACACATTTTCAAGGGGAACTTAATCCCCACATTATCAGTTTCACACATTTTCAAGGGGAACTTAATCCCCACATTATCAGTTTCACACATTTTCAAGGGGAACTTAATCCCCACATTGTTATCAGTTTCACACATTTTCAAGGGGAACTTAATCCCCACATTATCAGTTTCACACATTTTCAAGGGGAACTTAATCCCCACATTATCAGTTTCACACATTTTCAAGGGGAACTTAATCCCCACATTATCAGTTTCACACATTTTCAAGGGGAACTTAATCCCCACATTATCAGTTTCACACATTTTCAAGGGGAACTTAATCCCCACATTATCAGTTTCACACATTTTCAAGGGGAACTTAATCCCCACATTGTTATCAGTTTCACACATTTTCAAGGGGAACTTAATCCCCACATTGTTTTTAGTTTCGCCTAGTTTCAAGTGAAACTTGAAACACATTATTGTTTTCCAAGAGTGCCAATGCCCCTAAAATGGCAGCTGGAGCAATAGGATTCACAGAAACAAATGTCCATTTAAACTCAATAGTATAACAATAGTTTCAACTCGAAAAATTTGGGATTTAGGAAGTGATGGTGGCCAGACAAGCAGTGATGAGTAGATGAATTATTATTATTATTATTATTATTATTATTAACATTTATGTATAAAGCGCCAACATATTTAGATCACTGTACAATAAGTGGGTTACATACATTGGACATAAAGATTAACATACATTGGAAATACAGAGCAACATATAAAGCAATCAATAACTGATTCAAGAGGGGAAGGGAGCCCTGCCCAAAAGAGCTTACACTCTACATTATTATTATTATTATTAACATTTATTTATAAAGTGCCAACATATTCCGCAGCGCTGTACAATAAGTGGGTTACATACATTGGGCATACAGAGTAACATATAAAGCAATCAGTAACCAATACAGGAGGGGAAGGGAGCCCTGCCCAAAAGAGCTTACACTCTACATTATTATTACTAACATTTATTTATAAAGCGCCAACATATCCCGCAGCGCTGTACAATAAGTGGGTTACATACATTGGACATACAGAGTAACATATAAAGCAATCAGTAACCGATACAGGAGGGGAAGAGAGCCCTGCCCAAAAGAGCTTACACTCTAGATTATTATTAACATTTATTTATAAAGCCCCAACATATCCCGCAGCGCTGTACAATAAGTGGGTTCCATACATTGGACATACAGAGTAACATATAAAGCAATCAGTAACCGATACAGGAGGGGAAGGGAGCCCTGCCCAAAAGAACTTACACTCTACATTATTATTATTATTAACATTTATTTATAAAGCGCCAACATATCCCGCAGCGCTGTACAATAAGTGGGTTACATACATTGGGCATACAGAGTAACATATAAAGCAATCAGTAACCGATACAGGAGGGGAAGAGAGCCCTGCCCAAAAGAGCTTACACTCTACATTATTATTATTATTAACATTTATTTATAAAGCGCCAACATATCCCGCAGCGCTGTACAATAAGTGGGTTTCATACATTGGACATTCAGAGTAACATATAAAGCAATCAGTAACCGATATAGGAGGGGAAGAGAGCCCTGCCCAAAAGAGCTTACACTCTACATTATTATTATTATTATTAACATTTATTTATAAAGCGCCAACATATCCCGCAGCGCTGTACAATAAGTGGGTTCCATACATTGGAAATACAGAGCAACATATAAAGCAATCAATAACCGATACAAGAGGTGAAGAGAGCCCTGCCCAAAAGAGCTTACAATCTACAAATACATGGGCATTAGTGAGAAAATGATAGGAAAACTAATGATACCATTTTACACAGAGATACAAGTCTAACTTGCTTATTGTTGCCTTGCAGGAGGAACACTGAGAGACAGAAGTTACCGTATATACTCGAGTATAAGCCGATCCAAATATAAGCCGAGGTACCTAATTTTACCTAAGAAAACTGGACTTATTGACTCGAGTATAAGCCTAGGGGGGGAAAGGTATGTCCTTTTTCATTATGTCATTTGCAAATAAATGTCTTACTAAACTGCACTGCTGGGAGGGAACATAAATATATATTGATCAAACTTGAAATTGTTGTGCTGTGGTAAATTGCAGTTTCCAGAAATCCCTTAATGGCTGAGGCTGTTAATTGAATATCCAAATGACTGTTGTGCCATGGGATGAAGTTTGCATCATAAAATCATTTCCCTCAGTCTGTGGCTACAAACAATCTTTTATTTTGTACTTCAGTCTGACCAAATCATTCCTCTAAGTAGGACACATAAAAAATAATAGCTGAAGGGATGCATTTTAATCAGGACTTCCCTGCAGTGCACACTTGATTATTAGTGTTTCTAATCAAAGGGAAATCTGGTCAGCTTTCTGTACCACATATGAGAACTGTATTTTTGCCTCATATTTCACCAGCTAGAAATATAATTAAGAAATCAAAGTGCTTACAAAAATGCCAGTTTGGCCTCCCCTCAGTCTGCCATCCATCTCTGCATCCTCCCTCTCAGCTCCCCATATCGCTTCTCTCTCAGCTGCCAGGTGTGAGGGAGGACGCAGCGGGGGGGCACACGAACGCGCACACATACGGGCGCGTGCGCAAACACGCACGGGGGAGGGGGTGCACACACCGAATGTCAGCAGTGTCAGCACTAATAATTACCCATATATACTCAGGTATAGCCAAGTGCTGAAAAACTTGGCTTATACTCGAGTATATACGGTACACCATAGAGAATACCATAAGGCTTGTCCTGGCTGTGTGTATACTTATCTCTGGCTCATTGCTCTGTTACAGGTATGGGACCCATTATCCAAAATGCTCGGGACCAAGGGTATTCCGGATAAGGGGTCTTTCCGTAATTTGGATCTTCATACCTTAAGTCTACTTAAAAATCAATGAAACATTAATTAAACCCAATAGGATTATTTTACATCCAGTAAGGATTAATGATATCTTAGTTGGGATCAAATACAAAGCATTGTTTTATTTTTACAGAGAAAAAGGAAATCAATTTAAAAAATCTGAATTATTTGATTAAAATAGAGTCTATGGGAGACAGGCTTTCCGTAATTCGGAGCTTTCTGGATATCGTGTTTCCGGATAAGGGATCCTTTACCTGTACTACCATATCAACAGGGAACTCAACTAATCCTTAAGGGAAATATCATTACATTGTTTTTTTCATTTTATAAAATTACATATTTAAGCCATTACTAGTCTGGCTTGGTTGTCCCTGCCTTTCGTTTCTACACATTAAGCAATTCTCTGAATCATATAGTTAGGTTAGCCATAAAGCAGGGCAGGACTGCTGCTTAGAATGGGGGGATGGTCAGATAGGATCTGTGCCACTGTGACAGAATGCTCTGTTATACAGATAGCTAGAATCTCAGCCATAAAGCAGGGCAGGACTGCTGCTTACAATGGGGGGATCAGATAGGATCTGTGCCACTGTGACAGAATGCTCTGTTATACAGATAGCTAGAATCTCAGCCATAAAGCAGGGCAGGACTGCTGCTTACAATGGGGGGGATCAGATAGGATCTGTGCCACTGTGACAGAATGCTCTGTTATTCAGATAGCTAGAATCTCAGCCATAAAGCAGGGCAGGACTGCTGCTTACAATGGGGGGGGGATCAGATAGGATCTGTGCCACTGTGACAGAATGCTCTGTTATACAGTTAGCTAGAATCTCAGCCATAAAGCAGGGCAGGACTGCTGCTTACAATGGGGGGGATCAGATAGGATCTGTGCCACTGTGACAGAATGCTCTGTTATACAGATAGCTAGAATCTCAGCCATAAAGCAGGGCAGGACTGCTGCTTACAATGGGGGGGATCAGATAGGAACTGTGCCACTGTGACAGAATGCTCTGTTATACAGATAGCTAGAATCTCAGCCATAAAGCAGGGCAGGACTGCTGCTTACAATGGGGGGTGGGGGATCAGATAGGATCTGTGCCACTGTGACAGAATGCTCTGTTATACAGATAGCTAGAATCTCAGCCATAAAGCAGGGCAGGACTGCTGCTTACAATGGGGGGGATCAGATAGGATCTGTGCCACTGTGACAGAATGCTCTGTTATACAGATAGCTAGAATCTCAGCCATAAAGCAGGGCAGGACTGCTGCTTACAATGGGGGGATCAGATAGGATCTGTGCCACTGTGACAGAATGCTCTGTTATACAGATAGCTAGAATCTCAGCCATAAAGCAGGGCAGGACTGCTGCTTACAATGGGGGGATCAGATAGGATCTGTGCCACTGTGACAGAATGCTCTGTTATACAGATAGCTAGAATCTCAGCCATAAAGCAGGGCAGGACTGCTGCTTACATCCACGTAGGCTACTGACCTGAGGGGCTGGCTACAGGGAACAGAGAGACCCTTTATTCCACCCGCCTGCAAACGCCTTAAAAAAGGATCGATCGCAAAAACATACAGCAAAGGACTTAAAGGGCACCCTTGTCTCACCCCGGCCCCGACCTCAAAGTTCTCGCCACCCATTGATAAGTGGAAAGCTTACGGCCCCTTTGTACAAAGCTGATAACCACCTAATGAATGTTCCCGGGATGCCGTACTTTGCCAAAATGGCCCACAGATACTCATGATCCACTCGATCAAAGGCCTTAGCCTGGTCCAGAGACAGAAATTAGCACCCAATGTTTTGGACTTTGCATAGTTCCAAGGCTTCCCTTATAGTAAGGATCACCTCGAATATGCTCCGCCCTTTCACCGTGCAGGACTGGACAGGAGATAATAAAGTGCCTGAAAACAAAATCAGTCTAGTAAAAAGTATCCGTGCGAGAAGCTTCCCATCAGTGTTGAGAAGGGCAATCGGCCTCCAGTTCTCAACCCGCTGCGGATCCTTACCTTTAGACAGCAAGATCAAGGAGGATTCTCTCATAGAGGGGGGGCAAGATACCCCCTTCCAGGCAGTCTCTAAAGACCTCTACGAGAACCGGAGCCAGCTGGTCTTTAAATTTCTTATAAAATTCGGCTGTAAGGCCGTCTGGTCCTGGAGCCTTCTTTTTAGCAAGGCAATCGATTGCAGCTTTGACCTCGTCCTCCGTGATCTCAGCTGTCAAAGGCTCAAAGTCCAAATTGGTCACATCAGGCCCTGGGGTTGCCTCCAGGAAGGATGAAGTCCTCCCCTTATCCAAAGCCTTGGCCCGGAACAGAGAAGCGTAAAAGCCTTTCACAACCCCAAGGATGCCCTCCCTGGATGTCTGTAACTCACCCTTGGGGTCGATCAGACCGGTGATAAGCTTCCGCCCAACATTCTCCCGACAGTTTAAAAAGGGGTCCGGGGAGTGAAAACTCCCATAATCCCTTTCCTGCACAAGAGATTTGTAGCGGCTATTCTGACATTCTCTGATCTGGGCTTTCAGCTGGGTGATCTTTGACCCCGCCACCCCATCCGAAATAGAGGACTCCAGCTTCTTTAAGAGAGTCAGGTACTTCTTATACCGCTTACCCTCCCTGCGTACAGATAGCTTACGGAAGAAAGTCCAGAATGAGTATTTGGCATCCTCCCACCATGATGGTACAGAATTGTAAAAATCAACTCTATTGAGCTGATACCTAAGCAGAGCCTCAAAAGACTGCTGAACTGACTCCAGGGAGTCCACACTCAGCCGCCAAAGACCCCTACCCTTTTCTGGAACAGAAGAAGCTCCCACTGTAAAAGAGAGAGTCAGGTGATCAGAATATTCTACCCCAACCTCCCTCACATCAGTGAACTCCTCACCTGCCCCAACAAAGCCCATATCCAGGCGACTGCTCCTTTCTGCACATCTGTAGGTATGTGATGCCCTCCGGCCACCCCGAGTTGCGACATCAACCAGACCAGCTTGCTGAATAAGCATGTTTAAGTAATAACTTTCAGATTTCCCTAATTTACCAGACCGATCTTCTGGTCTAAGAACCTGGTTGAAATCACCGGCCAGGATAACCGGAAGGGATGTGTGCAGGAGAGGCCTAATTTCCACTAGCAGAGCCCTCCTGCCTGCCATAGACTGTGGCCCATAGATGTTGATAAGCCGTAATCACCTTCCGCTTATTGTAACATCCATCAAAAGACATCGGCCTACTTGGATCTCAAGGAGACGGTGCACTCTAACATTGAGGCCACCCCTAAAAAGTATTGCTACTCCTCCACATGGCTCCTCTGCTATGGACCAGAAGGAAGGCCCATGTCGCCAGTCAGCCCTTGCCTTTCTCAGATCCGTCAGGGTAGTGAGTCGGGTCTCCTGAAGGAAAAACACCTCAGCATCCGAGTTAGCTAAACTCTCGAATGCCAAGAATCTCGCCCGCTGAGTCCTGACACTACAAACATTGGAGGTTAAGAACCTGATTGTAGGCTGTGCCATCATGAATGCTTAGATGGATTTTTTTTCTTAGCCAGACCTACAGCTTCCTCCCCATATCGCTTGACTTGAGGACCACAGTCAGATGGTGTTCCATCCCCAAGACACACAGCCTCTCCTGATCACTGGAAAGCCTAATGACTCCGCCTACACCTTTCTTCCTGACAGGCTGGTCACTCCCTTCCCCTCTTCTGTAAAGGGAGTTGGATCTCCATTTCCTCAGGGTTCTCCTGCTCCAGCTTTTCTTTCTCTTCCTCCATCTGAATTCTCTTTAGTTCTTCCTTCTCCTCTCTCTCAGCCCTGTCTCCCCAGGTCTCAGACTCCTCGTCCAAAACCACAAATTAATTTGTGGTGGTGATTAAGAAGGGACTAGAAGGACCTTCCCCTGGGTCTAACAAGTCGGCCTGCTTTCTGCTTCTGCTTTTGTTTTTCCCTTGCATTGTCTGCCAAACATTCTCGTCCTTCTTTCCTTTCTTGCTAGCGCTGTCCCTCACTGCAGTCCTACTTATTTCTCTCCTTGGTTTCTCTTCCTTCCTTGGTCTCTCTTCCTTCTTTCTGGTTTCTCTCACTGGTTTGGTCACTGGCTTCTTTGGAACAACACTGTTCTGTGAGTCGCTAACTTCTGGTTCACTTTCCTGACTCTCTGCCTCTCTCTATGGTGGTACCATTTCCTTCCTCATCTCCTTGTCAATCTCTGGGAAGAACTTGACCATATTATGGTAAGCCTCAGGGCATCTCCTATGCATGTGTCCCATTCGATCACAGAGATTGCACCTGACGTTAACACAATCCTCTGCCACGTAACCGATTGCATTGCATAGGGCACACCTCAGGACTGCACATGACTTGGCCAAGTGGTTATTTGCCCCACATTTAAAACACCTACGGGGCTGGCCAACATAAAAGCAGATACCTCACTCTTTCCCTATGAAAAAGGAATTGGGTAGGTGCTCGGGAACGTTACCTGAGACTCTCAACTTCACCTGGGTTTTCCAGACTCCTCCCCAAACCCCATCCTCATCAAAGCTCTTAACTAGCGGGGTAAGGACTGTACATTGCCTGTGCAACCATATGAGTATGTCCTCCTGGGGAATGGCATCGTTCTTTGTTATTATTGTGATGTTTTTAGTCTCAGGCTTTGTCATAGGGATGACCACTAAATGCTCCCAATTCTGGTTGCCTGATCGCTTTTGCATGTTATAAATGCGCCAGAAATGGTCAAGTGCTTCCTGAAGTGTAAATGTCATATCAAACTCATTGTCAGGTTGGGCTATAACAGCAGACATATCACCAGGCCTGAACCCCATACCATCCAATAGGATTGTTCTTACAATGAACTTTCTAGGTGGAGTTTGTTCTTTATCCCCATCCCACTTAATTTTCACCCAGTTTTTCCTCTTAAATGGGTCATTGTCATAGGACAAGTCAGGGGTTGCAAAGAGCCTTCGCCTTCCCCAAACACTGTTCCCATCCTCCCCTCCTACCTGAAAAGACTCTACCTCAACACTTTGCTGCTGATCTGATTGGCTCTCTGCATGACCACCTTGCTCCCCCTGTAACTCCGCCTCCTGACTCACAGACTCCTCCCCTGTGTTCTCCTGTCCAGGCTGCTGAGCCTCACTCACTCTCATTTCTGTCTGCTCAGCCTCACTCACTCTCATTTCTGCCTGCTCAGCCTCACTCACTCTCACTTCTGCCTGCTCAGCCTCACTCACTCTCACTTCTGCCTGCTCAGCCTCACTCACTCTCACTTCTGTCTGCTCAGCCTCACTCACTCTCACTTCTGCCTGCTCAGCCTCACTCACTCTCACTTCTATTTGCTCAGCCTCACTCACTCTCACCTCCATCTGCTCACACCCATTCCCACCAATGACAGGTTCCAAACTCTCGGCCACTTCATTCCACACACACAAAGAAGTTTCTGTAGCGGTCACTTCCATGTTGCCTTGGGATCGCGGGTCTCCTTCTAAAGCTTTATGGGAGATGTTCTTGCCCACGGTTTGGCTCTGGGCCTTGCGCCGATCCCTGGAATCCTCAGACGTTCTCGTTCAATCCCTGGAATCCTCAGACGGTCTCATAGTTACATAGTTACATAGTTACATAGGGTTGAAAAAAGACCATTGTCCATCAAGTTCAACCCATCCGAGTAAACCCAGCACACAACCTATACTAACCAATCTATACACTCACATACATAAACTATATATATACAACCAGTAATACTAACTGTAGATATTAGTATCACAATAGCCCTGGATATTCTGCTTGTTCTCGCTGCTGCTTTAGGCAATTCAGGAAAGTCCTGATCCGATGAGATCTCATAGGCTGCTTGGGACGAATCCTCCTTACTGGGCTGAAGGCTCGCGCTGGTTTGGGGCAGATTCACCTTGAACCTTCTCTGCTGAGTTTTCTTCCTCTCCTGTGCGACAACCTCCTCCTCACTAAAGGCCACATTCTGCCAGTTTACTCGGTCGCCGCGCTTCGGCCGCCGGGGGGGGCAATGGCTTAGTAAACTCGGCTTCACTCTCAGAAGTGACCGGACTGTTGGAGTTACTGGATCGGGCTTGGCGCTGCCCAACAGCGGGATGAGAATATGCGGCTTTATAACCAGAACGCATTGATTCAAATCTCTGTTTGTTTTGGTAGATTTCTTTCCAAGGACCGACCATTTCATACAGCTGATTTATTTGCTGCTCAATGCCGGCCATTTCCTCACACAGACTCTCCTTCTTTTTCTTATTCAGTTCTTTTTGTTTCCCATCAGACATGTTTATGATGTTTATCAGACACTTTATTGAAATCTTCAATTTTTTCTTTTGATTTTGCAATGTTGCCAGCTCCTTTAAGGCTTCTGCAACCTTTTCTGCAGTGATTGGCTCGCCTTGCCCTTTAATCTTGCCTTTGCATGGAATGGCTCCCTTGCTGTGCTTTCCCACTGCTGATGTCAGTGCTGGCTCCTCCCCCTTCTTTCTCACAGGCTGTTCCCCCTGCACAGTCCTGCCCCCTGGGGCAGGTGTAGCAGCTGCAGCATTAGGTGCATTAGCAGAGGTGAGAAACTCACTTTGACTGACAGGAGTCACATGACTTGCACTGGTGATTGTCATTGCCGCCGCCCCCAATTCCATGTGCAGCAGTGTTTGCCGGCGCCATCTTGGATTCCCCATGCTGAGGCTGCATGGCTGCTGCAACAGTCTGCAAGGTTGGATTCCCAGGCTCTCCCAGCTCCAGAGCAGAGCCATCCCCCTTCCCAGGCGCCACAGACTCCAACTCCATCTGCCCCAGAGGGTCTGTCAGGGAGGGGTGGGTTTGGGGTACAATAAACGCATGTATTTCTGCACCAGGTTTAAACGAATGCATTTCTTTTCCTTGCGATGTTTCCCTCTCACTGTCAGTGCATTCCCTCCCCTCACTCCCTGCTGGGATTTGCCCCTCCTGATGTTGGTTCCCAGTAGCTGCACACACAGGGGCACATTCATGATTCTGCTGCTGTTTCTTACCTTGCTTCCCAGGGGGTAATGCCGGGCTCAGCTTGCCTTCTTCCTGGGGAGGGTTCTCACTGGGAGCCCCACGCCGGCTTCCAAACTCCTGGGCCCGAGCCACTTGCACATTCCTTTGCTTTTGTTTTCTGATCTCTGCCAGACTTTTCTCCTTCTCACTGTCACTGCTGTTCCTTCTCCTCGATCTCGGGGTACCCAGTGAAGAGGAGCGTAACTTTGGCCCTGAACGTTCAGCCCGAAGGCTAGGCCCCAAAGCCTGGGCCTCGCTTTGTCTGGTAGCCCGACCAGCCCTAGCAGGGCCTGGGCTTGTTCTGGACATTGCAGAGCTCTCTGACCCACTCCTTACAATGGGGGGGGGATCAGATAGGATCTGTGTCACTGTGACAGAATGCTCTGTTATACAGATAGCTAGAATCTCAGCCATAAAGCAGGGCAGGACTGCTGCTTACAATGGGGGGATCAGATAGGATCTGTGCCACTGTGACAGAATGCTCTGTTATACAGATAGCTAGAATCTCAGCCATAAAGCAGGGCAGGACTGCTGCTTACAATGGGGGGATCAGATAGGATCTGTGCCACTGTGACAGAATGCTCTGTTATACAAATAGCTAGAATCTCAGCCATAAAGCAGGGCAGGACTGCTGCTTACAATGGGGGGGGGGATCAGATAGGATCTGTGTCACTGTGACAGAATGCTCTATTATACAGATAGCTAGAATCTCAGCCATAAAGCAGGGCAGGACTGCTGCTTACAATGGGGGGGGGGGGGGGGTCAGATAGGATCTGTGCCACTGTGACAGAATGCTCTGTTATACAGATAGCTAGAATCTCAGCCATAAAGCAGGGCAGGACTGCTGCTTACAATGGGGATCAGATAGGATCTGTGCCACTGTGACAGAATGCTCTGTTATACAGATAGCTAGAATCTCAGCCATAAAGCAGGGCAGGACTGCTGCTTACAATGGGGGGATCAGATAGGATCTGTGCCACTGTGACAGAATGCTCTGTTATACAGATAGCTAGAATCTCAGCCATAAAGCAGGGCAGGACTGCTGCTTACAATGGGGGGATCAGATAGGGTCTGTGCCACTGTGACAGAATGCTCTGTTATACAGATAGCTAGAATCTCAGCCATAAAGCAGGGCAGGGCTGCTGCTTACAATGGGGGGGGGGATCAGATAGGATCTGTGCCACTGTGACAGAATGCTCTGTTATACAGATAGCTAGAATCTCAGCCATAAAGCAGGGCAGGACTGCTGCTTACAATGGGGGGATCAGATAGGATCTGTGCCACTGTGACAGAATGCTCTGTTATACAGATAGCTAGAATCTCAGCCATAAAGCAGGGCAGGACTGCTGCTTACAATGGGGGGATCCGATAGGATCTGTGCCACTGTGACAGAATGCTCTGTTATACAGATAGCTAGAATCTCAGCCATAAAGCAGGGCAGGACTGCTGCTTACAATGGGGGGGGATCAGATAGGATCTGTGCCACTGTGACAGAATGCTCTGTTATACAGATAGCTAGAATCTCAGCCATAAAGCAGGGCAGGACTGCTGCTTACAATGGGGGGGATCAGATAGGATCTGTGCCACTGTGACAGAATGTTCTGTTATACAGATAGCTAGAATCTCAGCCATAAAGCAGGGCAGGACTGCTGCTTACAATGGGGGGGATCAGATAGGATCTGTGCCACTGTGACAGAATGCTCTGTTATACAGATAGCTAGAATCTCAGCCATAAAGCAGGGCAGGACTGCTGCTTACAATGGGGGGATCAGATAGGATCTGTGCCACTGTGACAGAATGCTCTGTTATACAGATAGCTAGAATCTCAGCCATAAAGCAGGGCAGGACTGCTGCTTACAATGGGGGGATCAGATAGGATCTGTGCCACTGTGACAGAATGCTCTGTTATACAGATAGCTAGAATCTCAGCCATAAAGCAGGGCAGGACTGCTGCTTACAATGGGGGGGATCAGATAGGATCTGTGCCACTGTGACAGAATGCTCTGTTATACAGATAGCTAGAATCTCAGCCATAAAGCAGGGCAGGACTGCTGCTTACAATGGGGGGATCAGATAGGATCTGTGCCACTGTGACAGAATGCTCTGTTATACAGATAGCTAGAATCTCAGCCATAAAGCAGGGCAGGACTGCTGCTTACAGTAGTTATCACCTACGTGCAAGTTAGGGACAGGTGGGGTGTGAGAGGGGAATGCCTACCTGCTTCCCCTGTTTGAACCTTGAGAATACAGTGCTGTCCAACACAAAATGTGCTCTATTTTTCTCAATATGATTTTTATTGATATTTGGGTAGAAAAAAGATATCAAATAAATCAAGAATTTAACAGTATAAGAAATTTGCATCTTACATGTTGCAGTCAGTCAGATTTATACATTGTGTTTAAACTTAGAAAGAGAAGAGAGAAATTAGGAAATTAAGAGGGGGTGGGGAAGGAGGAGGTTTCCCTCTAGCAAGTTAAAGTATCGATTGCTTGTAGAAGTCCAATTCTTTGAAGGATAGCCAGTGGAACTATGTTGTGCTATAAGTGTTATAATGTTCCAGAGAAGAGAGAGACAGTTCTTCGAACTTGTGTATTTCTTCAATTCTCTTATACCAATCTTGCAGCATTGAGGTTTTGGCTTGTTTCCATCTTTGAGGCATTAATATTTTGGCTGCATTCAATAGTTGCATTTCAAGTGAATTTTTAAAAGTAGACAATGGTTTTTCCATATGGAATAGCAAGACATATTCAGGGGCATTTGCTATTTCAATATTTATGATATGGTATATTGCTTTCCTAACATTTTCCCAGAAAGGTTGAATGAGTGGACACGTCCAAAATATGTGTAGCATTGAGCCTTTTTCTTTGTTGCACCTCCAACAAGTATTGCTGGTGTGTTTATAGATAAGTTTCAATTTGGAGGGGGTATAGTACCATCTTGTAGCTATTTTATCATTTGTTTCTTGGATTCTACAACATCTAGAACTCTTAAATAATGTATTCATTAAATTGTTAAATTGTTCATCTTGAAATTGCATACCTGTGTCTCTGGACCATGATTCCAGAAATGTGGGTTTTATAGATGCGTGTGGTTGTCGCAGAATTTTGTATAATTGTGAGATGGTGTGTTTAAGGGGCAATGACATGATGCTTAAAGTTTCAAAAGGAAACAAAGGCCTACCTAGATTGGATGGGCCAACTAGGCTTTGGTAGTAGTGTTATCTGAGTGTATTTCAGATGATCTATTTTTGAAAACAGTTTGACTGTTTGGAATTTGTGTTTATCAACAAATTCTCCTTTATTTATGCAGTGAATTGTAGATTGTCTTCTATTAGCCAGTGTGACAAGTAGTTTGGTTGTTGTCCAACGGGAAAGGCTGGGTTATTAATTAGTGGCAGGAGGGGAGATGGGAATTGTGTAAGTTTATATTTTAGGCAGTATTTATCCCAGATTGAAAGAGTATTTATCAGTAGTGGATGGTCTAATTCTTCTATATCTCTTATCCAGCCATGGCAGATGTATTAAGTACCTTTAGGTTGCTTGCTGTTCTATCGCAACCCATAGCTTGGTATCGGCGTGGTGGGACCAGTCAATGATGCGTCCAAGTATGGAGGCTAATGGAGTGCACAAAGCCCTGTCCCCTTATTCTGAAACCTGGGTGGGTGCAATAAATAAATCAGTAGGCAAAGCTCTGAAACCCAGAGGTGTTTCTATACAAAAGATGCCTCTTAAGTGACTGTGGTCAAAATGTTCCATCCCTTCAATAATAGAGAAACCAGAAAGGAAGGAAATTGTAATAAATGTTTTATCATGATTTACACATCATTACATATATTGCACTCTATATTCTAACATACAGGCTGAATGATCTGAACAATCTCTGTAAAGCAGTTTGTGAATGGCACTATAAAAAAGATAATATACCTACAGTATATCTGCTGTGCAGTGCTTTACATCCAATGTATATGATTTTGGCTGCATTGCCCAGAAGGGGGTAACTTCCCCAGAAAAAATGCTAACTCAAGTGCTTTCCACTATCTTAAGGGAAATGTATGTTCTGTAGTGTATTTTAATATTCTGCCTTATTAAAGGAACATTGTGTGCCAAACATTTCCTCTGAGAAGTTTTGCTTCAAAATAACTTATTTTATTGTATTGAAAAAGAGTATTTTTATTCTCTAAATACACTTGAATGTTTGCTAAACCCAATACAAAGGGGCTTTCAGTATTTCTTTAAAAGATCTGTTACCCTATTTTGGCTACGGTTGTACTTTTAACCTTTTTAGTGCCATAGGACGTAGATTCTACGTCCTAGGTACCAAGGGACCAAAGTGCCATAGAACGTAGAATCTACGTCCTACAGCACTAACGGGTTTACAAGCGCTGCGCTCGCTTTTAAAGCAGCGCAGCGCTTGTAAAGCCTGCACAACCCCCTAGGCAACGAGCAAGTAAGGTCATACTTACCGATCCGGGTCCCCCAGCGCCGCCGATCCGGGTCCTCAGCCAATGACAGCAGTGGACACGCATTGATGACGTGTCCACTGCTGTCCCTTTAATTGTCGCCGCCCCCGCCGTCGCCTCTTCACTCTGCTGCCACGTGAGACTGCTGGAGCCCCCCTGCTGCCTTCCTGCTGCCTTCCTGCCAGATTGGTCGCCCTGATCGCCTGCCTGCATTGTGTAAGCTGAACTACAACTCTCTAACCACTGTTTATTTTGCTTATTTCTATCTCAACTGTCTAAAATTTTTTTTTTTCCATTTCTTCTTCTATCTTTGTCATTATTACACTTTTACACACATACACACTTATTTACAACTTTCCCAAGCACACACAGACACTTACACACACACTTACACTTTTTTTTTTTTTTTTTTTCTTTCTTTCTTTTCTTTTCTTTCTTTCTTTGCTTTCTCTGGCAGTCTTTTTTTTTTACTAAAACTTTATTTCTGATCTTGCTCTATAATTATCTGATTTATTTGGTTGCATTTTAGTGTTTTTTTTGCATTTTCATAATTGATTTCTGTTTTTGAATTATTCTATTGCACTATAACTTTTGTATTGCTATTGGGTGCTGAATTTGCAGTGACGTTGGTGGATCCAGGGCTCTGACCACCGATTTCATTGCAATAATTGTTCTTCTGTTGGTTTGAGCGGTTTTTATTTGAATTTACTGATTTTATGGTGTTTTATCTTTGCATTGTTCTTTATTGTGTATTTAGTGCCCCAAAAAGGTTGCTTTTGCAGTGACATTGGTGGATCCAGGGCTCTGACCACCGATTTCATTGCAATTATTGTTCTTTGATTGCTTTTAGTGGTTTTATTCCATTTTAACTTCATTTGATTTCAGATGTTCTAGAAAGGTCCAGAGGTGCTAAGATTGTTCTTGTAGTTTCTATTGCCAAGGGTTAGGCTGATGCCACACATGGCGTAGGGCTGATTTTTTCAGCAAGTGGAAAAACGCTTGCCGAAAATTCAGCCCTACGCCTGCTACTTGTGCCTGCACCCGAATGAATGGAATACGCTCGGGTGCAGGCACATGTAGCCGATATACGCATGAAAACACGAGACTTTGCATTCTCACGCGTTTTCATGCGTATATCGGCTACATGTGCCTGCACCCGAGCGTATTCCATTCATTCGGGTGCAGGCAAAAAAAAAGGGGTGCATAGAGTGCAGCCCCAATATTATGCATTTTCAGGTTTGGCGGCCATGTACTTATGTGCACCCATACATATGGGGTATCGTTTTATTCAGGGGAACTTGCAGATTTATGGTTAGTAAGTTTTTGGTAGTTGCCATGGAGATTTTGGGGAGAAATCTAGGTTTGTATCTGGTTTTTCCTTGATTTCTGACCAAAGCGTGACTTCTGCAAGGGACTGCGGCCACAATTTTCCATGTAGAAAGAGAAGAGTGGTGTCTTTGAATAGCTGAAGCTGTGCACTTTTCATAAATATATAGTTTGCGGGGGTTATTTCACAGGTAGGGGGGTGTTTAGACTAAATAACTGCAGGTAGAGCACATAGAGCACAGACCCCCCTTATGCATTGCCCCTGTTTGGGGGCATTTGGTGGCCACGTTTTTATGTGCACCCATACATATGGGGTATCGTTTTATTCAGGGGAACTTGCAAATTGAGGTTTAGTAAGTTTTTGGTAGTTGCCATGGAGATTTTGGGGAGAAATCTAGGTTTGTATCTGGTTTTTCCTTGATTTCTGACCAAAATCTAGGTTTGTATCTGGTTTTTCCTTGATTTCTGACCAAAGCGCTGACTTCTGCAAGGGACTGCGGCCACAATTTTCCATGTAGAAAGAGAAGAGTGGTGTCTCTGAATAGCTGAAGGTGTGCACTTTTCGTAAATATATAGATTGTGGGGGTTATTTCACAGGTAGGGGGGGTTAACACTGAAAAACTGCAGGTAGTGCACATAGAGCGCAGCCCCCAAAATTTCAACTGAAATTGCCCTTATGCATTGCCCCTGTTTTGGGGCATTTGGTGGCCACGTCTTTATGTGCACCCATACATATGGGGTATCGTTTTATTCAGGGGAACTTGCAAATTTAGGTTTAGTAAGTTTTTGGTAGTTGCCATGGAGATTTTGGGGAGAAATCTAGGTTTTTTATCTGGTTTTTCCTTGATTTCTGACCAATGCGCTGACTTCTGCAAGGGACTGCGGCCACAATTTTCCATGTAGAAAGAGAAGAGTGGTGTCTCTGAATAGCTGAAGGTGTGCACTTTTCGTAAATATATGATTGTGGGGGTTATTTCACAGGTAGGGGGGGTTAACACTGAAAAACTGCAGGTAGAGCAAAGCCCCCCCTTATGCATTGCCCCTGTTTGGGGGCATTTGGTGGCCACGTCTTTATGTGCACCCATACATATGGGGTATCGTTTTATTCAGGGGAACTTGCAAATTGAGGTTTAGTAAGTTTTTGGTAGTTGCCATGGAGATTTTGGGGAGAAATCTAGGTTTTTTTATCTGGTTTTTCCTTGATTTCTGACCAAAATCTAGGTTTGTATCTGGTTTTTCCTTGATTTCTGACCAAAGCGCTGACTTCTGCAAGGGACTGCGGCCACAATTTTCCATGTAGAAAGAGAAGAGTGGTGTCTCTGAATAGCTGAAGGTGTGCACTTTTTGGAAATATATAGTTTGCGGGGGTTATTTCACAGGTATGGGGGTGTTTAGACTAAATAACTGCAGGTAGAGCAAAGCCCCCCGTTATGCATTGCCCCTGTTAGGGGGCATTTGGTGGCCACGTCTTTATGTGCACCCATACATATGGGGTATCGTTTTATTCAGGGGAACTTGCAAATTGAGGTTTAGTAAGTTTTTGGTAGTTGCCATGGAGATTTTGGGGAGAAATCTAGGTTTTTTTATCTGGTTTTTCCTTGATTTCTGACCAAAATCTAGGTTTGTATCTGGTTTTTCCTTGATTTCTGACCAAAGCGCTGACTTCTGCAAGGGACTGCGGCCACAATTTTCCATGTAGAAAGAGAAGAGTGGTGTCTCTGAATAGCTGAAGGTGTGCACTTTTCGTAAATATATAGATTGTGGGGGTTATTTCACAGGTAGGGGGGGTTAACACTGAAAAACTGCAGGTAGTGCACATAGAGCGCAGCCCCCAAAATTTCAACTGAAATTGCCCTTATGCATTGCCCCTGTTTTGGGGCATTTGGTGGCCACGTCTTTATGTGCACCCATACATATGGGGTATCGTTTTATTCAGGGGAACTTGCAGATTAATGGTTAGTAAGTTTTTGGTAGTTGCCATGGAGATTTTGGGGAGAAATCTAGGTTTGTATCTGGTTTTTCCTTGATTTCTGACCAAAGCGCTGACTTCTGCAAGGGACTGTGGCCACAATTTTCCATGTAGAAAGAGAAGAGTGGTGTCTCTGAATAGCTGAAGGTGTGCACTTTTTGGAAATATATAGTTTGTGGGGGTTATTTCACAGGTATGGGGGTGTTTAGACTAAATAACTGCAGGTAGAGCACAGCCCCCCCCCTTATGCATTGCCCCTGTTTGGGGGCATTTGGTGGACACGTCTTTATGTGCACCCATACATATGGGGTATCGTTTTATTCAGGGGAACTTGCAAATTGAGGTTTAGTAAGTTTTTGGTAGTTGCCATGAAGATTTTGGGGAGAAATCTAGGTTTTTTATCTGGTTTTTCCTTGATTTCTGACCAAAATCTAGGTTTGTATCTGGTTTTTCCTTAATTTCTGACCAAAGCACTGACTTCTGCAAGGGACTGCGGCCACAATTTTCCATGTAGAAAGAGAAGAGTGGTGTCTCTGAATAGCTGAAGTTGTCTTTTTTAATCAATATACAGTTTATATGGTTTTTTTCACAGGTAAGGGGCAATTTTGTCTGAAAAGCTTTGAGATGTGCACATAAATTGCAGCCCCATTATTATGGATTGCCCCTGTTTTGGGGCATTTGGTGGCCACGTCTTTATGTGTACCCATACATATGGGGTATCGTTTTATTCAGGGGAACTTGCAGATTGATGTTTAGTAAGTTTTTGGTAGTTGCCATGGAGATTTTGGGGAGAAATCTAGGTTTGTATCTGGTTTTTCCTTGATTTCTGACCGATGCGCTTATTCTGCAAGGGACTGCGGCCACAATTTTCCATGTAGAAAGAGGAGAGTGGTGTCTTTGAATAGCTGAAGGTGTGCACTTTTCAGAAATATATAGTTTGTGGGGGTTATTTTACAGGTAGGGGGGGTTAACACTGAAAAACTGCAGGAAGTGCACATAGAGCGCAGCCCCCAAAATTTCAACTGAAATTGCCCTTATGCATTGCCCCTGTTTTGGGGCATTTGGTGGCCACGTCTTTATGTCTACCCATACATATGGGGTATCGTTTTATTCAGGGGAACTTGCAGATTGATGTTTAGTAAGTTTTTGGTAGTTGCCATGGAGATTTTGGGGAGAAATCTAGGTTTGTATCTGGTTTTTCCTTGATTTCTGACCAATGCGCTGACTTCTGCAAGGGACTGTGGCCACAATTTTCCATGTAGAAAGAGAAGAGTGGTGTCTCTGAATAGCTGAAGGTGTGCACTTTTTGGAAATATATAGTTTGCGGGGGTTATTTTACAGGTAGGGGGGGTTAACACTGAAAAACTGCAGGAAGTGCACATAGAGCGCAGCCCCCAAAATTTCAACTGAAATTGCCCTTATGCATTGCCCCTGTTTTGGGGCATTTGGTGGCCACGTCTTTATGTGTACCCATACATATGGGGTATCGTTTTATTCAGGGGAACTTGCAGATTGATGTTTAGTAAGTTTTTGGTAGTTGCCATGGAGATTTTGGGGAGAAATCTAGGTTTGTATCTGGTTTTTCCTTGATTTCTGACCAATGCGCTGACTTCTGCAAGGGACTGTGGCCACAATTTTCCATGTAGAAAGAGAAGAGTGGTGTCTCTGAATAGCTGAAGGTGTGCACTTTTTGGAAATATATAGTTTGCGGGGGTTATTTTACAGGTAGGGGGGTTAACACTGAAAAACTGCAGGAAGTGCACATAGAGCGCAGCCCCCAAAATTTCAACTGAAATTGCCCTTATGCATTGCCCCTGTTTTGGGGCATTTGGTGGCCACGTCTTTATGTGTACCCATACATATGGGGTATCGTTTTATTCAGGGGAACTTGCAGATTGATGTTTAGTAAGTTTTTGGTAGTTGCCATGGAGATTTTGGGGAGAAATCTAGGTTTGTGTCTGTTTTTTCCTTGATTTCTGACCAATGCGCTGACTTCTGCAAGGGACTGCGGCCACAATTTTCCATGTAGAAAGAGGAGAGTGGTGTCTCTGAATAGCTGAAGGTGTGCACTTTTCAGAAATATATAGTTTGTGGGGGTTATTTTACAGGTAGGGGGGGTTAACACTGAAAACCTGCAGGAAGTGCACATAGAGCGCAGCCCCCAAAATTTCAACTGAAATTGCCCTTATGCATTACCCCTGTTTTGGGGCATTTGGTGGCCACGTCTTTATGTGTACCCATACATATGGGGTATCGTTTTATTCAGGGGAACTTGCAGATTGATGTTTAGTAAGTTTTTGGTAGTTGCCATGGAGATTTTGGGGAGAAATCTAGGTTTGTGTCTGTTTTTTCCTTGATTTCTGACCAATGCGCTGACTTCTGCAAGGGACTGCGGCCACAATTTTCCATGTAGAAAGAGGAGAGTGGTGTCTCTGAATAGCTGAAGGTTTGCACTTTTCAGAAATATATAGTTTGTGGGGGTTATTTTACAGGTAGGGGGGGTTAACACTGAAAACCTGCAGGAAGTGCACATAGAGCGCAGCCCCCAAAATATCAACTGAAATTGCCCTTATGCATTGCCCCTGTTTTGGGGCATTTGGTGGCCACGTCTTTATGTGCACCCATACATATGGGGTATTGTTTTATTCAGGGGAACTTGCAGATTGATGTTTAGTAAGTTTTTGGTAGTTGCCATGGAGATTTTGGGGAGAAATCTAGGTTTTTTATCAGTTTTTTCCTCGATTTCTGACCAAAGCGCTGACTTCTGCAAGGGACTGCGGCCACAATTTTCTATGTAGAAAGAGAAGAGTGGTGTCTCTGAATAGCTGAAGGTGTGCACTTTTCAGAAATATATAGTTTGTGGGGGTTATTTCACAAGTAGGGGGGGTTAACACTGAAAAACTGCAGGTAGTGCACATAGAGCACAGCACCCACATTTTTAGCTGTAATTGCCCTTGTGCATTGCCCCTGCTTTGGAGTGTTTGGTGCCCATGTCTTTATGTGCACCCATACATATGGGGCATCATTTATTCAGTAGAAATTTGTCTTTCAAATTTGCCTTTGTTAGAAAATTTTTATGAGATTTTTTTTTGTCAAATCCACATTTGATCATGCGTCCAAGTTTACGTTTTAGAAAAAAAAAAATGTCAAAAAAACTTCCAAATTTCACAATGCACTGACAAAAGGTATTTGGCTTTTGAGTGAAAACTACATTGCACCTAGAAACCTGAAGGTCTGTAGTTTCTAAAGATACCAAACATGAGGGGATATTTTAGATTTACATATAAGTTATGCTGCATCAACTGTTACAAGCGCTTTTCCGCTTTGTTCTGGTGTGATATTGTACAAAGTATTTCTTTAGTTTGGGGGTTACTTCTGGACAGGAACTGTGGGGTACCACCACATATTTGGTATCATTGGACTTGGGAGTATCAGGGCTTTTACAAACAACAAAAAAAAGTGTGTAAAATTAACTTTTCTATGGAAAAAATACTCAAAATATACAGAAATTTTTCATAATTTTTTTTTTTTTTACATAATTCACCCAAAATGCACATCATATCTCCAGAAAAGTTATAAAATTTGGTATGTATGTCGAAGCCCAATTAGTGACGAAAAAAACGATATATAATTTCCCTAGTTTCATGGAGGTTTTCCTACCAAAAAACATTGTTAAAGCGAATGAGTACAAAATGCTTAAAAAACGTCTGGCACTGGGGGGAACCGAAATGACGAATTCGGCTGGCACTTAAAGGGTTAACACGCAATCACCTGCGTGTGGCGCTACAGGAGCCCTGAGCCCCCGCTTATTATGGGGGACAGGTATGATATAAATGAATGGCGTGCCTCCACCCAGGGTAGGTATAGGTAGAACAATATGTCTCCTCCCTGGGAAAACTCTATGGGGTCCTCCTTGGACCCGGACTCCCAGCAACTCCCGGTACCTTGCCCCTCCCTTGGGGTAGCTGTTTACCAGGCAGTTGAGGATCCTCAGTATATGAACAGCCAAGACACTGGTTAAAATGGTGAACCAGATGAACTTGTTTATTGATGCAGGCAGAACATTCAGAGGATGTCATGCAGACGGCTCAAGTCACACACTCTCTCTTTGGGCTACCCCCGGTACTCCCGCCGGATGCTTCCACCTAGGAACTCACCCCGGTCCACGTGTAGGGCCCCTTCACTGGGAGCACTCCCAGGTGCTGACTTGGCTCCTCTTGCTACACACTACAGGCCCTTAACTCCAGCCATGAGTGCTGGGGGGTCTTAACCCCTCTCTCTCCTGTTGGGGCTATCTCTGCCCGTTCTCTCTAGCCTGCCTGTCACTCCTAGAGTGACCTGTTACAGTACCTCCTGTACTAGAACACTAGCCTGTTGCTGACCTCAGAGGGGTCCCAGGCAGAAAGACCTGCTGAACATGGGAGTCATTCCCTATTATACTTTTAGCACAGCGACATCTAGTGGTTGCTGTTAACTTGCAGGGAAACTCCCTTCTCACACATAAACACCTAGGACCACCTTTAGGTGTCCAAATCTCATAAGGCCACCCTCATGGTGCCTGTCTAAAAGGGGAACTAATCCTGGAGGGGCCCAATTCTTTGGGGTCCCTACAGATCCATCAGTTCACTCACAATTACTGCAACTTTCAGACCAAAGGGGTCATTTACCATTGGCAGGGCAGGATGCAAAGAACAATCAATAGGCACAAGCGGCCATGTTTTTCCCACTTTGCACCCTGCCCTACTAATAGCACCCACAGGCACTCTTGCACTCCAGAACGAAGCACAATGAACGCAAATAGTGTCGCCACTTGCCCAGTTTTGAACCAGACAGTCCGTTCTACTTTTTTAATTGTAATTATAATTAAATTTGGAAACTGGGATCTGGTTTTCCCCATACACATGGGCTAATATTATCTGTGTCTTGGTGCAGCAGTTTGTTTCCTGCAGTGACCACTGTTAGATGAGCTGAACCCAGTGTGGTCTCTGTTTCCCTTCAGCCCTGCCTGAGGCACAAGGTGTTGGTATTCAGGGTCTCTCACTGCTTTATTATAAATGTTCCTATTTCTCGCTACCGGCTTCAGCTCATCATGTCTGTCCTGCTACTAATCATCTCTTTCAGTAAGTAACACCCGTTTCCTTTATATATATATATTGTGAGTGCAATAATACTAATATTAAAGGTAAAATAAAATAATATTCAAAACAATAGATAAAAAATATCCATTAGTGTGAGACTGAGGATTACAAATAATACATATATATTTATGTGTGTATATGTGTATTAATGCACCCCCTGTTGTCACTTAAAGCTTAAAATATACCTTATATTTTATAACAGGAGGTATTTTGTACTGTGGTTTTGGTTAGCTGTGACATAAGTGACATTAAGTCCTGTTTAATATAAAGATTTGTTCCTTTTCTTAAAGACCCATGAGCGCAGTATAATTGATGTTTTATACAGTATCCTATTGTCATTTATTCAGTTTTCCAAAACATCCTTATTAAAAAACCTTATTCTATATAACCCCAGGCCGGCACCAACTGATTCACTATATTTATCTCTGAGCTTTAGCAGCCCGAATCAGAAAGTTGTCTCCTTTAATGGAGAATTATGTTCATTACATGAACTAGCCATGCTGATAAATTGTGGTCATTTCCAAACTGGTGAAATGAATTGCGTAAACAAACATAATAATAAAACTACAAATACACTAATATTGTGATGGAAGAGATTGTGTTTCTGCAGAAAAGAGTTCTCAGATCGAATAGCAAACAATGACTGTAAATATATCATTTTCTATTTATTAAAAAACACTGGTTATAAACTTTACAATATATAAGCAGTATATGAACTAAGGGGTTCATTTATCATAGATTGAAATGGGGAATGTAGAAGGATTCCCAGCAGTTTGATGCATTTAAACATTTTCCTGATAAGTATCAGATAAAGTGATACATTTACTAAACCGAATACCTGTGTCAGTGTATCATCTGGTTGAGCAGCCGGGCACCAGTCGGTTCTGTTGGATGGTAGCACTGTAGCAGCACTGAGAACATACCCAAAGTTTTCCTCCTAAATGAGCATCACATGCAGGGAAAACAAAATCATTATTAAGCTTGCTGGAACAATTCAAATAAATTGCTAAATAAGACAACATTTTTTTATGATTT
This sequence comes from Xenopus tropicalis, assembly GCF_000004195.4. Classification (NCBI taxonomy): domain Eukaryota; kingdom Metazoa; phylum Chordata; class Amphibia; order Anura; family Pipidae; genus Xenopus; species Xenopus tropicalis. The sequence continues at coordinate 135,867,785 of NC_030684.2, read as the reverse complement.
TTATGAGCCCTACTCAGCAGTTCTGATCCCATATTAAAATTAGTTATAACCATTAGTGATGGACGAAAAAAATTGCCAGGCATGGATTCGCAGCGAATATCCACATTTCGCTATTGGCGGATTTTTTTGCAAAACGTGCTTCCAATAAGTGTTTCTCATCAAAAGAATTGTCTCTCATGTCAAAAAGAATTGTCTCTCATCAAAAGAATTGTCTCTCATGTCAAAAAGAATTGTCTCTCATGTCAAAAAGAATTGTCTCTCATCAAAAGAATTGTCTCTCATGTCAAAAAGAATTGTCTCTCATGTCAAAAAGAATTGTCTCTCATGTCAAAAAGAATTGTCTGTCATGTCAAAAAGAATTGTCTCTCATCAAAAGAATTTTCTCTCATGTCAAAAAGAATTGTCTGTCATGTCAAAAAGAATTGTCTCTCATCAAAAGAATTTTCTCTCATGTCAAAAAGAATTGTCTCATCAAAAGAATTGTATCTCATGTCAAAAAGAATTGTCTCTCATGTCAAAAAGAATTGTCTCTCATCAAAAGAATTGTCTCTCATGTCAAAAAGAATTGTCTCTCATCAAAAGAATTGTCTCTCCCATCAAAAGAATTGTCTCTCATGTCAAAAAGAATTGTCTCCCATCAAAAGAATTGTCTCTCATGTCAAAAAGAATTGTCTCCCATCAAAAGAATTGTCTCTCATGTCAAAAAGAATTGTCTCTCATGTCAAAAAGAATTGTCTCTCATCAAAAGAATTTTCTCTCATGTCAAAAAGAATTGTCTCTCATGTCAAAAAGAATTGTCTCTCATGTCAAAAAGAATTGTCTCTCATCAAAAGAATTTTCTCTCATGTCAAAAAGAATTGTCTCTCATGTCAAAAAGAATTGTCTCTCATGTCAAAAAGAATTGTCTCTCATCAAAAGAATTTTCTCTCATGTCAAAAAGAATTGTCTCTCATGTCAAAAAGAATTGTCTCTCATCAAAAGAATTGTCTCTCCCATCAAAAGAATTGTCTCTCCCATCAAAAGAATTGTCTCTCATGTCAAAAAGAATTGTCTCTCATCAAAAAAATTTTCTCTCATGTCAAAAAGAATTGTCTCTCATGTCAAAAAGAATTGTCTCTCATCAAAAGAATTGTCAAAAAATGTGATGAGCGAATCTGTCCCTTTTCAGTTCAGCAAAAGATTTGCAAAACTGCTGAAAAATTTGCGAAAACATATTTTGCAACTTTTTTTGCCACAACCATGATTTATTTTGCCGCAACTTTTGCTGACGTGACTGTAACTTTTTGTAGGCTGGGAATTTAGATATGCAGTAAGTACTTAAAAGACCTTTAGACTTACTTTTAATTTATATTAACCTTTCCTTTTCCTTTAAGCACATTTCACCAGAGCAATTAAATTCATATTCCAGTCCTTGTATCCCTGTCCCAAGTTGGCTTTCACCCGCACAGACCACAGATGAGACAAACTACTCTCTTCCCCCTTCCAGAATCACTTTCTCAGCAAACAATTCTGCCCACATATATCCCTTACCAGAGTCCAACATAATATCACTTTGGGTGTTCCCTGGGAGCAACTGCTCCACACTTCTAGAAACAGTTTTAGCCTTCTTAGCCATACACTAAGGGGGAATTTACAAAAGTGCTGATATTGAGACAAAATAAAAGTGGAGAGAGATTTGTCGGATTTTCCACCTTATTCACAAACATCTATCTCCACTTTTATGAATTTGTCTGTAGCTGTTAGTAAATCTGTCGGTGCCACCAAACCCAGTCCCACAGCTACAGGAGCCTCAGGGGAAGGATTTTACCAGCAGGATTTGGCATTTAATTTGCCATTTGCCATTTCACTTTGGGGCATTTCCTGAAGGTAATTTTAGCCCAGGGAAACTATACATCATTTTTCAGGACAATCTGGGCTTTCTAATGTTTTCTATATTTCTGTGTAATTCCACTTCTGTAACAAGATTTAAGGGTCTAAATACCTTCTTCTCCAGCCCCTACTCATTACTGGGCAGCAGCAATCCGGCCCCCACACCAACATGCCTGGTGAGAAGAGGCCCAACAGGACTAGGGCCCCCCGGGTCTTTATCCAGTGCCCTGTTGGGCCAGTCCAACCCTGTACCCCAATATCCCAGTTTGGGTGCCAGTGTGTATGTGCTGCTTGCTGATCACCAAGATGGCGGCTGGAACAGAAGGGGCACAGCTAAAGGTGGGGGCCAATGCTGTCAGGCAGCTCTGTAGTTCTGGACATGCTATGGGGGCACAGCTAAGTTGGGGCAAATGTCTGTGAAGTGATTAAAGAGGGGGCACTGCTGCTAAAATTAAAAATTTGCCTGGGAGGCTTTACTTTTCCTTTAAAAAATAATTTATACAATATATTCACGCAAAATGTTATTATTGCCTTATTCATTAAGCTAAATATATATATAAGATATAAATTAAACTTTTTCTTTAATTAGTGTTTTATTTGTTTATAAAATGTTAATGAGACTTTTTGCACCTATTGTTCTAGGGTCAGAAACTTCTCCCCTAGCAATAGGCTGCTAATCCCCATTAAAGGAACAGTAACACCAAAAAATGAAAGTGTTTTAAAGTAATGGAAATATAATGAACTGTGGCCCTGCACTGGTAAAACTGGGGTGTTTGCTTCAGGAACACTACTATAGTTTATATAAATAAGCTGCAGTGTAGCCATGGGGGCAGCCATTCAAGCTGGAAAAAAGGAGAAAAGGCACAGGTTACATAGCAGATAACAGATAAGACACCATTGTATTTTACAGGGTTTATCTGTTAGCTGCTATATAACCTGTGCCTTTTCTTCTTTTGAATGGCTGCCCCCATGGCTACACACCAGGGTTTATATAAACTACAGTAGTGTTTCTGAAGCAAACACACAACTTTTACCAGTGCAGGGCAGCAGTACATTATAGTTTAATTTCTTTGAAATATATACATTTTTTGGTGTTACTGTTCCTTTAATATGTTACTGATCCCCCAATGGGGCCCCTACCAGAGGTGTTAAATGGAGACTGGGTGAAACAAAACAGAAGAGCTTTGAATTGGTCTGACAGTTACACTGAGCTTTACTCCATTTTGAAAATGTTGGGGAAAATGTTGGGAAAAAATGTAGTTAAAATGTTATATAAATGTTGTTTAAACAACAAATTCAGGAAAGTGTCTGTAAACTGTCTTTCTTTCACCAAAAACTGCCAAGTGGCACGCGAGTCGGAATTTAGGCGGATTTCTGTTTGTGAATCTGGAGAAAGTGTTTTCCACCACTTTTTCCACCACTTTTACTCCAAAAAAGGGCCATCTCTACTTTTGTGAATTCCCCCTAATAATTTTAAGGTTTGCAGAACAAGTTCCTCTTCTATTTGCGCAACTTGCGCATCTGCATTTTACCAAATTGCAGTCCACAATATGGGCAACGTGAAATCAAACTAAGGAGTGGTAAGTGGGACTTTGGTGCCAAATTGTCTGAATTTCTCATTGGCTGAAGCAACTTTTCCTAGGATGCAGTCATCTGCAACCCATTTTAAAGTGAATCCAGGTACTAAGAACCACAGAAATTCTTGAATCCCCAACCCTTTTACTTTACACTAATGAATGCCATGATGTGCCTTTTTCTTACTGAGTTTAGCGCTTTAGCACCTGTCACATTGCAGAAAATCTTGCACATTGGGCTCCTATATGTAAAGGGTAGAGGGGGAGGTTTAATTAAAACTCTCCTTTACCTGAGCTGCTGGCCAGTAGAGCACTGTTACATTGCTGCTCTCTTCCTCATATGGACCCCTGCTGGAGTATCTTGAGGAAGGAATATCCAAAACATACAAGATGGGTCCAAAGAACTCACCACAGATGGAGGAAGCTTTAGGTGCGCCACCCTGAGCCTTCAGCTAGGGGAGCAGATATCACTGATTTTTGAAGAGCAGGCACTCAGTGAGCATATTCCCAAGCAGAGATAGGACTATGATTAAGTGACTCTGAACACAAAATGTGTATGGTGATGCCTGACCATGGTAAATCAATAAAACTGACTTTTTATGGATATTTCTGCCTGGAGTGCCTGCTCTTTGAAAAATAGTAATAGCTTCAGGAAGGGTGATGTAATTAAACAATAGCTTTAGGTGCTGCAACAATAAAAATTAATAGTGCCAGTGTCTTTTAAACATGAACTTGATCTATTAAACACAAATTAGCTACTTTTTCAGTACAATAAATGGATGAATACATAGATTCGGCAATAATCCATGCAGGAAATGAATGGTTAATCTTAACTGGTGTTAGCCGGTCCAGTGATGCTCCAAGGGAATACCCACTACCATAAGCTCCACCACATTGAAGTCCCTGCTCTGGTTGGTATTTCCTAGGGATCACCTACCCTCCTACTTCATCATGGCTCTTATGCAGTAGCCCTGACCATCTTACACTCCTTGGTAGTGGCACTGCTGCCATTAGGCGAGTTGAGATACTCTCCTCAGGCAGCAGCGACCCTGAAGTTACCAGGGGCAGCAAAAAGCCACTTCTGGTAACTTTAAGAGCTTAATTTCTGGTTTCTAAAAAGCTTTTGCACTCTCTACACTAGCGATGCGCCCCCCTGGACCCCCACCGGTGCAGTAAAGGTAAGCGTGGGGGGGCGGCATCGGAGGAGCCTCTGGTAATTGAAGGGGCAGAAACGCCCCTGCCCCTGGGATGTACTATAACAGGAGCTAGGCTCTCACTAACTGGTCTTATTCATGTGGTCACTGCAGCCCCAAATTTACTTTTATGTTATAATTCAATAAAATTAATACTGTGTTTCAGCTGTAAAATATTCTGTTTTGTTTGCAGCAGTTGCAGCTATGGGAAGTACAGGTAAGATTTTCTGTACATGTTACTAATCCTACTAATTCCTCAGGAATTTAAAACAATTGAATAATTTCATCTTTTTTACTAATGTCCTCTGTTTTGCTGTAATCATTGAAGATGTTCTCTGCTATATCTAATGTAACTTTATAGTGGTAAATTGGTGTGTTTTCATTCTGGGTGATAGCTTGTTATTTATACCTTTATAGCTAAAATATTCTATCTGGCTATAGAATAAAAATAGAGGTGGGTACGTTTGCAATAATTTAGATAAATAGGGGGTAGTGTGCGCACCAAAATGCAATAAACTTGTAAAATCTCTGAGTTTTTAGGGGCTGTTGCTATGAGGCCGGTGGTTTCCTTCTCTCCAAACTGGGCCACAATATCTCGGCATGAAACTATAACTCTCACATGTACCGTGGGTCCTACTGCTCCGCTGAGCCAGAGATATTCCTGGTACAGGGACAATGAGACGATAAATGGAGAGGAACGGAGCTTTATAATTGGGAAAGCAGAAGAGAAGGACAGTGGGAATTACCAGTGCCAGGCTGGTACCAGTGAGAGAAGTGACCCAGTCAGACTCAACGTTACAAATGGTGAGTTTTCTGACTTCTTGGTTTCTTCTAATATGTCATCTTATTTTACAGGTATATAAGAAAGTAGTGGTATAAATATAATCAACTAGTTTGAACCTATACTCCAGGGTTCAAAATTAGATCTCCATGATCTCTATTGACCCAAACACAACTTAAGTTTTTAAAAAGTAAACATAATTTTAAGCAACTTTGCAATATACATTAAATTAAGAAAATATGCAGCCTTTTCATGATTTTTAATGTAAAAATATGATTTTTGGAACAGTTACCTAATTCTGGCCCCCTGTTTTCCTGCTGATCTGGCTGACTATGCTCAGCCTGCCTTCAGTCTGCCTTCTCCCAATCCCATAATTCCCTGCACACATGATATCAATGAGAAAAGGAACATCACAGTGCATTGTGGGTTATGTAGTTCCTGCATGCTGTCTGTAAGCTGCGGAGCTTAGGGGTTTCTGTGTTGTGTGGTGCTCTTTAAGAAATTTTGACTCAGAAGCCATAGTTGCCTTTAAAATGTGATACTGGTTTCTACAACAAAAAAATAAGATTTAGGTTACCCATAAGCACTCTATCAATAAAGAGACACAAAGGACACAAAATTGGTTATCAACCACCGGTTTATTTCACAAAACTATGCTGTAAAACAATCTTTTCAACAAATCTGTTCCTCTGTATATACTGTGAAATCTTTAATAAAAGTTTTAAAAAGCAAAAAAAAAAAAATTAAGATTAGGTACATATCCAGTTTTTAAACAATTTAGGTTACACAGATTTCCCAACTTAATTTGACTTTTTTCGAGAGGGTTATCTTATTCTTGCTTATAAACATGGCCTTGATACATCTAGCTACTTCTTTGCCTTTGAGTGTCCCTACAATATCAGATGTCAGAAGTAGTAATGAGCAAATATTTTTGTAAAAGCATGGATTGGCAGCACAATTCTACATTTCACCATTCTCAAATTATTTCTTGAAACTTTGTCACAGCAAAAATTCATAGAGTGAGGAAAAGTCTTGGTTGCATCAAAAAAGTCATGGTCACGTGAAATAAGTTGTGGGTGTGTCAAATAAGTTGTGAGTGTCAAAAAATCTCTAGGGCACCGTAATTCGAAATCCAGTGTTGAGAACACGTCAGGATAAATTCAGTGCCAGTTCCATGCATGTATGTATATCTTTATTTATAAAGTGCTACTTATGTACGCAGCGCTGTACAGTACAATACATTAATACAAACAGGGGGTTATTACGATAGTAGAGAAATACAAATAAATACAAGATACAGTTGCAATAAGTTAAGAGTCAAAGACACAAGAGGATGGAGGTCCCTGCCCCGTAGAGCTTACAATCTATATGGGAGGGTAAGAGTCACAGACACAAGAGGATGGAGGTCCCTGCCCCGTAGAGCTTACAATCTATATGGGAGGGTAAGAGTCAAAGACACAAGAGGATGGAGGTCCCTGCCCCGTAGAGCTTACAATCTATATGGGAGAGTAAGAGTCAAAGACACAAGAGGATGGAGGTCCCTGCCCTGTAGAGCTTACAATCTATATGGGAGGGTAAGAGTCAAAGACACAAGAGGATGGAGGTCCCTGCCCCGTAGAGCTTACAATCTATATGGGAGGGTAAGAGCCAAAGGCACAAGAGGATGGAGGTCCCTGCCCCGTAGAGCTTACAATCTATATGGGAGGGTAAGAGTCAAAGGCACAAGAGGATGGAGGTCCCTGCCCCGTAGAGCTTACAATCTATATGGGAGGGTAAGAGCCAAAGGCACAAGAGGATGAAGGTCCCTGCCCCATGGGCGTCCACAGAAGGGGGCAAGAGGGGGCACTTGCCCCCCCCTGGAAAAGTAGCAAAAAAAACAAAAACCTTACTCCGTTTCTGCACTGTCCCCTCAAGCCCGTTTTTGCTGTGCTCCGATTGGATCTTTCTTCTTGTGGATTCTCCAATCAGAGCACAACTTCCTTGACAGACAGTAAAATTGACCAATCAGAGCACAGATGCACACAGGGATCGGGAGATTTTGCAAACTGGAAACAGAAATAAAGACTGAAAAGAAGAATCTGCCCCTGTAACTTTACCTAAGAACCAACTCTCAACTTTTGCTGCAGTTTTCATCCCACAGGTACTATACACAGGTACTATACACAGGCACTATACCCAGGCACTATACCCAGGCACTATACACAGGTACTATACACAGGTACTATACCCAGGCACTATACCCAGGCACTATACCCAGGCACTATACCCGGGCACTATACACGGGCACTATACCCAGGCACTATGCCCGGGCACTATACACGGGCACTATACACAGGCACTATACCCAGGCACTATACACGGGCACTATACACAGGTACTATACAGTTCTAAAGAATCACTAGCTGACATTAAATTGTTTTTTGCCTGACCTGACATCTATAATAATTTATAATCTATCCCCTACCCTAACACATGGAGGGTAAGTTAACTCTTTCCCTCTGAAAAAGCTCATTGTGTGTTTGTATATTTGTTGTTGTTTTTTGCACTTACTATTTTTTTTTTTTTTGTCATTGTTTTGTTCATTTCTAGTTAGTTACAGTGGGGCCAATGCTGTGTATCAGTGCCAGTGTTATAGTGCCAGGGCCTGAATATCTGCCATCTGTACCCACTGCTCCTCATGGCATATAATGTGCTGGGTTTGTAAATACGGACTGCGTCTCACTGTATATAATGGGGAGTCAGTACCCACTGCCTTTCTTGCTATAAAACTAACATAAACACATCTAAAGGGGTGGTTCACTTTTAAGTTAACCTTTAGTATGTTATAAAATGGCCTATTCCTAGCAACTTTGCAATTGGTCTTCCTAATTAATTTTTTTGAATAATTTGCCTTTCTCTTCTGCCTCTATACAGATTTCAAATGGGGGCCAAAAAATATTGCTCTGTGAGGCTACAATTTTATTATTATTATAATTTTGTATTACTTATTTTTCCAAGTAGGCCCCTTAACTATTCATATTCCCATCTCTTGTTTAAATCACTACCTGGTTGCTAGGGTAAATAAGACCCTAGCAACCAGATAGCTGCTGAAATACCAAATGGAGAGCTGCTGAACAAAAAGCTAAATAACTGAAAAACCATTAAAAATAAAAGTGAATTCGAATGCGAACTACCCCTTTAAGCTAACTAATCACAAACACAAATGTTTGCAGATCCCCTAACAGAAATGCACATATGAATACTTTTACTACTAATACTAAACATTTTAGGGTAAAAAAAAAAAAGCACCCCCACCCGCACTTTTGTACAGTATCCCTGGGAGTCAGTGGGAACGGCAAGAGGTAGTTGGGAGGTTAACTTTTTACGTCAGCAGCGAATCCACTAAGTGTCACATTAGCTGTAGGTCAGTCTGTGTATGGGCCATCTTTAGCCTCCCCTAGTATCATCCTGCAAAAAAAAAAATATATATATATATATATTTGTCTGTTGCAGGATGATGCTAGCTTACTTGCCCCCCCTTGGAAAATTTTCTGCAGATGCCCATGCCTGCCCCGTAGAGCTTACATTCTATATGGGAGGGTAAGAGTCAAAGACACAAGAGGATGGAGGTCCCTGCCCTGTAGAGCTTACAATCTATATGGGAGGGTAAGAGTCAAAGGCACAAGAGGATGGGGGTCCCTGCCCCGTAGAGCTTACAATCTATATGGGAGGGTAAGATTCAAAGATACAAGAGGATGGGGGTCCCTGCCCCGTAGAGCTTACAATCTATATGGGAGGGTAAGAGTTAAAGGCACAAGAGGATGGAGGTCCCTGCCCCGTAGAGCTTACAATCTATATGGGAGGGTAAGAGTCAAAGACACAAGAGGATGGGGGTCCCTGCCCCGTAGAGCTTACAATCTATATGGGAGGGTAAGAGTCAAAGGCACAAGAGGATGGAGGTCCCTGCCCCGTAGAGCTTACAATCTATATGGGAGGGTAAGAGTCAAAGACACAAGAGGATGGAGGTCCCTGCCCCGTAGAGCTTACAATCTATATGGGAGGGTAAGAGTCAAAGGCACAAGAGGATGGAGGTCCCTGCCCCGTAGAGCTTACAATCTATATGGGAGGGTAAGAGTCAAAGACACAAGAGGATGGAGGCCCCTGCCCCGTAGAGCTTACAATCTATATGGGAGGGTAAGATTCAAAGACACAAGAGGATGGAGGTCCCTGCCCTGTAGAGCTTACAATCTATATGGGAGGGTAACTTACAGTCACAAATAGGCAAATATAAGTGCTGTAGGTCACTGTGGGTGACACTACAATATAAGTGCCAGTTCCCAGATTAGGTGCTGGGCGAGTGCTCCAAAAGGTAGTCTTTAAGTTTAGTTTTAACCCTTTCCCTGCCAAGCACGTAGGTACTACGGTGTTTTAAAAAAGGCAGTTTCCTGCCGACACCGTAGTACCTACGTTTTCTTTCCCTATTAGCTATAGCTTTGCCATGTGTAACTTTGGTGTACAAAAATAACTTTACCTATTTTGAATTCATCAGAATGTGTACTTTCCAAAAATATATGGTTTTCTGGGGGTCCCTGTGTAGTTTGGGGGTCTTACTGCATATAATAGGCTGTCAGGGGGCTCTGTGTGCAAAAGCTGAGCTGGCAGGCGAGAAATCCTTATGCACTATTTTCATTTTGGGGTCAGTACATACCGCAGACTTTGGTATATCTATGCATATTGGGCATCAAACTGTTCAGTAGGCCTCTGGTGTTCCTATTTGGGGTGAGCTGCCTTTGTACGCAAGAAATTGTGTGAGATAAATGCAGCAAACTGCAATATTTGTATGCGATTTTCTCAAATGTCATAAAAACCACTAACTTTAGGAAAGCTTTGCAGATGGGTACTTTGGTGTAGAAAGGACTCGGAACAAATTGGAAATCTATGATTTAATCTATACACAGGTACAAGTAGGGGGGTTATATAGGGAAACCCTGTATTAGATACAATCCATTCTTGCCATGCAGAGACTCTACCAGTCCCATTGTATCATATATTTATGTACCTTGTTTCTTCATTCCAGATCGTGTGATTCTGCAGGCGCCCCCAAGTGTTTATGAAGGGGACCCCCTGACTCTGAGATGTTACAATCCTTATACTAAAGCACAAAATGTAACGTTCTATAAAGATAATGTAACCATATCGTCCTCCCTTACTGACACTCTGACTTTGGTTGGAAGCATGGCCATGAATGGTACCTACACATGTATAAAGTACCTGCAGCGCCACGCTATTCGTTACTCTCCTTATACATCTGCTGAAATAGTTATAACCATCCAAGGTAAATTTCTGTGTTTATCGTTATTTTCTGGTTAATTTATAAACAGATTTTTTCCATGGTTTGCTTCTTGGTCAAGTAGTCATTTTTAGGGGGCAGCTAAAACCTGAATTTTTCTCATTTATATTTTTAAGAAACCACAAATAAACTCATTTTAATGGATGTAGGTCATTTTTCAAAACATCCAAACTGAAAAAGCACGAACAGGAAAAAGTCGCGAAAACCGTGACTCTTTCAACTTCGCATGATAACTGCAACTTTTTTGTATTGTCACACAAAAGCCAGTATAAAGTCAGTGGGGCTCATTTATCAACGCAGCGCAGTAGTAGTTGCAGACGCAGAACTTTTGCGATGCGCAGAAGCATATTTATCAGTATATTGCAAACACGGTCGCTTACCGTTTCATGTGTTAATTTTAATGCAAACGGATGCGCCACGCACAAATCCGCTTATGACACCGCAAAATTGTGCACATAAGGTCGCAAACAGTATCATAAATTATGTGCATAGATGGCGCAAGGTCACGGGCAAAGGGGCGGCGCATTTCTAGCACATGTATGGATGCAAAAAATGTTAATGTTATTAATTTTTTTTTAATGTTATTTTGCACAGTGCGACAATGATTGTGCATTGTTGCGCCTCTCTTTGCACCTAACTTTGCTTTATGATTGTTATAATATTGTGTAGCCTATGTTGAACTGAAATGCATTTTAGTTAACATCTAATTATCCTCCTATCCTAAAAAATATTTTTCTGCCTCAGTCAGTGTAAACCCCAGAACTTCTCTCTGTCTCATTCTGTAAGAAGTAATAAATGAAGTTGTTAAAGGGAAACTTAACCCTTAGCTAACCGTGAGCACCTAAACTCCCTTCCCACAGTATAGCATTACCCCCCATTAATTAAATCTAGGACCCAGGAAGTAACCAAAAGTGCAATATGTCCTGGGAGGGGGGGAGGAAGATACCAGGGGTGGTTGCCTGACAGAGTATTGTGTGCTATTGTGTTATATTGTGCTGTTTGTTTTTGGCAGTAAGATTTATGGCCCCTGTAATTATCACCTAAAGCAGTGCTCTCCAACTTCTGTGGTACAGCATAAACCTACCATACTGTGTGCCATACTCTGCCTGCCCTATGTCACATGTGTGTGCCATACTCTGCCTGCCCTATGTTGCCTGTGTGCCCCATACTCTGCCTGCCCTATGTTGCATGTGTGCCATACTCTGCCTGCCCTATGCTGCCTGTGTGTGCCATACTCTGCCTGCCCTATGCTGCCTGTGTGTGCTATACTCTGCCTTCCCTACCCTGCCTGTGTGTGCCATACTCTGCCTGCCCTATGCTGCCTGTTTGCCATACTCAGCCTGCCCTATGCTGCCTGTGTGTGCCAGACTCTGTCTGCACTATGCTGCCTGTGTATGCCATACTCTGCTTGCCCTACCCTGCCTGTGTGTACCATACTCTCTCTGTCCTACCATGCCTGTTTGTGCCATACACACAGGCAGCATAGGGCAGGCAGAGTATGGCACACAGGCATGGTAGGGCAGAGAGAGTATGGCACACACAGGCAGGGTAGGGCAGGCAGAGTATGGCACACAAGCAGCATAGGGCAGGCAGAGCATGGCACACACAGGCAGGGTAGGGAAAGCAGAGTATGGCACACACAGGCAGCATAGGGCAGGCAGAGTATGGCACACACAGGCAGCATAGAGTGACACAATGCTGGCACTGCTCCTACAGTCTGCACAATAACTATATATTAAAAAATCTTTTAATTGCAGTACCACCTCAGTATATGTTCTTTTTGTAGTGTGCCGGGTTTATTTGTGGGTTTCTACTGCTCCTACTGCTCTGAGGTGTGAACAGGGGAACAATGTGGGGGATTACAGCCTGAGCCTGAGGTGTGAACAATTCAGAGGGTGAACAATGTAGAGATTAAAAATTGTGAACAACACAGGGGATTACATTATTAAACAATACAGAGGGATTACAGCCTGAATCTGAGGTGTGAGTAATGCAGGTGGGCAGTTAATCCCAGTACTGATACAATTTAAAGCTTACACAAAGGTAAGCCATCAAAGCAGTGAGACAGGTGGGGGGCCACACAGAGGGGGGTTGCGGGCTGCCAGTTGGACAGCACTGACTTAAAGTATAGACCCCTCCTACCCCACTCAGGGTGCTCTATCAGAAATGTAATCTACAGGAGCTGAACATCCAGAAATTGAAAAAAAATTAAAGCTGTTAATATAAAAAAAAAAATGAAATAAAGATGACAACATAAATGACGTCTGCATTCAATTATTAAAAAACATATTCCAGTACTTCATCAAACTGATCAATTCATAATAGTCACACACACTTTCAGGGTGAAATTTATGTTATAAAGTTCTGTATTTTTATAAAAAAAATATAAATCAGATATGTAAGAAATTACACTAAGTAACCCATAGCAAACAAAAATATGTTTGCTTTTAAAACAGGTGAGCAGAAAATTATAACTATTAATTTATTGATATCATTTACTGGTACTTGGCAACCTTACTACTCCCTTTTATTACATAACCCCCATGGGTGTATCATTGTCTATTAATAACAGTACTAATGTATGTATGTATAACTTTATTTTATAACTACTAATGTATGTATGTATAACTTTATCTTTACTAATAAAGACATATGCCCCTTTTATGTTACTCAACTATAAATACTGTGACACTTGAACCTACAGGGGGATCTGGTTCAGTGTCTTAGGGCCGCTTCCCACAGTCTTTTAGGGTAAACATAGCAGTCACAGAGGTTGCTCTCTTAAAGGCAAGTGCCAGCAGTTTATTTTGTTACAAAACTTCAGTAACAAACACAAAATAAGAAACAGGAAAATAAACCCTTGCACCAGAGCGCTGGCTAAATACAATTGGCAGCCTAACTACAGTTGGGTGGCTTTTCCAACTCCAACTTAATAGAAGCAAACAAAATCAGAAATCATAAGTACCTTTCCCATGCAGCGCAGCTCCTGCTACCTGTGTAGTGGGGAAGAGACTCTCCCTCCCCCCACTGGAGTCTTTTTAAAAGGCTCTCAGCTGCAGCAATCACCTTGCTGCTAAGGTCTGTATTAAAGGGCTGGGTTTGTGATTAATTATTCCATGTTCCAGGGTACCAACTATGCAAAACCCTGGGAGAAACATATCGTCCATCTACAACTAACCCAGCCATTTTATTACACATCCCCCCACCCAGCTCTGCCCTAGAGGGGTGAGCGACCATGGACATTAAGGAATATAACCTTGAGAGCCCATCAGCATTGCCTTGTTTAATTCCAGCCCTGTGTTCTACAGTGAAACTGAAGGGTTGCAAACTCAGGAACCACCTAGTAACCCTTGCATTTTTCTCTTTGTTTTGGCTCATCCAAGTAAGCGGGGCATGGTCTGTAATGAGCCTGAACTGTCTACCCAAGAGATAATATCTTAGGGATTCTAGAGCCCATTTTATGGCTAAACATTCTTTTTCTACAATTGAATAATTCCTCTCCTGGGAATTAAGTTTCCTACTCAAGTAGTAAACTGGGTGCTCCTCACCATTAATCTCCTGTGACAGAACAGCTCCTAAGCCGACATCTGAGGCATCTGTTTGCACAATAAATCCCTTCCTAAAATCAGGTGCCACCAAAACTGGATGGGCACAGAGGGCTTCTTTTAATTTGACAAAAGCTTCTTCAGCTTCTGTTGACCACCGTACCACTACAGGGGCTTTTGCTTTAGTAAGGTCAGTTAAAGGGCTGGCAATAGTAGCAAAGTCAGGTATGAACCTTCTGTAGTAGCTAGTTAAGCCCAGAAATGTCCTGACTTGTTTCTTGGTGGAAGGCCTTGGCCAATTTTGAATAGATTCCACCTTTGTGACTTGTGGTTTAACTAGTCCCCTTCCTATTGAGAACCCCAAGTATTTGGCCTCTTCAAGCCCAATAGTACACTTTGCGGGATTGGCAGTTAAACCAGCATTTCTAATTGAGTCCACCACAGCCTGAACTTTTGCTAGGTGTGATTCCCAATCTGTGCTATGAATGACTATATCGTCAAGGTAGGCAGCAGCATAACGACCATGGGGCTTTAGAATTTGGTCCATCATTCTTTGAAAAGTTGCTGGGGCCCCATGTAGCCCAAAAGGTAGGACCTTATATTGGAACAGCCCATCTGGGGTGGAAAATGCAGTTTTTTCCCTTGCTTGTTTTGTAAGAGGCACCTGCCAATAACCTTTTGTCAGGTCAATAGTTGTGAGGTATCTTGCTTTGCCTAACCGCTCTATCAGTTCGTCAACCCTGGGCATGGGATAAGCATCAAATTTAGATATAGCATTTACCTTGCGGTAATCATTGCAGAACCTTATTTCCCCATTGGGTTTTGGGACAAGGACAATGGGACTACTCCATTCACTTTGGGATTCTTCAATCACATCAAGCTCCAGCATTTTCTTTATCTCTCTACTAACAACCTCTCTACGAGCTTCTGGTATTCTGTATGGTTTAAGATGTACCCTGTTACCCGATTCTGTAATAACGTCATGTTCAATTATTTTAGTTCGCCCTGGCATAGCGGAGAAAACATCCTTGTTACGGTTAACAAATTCTCTGACCTCACGCTTTTGGGGAGTTGACAGGGTGTCTGCTATATTAACCTCTGGTACTTCTTTCATATCAATCGGAGAGTCTGGAGACTGTGTTGCCATTAAGACTTCCCTGTCTTTCCATGGCTTTAGCAGGTTAACATGATATATCTGTTCAGGCTTCCTTCTACCTGGTTGCCGTATTTTATAGTTAACCACGCCAACTCTTTCAATTACCTCATAAGGGCCCTGCCAGGTTGCTAGAAATTTATTCTCTACAGTAGGGACTAAAACAAGTACTCTGTCCCCTTGCTGAAATACACGCAGCCTAGCATTTCTATTGTATGAGTTTCTTTGAGCTTCCTGTGCTTTTAGCATGTGCTCACGTACAATAGGTATAATGGCCTCAATCCTATCTTGCATCTGAGCCACATGTTCTATCACACTACGGTGAGGGGTAGTTTCATGCTCCCAGGTTTCTTTAACTGTGTCCAGCAACCCTCTGGGGTGCCGACCATACAACAATTCAAACGGGGAAAAACCTGTTGAGGATTGGGGAACTTCCCTGATTGCAAACATTAGGTAAGGCAGCAAGAAGTCCCAATTTTTCCCATCCTTATCAATCACTCTACGGAGCATGGTTTTTAAGGTTTTATTAAACCTTTCGACAAGACCATCTGACTGCGGGTGGTATACAGATGTCCTGAGATGCTTTATTTGCAACAATTTGCACAACTCTTTTGTAACCCTGGACATAAATGGTGTCCCTTGGTCTGTCAGAATTTCCCTGGGGATACCCACCCTACTAAACATGAACATTAGTTCTTTCGCTATACTCTTTGCTGTAGTATTGCGTAGGGGAATAGCCTCAGGGTAACGTGTGGCATAGTCCACAACAACTAGAATGTATTGGTGACCCCTAGCAGACTTTATAAGTGGACCGACCAGGTCCATTGCTATCCTATCAAACGGTACATCAATTATTGGCAAAGGCACAAGTGGGCTCCTTTATGCTTTCTGGGGAGCAGTACGCTGGCAGTCAGGGCATGAGGAACAATAGTTGCTAATGGCAGCAAACACCCCGGGCCAGTAAAATCGCCTTAAAACGCGTTCTTTTGTTTTCTCCACCCCTAAATGCCCTCCTAATACGTGACTGTGTGCAAGCCTTAGCACAGTATTACGGAAGGCCTGGGGAACCAACAACTGTTTATGTATGTCATCACCTCTCTTTTCTACACGATATAGAAGGTCATTAGACACTTCAAAATAAGGATAAGAAAGGGAGCCATCTGGGTTATTTCTAACACCATTTGTCACCTGAACATTACGCCTAGGTTCCAGCAAAGTGGGATCTTCCCACTGTGCACTCTTATAATTAACGGGGCTGACTTCTAAGTCAGCTAATTCCCTCTCAGGCTCATCAGAGGTGCGGGGCTCTGTATCACTGCTTGTATTGTCCCCTACCAAAACCTGAAGCGGGGTTGGGGCCTTGCAGCCTACCTCACTACGTAATACCTCATCAGACTGCACATCAGCAAAGGGAAATGCATATTCAAGGTCATTTGTACCCCTTAAGGACTCTTGTGACTTATAGGTGACAAAAGCCCATAAATTCAGAAAATAAGGAAAATCTCTCCCCAAAACCACTTCGTATGCCAGCTGGGGAACCACTCCGACTTGGTAATCCATAGACCCAGATGGGGTAGACAGGGTGACCTGGGCGGTAGGATAATCCTGTCTATCTCCATGTACACAGACAACACCCACTTGTTTTGCATGATTAATTTTACTTTGAGGCACAAGGGACCTGGTTACTAGGGTTACCATACTCCCTGAGTCAAGTAATGCTTGTACCTCTTTCCCATTTACTTTTATGGTGTCTAGTGCCAAGCTGTTCCCCATCGTCCTTTAACTTTGAACCAGTCTTACCAGACCTAGTGTGACTTAGGATCTTGGTACCAGAGAACCGCTCTGCTCTCGGTGGGTTACTAAGTTCTCCAGCAGCAATGTATCTTTCGACCAAGGCGACCAACTGGTCAACATTCTGGGGGTCACTTTGACTTACCCACCGTCGTAGTGAAGCTGGTAAAGCCCTCAGGAAGCGATCCATTACAAGCAACTCTACAATATGGATGGCAGAGTTGATGTCAGGCTGTAACCACTTCCTAGCCAAATGTATCAGGTCAAACATCTGCGATCGGGCAGCCTTGTCTGGAACAAAAGACCAAGAGTGGAATCTTTGGGCCCGGACTGCAGCTGTCACTCCCAGACGTGCAAGAATTTCTGCCTTCAATTTATTGTAGTTGCTGGCCTCTGCAGGTTCCAGATCATAATATGCCTTCTGGGGTTCTCCACTTAGGAAAGGCGCTAGTAAACTTGCCCATTCTCCGGCTGGCCATCCTTCCCTCTCAGCGGTGCGTTCAAAGGCTAGTAGGTATGCCTCAACATCATCAGTGGCTGCCATCTTTTGCAGGTAATGACTTGCCCGTATCAGCTTATTCGCTTGCTGTGTGGCCACAGGGTTTGCATTGACCTTTTCTGATAAGGCCTGGATTTCCTGTTGCACCATTTGTACAGCCGCCTGCTGTTCCTCACGGGCCTCTGCCTGTACTTCTGCCAATTGTCGCACTAACGTTTCAGTGCTTTCCTTCTGGATTTTGGCAAGGGTAGCAACACTTTCTCCATGTTGTACAACCAGCTGCTGCAAAGCTGCAACACTCTGAGCAGCTTGTCTGTTTGTTTCTTGCTGCACTGCAGTGGACTGAATGAGAGCTTTTATAACATCCTCCATCTTGGCAACAACAGTACTTTTACCCTCAGACTTGAGTGTGGTGCCCGCATCCTCCACCACGTGTGACACTTGAACCTACAGGGGGATCTGGTTCAGTGTCTTAGGGCCGCTTCCCACAGTCTTTTAGGGTAAACATAGCAGTCACAGAGGTTGCTCTCTTAAAGGCAAGTGCCAGCAGTTTATTTTGTTACAAAACTTCAGTAACAAACACAAAATAAGAAACAGGAAAATAAACCCTTGCACCAGAGCGCTGGCTAAATACAATTGGCAGCCTAACTACAGTTGGGTGGCTTTTCCAACTCCAACTTAATAGAAGCAAACAAAATCAGAAATCATAAGTACCTTTCCCATGCAGCGCAGCTCCTGCTGCCTGTGTAGTGGGGAAGAGACTCTCCCTCCCCCCACTGGAGTCTTTTTAAAAGGCTCTCAGCTGCAGCAATCACCTTGCTGCTAAGGTCTGTATTAAAGGGCTGGGTTTGTGATTAATTATTCCATGTTCCAGGGTACCAACAATGCAAAACCCTGGGAGAAACATATCGTCCATCTACAACTAACCCAGCCATTTTATTACAATACACTTGATCTAATCATTAAAATGGATGAAATAATGAATAGTAATATTTAAAAAAAATAAAAAATTACGCATTATGTGCAAATATATCTAACATTATTAATATGAGAGAACAATGGTGTTGATCTAAGAAATCCATAACAACTACATGCTTCCTAACAAAACAACCTAGTCAGTTGTTGTTTAAATTAAAAAAAAAGATATGAAAGACTCAATCACATTAACATTTCATATCAAGGGCAACTGCGTTTATAAAAATAACAAAGTTGAAAAAATAGAAAATGTTATTAAAACATTATAAAAAAATTAACAATTATAGTTTATTAACAATTAGAATTAAGAAATCATACATTTTAGAGCCATTAACATCGTTTTAGTAATGACATACATAAAATAATTACAATAAATATTGCACTAAGTTCATTTTAGCGCAAATCTGCGAATATACTAGCGCAAATGGTGAAGAACGTGCAGTCAAATATATGCCACAAATGAACTGGCGTAAAAATTTTAATGCAGCTACACCTGCGCAAATTTGCATATATATACACGCGCAAATAGCGTGCATACATGCGCAAAGGGCGCACTTGCGCAAAAATCTTGAAATTAGAATACACTCCTGGCCGCACCCTCCAAAAAAATTGAAATATTTGCAACATTATTGCCCAGTATTTGCGACATGCGCATTAAAAGAACTGCCGTAAAAAACGCAATGTAACGCATATGCAATTGTGTGTGTGCAAAAAATGGCGAATAATCATGTGCACTGCGCTGCATTAATAAATGAGCCCCAGTGACTTTTTTGGGTTTTCAGCGACCAAAAGCCCAACCTGAAAAAGTTTAGTAAATGCCCCCTTAAGTTTACTGTGCACAAATTAGATTTGATGCTCAATATGCATAGGATTATCAAAGTGTGTAGCATGTAGAGACCCTAAAATGAAAATACAGTACATAAAGTAATATTGTCTGTATGTCTGTAGATGAGCTCATTGAAACAACCCTCTAGATCAGTGTTGTTCAACTTCTTTGATAACGAGGGCCAGAATTTCTCTAGCATGCATAGTGGAGGGCTGCAAATGGAAGCCAGTTTTGACCACTCCCCTTTTTAAACCACACCCACTTCAAACCACACCCATGTTGTCACAAGACTATGCCCACATTAATGGTGGTAGCGCAGAAAAAACCCATATTAAGACACACCCTCAAATCCATATGCCTCCTCCTCCCCCATGGATAGCACAGCAACCCCCAGCATATAATTACACACCTTAGGGGCCATTTAATGGCTATTTCCAACTGCTAACAAACTCCCAGAACAAACCCCTGCCAGGTTCACCTCCCACAGGCAGCTTAGGGTAGGCAGAGTATGACATACACAGGCAGTACTCTGCCTGCCCTATGCTGCCTGTGTGTGCCATACTCTGCCTGCCCTATGCTGCCTATGTGTGCCATACTCTGCCTGCCCTATGCTTCCTATGTGCCATACTCTGCCTGCCCTTAGCTGCCTGTGTGTGCCATACTCTTCCTGCCCTATGCTTCTTTTGTGCCATACTCTGCCTGCCCTTAGCTGTCTGTGTGCCATACTCTGCCTGCCATATGCTTCCTATGTGCCATACTCTGCCTGCCCTTAGCTGCCTGTGTGCCATACTCTGCCTGCCCTTAGCCGCCTGTGTGTGCCATACTCTGCCTGCCCTTAGCTGCCTGTGTGTGCCATACTCTGCCTGCCCTATGCTGCCTGTGTGTGCCATACTCTACCTGCCCTATGCTGCCTGTGTGTGCCATACTCTGCCTGCCCTATGCTGCCTGTGTGTGCCATACTCTGTCTGCCCTTAGCTGCCTGTGTGTGCCATACTCTGCCTGCCCTATGCTGCCTGTGTGTGCCATACTCTGCCTGCCCTATGCTGCCTGTGTGTGCCATACTCTGCCTGCCCTTAGCTGCCTGTGTGTGCCATACTCTGCCTGCCCTATGCTGCCTGTGTATGCCATACTCTGCCTGCCCTATGCTGCCTGTGTGTGCCATACTCTGCCTGCCCTTAGCTGCCTGTGTGTGCCATACTCTGCCTGCCCTATGCTGCCTGTGTATGCCATACTCTGCCTGCCCTATGCTGCCTGTGTATGCCATACTCTGTCTGCCCTATGCTGCCTGTGTGTGCCATACTCTGCCTGCCCTTAGCTGCCTGTGTGTGCCATACTCTGTCTGCTCTTAGCTGCCTGTGTGTGCCATACAGAGGGGGGTTGTGGCCGCCAGTTGGACAGCACTGCCCTAGATTATGCAGGGAACTTTGCACTTTGTTAGATACCTATCAGTAGAGTGAGCTTGCCTAATTGATTTTGGAATTTACTATTATTTAGATTGTCTTCTGTTCCAGAGCTGTTTCCCAGGCCAGAGATCAGAGCGGCTAATGATTCGGTACAGGAGGGAGATGTACTGACCCTATCCTGCCATACGGCCCTTAATCCAGCCAGAGGCGCTACACAGCTACAGTTTGCTTTCTACAGAAATGGGCACAATGTGCAGGGATTCAGTTCTTCCAGTAATTACACCATCCAATCAGCTCGGCCTCAGGACTCTGGGAATTATACCTGTGATACAGCAGCTCCATCAGTCAGTGTGACGAAGGGGAGCCCAGGCTTATCCATCCACATACACGGTGAATATGAAAAGACAGGCTCAAAAGAATGTGTCTAAAATCCCTTTCCTACATACAAACACCAACAAAAGATCCTCTGCACCCATTACCATTATATATAGGAGATTAAGACATTCTGTGCATTAAGCTACCAAGCAATGCCCTCCCCTTTAGGTAAAACAGGGATTGTCCTACACTCACTCACCCCTGGTCTGGCCAGTCCTACACTCACTCACCCCTGGTCTGGCCAGTCCTACACTCACTCACCCCCGGTCTGGCCTGTCCTACACTCACTCACCCCTGGTCTGGCCAGTCCTACACTCACTCATCCCCGGTCTGGCCAGTCCTACACTCACTCACCCCTGGTTTGGCCAGTCCTACACTCACTCACCCCTGGTCTGGCCTGTCCTACACTCACTCACCCCTGGTCTGGCCTGTCCTACACTCACTCACCCCTGGTCTGGCCTGTCCCACACTCACTCACCCCTGGTCTGGCCAGTCCTACACTCACTCACCCCCGGTCTGGCCAGTCCTACACTCACTCACCCCTGGTCTGGCCTGTCCTACACTCACTCACCCCTGGTCTGGCCTGTCCTACACTCACTCACCCCCGGTCTGGCCTGTCCTACACTCACTCACCCCTGGTCTGGCCTGTCCTACACTCACTCACCCCTGGTCTGGCCTGTCCTACACTCACTCACCCCCGGTCTGGCCAGTCCTACACTCATTCACCCCCGGTCTGGCCTGTCCTACACTCACTCACCCCCGGTCTGGCCTGTCCTACACTCACTCACCCCTGGTCTGGCCTGTTCTACACTCACTCACCCCTGGTCTGGCCTGTCCTACACTCACTCACCCCTGGTCTGGCCAGTCCTACACTCACTCACCCCCGGCCTGTCCTGTCCTACACTCACTCACCCTCGGTCTGGCCTGTCCTACACTCACTCACCCCCGGTCTGGCCTGTCCTACACTCACTCACCCTCGGTCTGGTCTGTCCTACACTCACTCACCCTCGGTCTGGCCAGTCCTACCCTCACTCACCCCTGGTCTGGCCTGTCCTACACTCACTCACCCCTGGTCTGGCCAGTCCTACACTCACTCACCCCCGGCCTGTCCTGTCCTACACTCACTCACCCTCGGTCTGGCCTGTCCTACACTCACTCACCCCCGGTCTGGCCAGTCCTACACTCACTCACCCTCGGTCTGGCCTGTCCTACACTCACTCACCCTCGGTCTGGCCAGTCCTACCCTCACTCACCCCCCGGTCTTGCCAGTCCTACCCTCACTCACCCCCGGTCTGGCCTGTCCTACACTCACTCACCCTCGGTCTGGCCTGTCCTACACTCACTCACCCCCGGTCTGGCCAGTCCTACACTTACTCACCCCCGGTCTGGCCAGTCCTACACTCACTCACCCCCGGTCTGGCCTGTCCTACACTCACTTACCCCCGGTCTGGCCAGTCCTACACTCACTCACCCCCGGTCTGGCCAGTCCTACACTCACTCACCCCCGGTCTGGCCTGTGCTACACTCACTCACCCCTGGTCTGGCCAGTCCTACACTCACTCACCCCCGGTCTGGCCAGTCCTACACTCACTCACCCCCGGTCTGGCCAGTCCTACACTCACTCACCCCCGGTCTGGCCAGTCCTACACTCACTCACCCCCGGTCTGGCCAGTCCTACACTCACTCACCCCCGGTCTGGCCAGTCCTACACTCACTCACCCCCGGTCTGGCCAGTCCTACACTCACTCCCCGTCTGGCCAGTCCTACACTCACTCACCCCCGGTCTGGCCAGTCCTACACTCACTCACCCCCGGTCTGGCCAGTCCTACACTCACTCACCCCCGGTCTGGCCTGTCCTACACTCACTCACCCCCGGTCTGGCCTGTCCTACACTCACTCACCCCCGGTCTGGCCTGTCCTACACTCACTCACCCCCGGTCTGGCCAGTCCTACACTCACTCACCCCCGGTCTGGCCTGTCCTACACTCACTCACCCCCGGTCTGGCCAGTCCTACACTCACTCACCCCCGGTCTGGCCAGTCCTACACTCACTCACCCCCGGTCTGGCCAGTCCTACACTCACTCACCCCCGGTCTGGCCAGTCCTACACTCACTCACCCCCGGTCTGGCCAGTCCTACACTCACTCCCCGTCTGGCCAGTCCTACACTCACTCACCCCCGGTCTGGCCAGTCCTACACTCACTCACCCCCGGTCTGGCCAGTCCTACACTCACTCACCCCCGGTCTGGCCTGTCCTACACTCACTCACCCCCGGCCTGTCCTGTCCTACACTCACTCACCCTCGGTCTGGCCTGTCCTACACTCACTCACCCCCGGTCTGGCCTGTCCTACACTCACTCACCCTCGGTCTGGTCTGTCCTACACTCACTCACCCTCGGTCTGGCCAGTCCTACCCTCACTCACCCCTGGTCTGGCCTGTCCTACACTCACTCACCCCTGGTCTGGCCAGTCCTACACTCACTCACCCCCGGCCTGTCCTGTCCTACACTCACTCACCCTCGGTCTGGCCTGTCCTACACTCACTCACCCCCGGTCTGGCCAGTCCTACACTCACTCACCCTCGGTCTGGCCTGTCCTACACTCACTCACCCTCGGTCTGGCCAGTCCTACCCTCACTCACCCCCCGGTCTTGCCAGTCCTACCCTCACTCACCCCCGGTCTGGCCTGTCCTACACTCACTCACCCTCGGTCTGGCCTGTCCTACACTCACTCACCCCCGGTCTGGCCAGTCCTACACTTACTCACCCCCGGTCTGGCCAGTCCTACACTCACTCACCCCCGGTCTGGCCTGTCCTACACTCACTTACCCCCGGTCTGGCCAGTCCTACACTCACTCACCCCCGGTCTGGCCAGTCCTACACTCACTCACCCCCGGTCTGGCCTGTGCTACACTCACTCACCCCTGGTCTGGCCAGTCCTACACTCACTCACCCCCGGTCTGGCCAGTCCTACACTCACTCACCCCCGGTCTGGCCAGTCCTACACTCACTCACCCCCGGTCTGGCCAGTCCTACACTCACTCACCCCCGGTCTGGCCAGTCCTACACTCACTCACCCCCGGTCTGGCCAGTCCTACACTCACTCACCCCCGGTCTGGCCAGTCCTACACTCACTCCCCGTCTGGCCAGTCCTACACTCACTCACCCCCGGTCTGGCCAGTCCTACACTCACTCACCCCCGGTCTGGCCAGTCCTACACTCACTCACCCCCGGTCTGGCCTGTCCTACACTCACTCACCCCCGGTCTGGCCAGTCCTACACTCACTCACCCCCGGTCTGGCCAGTCCTACACTCACTCACTCCCCGTCTGGCCTGTCCTACCCTCGCTCACCCCCGGTCTGGCCAGTCCTACACTCACTCACCCCCGGTCTGGCCAGTCCTACACTCACTCACCCCCGGTCTGGCCAGTCCTACACTCACTCACTCCCCGTCTGGCCTGTCCTACACTCACTCACCCCCGGTCTGGCCAGTCCTACACTCACTCACCCCCGGTCTGGCCAGTCCTACACTCACTCACTCCCCGTCTGGCCTGTCCTACACTCACTCACCCCCGGTCTGGCCAGTCCTACACTCACTCACCCCCGGCCTGGCCAGTCCTACACTCACTCACCCCCGGTCTGGCCAGTCCTACACTCACTCACCCCCGGTCTGGCCAGTCCTACACTCTCTCACCCCCGGTCTGGCCAGTCCTACACTCACTCACCCCCGGTCTGGCCTGTCCTACACTCACTCACCTCCGGTCTGGCCTGTCCTACACTCACTCACCCCCGGTCTGGCCTGTCCTACACTCACTCACCCCCAGGTCTGGCCAGTCCTACACTTACTTTTATCTGAATTATTAACAATTCTACTGCTTCATTATACATTATTGAAACCTTCAATATTTTACCAATCTGCATAGATAAGACATTATAACAACTTACAAATGCTAATCTCTTTCCTGATTTTGACCTATTTTTACTTTTTGGTGCACAGTGATTTTTACCTTTCCTTCTCTTTTAATACACAACTGCTATTTGTTGTGTATGTGATGGTCTAGTGAGGTTACTATAAACCGACTCCTTTTGATGGTCCTTGACAAGTCAATGGGGGTTCCGGGGGTGTTTGGGTGACAAGAGTTCCGGGAAACATTAATTGTAGAATATAATTGATTGTCAGGGGGCCGGAAGCTATGTGACATTACAATTTATGGATTTAGCCATTCTTTTTCTAGTCTACATGGTATGGTTGAGGTTAGGTAGCATGGAGACGAAGAGTTGCCCTTGAGTTTAGGAGTGATATTCCATCTAGCTAGGGCTCTTTTTGCCTCTTTTACTGAGGCTAGGGTAGTTGAAATGCCATTTCTCCTGACAATTAATTTAACTGGATATCCCCAATGATAGGGTAAGTTGTGTTGGCATAGCAACTTTGTTGTGTCCGTAAAGGCTTCCCGTTTAGATAGGGTTGCCAGTGATAAGTTGGTGTAGATTTCTAACTGTTGGTTCTTGTCTGGTCAGCCCTCTTTTTTCCAGACTAAGGACAGTAATTTGTCTTTGGTTTTATAAAACACAAAACAAACCTTCATGAATCCTTCATGTTAGAAACTTCTAGTGTGCTGCTGAAAGTTGCTTCCACAGGCTGTTGCTCTTTTTTCTTAATTCTCTTTTGGGCCATCGCATACAGTGTAAGTTCAGCTGGGTATGAATGCTGTGGCAATGGTAATTGTGCACCCTGAATGCTGGTGTGTTTCCCTTTATATCGGAGCAAGTAGATCAAGCATACAACTTGGTGTACCGGCAAGCTCTGCCCCCCTCCAGACACCATTATTTGAGTGTTAAATCCTGCCTCTAGGTGGTGCAGGAGTGCAATGACTTTCAATCAAAACACAATAGAAAATGCCATAGACCGTGCGCCACTTGGTGGCAAATTTTGGTATTTTTTCCCTGTGTTAAAGGAAAACTATACCCCAGAATGAATACTTAACCAACAGATGGTTTATATTATGTTAAGTGACCTATTTAAGAATCTAAGTATCTTTGAGCTTGTGTGCTATTTGAGCTGTAATAGGCTGTATGGGCCGCAACTGGCAACTCCCTTCAACTCCCAGGACCTTGCTGCCCCTTGAGTGAGTGCTTACCCGGTTGTTGTGGATCTGCCTGGAGAGGAATTGACCAGGAGACTGGAAGTTGCTGCTCAACAAAATAAGCTTCTTTATTTAATCCAAACAGTATTCAGTAATATGATATGCAGGTTCAGGTATCTTTCCCCTTTATCCAAACCTAATCCAGACCTAATCTAGCCACTGAATGTACCTGAACTCCGGCCAGTAATGCCGGGAGGTAATAACCTCACTGATCTCCTCGGAGGGGCTTCAGGCTGCCCAACTAAATACACTATCTATCCTTTCACTCCTAGGGGCATATTTATCAAAATGTGAGTTTAGAGCTTAATACATAAAAACCCACCCACGTTCTATTCATTCCTATAGGATTTTTAGAAGCATGTTTATCAAATTTCGAACACTGACTTTCACCGATTGATAAATAAGCTTCTAAAAATCCCATAGGAATGAATAGAACGTGGGTGGGTTTTTATGTATTAAGCTCTAAACTCACATTTTGATAAATCTGCCCCCTAGAGTGACTATTACATGTCTAACTAATTTATCTAACTGGCTCCTGTAGCTAACCTCTGAAAGGGAAAGTCCAAGGAAGAAAGCCCTTATGGTTTGTGAGTCATCCCCTTTTATATTGCAGAACACCTCCACCTAGTGGTTACTGCTGAATTACAAAGGAAACCC
The DNA here is from genome assembly GCF_000004195.4 of Xenopus tropicalis. Classification (NCBI taxonomy): domain Eukaryota; kingdom Metazoa; phylum Chordata; class Amphibia; order Anura; family Pipidae; genus Xenopus; species Xenopus tropicalis. The sequence continues at coordinate 135,840,673 of NC_030684.2, read as the reverse complement.
TCCTTTAACTTGGAAAGAATAATTATAGTACACACACAGTTAGGACCACCCTTAGGTGGGCATATCCCACAAGGCCACCCTCTGGTGCCTGTCTAAAGGGGAACCCAGTCTAAGGGGCCCAAATCTTTGGGTCCCTACATATATATCAGTAAATATTGCCCTTTTACAGCCTTTCCCTTGAGCTGCCATTTAGTGATGGGCTGTGTGCTCCCTCAGAGATCAGCTGACAGGAAGTGATGCAGCTCTAACTGTAACAGGAAGCAGTGTGAGAGCAAAAGGCAGAACTCTGCCCATTCATTGGCTGATGGGGCCTAGCATGTATGTGTGCCTTGGCTTGTTTGTGTGCCCTGCAATCCTATGATCCCAGGGGGCGGCCCTTAGTACTTAAAATGGCAGTTTTCTATTTAGGATTACCCAATGGCACATACTACTAAAAAAGTATATTTATATGAAAATGGTTTATTTAGATGAAGCAGGGATTTACATATGAGCTGTTTATGCAATATATTTTTTTATAGAGACCTACATTGTTTGGGGGTATAGTTTCCCTTTAAGTGGAAGAGACATAACACAACAACATGGTAGAGGAACTTGGCTGTATCTGTGTATGACACCAGGAGGGATATGTTGGGGCAGGGGGGAAAGGGTGCCGGTCAGATTTGTTAATCTGCACCGGATATCTCTGAATATTTTGTTGCCAGGGAGGCCTGGACCAGAGTAGTTATGCCACTGCAAGATGGGTACTATTTTTTTTCTTTTTATCCTGGTGCCAAGCTCTTTAATAAGCACATACTTCAAAGCAGGCTGGTTACACTGGAGTCAAAATTATTTCTACATATATTTTCTCCATCATTTGGCCTATTGCAGCTATTTCTCATAGTACATGATGTATGACATCTTTTTTAAACTTTAATTTCCTAAGTATAGTTCATTGCATTGCCCATGCTAACTAGCCTGGCTGTATCTCTCCTCTGAGACAAGCTTCATGAGTCTAAACTCTTGCTCTCTCCTAATTCCTTAGTGTTCCCAGGGTATCCCTAACCTTGGGCAGCATTAGGTTTGTAGGGACTATGCTACAGTAATACATAGAAAACTACAGTTTGCCCTCAAATACACAAACAACATTCACACTACACACAACAGACCTCAGCCCCACAACATACTATAGAACACAGGACACACACAACATTTTTAAAAGATGTCCAAACAATGGAATGGTGCATTCAAATGTACAGTGTTTGTGTAGATGCCAGGCCTCTGGTGTTTATTATGGCCCCATTACAGAGAGAGATACAAGTCTAACCTGCTTATTGTTGCCTTGCAGGAGGAACCCTGAGAGACAGACGTTACACCATAGAGAATACCATAAGGCTTGCCCTGGCTGTGTGTATACTCCTCTCTGGCTCATTGCTCTCTTACTGCCATATCAAGAGACAAGTCAACTAAACTTTAATGGCTGTTATCATTCCACATATTTTCCTTTTTAACACCCATGTTTGCATTTTCATGCACAATATATTGGTTCTATGCTGTTTTCCATTACATAATGCACCCCATGTTTACAAAATGATATATTTGGGATAACTCTGGCTTGGTTGTCTATTCCTTTTCTTTTGACACTTTCAGGCTTATAAAGCATATGGTCATTTTTCAGAGATAATCCAAATATTTGCAGTCAGATCTGCAAGGATTTGTGCCTAATACAAAATGGGCATGCTTCTTTAGCTTGTCTTTCAACAGACACAAACTGTAGCTCCATCCTATACATTTTTGGTAAACTGAGACAAAACACAGTTAGTAATAAAGCAAACATTGCTGAATGCAAAATCTGTCAGCTTCAGAATCAGGTGCCAACATCATCATCATCATCATCATACCCAAAACCTTACTACCCCATATGTCCATCAAAGCAATGTGTAACCAAAGCTGAAGAACCCTCTCTGTGTCTCTAATGTTTATTATAAGAGACGGTAAGGGAAGTAAGAGGAGATTTGTAAGGTAAAATGAAAACCAGGGCAAGATTAATCACAAAGGCCAGCAGAATGAAGGGACTGGAGGTGATCAACAGTGTAAAATACAGATAAAAGATCCAGAAGTAGCAGTGAGAAGTGTTTTTGGCTTGGTATCCCTATGCATATTGTTCATCAAAATCTTCAGAAGACACCAACAAATCATATTCATAGTGTTCTACCTAATGATATGTTGGTGATATATTCAGGAATTTTCTCAAAACTACTACCCATAGCAAACTTTAACCTTTAGGAAGTATGGAGTAGAAAGAACTATTTACCCATTCATGATCCATCTCAATGAGTACTTTCTGAAAACAAATGGTTTTCTGGGGTCAGCATACTTTTTGTCGCTTTTCCCATGTATAAAATGCAGTAAAGTTGTTGATTTTGCCATTGCTAAAATGACAGCCATCAAAATGCATATGCACTACTCTACTACTACTCATTTTGACGGTCTCTACATTCCACATTATTATTCTATGCATATTAAAAATGAAACTGTTCAGAAGACCCGGCTGTTGATGTTATTTTTTGAGCTAAACAGGACATGTCAGGTCCTTGCAAGGTAGGTAGATTCCAAGAGCACAGGTAACCCCTCTGCATAATGGACTCCAATATATGTATACTGGGAATCTTACCCTTATCTGTCTCACAAGGCCCAAACATGGAGTATTGCCAGTTTCCCTGTTTAGCTCAAGAAGTAACTACAACCAGAGACTTGATGATGATGATAAAGCGGTGTACTGCCCCTTTAAGAATAAAAGTAAAATAGCTATTGAGGCTTAAATGAGACCATCCAAACCTCTGAAAAATAAGAATAATATTCAAGTTTGTGTACAAAAATATATGGTTTTATTATAAAAGGGGATTATTTCTTTAACACAGAATGATTTTACAGCACAGTATACAAAACATTTCTGGAGATCCTTATGATAAATAAAAAGATCATCAAAGCTTTGCACTGAATTCATCTTTTTGATCAAAATAACTCCTGTGTAAATGTGGATTTCCTTCATCACATGGGTATCTGTTATTACATAGGACGTTCCCAGGCACAATGATTCTGATACGGGTCAACTCTAACATTCGTTAACAAGTCTCATTAATCTCATACATAAAGCATATTTCTCATACATTCTTGTATTACATCTCTCCAATGGATGACAAGTACTGCCTGTAATGGTAGAAGAAAAAGTTAGCCGAGACCAATGAATTCCTAAAGCCAAAAGGATGGGTTGGTCTCTATAGAAAGAAATATCTGTATATATAGGACATTTAAAGAACCTACATTTGCAGTCACAAACCTAAAAGAAAACATACCTTGGACAAGATATTGGACAAGATGGGGTACTTTTTATTTCTAAATGACACTGTTACACAGTAAATAATTCCCTCTGCCATTTAACATTTTATTCTTGAACCAACAAATGTATTTGTAGCTGTAATATTGGTGTGTAGGCGCCATCTCAGTGCCTTGTGCCTGAGTCTGAGCTTTCAGCCAGCGCTACACATTAGAACTGCTTTCAGCTAACCTATTGTTTCTCCTACTCCCATGTAACTGGAGGAGTCCCAAGCCGGACTTGGATTTCTTACTATTGAGTGCTATTCTGATACCTACTGGGAGCTGCTATCTTGCTCCCTTCCCATTGTTCTGCTGATCGGCTGCTGGGGGTGAGGGGGGGGATATCACTCCAACTTGCAGCGCAGCAGTAAAGTGTGCCTGAGTCTGAGCTTTCAGAAGGAGCCAGCGCTACACATTAGAACTGCTTTCAGCTAACCTATTGTTTCTCCTACTCCCATGTAACTGGAGGAGTCCCAAGCCGGACTTGGATTTCTTACTATTGAGTGCTATTCTGATACCTACTGGGAGCTGCTATCTTGCTCCCTTCCTATTGTTCCACTGATTGGCTGCTGGGGGGGGGGGGATATCACTCCAGCTTGCAGCGCAGCAGTAAAGTGTGCCTGAGTCTGAGCTTTCAGAAGGAGCCGGCGCTACACATTAGAACTGCTTTCAGCTAACCTATTGTTTCTCCTACTCCCATGTAACTGGAGGAGTCCCAAGCCGGACTTGGATTTCTTACTATTGAGTGCTATTCTGATACCTACTGGGAGCTGCTATCGTGCTCCCTTCCCATTGTTCTGCTGATTGGCTGCTGGGGTTGAGGGGGGGATATCACTCCAACTTGCAGCGCAGCAGTAAAGTGTGCCTGAGTCTGAGCTTTCAGCCAGCACTACACATTAGAACTGCTTTCAGCTAACCTATTGTTTCTCCTACTCCCATGTAACTGGAGGAGTCCCAAGCCGGACTTGGATTTCTTACTATTGAGTGCTATTCTGATACCTACTGGGAGCTGCTATCTTGCTCCCTTCCCATTGTTCTGCTGATCGGCTGCTGGGGGTGGGGGGGGGGATATCACTCCAACTTGCAGCGCAGCAGTAAAGTGTGACTGAAGTTTATCAGAGCACAGGTCACATGGCTGTGGCACCCTGGGAATATGGCTAGCCGGGCTGGGCTTCATTCTCCCCACTTACACTGGGAGGTTTGTATAATACACCAATGACTTTAAGCACAGATGATGAATTTGAGGAGGGGGCAGGGCATTACCATTAAAAAACTGATGGTAGAGATTAATCTAAACTATACACATTGGATACTGAACAAACTAATGTTTTCAGACACTGAAGGAATGTGTATCTGTTGCAATTTCACCTGATGGATATGGCTGGATGTGGCCTAGGATGTAAAGCATTTCACATATGCTACATCTCTCTTAGATACTCACCATACAAATCGCTGAAAGAGTGGCATAGGTCATAGTAATAAAACTAAATGATTCTTTAAATCTTCTTTCTGTAGTAAAAAAAATATATATATATATTTTAGTCCCAAGAACTTAACACGTGTATCTGTCAAGTGTGACCCATTCATATAACTTACTATAACTATCCCCCTATCACACAGGGAAATACTGCAGTGATACATATATATATATATATATATATATATATATATACAGTGGTGTGAAAAACTATTTGCCCCCTTCCTGATTTCTTATTCTTTTGCATGTTTGTCACACTTAAATGTTTCTGCTCATCAAACACATTTAACTATTAGTCAAAGATAACAGTTTTTAAATGAAGGTTTACGTTATTAAGGGAGAAAAAAACTCCAAATCTACATGGCCCTGTGTGAAAAAGTGATTGCCCCCCTTGTTAAAAAATAACTTAACTGTGGTTTATCAATTTCAATTTTCAATTTCAATATCAATTTCTGTAGTCACCCCCAGGCCTGATTACTGCCACACCTGTTTCAATCAAGAAATCACTTAAATAGGAGCTACCTGACACAGAGAAGTAGACCAAAAGCACCTCAAAAGCTACACATCATGCCAAGATCCAAAGAAATTGAGGAACAAATGAGAACAAAAGTAATTGAGATCTATCAGTCTGGTAAAGGTTATAAAGCCATTTCTAAAGCTTTGGGACTCCAGCGAACCACAGTGAGAGCCATTATCCACAAATGGCAAAAACATGGAACAGTGGTGAACCTTCCCAGGAGTGGCCGGCCGACCAAAATTACCCCAAGAGCGCAGAGAAAACTCATCCGAGAGGCCACAAAAGACCCCAGGACAACATCTAAAGAACTGCAGGCCTCACTTGCCTCAATTAAGGTCAGTGTTCACGATTCCACCATAAGAAAGAGACTGGGCAAAAACGGCCTGCATGGCAGATTTCCAAGGCGCAAACCACTTTTAAGCAAAAAGAACATTAAGGCTCGTCTCGATTTTGCTAAAAAACATCTCAATGATTGCCAAGACTTTTGAGAAAATACCTTGTGGACCGACGAGAGAAAAGTTGAACTTTTTGGAAGGTCCGTGTCCCGTTACATCTGGCGTAAAAGTAACACAGCATTTCAGAAAAAGAACATCATACCAACAGTAAAATATGGTGGTGGTAGTGTGATGGTCTGGGGTTGTTTTGCTGCTTCAGGACCTGGAAGGCTTGCTGTGATAGATGGAACCATGAATTCTACTGTCTACCAAAAAATCCTGAAGGAGAATGTCCGGCCATCTGTTCGTCAACTCAAGCTGAAGCGATCTTGGGTGCTGCAGGAGGACAATGACCCAAAACACACCAGCAAATCCACCTCTGAATGGCTGAAGAAAAACAAAATGAAGACTTTGGAGTGGCCTAGTCAAAGTCCTGACCTGAATCCTATTGAGATGTTGTGGCATGACCTTAAAAAGGCGGTTCATGCTAGAAAACCCTCAAATAAAGCTGAATTACAACAATTCTGCAAAGATGAGTGGGCCAAAATTCCTCCAGAGCGCTGTAAAAGACTCGTTGCAAGTTATCGCAAACGCTTGATTGCAGTTATTGCTGCTAAGGGTGGCCCAACCAGTTATTAGGTTCAGGGGGCAATTACTTTTTCACACAGGGCCATGTAGGTTTGGATTTTTTTTCTCCCTAAATAATAAAAACCCTCATTTAAAAACTGCATTTTGTGTTTACTTGTGTTATCTTTGACTAATAGTTAAATGTGTTTGATGATCAGAAACATTTTGTGTGACAAACATGCAAAAGAATAAGAAATCAGGAAGGGGGCAAATAGTTTTTCACACCACTGTATATATATATATATATATATTCATATATATTTTATTATATTTACAAAAACTTGACTGGCTGCAAGTTTGGCTATGTGGCTCTGAATTATTAGGCTGTATCTATGCTATTAAACCAGTGGTTCTGGGTGCATAACTGGCCGTAGGGATATTTAGCCCTGATTTGCATATCTCCGCCTATAATTCTTTAATTAGTAATGAGTGAATCTGTCCCATTTCGCGTCACCATAAAATTGTCGAAACGGAAAGAAAATTGGCTAAATGGCGAAAAATTTGCGAAACACATTTGTCGCTCAATTTTTTTTGGTTGCCCGGCCAATTTTGCCGCGTCCGCGCCCAATTTGACATGCCACAAAAAATTTTTATGCGTGGCAAATTTTCACTAAAGTTTTGCAAAACAATTTGCCAATGGCAAAATGCTATCACTACTCATCATAGTCTTATCACAAATTTGCAGAGTAGTTTATCAACCACAATTGATTAAACAAAATAGGACCAATAAAGCAAAATCAGATGATTGTTACTGACCTGTGATCTGCCAAGAACTTTTTTTGCTCTGATTTAGCGAATTGGAGACAGTGCAGGTGATGTATGAAGCATTCGGTAAACTGATAATACTAATGATGTGATAGAGATTATTTTCTTCTCTGAACACGTTTTCCATTGATGGGATTATATTGTTCCCCTCATTATCTGTCCATAGCAGGTAGGGCTTAGGGTGCCAGCCATGGGACTCACAATACACAGTGTCGTCAGTAATTGCGGAAATAACCGGCACAGTTCCAACGGCTAAAATCAGAGAAATATAATTAGAGGTGCAGTTGTACTGCCTGTTACCCATAACTCCCAGCAATAACTCCATACAGGCCACACTGCTTTATTCTCCCATTTTCTTAGGACTGGCAGAAACCAACTGAAAAATCTGTATATAAAATACTAGAGAGACAGTGTGTGGTCCTCTCCATGGTCACATGTTGACTCTTCAACTCCCCATGATTTTTTTTGGTGTAACCACAGTTGGGCATCACCAGCCTTGTCCAATATATCACTGTGAGTGGTTGTATTATATTACTGTAAAATGGTAGTGCATTAATCCCTTACAATCTGAACTCTTTGTTGGCAATTACTAATATACAAACATTTCACCAGAATACATGCACAGTTACAAATGCTTATTAGTAGGCAATAGGGATGGGGGGGTCCTGCTCGTGAGAGCTTACAGTCTTCCGTTTTCTGTGCCAAAGCACTAATATAGAACCCCATTAGTTCTGAGAGATTAGCAGTTTACAGGTCCTGAAATTCAAAGATTTAGACAATTATAGACACTTAAGGTCCCCATACACTGTAAGATTCGCTCGCTTGGCGACCAAGCGAGCGGATCTTCCCCCGATATCCCCACCTACGGGTGAGCGATATCGGGGAGCTTGTAGTAAAAAAAAAAAATATATATTGCGGCAATGGGGCAGTCGGTTCGGGGACCGCATCAACGAGCCGATACGGTCCCCGATCCGACCGGATTTTCCAACCTGCCCGATCGAGATCTGGCCGATTTGAGGCCAGATATCGGTCGGGCAGGCTCGTCGGTAGTGCCCATACACGGGCCGATTAGCTGCCGAATCTGTCCAAGGGACCCATATCGGCAGCTATAGTCGGCCCGTGTATGGGGACCTTTAGCCGTCACAAAGAGAGGGCAGTGTTAGCAAGCAAGCTCTTATCACTCAGTGGCATGAAAGAACTGGACTCCTGCAAAATGAAAAATATCTACTAATACATTTAAGTTTGACTTTTTGGTTTATCGCAGCAGCTTTTTGTACGTTGTTGCCTGGGCAAGAGAATTAATTCCTAGTGTTAAAAGCAATGCAGAGGTAGCATTACATTAGGGGGGAGTGGTTCTGGTTCTAAATTGAGTTCCTGTATTAAAGTTGCTATCACAGTATTGGTCAAGGCCACACCATAGCCTGTGGCGTATTTTTGCCAATTTTTTCGGACGTCCGCACGACTTTTTCGGACGTTTGCATGAAAAAATCGGAAAGGTTTTACCTCTGTTTACAATTGTTTGGTACGAAAATTTTGTGACTTTTGGATCGCCATTGCGATATTATCGTGACTAATACGATTTTTTCGTAAGCATTTTCGTGATATTTGCGATCTTCCGAAATTTTCATTTCCAATCCGATTTTTTCCCATTCGGATTCGTGGATTAGTAAATGTGCCCCTTAGTCTTACACCTCAAGTGGTCTCCAGTAGCTGCATTTCCATGACACGACCAAGCTGCAAAACGTTTCCAAACTTATATCTGACTATTGCCTCAAAGCTGGCATTTTACAGTATCTTATCCCTCACATATCATTAGGTACCAAGATAAATCACCATAAATATGAATAGCGAGGGTCCACCAAATAGTTTGATGCATATAATGCCCAGGGCTGACACTGTATGACTATTATGTAATACATACCATTAACAAGTAGCTGTACTGTTGCAATATCATGATGGTCACTGGACTCAACATAACAATAGTAATTCCCAGAATCCTCAGCTGTGACGTTACGGATCATCAAAAGGAAAATTCCCCTAGTGATGTTCTCTTTTAGCAGTTCTGTTCTGTTAGCAAACTGTGGCATCTGGGCTGTGTAATCATCTTTCCCATTAATATAAAGATGAACATAGGGCTGGTACATAGGCTTAAGCCAACGGATTTCCATCTTCTCTGCGTTCATCTCAGGAGTCAGAGTACAAGGTAACAGCACATCTGACCCAAGTGCCACAGATACTGATGGTGTTGATGAAACCTGAAACCTGACTGTTAAATATAAATACAATTATCTTATATTTATTACATAACCAAAATAAAATCATATTCTCTTATCTCTGAGAATAAAGATCAGTATTAGAGTATGTATACTTCTGTGACACATCAAATAAACCCAATAGGACTGTTCTGCCCCAATAAGGGGTAATTATATCTTAGTTGGGATCAAGTACAGGTACTGTTTTATTATTACAGAGAAAAGGGAATCATTTAACCATGAAATAAACCCAATAGGGCTGTTCTGCCCCAATAAGGGGTAATTATATCTTAGTTGGGATCAAGTACAGGTACTGTTTTATTATTACAGAGAAAAGGGAATCATTTAACCATTAAATAAACCCAATAGGGCTGTTCTGCCCCCCAATAAGGGGTAATTATATCTTAGTTGGGATCAAGTACAGGTACTGTTTTATTATTACAGAGAAAAGGGAATCATTTAACCATTAAATAAACCCAATAGGATTGTTCTGCCCCAATAAGGGGTAATTATATCTTAGTTGGGATCAAGTACAGGTACTGTTTTATTATTACAGAGAAAAGGGAATCATTTAACCATTAAATAAACCCAATAGGGCTGTTCTGCCCCCAATAAGGGGTAATTATATCTTAGTTGGGATCAAGTACAGGTACTGTTTTATTATTACAGAGAAAAGGGAATCATTTAACCATTAAATAAACCCAATAGGGCTGTTCTGCCCCCAATAAGGGGTAATTATATCTTAGTTGGGATCAAGTACAGGTACTGTTTTATTATTACAGAGAAAAGGGAATCATTTAACCATTAAATAAACCCAATAGGGCTGTTCTGCCCCAATAAGGGGTAATTATATCTTAGTTGGGATCAAGTACAGGTACTGTTTTATTATTACAGAGAAAAGGGAATCATTTAACCATTAAATAAACCCAATAGGGCTGTTCTGCCCCCAATAAGGGGTAATTATATCTTAGTTGGGATCAAGTACAGGTACTGTTTTATTATTACAGAGAAAAGGGAATCATTTAACCATTAAATAAACCCAATAGGGCTGTTCTGCCCCCCAATAAGGGGTAATTATATCTTAGTTGGGATCAAGTACAGGTACTGTTTTATTATTACAGAGAAAAGGGAATCATTTAACCATGAAATAAACCCAATAGGGCTGTTCTGCCCCAATAAGGGGTAATTATATCTTAGTTGGGATCAAGTACAGGTACTGTTTTATTATTACAGAGAAAAGGGAATAATTTAACCATTAAATAAATCCAATAGGGCTGTTCTGCCCCCAATAAGGGGTAATTATATCTTAGTTGGGATCAAGTACAGGTACTGTTTTATTATTACAGAGAAAAGGGAATCATTTAACCATTAAATAAATCCAATAGGGCTGTTCTGCCCCAATAAGGGGTAATTATATCTTAGTTGGGATCAAGTACAGGTACTGTTTTATTATTACAGAGAAAAGGGAATCATTTAACCATGAAATAAACCCAATAGGGCTGTTCTGCCCCAATAAGGGGTAATTATATCTTAGTTGGGATCAAGTACAGGTACTGTTTTATTATTACAGAGAAAAGGGAATCATTTAACCATGAAATAAACCCAATAGGGCTGTTCTGCCCCAATAAGGGGTAATTATATCTTAGTTGGGATCAAGTACAGGTACTGTTTTATTATTACAGAGAAAAGGGAATCATTTAACCATTAAATAAACCCAATAGGGCTGTTCTGCCCCAATAAGGGGTAATTATATCTTAGTTGGGATCAAGTACAGGTACTGTTTTATTATTACAGAGAAAAGGGAATAATTTAACCATTAAATAAATCCAATAGGGCTGTTCTGCCCCCAATAAGGGGTAATTATATCTTAGTTGGGATCAAGTACAGGTACTGTTTTATTATTACAGAGAAAAGGGAATCATTTAACCATTAAATAAATCCAATAGGGCTGTTCTGCCCCAATAAGGGGTAATTATATCTTAGTTGGGATCAAGTACAGGTACTGTTTTATTATTACAGAGAAAAGGGAATCATTTAACCATGAAATAAACCCAATAGGGCTGTTCTGCCCCAATAAGGGGTAATTATATCTTAGTTGGGATCAAGTACAGGTACTGTTTTATTATTACAGAGAAAAGGGAATCATTTAACCATTAAATAAACCCAATAGGGCTGTTCTGCCCCAATAAGGGGTAATTATATCTTAGTTGGGATCAAGTACAGGTAATGTTTTATTATTACAGAGAAAAGGGAATCATTTAACCATGAAATAAACCCAATAGGATTGTTCTGCCCCCAATAAGGGGTAATTATATCTTAGTTGGGATCAAGTACAGGTACTGTTTTATTATTACAGAGAAAAAGGAGTCTATGGGAGATGGCCTTTCTGTAATTTGGATCTTTCTGGATAATGGATCCCATATCTGTACCATAAACAGCAAAGAAAACAAGACAGGGGACCTTCATGTATTATCTATATATTATAGTAAAGAAGAATTAGTAACAATCACTTACATGGTCACAACTAAACTTTTTAGAATCGTAGGGTTAAGAATAAAAGCATCTAAACATAATAGCCTTTGGGTTAAATTAAAATGACAAATAACAAGAGCAGTTTTGACAAATATAAGAAACTTGGGAATTGTTCTTTTGGTCGTATTTAGATCACATACTGGAAATTAAGCTTAAGACATGTGTAAACATGGCCATTCAGTATCATTTGCCAATTTGGCTACAAACAGGATGAGCTAAACCGGCCACTACAGACAGTGCCCCTGATGTTTGGCACATAACCAGGCCGGGAAAACAGAAAGCTAAGCATGTTCTGTGTTCAGCTCATAATAACATACAGTAACCAAGGCAATTGCCAGCCTAATGGATTAACCAACATCTTTGCTTGGAACCAAATGCAACAGTTCATGTTGGCAACTTTACATCAGAGCTAAGCAGAGCAGAAATATTATCTGTCTGTTTATAACCTGCTTCATTGGAGATGTAATAATTCATTGTAGCCTGCAGCCTTGTGCCTTTATATGGTCACAGAACCCCTCAGTGACTGCTAATATCCTTATCATTTACAGTAGGGGGTACATTATCCCTTATAATACATGAGTGATACTCAGAGTTCCCTGTATAACTCAGCCTGCAGCCTTGTGCCTTTATATGGTCACAGAACCCCTCAGTGACTGCTAATATCCTTATCATTTACAGTAGGGGGTACATTATCCCTTATAATACATGAGTGATACTCAGAGTTCCCTGTATAACTCAGCCTGCAGCCTTGTGCCTTTATATGGGCACAGAACCCCTCAGTGACTGCTAATATCCTTATCATTTACAGTAGGGGGTACATTATCCCTTATAATACATGAGTGATACTCAGAGTTCCCTGTATAACTCAGCCTGCAGCCTTGTGCCTTTATATGGTCACAGAACCCCTCAGTGACTGCTAATATCCTTATCATTTACAGTAGGGGGTACATTATCCCTTATAATACATGAGTGATACTCAGAGTTCCCTGTATAACTCAGCCTGCAGCCTTGTGCCTTTATATGGGCACAGAACCCCTCAGTGACTGCTAATATCCTTATCATTTACAGTAGGGGGTACATTATCCCTTATAATACATGAGTGATACTCAGAGTTCCCTGTATAACTCAGCCTGCAGCCTTGTGCCTTTATATGGGCACAGAACCCCTCAGTGACTGCTAATATCCTTATCATTTACAGTAGGGGGTACATTATCCCTTATAATACATGAGTGATACTCAGAGTTCCCTGTATAACTCAGCCTGCAGCCTTGTGCCTTTATATGGGGGGCACAGAACCCCTCAGTGACTGCTAATATCCTTATCATTTACAGTAGGGGGTACATTATCCCTTATAATACATGAGTGATACTCAGAGTTCCCTGTATAACTCAGCCTGCAGCCTTGTGCCTTTATATGGGGGGCACAGAACCCCTCAGTGACCTTAATATCCTTATCATTTACAGTAGGGGGTACATTATCCCTTATAATACATGAGTGATACTCAGAGTTCCCTGTATAACTCAGCCTGCAGCCTTGTGCCTTTATATGGGCACAGAACCCCTCAGTGACTGCTAATATCCTTATCATTTACAGTAGGGGGTACATTATCCCTTATAATACATGAGTGATACTCAGAGTTCCCTGTATAACTCAGCCTGCAGCCTTGTGCCTTTATATGGGGGGCACAGAACCCCTCAGTGACTGCTAATATCCTTATCATTTACAGTAGGGGGTACATTATCCCTTATAATACATGAGTGATACTCAGAGTTCCCTGTATAACTCAGCCTGCAGCCTTGTGCCTTTATATGGGGGGCACAGAACCCCTCAGTGACCTTAATATCCTTATCATTTACAGTAGGGGGTACATTATCCCTTATAATACATGAGTGATACTCAGAGTTCCCTGTATAACTCAGCCTGCAGCCTTGTGCCTTTATATGGGGGGCACAGAACCCCTCAGTGACTGCTAATATCCTTATCATTTACAGTAGGGGGTACATTATCCCTTATAATAAATGAGTGATACTCAGAGTTCCCTGTATAACTCAGCCTGCAGCCTTGTGCCTTTATATGGGCACAGAACCCCTCAGTGACTGCTAATATCCTTATCATTTACAGTAGGGGGTACACTATCCCTTATAATACATGAGTGATACTCAGAGTTCCCTGTATAACTCAGCCTGCAGCCTTGTGCCTTTATATGGGCACAGAACCCCTCAGTGACTGCTAATATCCTTATCATTTACAGTAGGGGGTACAGTATCCCTTATAATACATGAGTGATACTCAGAGTTCCCTGTATAACTCAGCCTGCAGCCTTGTGCCTTTATATGGGCACAGAACCCCTCAGTGAATTCTAAAATCCTTATCATTTACAGTAGGGGGTACTTTATTCCCTGGATATTTGGTATTTTAGCAGCTATCTGGTTGGTAGGGTCTTATTTACCCTAGCAACCAGGCTGTGATTTGAATGAGAGCCTGGAATATCAATAGACACAGGACAGAACAGGAGAATAAAAAATAAAAAGTAACAATAACATTTTAGCCTCACAGAGCAATAGTTTCCTTCTGCTGGGGTCTGTGACCCCCATATGAAAGCTCGAAATAAACAGAAAAGGATGCTGAATAACTAAAAAACTAAACAAAATAAATAATGAAGACCATTTGCAAAGTTGCTATGAATAGGACATTCTATGATATAATAAAAGTTAACTTAAAGATGACCCACCCCTTTCATGAAACCTCAGCACCCACTTTGGCAGAAAAAAAATTCTGTATATAAAAAGCGCTTACCTGAGAGAGATACTTTATACAGTGCCCAAAGGATGGAAAAGACAATGCCGGTGAGAATGTTAAGTAAAACGCAGCCTAATTTGCTGTAGGGGAATAAATAAGCAAACAGATTAATGCGAATTTGCCGCCTCCTCTTCCTGTAGCCCTTTTTGTATATGAACCAGTCCTGCCTTCTACCTATTTACTCCCCTGTAACCCATACTCACCCTCATTCAGAATCTGTAAATGAAGGATGTATGCATTACAGGTGCCCCCAATGTCCCTGTCCCCCAACCCCCCACTGAGCCCCCCTAACCCCCCACAGGGCCCCCCGCTGAGCCTCCCTAACCCCCCACAGGGCCCCCCGCTGAGCCTCCCTAACCCCCCACAGGGCCCCCCGCTGAGCCTCCCTAACCCCCCTCAGGGCCCCCCGCTGAGCCTCCCTAACCCCCCTCAGGGCCCCCCGCTGAGCCTCCCTAACCCCCCTCAGGGCCCCCCTGCTGAGCCTCCCTAACCCCCCACAGGGCCCCCCGCTGAGCCTCCCTAACCCCCCACAGGGCCTCCCGCTGAGCCTCCCTAACCCCCCACAGGGCCCCCCGCTGAGCCTACCTAACCCCCCACAGGGCCCCCCGCTGAGCCTCCCTAACCCCCCTCAGGGCCCCCCGCTGAGCCTCCCTAACCCCCCACAGGGCCCCCCGCTGAGCCTCCCTAACCCCCCACAGGGCCTCCCGCTGAGCCTCCCTAACCCCCCACAGGGCCCCCCGCTGAGCCTACCTAACCCCCCACAGGGCCCCCCGCTGAGCCTCCCTAACCCACCACAGGGCCCCCCGCTGAGCCCCCCTAACCCCCCACAGGGCCCCCCGCTGAGCCCCCCTAACCCCCCACAGGGCCCCCTGCTGAGCCCCTCTAACCCCCCGCAGGGTCCCCCACTGGGCCCCCCTAACTCCCCGCAGGGCCCCCCTAACCCCCCACAGGGTCCCCCACCCGGCGTCCTCCCCAAGCGCGCATACATTTACCTCATCAAGGCAGGAATGGTTGGCCAGGGGAGCGCCAGCAAGGGTCGGGTCTGGGCTGCCAGGGCCCACTATGGCTGGAACCCACTGGGTTTTTCCTGGTGTCCCGGCGACCCTGGTACCCCATGAAATGTTGAATCTTTTTTATCGCCTGGGGAGTGTTCCTTTGTGTCTTCCTGCATTTGATTCCACCTAATCATGGCCCATTCAGCGGGGTAACGTACCAGAGCCAGGAGTCCCCCCAAATAAAAACCTCAGGGGGCGCGGCTTATACCACCAAGAGCAAAGCTGCCTGTAACTTTCATAAAGCCTGGCAGTATTGCAGGACACTTTGCACTTGGTCTTTAACCAGAAATATTGCATTCCTTCTTAGCCCAGACACCTCTCTTCTTACATACATTTACAAAAATGTAAAAAAATACAAATATTTCAGAGCATAACATTAACCACTTGCCTGCTGCAAAGATCACTGAGTAACCTGGGAATGTCCATGGTGCAGCACTGGCAGCCTGGCCCCTGAAGGCCCACAATGTACAACTTATCTAGAGTAAACAAGCTGTGGAAATAAAAGTAATACGTGATATAAAATAAAAGGAATAAACCATAAAATGAGCAAAATAATAAAGTGCAAGTTAATCTCATAACGGTCTCCACCCTTGTCTATAACAGAATTTAAGCATGACTTACGACTAGATTTTAATATCAATAAGCACTTTGTAGGCAACATTCAGGCCACACAGTTCTTTTTCTTTACCCCTCTACAGTTGACATCAAATTCAATTTCTTATTCCTCCATTTTTCCACCATATCATATTTTGAGAAGAATTATTTTATTAAATGGCCCTTTTCCCCATGCTAAAGGCCACAATGGACTGCTGAGTAGTGTTCTAATACTACGGGATGGCCTCATTGGTCGGATAGGGAGGCCTGTGATTTTGGGGTAGGAAGATGGAAAACCCCTCAGTACATGTTTGGTTTTTGCCAAACTGGGCTGCTTAGTATCTCTCCGAAACTCTGTATCTGGGTAATCTAATTGGTTGGTTGGTCAAGCCTGAGATTTTGGGGTAAAATTCAAGCGTAATACCGTAAGTTTTACTAAAACACAGTGTCGGACTGGCCCCCCAAGATACCAGGAAAACTCCCGGTGGGCCCAGGGGTCAGTGGGCCCTCCTGCTCCTGACCATTTGGCCTGTTTCATGGCCATTCCCTATTCCTGAATGGGAAGAAAGAGGAGAAATAGATGGAAGGATAGATGCTAGCATGTAAATAAAAGAGACTAGGTTGGGTGAGGAAAGGAGGAAAAATAGTTTGGGGAGGGGGCCTATGGGCTAAGGTTTTCTGGTGGCCCCTGGGGTCCCAGTCCGACACTGCTAAAACATATTCTGAGTAGTTCTCTGATGCTATGTATTGGTGCAGCCTGTTGTTCAGATAGGGGGCATGGGATTAAAGGGTAAGTTGATGGGCGATTAAAGCTTTGGAAACTTCCATGTTCATATTTTGCTGCATTGGGGTTGCCCCCCCATGGAATGCTAAAATCTTATTGGCCAGATAGACTGGCGCGCTGAGGGACTCATATTACAGGAACATACAATAACTGACCCCCTGCCAGCTGACAGTAAAGTCTCTGAGAAGCTCAAAGTCACTTATATGTATTAACATGAAGTAACACTACTTATGGGGCCCCGTGACATGTGTTTTAAATGTCACAATTCAGAATTATCTTTTTTGTATTATTTTGGGTGGCCTGAGAGCTCTTGCACCAACTAAAAGCCGTCCCCCTATGAAATAAACCTAAGGTAAGAGAGTACAAAAACACTTCCGGCACTGAGTGCAAAAGACAAGCGAGTTTCTGCTGGTACTTAGAGGGTTAAAAACAATTAGCGCTATTCTCCAACTATATACGAGTTTATTAGTACTGTGAGAAGTAGCTCTGTATTATCATTTCTATCCCCTGTCACTCCCATCGCTTTCACTATTCCCTGTTATAACTAAAGGCTACAAATTCAGCCTGACATATCATAACAAGGCATTACCATGCTACTGCCCCTAGCAACCAGTCAGAGCAATACATTCTGCCAGCCCCATGTCCTGCCCACTGCCTGTAACATTAAAAAATAAATGTTTGGTGGAATCTCTTACTGAGCGCAGGGTTAGGGCAAGCTGCTCCGTATTAGTGACTGTCCCTTCAGCTCCCGGTTGGTTCCACCCGTAACTAAATCACTTTCGCTTCTTATTTCCTTGTTGTGGGGATCACGGAGCAGCCCTGGCGCTGCCCAATCACTCACACCCTCAGTGTCAACAAAGCGACGACTGCAGTCCCCGCATTCACCCTGGGTACAATATCTCTGTACAGTCCAGCAGGGCCTTCCCTCCCAATAAAGGTGTATTTTGTTATTAAAGGGGCGGTTCACCTTTAATTTAACTTTCAGTATGTTACAGAATGGTCAATTCTAAGCAACTTTTTAATTGGTCTTCATTATTTATTTCTAATAGTCTTTGAATCATTTGCCTTCTTCTTCAAACTCTTTGCAGCTTTTGAATGGAGGTCACTGACCCCGGCAGCCAAAACCTATTGCTCTGTGAGGCTCCAGTTTTATTGTTATTGTTACTTTTTATCACTTATTTTTCTGTTCAACCCCTCTCCTATTCATATACCAGTCTCTCATTCAAACCACTCCCTGGTTGCTAAGGTAATTTGGGCCCTAGCAACCAGATAGCTGTTCAAACTGTAAGCTGGAGTACTGCTGAATAAAAATTTAAATAATTCAAAAACTACAAATAATAGAAAATGCAGACCAATTGCAAATTGTCTCAGAATATCATTCTCTACATCATACTAAAGTTAACACAAAGGTGAACAACCCCAATAAAGCTAATGCCCCACAAAGATATTAGTCACCAGCGATAAATTTCTACTACCGCGGGCGACTAATCACCCTTAAATGCAACAATAGGAGTTTATTTTTGATATCTCAGAGCAACCACAACTTAAGGAAGTTTTTGTACCTGAAGCTGCACTGACATTCAAAGCCCCGTCTTCCATTATGTATTAGGGATACTCAGAGCTGCTGGTGACATGTAACATACTGACCCCTAGTGGGGAGAATAGAGAATAGCAACCCAACAGGATAGAGTCTGTCAGTTCATATCACTTACACTCAGAGCTGCTGGTGACATGTAACATACTGACCCCTAGTGGGGAGAATAGAGAAAAGCAACCCAACAGGAAAGAGTCTGTCAGTTCATATCACTTACACTCAGAGCTGCTGGTAACATGTAACATACTGACCCCTAGTGGGGAGAATGGAGAGGCGCAACCCAACAGGATAGAGTCTGTCAGTTCATATCACTTACACTCAGAGCTGCTGCTGACATGTAACATACTGACCCCTAGTGGGGAGAATGGAGAGGCGCAACCCAACAGGATAGAGTCTGTCAGTTCATATCACTTACACTCAGAGCTGCTGGTAACATGTAACATACTGACCCCTAGTGGGGAGAATGGAGAGGCGCAACCCAACAGGATAGAGTCTGTCAGTTCATATCACTTACACTCAGAGCTGCTGGTAACATGTAACATACTGACCCCTAGTGGGGAGAATGGAGAGGCGCAACCCAACAGGATAGAGTCTGTCAGTTCATATCACTTAAGGTGCCCATACACTATAAGATCCGCTCACTTGGCGACGTCGCCAAGCGAGCGGATCTTCACCCGATATCCCCACCTACGGGTGGGCGATATCGGGTAGGAAGGGACTTGAAAAAAAAATAATCCGATCGTTTGGCCCTGGGGCCAAACGATCGGATTACATTTGATCTTATGGGGCAGTCGGTTCGGGGACCGCATCAACGAGCCGATGCGGTCCCCGATCCGACCGGATTTTCTAACCTGGCCGATCGAGATCTGGCCGATTTCAGGCCAGATATCGGTCGGCCAGGCAGCTCTGTTCTGCCCATACACGGGCCGATTAGCTGCCGAATCGGGGAGAATGGAGAGGCGCAACCCAACAGGATAGAGTCTGTCAGTAATTGATTTGCAGCTGTGTAAATGTGTCCTGAGTGATTGTCATCCACATCCTGAGCCAATGAAGCTTCATGGGTACTCAGATAAAATAATAATTGGAGAATAATACCAATACAAGGAACATATTTAGATTAAGCTCCAGTGAACAGATGGATACACAGCTTCTCAGAGACCATATCATTCTATTAGGTGAGAATGGACTAGAACTTCCATTTACTGCCAAGAGGAGCAAAAAAGTAAAACCTTCTAAATGTTTATTTACAATTGTTTAATTTCATCACAGTTTCAGGTAATTAAGTCAATAAAATGGGCATTAAAATCAATTTTAGTAATTTAGAATGTTTTACCAGGAGCTCTATACAGGCCCAGCCCAGCGAGGTGACTCCATTGATACATTCATATAACTGTAAATGCCGTAAGACAATACAATAATAGAACATTCAGGCATCAAAACAAAAAATAAAGTGCTTTTAAGAGACCGGAGGAAGGAGATCCCTGCCCTGTAGAGTCACAGTCGGAGAGATGGCAGAATTGGCAAGGAATAACTCTCAATGCGGCAGAATCACAGTCTGTCATAAAATTGCAGTTTCCATAAGATGAGAATAAAAGAGGGACATTTTGTATAAAGCCGCTGCTCTTCCCATTGAGTCCCGCCTTCCTATTTCTGGAGCAAGTTCTCTTTGCCTACAATAAAAAGAATGTTTTTTAAGATAAATACAATCCACATCAAAGGTGTTTGGTCAATGTCAATTTAAAAGCTTTCAATAGGACCAGCACTCTCATATATTAAAAAAAAAAATCATGATTTATTTACATACATGCATGTTGCTAAAGTTTTGGTCCTTATTAGGGCCTTTATCAATGATAACAGCCAGTGATTGTGCATTCAGTATATACCCTATGGTCAAGTGAAATGTGCCTAACTGATATCAAACAGGTTTAATAATGTTTCCACTGAAATTCTTTCAACACAGTTACATTCAGAATGTTGGATTGTGCAATAACTCAACCTCACCACATGGTGTTACACTTAATTCATAAAATGTACACAATAAAATGAAAATTGCATATAAGCAAGAAACTTTCTAAATATAATCAGTTGAAATTCTTTCCTGGTTCTGAAATAACAAAGTTGCTCTTTACTCTCCCCTTTCATCATCTGTCTCTTTTCGTTCTCTCTTCATGCAGTAGGTGGAGTCAGGTTTTGATTGACAGTTAGATCTAATATAACCTTTGGGGGGCTGGCACCATTTGCCTACAGATTTGCTGTCTCTTTACTTGCAGGGTTTGTGCCATAGTTATTTATTTTGTTTGTGCTGGAGTCAGTTATGTGAGTTATCAGGAAAGGGAGCCCCCCCTAAAAGAAGCATTAGACCTACCTGTCAATCAAACTCTGACCCCGACTTCTGCATTGAGAGAGAGACAGATGCTGAGAGGGGAGAGTGCAGTGTAACTTGATTATTTCAGAAACGGAACAGACTTTTTAATTGTTCATATTTAGAAAGTTTTATATTTCCATTAGATAAAGTTTCTAATATAAGAAATGTAACCTCCATAAATGTAACTATATATATATATACACACAACCTTTATAAAGTGATGAGGTGCCCTGTCCATATTCTCCCATTAAAGTGTTGCAGTTATTCACAGTCCGTATAAATGAAAGTACAAATTTACAACATACCTTATGCCGAACTTCAATAAAACAATCCCTCCTGAAAAAATAGATGCAAATAATGTGTCAATAGATTTTATATGCCCGTGTAAGGATGCTTAACTCTGTCCCTGCGCATCTCACAGCCTTTGCGCCTATAGACTCCAGGGTGTGGGCTTAAATAATGCTGAGCTGCTGCTAGTGTGAACTTCCCAACTGAATCTGATGGGCTCAATCTTTCATTTAGACTACAGGTTCCTGAGTAGCTGAATTTCGGTTTCCTTGGAGTGACAGATGTTAAACTATTATCAGTTTTAATCACATACCAGTGAGTCATGTGACAGAAATGACATCACTAAGCAGTGATTATAACTGATGACATCACTAAGCAGTGATTATAACTGATGACATCACTAAGCAGCATTTATAAGGATATAATTTACAGGATACTCACCATGGCTCTTGTGCATTATATATATATATATATTTAGACACATCAGTATTGTCGGGGGCCTTTTTATCATGCTGTGTAAAATGATTTACTTTTGAAAGTTGTTAAAAGCAGTGTAAAATAAATGGCAAATTTTTAAATCTGTGTATTATATACTGTCTGATCCCCATATTTAACACCATAATCGTACATTGTTATATTTAAGGCACAGCCCATTCAAGTTAAAGGGAAACATTCAGACGACAGGTACATTTTCAAGCTGCTGCTCTTTACACTGGAATTTTACATTTAATACCAGCAGAGGGCGCTAATGTTGTTTCAGTTGGGGTGAATTCCCTGTGCAAGATTCTTTATCCCTGAAACCCATTATGTAGAATGTGAACAAATCCAGTTGAAATCCATTCTGATGGCAAAACTATTTATTTTCATGTCCAGAAAACCCTAGTTCTATAGATAACCCCAGTTATATCTCTGTGTATATACATTGTCGTGAAACAGTTACTCACATGGGACACACAGGCTGCCCGGAGTCTTTCTGTAAAGGAAGGGAGAAATCATGTTATAGTTAAGAAAACCACAATGCAACACAATTAAACATTAAAATTGCTCATTAATTAGAGCCTTACTGGGCCCCCTACACTCCTGGGTCCCCCTGCCACCTGTCTGCCCTTCTGAAAGGACAAAACCTCCTGCCCAGTTTCCCAAATTAGAAAAAATGGGCAGGACTCACTAAGCTTGATGTGGTAATTGGCCAATCACAGCGTCATAGCCCCGTCCAGTGACATCACGGTCCCGCCTCTTCCCCACCCCTGTGACATTACTGCCCGCACCCTGCCCAGTGACATTCGCCGGCAGGGGTGGTAACCCTACTGCAACTGCAGGGTCTGCTTCCTCTGTAATGGCAAAATTGCCCCCGGCAAGTGTCCCCGCCTCTGAAATCTGTCCCCGGTTTTCCCAATAGCAACAAAGCTGCCCCCCAGCCAATCATTGCTATTCCAGGACAAGAGGAAGGAAGGGCTGATCTTCTGTCACCTGACCTCCTTCCCTCATCCACGCCCTTCAAATCTCCCATGACAACTTTTCTTTTGCAGTATAGCATATATCTATGTTAAAAGCAATAAGTGCTGGCAACACAACAATGTACTTACGTATTTCTTTCTTCTTTTCTCCTGTTAAAGAAAACAGATACATTACAGAAGCAGCGCAATTAAGTGTTAACCCCACTCATATGATGTGTAAGTCAGGTTGTGGCCTCATTGTACTGGCACATCCCTGTGTGTAGCCAAATTACACAGACATCTAATTGATCAGCACATCTGTATCCTGTTGTGTGGCAGCTTACCCCAAAGATAAAGAAAAAATTGAGTAGTTGATGTATTGTTACAGTTAAATGGACACTGCCATGATATTTATGGGGCACTTTTTATTTCTAAATGACACTGTTACACAGCAAATAATTCCCTCTGCCATTTAACCTTTTATTCTTCAACCAACAAATGTATTTGTAGCTGTAATATTGGTGTGTAGGCGCCATCTCAGTGCCTTGTGCCTGAGTCTGAGCTTTCAGCCAGCGCTACTCATTAGAACTGCTTTCAGCTAACCTATTGTTTCTCCTACTCCCATGTAACTGGAGGAGTCCCAAGCCGGACTTGGATTTCTTACTATTGAGTGCTATTCTGATACCTACTGGGAGCTGCTATCTTGCTCCCTTCCCATTGTTCTGCTGATCGGCTGCTGGGGGTGAGGGGGGTGAGGATATCACTCCAACTTGCAGCGCAGCAGTAAAGTGAGACTGAAGTTTATCAGAGCACAGGTTACATGGCTGTGGCACCCTGGGAAATGAAGAATATGGCTAGCCCCATGGGAAAAACAGATTACAATGTAGGATTCTGCTGGAGAAGCTCTATTAACTGATGGGGTTTGTACCAAACATATTTTCCTGTGACGGTATTGCTTTAAACTTGACACTCCTACTGATAGTAAAGGTCCCTTAAGCCTGCCCAACCAAAATTTTCAAACTAACTAACCGTCTGCCCAACACACACCCATGGAAAATCTTTAGATACTTACTAAGCTTCATCCATTGTATACATAAACATAAAAGCAAGCTTATGTACATAATAAAGCAGGCGATGATGATGGCGCGGATATCATGTTGGCAGTGATATGATGGGAAAGGCTTCATTTCTATAGAAAACAAAAGTTAGATTAGAACAACAGAACTTGCATTGGAAGCAACACAGGGGGCTCCTCACAGTTAAGAACCCCCCCAATAAACTTGAGTATAGAAGTTACTTGAAAGAGATTATTTAGAAGTCAGTGGAAGTAAATTTTATTGGAATTTGAGTTTTTTCTTTTATAAATTGTGACTGAGTTTTAAAACTTGATCTTGAATATACTGTCGCTTTTTCTGCTGTATATTTCCTTGAATCATGGGAAAAGTGGATCTTACATTTTAGTACAAGTTGCCCCAGGGACTGGGCCGATTGCCATCTTGGAGTCAGGAAGGAATTTTTTCCCCTCTGGGGCAAATTAGAGAGGCTTCAGATGGGGTTTTTTGCCTTCCTCTGGATCAACTAGTAGTTAGGCAGGTTATATACAGGCATTATGGTTGAACTTGATGGACGTATGTCTTTTTTCAACCCAACTTACTATGTTATACTATGTTATTTTAATAAATCAGCACTTACGGTTGGATAGGAAAACTCTACTCAGCCACTTGTTAGTGGGATTGCACTGAATTCACCAAACACCGAATCTTCTCTTAGCTCCATGAGGAGTTAAAAGGTTTTCTATCATGATTTTTATGGTTTTTATTTTCATTGTTAGAGTTTTTACTTTACTATGTTACATTGTCCAGATCCATGAGGAGTTTACTCCCATGTAACTGGAGGAGTCCCAAGCCGGACTTGGATTTCTTACTATTGAGTGCTATTCTGATACCTACTGGGAGCTGCTATCTTGCTCCCTTCCCATTGTTCTGCTGATCGGCTGCTGGGGGTGAGGGGGGGGTATCACTCCAACTTGCAGCGCAGCAGTAAAGTGTGCCTGAGTCTGAGCTTTCAGCCAGCGCTATACATTAGAACTGCTTTGAGCTAACCTATTGTTTCTCCTACTCCCATGTAACTGGAGGAGTCCCAAGCCGGACTTGGATTTCTTACTATTGAGTGCTATTCTGATACCTACTGGGAGCTGCTATCTTGCTCCCTTCCCATTGTTCTGCTGATCGGCTGCTGGGGGTGAGGGGGGGGTATCACTCCAACTTGCAGCGCAGCAGTAAAGTGTGCCTGAGTCTGAGCTTTCAGCCAGCGCTATACATTAGAACTGCTTTGAGCTAACCTATTGTTTCTCCTACTCCCATGTAACTGGAGGAGTCCCAAGCCGGACTTGGTTTTCTTACTATTGAGTGCTATTCTGATACCTACTGGGAGCTGCTATCTTGCTCCCTTCCCATTGTTCTGCTGATTGGCTGATGGGGGTGAGGGGGGGTATCACTCCAACTTGCAGCGCAGCTGTAAAGTGTGATTGAAGTTTATCAGAGCACAGGTCACATGGGCCACTTGGGAAGCTAAGAATATGGCTAGCCCCATGACAATTTTCAAAATTAAATTTGGTCTTTTGAGAAACAGATTTCAATGCAGGATTATGTTGAAGAAGCGATATTAATGTATGCGTTTAGTAAAAAACATGACAGAATCTCTTTGACATGTTTCTGACACTGTCAGTCCATATTCATATATATAAATTCTGTTCCATGTGCCCCTACTTTTCAAAAATAAGCTTTTTGGAGTGTAGGGACAGATTCTTAGCACTTGTTTATGTGCACCCCATCTACATTAGCCTTAGCGTCTTAGCTTAACGGGGAACCATCCCAAAAATAAGAATATAATAGTAGCTTACCGGTGCTGTTTAACTGAACGGTCGTCATCCCATGAAGCCTATCCGACTCAAAATGACAAAAATATGTCCCCAAATCCTGAAATGTGACGTTCCGGATCAGCAAAGCCACGCCTCCCCTAGTGATGTTCTGCTTCAGGAGTTCTGTTCTGTTAGCAAACTGTACCATCTGCATTGACTGGTCTTCTTCCCCTCGATTGTACATATGCACATAGGGAATGAATGAGGTTCTGAACCATCTAATTGTCATGTTCTCAGCGTTCATCTGAGGAACCAAGTTACAATGCAGTGCGGCATTAGAACCTATGGAAGCAGACACCGGTGGTCCTGCCGAGACAGTAAATCTGCCTGCAAAATATATAAAATAATTCACTAAAGTGTCTTTTTATTGGACATAAGGCAAATAAAGGGGTTTATGAGGTTTTTCAGTGCAAATGAATTGTTGCAAAGTACATACAATGGCACAGTGGCCATAAGCAATGTACTCTCCCCATTTATGACTGAGCCAATTCCAGTAGCAAGAAAATCACATCCAAATGAGTCACAATGATTGTATTGTGCAATGTAAACCAGGGTGAAAATGAAAGGAGATAAAATGAACAACATCATGTGATCAGTTGTATATCCAGTTACACACATTTGTATATGGATCTGACTCCCTAGCACTCAGAGAAAAGGGAATCATTTAACCATTAAATAAACCCAATAGGGCTGTTCTGCCCCCAATAAGGGGTAATTATATCTTAGTTGGGATCAAGTACAGGTACTGTTTTATTATTACAGAGAAAAGGGAATCATTTAACCATGAAATAAACCCAATAGGGCTGTTCTGCCCCAATAAGGGGTAATTATATCTTAGTTGGGATCAAGTACAGGTACTGTTTTATTATTACAGAGAAAAGGGAATCATTTAACCATGAAATAAACCCAATAGGGCTGTTCTGCCCCCAATAAGGGGTAATTATATCTTAGTTGGGATCAAGTACAGGTACTGTTTTATTATTACAGAGAAAAGGGAATCATTTAACCATTAAATAAACCCAATAGGGCTGTTCTGCCCCCAATAAGGGGTAATTATATCTTAGTTGGGATCAAGTACAGGTACTGTTTTATTATTACAGAGAAAAGGGAATCATTTAACCATGAAATAAACCCAATAGGGCTGTTCTGCCCCCAATAAGGGGTAATTATATCTTAGTTGGGATCAAGTACAGGTACTGTTTTATTATTACAGAGAAAAGGGAATCATTTAACCATTAAATAAACCCAATAGGGCTGTTCTGCCCCAATAAGGGGTAATTATATCTTAGTTGGGATCAAGTACAGGTACTGTTTTATTATTACCGAGAAAAGGGAATCATTTAACCATGAAATAAACCCAATAGGGCTGTTCTGCCCCCAATAAGGGGTAATTATATCTTAGTTGGGATCAAGTACAGGTACTGTTTTATTATTACAGAATAATAGGAAATAAATTTTTAATATCAGAATTATTGCTTTAAAATAGGCTCTATGGGAGATGAACTTCCTATAATTATGAGCTTTTTAGTTAACAGGTGTCTGGATAAGGGATCCCTTCCTTGCATAAAACATATATAGAAGTGATGCAGGGGAAGGCCTGATACCTGTGGGTTGGAAGTTCAGACTGACCTTGGTACAACATTTGTGCTGGCTAGATTTATAGGTGCACACCCACCCCGCCCCTTTTGTGATGTCATTGATAGGCGGGTCAGCCTTGGGTCTATAAATAGAGGGGACTAGCCCGGTTGGGTGGGGTTCGGGCTGGGTGTGGGCAGGTTAGGGTCAGATGCGAGTTGTGTTTTAGTCGACCAGCACATCACTAATATGTAGTACATTCTGTAGTATTTTGTGTAAATGAAAATAAAGATTTTTATATGAACTTTGCGTTCATTTATGCGCTTTTACTGTAATTTGAGTAAGAAAATAAAAACCTGAATTTAAGAGCAATGGGGCAGATTTATCAAAATGTGAGAGTAGAGCTCACCCACTTTCTATTCATTCCTATGTGATATTTAGAAGTGTATATATTAGTGGGTGAAAGTTAGAGTTCACCCTATGATAAAAATCCCATAGGAATGAGTAGAAAGGGGGTGCCCCAATGTGTGATGTGGGTTGCTGAAAATCCCACCAAACCCGACACAAATATGTATTTGTGGCACAGAACTTACCTGACTGTGACTCCGATGCCCCAAACAGCAAGCCAATAGCGACCAACTGAATCAGATGCATTGTGGGTAACATCCTCTCCAACAAACACCCAAATCTGCAAGGGAAAATTCAACATATTTAAGAGTAAAAAGTCAAAATCATAGACAGAATGGGAACAAAATTATCATGAAAAGTTCCCCCCAATCCAAGAAGATGGGGGAGCAACTCTCGTAGAATCTGAATACATAGAATATACCAACCACACCAAGAAAAGACTATACTCCGGTAGGTCCCGAGTATCTCAGCATAGTAATTATGTGCAATAAACATATCATTATAATGTCAATATTATTTATACACCACTTAGGCTAAAATCCCCTCTCCCATAAAAACACACACACAAAGCCCAGCTATTACACAGTGAGGCTACAGTTTTATTGTTATTGTTACTTTTTATTACTTATTTTCCTATTCAGCCCCTCTCCTATTCATATATCAGTCTCTCATTCAAACTGCTCCCTGGTTGCTAAGGTAACTTGGACCCTAGCAACCAGATAGCTGCTGAAACTATAAACTAGAGAGCTGCTGAACAAAAAGTTAAATAACTAATGAACTACAAATAATAAAAAATGAAGACCAAGTGCAAATTGTCTCAGAATATTACTCTCTACATCATACTAGAAGCTAACTCAAAGGTGAACGTTAAAATCTTATGTTAAAACCAATAGTAAGGAAATAAAGTAGGAAAATGAAAGCCCAGGTACCCGCCGTAACCTAATACTTGGCTACTAAATTATCACAACTTAATGACCAATTCTATTAATACTCGTACTGCGATGTTAACAAATGTAATTATAGTAGGTTAGTCTTAGTTCTGAAACCAATTTCTGCTCACTTCCAACAGTTATTGAGCTGGAACCTTTCTTACAACCACTAATTACTATGCAATCAAAGTTGTGACTAAAGAGATTGATCCAACCCCTTGGATGTTGCTCTCAGTGCCCCCAAACCAGGGAGTTATTTTTGAATTCCTGACTTGGGGGCAAGTTTTGGTTGAATAAAAACAAGATTTCCTACCAAATAAAGCCCCTGTAAGCTGATAGGGTGCATAGAGGCCCCTAATAGCCAATCACAGCCCTTATTTGGCTCCTCCATGAACTTTTATGGTGCTATTGTTACTACTATTTCTCCCTACCTGTTGTATTGGTGAAACAGCTAATAACTTTGTAATTTACTTTTACATGAGTATTAAAGATTGCCCTATAAGACGACTGGCACTTCGCAGTACCAGCTCACACTGTCATCCAGAAGTTTCACCGATTACGTTTACGTTTACACTTGATAAAGTTGGCTCAGTATAGCAACTGGCACATCACAGTATCGACCCAAACTGTCATTCAAAAAGATGTTATACCTTCTCATTCCTCAGCGTGATAGTAACATAGTAACATAGTAAGTTAGGTTGAAAAAAGACATACGTCCATCACGTTCAACCATAATGCCTATATATAACCTGCCTAACTGCTAGTTGATCCAGAGGAAGGCAAAAAACCCCATCTGAAGCCTCTAATTTGCCTCAGAGGGGGAAAAAAATTTCCTGACCCCAAGATGGCAATCGGCCCAGTACTAAGAGCTGTCTCCCATAACCCTGTATTCCCTTACATGCTAAAAAGCCATCTAACCCCTTTTTAAAGCGATTCAGTTAATTCAGCTACTAGTAGGACTTATATATACACCCCAACTATGGTTACCTCAACATTGTCTTTGCTCTACCAAAATCATTCACATACAGACAGCCTAAGGTTTGAGAGCAGCCCCATTACCTGCCCTATAGCCCATCCTGATATAAGGAACAGTAAATGACTATATATTCCAGTATGACATTGCAGTCCCCATAACAGGGAGTTGTTGAAGGCAGTGAGCCCAGCTCCATCCTGTTACAGGAATATAAGGGCACTGAGGGGCGCACATACCCATGCTTTGGCCCCTGTGTTGGCAAATGACCCCCCTTTACCTTAGTGACTCCGCACACAGGTTCCCGTCTCAAATTATCTTCTTTCTCTATAGATTGGCTGCAGCCTCTGGAGAAGTTTCTTTTCCAAAGTTCCTGCCCTGCAAATGACTGTGTGACAGAGGTTGCATTTCATATAGAACTTTATAGAGCTTTATAGGCTGCACCCAACCAGTTTCCTTGTTGTACTTTGCACCGGGGGTATGGGGTAAATTAAAGGAGAGGCTGAGGGGAGAGTTGCTGAGAGGCCGCAGGGGGCAGGGTACCCGCCTTACACGCCTTTCCATGTTGGACCAGTTCTTGGGTTGTCAACTCTTCTGGGAAAAAATACCGGCCTTCCTACATCTTTATACATCTTCCCTATTAATTACGTTGGCTTCAGGGATCATTTTTACCGGCCGGGTCAGTAAAATACTGGCCAGTTGGCGACCCTTCCCGGCTCTAATAATTAGGCCCACGAGTAATTAGCTGGATTCTGCCCTGCCACGCTTCATTTGCACTTTTTGTACATTTTTAATGGGAATTTTCTGGGCAGCAAATTTTACTTTACTTAGAAGTTAAATATAGATTTTTATTTTGAGTTTTCTATATCTGTTTAATTTCTGCAATAAGATATCCGGCTCTACCTGTCACCAGAAACATTTTTTATTTTTTTGAGCAAAAAATAATACATCTGCTCCACGAATCCCCATATCCCTTGAATGTGCCCATACCAAATATAAATGGGTTTATGGGCAGTCTGAGTGGTGGGATGAAGCCGGCCCTGTGCCGTTGGGGTTTTTCAGTTCTGCCGCCTTCACCTTAAGGAACAGCGTCTGGTCTTGGGTTCTATTCCCATTTCTGCTCTTAGTTTGCCTATATAATTGATTTGAATGCATTATTTTATCAAGGAACAACTGCAGTTATATGTGTATGTATTGTACCATGTTTATTATCCGTATTATTCATATTTTAATCTAAAATGAGTGCAAGGTGTACCGGTGACAGGTAGAGGTAAAGTTGCCGGCTGTGGGCCACTAGATTAGCTGCTCAATGGCTGTAAAACAGGGATCCCCAACCAGTGGCTCAGGGCAACATGTTGCTCCCCAACCCCTTGGGTGTTGCTCTCAGTGCCCCCAAACCAGGGAGTTATTTTTGAATTCCTGACTTGGGGGCAAGTTTTGGTTGAATAAAAACAAGATTTCCTACCAAATAAAGCCCCTGTAAGCTGATAGGGTGCATAGAGGCCCCTAATAGCCAATCACAGCCCTTATTTGGCTCCTCCATGAACTTTTATGGTGCTTGTGTTGCTCCCCAAGTCTTTTTACATGTGACTGTGGCTCACGAGTAAGAAAGGTTGGGGAGCCCTGCCGTAGAGGATCATCCTCTGAGAGCGGAGGACGGTTGCACCATTGGAACACAAATAGTTCCTTAATTGTAAGGGCAGTTAGCTTGATGGAATTCCCTACCAAGAAATGTTATAGTGTTTGCTAGTGATGAGCGATTCTGTTGTGCGACAAAAAACATTTGTCGCCGCGGCTATTATTTTGTCGCGCGGTTATTGTTCCGTCGCCCGCGGCTATTATTTTGTCGCGCGCCTATTGTTTCGTCGCCCGCGGCTATTATTTTGTCACGCGGCTATTGTTTCGTCGCCCGCAGCTATTATTTTATCGCGCGGCTATTGTTTCGTCGCCCGCGGCTATTATTTTGTCGCGCGGCTATTGTTTTGTCGCCCGCAGCTATTATTTTGTTGCGCGGCTATTGTTTCGTCGCCCGCGGCTATTATTTTGTCGCGCGGCTATTGTTTCGTCGCACGCGGCTATTGTTTCGTCGCCCGCGGCTATTATTTTGTCGTGCGGCTATTGTTTCGTCGCACGCGGCTATTATTTTGTCGCCTGCGGCTATTATTTTGTCGCGCGGCTATTCTTTTGACGCCCGTGACAATTCTTTTTTTACACCGCAAGACTATACTCCGGTATTGTTTACGACAATTTTTGGACGTGCGGTGAATTTTTCTGCTGCAAATTTTTTCATCCATTTCGCGAAACAATCCGCCAATGGCGAAACGCGGAAATTCGCCGCGAATCCATGCCTGGCGAAACATTTCGCCCATCACTAGTGTTTGCTCATTTTTAGGACAATGCTGCAAATGCTGAGGGAGGCAGGGAGAGGGTTCTGCTGCTGGAATTAGCTAGTAGAGGAGGCCTAGAACTTCAACCATAACCCAAGTGAAATGGCTGAGCTACCAGCCAATATGCCCACAATGTGACTAAGGGGTATATATATATTTATTCATATTTTATGCTGTGGAGTGAAGCATTACCGGTGATGTTGCCCAAGGCAACCAATCAGCAATTACATTTCAACAGTTAGAAAACCAGAGTAAGGCATCTGATTGGTTGCTATGAGCAAGATCACCAGTAATGTTTTACTCCACTTTTTAAACAGCATGATGAATATACCCCTAAGGGTGCTGGTAAGAGTCCAGCAACTCAGAGCTTACTGCAATTTCTAGTGATATGGCCCCAGAGGGTACCCTTGTGAACAAGCTGCCACTGGGGGTAGAATACTGGCTTATTATCCCTTTTGAAAGAATGTATATAGTACAAATCTTTAGCAATAATAGGCTGCATGGAAGTGGACATTTCTATTGGGGAAAGGTACTTTGTGTGCAGACGTGCTCCCTGTAGGCCAATATGACCTCTTGGGAAGGAATTAGCCTTTAAATTGCCATACAATATTTCTAAATCAGCGGTTTAAAAACTGTGGGGATTGAGTAACACCCCTGTCGGCCAATCAGCCATTGTAATGTTAGCGAATGAAAGCATTTCACCTTCCATGTGGCACTTCATTCATTAACAGCACTGGTCCCTGGTGACAAGTGGACAGTGACCACAGTGGTCAAAATGGAACATGTGACAATGGGGTTATGTAATAAAAGGCACTAAATTTGCCCAGGAGCAGTAACCCATAGCAGCCAATCAACAGGAAGCATTTACTGGTCATCTGTTTAACAGCAAACATCTTATTGGCTGCTTTTGGTCACTGCTCCTGGGCAAACTTAATGCCTTTTATTACATGTAGGATTAGGGGATAGTTTACTCTCTTATTAGATAACCTTTTCTCCAGCTTTTGTTTTGGTTGGTTTTACTTTCTGACTGACTAGCTCAGTACCCCTCCCTGAACTGCCTTTGCTTATGGTGCCATTTATAGAGTTATATAGGGTTTATTGCTTTCTGTTCAGCAAGTCACATGGACTGCAAATGTATGTACTATTCACACGGGAAACTATGATATTTAATCTGTTAAAGTATTCTACTGTGTATTGGTACATGTAGGCAAAGTTCATTCTCTGTATGTGAGTAATTGTAAAATCT
This sequence comes from Xenopus tropicalis, assembly GCF_000004195.4. Classification (NCBI taxonomy): domain Eukaryota; kingdom Metazoa; phylum Chordata; class Amphibia; order Anura; family Pipidae; genus Xenopus; species Xenopus tropicalis. Next base: position 135,807,365 of record NC_030684.2, on the reverse strand, counting down.
TCTCTCTTTTCTCCCAGCAGAATGTAATATCTGTTCCTTCTTGATGCTGGAGTTGTAACACCGTATGTGCCTCCCACTGTGCCTCACAATAGCAAATAATGTTCAATACTGTGTGGGAGCCGGGCCCAACGGCCACTTCTATCTCTTTAGTTGCCCAACAGCTGAATTATCAGATATGCAGATAGAAACAAATGCATTTTGCCTCTGGCTGTTGATTCAGCATTAATGTTTTGCTGTTTATACAATACACCAAATGCACCCACAATTCAAAGAGGCAGTAGGAGTTTTCCCTCCTCATTGGGGTGAAGCCCCTCCCTACAGCAAAGCATGGAACCTACTCAGCTCAGTAACTTACCACATTTGTAGGCAAGGACAGGTCTGTAGCAGGTATAATGTTTATACTCAGGGGATATGATTCCTCCAGTGATTATAATTGTATTCTCAAAAGAGGGGGGAATTGATTAGTAATGGGCTAATTGTTTCACCAGGCATGGATTTGCGGCGAATTTCCGTTTTTTGCCATTGGCGGATTGTTTTGCGAAACGAATGAAAAAATTTGCAGCTGAAAAATTCGCTGCACGTCCAAAAATGTTCGCCTGCATCAAAAGAATTGTTGTGCATCAAAATAAATAGTCACGGGCGTCAAAAGAATAGTCGCAGGCGTCAAAAAAATAGTTGCGCGTCAAAAGAATACTCATGCATCAAAAAAATTGTTGCGGACGTCAAAAGAATAGTCACGCATCAAAAAAATTGTTGCGGACGTCAAAAGAATAGTCACGCATCAAAAAAATTGTTGCGGGCTTCAAAATAATAGTCACGCATCAAAAAAATTGTTGCGGGCTTCAAAATAATAGTCACGCATCAAAAAAATTGTTGCGGGCGTTAAAAGAATAGTCGCATGTCAAAAGAATAATCATGCATCAAAAAAATAGTCGCAGGACACACACCATTTTCGCCATTTCCCAAATAGTTTGAAAGCAAAAACGGGACAGATTCGCTCATCACTAGAATTGCATAATGCATATTCCCTGGTCCCCTGTTTCACTACTTTTTTTAGTATCTATGCAACTGTGTGTTTTTACAGCAACAGGAGTTTTTTAGCTGCAATATGTATTTTTGCATAATTGTGACCTCAACACTTTGGAAACATTACAATTCTGACTCATTTTTTTTAAACTATTTTTCTCTTCAGAACAAGGTCCTCCTAACATAAAGGAAGAAATCAACACCACCAATGAGCCTCCTGCAGAAAAGGAGGAAAGAGTCTTATAATGGAGGGATGGCCTTCCTGTAATTCAGAACTTTCTGGATAATGGATCATGGATACCACATCTGTTATCTGGAAACCCTGTCATAATAACTTCTCTGTAATAATAAAACAGTACCTGTACTTGATCCCAACTAAGATATAATTACCCCTTATTGGGGGCAGAACAACCCTATTGGGTTTATTTAATGGTTAAATGATTCCCTTTTCTCTGTAATAATAAAACAGTACCTGTACTTGATCCCAACTAAGATATAATTACCCCTTATTGGGGGCAGAACAGCCCTATTGGGTTTATTTAATGGTTAAATGATTCCCTTTTCTCTGTAATAATAAAACAGTACCTGTACTTGATCCCAACTAAGATATAATTACCCCTTATTGGGGGCAGAACAGCCCTATTGGGTTTATTTAATGGTTAAATGATTCCCTTTTCTCTGTAATAATAAAACAGTACCTGTACTTGATCCCAACTAAGATATAATTACCCCTTATTGGGGGCAGAACAGCCCTATTGGGTTTATTTAATGGTTAAATGATTCCCTTTTCTCTGTAATAATAAAACAGTACCTGTACTTGATCCCAACTAAGATATAATTACCCCTTATTGGGGCAGAACAGCCCTATTGGGTTTATTTCATGGTTAAATGATTCCCTTTTCTCTGTAATAATAAAACAGTACCTGTACTTGATCCCAACTAAGATATAATTACCCCTTATTGGGGCAGAACAGCCCTATTGGGTTTATTTCATGGTTAAATGATTCCCTTTTCTCTGTAATAATAAAACAGTACCTGTACTTGATCCCAACTAAGATATAATTACCCCTTATTGGGGGCAGAACAGCCCTATTGGGTTTATTTCATGTTTACTCCATTATAATATGTCCACTAAACATGTACTAAGAAATCACCTTATGCAGCAAAAGCTCTAATTTCCATAAAAAAAAGTGGCAATGAATGGCAATCAGCAATGGGGGATATTAAGAAATACATTGTAGCTAAATGATTAAACTCACAAAATGTATCCCATATGGCCCCCTCAAGTCACTGACTGGTTACCGGCTGCTAACAGCTTAGAGAGCTGCAAAGCAGGAAGTAGTGTTCTGGCTATTATGTTAGAGATCCAGCCTTTATACGTACATTTTTGCCTATCTAACATTTTTATTTCACATAGTCTATCTATTTACCCATTTCCATGTCTTCTCATCAATCTTGGAGGAATCCAAGATTTGGTGCATCGCTAGTGTTCCCCCAACCCAGAGGTACCATAACAGGGGGCAGTTATTGCAGCCAGTGCCACTGGGCATAGAAGGGATTGTGTGAGTATTTAATGCTACTAATTCCCTGTATTCCTTCCCCTGTCCCAACTGACCCACAAACTCACATTCCACCCACCTCTCTCCCGTACCTAATGGAATAGGTATAGGGAGAGACACAAAGAATAAATAGTAAGTCTATGAAGATTTTCATTCATCCAGGTCATGGTATATCTAGTATAAATAAATTTGAAGCAACTGGACTTGTTTAGTAATCATTGAAGACGTTTCACTACTCATCCGAGCAGCTTCTTCAGTTCAACTGACTGGTATGGGAAGTCCTCAGCATATATACTCTTCCACTAATCCAATCACAATGGCACTATGTAACTCTTCAGAAAGGTGACATCTGAAACTCACAGAGGTGTGAATGCTGTGGAGTTACTTTGAAAGGATTACCCAAGTATCATGCAACTCTTCAAACAGGTGTTACTTGTTAGAGTTGCATGAATGGATGTGTGAAGAGTTCTGAAACTGCCGGGGTACAGATGTTAGAACAGCATTGTATGTAGCAGACAGATGGTGTCGAAGTCCCCCGCCTCTGTTAAGGGATGGTTTCTCCACTTTGACATGAATGGCCTCTTTTACACCTCTTTCAAACCAGCGGTCTTCTTTGTCCAAAATTTGGACATTGCTATTTTCAAAGGAGTGTCCCTTGTCTTTTAGGTGTAGAAAGACAGCAGAGTCCTGGCCTGTAGTGTTCGCCCTCCTATGCTGAGCCATTCGCTTAGAGAGCAGTTGCTTTGTCTCACCAATGTAAAGGTCTGTGCACTCCTCGCTACACTGGACTGCGTATACAACATTGCTTTGTTTTTCCTTTGGTGTTGGATCCTTTGGGTGTACAAGTTTTTGTCTCAGTGTGTTGCTAGGTTTGAAAAACACAGGGATGTGGTGTTTGTTGAAAATTCTCCTGAGTTTCTCCGACACTCCTGCTACATAGGGGGTGACTATATTGCGCCTTCTCTCTGCCTCAGGACGGTTATTCCTTTTGGTGTTCCTGTTGGGCTTAGTTGCTCTTGTTTTGACAAAGGCCCAGTCTGGGTAGCCACAAGCTTTCAGTGCTCCTCTGAGATGTTTACATTCCTTGTCCTTGGACTCTGTATCAGTTGTTACACTTTCCGCCCTGTGGTGTAGAGTTCTAATGACACCCAGTTTGTGTTCCAGCGGATGGTGGGAATCAAACAACAGATATTGATCCGTATGAGTGGGTTTCCTGTATACTTCTGTTTTCAAGATACCCCCCTCTTGAATGGATATCAAACAGTCCAAAAAAGCAAGTTTGTTCTCATGGACATCCTCCCTTGTGAACTTGATGTTGTTGTCCACTGAGTTACATAGTGCCATTGTGATTGGATTAGTGGAAGAGTATATATGCTGAGGACTTCCCATACCAGTCAGTTGAACTGAAGAAGCTGCTCGGATGAGTAGTGAAACGTCTTCAATGATTACTAAACAAGTCCAGTTGCTTCAAATTTATTTATACTAGATAATAAATAGTAAAACTTTTTTTAGATTGTGTTCTTTATATTCTTTTAAAATCTGTATTTATACAAATATATATATATATATATGACTACAGGTTTCTGTTCTCAGTCAGAAAAGTATGATCAGCCCATTTATAGACAGTTATTGTATTGATTAACACATATTGGTGCTAAATTGCAGCAGTGCAGTTACCCATAGCAACCATCCAGGCCTTATATTTTCTAACTTGTAATAGGCTGTTCAGAGCTAATTGCTTATTGGCTGCTTTTGTTAACTGCACTTGTGGAATTGTGCGCCCAGTGTTTGTGAATCAGCCCCTAAGGAGCCCAATATGCTATGAGCAATTCCATAGTAACACAGGTTATGGGACAAAACAAACAGGAACTTTTTACATTTACAGAGCCACATAGGAGGATTAACAGACTACAGCGCAGGTCTCTTGTATATCCCAGGTCAGACAATACTCACAATATTGTTCACAATGACTCTCTCCCCGCAGGGCAACAAAGGGTTACTCACAGCTTTCAGGTTATACTTCTCCCAGTGGAACCCAGGCAATTCTCTATCTAGCCCTGAGTCTGTACACTGGGAACCCTACTCTGGGCAACAGTACTCCTGGGATACAGGGGCATAATTTACCAGTCCCCTACAAATCTATAATACACCGGGGGGCTGGGGGTCAGTAGCTTTGCCTCAGGCACGTGATTGGGCAGCAGGAATTTAGGCTCATTGCATGGTTTGTGGGGCCTGAAGGTAAGGCATCAAAGGCTGTGGGGCTCCTGGTTATACTGAATTAATATAATCAGTTACCCTCTGTAATTCCCCTCACATGGGCTAAGTAATGAATTATTCACTGTAGTATTATTATATGTGTGTGTGTTATTGTGTGTGTGTGTGTTATACTGTGTGTGGTAATCACTGATCCTGCATGTTTCACATACAATTCTAACCCCTATATTACAACTCTAACCCCTATATTACAATTCTAACCCCTATATTACAATTTTAAGCCCTATATTACAATTCTAACCCCTGTATTACAACACTAAGCCCTATATTACAATTCTAACTCCTATATTACAATTCTAACTCCTATATTACAATTCTAACTCCTATATTACAATTCTAAGCCCTATATTACAATTCTAAGCCCTATATTACAATTCTAACCCCTATATTACAATTCTAAGCCCTATATTACAATTCTAAGCCCTATATTACAATTCTAACCCCTATATTACAATTCTAAGCCCTATATTACAATTCAAAGCCCTATATTACAATTCTAAGCCCTATATTACAATTCTAAGCCCTATATTACAATTCTAACCCCTATATTACAATTCTAACTCCTATATTACAATTCTAACCCCTATATTACAATTCTAAGCCCTATATTACAATTCTAACCCCTATATTACAATTCTAAGCCCTATATTACAATTCTAAGCCCTATATTACAATTCTAAGCCCTATATTACAACTCTAACCCCCATATTACAATTCTAACTCCTATATTACAATTCTAAGCCCTATATTACAATTCTAACCCCTATATTACAATTCTAAGCCCTATATTACAATTCTAAGCCCTATATTACAATTCTAAGCCCTATATTACAATTCTAACCCCTATATTACAATTCTAACTCCTATATTACAATTCTAACTCCTATATTACAATTCTAAGCCCTGTATTACAATTCTAAGCCCTATATTACAATTCTAAGCCCTGTATTACAATTCTAAGCCCTATATTACAATTCTAAGCCCTATATTACAATTCTAAGCCCTATGTTACTAACACATTACAAGAGCTCACAATAATTAGCCTACCCTTTGTACTCACAGTACATACCTGCATGTAATGCTCCTGTTGGTTCAGTGCCCATCAAACCTAATGTGTGTAAGTCACCAACAGAGAGCTGCACGGGGAATGGTCCCTGAAAATAGTATTCTGGGTGCAACTGAGTTATAGACTGTAACATGAATCATATCAGCAGGGCCCTAGGGTATGGAGCATTAGGATATGGGACCCTAGGATATGGGGCATTAGGATATGGGGCATTAGGATATGGGACCCTAGGATATGGGGCATTAGGATATGGGGCCCCAGGATATGGGGCATTAGGATATGGGGCCCTAGGATATGGGGCCCTAGGATATGGGGCAGCATTAGGATATGGGGCATTAGGATATGGGGCATTAGGATATGGGGCATTAGGATATGGGGCATTAGGATATGGGACCCTAGGATATGGGGCATTAGGATATGGGGCATTAGGATATGGGACCCTAGGATATGGGGCATTAGGATATGGGGCCCTAGGATATGGGGCCCTAGGATATGGGGCATTAGGATATGGGGCATTAGGATATGGGGCATTAGGATATGGGGCATTAGGATATGGGGCATTAGGATATGGGGCATTAGGATATGGGGCCCTAGGATATGGGGCATTAGGATATGGGGCATTAGGATATGGGGCATTAGGATATGGGGCATTAGGATATGGGGCATTAGGATATGGGGCATTAGGATATGGGCCCTGTACCTATTCAACAAGGAAAGTTCACCCAGCACACCCTTACCTCCTCCAACAATTCTTACTCAGTGCACAGCCTGAGGGTCGAGACACTAAGAGAATTTTATTACAAAAGGAATGTTATTGGATTTGGGCCTTAAAAACTCCCTAGGGGTCTAAACGAAGAGAGTATTATGTCATGCTTTTTATGATCGCATGGTAGTATCATGATAATGGTTAATTATGTACATATTCTTTTCTGCAGATATAAAATATGACTGATGAATTATGCAGTGGACAGTTAATTTTACTGTTAATTTTCCAGCTAATTGTCTCCTGTTTCTGGGTTAGTTTATTTGGTAACATTGTTAACTTGAAACTTTAGTGAGTCCTATTGTTGCCAATATTGAAAGGTAATAAGTGACAATAATAGGTATCAAGTGTATAGAGAATTTTTGGGTGGGATAATGTTTGTGTAGTTGATGTACATATGGACTTATTTTTTTTTTTAAAAATGTACAACTTTTTTACAGATTGATATTATTGGAATGATGTCTCTTTTTTCATGAAGGTTTCACTTATGGACATTGCTCTGATTTACTGAGACGTGTTATTATGAATTATGCATTTGTACACTTTGAAATGGCTTGGAATGTGAGACTATTTAATCATGTTGACTGCACTGGTTTGTATGCCTGATGAAGGGGTATGGCCCTGAAACGTTGCTGCTATTTTTTGAATAAACACACAGGGGCCAAGCCCCGCTTGCATTACTCTCATTGTGCCGGTCAACTATTTTTTGCTGCCCTGTACCTATTCCCATTGATAAGAGGTTTTGTTGCAATTGGTCACACTGTGCCCCAGCACATAAAGAACAAACACACAAATGAAATTTCTTCTTTTTATACAAGAACAAGTTTATTATTTACAGTTATAGTTCTGAAAACAGCTCTCTGTAAAATATATAAGCACAAAGGCATTGTATGTCTGTATATAAAAAATATTCTCACATTCATATACACATTTTCCATTACATACTGCCCAGTATATACAATAAGTACCTATAAATATATCCGTCTATACATACATATTATATACACACTGACATTTACTGGTCATCTGTTTAAAAGCAAACATCTTATTGGTTGCTATGGGTTACTGCTGATGGGCAAACTTAGTGCCTTTTATTACATATGGGGGACAGAGTTTAAAATGTATCCACAAAGTGTGTTATATACGCTCAGTGCCACAGGGATAATGCCAATCACTAATCAGCATAATGCAACTCTGTTATATATATATATATATATATGCATAATTACATACCAACCAACATTTGAAAAATGTAAAGAGGGACATAAAGAACATTTTGACCGTGCCCATTTTTGCAGCCACACCCCCTAAATATCACTCCCATTTTACAAAAATTGGCAGGTTATTTAAAGTTCGAAAACATTTCTGGGGGTTTTGTGTTCTTGTTTTATGTGTTATTACAGTTTTGCTAATGAAGGTGAAATTGCCGTTTAAGCTGTGAGTCTCAGTTCCCCCAAGAGACCTGTTTAGTTTATTAGTTACAATTGTATCTCAGTGCAGGGGGTGAGTATTCTGGGTTCTGCCAAAAGCTACTTATTTAGTGAAGTTTGGGTTCAGTGCAGGAGATCAAATATGGGACTTTTCAGTAAGAATCTGGGACTGTGAGCTGAGCCAGGAAAAAACCCTGTGGGCCCCAGCGGCCCAGACCCGATGCCTATTGCCGCTCCCCCAGCTGCCGGTGTCCTCCCCTAACACGTTTCACTTATCCACGCTCAAGGGAGGATGTTAGGAGGGGGCCCCTGTGGGGAGTGCGTTGGAGGACGCAGCCAGCGGGAGCACCTTAAGGGGTGCAGGGCCCCTGTTGTGGGAAATATGTTGGCACTTTATAAAAACATGATAATAAGCCTGACCCTCCCAAACTCAGCACCTTTGGCAGAAGCCCTGCCCCTGGGAGGAGCTTCCCCTGATGTCAGCCCTGCTAGCGCCATCTCACCCACCAGTCAGTACTGTCTCTTTAAGAAGCTCAGGTAAGTGCCAGCAGCACAGAGTATGGGCAGGGAATCAGCAGAAAAGAAGATGGGGGGCTACTGAGGCATCTTTGGGGGCACAGAGCTTCCTGCTAAAGGGCAGGGGTAGAGTTGGACTGACAGAAGCCCAAAGCACAAGGGCTCATTTAATTAGACTGAAATGCAGGTTTGGGCAGTATTTACTGAATATTTATTCAACTTGGAGGTGTCAGGTTTAAATCTAAAGCTGGGCGTATATATAAAGAGCCAAATGAGCGTCTCTTAACCCAATATTCCCACACTGAGCTGGGCAACATGGGGCTGATTCTTCTGTTGGGCTCTCAACAATATGGATGCAGGTTGTTGCTGGGAGGGCACATCAAGGAGCTGATGGAGTCTTGTCCTGATTTTTAAACCTGCTTGATCAATATCTGACTGATTTTCAACCAGATATTGCTTGGATGGTCCCCATATACAGGCCAATATGATATGTAGGACTGTGGGGTTGGTGACAATACATTTTATACATTTTTTTTATCCTTAGGGCTGTTTCCCTTGGTTTTCTTTTTTGTTGTTTTTTGCCCAACACAAAACAAAAGAAGGGGCAGCTGATCAGGAGCCCTACTGTGGGTATGAGCAGGTTTGGGTCACTGGAAACATTCCTAGTAGGTTAACTTCCCATCTCTTAACTGGTCAGGGATTAAGGTAAATTCATGGACTTAGTCAGGCAATGGCCCACTGCAACCTGTGGGGTCCCGGGGAACCCCTGGGGGTAACTGAGGCCCCTTGGCCCTAAAGAGCAAGAGCTTCAATGGTGGGGTCTGATAAGCCCCTCTGGCTCAATGTGAATAGGTTATGCCCCCCCCCTCATTGAAAGCTGTCCATTTTTTAATAAAATAAATAAATAAATGGGGGGTATGATTTTGTGCCCACCTCTTTAGCATAGAGACCCTTTACCCTGAGTTGGACACAATGGGGAAAAGTTCAAAGATTTATAGAGCAAAACGGATGCATTTCCCATGTAACTGCTACCAATGGTTTTGCCAATATACCTGTACAGTACTTTGTGAGTGAACTGCAGAATTTTTCCCTTTCCCTTGAGTTCCATGATCAGATGGGGTACAGCCATTAGAGACGTATCCTGCGGAGGGAAATGAAATGTAATTAAGCAATATATTACTTCACATTCTGTGTAATCAGCCAATAAATCTACATGTGCATATCCATTTACCCCAATATGTAAGTGTTTAACCCAACTGGATAGGCTGGAGTCTGGCAGTGCTGTTGCACTTTCCCAGTGCTGAGGTACAATAATATGATATAGCCCCAGTGTAGGGGCAGGGTTATTCAGCTTATACACACACAGTAATGTATAAAGCTCTAAAGCAAACCATGAGTAATATATAGGGCTTGGGGGGCTGCACTGAGCCCCAGTGTCTGGGAGATTCTGTTCCCACACCCACATACTCTGTATAATATTATCCTCTTGCAAAACTATTATGGCTCAAACTCCTAATTCCAACCCTCCCATTCATTTCAGAAACAGGATGAGAGATCTGTATGAGGGAAAGGATAGAAATCTGCTGCCTCAAATGTCTCTTTAATACTAATTTACTTCTCAATTATCAGAACTACATTGATAAAAATCCCTTGCACTCTCTATTAAAGCCGCTTACCTTCCTCGCTGTGGTGCTCATTCTGTTTGCCTGCAACAAAAACATTGTTCAGTGTTAAATAACCCGCTGAATAACCCGCTGAATAACCCACTGAATAACCCGCTGAATAACCCGCTGAATAACCCGCTGAATAACCCGCTGAATAACCCGCTGAATAACCCACTGAATAACCCGCTGAATAACCTGCTGAATAACCCGCTGAATAACCCGCTGAATAACCCCCAGAATAACCCGCTGAATAACCCGCTGAATAACCCACTGAATAACCCGCTGAATAACCCGCTGAATAACCCCCAGAATAACCCGCTGAATAACCCGCTGAATAACTCGCTGAATAACCCCCAGAATAACCCGCTGAATAACCCGCTGAATAACCCCCAGAATAACCCGCTGAATAACCCACTGAATAACCCCCAGAATAACCCGCTGAATAACCCGCTGAATAACCCGCTGAATAACCCGCTGAATAACCCGCTGAATAACCTGCTGAATAACCCCCAGAATAACCCGCTGAATAACCCGCTGAATAACCCGCTGAATAACCCGCTGAATAACCCGCTGAATAACCTGCTGAATAACCCGCTGAATAACCCGCTGAATAACCTGCTGAATAACCCCCAGAATAACCCGCTGAATAACCCGCTGAATAACCCGCTGAATAACCTGCTGAATAACCCGCTGAATAACCTGCTGAATAACCCGCTGAATAACCCACTGAATAACCCGCTGAATAACCCGCTGAATACCCCGCTGGCTAAACACAGACTGTCGGATCCCATAGCTGCACTGAAGTTCCTGTAGCAGTAACAGTAAATAAGAGGACAGGGGAGCCATTACTCACAGTTATCCGGTGCCGCCCGGAGTCGTTCTGCAAATGAAGGGGGAGATCATGTTATTTATGTTTGGGGGTCGGAGAGACTCAAGGGAATGAGGTTGGAAATACAAATGGTGAGAAACCCACTGCCCAGAACCCACAGTGTCACTCTCTCCTGGGAATAAACATGTGAATTCATTTACACAACTGAGTCTGTACAAACCCAATATCTGTTCTAATTCTTAGGGGCCCGGGGCCCTGCATTGTTGCTGTGCCAATAGAAATATATAGAAAGTCACCCAATTACCCTCTATGTAAAAGTAAACTATAAAAAAATCTAATGTAATATTGCTCGGGGAGTTTCCAGGCACTTTTGCCATTTACATTCATTATTTTTTCCAGTTTCAGAGTTATTTAAAGGGGAGGTTCACCTTTGAGTTAACATTAAGTATGTTATAGAAAGGCCAATTATAAGCAACTTTTTAGCTGGTCTCCATTATTATTTTTCATAGGTTTTTGAACTATTTGCTTTCTCTTACTCTTTCCAACTTTCAACAGTGGGTCAGGTCCTCTCCTATTCATATACCAGCCTCTCATTGAAGCCGCTCTCTGGTTACTAAGGTAATTTGAACCCTAGAAACTAGATAACAAAAAGGGAAAAATTTAAAGACCACAAATAAAAAAATTAAGACCAATTGCAAATTGTCTCAGAATATCACTCTACATCATACTAAAAGTTAACTCAAAGGTGAACAACCCCTTTAACTGCCAATATAATGAATTTTATAACAATAGTGCCACCTGCTGTAACTACAGACAGAGAGATATCCCTTCAGAAGGGAAACAGAGAAGGGTTCTGATGTTTCTCTGCTCTGGAAGGAGTTGGGAAAGGACATCTGGGGCCTTTGATCTGTTTCCTGAGCAAAGAAATTACCCACAAAAACGATATCCAGTCCAGGAATGCTGGAAATGATAATAAAAAGCTCAGCCTGTACAAAGCTCAGTAGATAAAATATGGGATTTCTAGGTACAGGTATGGGACCCGTTATCCAGAATGCTCAGGACCAAGGGTATTCCGGATAAGGGGTCTTTCCATAATTTGGATCTTCATACCTTAAGTCTACTAAAAAATCAATAAACCATTAATTAAATCCAATAGGATTGTTTTGCATCCAATAAGGAGTAATTATATCTTAGTTGGGATCAAGTACAGGTACTGTTTTATTATTACAGAAAAAAGGGAATCATTTAACCATTAAATAAACCCAATAGGGCTGTTCTGCCCCCAATAAGGGGTAATTATATCTTAGTTGGGATCAATTACAGGTACTGTTTTATTATTACAGAGAAAAGGGAATCATTTAACCATGAAATAAACCCAATAGGACTGTTCTGCCCCAATAAGGGGTAATTATATCTTAGTTGGGATCAAGTACAGGTACTGTTTTATTATTACAGAGAAAAGGGAATCATTTAACCATTAAATAAACCCAATAGGGCTGTTCTGCCCCAATAAGGGGTAATTATATCTTAGTTGGGATCAAGTACAGGTACTGTTTTATTATTACAGAGAAAAGGGAATCATTTAACCATTAAATAAACCCAATAGTGCTGTTCTGCCCCAATAAGGGGTAATTATATCTTAGTTGGGATCAAGTAAAGGTACTGTTTTATTATTACAGAGAAAAGGGAATCATTTAACCATGAAATAAACCCAATAGGGCTGTTCTGCCCCCAATAAGGGGTAATTATATCTTAGTTGGGATCAAGTACAGGTACTGTTTTATTATTACAGAGAAAAAGGAATCATTTAACCATGAAATAAACTCAATAGGGCTGTTCTGCCCCCAATAAGGGGTAATTATATCTTAGTTGGGATCAAGTACAGGTACTGTTTTATTATTACAGAGAAAAGGGAATCATTTAACCATTAAATAAACCCAATAGGGCTGTTCTGCCCCAATAAGGAGTAATTATATCTTAGTTGGGATCAAGTACAGGTACTGTTTTATTATTACAGAGAAAAGGGAATCATTTAACCATGAAATAAACCCAATAGGGCTGTTCTGCCCCAATAAGGGGTAATTATATCTTAGTTGGGATCAAGTACAGGTACTGTTTTATTATTACAGAGAAAAAGGAAATCAATTTTAAAAATCCTAATTATTTGATTATAATGGAGTCTATGGGAGACAGGCTTTCCGTAATTCGGAGCTTTCTGGATAATGGGTTTCCGGATAAGGGGTCCGATACCTGTATATTCATTTTTAAGGTTTAGTTCTCCTTTAACGTTTTATTCAACATTGAAGATAGAAGAGTAGAAAATTAGACAGAAGAGGTAGAAGGGGAAAAGTCGCAGTGGTGAGAGAATACTGATAGGGTGAAGATGGAAGGACAGAAGGAATAGGACTTTAGAAGATGGGCTTCCTTTGAAGTAGCTCAAATAAAGTCTGTTTACACAAGGAAGTGCTCAGTGTTACTGCCACATTATAATGTTATATCATGTTATAATGTCCATCTATCATTAATGTGCTACTGAGTCATCCAATGTCTGGGGCATTAACTTTTTCAAATTTTGCCAGTGCCCTGGGGGTTCATATACGTAGGGCTGTGGCCCTGCCATATACCTCTTAGGTCATAGTGGAACTGTAAATTCCCATAGACAAGGCCAATCCCATCACTCAGCCATGTCCTGTGTATAGTATGTGTTTTCAAAAAAGCATCTGATGTTGATGCCAATGTCACTGAGCATAAATCCCATCTGGTCTGGGTGAGCCTGGTTTATTATAATATTGACTGCTGAAATTCAGAACTATAGAGTTCAGTGAAGTATTTTGTAAATTCATTTTGGACTGTAAACCCCCCACAATCCTCAGCGGTCAGGAGCTTTGGCCAATAGCAGTAATCACCCTGGCACAACCTTCCCAAATCAGTAAAGCTTAAGCCAATCCCCAAGGGCCATGTCGCACCCCCCTAACTGGCCTCAATCTGCCCAATGCAGGCACTGGGACAGCGCTAATGTTGCCCACCCAGATATAGTATAGGATCATTAATTATTTCTATTTAGAAAGTTTCTTATTTCCACAAGATAATGTTTATATTACATTGTATTATGAAAAATAAAAAGTAATGGCGGAAAAACAATTTCTCACTTACTTATCACTTCATCTTTATTTCCTGAAAACAGACAAAAGGCAAAAAAGTCATGAACTTTTAATAGGAAGAGTACTTCTATTTTATATACACACAGATGGACATATTAATACAAGTTCTTACAGTCTGTACAAAAAGAGACACTATAGAACTATTCCAGCCCGGGGGTTCCCTTGCACTCAGCACCATTTAGCCTCACAGCCCTCTATATCTGCTCAGGGCCCATATAAACATATACCCATCTCTGTATGGCTAGCAGCAGCACCACAACTTACTGTTACCAACACAAATACAACTCATTTTGCTACAGAAGCTCCAGTTTATATACAGTAAATGAGCTTCTCTACAGTGTTTATAGCACTTAAATGAGCCGGGGGCAAATGTGATTTATGCTCTCTGCGCAATTAATAAATATCATTCCCTCAATAGAAATTTAAATGGAATTCATTAATCTGACCCATATTTACAACTTCAAAAAGGATAATCCATAAAATAGTAGGTTAAAAACTCTCAATACCCCCCAATTAATAAGCAAAAGAAGACAGAGCCTCAGAGTACCATATAGGTATTAGCTCCTTGATTAGCTTATCCATGTATGGAATGCAATATTGAACAGCTGGCAATAAAAATCGCGGCTATAGAACCGAATAAAAAACATTCGGTAGATAGATTAAGACAATATAACCTCTACTTCCTCTCTCACTCAGTGCAGGTAATGGGAATACAAATGGGCATAAGAATATAATAATTGCTGCGTACACAGTACGCTAATAAATTAACCTATACCCTCCACACAGTCACAGGCACATAATAAGAAGATTAGCCTTATGTGGACTTAAATACAGACACGAACCCTCCCTTGTCCCGGCTGGGAACTTACTTGGGATCAAACTGAGAGAGGCACTCTGGCTCTGTGCTTCCTCATGGACTACCAAGTCCCTAGGGACTAACCTCCCCCATTATATACCCGCATGCACTCAACATCATTAATGAATTAACCCGTTACTAACCCTTCAAATACACATTTTATATGAATTAAAACTTATTAGGCACAATATTTTAAAAAGGATCAACTAACTGAATAAAAGCCACATAAATTAAAAACAAATATAAATAACCGTATAAATGAAAAAGAAAAAAAAAACACACTACTCCCATGCACCCTAATAGTATTACTGAAAGGGAATAGGCAATAGTTATTTAGGGTATAAGAACCCATATTAAGGCTACCCAGCACACACGCTGGTAATATTCATTAGATGACCACATTACTAGACCCTATTCCAAAATACTCCTAGTATTCCAATTTTTAATACAGCCTGCTGGTTCACATATATTTGGAAATCCAAATGGATTCTCCTTAAACCCTAGCTACCAGTATGTCAGCACCTTTATGCTGAGGGCATTGTTAAGGATTCTCTTCTATCCAAGGTTGCCAGTCTGTCACCACCTCTATAGTCTACCTCTACTTGTTCAATGGCCCATGCTTTAAGGTGCCTCACATCTGAGGTATGTACATCCTTAAAATGTTTATATAATGGTATTTCAGAGGAACCCAATCTAATTTTCAGAATATGTTCATACAACCTCGTACGAAATGACCTTATAGTTCATCCCGCATATTTCTTACTGCAGCTACATTCAACTACATATATTGCGTATTGAGACCAGCATGAAATATGATTCCTAATTCGATATTTTTTCTTTGTGTTATAACATTCCATGCTGGTAATTTTTTTCAGACAATAATTACATTGGGAACATCTACCGCACACATGCCAGCCCCCAGACCCCAAGTTCTTCCCTTTTTCCTTTTCCTTTAAAGTGCTGCAAAAATAATCTAAAATAGACTCTCCCTTAGTAGCAGGGTTTTTTCTATGTTGTCTCAAAACTGTAGGTGCTAGGATATCCCTTAAAGATTTATTTTTCTTATAGATCACGGGTAAACTTTTAGGTAAATTATTCTTCAAAAAGGGGTCATTCAATAATATAGGCCAATATTTTTCAAGCAAATGTATTATCTCTCTTAATTTACAGTGGTACCGCACCACTAAAGCCAACTCGCCATACACTTTGGACGGCTCATTGACAGTGGGTTGTAACACTACCATTTCTTCTATTTTATTAATAAAGTACTTTTTCTGTTTGGTCCTCACTAATGGTCTAACTCTCTCCAAATCAATGACCTCTTTATCTTTCATTTTGCCCTTATTGTCATACCTGCCCCTTTTGTAATTACATATGGACATTGGCATGTCTCCCACACATGCCTCCCCAACACATTCACTTTCAAGAAAGGAATCCAAAGCATCTTTCATCTGGGTATCCTGGGTCTTTTTGAAAGGAATAGACCCTATTTGGTCTGCTCTGATTAACCTACCTAACCTTGGAAGAAACACAGAAAAACTATCACCCGCTACTTTAACAAATTTGCTTATAAGGTGCTTTCTGTCGTACATTTTTTCCACAAATCTCTGAAAGAGAAAAGTACTCTGTTCCATAAAATCACAATCATTAGTACAATTTCTACGTATTCTAGTGAATTGACTTCTAGGTATATTATTGAGCCAAATATCTCTGTGATGGCTACTTTTAAGTATATAGGTATTTCTATCGACCCCCTTAAAATAAGTTCTTGTACATATTTTACCATCTTCAACGAAAATTTCCAAATCTAAGAACTCTATACTTGTATCACTATATTTAAAGGAAAATTTTAAATCGTCATCATTTTCATTGAGGGTCTTAAAAAATTCCTCTATAGAAGAGACCCTAGTATCTCAAATAATCAACAAATTGTCGATATAACGATGGTATACTTTCAATGCTGGTGAACGGTTAGGGCCCCAAATGTGTCTATCTTCCCAATCTCCCAAAAATAAATTCGCATATCTAGGGGCAAACCGAGTTCCCATAGCCGTCCCCCTGATCTGGAGAAAGAAATCTTTACCAAACTTAAAGTAATTATGTTGTAATATAAAAAGCATTGATTCCTTCAAAAATTCTCTTTGTTTCGATTCCGGGAAATTAAACTTTTCTAATATTCTCATTACCCCCTCTACACCCCTACTGTGTTCAATAGAGGTGTAGAGGGCCGAAATGTCCGCTGTTACCAAAATATATCCACATTCCCAAGAAATGCCATGTAACATCTCCATCACTGCTCCAGAATCTTTTAAATAAGACTGGATACAGGGTACTACAGGCTACAAATAGAGATCTATATATAAAGATAGTTTAGATGTTAAGGAATCTATACCTGCAATAATAGGGCGGCCCTCTGGATTAATTAATTTCTTGTATACAGCCCATATTAAGTGAATGTGCCAAGAAAGGGTTACATTTTGGAGGCACTGCTGAGATTCTATTGGGAAGCTGGGAATGTTGGATGAAAGCATGTCTGCACATGAAACCCCACAAACTGTTCGCCAGTGGTGCAATGCTTTGGGAATTAACCCCCGGAAGGTTGCTGTTGTGGGGCCCATGATGCCAAGAGTAAAAGAAGATTTTATTTATGAAATTCTTGATGGGGAACCAATATTTTATTGCCCAAGCGTGGCTGCGTCACGGCGAGATTCTGCCAGGGTTCTGCTGAATGTCCTTATAGAGAGCCCCAGAGAGCTAGACCGTGAGAGGGTTCCCCAGGATATTGAGGCGGGAGATGAAGGGCCATGGAGGGTTGTTCTGCCAGATCTGTCTGATGACGCAGATGATTTAACTACCCATGTTGACACCCTTGTTTCCCAGTTTGCAGTTACAGCACGGGGGGTGTGCTGCCCAATAAGAGACTGTTTGATTCGCCAGCTGAACAGAGTCAAGTAAAGCAATGTCCATCCAGTGAGAGCGCGGTCTCCAAGGGGAGTCGGCCTAGCTCAGGAGGCCAGCTGGATACCCCTGATATTGTGAGTGCGCTGGGACTACTGACTGACCAACTGACTCAGCTGGCCTGGAATGGTAATTTTAAAAGACTTAAAGTGTTTTCAGGCACAGATCCGGTACCCTCGGGTGAGGAGTCCTTTGAGAGTTGGAGAGACTCCACTGTGGTGTTCGTGAGAGATTGGTCCGGCCCTGAGGCAACCATGAGGAAGAAGATCCTTGAGAGCCTTCGCTGCCCTGCTGTGGATGTGGGGAAATCCTACCTAGTTAGTCACCCTGATGCTACTTCAGGTGACCTGATTGAAGTCCTAGAGGTGACATTTGGCCCTGTAGCAAGTACTACAGAGATGCTCCACAACTTCCACTCTACCTTCCAGAAGGAGAAGGAAGCCCTGTCTGCCTATCTGGTGTGGGTGGAGCAAGGCTTGAGACTGCTGGTGAGTCGTGGGGTAATCCAAAGCTCTGAAATGGATTCCCTGAGGATTCGCCAAATGAGGAGAGGGACTTTAAATAGTGACCCTGTTGCCGTGACAATTAGAGCTTACTACCAGGATACACCAACCCCTGGCTATGTTGCTCTGATGGAGATAGATCGGCGGGAGGAGGCTGATGCCTATGTGAGGGTGAGGAGGAGTTCCACCCTAGGGCATGCAGAGAAGTCCCCTGCTGATGCAAAACTGCTGGAGGAAAATAAAAAACTTTGCAAAGAGTTGAAAGAATTAAAGGCTCAATTGTCTGAGAGAGCCAAAACCTCAGCTGAGATGAGGAAACCTCCAAAGTGTTACCGGTGTGATAGAATAGGCCAAACTGCCGGCGACGTAAGAAATTCCAAGGGAAATGTTACAAGTGCCATGTGATGGGTCATCAGGCCCGGAACAGTACAGAAGTCCTACTATGAGCCTTCCATATCCGAAAGTGACTCCCCTGAAGGAGATGAGGGTTGAATCAAAGGGGTAGTGTCCACTAGGTGGAGGCACTGCACTATATCCCAGTATCTTATAATCAAAGAGAACAAAATCTCCTGTATCAAAGCTATATACAGCCAAAATTTAGTGAATGTGCCAAGAAAGGGTTACATGTCTTTTATTTACTTTGGGGAGGGGGGCTTTCCCAGGCAGCAGTCTTTAAATAAAACCCATTCCCTCATATGTAACAAAAGGCACTAAGTTTGCCCAGGTGTGGTAACTTAGCAACCAATAAGATGTTTGATTTTAAACAGGTGACCAGTAATTGCTACATGGTGATTGGTTGCAATAGATTACTACTCCTCTGCAAAGTTTGTGCCTTTTAATATGTAACCTCCATAGACCTCTGTTATCAACTATAAAGTCCAATTCAGGCCTTACAAAGCCTATAGAGGCTCCAGCAAGCAGGGGCAAAGAATGGCAACGGTATGCAGATATGAGTTATACTAAATAGCACTTCATATATTTTGTCCAATGAATTGAACATGTAATGTCACATAAGAGGCATAAAAAGTGACAATGGCAAAACAATTTCTCATTTACTTATTGCTTCATCTTATTTTAACAAAATGCAAAAACAAAATGACAAAATACCAAAAAAATCATGAAATTGTGATAGGAAGAGTACTTAAAAATTAAATTTTATAAACATGTTTTCTTATAGCCTGTACAGTGTAAATACAAACCGTTAAAGTCATATGAACAGCTGCACACAAGGATTTATTCACAGACAATGCCATTTTTATCTTTCTCTAATTATAATATGCCAATTAGGATTTGGATTCACACAAGTACTTTCCAAAGACCTAATGCCGGCCTTATGCCCTGAGATAGTGGCCACATTTCCATTAGCAGCCGCAGGAGCAACTGTTGCAATTCGGGTGGATGTGGCTTGGTCTGACCTGGGACTGGGCCTGGGAAAGGGAACAGTTTAGCTTCCTGAGGAATTACACTATATACACATAAATATTCCATTCCAACATGTCATGTATATCAGGTGGCAATAAATCTCTTTAGGTACTTACTGAGTTTCATGCTTTGATGGCATATATACCCAATACAAACAAGCAAATAAGTCAGACAAGGCCAGAATACAATGTAGCGACTGTACTGATCCCTGCAGGCTTCTGGAAGTCCTGTTTCTATAGGGAAAATATACATAGAATTAATTTAAAACCACAGAATGTCATGTAATTTATCTTTGTCTAAGCATTTATACCTGCCCCACTGTTGGGCTTCTAATACCCACCTACCCCCATTCTCACTTACCCCTGCATGAAACAGACAGGGTCTATGAATGGATAAACAATATAGTTTAGATTTTTTATTCTATTTTTTTAATCACAACTCTTTGCTTTATACAAAGAGCAAAAGCTTCACATGAAAAGGAGACATGATTCCGTTTGTGTATAAATCATTGCTTGGGACACACTTTAAACCTGGGCGTGCCAGGAGATGTACAATCATAGGCACAGTTTTAGTAAGGCTTCTGTTAAAAAAGTGAGATTAGAATGGTACAGCTATATTAACTAAAGTACAGGTATGGGACCTGTCATACAGAATGCTCAGGACCTGGGGTTTTCCGGAATCGTTCAGATTATAATAATCCAAAATAATAATTATAATAATTATTATAATAAATATACCGTAATATATAATATAAGATTATATAATTATAATAATAAAATAATAATTTGATAATTCCAAATTACAGATCTTTCCATAATTTGGATCTCCATACCTTAAGTCTGATAAAAAAAATAATAATAAACCCAATAGAATTATTTCGTAGTTGGGGCAGGTACGAGATATTTTATTAAAAAGGAGAAAAAGGAAATCATTTTTAATTATTTGATTAAAATGGAGTGTATGGGAGACACCCTTACCGTTAATTCTGAGCTTTCTGGATAATAGGTTTCCAGATAACAGATCCCATACTTTGACAGTCTTAAAGAAGAACTTCAAGTATCAACAAGTTTCACAAGTGCAACGGGCATGAAATGTTCCTACAAATATTTCTCTAAATAACATTAGCCCTGTAAAGGCAATGGAGCCCACCATGATCTCAGGTGTTTGTTACCCGTCTGAACTCACAGGAAGGTGACAGAGATGAGTAGGGAGTGATCCTGAGCCTTTTCTGACAATCACTTGGAACCGTTGGTGGAACTGTGGGACAGGCGACAGATACACAGAAACGCAGACGTACCTGCCAGTGAAGCTATTAGATACCTGGGCACCCCAACACCCAAAATGACAACACAAGGCAATTCCCTCAGACACTGCAGGTAACTTCACCCACTGAGACTCTAGATAAGCCAGAATGATTTCTTGACAGTAGTGATGAGCGAATCTGTTCCGTTTCACTTCGCCAAAAAATTTGCAAATCTTTCAAAAAATCCGCAAAATGGCGAAAATGTCATGCGGCAAAAAATATTGTCGCCCGCGACTATTCTTTTGTTGCCCGCGGCTATTATTTTGTTGCATGGCTATTATTTTGTCACACGGGGCTATTATTTTGTCGCATGGCTATTATTTTGTCACACGGGGCTATTATTTTGTTGCATGGCTATTATTTTGTCACACGGGGCTATTATTTTGTCACATGGCTATTATTTTGTCGCCCGCGGCTATTATTTTGTCACACGGCTATTCTTTTTTGGTGCCGGTGACAATTTTTCGACGTGCAAATTTTTCCACGGCGAATTTTTTCATTCGTTTTGCGAAATAATCGCAAACGCGGAAATTCGCCACGAATCCATGCCTGGGGAAACATTTCGCCCATCACCACTTTACCGTATAGGCAGACTAATTGGAAGACTGTAACTCACCTCTGATCTGCCTGGAGTCATATTTGCTCTGATTTATGGAATTGGAGACAGTGCAAGTGATATTAGAAGCATTTGGTAGAAATATTATACTAAAGATGCAATAGAAACTTTTCTCATCTTTGTACACATTTCCCATAGATGGGATGACTCGGTTCCCCTGGGTATCAGTCCATATGAGGGAAGGTTCTGGAAGCCAGCCACAGGACCCACAAAAGGCAGTGTCATTACTTGTAAATGTGTTGGAGGTAATTACAGGGAGACTTCCCACAGCTACAAACAGAGAAATGTAATTAGCGGTGCAGTTGTACTGCCGGGCTACACACAGCAATAACTCCGTACAGCAGTGGCTCGGAGACTTTTTTGGTTCAAGCCCCACTTTAAGGTTACACATTTGGTCAGAGCCCCTTAGCTCACAAGCTTATATATCTAACTAACTTAAATAGGTTTTCATGAGTATTAATGACAGCCAGGGTCAAACTGGGGATTGCAGGGTCCACCGTCAGGGGAGGAACAGTCGGCCGGGGGAGCGCCGGCAATGGTTGGTTCTGGGCCGCTGGGGCCCACTAGGGCTTTTCCTGTGTGACTGGTATGAGTACTAATCACCAGGCCCGGATTTGTGGCGAGGCCACAAAGGCCCGGGCCTAGGGCGGCAAAAATTTAGGGGCGGCATGCCGCCCCGCCGCAATAAAATGTGTAAGTTTGCCTCCCTTACGGAGCAATGGGGACCTCTCCCCACTGCTCCGTATCGGACTTTAAATGCTTGCGCATGAGCGCTTGCGACCGGGGGGTGGTGGTTCAGAGTTCGCGCATGCGCACACGGGGGCGGTGGTTCCGCGTTCGCGCATGCGCACATGGGGGCGGTGGTTCCGCATTCGCGCATGCGCACACGGGGGGGGGGCTTAGGGGCGACCAACGGGGGTGGCCTAGGGGCGCCGAAAGGACAAATCCGGCGCTGCTAATCACATTTTATTTACTGGATCAATCCTGTCTAACTCTCTCCCTGTCTCTTTCTTACCCCCATTCCTGGAATGTCCAGGCTGCCAAGGCCAAAGGACACTTTCCTATTCTCATTCTCCTGGATTTCTCTTCTGCTTTTGATACAGCTGACTGCTATTTTTTTCATTCACAGTGTTACTAAGATACCCCCTTTCTTTCACAAGTAACTGCTAATCTATGACCTTATTCTATCCCATTTAGACTACTGCAATCTCCAACTAACCAGCCCCCCAGACTCCCACCTCTCTCCCCTGCAATCAATCTTAAACTCTGCTGCCAGGACCCTCCTGCTCTCTCCCAAGAGGGAACCTGCTCAGCCCCAAGTAATATCCCAATCATGGCTGCCTGTTAAGCAAAGGATAGTATACAAATTCCATCTTCTAACATTCATATCCCCTCACTCCTCTGCTCCTACATTTTTTTCATTTGTTTCCCTGTACGTTCCTGGCCGTCACCTCAGAGCCACCATCTTTTTATGTCAATTTTTGATTTTTTACTTTAATAAATCTCAAATATTCGAGTTTGAAAAACTTAAATGCTAATATATTTGCAAACACGTTTTTTGCCGTGATATTCTCAATTTGGAGAAAAAAACCCAAATCCAAAGCAGTACTTATGTTCTCTGTATAATTTGTTTGGTTTGTTTGTTTGCATTGCAATAGGCTGTGACATACCATACTGATAGAAGAGCTTGTCAGAGTTCTGGGCTTTTTATGTTATAAACAGTGCATTCTGATGTTAGAACATACTATTTATATATTGGATATATTGTAAAGTATAAGGCCAATGCCCCACTGAGATGTTAGTCACCCGCCATAAATCTCTTCTACCATTGGCAATTAATCTCTCCAAAATGCCTTTCCACTGGCAACATAGCAAATCGCCAGTGGAAAGGCATGATATCAAAATGGGAAGGCAAAATGACTGAATAAAGTTTTTCCCAAAAATTGAGGGGCAATATCCTTCATTAAGGGCTTAGGCACCATAACCTATAAATATACCTCTGTGCTGTACCCTGTTAATTCAATATAACTGCACCTCTGTAAGCAGCTAACCTGCCCATATCCACTTGCCCATCACAGGATGGTACTCAGAGGCCCACTAGTACTCCCAGTGACCCAGGGAACACTGAGCACTTATACATTGTCATGTCTAATCCCTGCTTGGATCCCTGTGATGGGAGACTTCATTTGCACCGGCACAGGATCCCAGCACCCAATGCACACGTGCCTGCTCTCTGATTAATGGGAATCAAGCAGGGCCAAGATGGAGATGGCTAAAACTCTGTGCCAATCTGTATTTCTTTCCATAATATAGGGACATATCATTTCTCAGTTGCCAGGTTTAAGTAGTAGCCTAAGGACCAGTATAATCATTATCAATTAAAAAAATACCAGAGAGGCTTTAGTAAAACTCTGCTCACTTACCAGTAACCTGTAGCTGTACTGCTGCCATACCGTGATGTTCAGTGGACTCAACAAAACAATAATATTCCCCAGAATCCTGAGCTGTGACATTACGGATCTTTAAAGGGAAAATTCCTCTAGTGATGTTCTCTTTTAGCAGTTCTGTTCTGTTAGCAAACTGTGGCATCTGGGCTGTGTAATCGTCTTTCCCATTAATATAAAGATGAACATAGGGCTGGTACATAGGCTTAAACCAACGGATTTCCATCTTCTCTGCGTTCATCTCAGGGGTCAGATGACAAGGTAACACCACATCTGATCCAAGTGCAGCAACAACTGATGTTGTAGAAGAAACCGTAAATCTGACTGTTAAAAACACAGCATAGAATAATTGAAAATGATTTGAAAGATAATTATTTGAAAGAATTTCAGAT
Organism: Xenopus tropicalis; assembly: GCF_000004195.4. NCBI lineage: Eukaryota > Metazoa > Chordata > Amphibia > Anura > Pipidae > Xenopus > Xenopus tropicalis. Next base: position 135,782,583 of record NC_030684.2, on the reverse strand, counting down.
GCACAGACATATCTCCAAGCACAAAGATGACCTTTCAGCATCACTGACCAATCTGGCTGAGCAGGGCAGTTACAGTGTGTAGCGCAGACTTTGCTGCTGCAGTTTGGCACTTGCCCGATTGTGGGATTATGCAGAGAATCATATAGCAGTTCAGCTCATAGTTATATACAGTGGTGTGAAAAACTATTTGCCTGATTTCTTATTCTTTTGCATGTTTGTCACACTTAAATGTTTCTGCTCATCAAAAACCGTTAACTATTAGTCAAAGATAACATAATTGAACACAAAATGCAGTTTTTAAATGAAGGTTTACGTTATTAAGGGAGAAAAAAAACTCCAAATCTACATGGCCCTGTGTGAAAAAGTGATTGCCCCCCTTGTTAAAAAATAACTTAACTGTGGTTTATCAATTTCAATTTTCAATTTCAATATCAATTTCTGTAGTCACCCCCAGGCCTGATTACTGCCACACCTGTTTCAATCAAGAAATCACTTAAATAGGAGCTACCTGACACAGAGAAGTAGACCAAAAGCACCTCAAAAGCTAGACATCATGCCAAGATCCAAAGAAATTCAGGAACAAATGAGAACAAAAGTAATTGAGATCTATCAGTCTGGTAAAGGTTATAAAGCCATTTCTAAAGCTTTGGGACTCCAGCGAACCACAGTGAGAGCCATTATCCACAAATGGCAAAAACATGGAACAGTGGTGAACCTTCCCAGGAGTGGCCGGCCGACCAAAATTACCCCAAGAGCGCAGAGACAACTCATCCGAGAGGCCACAAAAGACCCCAGGACAACATCTAAAGAACTGCAGGCCTCACTTGCCTCCATTAAGGTCAGTGTTCACAACTCCACCATAAGAAAGAGACTGGGCAAAAACGGCCTGCATGGCAGATTTCCAAGGCGCAAACCACTTTTAAGCAAAAAGAACATTATGGCTCGTCTCAATTTTGCTAAAAAACATCTCAATGATTGCCAAGACTTTTGGGAAAATACCTTGTGGACCGATGAGACAAAAGTTGAACTTTTAGGAAGGTGCGTGTCCCGTTACATCTGGCGTAAAAGTAACACAGCATTTCAGAAAAAGAACATCATACCAACAGTAAAATATGGTGGTGGTAGTGTAATGGTCTGGGGTTGTTTTGCTGCTTCAGGACCTGGAAGGCTTGCTGTGATAGATGGAACCATGAATTCTACTGTCTACCAAAAAATCCTGAAGGAGAATGTCCGGCCATCTGTTCGTCAACTCAAGCTGAAGCGATCTTGGGTGCTGCAGCAGGACAATGACCCAAAACACACCAGCAAATCCACCTCTGAATGGCTGAAGAAAAACAAAATGAAGACTTTGGAGTGGCCTAGTCAAAGTCCTGACCTGAATCCTATTGAGATGTTGTGGCATGACCTTAAAAAGGCGGTTCATGCTAGAAAACCCTCAAATAAAGCTGAATTACAACAATTCTGCAAAGATGAGTGGGCCAAAATTCCTCCAGAGCGCTGTAAAAGAGTCATTGCAAGTTATTGCAAACGCTTGATTGCAGTTATTGCTGCTAAGGGTGGCCCAACCAGTTATTAGGTTCAGGGGCAATTACTTTTTCACACAGGGCCATGTAGGTTTGGATTTTTTTCTCCCTAAATAATAAAAACCCTCATTTAAAAACTGCATTTTGTGTTTGACTAATAGTTAAATGTGTTTGATGATCAGAAACATTTTGTGTGACAAACATGCAAAAGAATAAGAAATCAGGGCAAATAGTTTTTCACACCACTGTACAATCGGCAGCCAATATCCTCAGCATGTTTGGAACCAAATACGAAGGCTGATGGCAGCCAGTTTGGTTAATATGTGACAGATCATATCCAACATCACTGATCTGCCCTATACACAGGGGAACAGCCCGTTACACTCATATACAGGAAGGCACAGTAGGCAAGAACTCATCCTTACTGAGCAATGAATATAAATAAAATAGATATATAGAGAAAGAAACACATATAAATGGTTCACATGTACATTAGGACTAGAATACTGCACTTCCCAACTGAAACCTTTCTGCCTTGTTACTATGTTACTATGTAAGTGTAGGGATCCATAGGGTTAACTAGTCCCTATGGCTTTAAACCCTGCAGCTTCCTGGTTTTGTGCTGTTACTGGGCAAAGACCCATGTATCAGTTTTGAGTTCATATGTGTGATTATTGGGTAACAGGGAGACCACTCCCTTGGGACACAGATATAGTGTTTAGCAGGGGGGTAGGGCTGCCTCTTTGGCTGCCTGTGTTCACAGGGGAAGCAGCACTGTGCTGGAGGCAGAAGAACTAGGCCCCCAGTAAAGCCATGTGCCCCAGAGTGTGTCAGCCACTCTGGTGAAGTCGGGGACAGAGACCCTGTGAATGAGGAGCAGTTAGATAGCAAGTTTTGTGGAGCACTTGCTAGGAAAGTGAGATAGTGAGGGAAGAGAGCATGAGCAGTTTGGCTCAGAGGAAAGTAGCTGTGGGAGTCCCTTCCAGACAGGCATTGTTGCCTTAGCGTAGGGCCACGGTTTAGACCTAGGAGGCAGGTAGTTTGAACCCTGATCCAAAGTTGCCGTGGGGCCTGAGGAGTGTGGTATCCAGCTGACTGTTCCACAGAGTGAGCAACTGAACCGGTGGCACTGACCCTGCCCAGGCTCAAGGGGAGTTGGGAGGAGCGGGTGTGCCCCCTCTCTGTGCTGTCCTCAGAGAAAGCTATGCTGACTGATGTGTGTGAGTATATTGCAAATATACCCTGCAAATTGCTTGTCGCTGAAAAGAAACCAGTTCTACTGTTCAACTGCAAGAACCTTCTGGCGCCCATTTGTTATTCTGCACTACACACAGCTACAGTGAGTTGTAGTTGCACTACGCCATAGCTCCGTTTGGTTACTTCCACATAGCGAAGGCCCATCCTGAAGGACTGAGTCGCATGTACCCCATGCTCTAGACCTATCTAGTCGTGCTATTGGCTTGTTACAGCCAAGAAAGGGTTACATTTAAGGCGCCCAACGTGGGGCAGAGCCATCCTTGAACAGGGCGGAGCATTATCCTGAGGGTGCTGAGCTGGTGTGCATGTACTTTTAAATTTTGCTGACATGCTGCCGGACTCGATAGGAAAAGGCACCTGTGGATGCTGATCGTGAATTCTACGTTGTGTTTGGCCGTGGGTTCGGGCTTGAAGGTTCCCCCATGAGTACCCATTGGCTGTTGAAGCCATCAATCAATCGCTGTGGAGTTTGGCGCGCTTCTGTGAGATCCCGCGGGAAGTCACGCTTGTTGACGAGACTTCGCGGAGCGTCGGCCATTTTGTGACAGACCTCGGACCCAGATGCAAGCGAGACATGCTGCCTGATTGGGAGTTGGTAAGCGGCTGCTACCACTGAGGACTGCAACCGGATAAGTTCCAGATGACTGCGGCTGCGGACTGGATTGCTGTGAGAGGGGGGTAAGAAAGCCATTTCCCCCGGGTGTTACTGCGGCGGTGGAACACCCCAACTGTAGTGACTTTCCATAGACCCTGCTTTATTGTCCAAAGAGATGGCGGATAAAGGCCGGGAGGTTGGGAGAAACCTAAGGTGCGAGGTTATGCCCGGATTTCCCACTGGTTGGTCACCCCTATGGACTCCCAAGGACAGAGACACTTAGGGGGATGATCATGTTCTGTTGCCCATAAAGGTGGGGCAGAAGTGGGCTTAATAAAGTTAATGTTTGTGCCTTAACCTCTTTATGTCCACAGGAACCATTGTACCCGCTATGCCTCAGGAGAGGGTACTTGAAGGGGATGTTTGGTACTGTGTGTTGCACTGATTCTTGCACTGTATATTATGCTTGAAATGTGTTTGAACCATTGCCGGGACGGAATGGGTTTCCCCCCGGGTGAATGTAGGGATCCATAGGGTTAACTAGTCCCTATGGCTTTAAACCCTGCAGCTTCCTGGTTTTGTGCTGTTTCTGGGCAAAGGCCCATGTATCAGTTTTGAGTTCATATGTGTGTTTATTGGGTAACAGGGAGACCACTCCCTTGGCACTGAGATATAGTGTTTAGCAGGGGGGGGTCTGTCTCTTTGGCTGCCTGTGTTCACAGTGGAAGCAGCACTGTGCTGGAGGCAGAAGAGTGTTGTTAGTCACTCTGGTGAAGTCGGGGACAGGGACCCCATGAATATGCTCTACAGGGCAGGGACCACCTTCCTCATCTTTTTGACAGTAACTTGACTTTGGGGCTGATTCAAAAAAGGTCATTATCACTTAACAGATAGTTTTATGCATTAAAAAGTGTTCTTTAATTAAGTACCGATTCATCAAAACTCATTTTGCATGTGTTACTACTCATATCGCATGTGCAAAAATCCAGATAATTGCAAAGCGTTATTTCCATCGCATTGAGGTAATTATCGAATATTTTTAATTTATAGGTACAGATTCTTCCAGAAACGTCAGCACCCAATTACAATAGCAAATTAAACAAAAGCACCCCCCACCCAAATCGATGAAGGGATTAAATGGCGGCAGGAGGAGTTGCCTCCAGACTAAACTTAGCAGATGACACACATTTCTGAATGAACTGTAATACAGCCGGAGCAAACTGAATGAACTGTAATACAGCCGGAGCAAACTGAATGAACTGTAATACAGCCGGAGCAAACTGAATGAACTGTAATAGAGCCGGAGCAAACTGAATGAACTGTAATAGAGCCGGAGCAAACTGAATGAACTGTAATACAGCCGGAGCAAACTGAATGAACTGTAATAGAGCCGGAGCAAACTGACTGAACTGTAATAGAGCCGGAGCAAACTGAATGAACTGTAATACAGCCGGAGCAAACTGAATGAACTGTAATACAGCCAGAGCAAACTGAATGAACTGTAATAGAGCGGAGCAAACTGACTGAACTGTAATAGAGCTGGAGCAAACTGAATGAACTGTAATACAGCCGGAGCAAACTGAATGAACTGTAATACAGCCGGAGCAAACTGAATGAACTGTAATAGAGCCGGAGCAAACTGACTGAACTGTAATAGAGCCGGAGCAAACTGAATGAACTGTAATACAGCCGGAGCAAACTGAATGAACTGTAATAGAGCCGGAGCAAACTGACTGAACTGTAATAGAGCCGGAGCAAACTGAATGAACTGTAATACAGCCGGAGCAAACTGAATGAACTGTAATACAGCCAGAGCAAACTGAATGAACTGTAATAGAGCGGAGCAAACTGACTGAACTGTAATAGAGCTGGAGCAAACTGAATGAACTGTAATACAGCTGGAGCAAACTGAATGAACTGTAATACAGCTGGAGCAAACTGAATGAACTGTAATAGAGCCGGAGCAAACTGAATGACTGTAATACAGCCGGAGCAAACTGAATGAACTGTAATACAGCCGGAGCAAACTGAATGACTGTAATACAGCCAGAGCAAACTGAATGACTGTAATACAGCCAGAGCAAACTGAATGACTGTAATACAGCCGGAGCAAACTGAATGACTGTAATACAGCCAGAGCAAACTGAATGACTGTAATACAGTCACTGCAGCACTGCTGCACTGGGTACAGTTGTTGCCATGCAAGGGAGATTGATACTAACAAATGGCCTGAATACTTGTAACATGTTACATTCAGTATATAATTGCTACCCATGCCACTGACTGAGTTTGGATTCAAGTATAAGATTTTTTTCAATAACTGATCTCTGGATCCTTGAGTGATATTAGCAGAACCGGTACTATACTCCTTTATTCTAACATTCAGCTGACATCTTTTTAACTCATTCAATTAGAAGTTACATTTCATACATTAGCTTTAGTCATGGAGTTCTAGCAGTAGGAATGGGAAGGTGCAAGGGTAATGGGCTGCCATTACTATCCTTCAGATTTGAAACCTCAGCACCCACTACTGGCATAAAGACATTCTGTGTATATAAAATAAACACTTACCCGAAAGGGATCCTTCAAACATGGAACAGAGAATGAAGAGCCCAAAGAAATGCACAATCTTGAGAATAGCAGGTCCCATAATCACCAACCAACAGCCTAATCTGCAATTGGGAAATATATAAATTAACGGGTTACAGCACCGCTTGTACCTAATCTGTATATGAAGAAATCTGTGTTCTAAAAGGAACATCCAAACATTTATTGACAAAATAGAGAATATGTGTTAATATGCTGTACCCTGTATATAAGGGGCTGGAATGTTCCCTTTCTGACAACATGTACACATAAAAACAAACTGTAAAGGTTCTAAAAAAAAACTTTAGCCCTGTGCATAAGCATATTTAACAGTATAGTGCAAACAGTCGCTTAAAGTTTAATGCGCTAGTTTTGAGGCAAACGGCTGCGCCATACAAACATGCGCATATGAGGTCGCAAAACTTAAATTATGTGCATAGATGGCTCAGGGTTACGGCTAAATTGTTGGCAAAATCAGTTTGGTTGCGTTCATTATATTGCACAGTGCGACAATTGGTGTGCATTGTTGTGCAACTGGCTTTATAAATAAGTACAGGTATGGGATCCCTTATCCGGAAACCCGATATCCAGAAAGCTCAGAATTACGGAAAGCCTGTCTCCCATAGACTCCATTATAAGCAAATAATTCAGATTTTAAAAAATTATTTCCTTTTTCTCTGTAAAAATAAAACAGTGCTTTGTATTTGATCCAAACTAAGATTGTGTCCCACGGGAGAAAAGCGCTTTACAAATGTTTGTTGTTGTTGTTGTAATCCTTACTGGATGCAAAATAATCTTATTGAGTTTAATTAATGTTTTATTGATTTTTTAATAGACTTAAGGTATGAAGATCCAAATTACGGAAAGACCCCTTATCCGGAATACCCTTGGTTCCGGGCATTCTGGATAATGGGTCCTATACCTGTACAAAGTTAAAAAAAGGGTAAATGTTAATGTCAGAAACATTAACATGGTTTTATTAATGACATGCCTAAATTAATTTCAATAAATATTGCACTGAGTTTATTGTAGCTCAAATCTGCGGATATACTGGTGAAGAACGCGCAGTCAGAAATACACCACAAATGAACAGGCGGAAAGATTTAAATGCAGCCACGTCTGCGCAAATCTAAGCATATATACACGCAAATAGCACATATACACGCACACAAATTGAGCACTTAAAACATAAATAAAAATATACATATATACAAACATACATACTGAAACACTGACAATTTGTTCCATAATCTCAGTTTCTTATTAAATACTGTCCCTGGGCAGCGCCGCAGCCAAACCAATGTTACATGGAAAGGTACCTGGGATTTATTGGAAGATTCAAGTTTCCCTGTTGGTTGAATGTGTAATATAACAGTTACTGTTACTGTAATGGCACCCTGTTTCTGTGCCCCATGGCTTTGCACAATATGTGGCTAATGGATTAACCCTTAGTTTGCACAAGAGATACAATAAACTATCCCACTAATAATTGTTCCAAGTGCAATTTATTATGAAATCTAAAAGGGCAACTATCAGCATGAAACTACTTCCCCCACCAGAGGTGCAGGCTAATAGAGCTAATAGAGCTAATAGAGATAATAGAACTAATAGAGCCACACTCCAGCTGGGGAAAACAATAGTTTGGGGGAAAAAAATGCTGTGAGAAAAGCTATTGTTCCCCCAACTGGAGAGTGTACTCTATTAGGCCATGCCTGTGGTGGGGGAAGCAATTTCAGGGTGACAGGTGCCCTTTAAAGTTACAGTGGCCCATTAATGATAAAAATGTGGGCTCCCACAGCTGGGAATCCTTCCTGGATACCCATACAGCAGCACAGGGGGGCCAAGTGGGTGGATATTATTAGTGATGCACAGGGCGACTAATTGACAACTCACACTGACCCGGCCACAACCCGAATTGATCCTTCTCCAAAGTGTTTAAACCTGCCCCCTTTGGTGATGTCATGGATGGGTGGGGCAAAGAGACAGACTGGAGAAGCTGGGGCAGGGCAGGTAATATGTAGATGCTAATGCTGGGACACCATCACAGTTGGAGAAGGGGAACCGTTACTGGGAGTAAATTCACCAGCTCAAACCTGCCCAAACCATAGGGAACAAGCCGGTCTCAGGCCCGCACACCTACATACTACTGATTTGTGCACAGGTTAATATCCTTCTGTATTGCCTGGGAACTTACCCAGGCCCCTGTGCTGCTGCCTCAGTACAATCAGCTCTTTCTAGACCCCAAGCATCTGTCTCTGTATCAGAGTGACTCCCTGCTCCCCCCTTACGGCTGCATTATTCAGATTTACATATTGTTGGAATCATTGCTCTCTCTATTGTAAGGTACAGCAGCCATTAGCATTACTACCCCTATTATTAAATGTATATTGTACAAATGCAGATACATCACTCCCTAATCACTGTCAACTTATTTTCAAGTGACCAACTGCAACTTGAAACTAGGTATCAATATGTATGGCTCCCGTGCCTAATACACCTCATGTTGTTTTTGTGTGTTTCCATTTCTGGAACAAGATGTAGAGCTCAAAATACAAAACAAAAAAGAATAATTAATATTTTTCATGATATAGGTGTTTATACCAGAAACATATTTTATTTTATGGACAAAAATTCTACTGATTTGGAAAGCCTCATGTCTCCCGAACATGCCAATACCTGATATGTATAGTTTTATGGAGATTTCTGACTTCTATAGATCAAAAACTTCCAGCAGTAAATTACTAAATTTTCAAAGCATTACAGCAGAATACGACATACTTTAGATTCCAAAGCCAAAAATCCTGGAACATTAGGTTTACCCCAGGAAACCATACATTTTTGAAAAGTACACATTCTGCCGAATCCAAAATGGGTACCCATGTCTCCAACTCCTAAGTACCAAACAGCAATGCTTTACTGAATTTAGCAGTTTCTATAAAAAATTATGGATTCACAAACAAATCATAAGGGTTGAGGAGACTGCCTCATACAGATACAAATTAACAAAAGGAATTCTGGGAATGAATTCCAAACAAGCTCCAAGAAATCCCATTTACATGGGTTTATCCTATAGGCTAAAGCTCACCCACTGCTTTTAAAGCAAAACCAAGTGAAAAAAAAAATATGAAAGCCGAGGGTCCACAGAACATTTTGATGCCAATTGTGCATAGGATCACTGATGTATCTGGCATTTAGAGACTCCAAAAGGAAGTTAGTGCATACATATTTCATGGCGTGTAAATCAGGTGGAATATTTTTTGGTAGCAGAAATAAATGTAGTAAAAGTAGGAAATACATATTCTGCCTAATGTAAAATGGGTAAATATGTCTTTGTATGGCAAAGCACCAAACAGCAAAGCTAAGCTAACTGTAACAATTTTTATGTAATTTCTGAAAATTGTCTTAAAGCTTGTATTTTACCCTATTCTGTATCCTACATTTATATATAAATAAGAAGAAAAAGAAGCCGCTCTCTCAGGACTTAGGTGCAAAAATAAAAAGTAATTTATTGAGTAGACGAACTGACGTTTCGGCTGAACACCTCAGCCTTTCTCAAAGTCAAAAACACATTGTGAATGCTAACATTAAATACAGTGACTGGCGGGAAAATACAAACAGAAACTGGATGTGACGTCACAGTTTCACGTAGTCCAATACACATCAAGCGTGAAATACTCATTAGCATAATAAAAAATGCGTGTCTCATTGTTTATGTATAAACAAATGCTTTGTACATCCGCAATAAACATAACACCTAAAGAAAGAATCGATACCAGTGGACAGAAAGAGTGAAACTAAAAGTATCACGTATAAACAAACAATGTATCAGATATTGAGTTGAAAGGAAATTATCCAACATGTAACAAGTAGTGAGAGACAAAGTGACACAGGGGTGAGGTTACAGTTAACACGACCAGGGGGAAGCAGTATATAAGGAGCAGAGAGTATAAGTAGCCACAAGAGTATATATACCTGCTTGTTAAGGTAGCGGGAGCTGTTAGCTATGAGTGAGAGACAAAGTGACACAGGGGTGAGGTTACAGTTAGCACGACAAGGGGGGAGCAGTATATGTAAAGAACAAAGAGTATAAGTGGCCGAAAGGGTATATATACCTGCTTGTTTAAGGTAGTGGGAGCCGTTAGTAAAGAGGCAAAATGTCAGAGGCACCAATGGGACCACATAATGCCCTGAGCAAATGCTATCTTAGAGTGCAGCAGTCCTTGGGCCAACATTAGGTAGTAAATTGGGTTCAGGGTTACCACTCACTTTGCCAGTTGTAGGCGTAATCGTAGAAGGCTTGTCTTTCAAAGTAGAACCATCCCGGATAATAGGCTGCACTGTTGCATGATCCCAGGCAGTATATGCATGCAATCAATTCAACAGGTCTTGCCTACAGGACAGGGTTTACACAGTTTAACGCTGTTTGTGTTGTGGGTATATAGCCCATAAATAAAGAGTTGGTACCCAAATTATGGCCGAACGGCCCGAGACAGGGACTGGTCAGCACAGGTGGTATTAGTACCCCCCATATGGAGGACATAAACCAACCAGGCATTCCTATAGTGTCCCGTCAAAATGGAAGTAAAAAACAATGCCCATGTTAGAAGCTTGGTCATAGGTTGCTGCAGGTGTCTATTAAATAAATCTCAGTAGCACAACCGCAAGTCACTGCAGTCGTGTGCCACAGTTAAGGGATGCTGGAGATATTAAGCTAATCTACACGAGAGCAGGTAGTTTGTAAGTATTTTATAGACAGCAGAATTGAAAACAGAAATGTCAAAAGGACGTGTTTTAAGAGGGAAAATACATGCACTGTAAAGAGCGGAGCCGGGAAGCAACTGAAACCCAAACGAGGGGAGGCACACTTATTGATACAAATACACCGACTGTGACAAAAAACGTAACACATAACAATGATTAAAAAGTAGCTAGGCATAACAATGATTCTAGAGTAGCTAGACACTATATAGGAACTTGTAGGAACTGAATGTTCAAAATTATTGTTAACCAACAAATCCAATAGCAGTGCCTACAAGCCTGTATTACATTCAGTGTCAAAATAGGTGTATAGAAAAATGTACAGACCAATTACTGCTTTGCATATCATGAAATGACGATTACATGCATTTACTCGTGTGTTGTAATAAAGGTGATGGTTACAAGAGATCAGTCAAGCTAATTCGCCTTCAATTATGGTAAATAAAATGGTGAATATGAGACAAGTTCATTCAATCCAAAAGGACTCAGCGTGTTGAGTTTGTGGATCCAGCGGAGTTCAGCTTGCAATAGTAGCTTTTCTCTATTACCACCACGAACCGGAGGTGGAATAAAGTCTATAATCATGCTCCTCATACTAGCCAGCGAGTGATGGTGTGTCAAAAAATGTAGGGCTACCGGAGTGTCTGCCTTTCCTGTGTCTATTGCAGTACGGATTGCCGATCTATGGTTCGCCATACGATCGCGAAATGTCGTGATGGTTTTGCCAATGTAGTATAAACCACAGGGACATCTGATGAAGTATATTATGAACTTGGATGTGCAGGTCACCCGATGCTTGATGGATATTGGCTTGCCTGTATGCGGGTGATGAAACACGGATCCTGTGATTAAGTTCCCACATGTTGTACAAGATGGACATTTGAAACATCCCGGTTTAGTATTACTAAGCCACGTGGTTGGTTTATCTAATGTATAACAGTGTATGGGGTCTGTTTTCATCAGCAGATCCCTTAGACTCCGCCCACGTCTGTATGCAATGCGGGGGGGAGTTCTAAATATGGGTGGAAGTGTCTTGTCTTTGGCCATCACTGACCAGTGATTGTGGATTGACTCAATCATTGGTTTTTTGTCCTGACTGTAGGTGGTTAGAAAAGTGAGTCTCTCTGGCATAGTATCCGATTTATTTTTCCGGACCCCCAGGAGATCCTTTTGGCTATAGGACAGTGCTTTTTCTTTGCAGGATACCAAATGATGGAAGTTATATCCTCTTTTCAAAAATCGCTCAATCAGATCTTCGAGTTGTTCTTCCAAGTGTATCGGATGAGAATTATTTCTGACCATACGGAGCATCTGTGAAAAAGGAATGCTCTTAAGGAGATGTGGTGGATGGCAAGAGGAGTGGTGAAGAAGAGTGTTACGATCCGTTGGTTTCCTATATGTGGTAGTATGGATTCCCGTTGGTGTTAGTGTAATGGTCAGATCCAAAAATGATATTTGTTGTGTGTCAATTGATGCAGTAAAGCGGATTGGTGAGGGCAAGGAGTTTAGTTCAGTGATCATAGACGAAAATTGTTCACATGTACCAGTCCATAGGATGAACAAATCATCGATGTAGCGGTACAATTTGAAAATGTAGGTCCCATAATTGGGTAAAATATGAGTATGTTCATAATTTGACATGTACAGATTCGCGAAGGAAGGTGCTACATTCGAACCCATACTGGTTCCGCTTGTTTGTAAAAAGAACGATCTTTCAAATTTAAAATAGTTCATGGTAAGGCAAAACTGTAATAGATGTATCAAAAAGTCTATTGGTGGTCTATTGGTTGCAGGTTGTCTAAGCAGAGAATCTCTAACCACTTCAAGACCTTGATTAGTAGGAATTACTGTATATAGCGAGGACACATCCATTGTGGCTAGGCATACATGGGGAGGCAAAGGTTGCAATTGGAGTAATTTATCCAAAAAGTCACCAGAGTCTTTGATATAAGTGGACATGCCTTGTACCAACGGTTGTAAGTAATAGTCTACAAAAAGACCCCCCTCTGTGTGGCCCCCCACCTGTCTGGCTGCTTTGATGGCTTACTCTTGTGTAAGCTTTAAATGGTATCAGTACTGTGATTAACTGCCCCCCCTGCATGGTTCTCACCTCAGATTCAGGCTGTAATCAGGCTGTATTGTTTAAATATGTAATCCCCTGTGTTGTTCACACCTTTTAATCTCTGCATTGTTCACCCCCTGCAGTGTTCACACCTCAGGCTCAGGCTGTAATCACCCACATGTTCCCCTGTTCACACCTCAGGAGCAGTAGAAACCCACAAATAATCCCTGCATACTACAAAAAGAACATATACTGAGGTGGTACTGCAAAAAAAAGTTTTTTAATATATAGTTATTGTGCAGACTGTAGGAGCAGTGCCAGCATTGTGTCACTGTATGCTGCCTGTGTGTGCCATACACACAGGCATCATAGGGCAAGCAGAGTATGGCACACACAGGCAGGGTAGGGCAGGCAGAGTATGGCACACACAGGCAGGGTAGGGCAGGCAGAGTATGGCACACACAGGCCAAGTATGGCACAAACCAGCCAAGAATGGCACACACAGTGAAAGTATGGCACGCAGGCAGGGTAGGGCAGGCAGAGTATGGCACACACAGGCAGGGTAGGGAAGGCAAAGTATGGCACACACAAAGGCAGGGTAGGGTAGGCAGAGTATGGCACACAGGCAGGGTAGGGCAGGCAGAGTATGGCAGGTTTTTGCTGTACTACAACCATTAATATGGGTATGGTCATGTGATAACATGGGTGTGGTTTCAAGTGGGTGCGGTTTCAAAAAGGGGAGTGGTCAAAACTGGCTTCCATTATCGGCCCTCCACCACGTAGGTCGGAAAAATTCCGGCCCTCGGTACAACAGAAGTTGGACAGCACTGCATTAGATAAACCAACCACGTGGCTTAGTAATACTAAACCGGGATGTTTCAAATGTCCATCTTGTACAACATGTGGGAACTTAATCACAGGATCCGTGTTTCATCACCCGCATACAGGCAAGCCAATATCCATCAAGCATCGGGTGACCTGCACATCCAAGTTCATAATATACTTCATCAGATGTCCCTGTGGTTTATACTACATTGGCAAAACCATCACGACATTTCGCGATCGTATGGCGAACCATAGATCGGCAATCCGTACTGCAATAGACACAGGAAAGGCAGACACTCCGGTAGCCCTACATTTTTTGACACACCATCACTCGCTGGCTAGTATGAGGAGCATGATTATAGACTTTATTCCACCTCCGGTTCGTGGTGGTAATAGAGAAAAGCTACTATTGCGAGCTGAACTCCGCTGGATCCACAAACTCAACACGCTGAGTCCTTTTGGATTGAATGAACTTGTCTCATATTCACCATTTTATTTACCATAATTGAAGGCGAATTAGCTTGACTGATCTCTTGTAACCATCACCTTTATTACAACACACGAGTAAATGCATGTAATCGTCATTTCATGATATGCAAAGCAGTAATTGGTCTGTACATTTTTCTATACACCTATTTTGACACTGAATGTAATACAGGCTTGTAGGCACTGCTATTGGATTTGTTGGTTAACAATAATTTTGAACATTCAGTTCCTACAAGTTCCTATATAGTGTCTAGCTACTCTAGAATCATTGTTATGCCTAGCTACTTTTTAATCATTGTTATGTGTTACGTGTTTTTTGTCACAGTCGGTGTATTTGTATCAATAAGTGTGCCTCCCCTCGTTTGGGTTTCAGTTGCTTCCCGGCTCCGCTCTTTACAGTGCATGTATTTTCCCTCTTAAAATACGTCCTTTTGACATTTCTGTTTTCAATTCTGCTGTCTATAAAATACTTACAAACTACCTGCTCTCGTGTAGATTAGCTTAATATCTCCAGCATCCCTTAACTGTGGCACACGACTGCAGTGACTTGCGGTTGTGCTACTGAGATTTATTTAATAGACACCTGCAGCAACCTATGACCAAGCTTCTAACATGGGCATTGTTTTTTACTTCCATTTTGACGGGACACTATAGGAATGCCTGGTTGGTTTATGTCCTCCATATGGGGGGTACTAATACCACCTGTGCTGACCAGTCCCTGTCTCGGGCCATTCGGCCATAATTTGGGTACCAACTCTTTATTTATGGGCTATATACCCACAACACAAACAGCGTTAAACTGTGTAAACCCTGTCCTGTAGGCAAGACCTGTTGAATTGATTGCATGCATATACTGCCTGGGATCATGCAACAGTGCAGCCTATTATCCGGGATGGTTCTACTTTGAAAGACAAGCCTTCTACGATTACGCCTACAACTGGCAAAGTGAGTGGTAACCCTGAACCCAATTTACTACCTAATGTTGGCCCAAGGACTGCTGCACTCTAAGATAGCATTTGCTCAGGGCATTATGTGGTCCCATTGGTGCCTCTGACATTTTGCCTCTTTACTAACGGCTCCCACTACCTTAACAAGCAGGTATATATACCCTTTCGGCCACTTATACTCTTTGTTCTTTACATATACTGCTCCCCCCTTGTCGTGCTAACTGTAACCTCACCCCTGTGTCACTTTGTCTCTCACTCATAGCTAACAGCTCCCGCTACCTTAACAAGCAGGTATATATACTCTTGTGGCTACTTATACTCTCTGCTCCTTATATACTGCTTCCCCCTGGTCGTGTTAACTGTAACCTCACCCCTGTGTCACTTTGTCTCTCACTACTTGTTACATGTTGGATAATTTCCTTTCAACTCAATATCTGATACATTGTTTGTTTATACGTGATACTTTTAGTTTCACTCTTTCTGTCCACTGGTATCGATTCTTTCTTTAGGTGTTATGTTTATTGCGGATGTACAAAGCATTTGTTTATACATAAACAATGAGACACGCATTTTTATTATGCTAATGAGTATTTCACGCTTGATGTGTATTGGACTACGTGAAACTGTGACGTCACACCCAGTTTCTGTTTGTATTTTCCCGCCAGTCACTGTATTTAATGTTAGCATTCACAATGTGTTTTTGACTTTGAGAAAGGCTGAGGTGTTCAGCCGAAACGTCAGTTCGTCTACTCAATAAATTACTTTTTATTTTTGCACCTAAGTCCTGAGAGAGCGGCTTCTTTTTCTTCTTATCTCGGTTTCACTGTGAAGACTGCACCCAGGCGGATTTGAGATTTATACGTGAGTGCCAGTATTGCATTTTGACTTTATATATAAATATATATACAAATTGCGAAGCAATAGAGGCCAGCACCCACGGAACTTTGTGAAATAGCTTATCAGCAAAAATAAATGATATACAAAAAATATATCTACATGGTTTTTTATTCATACGATGTTTCAGTTCCTAACAGGAACTTTCATCAGGGAAAGGCTTTCCCTAATGAAAGTTCCTGTTAGGAACTGAAACGTCCCGTGAGTGCTGGCCTCTATTGCTTCTCTGTGTGTATATTTTCTTGCATGAGCACCCGGGCAGTTATAACTTTGTTTGTGGTGTGCTTCCTGTGCTGGGACTATATATATATATATATACTGGAACAAGGACAGCACTCCTAGGATTTAAAGAATTGTGAGCAAAATGTAAATCTAAAAATAGAAAGGTTTATTACTCAATGTTTCGGTCTCACACAGAAACCTTCATCTGGAAACCTTCATCTGCAGAACTATAACACACCCAGATATATATTTCTCCCGGTGTAAACATAAGCAGAACTATAACACACCCAGATATATATTTCTCCCGGTGTAAACATAAGCAGAACTATAACACACCCAGATATATATTTCTCCCGGTGTAAACATAAGCAGAACTATAACACACCCAGATATATTTTCTCCCGGTGTAAACATAAGCAGAACTATAACACACCCAGATATATATTTCTCCCGGTGTAAACATAAGCAGAACTATAACACACCCAGATATATATTTCTCCCGGTGTAAACATAAGCAGAACTATAACGCACCCAGATATATATTTTCCCGGTGTAAACATAAGCAGAACTATAACGCATCCGGATATATATATATATACATTAAGTATATATACATATATATATATGTATATAATCAGCATAAAACACTCTAAATATGAACGCCAGGGGCCTACTGAACAGTTTGATGCCCAATATGCAGAGATTTACCAAACTATGTGGGGTACAGAGGAAACCAAATTAAAATAGTCTGACGCTCTGAAAGCTGCGATATAAGCATCCAGGATATGTATTATGTGCCATAAGACCCCCTAACAGTACGGAGCCCCTAGAAAACCATATATTTTCTGAAAGTACACATTCAGAAGAAACAAAAATGCGTAAATACATCTTTCTACTGCAAACTACCAAACTACAAAGCTATGCTAAACAGAACAAAAAAATTCTGAAAATCTTCACAAAGCTTGCATTTTGCCTCATAATATAACCCATTTTTCAAAATGTACCAACATAAAACATTCTAACTATGAACGCCAAGGGCCTAATGAACAGTTTGATGCCCAAAATGCATAGATTTACCAAACTACAGTATGTTTGGTTGAAAAAGATTTCTTTCTAATCTAAGCAAAGATTTAATAGAAATATAAAGCATGTTATTATTGCTTGAATATGGGGCAGATTTATCAAAATGTGCGTTTAGAGCTTAATACATAAAAACCCACCCACGTTCTGTTAATTCCTATCGGATTATTAGAAGTGTATTTATCAGTGGGTGAAAGAACTCACCATTTGATAAATATGGGGACCTGTGTGATTTTGATGCTTAGGCACTGGGTAAAATATCCCAAGAAACCAGTTCTCCCCTTGAGCTATACTGTAATCTTTCCCCTTAATTGATAAACATGTTCCTTTGATGCAAGATTTGTTACAAGCAGTGAAACCAGACCCATTGCCGGCCCCACAGCCCATCCAGCTATAAGGTACATGTATATATATTGCATTATAATAATATCCTGCCCCAGGGTCGGACTGGGCCGCCGGGACAACGGGAAAAATCCCGGTGGGCCCCGGCCCTAGTGGGCCCCAGCGGCCCAGTCCGACCTTTGCCGGCGCTCCCCGCTACTGACTGTTCCTCCCCGACGCGTTCAATTTATACGCGCTCGGGGAGGACGTCAGGCGGGGGCCCTTCGGGGGGGTTAGGGGGCCCCTGGGGGGGGGTTAGGGGACGCGGCTGGGGCACCTGCAGGGCCCCTGGGGTGGGAGCCCCGGTGGGCCCTGCACCCCCCAGTCCGACCCTGTCCTGCCCACTCTGTTA
Organism: Xenopus tropicalis; assembly: GCF_000004195.4. Classification (NCBI taxonomy): domain Eukaryota; kingdom Metazoa; phylum Chordata; class Amphibia; order Anura; family Pipidae; genus Xenopus; species Xenopus tropicalis. The sequence goes on along the minus strand of NC_030684.2, from coordinate 135,764,615 downwards.
CATTCCCTGCCTGTATCTGCACCTTAGTACAGGGCCCATATATAACAATCCCACAGGTCCCTGTATTGGCAACGGCCTCTGTACCTTGTGAATCCTGTCCCAGAATCTGTGTGCCGGCTCCAGCAATGGTCTCTTCTCTGCAGATCAGCTACAACTTCTTGAGAATTTACATGAACAGTTCTAGACTTGTGAGTCATATGTTAAACAGAGGATTTTATAGAGAACACAAACTGTAACCTTATTGCGTGACATAAGATAATAGGAGCAGAAAGCTAAGTTTTACCAGCCTTTCTGCCCTTTTTTCAGTCTTTAGTTAATAAGTAATTCTCAACATGAGATAATGGATATAGTCCTAAAACGAGCAGACCTGAGGTGTTTTTTTTAAAAAAAATATCTGCTTGAGTTGTCAGGTAATGTTATTTCTGTTCACATATAAAGAGAGCTTAAAGGAGAAGGAAAGGGTTTTACTGATCTTTTAGTATGTAATAGAGGGCCCCTGCATGTACCTGAACACTGAAATCATTTCTTATAAAAATGCTCCTTTGACCAGTACGGTCCTCCCGAAGTAAACAGTATTTCTCCTGTGTCTGCACCGCCATGTTTTTAGCACTGATGTCTGCAAGATGGTGCCTGCAAACTAAAAGCGCATGCTCTTAATTTATTCCTCCCCCTAGACGCGTTCATGAGAGCACAAAATGTCACAACCCCCCCTACGATCCGCTCCGCTCACCTCCCCGCTTGCCTCTCGCCCCCCAACACCTGTCAGCTGGCTGTGTCCTCTTGTCACCACCCCCCCCGCTCCACTCCGCTCCCCTCCCCACTCGCCTCTCCCCCTCCCAGCACCTGCGTCCTCTTGTCACAAAAGCCCACCCCGCTCCTCTCCTCTCCCCGCCCGTCAGCCGGCTGTGTCCTCTTGTCACCCCCCCGCTCCACTCCGCTCCCCTCCCCGCTCGCCTCTCCCAGCACCTGCTTCTTCTTGTCACAAAAGCCCGCCCGCTCCTCTCCTCGCGCCTCTTCCCCCCCAGCACCTGCTGGCTGCGTCCTCTTCTAATGGCCCCAGTTGCCGCTGCATCCGCTTCTAATAGGGGCGGTGGTCACCATTGCAACCAGACGCTAGGGGGAGCACTCCTGTTTGTGCGCATGCGCCGCCTACAGTCCAACTCCCCAAGTCTGGGCAGGAGCGTTGCATTATGGGAATCTTCTTTACCCAGCTCAGCGTTTTTTCTCCGTGTTTGGCTTCTGATCTTCTGAACGGAAGAAATATGGGGAGACTTAAGGGCACTATTGAGACAACTGAAGGTATGCCTGCAGCTTGGGATTAACTCTTTATTAGCCTTTCCTTCTCCTTTAATATGAGCTGCCATCTACTGTCCCATAGTAAGGTTTGCTATATTGTCTGTCTGTGTCTCAATAATGTTTGTTGTTACAAGCAAGCAAGGCCTCAGGAAACATGGGGGCACATTTACTAACCCACGAATCTGAATTGGAAAAATTCCGATTGGAAAACGAACATTTTGCGATTTTTTCATATTTTTTGCGATTTTTTCGTCGCCGTTACGATTTTTCGGAAATTGACGCGACTTTTTCGTAACCATTACGACTTGCGCGAAAAGTCACGACTTTTTCATATTGACGTCTCCCATAGGACTCAATAGCACTCTGCAGCTCCAACCCGGCCCAAGGAAAGTCTCCAATAGGGCTCAATGGCACTCTGCAGCTCCAACCCGGCCCAAGGAAAGTCTCCCATAGGACTCAATGGCACTCTGCAGCTCCAACCCGGCCCAAGGAAAGTCTCCCATAGGGCTCAATGGCACTCTGCAGCTCCAACCCGGCCCAAGGAAAGTCTCCCATAGGGCTCAATGTCACTCTGCAGCTCCAACCCGGCCCAAGGAAAGTCTCCCATAGGGCTCAATGGCACTCTGCAGCTCCAACCCGGCCCAAGGAAAGTCTCCCATAGGGCTCAATGGCACTCTGCAGCTCCAACCCGGCCCAAGGAAAGTCTCCCATAGGGCTCAATGGCACTCTGCAGCTCCAACCCGGCCCAAGGAAAGTCTCCCATAGGGCTCAATGGCACTCTGCAGCTCCAACCCGGCCCAAGGAAAGTCTCCAATAGGGCTCAATGGCACTCTGCAGCTCCAACCCGGCCCAAGGAAAGTCTCCCATAGGGCTCAATGGCACTCTGCAGCTCCAACCTGGCCCAAGGAAAGTCTCCCATAGGGCTCAATGGCACTCTGCAGCTCCAACCCGGCCCAAGGAAAGCCTCCCATAGGGCTCAATGGCACTCTGCAGCTCCAACCCGACCCAAGGAAAGTCTCCCATAGGGCTCAATGGCACTCTGCAGCTCCAACCCAGCCCAAGGAAAGTATCCCATAGGGCTCAATGGCGCTCTGCAGCTCCAACCCGGCCCAAGGAAAGTCTCCCATAGGGCTCAATGGCGCTCTGCAGCTCCAACCCGGCCCAAGAAAAGTCTCCCATAGGGCTCAATGGCACTCTGCAGCTCCAACCCAGCCCAAGGAAAGTCTCCCATAGGGCTCAATGGCACTCTGCAGCTCCAACCCAGCCCAAGGAAAGTGTCCTATAGGGCTCAATGGCACTCTGCAGCTCCAACCCGGCCCAAGGAAAGTCTCCCATAGGGCTCAATGGCACTCTGCAGCTCCAACCCGGCCCAAGGAAAGTCTCCCATAGGGCTCAATGGCACTCTGCAGCTCCAACCCAGCCCAAGGAAAGTCTCCCATAGGGCTCAATGGCACTCTGCAGCTCCAACCTAGCCCAAGGAAAGCCTCCCATAGGGCTCAATGGCACTCTGCAGCTCCAACCTAGCCCAAGGAAAGTCTCCCATAGGGCTCAATGGCACTCTGCAGCTCCAACCCGGCCCAAGGAAAGCCTCCCATAGGGCTCAATGGCACTCTGCAGCTCCAACCCGGCCCAAGGAAAGTCTCCCATAGGGCTCAATGGCACTCTGCAGCTCCAACCTAGCCCAAGGAAAGCCTCCCATAGGGCTCAATGGCACTCTGCAGCTCCAACCTAGCCCAAGGAAAGTCTCCCATAGGGCTCAATGGCACTCTGCAGCTCCAACCCGGCCCAAGGAAAGCCTCCCATAGGGCTCAATGGCACTCTGCAGCTCCAACCCGGCCCAAGGAAAGCCTCCCATAGGGCTCAATGGAACTCTGCAGCTCCAACCCGGCCCAAGGAAAGTCTCCCATAGGGCTCAATGGCACTCTGCAGCTCCAACCCGGCCCAAGGAAAGTCTCCCATAGGGCTCAATGGCACTCTGCAGCTCCAACCCGGCCCAAGGAAAGTCTCCCATAGGGCTCAATGGCACTCTGCAGTTCAAAACCCGGCCCAAGGAAAGTCACCATACTGAAGCTTGAATGAATCCGAAACTTTCGTACTCGGCGCGAAAGCTGCGAAAAAGTTGTGACAATTCGCGCAAGTCGTAACACTACGAAAAAGTCGTGACAATTTGCGAAACATTCAGAATGGCTACGAAAAACTCGCGAAAATTTTGCGAAAAATCGCAAAATACCGATCATTACGAAAAAAACGCATTCGGGTTTGTAAATGTGCCCCATGGTGTCAGAAGCTGGCAGAAAGTTTGGTGTTTAATAAGCCGCTACTGTTAATAAAAAAAGTATAGAAAAAAATAATCTGACTGTCTCAACAACAGGCAGACACTGGAGAGAAAATGGCTGCAAACACTTTCCCTACCCCAAGTCCCATGGACTGCACAGGAGATCTGGCAGTTAACTGGACTTTCTTCAGATCACAGTGGGAGGATTATGAGGTTGCTACAGAACTGGACAAACCCCCCCCAAGGTAAGGATGGCTACCTTACATTCTGTAATGGGGAGAGACTGTCTGCGTATCTATCAGCACCTCACACTCTCTGATGCTGACAAGCAGGATGTACTAAAATCTCTGGATGCATTACAGAGCCACTTCATGCCGGCTCGGAACATCATATATGAGAGATACATATTTAATAGCACACACCAAGGCCAGTCAGAGACCATAGACCAATATGTCACTGGGGGCATCCTAGGGGCACCAGGCATTAGCAACAACATGTGAATTTGGAGTTAGTGCCAAGAAGAGAATGCCAGAGTGCCAGAACTAAACCTGCAGAAAGAAACAGACATGTGCAGAAGCCATGGGCTCACAGAACTGCAAATACAAACAATACAGGACAGTAAGTCAGAGATGGAAGGTGTCTACTACTCAGCAAAGACACCACCCAGAAGGGAACACAAGCCTAAAACAAAAGGTGAAACCATAAAATGCAAATATTGTAGAAGCAGCCATCCCAGGGGAGGGAGCATTGCCCTGCATATGGGGAAACTAGCAGCAAGTCCAAAAAGCAAAAAATCCCTTTGCCAGAGTTTGTATGCAGAAGGTAAATGACAAAGTGCATCTGACTACAGAGACAGAAAACAGCTACTCAGACGAATCAGTGCTTACTGTCATACATCAAATAGGATCTGTGAGAACCCAAGGGTTACAGTGGTTAGTACAACTACAGCTCGGAACAAGTAAGCAAATAGGGAGACAAATACTTTGTCAACTTGATTGTGGGGCCACATGTAATCTTATGACATTCAGGGATTATTGCAAAATCACTAAAAAAAGAAACCCAACATTGTAGAAAAACCATGTTAAGCTAAAGTGGTACAATGATACTTATATGATACCAAGGGGACAGTGTACTTTAAACTGCACATATCACCTTCTTTTTCAGGTTGTTGAAGGTACTCACAAGCCAGGCAAGTTACGAGTATGTATTGATCTTAAAGATCTGAACAAAGCATTTAAAAGATCACATCATCCAATGCCCACCATAGATGAAATACTGCCAAGCTTGGCAAAAGCAAAAGTCTTTTCAGTGTTGGATGCAAAAGATGGATTTTGGCAAGTTAGATAGATAACAACATCAACTATCTCACCACATTCTGGACCCCTTTTGGCCATTACCGATGACTACGCATGCCTTTTGGCATTGCCACTGCTCCAGAGGAATACCAGCATAGACAACATGAAGCAGTAGAAGGCCTGTCAGAAGTGGAGGTTATTGCTGATGACATCTTGATGTATGGTTGTGGCGACACCACAGAGGATGCCACAGCAGATCAGAACAAAAATCTGATTAGACTCTTAGAAAGAGCCAGAAAAGTTAACCTAAAGTTAAACAAACAGAAGCTAAGACTGAGACTATCATCAGTACCATACATGCGGCATCTACTGACAGCTGAGGGTTTACACCCAGATCCGGACAAGGTAAAAGCCATTTTAGAGATGCCAAACCCAGAGAATGTGCAAGCAGTTCAAAGAATGTTAGGATTTGTAAACTACTTATCCAAATTCTTACCACATTTGTGGTGACAAAGACAGTGTATGGGTCTGGCAATCTAGCCATGATGAATCTATTGAGCAAATAAAAAAGCTGGTAACTGCACAACCAGTCCTACGATACTATGATGTAAACCAGCGTTTTTCAACCGCTGTTCCTGATGTTGCCTGGTGTGCCATAGGCAGGGCCACAATTTTTACTTTAAAAAAAAAATCCGGGCCCTGTCATTGGTTGCGCCCCGTGTGTACGGGTGACGTCAGTACGCACGGGGTGCAACGTTATAAAAGGGCCTGTGTGCGGTCGCGTGTAGGCAGAAGTGCAGAGGCGGCGCGCGTGAGGGGAAGATGCTGCTGAAGCCGCCGAAGAATAAAATGCTGCTGGGCACCAATGTATTAGGGGGCCACGGGGCACACTGACTTATGGGGGCACTGCTGCTGGGCACCAATGTACTAGGGGGGCTGGCTCTTGGCACCAATGTACTGGGGGGCACTGCTGCTGGGCACCAATGTACTAGGGGGGCACTGCTCTTGGCACCAATGTACTAGGGGGGCACTGCTGCTGGGCACCAATGTACTAGGGGGCACTGCTCTTGGCACCAATGTACTAGGGGGGCACTGCTGCTGGGCACAGAGTTAAATTTTTTAACATTTTCTAATGGTGGTGTGCCTCGTGATTTTTTTCATGAAACAAGTGTGCCTTTGCCCAAAAAAGGTTGAAAAACACTGATGTAAATGAGGCAGTGACAGTACAATGTGATGCCAGTGAAAAGGGACTAGGAGCAACTTTAATGCAACAAGGCCAGCCAGTTGCCTTTGCATCACGCACATTGTCTCCAACGGAGCAAAAATATGCAAAGATTGAAGAAGAATGTCTGACTATTGTGTTTGGCTGTCAGAAATTTTATCAGTATCTACATGGAAAAAACCTTATCACGATTGTGTCTGACTACAAACCACTGGAAAATATTTTTAAGAAACCTCTACTAGGAACCCCAAAATGATTACAGCGCATGATGCTGCAGCTACAAAAGTACAATCTAAATCTTACCTGAAACACCAGACTATGAAATATTCTCTATCTGTGCTGAAGATGTCTTTTGCAATGAGCTGGAACAGATTAACTCCGCTGAATATTTAAGAGTATCTGGCATAGGTTTACAACAAATACAGCACCACACTGAACAAAATAAAGCCTTACAGTCATTAAAGACAACTGTTCTGTCTGGATGGGTAAAGAAAGAAAGAGTACCCATTTGCATCAAGGACTATTAGGGTTATAGAGATAAAATCACTATATAGAATGGGATTCTGTATAAAGAACATAGAGTCATCATACCCAAGACTCTGTGCCAAGAAATTATAGCAAGAATACACTCAAGTCATTTGTTTGGAGAAGGTTGCTCCACGTTCATATACAGCTAAGAATGATGGTCACCTGTACAGAAGAAATAGGAAATTTCTCTAAAGCACCAATAACACAAGTGATGCAAACACCAGTGCAGAGGCCACACAAATAACAAAGTCCTCTGATGGTATTCCAGACCAGACATCACCAACAGATCCAAAGGTGGAAGCATATATAGAGAATAATGATACTACATCTTCACCATGCTGCACTTGCACTCGAGTAATCAAAACACCTGCAAGAAACAAATACTTTGTTCTTAAAAAAAAGAACAAAGAACTTCTTTATGGAAAACTTTCTTTACATAAAATAAAAAAGGTGGAGATGTTCACATATATAGCGAGCTTAATATGTGATGCCGTCTACTGTCTGAACCAGTACTACAGTTTCTAAGGTTTGCTATATTGTCTGTTTGTGTCTCAATAACGTTTATTGTTGCAAGCAAGCAAGGCCTCAGGAAACAATTTCTGTAACAAGATATAGAGCCCTACTTAAAGCATGGCATACACAATTGTGCCATAATATAGAGAATTACTATTATAAGCAAAAAGAGCAGTTGATGTGCAAATCCCCATGCTTGTGGCTGTGCCAGAAAAGTATGGGACCTGTTATCCAGAATGCTTGGGACCTGGGGTTTTCCGGATAAGGGATCCCATACCTGTACCATATACTGTATGTATAAAATTATGGACAGTATGAGTAGTGGTGCGCAAACTGAGAAGCAGGCCCTGTGCAGCCGGGGAGTCTCCTGTTCTGTTGATTCAGGTCTTGGATTTCATTCCCTTTTCAGCTCATTTGAGTCTTAGATTAAATATTTGTGAGCTCAATACATTCTTTTTTAAAGAGGTGCAAGGACTGCAAGTACATTCTTGCACATTGTGCCATATTTATTATCCATATTTTCTCTGTAATAATAAAACTGTTCCTGTACTTGATCCCAACTAAGATATAATTACCCCTTATTGGGGGCAGAACAGCCCTATTGGGTTCATTTAATGGTTAAATGATTCCCTTTTCTCTGTAATAATAAAACAGTACCTGTACTTGATCCAAACTAAGATATAATTACCCCTTATTGGGGCAGAACAGCCCTATTGGGTTTATTTAATGGTTAAATGATTCCCTTTTCTCTGTAATAATAAAACAGTACCTTTACTTGATCCCAACTAAGATATAATTACCCCTTATTGGGGGCAGAACAGCCCTATTAGGTTTATTTAATGGTTAAATGATTCCCTTTTCTCTGTAATAATAAAACAGTACCTGTACTTGATCCCAACTAAGATATAATTACCCCTTATTGGGGGCAGAACAGCCCTATTGGGTTTATTTAATGGTTAAATGATTCCCTTTTCTCTGTAATAATAAAACAGTACCTGTACTTGATCCCAACTAAGATATAATTACCCCTTATTGGGGGCAGAACAGCCCTATTGGGTTTATTTCATGGTTAAATCATTCCCTTTTCTCTGTAATAATAAAACAGTACCTGTACTTGATCCCAACTAAGATATAATTACCCCTTATTGGGGGCAGAACAGCCCTATTGGGTTTATTTCATGGTTAAATCATTCCCTTTTCTCTGTAATAATAAAACAGTACCTGTACTTGATCCCAACTAAGATATAATTACCCCTTATTAGGGGCAGAACAGCCCTATTGGGTTTATTTCATGGTTAAATGATTCCCCTTTCTCTGTAATAATAAAACAGTACCTGTACTTGATCCCAACTAAGATATAATTACCCCATATTGGGGCAGAACAGCCCTATTGGGTTTATTTAATGGTTAAATGATTCCCTTTTCTCTGTAATAATAAAACAGTACCTGTACTTGATCCCAACTAAGATATAATTACCCCTTATTGGGGCAGAACAGCCCTATTGGGTTTATTTAATGGTTAAATGATTCCCTTTTCTCTGTAATAATAAAACAGTACCTGTACTTGATCCCAACTAAGATATAATTACCCCTTATTGGGGCAGAACAGCCCTATTGGGTTTATTTCATGGTTAAATGATTCCCTTTTCTCTGTAATAATAAAACAGTACCTGTACTTGATCCCAACTAAGATATAATTACCCCTTATTGGGGCAGAACAGCCCTATTGGGTTTATTTAATGGTTAAATGATTCCCTTTTCTCTGTAATAATAAAACAGTACCTGTACTTGATCCCAACTAAGATATAATTACCCCTTATTGGGGCAGAACAGCCCTATTGGGTTTATTTAATGGTTAAATGATTCCCTTTTCTCTGTAATAATAAAACAGTACCTGTACTTGATCCCAACTAAGATATAATTACTGGCAAAAATGTCTGCTGTGGGATCCACTAATGGTTTTTTCTTAGAAGTCAGGAAGTGCATTTGCTACCACACATTATTATTGATGCGCAAGACTTCTTTTGAACACAAATTATTAGACATGAGTGTGACTTTTTTACATGAATGCATCCTTTTAATGTGAGCTCAACTTTTTTTATGCAACTGACACTTTTTTGTCACTGTAAATTTTTTACAGCAGTTTTGCAAAAAAATCGCCAGCAGCGAAATGCAGAATTTCATTCATCACTAAAAAACCCCCCTGTCCACCTGATCGTGTTGATAAATGTGGGAAAGTTTATTTGAGTAATTATAAAACCAGTGACAGTGATGAGCCTGGACTAGGTTTATAGTCATTTTTTCTCTTTCACTTTAATTTTCATGCAGTTTTCTGAATAGCTAAACCCACATACACACTATCCCATTTTATAGTATGATATATATCATATAAAGCTGCCCGTTCTGCAGAGAAATAAGCAACAAATAAAACAATGCTCAGTTTGAGGGAGTATTAATGCTATTGTACAAAATAAATTTGGGTGCAGGCTTTGACCTTCCTGATTCTGAAAATCCTAGGTATTTTAAACCTTCCCTTTCTAGATCTTATAAACACAACTCTTGGCGGCACAGACAGACCCACATCCCATTTGTGGCAGCCAAGGGTTGTGTTTATGCAACAGTTACTCCTCAACCTGGACCCAACATTTAATTGGGTGAAGCTATACTCCAGATACTGGGTTTTGTGACTGAAATAATTGTTATGAATTTGCCTTATATTTATAAGATGTATATGAATATTGCCCTTGGGAGGATGACTTTATATCCCTTTTAAAGGTGGCCATACACTCACCGATATTATCGTACGAAACCTCGTTTCGTACGATAATCGGTGCGTGTATGGCATGTCGGCGAGTCGACCGATATCGCAGGAAGCAGACGACTCGCCGATCGGACAAGTTTGAAAATTTTGATCGGGCGCCATAGAAGGCGCCTGACCAAAATTCTCCCTTCAGCGCTGAATCGGCAGAAGGAGGTAGAAATCCTATTGTTTCTACCTCCTTACCTGCCGATTCAGTCCTGAATGGTGTGTGGCGGATCTTACGATGTTTCGTGCGACCGATGGTCGTACGAAACATCGTCGGATCGCCACGTGTATGGCCACCTTAAGCTTCTGATGTTCTGCACAACCAGTCATCCTTATAGAACAGCAGGGGGGGCTCTCCCATTGATCAGGAGCTTTCCGGCAATCTACTGTAGGCAGCTGGTATTTAGCAGTTGTGTACGATTTGGGTAAGTCTGACATTGAGCTTCTAAATCCCAGGTACCTGGTTGTTGATTGTTAAATTTGTCTGACCCAGTCTGTATGCTTATAGCTCCTTTGCTGGCCTCTCCTGGTTTAGTTGCCTACGTTATCTTTATGACTCTCTATCTCAGCTATAAATACTTCCACTCGAGTATTGTTTATCTCACCGGTAATTTGTTTTGTGTAATCTGCTGCTCTGTTAAAAGACTCTTTGCCTCCTTCAAACTTTGTGACATTTTTTTCAGTACTGGGGAATTATCTGTAGACAATAAACTTCTGCCTATTGATACTGAGCCACTGGGATCCAATGAAAAGGTGCCTGAATCGTGGGGTCTGCTTCCTCTATTGCTGGAAGTAAATTTAAAAAAAAATCCCACATAGGGGCAAACAGAATATAAATATGAGATAATTAGTTATAATTAGTTACTCAGCACTCACCTATTTGTAACTCAAAAAGCCAAGGAAGCAAATGTTATTTTATCATATAATACTCTTTATATTGTGAGTAACTATTAGCAAACAAGAGTTTCACCCTTCAGTGCATAGTATACATACCAGCAATTAGCCTTGGCACAACAGAACAGATAGAGAGCAGACACGTGTGGGCTGAGAAAACCCCAGTGTTTCCTTTGTCAAGTGGATTGTGATGTGCAGGCATTTTGTGTTTATATACCTACAGAGAGCTGCAAGCGAGCAATAAAAGGTAAGATACAAAAGGTAAAAGGTAAATACACCACAAACAAATATTCCTCAATTTGATCATTAACCTTCTGTGAGGTACTGTATTAAACGCTTTAGCAAAGTCCAAGTAGATCCCATCCACTGCCATTCCAGCATCGAGGTTCCAAGTGTAGTATCGAAATGAGAAACACTTAGTCCTCTGGCCTTTAGGTTGGCAGGTGGAAGCTTGATGAAAGTGGAGGAGCTGTGTTCCCATTAGGGAAGAGCTGCCAGCTTATTTTTTAGCTGGGAGCTTAGCACATGCTCCTTCTGCCTAATCATGCTTCGCTTCCTTTGCCCCAGCCAGTAGGCAGGCGGGAGGTATTTTTTCCTTTTTTCCTTCCAGCTGCCAGCTGGAGCCTTACCAAGGCAATTAATGGCATTGCACTTCAGCACCCTTTTTGTGTTTGATTTGTGCACCCTGGATAGGTGTCATAGTCCTCTGGGCTTGACCCTAGGCCAAGACTTGGTGGTTCTCACCCTAGCTTCAGCGAAGGTGGATCTGCCCGCACATGCTGTTCATTGGCGAAAGCCTTGGACACATGAGCATTGGAGCCCATGCCTTTGGGTAGGACTCACACGCGATGATTCAATATCATCCCTTATTACCCCTTCCAAAAGTTTTCCTACTACTGATGTCAGACTAACAGGCCTATAGTTTTCAGGCTGAGAACGGGATCCCTTTTTAAATAACAGCACCACATTAGCAATCCGCCAGTCTCTTGGCACCATGCCAGACCTCAACAAATCCTGAAAAATTAAGTGAAGAGGTTTGGCAATCACAGTGCTCAGCTCATTTAATACCCTGGGATGAATCCCATCCGGTCCTGGACCTTTGTTTACCTTTACATGTTCAAGTCTCTTTTGAATTCCCTCCCGAGTGACCCATGCGCCAGTAGCTAAATTACTAGAACCGGGCATATTACAAGGGAAGCCTTCATTATCTGGCTCCTCAGATGTATAGACAGATGGAAAATAAGAGTTCAAAATTTCTGCTTTTTCCCCGTTCTCATCAACCAACTTACCCCCCCTCTGATAATAAGGTTCCCACCCCGTCTTGCTTCATTTTTTTTACTATTCACATAATTAAAAAATAATTTAGGATTCTTTTTACCCCTAGCTGCAATATCCCTTTCCATCTCTAGTTTAGCTTGCCTGATAGCTTTTTTGCTGCTTTATTTGCTTCCTTGTACCTGATGAAAGTCCCTGCTGTCCCAGCTAACTTGAATGCCCTAAAAGCACGTTTTTTCTTACCAACCTCGACAATAATACTTTTATTCAGCCATAAAGATTTTACATTCAAGGTTTTGCATTCAGCCATAAAGTGTAATATATATAAAGCTGGGTACAGGCAGGTAGATCTGCACATTTTTCCCTACTTGTCTCAGCTACTAAAACAGACAATGCTGATCATTTACTGATAACTGTCTCTACCTGTGTTTAGAAGAAGCAATACTCAGTATGTCTATGGCAGGGGATTTTCTGGTGTTTAGTAGCTGTGACAAGTAGCTGCTACTAAGTAGCTCTGTGCATCTTCACCCCAAGAGTTACTGGTGCTGGTCTCAATACTGTTGCTGATGGGGTAGGTGACAATCTATAAATACAACTTGGTGGGTTGTTCTGATTTGTGACCACTACCCCTTATCCCAACTGAGCAGGTTGTAGCAGCTCTAAATACTGTTATTTCTAGTCCTTCAGCGCATGGCACTGTTGGGTAGGGGAAGTCCCCAGTAGAGGTTATATAAGGCAGAGAAGATGGTATTACTTACTCTTTGGCTGATGTTAAGGACAAGTGAATAACACCAGGGAGCCCGAGCCCTACACCTCAGGGCTCTGGCACACGGGGAGATTAGTCGCCCGAGACAAATCTCCCTGTTCGCGGGCGACTAATCTCCCCGAGTTGCCATCAGTTGCCATCCCACCGGCGAACATGTAAGTCGGCGGTGGGATGGCACACGCAGCGGGGTGATTTCAGCAAACCGCCGAAAATGCCTCGCCTGCACAGCGTGTACCATCCCACCGGCGACTTACATGTTCACCGGTGGGATGGTAGTTTGGGGAGATTAGTCGCCCGTGACAAGGGAGATTTGTGGTGAGCGACTAATGTCCCCGTGTGCCAGAGCCCTCAGGGAGGTACCAAAGAGAACAGTTATTTAGGATAGAGAGCAGAAGGTTAGATTTGTGGAGCTCACAATTGGCAGTGAGAGTGGTCAAATTATACCTGCTCCTTGTTGTAAAATTATCCTGATTATTGTTAGATGTGGGCAAAGTTCATTTACTCTGTATGTGAGTAGATAAAGGTTGGTTCCGTTGTCTCCAAGCCAAAGTGACATTGTTTGTTTCACACTTCCAGCTGATAATGCTATCTAGTCAGATATGCTAAGATATCATTATATCATATGTGACTAGATAGCATTATCAGCCGGAGGTGTGATATTGTAAGTAACTATTAGCAAACAAGACTTTCACCCTTCAGTGCATAGTGTACATACCAGCAATTAGCCTTGGCACAACAGAACAGATAGAGAAAAAGCAGACACGTGGGGACTGAGAAAAACCCCAGTGTTTCCTTTGCCAAGGGGATTGTGTTGTGCAGGTATTTGTGTTTATATACCTACAAAGAAACACCTTATTCGCTATCAAGAGCATGCAAACAAAATGATGTCACTTCCACCACATCATTTAGTTGAACTGTTAATATTTAAAGTTCAAAGATTAAAAAGTCTCATTCCCATTCGGGTCTTGGCCCGTGAGGCCCAGGAGGTTTTTTCCCAGTCCGACCCTCACATCCCAGTCCGCCACATCACATTCATGTGCAGGTTCCCTGGTAGCTGAAGCGTTGGCTTGGGAAAAAGGCTTAAAAGTAAAGCTACCATAAGTAAGTGTGATTGAAAGATATTGGAGACATGACAGTTTTTCTCGATGTTCTCCTATTTAATAATGAGGTGGAGTCTTACAATAAAACTTCAATTGGCCAATGAAAGCTTTGCATGTTATCAAGCACTGAAAGACAAAAAATTACTTCCACTTGCAACTATTTGTCCCACTGACGCCAACACCTTTATGGCTGAAATGAAATATGCTCAGCTCCAGCACTGGGTCCCCATGTAAAGCTCAAGAGACAAACTATAAAATAATCTTGAGATGGTACAAATGCCCTGAAATCTTACACAAAATATACTCCACGGTCACGGACCGGTGCTGGAGATGTGAAACCAAAAAGCGAACTCCCATACATATCTGGTGGTCCTGCCAACTGTTGATCCCCTTCTGGGAACAAATATTTAAGGTAATTAACTCATGTATGGGCCTAGACCTGAAACCAGACCCCTCAATAGGTATCCTATCAGTCCTCCCGGGCTCAGTGATTAAATACAAAAGGTCACTACTAGGATACTGTTTGGGGGAAGCTAGGAATGCCTGTACATGTAATTTTGGGGGGAAATTAGCAATGGCAAGCAGGTAAGCAGAGGATCAGGAGGATAGAGACAGGGACACCACTTCCTCAGGCAAAACACAGATTTATTTAGGACAAACTCACATAAACATCACAGTTCATCAAACTTATTTATGACTTGTCCCTTATTTGGGGCTCTCACCCTTTAGGGTAACTCTCACACACTGGAACCATTTCCCAGGTCTTCTCACCACCCTAATGGCCTTCACTCATCCACAGCGACTCTTGGACTACTAACTCAGCCCCGCTGTCTCACCCCTCCTGGGATACCGGCTCCCCAGCCTCTGGCACACTCTGGCTTCTCACTCAGCCCCGCTGTCTCTCCCCTCCTGGGATACCGGCTCCCCAGCCCCTGGCACACTCTGGCTTCTCACTCAGCCCCGCTGTCTCTCCCCTCCTGGGATACCGGCTCCCCAGCCTCTGGCACACTCTGGCTTCTCACTCAGCCCCGCTGTCTCTCCCCTCCTGGGATACCGGCTCCCCAGCCTCTGGCACACTCTGGCTTCTCACTCAGCCCTGCTGTCTCTCCCCTCCTGGGATACCGGCTCCCCAGCCTCTGGCACACTCTGGCTTCTCACTCAGCCCCGCTGTCTCTCCCCTCCTGGGATACCGGCTCCCCAGCCTCTGGCACACTCTGGCTTCTCACTCAGCCCCGCTGTCTCTCCCCTCCTGGGATACCGGCTCCCCAGCCCCTGGCACACTCTGGCTTCTCACTCAGCCCCGCTGTCTCTCCCCTCCTGGGATACCGGCTCCCCAGCCTCTGGCACACTCTGGCTTCTCACTCAGCCCCGCTGTCTCTCCCCTCCTGGGATACTGGCTCCCCAGCCCCTGGCACACTCTGGCTTCTCACTCAGCCCCGCTGTCTCTCCTCCTGGGATACCGGCTCCCCAGCCCCTGGCACACTCTGGCTTCTCACTCAGCCCCACTGTCTCTCCTCCTGGGATACCGGCTCCCCAGCCTCTGGCACACTCTGGCTTCTCACTCAGCCCCACTGTCTCTCCCCTCCTGGAATACCGGCTCCCCAGCCTCTGGCACACTCTGGCTTCTCACTCAGCCCCGCTGTCTCTCCCCTCCTGGGATACCGGCTCCCCAGCCCCTGGCACACTCTGGCTTCTCACTCAGCCCCGCTGTCTCTCCCCTCCTGGGATACCGGCTCCCCAGCCTCTGGCACACTCTGGCTTCTCACTCAGCCCTGCTGTCTCTCCCCTCCTGGGATACCGGCTCCCCAGCCTCTGGCACACTCTGGCTTCTCACTCAGCCCCGCTGTCTCTCCCCTCCTGGGATACCGGCTCCCCAGCCTCTGGCACACTCTGGCTTCTCACTCAGCCCCGCTGTCTCTCCCCTCCTGGGATACCGGCTCCCCAGCCTCTGGCACACTCTGGCTTCTCACTCAGCCCCGCTGTCGCTCCCCTCCTGGGATACCGGCTCCCCAGCCTCTGGCACACTCTGGCTTCTCACTCAGCCCCGCTGTCTCTCCCCTCCTGGGATACCGGCTCCCCAGCCTCTGGCACACTCTGGCTTCTCACTCAGCCCCGCTGTCGCTCCCCTCCTGGGATACCGGCTCCCCAGCCTCTGGCACACTCTGGCTTCTCACTCAGCCCCGCTGTCTCTCCCCTCCTGGGATACCGGCTCCCCAGCCCCTGGCACACTCTGGCTTCTCACTCAGCCCCGCTGTCTCTCCCCTCCTGGGATACCGGCTCCCCAGCCTCTGGCACACTCTGGCTTCTCACTCAGCCCCGCTGTCTCTCCCCTCCTGGGATACCGGCTCCCCAGCCTCTGGCACACTCTGGCTTCTCACTCAGCCCCGCTGTCTCTCCCCTCCTGGGATACCGGCTCCCCAGCCTCTGGCACACTCTGGCTTCTCACTCAGCCCCGCTGTCTCTCCCCTCCTGGGATACCGGCTCCCCAGCCTCTGGCACACTCTGGCTTCTCACTCAGCCCCGCTGTCTCTCCCCTCCTGGGATACCGGCTCCCCAGCCTCTGGCACACTCTGGCTTCTCACTCAGCCCCGCTGTCTCTCCCCTCCTGGGATACCGGCTCCCCAGCCTCTGGCACACTCTGGCTTCTCACTCAGCCCCGCTGTCGCTCCCCTCCTGGGATACCGGCTCCCCAGCCTCTGGCACACTCTGGCTTCTCACTCAGCCCGGCTGTCTCTCCCCTCCTGGGATACCAGCTCCCCAGCCCCTGGCACACTCTGGCTTCTCACTCAGCCCTGCTGTCTCTCCCCTCCTGGGATACCGGCTCCCCAGCCTCTGGCACACTCTGGCTTCTCACTCAGCCCCGCTGTCTCTCCCCTCCTGGGATACCGGCTCCCCAGCCTCTGGCACACTCTGGCTTCTCACTCAGCCCCGCTGTCTCTCCCCTCCTGGGATACCGGCTCCCCAGCCTCTGGCACACTCTGGCTTCTCACTCAGCCCCGCTGTCTCTCCCCTCCTGGGATACCGGCTCCCCAGCCTCTGGCACACTCTGGCTTCTCACTCAGCCCTGCTGTCTCTCCTCCTGGGATACCGGCTCCCCAGCCCCTGGCACACTCTGGCTTCTCACTCAGTCCCACTGTCTCTCCCCTCCTGGGATACTGGCTCCCCAGCCCCTGGCACACTCTGGCTTCTCACTCAGCCCCGCTGTCTCTCCCCTCCTGGGATACCGGCTCCCCAGCCTCTGGCACACTCTGGCTTCTCACTCAGCCCCGCTGTCTCTCCCCTCCTGGGATACCGGCTCCCCAGCCTCTGGCACACTCTGGCTTCTCACTCAGCCCCGCTGTCTCTCCCCTCCTGGGATACCGGCTCCCCAGCCTCTGGCACACTCTGGCTTCTCACTCAGCCCTGCTGTCTCTCCCCTCCTGGGATACCGGCTCCCCAGCCTCTGGCACACTCTGGCTTCTCACTCAGCCCCGCTGTCTCTCTCCTCCTGGGATACCGGCTCCCCAGCCTCTGGCACACTCTGGCTTCTCACTCAGCCCCGCTGTCTCTCCCCTCCTGGGATACCGGCTCCCCAGCCTCTGGCACACTCTGGCTTCTCACTAAGCCCCGCTGTCTCTCCTCCTGGGATACCGGCTCCCCAGCCTCTGGCACACTCTGGCTTCTCACTCAGCCCTGCTGTCTCTCCCCTCCTGGGATACCGGCTCCCCAGCCTCTGGCACACTCTGGCTTCTCACTAAGCCCCGCTGTCTCTCCTCCTGGGATACCGGCTCCCCAGCCTCTGGCACACTCTGGCTTCTCACTCAGCCCCGCTGTCTCTCCCCTCCTGGGATACCGGCTCCCCAGCCTCTGGCACACTCTGGCTTCTCACTCAGCCCCGCTGTCTCTCCCCTCCTGGGATACCGGCTCCCCAGCCTCTGGCACACTCTGGCTTCTCACTCAGCCCCGCTGTCTCTCCCCTCCTGGGATACCGGCTCCCCAGCCTCTGGCACACTCTGGCTTCTCACTCAGCCCCGCTGTCTCTCCCCTCCTGGGATACCGGCTCCCCAGCCTCTGGCACACTCTGGCTTCTCACTCAGCCCCGCTGTCTCTCCCCTCCTGGGATACCAGCTCCCCAGCCCCTGGCACACTCTGGCTTCTCACTCAGCCCCGCTGTCTCTCCCCTCCTGGGATACCAGCTCCCCAGCCCCTGGCACACTCTGGCTTCTCACTCAGCCCCGCTGTCTCTCCCCTCCTGGGATACCGGCTCCCCAGCCTCTGGCACACTCTGGCTTCTCACTCAGCCCTGCTGTCTCTCCCCTCCTGGGATACCGGCTCCCCAGCCTCTGGCACACTCTGGCTTCTCACTCAGCCCCGCTGTCTCTCTCCTCCTGGGATACCGGCTCCCCAGCCTCTGGCACACTCTGGCTTCTCACTCAGCCCCGCTGTCTCTCCCCTCCTGGGATACCGGCTCCCCAGCCTCTGGCACACTCTGGCTTCTCACTAAGCCCCGCTGTCTCTCCTCCTGGGATACCGGCTCCCCAGCCTCTGGCACACTCTGGCTTCTCACTCAGCCCTGCTGTCTCTCCCCTCCTGGGATACCGGCTCCCCAGCCTCTGGCACACTCTGGCTTCTCACTCAGCCCCGCTGTCTCTCCCCTCCTGGGATACCGGCTCCCCAGCCTCTGGCACACTCTGGCTTCTCACTCAGCCCCGCTGTCTCTCCCCTCCTGGGATACCGGCTCCCCAGCCTCTGGCACACTCTGGCTTCTCACTCAGCCCCGCTGTCTCTCCCCTCCTGGGATACCGGCTCCCCAGCCTCTGGCACACTCTGGCTTCTCACTCAGCCCCGCTGTCTCTCCCCTCCTGGGATACCGGCTCCCCAGCCTCTGGCACACTCTGGCTTCTCACTCAGCCCCGCTGTCTCTCCCCTCCTGGGATACCGGCTCCCCAGCCTCTGGCACACTCTGGCTTCTCACTCAGCCCCGCTGTCGCTCCCCTCCTGGGATACCGGCTCCCCAGCCTCTGGCACACTCTGGCTTCTCACTCAGCCCGGCTGTCTCTCCCCTCCTGGGATACCAGCTCCCCAGCCCCTGGCACACTCTGGCTTCTCACTCAGCCCTGCTGTCTCTCCCCTCCTGGGATACCGGCTCCCCAGCCTCTGGCACACTCTGGCTTCTCACTCAGCCCTGCTGTCTCTCCTCCTGGGATACCGGCTCCCCAGCCCCTGGCACACTCTGGCTTCTCACTCAGCCCTGCTGTCTCTCCTCCTGGGATACTGGCTCCCCAGCCCCTGGCACACTCTGGCTTCTCACTCAGCCCCGCTGTCTCTCCCCTCCTGGGATACCGGCTCCCCAGCCTCTGGCACACTCTGGCTTCTCACTCAGCCCCGCTGTCTCTCCCCTCCTGGGATACCGGCTCCCCAGCCTCTGGCACACTCTGGCTTCTCACTCAGCCCCGCTGTCTCTCCCCTCCTGGGATACCGGCTCCCCAGCCTCTGGCACACTCTGGCTTCTCACTCAGCCCTGCTGTCTCTCCCCTCCTGGGATACCGGCTCCCCAGCCTCTGGCACACTCTGGCTTCTCACTCAGCCCCGCTGTCTCTCTCCTCCTGGGATACCGGCTCCCCAGCCTCTGGCACACTCTGGCTTCTCACTCAGCCCCGCTGTCTCTCCCCTCCTGGGATACCGGCTCCCCAGCCTCTGGCACACTCTGGCTTCTCACTCAGCCCCGCTGTCTCTCCCCTCCTGGGATACCGGCTCCCCAGCCTCTGGCACACTCTGGCTTCTCACTCAGCCCCGCTGTCTCTCCCCTCCTGGGATACCAGCTCCCCAGCCTCTGGCACACTCTGGCTTCTCACTCAGCCCCGCTGTCTCTCCCCTCCTGGGATACCGGCTCCCCAGCCCCTGGCACACTCTGGCTTCTCACTCAGCCCCGCTGTCTCTCCCCTCCTGGGATACCGGCTCCCCAGCCTCTGGCACACTCTGGCTTCTCACTCAGCCCCGCTGTCGCTCCCCTCCTGGGATACCGGCTCCCCAGCCTCTGGCACACTCTGGCTTCTCACTCACCCCGCTGTATAATCACACAGCCCTTTGTTTGCTGCTCACCTACAGCCTAATCAGTATGTATGGAGCAGCAGTACGGAATGGAGGACCTATCCTACTCTCCCTCCATTTACTCCAGGGACTCATTTACCTTCACTTTTCTTAAGCCACTAACATGAAATCAGCATTAGCTGCAGCAAAACCAGCAATATTTCCTGGTACTAGTTGTATCTCACCTTTAAAACTGGTGGAAAATACACTGAAAGGAACAGTAACCCCCAAAAATTAAAGAGTTTTAAAGTAAAAGACATATAATGTACTGTTACCCTGCATTGGTTAAAGCTGTGTGTTTGCTACAGAAACCCTACTATAGTTTATATAAATACCCCGCTGTGTAGCCCCGGGGGCAGCCATTCCTGCACTGGTACAGCTGGGGTGTTTGCTACAGAAACCCTACTATAGTTTATATAAATACCCCGCTGTGTAGCCCCGGGGGCAGCCATTCCTGCACTGGTACAGCTGGGGTGTTTGCTACAGAAACCCTACTATAGTTTATATAAATACCCCGCTGTGTAGCCCCGGGGGCAGCCATTCCTGCACCGGTACAGCTGGGGTGTTTGCTACAGAAACCCTACTATAGTTTATATAAATACCCCGCTGTGTAGCCCCGGGGGCAGCCATTCCTGCACTGGTACAGCTGGGGTGTTTGCTACAGAAACCCTACTATAGTTTATATAAATACCCCGCTGTGTAGCCCCGGGGGCAGCCATTCCTGCACTGGTACAGCTGGGGTGTTTGCTACAGAAACCCTACTATAGTTGATATAAATACCCCGCTGTGTAGCCCCAGGGGCAGCCGTTCCTGCACTGGTACAGCTGGGGTGTTTGCTACAGAAACCCTACTATAGTTTATATAAATACCCCGCTGTGTAGCCCCGGGGGCAGCCGTTCCTGCACTGGTACAGCTGGGGTGTTTGCTACAGAAACCCTACTATAGTTTATATAAATACCCCGCTGTGTAGCCCCGGGGGCAGCCGTTCCTGCACTGGTACAGCTGGGGTGTTTGCTACAGAAACCCTACTATAGTTTATATAAATACCCCGCTGTGTAGCCCCGGGGGCAGCCATTCCTGCACTGGTACAGCTGGGGTGTTTGCTACAGAAACCCTACTATAGTTTATATAAATACCCCGCTGTGTAGCCCCGGGGGCAGCCATTCCTGCACTGGTACAGCTGGGGTGTTTGCTACAGAAACCCTACTATAGTTTATATAAATACCCCGCTGTGTAGCCCGGGGGCAGCCATTCCTGCACCGGTACAGCTGGGGTGTTTGCTACAGAAACCCTACTATAGTTTATATAAATACCCCGCTGTGTAGCCCCGGGGGCAGCCATTCCTGCACTGGTACAGCTGGGGTGTTTGCTACAGAAACCCTACTATAGTTTATATAAATACCCTGCTGTGTAGCCCCGCGGGCAGCCATTCCTGCACTGGTACAGCTGGGGTGTTTGCTACAGAAACCCTACTATAGTTTATATAAATACCCCGCTGTGTAGCCCCGGGGGCAGCCATTCCTGCACTGGTACAGCTGGGGTGTTTGCTACAGAAACCCTACTATAGTTTATATAAATACCCCGCTGTGTAGCCCCGCGGGCAGCCATTCCTGCACTGGTACAGCTGGGGTGTTTGCTACAGAAACCCTACTATAGTTTATATAAATACCCCGCTGTGTAGCCCCGGGGGCAGCCATTCCTGCACTGGTACAGCTGGGGTGTTTGCTACAGAAACCCTACTATAGTTTATATAAATACCCCGCTGTGTAGCCCCGGGGGCAGCCATTCCTGCACTGGTACAGCTGGGGTGTTTGCTACAGAAACCCTACTATAGTTTATATAAATACCCCGCTGTGTAGCCCCGGGGGCAGCCGTTCCTGCACTGGTACAGCTGGGGTGTTTGCTACAGAAACCCTACTATAGTTTATATAAATACCCCGCTGTGTAGCCCCGGGGGCAGCCATTCCTGCACCGGTACAGCTGGGGTGTTTGCTACAGAAACCCTACTATAGTTTATATAAATACCCTGCTGTGTAGCCCCGGGGGCAGCCATTCCTGCACTGGTACAGCTGGGGTGTTTGCTACAGAAACCCTACTATAGTTTATATAAATACCCCGCTGTGTAGCCCCGGGGGCAGCCATTCCTGCACTGGTACAGCTGGGGTGTTTGCTACAGAAACCCTACTATAGTTTATATAAATACCCCGCTGTGTAGCCCCGGGGGCAGCCATTCCTGCACTGGTACAGCTGGGGTGTTTGCTACAGAAACCCTACTATAGTTTATATAAATACCCCGCTGTGTAGCCCGGGGGCAGCCATTCCTGCACCGGTACAGCTGGGGTGTTTGCTACAGAAACCCTACTATAGTTTATATAAATACCCCGCTGTGTAGCCCCGGGGGCAGCCGTTCCTGCACCGGTACAGCTGGGGTGTTTGCTACAGAAACCCTACTATAGTTTATATAAATACCCCGCTGTGTAGCCCCGGGGGCAGCCATTCCTGCACCGGTACAGCTGGGGTGTTTGCTACAGAAACCCTACTATAGTTTATATTAATACCCCGCTGTGTAGCCCCGGGGGCAGCCATTCCTGCACTGGTACAGCTGGGGTGTTTGCTACAGAAACCCTACTATAGTTTATATAAATACCCCGCTGTGTAGCCCCGGGGGCAGCCGTTCCTGCACTGGTACAGCTGGGGTGTTTGCTACAGAAACCCTACTATAGTTTATATAAATACCCCGCTGTGTAGCCCTGGGGGCAGCCATTCCTGCACTGGTACAGCTGGGGTGTTTGCTACAGAAACCCTACTATAGTTTATATAAATACCCCGCTGTGTAGCCCCGGGGGCAGCCATTCCTGCACTGGTACAGCTGGGGTGTTTGCTACAGAAACCCTACTATAGTTTATATAAATACCCCGCTGTGTAGCCCCGGGGGCAGCCATTCCTGCACTGGTACAGCTGGGGTGTTTGCTACAGAAACCCTACTATAGTTTATATAAATACCCCGCTGTGTAGCCCCGGGGGCAGCCATTCCTGCACTGGTACAGCTGGGGTGTTTGCTACAGAAACCCTACTATAGTTTATATAAATACCCCGCTGTGTAGCCCCGGGGGCAGCCATTCCTGCACTGGTACAGCTGGGGTGTTTGCTACAGAAACCCTACTATAGTTTATATAAATACCCCGCTGTGTAGCCCCGGGGGCAGCCATTCCTGCCCTGGTACAGCTGGTGTGTTTGCTACAGAAACCCTACTATAATTTATATAATAAGCTGCTGTGTAGCCCCGGGGGCAGCCATTCAAGCTGGAAGAAAGGAGAAAAGGCACAGGTTACATAGCAGATAACAGATAAGTTCTGTAGAATACAATAGTGTTTTATCTGTTATCTGCTAAGTGCCTGTGCCTTTTCTCCTTTGAATGGCTGCCCCCGGGGCTACACAGCTGCATTCTTTATATAAACCATAGTAGGGTTTCTGAGGCAAACTCCCCAGTTGTACCAGTGCAAAGTAGCAGTACATTATATTGGAATTTCTTTTATACACTTGAATTTTTTGGTGTTACTCTTCCTTTAACAGTGTTCTTATTCATTACATCTCTCACAATATATAACACAATCCTTAAGTGGCAGCTCGCTAATAATATAATTGCAGGGTGCAGTCAAACTCGACATCCATTCAACTCAAAATTTTTTATTCCAGGGCCAGCACTACTTTTTGTGTATCCCAATTCTTTCCTTTAATTGTCTAACCATCTTTCCACAATATATCAACCCACATGGATAAAAATAACAAGATAAGGATATTTATTATGTGTGTGGTTGTAGTGTGGTTTGTACTGATGAACAATTAAGAAAAAAGATCCCTAAAAGTTCCATATTGAGTTATTCATGGGCAAGGAATCCTAAGGAAATACTTAGCCCTTCAGATCCAGTTGATAAGTATATGAATAAAGCAACACTTTTTGAGGCCATGTCTAGGTGTATTTAAGTGTACAGGGTGTGTGATGTGTAGGAGCCTGATTGTGGGCACATATTTCACACACCTGCACACTGGAAATAGATTCAAGATTAAGCAGAGAATGTTATGCAATGTCACCACAATCATGGTGTATATTATTAAATGCCCGTGTTAGTTGATATATTGTGGAAAGACAGTTAGACAATTAATGGAAAGAATTGGGATGCATCGGGCCAGTATCTGAGCTATTATATTAATGAGCAAAGAAACAAGATATTGTGCAGCAGCCTGAGGCTAAACAATGGGCAGAGGCACGGTGCGATGCTTTGGCATTCCGACGTATGCTCATCATGTAGTGCCAGGCCATAGAGGGGGTGATTTGGAAAATGAGTTATTGAAAAAAGAGTCTTTTTGGCTTCAGTGTGGCACCAAAAGGCTTAAATGTGCAACTTACAGAATATTTGGGTGTTTTTTTTAACATAAATGGTGTATTTATTGGATGTCAGAAAGTGGCTGTTACTCTTATTATTTTCATTTGTGTTATGTAGTTGCAGAAAAGATAGGATAGTTGTAACTTTTAACATGGAGCACCATTAGACTGAACTACATTGTCATTTAGAACCTTATTACACAACAAGAACCTGAGACAAGGTTCTCAGTATATCAATTTATTTATTAATCAAACAAACAAACAAACAAACAAACAAACAAACACAGAGCCTTGTGGAAGCTATCAGCAATACAGAACAGCAACTGAAATGTGTCACTAACAGCTGCAAACAAGCTAAAAGGGTTGAGGAGACCGCCTCATACGTATGCAAATAAGTCATAACAGGATTCTGGGAAGAAATTCTTTTAGGCTCTTAGAAAAGTCCCATTTACATGGGGTTAACAGTTGCAAGTGAGACAGCCTTTTATAGAGGATGCCATACCTTATCTCAAAGTATATGATACCCCTTGTGATTTATAAAATGGCATATTGAACTTATATTGGCAAAAAGTAAAGAAGCCACGCGTAGAGATTGTAAACAGTCCTCCAATTGTATTCATGTGAATGCCATTTTAATAGAGTAGTTGTAGGCGAAAGTCTGTTTAGTGTGCAAAGTGCCAGCATTCATTGGAAGATTCCAACTGTGGGTAAAGTTCATCTATGGATCAGATCATTGACGTGTAATGAAGAAGTGAAACAACAGGTGCCCTAAAGAGCTCATTTAGTAAATAGCTATGGTTCTCCATTTTAGAACAATAATAAATCTTTTAAGATATCAAAGGGATTAGTAGGTTGAATTCCTTTAAAGGAAATGTGACTTCGTAGTAGCACAGACGTGCATTTTCCTACGTGTGCAGGCACAAAATGTAATGTGTTACTTTTTAATAGTGCTGGCACGTTATGTGAGGTGTATATGGTTACACTAGGGACAGTAACATGAGCACACAATTTTTCAATGACTGTGGCACAGGCACTTATGTTGCAGAGGGAAAGTTTGCTCAAGGGTGAAAAAGTATTAGAGAAATGTCCCACTTAACACCCCTCTTGTTGGGTTGCAACTGCAGTCTAGCAGTACTCATTGGGAAAGACATATAATTCAATAGATTCCCATTTGTTAGGGAGATAAAGATGTGGAGTGTGCAATATGTGAGATATATAGGAGAGTAAAACTTCAGTTTTTAGAGTCAGAGAGAGTAAAGGTGGCCATACATGAGCAGATCCACTCGCTTGGCGATGTCGCCAAGCAAGCGGATCTTCCCCCGATATCCCCACCTACGGGTGGGCGATATCGGGGAGCCTTTAGGTAAAAAAAAAAAATAATCCGATCGTTTGGCCCTGCGGTCCCCGATCCGACCGGATTTTCTAACCTGGCCGATCGAGATCTGGCCAATTTCAGGCCAGATATCAGTCGGCCAGGCCACTCTGCTCTCCCCATACACGGGCCGATTAGCTGCCGAATCGGTCCAAGGGACCCATATCGGCAGCTATAGTCGGCCCGTGTATGGGGACCTTAACAGGAGTTTTAGCAGAAAGATAAGTAGTCTGTGGTTTCCCTATCAAAGTCAGAAACCAACAGTGCAGATAGACTGTTCCTGCAGACATGAACAGCTCAGGGTGGAGAGTAGATAAACTGAAATAGAAGCAGGATAGTGACTATCTGGGTTTGCAACACTCACGCAGAATATGACCAGGCTTATTGCAATTCCAGCAAACCACATTTTTCCTGTAACTGTTTTGAGAATTACCAGGGTTCCCTCTATTGGGGTTATTATACCTGGTCAGAGCAATTATAACAAAGAAATTGGGAACAGATCTGGTAATCTTAAGGCTGCCTGATAAATCTGCCCAAAAGCCTTCATTAGAAGGGCAATGTGGATTGGGATTTGTAAGTGTGAAATTAAGTTAAAAAATCTCCACTCCCTGTAAAGTGGAGGGACTCAGTGCTTTTACACCCCGTAGGGTGGAGGAACCTTGTATCTCCTGGGGAACAAAAAGTTCTGGGGCCTTATAATCAGGAGACTCCTTTTGGTCTTGTACTGGGGTGCTCAGGGGCCGATTTAATTGCCCTTGAGTATCCATATTAAGGACAAAATATAGCTTACTTAAAGCAGGAGCTGAATCTGAGTCAGCGAGTAGGGGAAAACCATGAGTATAAGTAAGAGGTAAAGTAATTTTGCCAAATATTATAATATACAATGTGCAAGTCAAGATCTTTCCTTTACACTTATCTTTAATCTGTTTTAATAGACTATCAAGGTCTTGAGAATCAATACTGCCACCTTCTGGTCAGGAAAAGGCAGCTTTTTTCTCTTTACCCCGTCTCACCCATGACTTATGATATGTTTTAAGACCTGAGGTATTTAAGGGGTTTTGACTGCACAATTCTTCTAGCATCACCGGTGAGGGTTTACATTTAAACAGATGCAACATTTTGTATACTAGACAGTAGTCACAAGTATATAGTAGAAAGAAAACTGTATTACTATTAGACTAAGACAAGCACACAAAAACAACATATTAGAACAACATAGACACATAACATAAAACTCACCGTAGAGTCATCTGCAGGATTCCATTTACTTCACAATCATAACACATAACATAAAACTCATCACACAGTCTTCTGCAGGTTCTATTCAATTGACCAGCAATCGGCTTACCATCACATTGGGGGTCACCAAATAATGTTGGTAATTTTGACCGACCAGAACATTATTACTCAACAAGACCCTGAGACAAGGTTCTCAGTATATCAATTTATATATTAATGAAACACTGAGTCTTGTGGAAGCTTTCAGCAACACAGAACAGCAACTGAAATGTGTCACTAACAGCTTCCAATGAGACCCTGAAAGTCTTAGCCTTTTATAGAGGATGCCATACCTTATCTGAAAAGTATATGATGCCCCTTTTACAGCTTTCTGTGTGCTCTGTGGTTCCAGCTGTGCAAATAGCAAAGTGCATGGGGGGCTTAGCTAGTCAGCACTATCATGTCTAATCCTTGTGATTTTATAAGATGGTATATTAGCCTTATATTTTATACTTCACATATATAGCACATTTATATTCTTTAATCTCCTAGCTCACCTGCCTTGGGTTGACTTTATAGGGGACACAGGAGGATTTTATGTGTCCCTTTATACAGAACTTGCCCATCATAAGTGAGTGTCTCAACAATGGCTTTTTAATGAAATGTATTTTATTGGATTTTGCGCACTAGAACTTAGATGTCATTTTGGCCCCTTTCTGTATGAGTATAGCTATTTAAAGGCTGTAGACACATTGGAACATTATCCTTGATATAGGTTCTAATGAGGACTAAAACATTGGACATCTGTATAATGTGAATAAAAGTTTCTTTACACAAAAAGGAGTGCTGGTCCTGGAATGAAAATTCAGAGTTGAGTATATATATTGTGGTCAGGATACCTGGTAATGTCCAGGATGGAGCTTATACTGTATATTGTAAGGCTTCCCGCCTAAGGACTGTTCGGTGCATGCGCCAAGTGCACGCGCTTACGTGTGCTTTTGTTTCCTCCATTCTTCTCGTCTCTTCCATAAATTGCACCCAATTGTGGTATGTAGGGGTTCAACTCTTTTCCACGATCTAGACATAAGGGCCTTTGCTGCATATAGCATATGAATTATTAATCTGTTCTGAATTACTTTTACTGAGTCATAGTGAAGGATTGATTTGGATAGAAACTCTGATTGAATTTGTTTCCTGTATGATGATCTCTGTATTCTCTAGGATATTTCCCTGGTACTTTTCTAAGCTTTTACAAGTATACCATATACGGGTGTAGGTACCTTCTTCCAAATGGCATTGCCAGCATTTGTTGGACATACCTGGGAATAGTTTTTGTAGCCTTATGGGTGTGTAGTTCTATCGGGATATCAGCTTATAATTCATTTCTTGTGTCTTGGAAGCAATGGATGATTTATGGATTGAGTTACATATTGCATACCAACTTTCATCTGTTAAGGATAGTTTTAGTTCTTTTTCCCATGCATCTCTATGGCTGGGGGATATTTTTACAGTGTTTTCAGTTAGATGTTTATATTTTAAAGACATAGGTTTGTTAATATTTGGTGTAGTGGTTAGGAGTTTTTCCCACCATGTTTGTTGTGATCTATCTTGGTTAACCCTCAGACTGTTAATGTAGTGGTGTGATTGGTTGTAGAACCAACAGTCTCTTGGATGAATACCCCGTCTCTTTTGGACTTTAGCTAAAGAGATCACTCTATTGTTCTGTATAAAGTCGGTTATTAATGTTGGTCTGTTTTTGTATGTTCCCAAGTGTTGGAATGCTTGTACTGTATGTCAGTCCTAGGTGGGAACTCCAGATTTTGTATTAATGGCTGTAGGCTATATAGAGAGTTTGTATTTGATATAATTACCCTTCCACACTTTCCGAGTTGCACCTATTGTAGGGCATTGTTTAATATTTGTTGGGATATTGCTTTCTTTTGCCCATAAGATATTGAGGAGAGGTATGAAAGGCACTGCTTGTTTTGTCTCTAGCCCCCAGAGTTCACATTTGTATCTAGACTTTATAGTTCATCTAATAAAGTTGTAAAACTTTTATAGTAATGTCAGCTGAAAGTATTCCCATATTTCCTAAAAACACCCTCACCAAATACTATGGACATTTTCTTACAATAACTAGACCAATAATAAGACTCCAAGATGAGGTTCTTTAGAATATTGGGCTCATTTATTCATCACAGAAGTCCCGATGTTATTTTGTTGGGTTGAAAACCCCCCACACACTGTTCTTCCACTTTAATGGGGAAATTGAAACTGCTGCCAATCTTACAGCTTTGAGGCTTCACCCCCCAAACTTGAATCGCGCAGTCATGGGGTCAGCCTGAATGAAAATAGGATGATTATTGGATGCCCAAAAGTGGGTGGAACTATGAACAGCCAATTAGATTTTACCTTTTGACTTACCATGGGGAAATCCAACCTGCTGCCAGTCTCACAGAATTAACACCAGGGTCCCCAAACTCTTCACAGTTGGTCACTAGGGGACTGCAGTCTTAGGTTTAAAAATGTGGGTGGAGCCACCAACTGACAATCAGATTTCATCTATTGAATTTTTTTTTGTTTAAATTTAAAATGCTGCCATTCTTATACTATTTACGCCAGGGGCCCAAAACTTTGCAGACTTAGTCACTTGGTGACAAAAATTCAAGATTTGAAGAAAGTGGGTGGAGCCACAGACAGCCAATCAGATTTATTTAATTGATTTTAATAGGGAAATTTAAAGTGCTGCCATTGTCAAACATTTAATGCCAGTGTTCCCAAACTTTTCACAGTTGGCCACTGTTGTCTTAAGGTTAAAGGTTAGAAAAAGTGGGTGGAGCCACCAACAGCCAATCACACACATTTAATCTCAGTGTCACCAAAATTTACATAATTTGTCACCGGTGGACTAAGGTTAAAGGTTAGGAAAAGTGGGTGGAGCCACCAAGAGCCAATCAGTTTCCACCCATTAAATTTCATTGGTTTATATTTAAACTGATGCCATTATTTAAGTATTAATTCCAGGGTTGTTAAACTTTCCAGAGTTACTCACTGGGTATTTGCTCATTTCAAAGTTAGGAAAAGTGGGCGGAGCCACCAACAGCCAATCACATTTCACCTATATACTTTCAATGGTGAAGTGTAAAATGCTGTCTGTCCCACAGTTTTTATGCCTGAGTCCCCAAACTTTGCAAAGTTGGTCACTGGGGGACTGCAGTTCAAAAATAGGAAAAATGGGTTGGGCCACTAACAGCCAATCAGATTTCATCCATTGAATTTCATTGGTTTAAATTAAAAATGCTGCGATTCTCACACTATTTATGCCAGGGTGCCCACTGTTTGTCACTGGGTGACTTCGACTCAAGGTTAGAGAAAGTGGGCGGGGCCACCAACCACCAATCACAATTTACCTATTGACTTTTATTTGTTTACATTTAAACTGCTGCCTTTCTTTAACTATTAATCCCAGGGTCCCTTAACCTTGCAGAGTTAGTCACTGGGTAACTCCAGTTCCAGGTTAGAAAAAGTAGGCGGAGCCACCAACCACCAATCAGATGTCACTCATTGACTTTCAGTGGGGAAATCTAAATTGCTGCCATTCAGACACTATTAAAACCAGGGTCCAAACTTTGCACAGTAGTTTTTACTATATAATTGTGGGTCCAAGCTCAGAGAAAGTGGTGGAAACAACAACAGAGATCATATTTCATTCAGTGATTTCACATTTTTCAAACCAACATGAAGTTTGTTCTCAAACTTCCCTTTCTAGTTTAAGATGTTTCGTGACACAGAGCAAAGTATGTAACATTTCCTTATTACAGAACAAGATTCCAAGATGAGGTTCTCTAGAATATTGTACAAGTATGGGATCTGTTATCAGGAAACCCGTTATCCAGAAAGCTCTGAATTACAGAAAGCCTGTCTCCTATAGACTCCATTTTAATCAAATAATTCAGATTTTTTAAATCAATTTCCTTTTTCTCTGTAATAATAAAACAGTACCTGTACTTGATCCCAACTAAGATATAATTACCCCTTATTGGGGGCAGAACAGCCCTATTGGGTTTATTTAATGGTTAAATGATTCCCTTTTCTCTGTAATAATAAAACAGTACCTGTACTTGATCCCAACTAAGATATAATTACCCCTTATTGGGGCAGAACAGCCCTATTGGGTTTATTTAATAGTTAAATGATTCCCTTTTCTCTGTAATAATACACAGGGGCGGGCCAAGCCGACCGGGCACCCTAGGCAACCCGGTCGGCTAACTCCGCCCACCTCCCCGCCCCCGAACAGCGCATGCGCGCCAATGCACAGGAGGATGTGCGGGGGGGGGCGGTTAGATCGGTCATTGCCTCCGCCGCTAATGACAAGCGGCGGAGGCAATGACAAATTAGCACTAGGGGTAGGCAGGAGAGGCTCCTGCCTGGCGCCCCTAAATCGTTGCGCCCTAGGCAGCTGCCTCTTCTGCCTACCCCTAGTTCCGGCCCTGATAATAAAACAGTACCTGTACTTGATCCCAACTAAGATATAATTACCCCTTATTGGGGGCAGAACAGCCCTATTGGGTTTATTTAATGGTTAAATGATTCCCTTTTCTCTGTAATAATAAAACAGTACCTGTACTTGATCCCAACTAAGATATAATTACCCCTTATTGGGGGCAGAACAGCCCTATTGGGTTTATTTAATGGTTAAATTATTCCCTTTTCTCTGTAATAATAAAACAGTACCTGTACTTGATCCCAACTAAGATATAATTACCCCTTATTGGGGCAGAACAGCCCTATTGGGTTTATGTCATGGTTAAATGATTCCCTTTTTCTCTGTAATAATAAAACAGTACCTGTACTTGATCCCAACTAAGATATAATTACCCCTTATTGGGCAGAACAGCCCTATTGGGTTTATTTCATGGTTAAATGATTCCCTTTTCTCTGTAATAATAAAACAGTACCTGTACTTGATCCCAACTAAGATATAATTACCCCTTATTGGGGCAGAACAGCCCTATTGGGTTTATTTAATGGTTAAATGATTCCCTTTTCTCTGTAATAATAAAACAGTACCTGTACTTGATCCCAACTAAGATATAATTACCCCTTATTGGGGCAGAACAGCCCTATTGGGTTTATTTCATGGTTAAATGATTCCCTTTTCTCTGTAATAATAAAACAGTACCTGTACTTGATCCCAACTAAGATATAATTACCCCTTATTGGGGGCAGAACAGCCCTATTGGGTTTATTTAATGGTTAAATGATTCCCTTTTCTCTGTAATAATAAAACAGTACCTGTACTTGATCCCAACTAAGATATAATTACCCCTTATTGGGGGCAGAACAGCCCTATTGGGTTTATTTCATGGTTAAATGATTCCCTTTTCTCTGTAATAATAAAACAGTACCTGTACTTGATCCCAACTAAGATATAATTACCCCTTATTGGGGGCAGAACAGCCCTATTGGGTTTATTTCATGGTTAAATGATTCCCTTTTCTCTGTAATAATAAAACAGTACCTGTACTTGATCCCAACTAAGATATAATTAATCATTATTGGATACAAAATAATCCTATTGGGTTTATTAATGTTTTACTGATTTTTTAGCAAACTTAAGGTATGGAGATCCAAAATCCGGAAAGACCCCTCATCCGGCATACCCTTGGTCCCAAACATTCTGGATAATGGGTCCCATACTTGTACTTATTTATTTAGCAGTCCCAGTGGTGTTTAAGCTGTCTCAGAGACACAGAACAGAGTATGTAATGTGCGACAGGAGACACACTGCTTGCCTGAGTCTTTTATATGTAACAGGGTTATGACAATTATGGCAAAAGGTTATGAGAACTTCACAACATAGTCCATAAGAGGCAAATAATTAATTATACAGACATATAGAAATGTTGTGGCAGTTTATGCTTGTTTTTGTGACCATGTCACACTTGTTGCTAAAATGTAGAACTTATTGTGTATTGTGGAGCTGGTATGTGGTTTTATCTCTCTCTAAAAGTGAAAGGGGGGCCTGCCAGATACTTTGCAGTCCACTCTTGTTCTGCAGGAATATGTGAGATGACTTATTGGCCTTCTTGCATGTTACTGTTAACTCCTTCCTCACCTGCCCTAGGTTGTCTTCATAGTGGACCACCATATGGGCATCAGCCCTTAAGCACAAAATAGTGTTTTAGTGCCCCAGAAGGTAGCATCTGAGTTTTTTCTTAAAGAGAGTGGGTGAGTGTTCCCTATGGAGAGATTCAGGGATAGGGTTCCAGAGATACCCATAATCAGTGAGTGTCTCTATCAGCTACTTGTTTCTTGTTAGACTCTATATGAGACCAGAGGAAAGGGATTTACTTATTGCAAGGCTAATCAGGTTATTGATTTCCCTACCAAGTTGCAATGTTGCAATGAGCTTTTGCCGCTTGCAAGGGAAATTCCACAAAGGATGGCTGAATGGCAGATATAAACATTTTATTTATGCTTACAAAACACTGATAATTGAACCTGTTACAAGTGGTAAATACATGCCTGCCCTGTTTATAAGCCAGCTGGCTTTTATAACTGTAGTTATAAAATCTTATTTCATTTTATTGCAGAGACAATAATCTGTCTCTCAATGTCAATAAGACAAAAGAGTTAATTATTGACTTTAGGAAGACCAAGGCTGTCCATCTCCCACTCAGCATTGATGGTGTCACAGTAGAGAGAGTAAAGAGCACTAAGTTCCTCGGTGTTCATATCACAGAGGACTTGTCTTGGACCATAAACATCAACTCACTGACAAAAAGAGCCCAGCAGCATCTGCACTTCCTGCGACAACTGAAGAAGGTGCACCTCCCTAAATCCTCCTTAACACCTTCTACAGAGGCACCATAGAGAGCGTCCTGACCAGCTGTATTACAGTGTGGTATGGAAACTGCCACGCCTCAGACCGCAGAGCCCTTCAGAGGATTGTACGGATTGCTGAGCGCATCATCGGCAACTCTCTACCCAGTTTGCAGGATATTCACACCTCACGCTGCCTGCGTAAAGCCATTAGCATCATGGTTGACCCCTACCATCCTTCCCACCACTTGTTTACTCCTCTTCCATCTGGGTGACTGCTCCGCAGTATCAGGAACAAGTCTGTGAGATTGTGCAATAGTTTCTTTCCCCAAGAAGTCCGGCTCCTGTACACCATGCTGCCCCCCTCCACACTAGATTCTTTACTTCACACCTTTTCTGGACTACATAACACTATATAATATTGTATATAACAGTTTTCTTTTATTTAATATAGTTATAAGTGTGTATGTTTACACTCATAATTATTTGAATATTATCACATTTTTGCATAAACTTGCACATTGCACATTTATTGTATTGCATAATTGAAAGGAAGAAGAAAAAACACAATGTTTATTATGCTGCTTACCCCTCTCCAATAATTATAATATTGCACTATTTTTGTATTGTACTGTTTATTCATTTAGTCATTGTACCTTACTACTGCACTGATTTTATAGTTATGTATTGCACCTTTTATGATTCAGGAGGACGATATTTCGTCCCACTGTGTACTTGTAAGTATATTGTTGGGATGACAATAAAACTCTACTTCCTTACTTACTTTTTCCCAGCAGAATGTAGTAAAGTGTTATTCACCTGCAGATGATAATGCCGTTTGGCTGGCAAGGTTACAGTTATTCTGCCCGTCACTTTCATTCCTATGCAGATTCCTCAGACTGACTGTACAAACCCATTTTATTAAACATATTATCCAATACAATTTAGTATTTTGCATACATTGCACAGGGATCTACACTTCTGCCCAGGCTATAAAGCTGCCTATTATTCCACAGAGCAATATTCAACAAACAAAATAGTACTTGCTTCGAAGGATGTTTTTTTTAAGCACTTAAAATTGTTTCATGTTTGTCCCATGTGTGTGTGAGTTTACTATTTTAGTATCCCAAAATCTGCAGGAAGTCTATTTCAGCCATCACCCTTAAAGGAAAACTATACTCCCCAACAATGCAGGTTTCCATAAAAATATATCACATAAGACAACTTGTATATAAAAGGAAACTCTGCTTCATCTAAATAAACCATTTTCATAAAATATAAATTTTAGCTGTATGTGCCATTGGGTAATCCTAAATAGGAAACAGTGACAGACACAGTGTGTGGGCCCCAGCATTACATGACAGACACAGTGTGTGGGCCCCAGCATTGCATGACAGACACAGTGTGTGGGCCCCAGCATTACATGACAGACACAGTGTGTGGGCCCCAGCATTACATGACAGACACAGTGTGTGGGCCCCAGCATTACATGACAGACACAGTGTGTGGGCCCCAGCATTACATGACAGACACAGTGTGTGGGCCCCAGCATTACATGACACAATGTGTGGGCCCCAGCATTACATGACTCAATGTGTGGGCCCCAGCATTATATGACACAATGTGTGGGCCCCAGCATTACATGACACAATGTGTGGGCCCCAGCATTACATGACAGACACAGTGTGTGGGCCCCAGCATTACATGACAGACACAGTGTGTGGGCCCCAGCATTACATGACAGACACAGTGTGTGGGCCCCAGCATTACATGACAGACACAGTGTGTGGGCCCCAGCATTACATGACACAATGTGTGGGCCCCAGCATTATATGACACAATGTGTGGGCCCCAGCATTACATGACACAATGTGTGGGCCCCAGCATTACATGACTCAATGTGTGGGCCCCAGCATTATATGACACAATGTGTGGGCCCCAGCATTACATGACACAATGTGTGGGCCCCAGCATTACATGACACAATGTGTGGGCCCCAGCATTACATGACACAATGTGTGGGCCCCAGCATTACATGACAGACGCAGTGTGTGGGCCCCAGCATTACATGACAGACACAGTGTGTGGGCCCCAGCATTACATGACAGACACAATGTGTGGGCCCCAGCATTACATGACAGACACAATGTGTGGGCCCCAGCATTACATGACAGACACAATGTGTGGGCCCCAGCATTACATGACAGACACAGTGTGTGGGCCCCAGCATTACATGACAGACACAATGGGCCTGATTCACTAAAGTTTATCGCACGCTTTTTTGCGGTAAAAAAGACGCGATAATTTGTGCGCGATTCACAATAGTATTATCGCGTGCGATAGTTCGCCATTTTCGCATGCGGTATTTCTCGCCTGTCTCCACCTATTATTGGTTGTACATATATACATATACACATCTATTTTTAAATACATATGCATGAATAAGTTTAAAGCAGGGGAGAAGCAGCAGGGAGTCATTTGGGGAAGGGCCACGAATGTTTTAGGGGGCCCTGGCTAACAATGTCTGTGTGTCCTTTGTATTGATGTGAGGGTTCACAGGGGGAGGGGCCAGTGGGGGCATGGGAGGAGGGGGGCCCAAAAAATGTTGTTGTGAGGGGCCCCGTTATTTATGATGGTGTATGAATGTATATATATATAATATATTACACAAAATAACATCTTGCAATACTATTTCACAGAACTTCAACCTCCTCCCCAGGCCCAACCCCAGGCCCTCCAGCCTCTACCGGCCCCAGCGGCCCGACCTGCGGCCCCCGAGGCCCATCCACTGGCCCCCGAGGCCCAACAATTGGCCCCAGAGGCCAAAGCAGAGGCCCCAGGACCCAGCCAGGCCCCACAGGCCCCAGGACACAGCCAGGCCCCCGAGGACCAAGCAGACTGCCAGGCCCCCGAGGCTGAAGAGGCCCCCGAGGCCCCAGGGTCCCCCGAGGCCCCGGACACTCCCCCCCTTGATTTATCCCCCACTTTCCCCCCCGGCCCTTGAGTTCTCCCCCCAGGCCCAACACTCTCCCCAGGCCAAGCGCTGGGCACCAGGTCCTCCTGCTGACGAGGGTCCATCACGCCAGACCAAAGATGTGGGGACCCAAACAACACCTGGGAGGACTGACCCCACACTTCGGTCAATGCAGGAGGACCTGGAAACTCTGAAGGCCCAGGTGGCCCAGCTGCAGCAGAACATGAGGGAACTCAAGGGCAGCAAGCCCTAAGTTTTTTTTTTGTTTGTTTTTATAGTCTTTTAAAAAAGTTAATTATTGTAATTAAAGTTTTTATTTTTCTACTTTTGAACTGAGTAATGTCTAATTATTTATCCTTCCTTGATATGGTATTCTATACTTTCATGTAGTTTCCCCTACACTCTTACATTTATCAGTAACACATCAATATGCTATATGGGTTAAATGTTTGCAAATATTCTGCCAACAATTTTGCCTTTAGCCCATTTTGCTGAATAGTAAAACTTGCGTTAATTAGTACGTAGCGTATTTTCTGGCGAGTGGGATAACTGCCAATCCAATGTTTTGTTGCCAGAATAATTGCAATATTATATTTGTCCCCATTTAATAAAGTGCCCATAACATATTTGCCATTTATTCTGTGTCTAAAATCTCTAACTGAATTTAAGCCACTTTAGCAAACGGACCCCTAAGTATTTGGCTAAATATTCTTGAATGCCCCCCCCCCCCATTTTATTATCTCTAGCACTTCTTTTTTTTCTTACTTATATTTTTATTGTTTTTTGGGGGGGTTTTGACAAATAAACTTTTATACAGCACCTCTTTAGCACTCCCAGGGCAAAATATCGCCATTTTTATGCTGCCGATTGTTACAATTAGCGCATGCGGAAAATACCGCGCACGCTATTTATCGCATTGAAATACCGCGCGTAAAAAAGCGCGAGTATGCTTATAGTGAATCCTGCGATAAAACGCCTAAATTAAGACACGGTAAAAATTTTTGCGCACGCTAAAAATAGCGCACGTCAAGTTGCACTTTAGCGAATCAGGCCCATAGTTGTTTGTTACACTATTATATATAAAGTTGTATCCACTAGGTGGTGCACAAGGGTATAAAAAGGTGTCTGATTGTCAGTCAGCTTGATAAAAGAAACATTGCTGTGATGCCCAAGAAGATATATACAATAAAGCCATTTTAAAGAAGAAAACAAGTGGTGCTGTTCCGGATTCTTTTTGCTTGGCTGTGCCGATGGGAAGTGGCCATTGGGGAACCTGCACTATTTGGGAATGGAGGCAAGGTGCTGTGCTGGCTACTACTTTGTAAAAATATACGGTAAAGACATACACAACCAAAGAGAACAGAACAGCAAATGGGGGCACAGGTTATAAAAAGGTGATCCCGAGTTCATAGATGTTTCTGGAAGACTTTTTCCTAAAGAGAAAAAATACAGATTTATATAATATACAGTATTTTAAAACTGAGAACAGGTTTACCTGACAGTGACTGAGTCATATATCTAACTAATACTTGTCCTCTCTAATAGGGAAACTGCAATATACGTAAGGCTAGGTATTGTTTAATTAGTTTTTACAGCTGATTTGCTGTTCAGATTCTAAAAGCCAAAACTTTTCCTTCCTGGACAACAGTAGTGGACACAGCACTATATAAGACATAGACAAAACAAGGTTCATGTAACTTAACCCACTGTCAGAGGTTGGTTAGTTACTGAATAGAAGGTATCAACTACATTCTCTACACCTATCCAGTTCTGGGGAGGGGTAGGTGCAAATCAATAAGCAAAACTTGGGGGCTATGTATCTAATCCACACGTTCTACTCCTTAGCCCAGGTGGGCTGCTTGGAGCATTCATGGAGAAGGTGTCAAATGGTGCACTTTATTGGCTCCCTAGTTATCACCACTTACATGAGCTGCTCTTTAGTTGTGCCCTTGCTTTTGCGTAGTAATTGGAAATACCTATTCTAATGTAATAAAAGACACCTTCCTCTCCCATCTATAGGGGGATTGGGGCCTTTGGTTATAGAAGGGAACTTTGTTTATATTTCATTTCAGACTTAGTTCAAGTAGATTGGAAAGCAACATATTTTTCCCACAGTGTATACAGCAAAATATCAAAAAGACCACTGTCTCACACTTAGACACCTGTGTATATTTTGTATTGTATCACTGTGTTTGATTTGGAATCGTCTTCACACTTGTGTATTTTAATCTGATTGGCCACAACCTATATAAAAACCATGTAGAAGGGTGTGCCTATTAGATTATGAGTAAGTGCCCCAATAGGCACTAAACGTGGCTTCTCCTTGTCCTAAAGAAATTAATTTTACTTAATCTTTATTACCTTTTATTTTTGGGAACCCACATCCTTTTTTTGATTGATGTACCGTATATACTCGAGTATAAGCCGATCCGAATATAAGCCGAGGTACCTAATTTTACCTAAGAAAACTGGAAAAACTTATTGACTCGAGTATAAGCCTAGGGTGGGAAATGCAGCCGCTACTGCTAAGTTTCAATAATCAAATTATTTAATAAAAGGACACTCACAAGTGCTTAGCCGACTACCATATTAATAAACACAAGGTGTGGGCTGGAAAATGAGGCGCATCCAACATAAGTTAACCACAGCATGCGAATCCGTTGCCGAGCATGCACCAGAATAAGGAGATACATGTGCATACATTTAGGGGTCCCATTCCTACTGCAGTAAAGCACACACAGGGACATGTTTTCTATTGCAGCATCTAGCAGCCCTCTGCACAGATGCAGTAGAATATTTATTGTTGATTTTTGCAGGTCAGGCCAACATACAAATATTTAAGCAGACATATAATAAGCCCATTGCTTCCCAAAGAAGCAGTGTGTAACTGTAAAGCCTGTAATGTAACCTGTCCTTAGCCATACTGTTTGAGCATCTTAAAGTCTATAATGCAAACGGAGAGAGATGCCAGTGAATCTTATCTACATACTAAAAAGATTTTATATTTAGACAGAAGTCATTATAGAAGTATTCTATGAAGTGGGATGTATGCAAGAATTGCTTTGTCTTTTGTTACATGTAATGCCCTTTGATCAGAATTACACAGTACTAACTTGCACTAAGGCACTGATGGATTACCTGACCTGTCGGGCGAATCTGTTGCAGAGCATGGACGCATCACGCCCCGCCCCCAAGCCAAGTACAGGCACTGCTGGATTACCTGTCGGGCAAATCCGTTGCCGAGCATGATGGACACATCGGGCCCCGCCCCCAAGCCAAGTACAGGCACTGCTGGATTACCTGTCGGGCGATTCCGTTGCCGAGCATGATGGACACATCGGGCCCCGCCCCCAAGCCAAGTACAGGCACTGCTGGATTACCTGTCGGGCAAATCCGTTGGGCAGCATGGACGCCGCGCGCAACCCCCCCCCGCGTCGCTTGGGCGACGCGGGGGCGGGGCGCGATTCGTCCATGCTCTGCAACAGATTCGCCGACAGGTAATCCAGCAGTGCCTGTACTTGGCTTGGGGGCGGGGCGCGATGTGTCCATCATGCTCGGCAACGGAATCGCCCGACAGGTAATCCAGCAGTGCCCCTACTTGGCTGGGGGGGGGGCGCGATGCGTCCATGTTCGGCAATGGATTCGCCGAACAGGGCAGGTAATCCATCAGTGCCCCTACTTGACTCGAGTATAAGCCGAGGATTCCTTTTTTAGCACATTTTGAGTGCTGGAAAACTCGGCTTATACTCGAGTATATACGGTACTACACACACCTATAGACTGGGGGGCTTTGTGGCTCTTCCCCTTGGTAATCACTATAATACAATATACTAGGGGGCTTAACAGTGAAACTTAGACAGAGAGCTCAGGAGATTCTGAATGCCGCAGCACAAATGGCCTGGGACAGACGAATCCCACAAATAGCAACTTGCCCAAACAGTAACTCTTCACAACCTGTAACCTGTATGGTCACGTGACAGAGTAGATAGTCTGCCTTAAAATTAACTTTTAGTACAATATAGATATATAAAGGGGTTATATAATAAAAGGCACTAAGTTTCCCAGGAGCCGTAACTCATAGCAACCAATCAGCTGGAAGGATTTACTGGTCACCTGTTTAAAAGCAAATATCTTATTGGTTGCTATATGTTACTGCTCTTGGGCAAACTTAGTGTCCTTTTTTACATATGGTGGTAAGAGATATGACAACTGGTATGTAGCAGCAGATATTTTCAGTGTTTCCATAATTTATATGAAAATATAAATATAATATACAATAATGAAACAATAAAAATGCAGGTAAAACCCTGCTTACTCACCGGTAACCTGTAGCTGTACTGTTGTTATACCATGCCAGTCACTGGACTCAACAAAACAATGATATTCCCCAGAATCCTGAGCTGTGACGTTACGGATAATCAAAGGGAAAATTCCCCTAGTGATGTTCTCTTTTAGCAGTTCTGTTCTGTTAGCAAACTGTGGCATCTGGGCTGTGTAATCATCTTTCCCATTAATATAAAGATGGACATAGGGCCGGTACATAGGCTTAAACCAACGGATTTCCATCTCCTCTGTGTTCATCTCAGGAATAAGGCGACAAGGTAACAGCACATCTGATCCAAGTGCCGCAGCAACCGATGGCAGAGCTGCCGAGACCCGATATCTGACTGTAAAATAGAAAAGGAATTAGCAAACAATCATGGAAAAAGTGGTTAAAAAATAATCATTCAGAATCACTAACAAATCTGGCTAAACAGGGTCGGTTCCAATGGCCAATCCAGACTTTGCCCCAGTGGTTTGGCACTTGTGCAACTGTAGCAAAATGCAGATACTCACATACCCTGTTCCACCCATAACTATATACAGTCACATGGATTTGCCAACATCTCCAGCTTGTAACAGAACCCAATACAAAGGCTGCCCTCAGCCAGTTAGATGAATATTTAGCTGCCCAGACATAACCAGCATCATTTATTAGCTCTACAATCAGTGGCATAACTCTGAACTTACCTCCCCCCCTGCTACCCACACCAGCAGGCCCCACCTATCACATACCTCCCAACATTTGAAAAATGAAAAGAGGGACAAAAAGATTTGGTGCGCGCAGCGCGGCAATTTTTCGACCACGCCCACTTTGTGGCCACGCCCCAATTACCACACCCCATCCATTTTTTTTCAAAAAATTCTCCTTTTATATAGTAGAAATGGCGGAATCAGATGCAAATGTGCTATTCCCTCATACTGTACTACCTAAGGAAAACAATATAGCAACTCCTACATATAAAATACAAATATAGAGAGAAGGCAGTGAGTTATTAGTGAGTTATAACTATCTACCAGTTTGCCCCCCCATACACAGTGCCCCCAATAGCCTAAAAGACAGTACTACCCATACACAGTGCCCCCATACACAATGCCCCCCATAGAAAGTGCCCCCCATACACAGTGCCCCCAATTGAGACAGTGCCCCCCATACACAGTGCCCCCAATTGAGACAGTCCCACCCCATACACAGTGCCCCCAATTGAGACAGTCCCCCCCCATACACAATGCCCCCAATTGAGACACTCCCCCCATACACAGTGCCCCCAATTGAGACACTCCCCCCCATACACAGTGCCCCCAATTGAGACAGTCCCCCCCAAAACAGTGCCCCCAATTGAGACAGTCCCCCCATACACAGTGCCCCCAATTGAGACAGTCCCCCCAAAACAGTGCCCCCAATTGAGACAGTCCCCCCAAAAACAGTGCCCCCAATTGAGACAGCCCCCTCATACACAGTGCCCCCAATAGAGACAGCCCCCCCATACACAGTGCCCCCAATAGAGACAGCGCTCCCTTCTTCGTCCCCAGCGGCTCCTCGGTGTATGCGGCTCCTTCTCCGGCGGTCCCTGGCCCTTTTATAAGGTTGCGCCCGTGCGTGATGAAGTCACCCGTGCGTAAGGGCGCAACCTTGTAAAAGGGCCAGGGACCGCCGGAGAAGGAGCCGCATACACTGAGGAGCCGCTGGGGAAGAAGGAGCGCCAACGCATCGCGCTGTCCCGGGTAAGTCAATGAATGTTCCGCATTTCCGTAATTTATTACGGAAATGCGGGACATTCATGGAACTATCCGGGACAGCGGGATGCGCTCTAAAATCCGTGACTGTCCCGCGGAAAGCGGGACAGTTGGGAGGTATGCTATCAGCTTTAAATGTGAACTGTGAGTGGTGGGGGGGCCAGGGGATCAAGGGCCACAAGCAGGTGATGCAGGGTCTGCTCCCTGTTGTTTAGGCCTTTGTCTATAATAAAAGGTTTAAAAATGAAATATAAAATTGGTGACCCTCCCTACACTCAATGTATCATTTTTGATATAGATTGTTGTTCCAATTTCAGTCCCTACTGCTTACATAATGATATTCTTTGTAAAAACAAAAAAGCACTTACCTGAAGGGGACGCTTTATGCAGAGAACATTGAATGAAGAGAGCAATTATAATCTTGTGCATGGTCATTATCTGCAGCAGGGAAATAATTAAACAAATGAATAGAAATACAACACTTCTATCTATAAATGAAGGAATCAGGATCTTACAATATCTTCAAAACACACACCAACATTTAAGGATGAAATGAAAAAAGAATGTGTTCATATCCTGTACAATGTACACAGTATACATCCCTAATTCCAGTTAGTTCCCTTTTTATTGCAATATGTAAACACAATAACCAACCCGCAGGTTCCTATCACCTCAAGTATAGAGGGTAGGAAGCTTCCCTTTCTCAGTCTGTGCCAGAAGCAGAGCTGTTGTTGAGCGTTGCTGCCATGAGAGGAGGAATTAAGGTTCCAAGTGAGACTGAGAATTTAGGAACTTATGTGCTTTCTATCCATAAGGCTGCCTCAGTGCACCAAGAACACCCCTGATTATCTCTTTCATGTTATAAAGGGTAAGAGACAGATTTCTCTCAGCACACCAGGTTACAGCTATTGAACCTCCAATCTATATGCGGACTCATTGTTGTCACTAATAGGACCTATCACATTCATGTCAACAGCAAAATGTAATAGTGTGCTTGGAACTAAACTGAGCAATACAGTCAGGTGTCATTAATGTACGTAATGTAAAGGAATCCTGCAACCCCGTTGCTCAGTTTCATTATAGGATAAATAAGACTTAAAAAAAATGACAAATTTTTCTGGTATCTGAGGTTTATTATGTCTTCCCTGAGCAGCGCAACATAAGAAGACTTTTCTGTTTTCCTTCTGAAGGTATATCTCTCTGTCTGTACAGTTACAGGAACTGACCAGCAGGTGGCAGTTGTTACAAAATTCATATTGTCAGTCAATAAAAACTTAAACAGCTCTGAAATTTATAAGGATAGAGTAAATTTCAGAAGTGCTTAGGAAAGTTCCCTAAGCAATTTTAAAGTATTTTTTGAAGGTTTACTTATGGCTGCCTCCCTATACTGGCACTTATCCCATTATAAATAGTATAGTTTGCTTAAAGCTCCAAATCCCCTCCTTTCCATAAGTTCCAGCTGTTGAGCAGCTCATTTTTAGGGGCTTCTCAGTTTACTTGGAAATAGTTTTATCAGATGCTCCTTTGCTCAGCAGGACCAGAAGTAACAATGAAACTTGCTTCAATTCTTGTTTAGTGCCAGAACTAACACAAACCATAGGTATTTCAATTAAAACAATAGGGGTATGTTCAGCATATGCCCTGCTCATTGCACTCATGGAACAAGGGGGAGTACTGCCCCAGCTAGACCCCACAAGTACAGTA
Organism: Xenopus tropicalis; assembly: GCF_000004195.4. Taxonomy (NCBI): domain Eukaryota; kingdom Metazoa; phylum Chordata; class Amphibia; order Anura; family Pipidae; genus Xenopus; species Xenopus tropicalis. The sequence goes on along the minus strand of NC_030684.2, from coordinate 135,720,042 downwards.
ACAAACTGCATGTGAGTATTGGACAAATTGTAATGTAAAGTAAAACACTATTAGGTCTATGCTATTAGGAAGGGTTGTCATCTTTCCTAGAAATACCGGCCTTGCTATGTTTTTATCTTATCCTCTCTATTAATAACATTGGCATCTAGCACAAATTTTCCCAACCAGGCTGTTGGTAGCGTTACTGAGTAATGCCCACTTGAAATAAAAAATAACAAAAGTAGTATAAAGGTGATACCTTTATTGGCTAACTAAGATAATCATAGCAAGCTTTCAGAACATTTTAGTTCCTTTTTCAAGCTGATTATGTTCTGAAAGCTTGCTATGGTTATCTTAGTTAGCCAATAAAGGTATCACCTTTATACCACTTTTGTTATTTTTTATTTCAAAAGGGTTACCCTGTAAACATTTTTGACTGGCTAACACGGTACATCACCCTTTCCTGAGTAATGCCCCACACGGCTTTCCTGACTTGCCACTTCATTACTAGCAGTGTCGGCCTTTGATCGTCCCCCTCTTTCAACTGTTTGAAGAGAAGCAGCACAACTTCAGAAACAGTGTGTCGTTGCTATAGAGCCTAGGGTTAATCTCACAACAGAGTGAATTGAAATGGTAAGTGATACAGAGGGGTGTCATTGTTACTGAGGGACACTGAGTGTTTCAGTTTGTAGTAAATGGCAGACATGGGAAACTGAGGGACACAGGGGATGTTGGTAGTTGGATTTGGTGAGATACTTCTCTCTGAAGATGAGTAATAAATATGTGTGTGTGAGGCTTAGACATCCTGTTTCTCTCAGCTGTACTGGGAAGAGCTGTGTCACAATAATGAGGCAATAGGATGATATCTGTACTATAAATAGAGTGTGTAGTATGTGGCACTGGTACATATTTAACACAGTAATGAGACTAAGGGAAAGATTATATAAGATATAAAGGATGATATAAACAGAATGTGCAGTGTGTTGTATGAAATAAGCCATCATTCCAATTAATCGTATGAGAGGATCACAGAAATTTCCTCAGATTCCTCTGGCACCACGACAATGACATCAACAGTGAAGTGATCGAATATCGCATGAAAGTGCATGTCTTTGGTAACAGTCCATCACCTGCTGTTGTAACATATGGCCTAAGAAGGACAGCTCATGAAAGTGAAAATGACGGCCTAAAATCTTTACCAACAGATGAAGAGGCTAACGACCTGCTCAAGAGGACACAACGCATGCTCTCTGAGGCCAACCTGAGACTCCATAAAATTGCTTCAAACAGCACTGCCGTAATGAAAGCCTTTCAAACTGATGATCATGCCACTGAATTTAAAGACTTAAATTTTGGAATAGACAATCCACCCATTCAGAGAAGACTTGGCTTAAGATGGGACTTGTTGAACAACACTTTGGCTTTCAAGTTACCACCACAGACAAACCATTTACACGCCATGATGTCCTGTCAGTAGTGAACAGCCTGTATGACCCACTGGGGTTTGTAGCACCCATCACCATACAAGGTAAATCTTTACTAAGACAGTTATCAGAGACTGTTAAAGACTGGGACACTCCTTTATCAACTGATAAACAATCAAAATGGGAGACTTGGAAGCAATCTCTAAGGACCTAGAGGAACTCCACATACCTAGGTGCTACACTTCAACTTCCATTGCTGAAAGTCAGAGGAGAGAGATTCACATTTTCTCAGATGCATCTACTGAGGCCATAGCAGTTGTGGCCTACCTGAAGGTAAGAGATACCCGTGGTCAACCTCATATAGGTTTTCTGTTTGGCAAGGCTAAGTTAGCACCAAAACCTGAGCACACCATCCCAAGACTTGAACTTTGGGGAGCTGTATTAGCAGTTGAGATTGCAGACTTTATTTTGTGTGAGCTGGATATTCACATTGATGCTGTTCAATTCTACACAGACAGTAAAGTTGTTCTAGGCTACATATACAATCAGACAAGACAACTGAGTAGAAAGAATCAGAAAATCCACCAAACCTAAACAGTGGCATTATGTCCCATCTGAAATGAACCCTGCAGACCATGCAACCAGGCCAGTGTCCACAGCTGTCTTTGCAGGTACTTCCTGGCTAATGGGTCCTGGATTCTTACTGGATCACTCAGAGGCTACAACTACTGCAGATGTCTTCAGTCTCCTAGATCCTGACGTTTCAACCCTTGGTACAAGAGCTGAGCAGGGATTCAACTTAGGTTACCAGCTAATTAAACGCTTTTCTAAGCGGATAAGATTAAGTGTGCCATTACAAGGTTCCAAAGCCTCACCTCATCATTTTTTGCAAGTTGCAAGTATGGTACCACAAAGACTTTCAGTCGTCCCATCAATTAACTTATACTGCTCTTAGCCTTTGACTACTGAACTCTTAACATGCTTTAAATTTGCTTGAAGTAAGAGACTTCCATTAGTCAAGGGAACCTACCATGGACATACAGTTGTACAATGCCATGTTCGTTGCATTGCATGCTTGTTTCTCTTTTTTGTCTTTCAGGTCACCAGAAGGATCTTCAAGCAAAATTGCACTAATGTTTATTTTGCATTTTCATAACTGTTGTTATGTCTATAATATAGTGGTATCTAAATATACCAGACAGGGAGTGTGCTGCCCCAGCAGTTAATATTTCTGTATTATGTTTAAAGTTAATGGTTTATATGCATATTCATTGTTACACTGCCACCTAGTGACCAAGGTTGTACTGCAACTTGTTTACTTCTAAGTCTGTATACCCTCCCATTCCCCTTCCTTATATGAGATGTCAGTTCCTCCCATCATGCCATTCATGTTCCTGCTTTTCATGTGTGAGGAGCTACTCCAGGGGTTGGGAAAGCAATATTCCTTTTGACCTCCAGCATTTGTTTATCCAATCCAACGTTTGTTCACCCACTGCTAATAAAGAAACTTTGTGGATTCCAAGCAGTGACAGACTGGGGTGTTCCGGGGCCCACCAGGACTGTCACCTCAGGGCCCCCCCACCCCCAATGTTGGAACCAGGTATTCTAGCAACCCAGACAAGCCCCTCAGCTGGTGCCCATTCCCCCAAGAAGATTTTAACTGCAAGTTAACACTCACTGCAAAAAAAAAAATATATAGATATATTATTTTCCCTAAACCCCTATCTCTTCTTATCCCTAATATGCCACATATCTCTAATTTTTCCTGTACTAAGCATAATTCCTTGTATTTCTTCCCCCTACCCAGCAACAAAGACCACTTGATTGTGTCTATGACCCTAGTACTTTTTTAACTGTCCATTCTTCTCCAGACTTGACATGTTTCAACGTAGTGTGACCAATAGCGCAAATAAAAAACGCTGCTTTTATATGATGCTGTACAAACCTTCAAAACTTCTGTTTGATTTACTTTGAGTCACGGAGCTGAGCACATCTGTAGCTTTATCTGAACTCTGGCCCTGACACTGATCATTTACTGTGCTGCAGCAATAATTCCAGGATGGGAATGAAGTGTGCGGGGGAGCTAGAGATCCGTTCTGTGACTCCAGAGCCGCACTACATGCTGGGTGATGGGCTAAGACTGCTGCTGTCAGAAACGTAGCATTTACGTTAAGGTGCAGCTGTGCAGGTACGGAGAAACATTACATATTACAGAGAAAAGGGAAGCATTAAACCATGAAATAAACCCAATAGGGCTGTTCTGCCCCCAATAAGGGGTAATGATATCTTAGTTGGGAACAAGTACAGGTACTGTTTCATTATTACACAGAAAAGGGAATAATTTAACCATTAAATAAACCCAATAGGGCTGTTCTGCCCCAATAAGGGGTAATTATATCTTAGTTGGGATCAAGTACAGGTACTGTTTTATTATTACAGAGAAAAGGGAATCATTTAACCATGAAATAAACCCAATAGGACTGTTCTGCCCCCAATAAGGGGTAATTATATCTTAGTTGGGATCAAGTACAGGTACTGTTTTATTATTACAGAGAAAAGTGAATCATTTAACCATGAAATAAACCCAATAGGGCTGTTCTGCCCCCAATAAGGGGTAATTATATCTTAGTTGGGATCAAGTACAGGTACTGTTTTATTATTACAGAGAAAAGGGAATCATTTAACCATTAAATAAACCCAATAGGGCTGTTCTGCCCCCAATAAGGATTAATTATATCTTAGTTGGGATCAAGTACAGGTACTGTTTTATTATTACAGAGAAAAGGGAATCATTTAACCATGAAATAAACCCAATAGGGCTGTTCTGCCCCCAATAAGGGGTAATTATATCTTAGTTGGGATCAAGTACAGGTACTGTTTTATTATTACAGAGAAAAGGGAATCATTTAACCATGAAATAAACCCAATAGGACTGTTCTGCCCCAATAAGGGGTAATTATATCTTAGTTGGGATCAAGTACAGGTACTGTTTTATTATTACAGAGAAAAGGGAATCATTTAACCATTAAATAAACCCAATAGGGCTGTTCTGCCCCCAATAAGGGGTAATTATATCTTAGTTGGGATCAAGTACAGGTACTGTTTTATTATTACAGAGAAAAGGGAATCATTTAACCATGAAATAAACCCAATAGGACTGTTCTGCCCCCAATAAGGGGTAATTATATCTTAGTTGGGATCAAGTACAGGTACTGTTTTATTATTACAGAGAAAAGGGAATCATTTAACCATGAAATAAACCCAATAGGACTGTTCTGCCCCCAATAAGGGGTAATTATATCTTAGTTGGGATCAAGTACAGGTACTGTTTTATTATTACAGAGAAAAGGGAATCATTTAACCATGAAATAAACCCAATAGGACTGTTCTGCCCCAATAAGGGGTAATTATATCTTAGTTGGGATCAAGTACAGGTACTGTTTTATTATTACAGAGAAAAGGGAATCATTTAACCATTAAATAAACCCAATAGGGCTGTTCTGCCCCCAATAAGGATTAATTATATCTTAGTTGGGATCAAGTACAGGTACTGTTTTATTATTACAGAGAAAAGGGAATCATTTAACCATGAAATAAACCCAATAGGACTGTTCTGCCCCCAATAAGGGGTAATTATATCTTAGTTGGGATCAAGTACAGGTACTGTTTTATTATTACAGAGAAAAGGGAATCATTTAACCATGAAATAAACCCAATAGGACTGTTCTGCCCCCAATAAGGGGTAATTATATCTTAGTTGGGATCAAGTACAGGTACTGTTTTATTATTACAGAGAAAAGGGAATCATTTAACCATGAAATAAACCCAATAGGACTGTTCTGCCCCAATAAGGGGTAATTATATCTTAGTTGGGATCAAGTACAGGTACTGTTTTATTATTACAGAGAAAAGGGAATCATTTAACCATTAAATAAACCCAATAGGGCTGTTCTGCCCCCAATAAGGGGTAATTATATCTTAGTTGGGATCAAGTACAGGTACTGTTTTATTATTACAGAGAAAAGGGAATCATTTAACCATGAAATAAACCCAATAGGGCTGTTCTGCCCCCAATAAGGGGTAATTATATCTTAGTTGGGATCAAGTACAGGTACTGTTTTATTATTACAGAGAAAAGGGAATCATTTAACCATTAAATAAACCCAATAGGGCTATTCTGCCCCCAATAAAAGGTTATTATATCTTAGTTGCAGTGTAACTTGATCATTTAAAAAACAGTGTTAAACAATTTATAGTCACTCATTTTAACAACATTTGCATGTTGATTATAATTCTTGTTAAATAAGACAGAGAATTTGAACAGAAATAATAAAACTTACTATTCAAGACACAGAGTAGTATGTCAGACTGGTAGAATAGGAAATCAAGTTTTCTCTGCTCCTTTTCCCCTTCACTTGTGCTGGGCTCTTCCTCTTTCTCTGTGTCTTATTTATTCACAAAATACATAACGGGAGGTAAAGGGAAGTGGATATAAAGTGTGGGCTTTCCATCATCTCTACTTAAATATATGACAAGTTGATTTTTTTTAAGTTCAAGTCCATTTTTTAGATCCTATATTTAGTCAGAACCCCCCTTATCTCATAACATGAAGCGATAGCTATACCTATATATTATTTAATAATATGTATCCGTGATAAAGGTCCCAATAGGGACCGAAACATTGGATACAGCATGAAGTAAAATAAAGTCAAAAGCACATTGGAGCACAGCATTGGCATACTGGTTCATTCTTTGAGTATATATAGACCAGTTGACTGTGCACCCAAGAGTTATGCAAGTCAGAGTGCGGACACTTTTTCATTGTATATTATTTAATAAATGTATTAAAACATAACCCTAAATATTAATTTAAGCATAAAATAAACTGAAAAGGACTGTTCTATTCCCAATAAGGGGTAATTATATCTTAGTTGGGATCAAGTACAGGTACTGTTTTATTATTACAGAGAAAAGGGAATCATTTACCCATTAAATAAACCCAATAGGGCTGTTCTGCCCCCAATAAGGGGTAATTATATCTTAGTTGGGATCAAGTACAGGTCCTGTCTTATTATTATATATAAAAAGAGAATCATTTTTAAATATCAGAATTATTTGCTAAAAAATGTAATCTTCCCATAATCTACAAAAATTCCAATATTTCAAGCACAGGCTGTGTTTTGCTTCAGGGACAAAAAAAATAAAATATGCCTTTGAGTCAAAATGTTCAACAAAAGTCCTGTGAGCACTGGAGTTTGTTTTTTATTTGATATATATATATATATACACACACACACACATTACAGCATCTAAGAAATATGACACAGGTATATATTGGGCTGAGACGAAAATGTTGCTCTGCCACATTAAATAAAAATCAGCCCAAGGTGTGCTGTGTAATTTAACCAGGCACTCTGTAAAGTGTTTTTTTTGCTAACAGTCAATTAAAGAAATATCTTTTTGTCTTAAGGTTTTTTTTCAGGTTTTTTTTTTGTTACTTCATATCTAGCTACTTATACAGTGTGATGAATTACCACTGGATTTGGAAAACTAAAAATTCACTTCAATCCCTTAAAGTAAAGCCACAAAAGCAACTTAACTGAATATGTCTGAAATGTGGGTAACTTAAAAGACATAATTCACTTTTTAATAACCATTTCGTAAAATGCAGATTTTTGGTTTTTAAATTATTTAGCTGTTTGTCAGCTGTTGCTGTGGTCTAATTTACCATAGCAACCAGGCTGTAAATGAAAGACTGGAAGATAAATAAGACAGGGCCTGAATAGAAAGGCAAATGATATATAGTAACCATAAATATGAAAGCTGGGAAGAGGCAAAGAGGAATTGAAACCTTAGGTTAGGAAAGATTTTGATGTTCTTTTTTCATATATATGTGTCATATCAGGGTGAATGGAAGACTGCATCACTAGATGCATATTATAACTGATATTAGTATAGTATCAACTGTAATACATACGTAAAACTGATACTGCTAGAGAAATTGGGAAATGTACCCTGAGAAAGCAGAGGTGCGGGTACAGCTGGGCTTATTTACCAATGCTGGGCAACTTTGCACTTACAGTAGCACCCAATTCAATATTTGCTATCATTGTTCTACCTGCTGTTGGTTGCACAAAGCTTATCACTGATTCAGTGGTATGAATTACTGTCCAAGTGCACATTTTCCCAGTGTTTACAAAATTGTCCTGTCTGATTTAAGATACAAGCAGTCTAGTGGTAAGCATGGGAAATAAAGGGGTCAGGTTGAGGTCTCAAGTAGTTGGAGGGTTAAAAGTGCCCCTGCAAGGTAGGTAAGTCTTTGCCTATTTTCCCATAAGCAACCCCTACCCTTCAACATTTTGGGTTTGTAATTAAAGGGATTATGGGACCATGGTTTTTTATGATGTAGCTTTATTACTAAATTACTTTGTGTAATAATTGATTTTACCATTTTTAAATGTTATTCTTGAACCAACAAATGTATTTGTAGCTGTAATATTGGTGTGTAGGCGCCATCTCAGTGCCTTGTGCCTGAGTCTTGCTTTCAGCCAGCGCTACACATTAGAACTGCTTTCAGCTAACCTATTGTTTCTCCTACTCCCATGTAACTGGAGGAGTCCCAAGCCGGACTTGGATTTCTTACTATTGAGTGCTATTCTGATACCTACTGGGAGCTGCTATCTTGCTCCCTTCCCATTGTTCTGCTGATCGGCTGCTGGGGGGGAGGGGGGGGATATCACTCCAACTTGCAGCGCAGCAGTAAAGTGTGCCTGAGTCTGAGCTTTCAGCCAGCGCTACACATTAGAACTGCTTTCAGCTAACCTATTGTTTCTCCTACTCCCATGTAACTGGAGGAGTCCCAAGCCGGACTTGGATTTCTTACTATTGAGTGCTATTCTGATACCTACTGGGAGCTGCTATCTTGCTCCCTTCCCATTGTTCTGCTGATCGGCTGCTGGGGGGGAGGGGGGGATATCACTCCAACTTGCAGCGCAGCAGTAAAGTGTGCCTGAGTCTGAGCTTTCAGCCAGCGCTACACATTAGAACTGCTTTCAGCTAACCTATTGTTTCTCCTTCTCCCATGTAACTGGAGGTGACCCTACAACAGAGCTCAAATGTGAATTTTTTAACATACCTAACAGTGCCCTACTAGCAGGAAGGATTGACCAACATCCCCTGGCAAACACTGCATTATGGGAAAAAAATGTGGTAATTGCACTTTGTGGACTCTTTGTATCTAGCCAGCTATCCATGTGTGGTGTACTAAAAAAAGTCACACCTACTTTTGATATCACAATTTTTATTGTTATCAATTGGGCCAATCTAAGCTTTTCACCCTATAAAGGTAAAGAGCTCCAGAAGTCAACTCTGGATTTGACAGCATTCATCCTTATACAGAACTCTGAATCAAATCAGCTGACTCCTTTGCAACCTGATCTCTAGTTCTAAATATATGTTATATATATATCTTCATAGAGCACAGATAATTATATTATCACAGGAATAAGGGATACACAATGCCAGTTAAGTAAACAGAAATAGTTAATTATAGAATACACAATTTATAAAATTACATGTGTAAGGGACTCAATTTATAACCATTAATATTGATTTACAATCATTTTTGGTTTCGGAATAAAGTTAATCATCCTAAGTATTTACATTATCTTAAGCTATAAATCTCTAGGTTAGACTTAGAGACATACTGTACACCCATATATAATAAAAGGCACTACGTTTGCCCAGGAGCAGTAACCCATAGCAACCAATAAGATGCTTGCTTTCGAACAGGCGACCAGTAAATTCTACCTGTTGATTGGTTGCCATGGGTTACTGCTCCTGGGCAAACCTAGTGCTTTGTATTTTGTTAACCCCCTTTGTTTTCTGTTTACAGCATTTCTTCATTTATAGTCAGAATGTGGGATAACAGAAGTATAAAGAAAAAATATGAATGGTCTATAATAAACAAGAAGAGAAGGTTCTGATGACAATGAGAAAGAATAACAATGTTGATTTCTTTGTATTTTTGTTGAGGAAAGTTGAGCAGTGTCTCCTTCTGCAAATAGTACATCTATTGAATCATTTGACTCTTCAGTTCCGCGTAGGTACCATTGTCTGTGTGCTTAAAAAAAAAAAAACATACCACAATTACAGGTCAATAAGCTGAACAGATTTGTTTGGTCACCCATTCACTACGTAACATTGATTAATTTCCGTAAGCACAACAACATTGTAGCATATATCAGCTGATCACACTTTTGAATTCATGTTAATCTAAAACTAAATCCAATCTAATTGTTGATTGGTTGACACACACTCACATACACTGCCATGATTCACCATGTAACCAAAAGTATCTTGACACCTGCCTGGCAAACTTGACATTCCCAATAATTATTGGGATAATAATTATTGAAGTTGCTCCTCCCAACTGTCCAGATTTTTGCAGGACAGTCCGGATTTTGACAGCTCAGCCTCCAGTCCAGGATTCTTACTGAAAAGTCCCTCATTTCCCTTTGCTCTCCTGCACTAAATGTTAAAAAAGATACAAAGTTTCTCAAACTTAATTAGATGGGTAGCTTTAAGCAGAGAGCCCAGAAAAGTTAAAAAGCTACACTTGCACTTAGATACAAAGTTTATCAAATTTAATTAGAAAAGTAGCTTTGGGCAGAGCCCACAATACTCAATACAACTAATAACCCAAACAGGTCTCTTGGGGGAACTGAGACTCACAGCTTAAAGGGCAATTTCACCTTCATTAGCAAAACTGTAATAACACATAAAACAAGACCCCAAAACCCTATAAATGTGTTCAAACTAACAAATAACCTGCCAAATTTTGTAAAAATTGCAGTGGTATTTAGGGGGTGTGGTCACAAAAATGGGCGTGGTCAAAAAGTATTTGCTAGGCACGCTAGGCACACCAATTCTTTTTGTCCCTCTTTGCATTTTTCAAAGATTGAGAGGTATGATTTGCTGCCATAATATACCCTAGTCATCTGGAAAGGTTCCCCCCTAGATGTTTTGGAACCTTCAGAACTCAACAATGAGTGTTCCAATTAAAGACATGTCATTTTAGATTGAATATCTAAATACTTTTGGGCATATAGTGTAGATTGAAGAATAGTATATAGAAATAATACTGTTGCAACAATAGGAGCACATTACATGAATATATTTTTTGCAATTTATGAAATATGGAACAGCTTCAGTCTCCCTGTTTGCCCTTTTTATATATAATAAAAACCATGGATTAAACCAATAGGGCAAAAGTACGTGCTGCACAAGGGGGTATACTGCCCATTTAAATTGCCTAAAAACATTAAACGTGAAATCATTACAGAGAAAAATAAAAGCTCTTCTAAAATCTAAATTATTAATTGAATAGAATGGGAATGAAAAGTGGCCTTGCCACAATGTCTGTATAATGGGTTTCAGGACAAGGGATCCCATACCTTCTCTAGGTTGTTTTTACATAATATACAGGAAGGGAAAAATCAGTGCTAAAAGTGCTAATTTAATTGCAACCTAATACATATAACTGTAGCATTCAATGAGTAGTTCACCGCTGCATTAACAGTTTGTAATTTCAGCAGCTATCTGGTTAAGTTCCAATTTACCTTTGAAAACAGGCAGTGGTTTGAAAATAAGACTGGGAAAGGAATAGGAGAGTATAGGAAAGTGCCCGAATAGCAAAATAAGTAATGAAAGGTAACCCCTCCATTTGAAGCTGGAAAGAGGCATAAGTAAAAGGCAAAATAAATTAAAACTCTGAGATATAAAAAATGAAGACCAGCTGAAAAGTTACTAATAATAAGGTGTTCTATAACATACTAAGGGGCACATTTACTAAGACACGAATTTGAATCCGAATTGGAAAAATTCCGTTTGGAAAACAAACATTTTGCGACTTTTTCGTATTTTTTGCGAATTTTCGGCGCCTTTACGACTTTTCGGAAATTGTCACGACTTTTTCGTTACCAATACGATTTGCGCGAAAAAACGCGAGTTTTTCGTAGCCATTATGATGCGCTCGTATCTTGTTGCGACTTTTTCGTATTGAGCGCTCGTAAGCAGCGGGCGAAACTTTCAGACTTAGCATGATTTTGGAAGCCTCCCATAGGACTCAATGGCACCCTGCAGCTCCAACCCGGCCCAAGGAAAGCCTCCCATAGGGCTCAATGGCACTCTGCAGCTCCAACCCGGCCCAAGGAAAGTCTCCCATAGGGCTCAATGGCACTCTGCAGCTCCAACCCGGCCCAAGGAAAGTCTCCCATAGGGCTCAATGGCACTCTGCAGCTCCAACCCGGCCCAAGGAAAGTCTCCCATAGGGCTCAATGGCACTCTGCAGCTCCAACCCGGCCCAAGGAAAGTCTCCCATAGGGCTCAATGGCACTCTGCAGCTCCAACCCGGCCCAAGGAAAGCCTCCCATAGGGCTCAATGGCACTCTGCAGCTCCAACCCGGCCCAAGGAAAGTCTCCCATAGGGCTCAATGGCACTCTGCAGCTCCAACCCGGCCCAAGGAAAGTCTCCCATAGGGCTCAATGGCACTCTGCAGCTCCAACCCGGCCCAAGGAAAGTCTCCCATAGGGCTCAATGGCACTCTGCAGCTCCAACCTGGCCCAAGGAAAGTCTCCCATAGGGCTCAATGGCACTCTGCAGCTCCAACCCGGCCCAAGGAAAGTCTCCCATAGGGCTCAATGGCACTCTGCAGCTCCAACCCGGCCCAAGGAAAGTCTCCCATAGGGCTCAATGGCACTCTGCAGCTCCAACCCGCCCCAAGGAAAGCCTCCCATAGGGCTCAATGGCACTCTGCAGCTCCAACCCGCCCCAAGGAAAGCCTCCCATAGGGCTCAATGGCACTCTGCAGCTCCAACCCGGCCCAAGGAAAGCCTCCCATAGGGCTCAATGGCACTCTGCAGCTCCAACCCGGCCCAAGGAAAGCCTCCCATAGGGCTCAATGGCACTCTGCAGCTCCAACCCGGCCCAAGGAAAGTCTCCCATAGGGCTCAATGGCACTCTGCAGCTCCAACCCGGCCCAAGGAAAGTCTCCCATAGGGCTCAATGGCACTCTGCAGCTCCAACCTGGCCCAAGGAAAGTCTCCCATAGGGCTCAATGGCACTCTGCAGCTCCAACCCGGCCCAAGGAAAGTCTCCCATAGGGCTCAATGGCACTCTGCAGCTCCAACCCGGCCCAAGGAAAGTTACCCATAGGGCTCAATGGCACTCTGCAGCTCCAACCCGGCCCAAGGAAAGTCTCCCATAGGGCTCAATGGCACTCTGCAGCTCCAACCCGGCCCAAGGAAAGCCTCCCATAGGGCTCAATGGCACTCTGCAGCTCCAACCCGGCCCAAGGAAAGTCTCCCATAGGGCTCAATGGCACTCTGCAGCTCCAACCCGGCCCAAGGAAAGTTACCCATAGGGCTCAGTGGCACTCTGCAGCTCCAACCCGGCCCAAGGAAAGTCTCCCATAGGGCTCAATGGCACTCTGCAGCTCCAACCCGGCCCAAGGAAAGTCTCCCATAGGGCTCAATGGCACTCTGCAGCTCCAACCCGGCCCAAGGAAAGCCTCCCATAGGGCTCAATGGCACTCTGCAGCTCCAACCCGGCCCAAGGAAAGCCTCCCATAGGGCTCAATGGCACTCTGCAGCTCCAACCCGGCCCAAGGAAAGTCTCCCATAGGGCTCAATGGCACTCTGCAGCTCCAACCCGGCCCAAGGAAAGTCTCCCATAGGGCTCAATGGCACTCTGCAGCTCCAACCTGGCCAAAGGAAAGCCTCCCATAGGGCTCAATGGCACTCTGCAGCTCCAACCCGGCCCAAGGAAAGTCTCCCATAGGGCTCAATGGCACTCTGCAGCTCTAACCCGGCCCAAGGAAAGTCTCCCATAGGGCTCAATGGCACTCTGCAGCTCCAACCCGGCCAAAGGAAAGCCTCCCATAGGGCTCAATGGCACTCTGCAGCTCCAACCCGGCCCAAGGAAAGTCTCCCATAGGGCTCAATGGCACTCTGCAGCTCCAACCCGGCCCAAGGAAAGCCTCCCATAGGGCTCAATGGCACTCTGCAGCTCCAACCCGGCCCAAGGAAAGTCTCCCATAGGGCTCAATGGCACTCTGCAGCTCCAACCCGGCCCAAGGAAAGTCTCCCATAGGGCTCAATGGCACTCTGCAGCTCCAACCCGGCCCAAGGAAAGTCTCCCATAGGGCTCAATGGCACTCTGCAGCTCCAACCCGGCCCAAGGAAAGTCTCTCATAGGGCTCAATGGCACTCTGCAGCTCCAACTTGGCCCAAGGAAAGTCTCCCATAGGGCTCAATGGCACTCTGCAGCTCCAACCCGGCCCAAGGAAAGTCTCCCATAGGGCTCAATGGCACCCTGCAGCTCCAACCCGGCCCAAGGAAAGCCTCCCATAGGGCTCAATGGCACTCTGCAGCTCCAACCTGGCCCAAGGAAAGTCTCCCATAGGGCTCAATGGCACTCTGCAGCTCCAACCCGGCCCAAGGAAAGTCTCCCATAGGGCTCAATGGCACTCTGCAGCTCCAACCTGGCCCAAGGAAAGTCTCCCATAGGGCTCAATGGCACTCTGCAGCTCCAACCCGGCCCAAGGAAAGTCTCCCATAGGGCTCAATGGCACTCTGCAGCTCCAACCCGGCCCAAGGAAAGTCTCCCATAGGGCTCAATGGCACTCTGCAGCTCCAACCCGGCCCAAGGAAAGTCTCCCATAGGGCTCAATGGCACTCTGCAGGTCCAACCCGGCCCAAGAAAAGTCACCCATAGGGCTCAATGGCACTCTGCAGCTCCAACCCGGCCCAAGAAAAGTCACCATACTGAAGCTTGAATGAATCCGAATCTTTCGTACTCGGCGCGAAAGCTGCGAAAATCGCCAGATTTTGTGCAACATTCGGAATGGCAACGAAAAAGTTGCGACAATTATCCGAAAAATAGCAAAATACCGATCATTACGAAAAAAATGCAATCGGACGCATTCGGCCCGTTCGTGAGTAAGTAAATGGGCCCCTAAAAGTTACAAATATCAACTTTTTGAGACTGGTGGGTAAATATATATATTTAGTGGTTTGTTCCTGAGGAAGAGCACTGTTAGTGCTTGAAACGTTGGATTTTTTTCAATAAATTTTTCACTTATTGCAAAGTCCCTGCGTGTGTGGCTCTCTGCCTTATATATATATATATATACACAATGTTAGAATGACAGCACTCGCAGGCAGTTTTTCATGAAGAATCACAAAAGGTTTACATAAGACTGGGGCACTTGGGGGGTATTTACTCTGTATAGCTGATATTTTTGGCTACAGATGATAATTTCTACCTGTGTGTATATATATATATATATATATGTAGGGAACCCAAAGAATTGGGCCCCTTCAGGATTAGTTCCCCTTTAGACAGGCACCATGAGGGTGGCCTTATGAGATTTGGACACCTAAAGGTGGTCCTAGGTGTTTATGTGTGAAAAGGGAGTTTCCCTGCAAGTTAACAGTAACCACTAGATGTCGCTGTGCTAAAAGTATAAAAAGGGCTGACACCCATTTTGTGCATGTCTTCGTCCTGGGACTGCTTCTTGTAAAGAAGCGTATAACAGGCTTGTGTTCTAGTACAGGAGGTACTGTAACAGGTCACTCTAGGAGTGACAGGCAGGCTAGAGAGAACGGGCAGAGATAGCCCCAACAGGAGAGAGAGGGGTTAAGACCCCCCAGCACTCATGGCTGGAGTTAAGGACCTGTAGTGTTTAGTAAGAGGAGCCAAGTCAGCACCTGGGAGTGTTCCCAGTGAAGGGGCCCTACGCGTGGACCGGGGTGAGTTCCTAGGTGGAAGCATCCGGCGGGGGTACCGGGGGTAGCCCAAAGAGAGAGTATGACTTGAGCCGTCTGTGTGACATCCTCTGAAGTGTTCTGCCTGCATCAATAAACAAGTTCATCTGGTTCACCATTTTAACCAGTGTCTTGGTGGTTCATATACTGAGGATCCTCAACTGCCTGGTAAGCAGCTACCCCAAGGGAGGGGCAAGGTACCAGGAGTTGCTGGGAGTCCGGGTCCAAGGAGGACATCACCGAGTTTCCCAGGGGGGACAGATATAGTTCTACCTATACCTACCCTGGGTGGAGGCACGCCATTCATTTATATTACACCTGTCCCCCATAATAAGCGGGGGCTCAGGGCTCCTGTAGCGCCACACGCAGGTGATTGCGTGTTAAAAATACAACCGTAGCCAAAATAGGGTTACATATATATAACGAGTTGCTGGAAAGCTGCACACCATAAAATACAGATGATACCTGGGTGCCCGTGCAGATAAATACCCCCCAAGTGCCCCAGTCATGATCCCCGCCACGCACTCCTAAACCCCCCCCCCCACAAGGGCCCCTGTCCGACGTCCTCCCCTAAACCCGTTTATGTGAAACGTGTCAGGGGAGGATATCAGAGGCCAGAGGAAGCAGCAATAGGGTCGGGTATGGGCCGCCGGGGCCCACTGGGTATTTTCCTGGTGTCCCAGCGGCCCAGTCCGACCCTGTTTCCATAATGTTTTATATGCTAAGATTATAATATGATTGTTGATATTTGCTGCTCATCTTGTGAAACAGTGATTATGGACAGTTATGGGTATGTCCTCCTTACAAAGTAAAAAAAAAGCCCTATTAAAATATATTCCAGACATATAGCCCTTCATTTGTTTTTGAACTACAGCAACAAAAAGCTGTAAGTTGGATGGTGCTACTTTATATAAATGGGGCCCTGCAGGGCTTAAGTGATAGCCAACTCCACCAGAAATATTGCAAGACTTCAGAGCTAAGACACTGATATAAATACAGCTCTTCTTAAGATACTCACCATTTTGCTAGCAGGGGATCCAATACCTGTAATATAATAATCTTATGAATAAGAGCATCAAAGACACTTAAGTATGAGAGGTAGTTTTCTGTTACAGGGTAACCCTTTTGAAATAAAAATTAACAGAAGTGGTATAAAGGTGATACCTTTATTGGCTAACTAAGATAACCATATTAAGCCTTTAGAATCAGCCTTTTTCAAGCTGACTACCATTAGATACTTTTCTGTAGCACAATAAATACTTTACCATTGAAAGAAGTACAGATATAGGATCCCTTATCCAGAAACCCATTATCCAGAAAACTCTGAATTACAGAAAGCCTGTCTCCCATAGACTCCATTTTAATCAGATAATTCAGAATTTTAAAACTGATTTCCCTTTTCTCTGTAATAATAAAACAGTACCTGTACTTGATCCCAACTAAGATATAATTACCCCTTATTGGGGGCAGAACAGCCCTATTGGGTTTATTTCATGGTTAAATGATTCCCTTTTCTCTGTAATAATAAAACAGTACCTGTACTTGATCCCAACTAAGATATAATTACCCCTTATTGGGGGCAGAACAGCCCTATTGGGTTTATTTCATGGTTAAATGATTCCCTTTTCTCTGTAATAATAAAACAGTACCTGTACTTGATCCCAACTAAGATATAATTACCCCTTATTGGGGCAGAACAGCCCTATTGGGTTTATTTCATGGTTAAATGATTCCCTTTTCTCTGTAATAATAAAACAGTACCTGTACTTGATCCCAACTAAGATATAATTACCCCTTATTGGGGCAGAACAGCCCTATTGGGTTTATTTAATGGTTAAATGATTCCCTTTTCTCTGTAATAATAAAACAGTACCTGTACTTGATCCCAACTAAGATATAATTACCCCTTATTGGGGGCAGAACAGCCCTATTGGGTTTATTTAATGGTTAAATGATTCCCTTTTCTCTGTAATAATAAAACAGTACCTGTACTTGATCCCAACTAAGATATAATTACCCCTTATTGGGGCAGAACAGCCCTATTGGGTTTATTTCATGGTTAAATGATTCCCTTTTCTCTGTAATAATAAAACAGTACCTGTACTTGATCCCAACTAAGATATAATTACCCCTTATTGGGGGCAAAACAGCCCTATTGGGTTTATTTAATGGTTAAATGATTCCCTTTTCTCTGTAATAATAAAACAGTACCTGTACTTGATCCCAACTAAGATATAATTACCCCTTATTGGGGCAGAACAGCCCTATTGGGTTTATTTCATGGTTAAATGATTCCCTTTTCTCTGTAATAATAAAACAGTACCTGTACTTGATCCCAACTAAGATATAATTACCCCTTATTGGGGGCAAAACAGCCCTATTGGGTTTATTTCATGGTTAAATGATTCCCTTTTCTCTGTAATAATAAAACAGTACCTGTACTTGATGTATCATTCTTTAATGCCCCTCATTCTGAAGTATGTAATTCTTTCAGCATTGCTTCAGCAACTTATCTGAGGTACTGGGAATTGTAACTCCTCTGCAAAACCTTTATAAAGGTGCTCTGTCCCTGGCCTAATCTAACTTTTAAACCAAAAATAGCCTGCTTATTCCCTGATGAAGAAACTCATGTGAATCCCATAAATTATAAAACAAACACCCTTGAAATAGCCTGAATTGTTGTGCACAAATTTAAAGAACAGTAGAAATGCCATTGTGTGGTGCCATTGTAAAAGCCATCAATAATTGATTGTGCCCATCAAGCTGAGCATCCACCTTCTACCAAACTTGACTAAACCCTTTTTATATGCCAAACATGTACCGTATATACTCGAGTATAAGCCGACCCGAATATAAGCCGAGGTACCTAATTTTACCTAAGAAAACTGGAAAAACTTATTGACTCGAGTATAAGCCTAGGGTGGGAAATGCAGCCGCTACTGCTAAGTTTCAATAATCAAATAAATAACAGATAAATAAATAGATAACTTTAGGGAAAGAAAAATGCTACAGCAGCAGACAAAAGCAAGTTTGGGAACGCTAAGGAAGCTGCCATACTAATTATCAAGTACTTGGACCCCAGTGTACAAGTCCCACCACAGTACTACAATAGTTAAGCTCCCATCAGCCTTAGCCAGGTGTAAAGATCAGGAGAAGCAAAGACTGGCCATAATCACTGCTTCTGTTTATAAGGCTGTGGATTTTCCCTTATAAGCTTCTGACCTTGTAAATCTGGCCTTGTGCTGATGGTTTAACACACTCAATGTTTTATGGATATCTCACTGCATTATTATTAGTATTATTTTTTAAAGAAATGCAATGCCCAGGATGCTGCAAACCCCACCCAAACCCACGTGTAGTTATCAACAACTTAAATGGCAGCTATCATAGCTAAATGTGTGGGAGAAACAATACTATTTTGGACAAAAAAAAATGCTTGTAGTGAGTCCTAAGAGCAAGTTGTAAAACTTGCTTATTATGTGCATGCTTGTGACCAAAATGGCTGGCCATGCTGGGAGCACTCTCCCATTGGGGCATCATAGCATTTAGCTCAGCCTGCACACCTTACTAGTATCTCTCATTGCGCACTATTCACAAAAATCAGGCAGACCTCTATCTGCAAGGACCGTACTTTAATTACCATATATACCCCAAACTCCACTTTTGTCAGTCCTGCCGACGTGCTCGCACCCAAACCCCACCCCCGCCCCATGGACGGACTTGTAACAGCACAGCGTGTGTAGTACCTCCGCCTTGTCAGTCCTGCCGACGCTGGATACGAAGAACACGCTCACACACGGGGGTCCTCGTGGATTGCACGGGCACGCCGCTGTGTCCCAGCTGAGCATAATGTTGCGCGCACGCCGCGTCTACATGCTTTATAAGGCCGGGCGCGCACGCAACTCCCGTATGTCATGTAGTTTTAGCTCAATTACCGTATACACCCGAATATAAGCCGATTGTTACTTTTTAAGCACATTTTTAGGGCTGAAAAACTCGGCTTATACTCGAGTATATACGGTAAGCAAGGTATTTAATTGATTTGCAAGTCACTCCCTATTATCCTGCTCTATCTGGGCAGTGTATCTTTGGATAGCATTGCTCCTTTATTTCCTAACAAGTGTGTCATTGGGGGTTCAGGATTGCCTGCCCCATGGTGGCAGTGCATTGTACAACCAGACATATGTTTGGTCCTGAAACTGACCTTTCTGCATATGTTTGAAGTCAAGTGCAGCATAAGAAATATCTTCTTCATCATGGGGGCCTCTGGTGAAATCTAAAGAAGAGCAAATAAAATTTAGATTGAGGAACTTGTGTGATGTACTGCCAACATAGAGGTTCTTGCCTCCATTGCTAGGACATAAAAAAAAAGTGACAGGGTGATACAGATACAAATAACTTTCCCATATAATGTCTTTAATTACATTTTCCGCATAGGCATACCTGGGTGCCCCAAATCAGTACTCGGCATTCACTTTACAGCTCAAGTAATGTAAAATGCTGTGATATTTATGTTTTGCAGTATCTATAGATGGTTGCCCAGCTCTAATTCTGGAAGGACTTATCAGATCATTTTACAGTAAGATGATGAAGAAAAAGAATTTATAGAGAGATATGTCACCCACTGATTATGTTTATGAGAAAGAAAGGTAAACACTAAGTAAGCTTTATCAGAAAGGTCTGAGTAAATACAGCCATAAGCACTTACAGTAATGCTGCACTGAGTCCTCTGTCAAAAGATTTGTTGTGTCTGTTTTCCTGTGCCAGAGACACGCAGCTCTCTCCTCTCTCTCCTCTCCTGCTCCCCCCTCCCTCAAGAATGCTAAGAACTCCCTCCCCCCCTTAGGAATATGGGTCTGAGCCAATCAGCAGGAAGCTGACTCATAGTCTTACAGACTGAGCATGTACACCGGTCTTGGTCTCGGTGCAGGAGTGAGGCATTATGGGAACTTTTTTTACAGAGCTCAGCGTTTATTCTTCCTGTTTGGCTTCTGATCATCTGAACGGGAGAAATATGGAGAGACTTAAGGGCACTATTGAGAGAACTGAAGGTATGCCTGCAGCTTGGGATTAACTCTTTATTAGCCTTTCCTTCTCCTTTAAGCCCCAAATATGCTTAGGGAACGTGATCTTAAAAAGCAGCTTTTCAGTTTGGCCCCCCAAGGCAGAGGATTCTCCATTGTGGATTAGGAGCTGCAAACCCAAGTGACCTAAATACATGCTTTACTTATGTGCAAGATATTTTTTTCAAACAATGAATGTGCATTTGTTCCTTAATAGATATGAAGGCAAAACACCCTTGTATCCCACAATTAGCAGCTGATTTATCAACGCTTCCGGGCTTGAGCATTCAGTTTTTTAAAACCACATGAGTTGCTAAACTCACAGTGGTTTCTGAATCTGAATACCTCAGCTGACACAACTCATTTCCCCCAACCGCCCAAGCGGTTTTAAAAAAAAAAACAAAAAAAACAAAATCAAAAGCTTGCAACCTAAAACCTGACAAGCTTTTTGCTTTTTTTGGGGGGAAAAAATATCAGTAGCAAGCCAATGTATTGCAGAAACTTCACAAGTTTACAAACTCACTTGTGGTTTTAGAAGCCAAATTGCTCAAGCCCAAGGGCTTGAGAATTAATAAATCAACCCACCCATGTCTTCATAACAAAATAATAAACTGATCTTTTGTTTTTATTTTAACAGCTACTATACAATAGCAGTTATTTCAGACATGAGATGATACATTTGTCTCCTTACAGTTGAAGTAATCAGATTGACCATCATCTCTTGTAGAGCTTGGACTGTGTGAAGTTTGATTGTCCAGCCTAGAAATACAAAGGTCCAAAATTAATTATATTGAGAGCACAATGTTCTGTCCGTAATATAAAACCAATGTGCTTGTATATATTATTACTAGATTGGGAGCAGTAAACTAAACTATTAAAAAGAACCACTATTTTTATAATAAGTTGTCCCGGTGCCCAAAGAGGTGGATAGGGTGCCTAGCCTCAATGCCAGCTAAAATGCAACTTATTGACTTGGAGCACAAAACACTTAAGATTATGGAGATGTTGTAAAGATTCACAATTTTTAATGTCATCTATCTGGTGGCCTGTGTGGATCTTTGAGTGCCCATCACCTTTTTGTAGATTTGTGGATTTCCACTCCTCTGGCTGAGGGTCTGGGGCTGGTGCACCTGGACCACACTTTGCTTTTGGTGAGTTCAACAATGAGGATGCAGACATGGTGGGATCTAACTTATTAAAGGGACTGTATGCCTGTGCCACACCTCTTACAACTCTGCCATGCCCATTCCCACACCTTGTGTCTCAACCCTTTCTCCTTGTAGATTGTAAGCTCTTTTGGGCAGGGCTCTCTTCCCCTCTTGTATCGGTTACTGATTGCTTTATATGTTACTCTGTATGTCCAATGTATGTAACCCACTTATTGTACAGCGCTGCGGGATATGTTGGCGCTTTATAAATAAATGTTAATAATAATAATAATGTAGAGTGTAAGCTCTTTTGGGCAGGGCTCTCTTCCCCTCCTGTATCAGTTACTGATTGCTTTATATGTTACTCTGTATGCCCAATGTATGGAACCCACTTATTGTACAGCGCTGCGGGATATGTTTGCGCTTTATAAATAAATGTTAATAATAATAATAATGTAGAGTGTAAGCTCTTTTGGGCAGGGCCCTCTTCCCCTCCTGTATCGGTTATTGATTGCTTTATATGTTACTCTGTATGTCCAATGTATGGAACCCACTTATTGTACAGCGCTGCGGGATATGTTGGCACTTTATAAATAAATGTTAATAATAATAATAATAATAATAATAATAATAATAATGTAGAGTGTAAGCTCTTTTGGGCAGGGCTCCCTTCCCCTCCTGTATCGGTTACTGATTGCTTTATATGTTACTCTGTATGTCCAATGTATGGAACCCACTTATTGTACAGCACTGCGGGATATGTTGGCGCTTTATAAATAAATGTTAATAATAATAATAATAATAATAATAATAATAATAATAATAATGTAGAGTGTAAGCTCTTTTGGGCAGGGCTCCCTTCCCCTCCTGTATCGGTTACTGATTGCTTTATATGTTACTCTGTATGTCCAATGTATGTAACCCACTTATTGTACAGCGCTGCGGGATATGTTGGCGCTTTATAAATAAATGTTAATAATAATAATAATGTAGAGTGTAAGCTCTTTTGGGCAGGGCTCCCTTCCCCTCCTGTATCGGTTACTGATTGCTTTATATGTTACTCTGTATGCCCAATGTATGAAACCCACTTATTGTACAGTGCTGCGGGATATGTTGGCGCTTTATAAATAAATGTTAATAATAATAATAATTCATAGGATAAATTGTAATTTACATAGGATAAGTTGTAATTTAGATTTATTTACCTGCAACAACTAAAAGAGGCCTCTGTTGCATCTGCTTGGAAATAACATTTTAACACTATTAGTAACAAGTTGAACATGGGTTGCAGTGGACAATGTACAGTACAGTGATTGATTTTACTAATAACTGTTCTTAGTATACATTATTGACAAACAATGGGAATGCTTTGTCTCTTAGGACAACCCTCTTTACTCACTAACCCAACACTAAACAGTCAGCTCCCTAAGCTGGACTAGTAACCAAGGAACCCTACCACCATTCCTTTCTGAGATTTTGGGTTAGCTTTCTGCTACTATAGGACCTGCTACAGAATCTATAGCTCCCACACTGGTTAGTAACTCACCTAAAGACTAAAACTCTTCTGGAAGCTACAACACCTCAGGATCTGGAATGCACCCACCTTGCTAATCGAGAGGGACAGTATAGTGCCATGCCAATCTTTTCACCACTACAGGAGTCAACTGACACTGCCACATGGTACTCATGTACAGCATGATATCACACTTGGTAAAACTATCAAATTCTCCCAGCCTGGTGGCAAACTGAAAATACACTGTTAGGTTCCTAGCACTCTAACTGGTAGATTGTTACAAAGGACTCTCGCTTTTTATTGCTATTTGTTATATCACATAACTACAATTGCAATTGCAGTAATACCCTTTTTAAGGCAGTATAAAAGCTTTAATTGGAAAAAAACCCTATACCTGTAAATGGCCAACTGGGTGCAAGTGCACAATAAGTTAGCCATAGGGATTGCAATTTTGCACCATAGGGCTCCAGACCTAGCAGCCATGAGATTGATAATCTACTGTAAGTTTAGAGTCACTCAGCTAGTTTTTTGTTAGGAAACCTGGAAAGTTGCATTGTGGCTAAGGGAGCTTTAGTTTTAGGGTCTTAAATAGTGATGGGCGAAATGTTTCGCCAGGCATGGATTCACGGCAAATTTCCACGTTTCGCCACTGGCGGATTGTTTCGTGAAATGGATGAAAAAATTTGCCGGGAAAAAGTCTTTAGTGATGATTTGAATGTTAGTACCTTGACACACTAGACAGAAAGACAGACAGTAACAAAGATGTAGACATTCAAAATTCAAATGCAGATTTAAAAAGGAACAATAAGGGCTCTGGTACACGGGGAGATTAGTCGCCCGCGGCAAAACTCCCTGCTCGCGGGCGACTAATCTCCCCGAATTGCCTTCCCCCTGCCATCCCACCGGCGAACATGTAAGTCGCCAGCGGGATGGCAGACGCGGCGGCGCGATTCTGCGCAAATCGCCGAAAAAGACTCGTGAGGCTTTTTCGGCGATTTCCCGAAATCGCCCCGCCGCGTCTGCCATCCCGCCGGCGACTTACATGTTCGCCGGTGGGATGGCAGGGGGAAGGCAATTCGGGGAGATTAGTCGCCCGCAAGCAGGGAGTTTTGCCGCGGGCGACTAATCTCCCCATGTACCAGAGCCCTAAGTGAGTTACCTGTCCTGTACATCTGGCAGTTACAGTGCATAAATGGCGGCGCCTTGTCCCTGTACAGGAATATGACTATAAGAGCAGCTACAAGGATCAGCAGTGCCCCGAGGCTCCCACCGACCACATAGGGTAGATACTTGTTCCTGCTCGTTCCTGTTGAGTTGGAGTTGGCTGTGTTAAATAACAAGATACACACTGTGAGTGGTTGTAAGTCTGGTTACACAAAAGAATTCTAAAAGTTTATAGGTAGAAAGTTGTCTCTTCAGTTTTTAACTCTTTCTTTAGTTGTTCGCAGTTACAACATTTTCACATTGTAGTTTTGTAGTCTGGTAGCATAAATGGACAAAATATGAGCAGTAATTCCCTGCTTTATAAATGTATTTGTAGTAGTACTACTACTAATAATAATACAGTCGCTAGGTGAAGAAGAAGGTATAGATAGGCCTTAGGTGAACAGGATATATTAATTTACTAAATGTAGTGCCCATTTTAGTATGGAGCAGGTTTCTTTAGAGATAAAGGCAGGTGTGTTTTTACCAACAGCAATCCAGTCCTGTCATTGGGGCCAAAGAAATATTTGGAGCCTTCCAATTTATACCTACAACGTATGTCATGAAGCAGAGGGCCCCCCTTTAACTTGGCAGGATTTATGTTTTAAGCCATCATAGGCATCCACTCCACAAGCCATTAAAGTACCCTCTGCCCACAAAACCAAGCTTCTTTAATTACAACTTGCAACAATAGTTTAAAATTAACACAAACTAAATGCAGGCAGAAATATGTTTGATTATATATTTAGCAGTAGAGGGAGCCTGCCACCCCTCCATATGTCATGCCACGGGCCTTATTAATATTCTCCCAAATACTTTAAGGGTTATAACTACTCTGGAGACTGCAGATTAATAGGGACGTGATGTCCAAGGACCAGCTTATTTCAATCCAAATTGTTTGTACAATTTCAGGCCAAAATCGATCCTATACAGGGAGAGACAGGCAGATGGCCAGGCCCGGATTTGTGGCGAGGCCTAGGGCGGCAGAAATTTAGGGGCGGCATGCCGCCCCGCCGCAACAAAATTGTGACATTTTGCTCCCATACGGAGCAATGGGGACTTCTCCCCATTGCTCCGTATGGGAGTTCAAATGCTCGCACATGCGCAATTGCGTCCGGCGCGGCACGGGGGAGGTGGGTTTGTTTGCGCATGCGCGGAGGGGGCGGGGCGCAAATGGGGGGCGGCCTAGGGGCGCCCAGTTTTCAAATCCGGCGCTGCAGATGGCACGTGTAACATTAGCGCCAAAGTGCACCTATTACCCCCATACTGTTCCCCCCACCAGAGGTGCAGGCTTATAGAGCTCTACATCAGGCATCATGCGCATAATGAGCAAGCGGGGAGATGTGCTTGTTATCTGCATGCAGGCCAAACAACATGGCCATCCACACTGGGGGTGGCCTAGAACTGGCAGGGCTATTTTTATTTTTAAGAATAACTTTTGTTTCCCCCAACCCAAGTGCATGATCTATTAGCCCACACCTCTGGTGGGAGAAACAATATGGGGGGTGATAGGTGCACTTCAAAGGTTTAAAGGAAACTATACCCCCAAACAATGTAGGTCTCTACAAAAATATATTGCATAAACAGCTCATATGTAAAACCCTACTTCATCTAAATAAACCATTTTCATAAAAATATACTTGTTTAGTAGTATGTGCCATTGAGTAATCCTAAATAGGAAACTGCCATTTTAAGTACTAAGGGCCGCCCCCTGGGATCATAGGAGTCACAGTGCACACAAACAAGCCAAGGCACACATACATGCTAGGCCCCATCAGCCAATGAATGGGCAGAGTTCTGCCTTTTGCTCCCACACTACTTCCTGTTACAGTCAGAGCTGCATCACTTCCTGTCAGCTGATCTCTGAGGGAGCACACAGCCCATCACTAAATGGCGGCTCAAGGGAAAGGATGTAAAAGGCCAAATTTACTGATATATATATTCCAGTTTGGGGAGATTCTACTCTGACACCTGACACTTCTAATATAAACTGTCTACTGGTTACGTATTCATTCTTGGGGTATAGTTTTCATTTAGGATAATACACTGTAAACATTGGATAGTACTTTGCTAACTGACCCTTTTTTACTTAAATTTGAATCAGTTAAGACAATGGAATTAGTACCTCTCTCTTTAGATATGTGTTTTGATATAGAAGACATTCCCATTGCATCTATAAGCAGTGGGGCACTAGGCACTATGAGTAGCTATATGAAACACTGGCTATACCTTCCACTACTACCTATCAGCACTTCATATTCACCGTGTATGTGGATGGATATGCCTGGGCTCCCCTTCGTCACACTGACTGATGGAGCTGCTGTATCACAGGTATAATTCCCAGAATCCTGAGGCCGAGCTGATTGGATGGTGTAATTACTGGAAGAACTGAATCCCTGCACATTGTGCCCATTTCTGTAGAAAGCAAACTGTAGCTGTGTAGCGCCTCTGGCTGGATTAAGGGCCGTATGGCAGGATAGGGTCAGTACATCTCCCCCCTGTACCCCATCTTTATCCGCTCTGATCTCTGGCCTGGGAAACAGCTCTGGGGGAGAAGACAAACCAACTGTTAGTAAATGATAGGAGCACTGATCATACTCATTCTACCAATGCAGCATATGCAGTATTGTGTAAAGTTTCCTGAAAATATAAGAGGCTTTACATTGAATCACAGGAAATACAGTAGGATGCTTGACGTTGGGAATATTTAAATAATTGTGAGAATCAAGCAGCAATGGCCACATTCCCCTGTTCTATTTATTGGGGCCAAAAACCAAATCAACTGAAACTGCAGAGAGTAAAGAGGGAAGAGAAGTGAGTGGATGCACAGGGGCAAACTGTACATTATAAAGGCTAAAGGTTGACATACCCACTACTAAAATTTAAAAGGCTCCTAAAGTCACTATGGAGTTCTGTGACCTTCATAAAACCATTCAGCCTGCCTCCTCTTCACTGGTATTTATCCACCAAGTTCCGGACTTGTGTTGGCTGGCCTCTCCTTGTATTTATGCAACTGAACTCTAGGTTATGTAGGGGAGAAAAGCACTAGTAAAGTTCAGCAATATCGATGAGCCTCCAGGCATGGATTTGCGGCTAAATTCCACATTTTGCCATCAAAAATTTACAGCAACAAAAAATGTGCAGAGGAAAAAATTCAGCAGTTTCATGAATTTTTAGGTGATGCAAAATTGGACAGATCCGAACATCACTATTTAGCAACTGCGATCGTTGCCAAGTGGAGATATAAGACCACTTGGCAAAGTTTGTTGAGGCTCACAACAGGTTAGAGGCGCAAGTTAAGAGCAGAGGGCTAAAGTGCCAGAGCAGGGCTATAGTATCTTATTAAACAGGCACACTGATAAGCTTGCAAAGTGAATAGGCAGGGATTAGCTAAAAAAAACAGAAGTACAAGGGATTTATTATAAGTGAGGCAGGGTGTAGAGTAAAAAAAATCCATGTTTTTTATTTAGTATCACCCTGCCCCATGCTTATCATCCATTGCCTCTCCAAAATATTCCTCTCCATGGAAACTGCTCTTCTATTTGGCAGCACTGACTTCATAAAGGAAGCGCTAAAGCAGCATCTAGGCATCCTCTTGGCTACCTCCTAGCTTTCAAGTCCTTCAGACATGCAAGATAGGGAGCAATGCAGCCCCTGTACAAACTGTCTGGAGATATCACAAGGTGCAGAGTACAAGAATAATTAGAAGTTAGAAAGCAAAATATACCGAGATACCATATTTATTTGGAAACATTTCTTTCAAAAGAATAATCTCAATTACCAGAAGTCACGATTTTTGCCAGTTGAAAGAATTTTTCTTTAGATCTTTAATTACCTATACTTTTAACTAAAAATGGAAATTCAAGAGAGATCAGAGAAATTGTGGACCTTGATACTGGTAATCTGAGCTCTTGGCTCTCCTCCGTCCCACTGCCTGCAATATGTTAATCCTCTCTCCTGCTGATGGCTGAGGAGCGGATCTTTCTGACGGGCAGAGTGACAAGCGGATACCCCCGCAGGACTTCACATATAGTGGAAGGGCCAACCATGACCCAGTGAGACCAAAAAGAAAATTTGCCCATCCAAACTCAGCGGACAGGAAGAAAAAAGACAACGTACTAGGGGATTGGTTTTTTTTTTAAACACTTGTAATAGGTCACTTGTTATGCCTGTCCATTCTCAAGAGAGTGGGATTAACCCATTAGTTTCTGCCATGGGGAACCCAGGAAATATATCTTGATAAGTCCATGGACATAGGAAAATGTGTTAATATTGTGCATATAATAATGGCTTCCACAAGAAAATTAATAGTTTTACCTTGTATGCTAAAGGAGGTTCTTTGAAGGCAAAAAATGTTTTCAGAAATTGTTGGGAGATTTTCTTCAAGAAGGATCTAAGCAATGTACATTAAATCATAAGCACAATATTGACATATTAATTTCACTAGCTTGAACACAAGAATGAAAAAAAGGATTTTTCTATTTCACTGAGCAGAGATTTATTTTAATAATTGTATTTAAATTCTTACACTGATGTAAATAGAATTGTTACAGGTAGATTACAATAGTTTTAGTTCTTCCAAAGAAGAAGAGGTTATTTATGCCTTTCTAAAGAACTATGAAATGAAATTCTCTCTCACAGGAAATGGGACTTTTGTTGCCAGTAAATATGTTGAACTTCTGTGTTTATGTGACATAAAGTCACGTGATTTTAGGGATTCAGATTCGGCAAGAGGCACATATTCAGGCGAATCCAAATCCTGATGAAAAAGGCAGAATCTCAAACCAAATCCTGGATTCGGTGCATCCTTAAATTAGATATAAGCATTGCTTTGGCAAAAATTATTTACAATCAGCAAATGGCACATCTACCTATATTTCACCCTGCATATTATAATTTTAAACAGTTATTGTCTTAGGCTAATGCCACACACTGAAATCTGCTCCATAGTATTATTATTATTAACATTTATTTATAAAGCACCAACATATCCCGCAGCGCTGTACAATAAGTGGGTTCCATACATTGGACATACAGAGTAACATATAAAGCAATCAGTAACCGATACAGGAGGGGAAGAGAGCCCTGCCCAAAAGAGCTTACAGTCTACATTATTATTATTATTATTATTATTTATTTATAAAGCGCCAACATATCCCGCAGCGCTGTACAATAAGTGGGTTACATACATTGGACATACAGAGTAACATATAAAGCAATCAGTAACCGATACAGGAGGGGAAGAGAGCCCTGCCCAAAAGAGCTTACACTCTACATTATTATTATTATTATTAACATTTATTTATAAAGCGCCAACATATCCCGCAGCGCTGTACAATAAGTAGGTTTATACATTGGACATACAGAGTAACATATAAAGCAATCAGTAACCGATACAGGAGGGGAAGGGAGCCCTGCCCTAAAGAGCTTACAGTCTACATTATTATTATTATTATTAACATTTATTTATAAAGCGCCAACATATCCCGCAGCGCTGTACAATAAGTGGGTTACATACATTGGACATACAGAGTAACATATAAAGCAATCAGTAACCGATACAAGAGGGGAAGGGAGCCCTGCCCAAAAGAGCTTACACTCTACATTATTATTATTATTAACATTTATTTATAAAGCGCCAACATACCCCGCAGCGCTGTACAATAAGTGGGTTCCATACATTGGACATACAGAGTAACATATAAAGCAATCAGTAACCAATACAGGAGGGGAAGGGAGCCCTGCCCAAAAGAGCTTACACTCTACATTATTATTATTATTAACATTTATTTATAAAGCGCCAACATATCCCGCAGCGCTGTACAATAAGTGGGTTACATACATTGGGACATACAGAGTAACATATAAAGCAACCAATAACCGATACAGGAGGGGAAGGGAGCCCTGCCCAAAAAAGTGTTACCCCTATTTGGCTGTAAAACAGGCAGCGCCAGCTAGAATAGGTTTAGAGCATGGGGTACATAGGACTCAATCCCTCAGAAGGGCTTTCACTAAGTGGAAATATCCTGGGGTGTAGTGCAACTACAACTTTCTGGTGCTGAGTGCAGAGTAAAATAGCAAATAATGGACGCCAGAAGGTTCTTGCTTTCTTATCCTAACTACCTCACTTTCCTAGAAAGTACTCTATGAGGTGTGTCTAATGGAAAGCAGCCAAATATTGAGAACAGAAACAGTCCTTGAAGTTTGTTCAACTATAACAAAGTATGCTATTAAGGTATTCCCTTGTAGTAAACCAGTTCTGCAGGGACATCCCTCTCATAAACTGTACAGATTTCTTAAAACAATATTATTATTACTATTATCTGTAACTTATATATACTATACAGGCTAGCAGTACCATGACTAGGAAGGACCTAGTGCATTTTTGGGTCAAATTTTTTATTTATCCCTATTTATTCCTGTCATTATTTTTGCTAATTACACTTAAGTGAAGGATAAACATGAGAAAAATAATAGTAAAACATAAAGATTTACCTTGGATGGTTATGGCTATATCAGGAGATGAATATGGAGCGTAATGATTAAATTCTGTTGGCTGGAATGCTTTACATCTGTATGTACCGGCCATTCCCACACTTGCACCCAAAGTGAGTGAGTCGGTAGGGGAGGAGGATATGGTTACATTATCTTTATAGAACGTTACATTAACTGGTTTAATATAGGCACTATAACATCTCAGAGTCAGGGGGTCCCCTTCATAAACACTTGGGGGCGCCTGCAGAATCACAGGATCTGGAATGAAGAAACAAGGTACATAAATATATGATACAATGGGACTGGTAGAGTCTCTGCATGGCAAGAATGGATTGGATCTAATACAGGGTTTCCCTATGTAACGCCCCTACTTGTACCCTGTGTATAGAATAAAGCATAGACTCCTACCCTTGTACCCACCGGCAGTGAATGTTGCACTAATACACAGTGCAGTATACACATAAGTGGATTGAAGATCCAATCAACATGTTTTTTTTTTTACCCACAATGCAGTGTTTTCCCAAAATATCATCATAATTGCAGGCAAGAGGGGGGAGATGCACCTGACACAATTGTTGGTGATGCATCAAGATTTGCACACTGGTAATCAAACGCAATTGTGTTAAAATTTAAAGTCCAGTGCCATAATTTCTGTAATACACAGAGAAAATGTGCAACTGATTCTTAAGGCACAAGTGTGCTGTGGTGATTGATGCAGGCTGCTGTGGATGTAAATAAACCCTATAGAAACATAATAACTTAGGTTGAAAAACGTAGTTAATCCATCTAGTTCAAGTGAAACCTGCATAGTCAATCTAGAGGAAGGCAAACCCCAATCTGAAGCCTTTAATTTGCCTCAGAGAGGGACAAATTCCTTCCTGACTCCAAGATGGCAATGGGACCAGTCCCTGGGGCAACTTGTACTGAGAGCTATCTCCCATAACCGTGTATTCCCTCACTTGTACTGAGAGCTATCTCCCATACCCCTGTATTCCCTCACTTGTACTGAGAGCTATCTCCCCTACCCCTGTATTCCCTCACTTGTACTGAGAGCTATCTCCCCTACCCCTGTATTCCCTCACTTGTACTGAGAGCTATCTCCCCTACCCCTGTATTCCCTCACTTGTACTGAGAGCTATCTCCCCTACCCCTGTATTCCCTCACTTGTACTGAGAGCTATCTCCCCTACCCCTGTATTCCCTCACTTGTACT
The DNA here is from genome assembly GCF_000004195.4 of Xenopus tropicalis. Taxonomy (NCBI): domain Eukaryota; kingdom Metazoa; phylum Chordata; class Amphibia; order Anura; family Pipidae; genus Xenopus; species Xenopus tropicalis. Next base: position 135,688,178 of record NC_030684.2, on the reverse strand, counting down.
GAGAGCTATCTCCCCTACCCCTGTATTCCCTCACTTGTACTGAGAGCTATCTCCCCTACCCCTGTATTCCCTCACTTGTACTGAGAGCTATCTCCCATACCCATGTATTCCCTCACTTGTACTGAGAGCTATCCCCCCTACCCCTGTATTCCCTCACTTGTACTGAGAGCTATCCCCCCTACCCCTGTATTCCCTCACTTGTACTGAGAGCTATCCCCCCTACCCCTGTATTCCCTCACTTTGTACTGAGAGCTATCCCCCCTACCCCTGTATTCCATCACTTGTACTGAGAGCTATCTCCCCTACCCCTGTATTCCCTCACTTGTACTGAGAGCTATCTCCCCTACCCCTGTATTCCCTCACTTGTACTGAGAGCTATCTCCCCTACCCCTGTATTCCTCACTTGTACTGAGAGCTATCTCCCCTACCCCTGTATTCCCTCACTTGTACTGAGAGCTATCCCCCCTACCCCTGTATTCCCTCACTTGTACTGAGAGCTATCTCCCCTACCCCTGTATTCCCTCACTTGTACTGAGAGCTATCCCCCTACCCCTGTATTCCCTCACTTGTACTGAGAGCTATCCCCCTACCCCTGTATTCCCTCACTTGTACTGAGAGCTATCTCCCCTACCCCTGTATTCCCTCACTTGTACTGAGAGCTATCTCCATACCCCTGTATTCCCTCACTTGTACTGAGAGCTATCTCCCCTACCCCTGTATTCCCTCACTTGTACTGAGAGCTATCTCCCCTACCCCTGTATTCCCTCACTTGTACTGAGAGCTATCCCCCCCTACCCCTGTATTCCCTCACTTGTACTGAGAGCTATCCCCCCTACCCCTGTATTCCCTCACCTTGTACTGAGAGCTATCTCCCCTAACCCTGTATTCCCCACTTGTACTGAGAGCTATCCCCTACCTGTATCCTCACTTGTACTGAGAGCTATCCCCCTACCCCTGTATTCCCTCACTTGTACTGAGAGCTATCCCCCCTACCCCTGTATTCCCTCACTTGTACTGAGAGGCTATCCCCCCTACCCCTGTATTCCCTCACTTGTACTGAGACGCTATCCCCCTACCCCCTGTATTCCCTCACTTGTACTGAGAGCTATCTCCCCTACCCCTGTATTCCCTCACTTGTACTGAGAGCTATCCCCCCTACCCCTGTATTCCCTCACTTGTACTGAGAGCTATCCCCCTACCCCTGTATTCCCTCACTTGTACTGAGAGCTATCCCCCCTACCCTGTATTCCCTCACTTGTACTGAGAGCTATCCCCCCTACCCCTGTTTCCCTCACTTGTACTGAGAGCTATCCCTCCCCCCCTTGAACCCCCCCTGTATTCCCTCACTTGTACTGAGAGCTATCTCCCCGTACCCCTGTATTCCCTCACTTGTACTGAGAGCTACTCCCCCTACCCCTGTATTCCCCTCACTTGTACTGAGAGCTATCCCCCCTACCCCTGTATTCCCTCACTTGTACTGAGAGCTATCCCCCTACCCCTGTATTCCCTCACTTGTACTGAGAGCTATCCCCTTACCCCTGTATTCCCTCACTTGTACTGAGAGCTATCCCCCTACCCCTGTATTCCCTCACTTGTACTGAGAGCTATCTCCCCTACCCCTGTATTCCCCTCACTTGTACTGAGAGCTATCTCCCTACCCCTGTATTCCCTCACTTGTACTGAGAGCTATCTCCCCTACCCCTGTATTCCCTCACTTGTACTGAGAGCTATCTCCCCTACCCTGTATTCCCTCACTTGTACTGAGAAGCTATCCCCCCTACCCCTGTATTCCCTCACTTGTACTGAGAGCTATCCCCCCACCCCTGTATTTCCTCACTTGTACTGAGAGCTATCTCCCTACCCCTGTATTCCCTCACTTGTACTGAGAGCTATCCCCCTACCCCTGTATTCCCTCACTTGTACTGAGAGCTATCCCCCCTACCCCTGTATTCCCTCACTTGTACTGAGAGCTATCCCCCTACCCCTGTATTCCCTCACTTGTACTGGAGAGCTATCCCCCCTACCCTGTATTCCCTCACTTGTACTGAGAGCTATCCCCCCTACCCTGTATTCCCTCACTTGTACTGAGAGCTATCTCCCCTACCCCTGTATTCCCTCACTTGTACTGAGAGCTATCCCCCCTACCCCTGTATTCCCTCACTTGTACTGAGAGCTATTCTCCCCTACCCCTGTATTCCCTCACTTGTACTGAGAGCTATCCCCCCTACCCCTGTATTCCCTCACTTGTACTGAGAGCTATCCCCCCTACCCCTGTATTCCCTCACTTGTACTGAGAGCTATCTCCCCTACCCCTGTATTCCCTCACTTGTACTGAGAGCTATCTCCCCTACCCCTGTATTCCCTCACTTGTACTGAGAGCTATCCCCCCTACCCCTGTATTCCCTCACTTGTACTGAGAGCTATCTCCCCTACCCCTGTATTCCCTCACTTGTACTGAGAGCTATCTCCCATACCCCTGTATTCCCTCACTTGTACTGAGAGCTATCCCCCCTACCCCTGTATTCCCTCACTTGTACTGAGAGCTATCTCCCCCTACCCCTGTATTCCCCTCACTTGTACTGAGAGCTATCTCCCATACCCCTGTATTCCCTCACTTGTACTGAGAGCTATCCGCCTACCCCTGTATTCCCTCACTTGTACTGAGAGCTATCTCCCCTACCCCTGTATTCCCTCACTTCTACTGAGAGCTATCCCCCCTACCCCTGTATTCCCTCACTTGTACTGAGAGCTATCCCCCTACCCCTGTATTCCTCACTTGTACTGAGAGCTATCCCCCCTACCCCTGTATTCCCTCACTTGTACTGAGAGCTATCCCCCCTACCCTGTATTCCCTCACTTGTACTGAGAGCTATCTCCCCTACCCCTGTATTCCCTCACTTGTACTGAGAGCTATCCCCCCTACCCCTGTATTCCCTCACTTGTACTGAGAGCTATCCCCCTACCCCTGTATTCCCTCACTTGTACTGAGAGCTATCCCCCTACCCCTGTATTCCCTCACTTGTACTGAGAGCTATCCCCCCTACCCCTGTATTCCCTCACTTGTACTGAGAGCTATCTCCCATACCCCTGTATTCCCTCACTTGTACTGAGAGCTATCTCCCCTACCCCTGTATTCCTCACTTGTACTGAGAGCTATCTCCCATACCCCTGTATTCCCTCACTTGTACTGAGAGCTATCTCCCCTACCCCTGTATTCCCTAACTTGTACTGAGAGCTATCTCCCCTACCCCTGTATTCCCTCACTTGTACCGGAGAGCTATCTCCCCTACCCCTGTATTCCCTCACTTGTACTGAGAGCTATCTCCCCTACCCCTGTATTCCCTCACTTGTACAGAGAGCTATCTCCCCTACCCCTGTATTCCCTCACTTGTACTGAGAGCTATCCCGCCTACCCCTGTATTCCCTCACTTGTACTGAGAGCTATCTCCCATACCCCTGTATTCCCTCACTTGTACTGAGAGCTATCCCGCCTACCCCTGTATTCCCTCACTTGTACTGAGAGCTATCCCCCATACCCCTGTATTCCCTCACTTGTACTGAGAGCTATCTCCCCTACCCCTGTATTCCCTCACTTGTACTGAGAGCTATCCCCCCTACCCCTTTATTCCCTCACTTGTACTGAGAGCTATCTCCCCTACCCCTGTATTCCCTCACTTGTACTGAGAGCTATCCCCCCTACCCCTGTATTCCCTCACTTGTACTGAGGAGCTATCTCCCCTAACCTCTGTATTCCCTCACTTGTACTGAGAGCTATCTCCCCTACCTCTGTATTCCCTCACTTGTACTGAGAGCTATCCCCCCCTACCCCTGTATTCCCTCACTTGTACTGAGAGCTATCTCCCCTACCCCTGTATTCCCTCACTTGTACTGAGAGCTATCCCCCCCTACCCCTGTATTCCCTCACTTGTAGCTGAGAGCTATCCCCCCTACCCCTGTATTCCCTCACTTGTACTGAGAGCTATCTCCCATACCCCTGTATTCCCTCACTTGTACTGAGAGCTATGCTCCCCTACCCCTGTATTCCCTCACTTGTACTGAGAGCTATCCCCATACCCCTGTATTCCCTCACTGTACTGAGAGCTATCTCCCCTACCCCTGTATTCCCTCACTTGTACTGAGAGCTATCCCCCTACCCCTGTATTCCCTCACTTGTACTGAGAGCTATCTCCCCTACCCCTGTATTCCCTCACTTGTACTGAGAGCTATCTCCCCTACCCCTGTATTCCCTCACTTGTACTGAGAGCTATCTCCCCTAACCCCCTGTATTCCCTCACTTGTACTGAGAGCTATCTCCCTACCCCTGTATTCCCTCACTTGTACTGAGAGCTATCCCCCCTACCCCTGTATTCCCTCACTTGTACTGAGAGCTATCTCCCCTACCCCTGTATTCCCTCACTTGTACTGAGAGCTATCCCCCTACCCCTGTATTCCCTCACTTGTACTGAGAGCTATCTCCCCTACCCCTGTATTTCCTCACTTGTACTGAGAGCTATCCCCCCTACCCCTGTATTTCCCTCACTTGTACTGAGAGCTATCCCCTACCCCTGTATTCCCTCACTTGTACTGAGAGCTATCCCCCCCTACCCCTGTATTCCCTCACTTGTACTGAGAGCTATCTCACCTACCCCTGTATTCCCTCACTTGCTAAGAATCCATCCAGCCCCTTCTTAAAGCTATATAATGTATCAGCCAGCACGACTGCATCGGGGAGGGAATTCCAGAACCTCACAGCTCTCACTGTAAAAATCCTTTCCGAATATTTAAACGGAACCTCCCTTCTTCTAAACGAAGTGGGTGCCCTCATGTCCGTTGGAAGGACCTACTGGTAAATAAAGCATTAGAGAGATTATTATATGATCCCCCTTATATATTTATACATAGTTATCATGGTCCCCCCTTAATCGCCCCTTCCCCAGTGTAAACAGACCCAACTAATGACGCCATGACACTGGTAGTACCCCAAGCGACATGTAACAATGAAGATGGTTACTATATATTGGACATAAGCAGAGTAACAGTTATAGAAGCAATGAAGGGTAAAACCCGAATACAAGAGCGGGGAGATGAGAGCCCGTGCCATCGTAACTCGAAGAGGCGTTACACTGCTACACATTATTGTTATTATGTATTAATTAACGATTTTATGTTATCAATGCGCCAAATCTAATATTCGCGTCAAGCCGCTGTTACAAAATAAGTATGGTTATATATCATTGGACATACAGAGTATACATGTATAAGCAGCAATCAGGAGAAATCCACCTGAGTGTATCAGGAGGGGTAAGGTCGAAGCCCTGCCCACTAGAAGCTACAGCTGGGTTACAGTCTATCACATATATTATTCAAGTTTACTATTAATCATTTAAATTAAATAAAAGCGTCTCACTCATGGAGTCCCAGCGCTGTAACGCATGTAGGTGGGTTCGCAGCAGTACATTGGCAGATAAGCGAGACGTAGTACATAGTCAGAAGGCAAATCAGTAACGATACAAGAGGGGAAGAAGGAGCGCCTGCCCCAAATATGAAGCTTACACTGCTACATTATTATTATTTGAGGTTGAGAAGTTTGATTTATAGGAAGCTTGCGTCAACTTTATTCCACCGGCAGGGCGCTGGTAGCAGAGGTAGCAGGTGGGTTCGCAGTGACAGTGGCAACACTTGGAACGAGAGTGATGGGAACGATAGTAGGAAGGCAGATCAGATTAACCAAACCCAAGTTAGGTGGACTGGAGGCTGCGCGTCCCACCAGGACCTCAAGTAGCTTTAAAAGCAACGCTACTAGCTATTTTTATATGAATCATTAATCAGTTGTTACTGTCTATAATAGGGCGCATCATTTCACTATCGTTTTAATATCCCGGAGCTGCATGAGTACAATACAAATGTTCAACTCACAACTGGTGGAGTGACAGTTGATGGGGTAGTGGTAGGCACAGAGTGGAGTATAAACAGTCAGTAACACCAGCGGATGAAGTTGTGCGGGAGACGCGCAATGGATAACGAGCTGGTTGAGTACGGGGGGAACACGGAGCTATACATCCCAAGAAAAGAGTGGACTGTTACTCGAAGTCTGGGGCCTACTTGGCTGTGTGAGAAAAGACTGGGAGTCGAGGTGGGGCCAGGCAACTGAGCATTGATGATGCTGCGAGGAGTGTAATATAAGAGCAGCTACGGGGATGAGCATCTGAGGCTTACTGTGACACTAGTGCGCACCGTTACTAGCCGAGGGACATCAGTGGGAGCGCAAGTTCTACAACTAGCATGTGCGATAATATCCTGGGTGTGAGGTGCAACCTTGAAACTGTTGCCGTGGTGACTGAGGTGCAGGTAAATATAGCAAAATAATGGACGCCGAGAAGTTCTGTGCTTTCGACTTATAAATCCTAACTGGAAGCTCACTTTGCCTAGAAGAAGTACGCTATTAGGGTGTTCTACTTGGATGATGTCAAGGGCCAAATTATTGAGGAACAGAAACAGTCCTTGAATTGTGTTCAACTAATATACAGAGAGGTAATGGCTGATTAAGGTGATTCCCACGTTGTATATAAGAGCCATTATCTGCATAGTGGACATCCCTCTGCATAAATGTAATCAGATTCTCTTAAATAACAATATTATTATTACTTTTATTCAGTAACTTAAATAGTACAAGTAACAGGCTAGCAGTACCATCAGCGATTGACTAGAGAAGGACCCTAGTTCATTCTTTGGTCAAATTTTTATTTATGCCAGTAGTTGTGTAATTCTGTCATCTATTTGTCGTGTGCTAATGCTTGACAGCTTGAAGGTGAAAGATAGAACTATGAAGAAAAAATAATAAGTAATAACATAGAAAGTGGATTTACTATTGGATGGGTATGGGGCTAGTAGCAGGGAGATGAATTAGGAGCCGGTAATGAGCTAGTTGTTTATATATTGTCCTTTGAGATGGCTTACATCTGTAATGGTAACCTCGTGGCGGCGCAGTGTCCCGACACTTGCACCCAACAGTGAAGTGAGTCGGCTAGGCGGATGTCCGGAGGAGGGAATATGGTCGTAGCATTATCTTTACTAGAACGTTACATTACAACTTTAATTGATAGGCAGCTATAACCATCACTCAGAGATAGGGGGTCCCCTTTCATAAACACTTGGGGGCGCCATGCAGAAGTATCACGAGGAATCTGGAATTAAGAAACAAGCTACATAAATTATATGATAGCAATGGGTGGGACTGGTAAGAGTCTCTGGCTATGCGCCAAGAAGGATTGGGATGCTAAATGACAGGGTTCTCCTATTGTTACGCCCTAATTGTACCGGCTGCATGTCAGTTGATGAGATATAAGCATAGAGATCCTGGCCGACTTGTATGCGCACCTGGCAGTGAATGTTCTGGCACTATCAGACGACAGCTGCGAGGTATTAGCAGCATAAGTGGAAGTAGTCGAAGATCCAATGCGAAACCGATAGTTTTGCTTTTGTTACCACCGACGAATGCCAGTGTTTCCCTACCAATAATATCAGATCTTAATTGCAAGGCAAGTAGGGGGAGAATCGCAAACCGTGACATTGTTGTGATTGCATCAAGGATTCTGCAAACACTGGTAATCCAAGACTGCAAATTTGTGTTAGAAAATTTAAAAGTCCAGTGCATATAATTTCTGGTATATACACGCATGGAGATAAAATGTGAACTGATTCTAGTGCACAAGTGTGCTGTGTGTGATGTGATAGCGGGGCTGCTGTGGACTGTAAAATAAAAGCCCTATTACGAAACATAATAACTTAAGGTGAACAACGTAGTTAAGTGGCCACGTCGCTAGTTCAAAGTGTAAACCATGCATAGTGCAACAAGTCTAGAGGGCAAGGCACCAATCATGAAGCCTTGTAATTCTGCTCTCAGAAGGGACAGAGATTCCTCATCCTGACATCACAGATGGCATAATTGCGGTAATCCAGATCCACTGGGGCCAACACTCTGGATAAACTGAGAAGCTATCTCGCGGCCATCAAGCCGTGTATTCCCCTCACTATGTAACTGAGACGCTATCTCGCCGGCTACCCCTGTGTTCCCGCGTCACTATGTAAACTGAGAGCTAGTCTCGCGCTAACCACTGTGATTCCCTCACCTTGTTACTGAGAGTATACTCACCTAACCCCTAGGTAATTCCTCACTTGTACTGGGAAGAAGCTGATCTTCCCTCTAAAAATGACCACCTGTATTCCCTATCGTTGTATCTGCGAGCTATCTCCCCTAACACTGTATTGCCCTGATGCTCGTACTGTAGAGCTAGTCTCCCCTAGCCCTCGATATTCCTCTACTTGTACGGAGAGCTATCTCGCCAGGCCGCCTGTATTCCACGTTCACTGTACTGAGAGCTTATGCTCCCCTACGCGCTCGCTGTATTGCCTCACTTGTACTGAAAGCTATCTCCATGACCCTATTGTATTCCCGTCACTTGTACTCGTGACGAGACTATCACCCAAGCCTACCTATGATGGATCTTGCTAATTCAGCCTCTGACTTTGTACTGAGAGCGATATGCTACCCATCCACCTTGTGAGCTAGTATTGGCCCGGATAACTTCGTGAGACATGACGTAGTATTCCCCCCTACCTCGCTGTATTCCCGTCACTGTACTGGAGAGACTATCCCCCTATCTCTCCTGTATTCCATCATTGTACTTGCAGAGCGTAGTCTACACCCTACCCTGTATTCCCGATCTCACTTGCTACTGAGCATGCTATCTCGCCTATACCGGCTCTGTATTCCCTCACTGTGTACTTAGAAGAGGCTATCTCCCCGTACCCCTGTATTCCTCCGTTGTATCTGAGCGCTACCTCTGCGCCCTATGAACCCCTGTATTCCGTCCCTGTGTACTGAGAGCATCCCCCTACCGGCCTGTATGTCCCGTCACATCTGTACTGAGAGCTACTCCCTACCTCGCCTGTAATTGCCCCTCACTTGTATGAGAGCTATCCCCACCGTCGTAGTAAGTTCCCTCAATTGTTACTGAAGAGCCTATTCCATCCCTACCCTAGTATTCCGCTCACTTGTAACTGAGAGCTATCTCCTCCTAACGTCACCTGTTATTCGCTCAGTTTACTGGAAGAAGCATAACTCTCCCATAAAGGCCCCCATTATTCCCTCACTTGTACTGATGACATCTCCCTCTATGACCCCTGTATTCCTCTGTACCGAGGGAGCTAATCGTTCCTCCATAGCCTCATTTCCGCTCACTTGTACTGAGAGCTATCCCCCGCCTACCCCTGTAGATGTCCGTCAACTTGGTACTGCAGAGCTATCCCCTACCCCTGTTGATTCACTCACTTGTTACTGAGAGCTATCATCTCTACCCTGTTTTTTTTTTTACCCTCCGCCCTTCCCACGGTTGTACTGAGAGAGCTATAGTACCCCTACCTCCTGTATTTCTAATCTGTAACGGATGCTATCGCCCCCCTTATTTCCGGCTGTATTGCGCCTCACTTGTGTACTGTGAGAGCTATTCCCCCTAGCCCCTGTATGTCCCGTCACTTGTAAGCTGAGACTATCCTCCTCCTACCCACCTGAGCGTCCCTCAACTGTGTTACGTGAGAAAGCTATCCCCCCTAACCCCTTATTGCCCATCACTTGCTACTGAGAGCTATTCTCCCCTACCCCTGTATTGCCCTACGTTGTGAACTCGGAGCTACTCCCCTACCACCTGATTCCTCACATTAACTGAGAGCTATCCCGTCCTAATCCACCTGGCTAGTTCCCTCACGTTGTACTGGGACAGCTTATCTCCCCTATGCCTCCTGTATTTCTGCACTTAGTACTTGAGAGCTTATCTCTGCCTCCCCTACCCCTGTATTCTCCCGTCACTTGGTACTGAGAGCTATCGCCCAGCCTACGCCTGTATGTCCCTCACTGTTACTGGAGAGCTATCTCCCCTATCCTCCTGTATTACTCCTCACTTGTACTGAGAAGCTCAACCTGCTCGCCCTACCACCTCCGTGTATTCGTCTCACGTTGATACTGAAGTCGAGGCTTATCTCGCCTGAGAGTCCTTATTGCCCTTCACTTGTACTGGAGAGCTAATCTCACTCCCGTGACCCCTGTAGTTCCTCATCTTGTACGAAGAGCTAACAGTCCCCTACCGCCCTCGTATTCCCCTCACTTGGTACTCGAGAGCTATTCCCCTACCCGCTGTATTGGGTCCATCGACTGTACTGAAGAAGCAATCCAGCGCTACCTCTGTATTCCTCACGTTGTCACTGAGAGCTATGCTCCCTCTACCCCTGTAGTTCCCCTCACGTTCGTACTGGAGGCTATCTTCCCATACCTCGCCCTGTATTCCCATCACTCTGTCGAGCAGCTATCTATCCCCCTATCCCGGCTGTATTCCCTCACTATGGTACTGAGAGGCTCTATCTGTCCCCATACCCTGATATTCCTCAGCTTGTAACTCGAGACTATCCCGCCCCTATCCCCTGTATTCCCATCATCCGTGTTATCTGAGAGGCTATCACGTCCTACCCATCTGCTATTGCCCTCACCATTGTACTGAGAGCTATGTCCGCCTACCCTGTATTCCCTGCACTTTGGTACTGCAGAGCTATACCCTATTAGGCGCCTGTATGTCCCTTCACTTAGTACTCGGAGACTATCCCCCCTGACCCCTCCTGTAAATTCCGTCACTTGATCTGAAAGAGCTATCCCCTCCCCGCCTGGTATCTCTACCCTTGTACCTCTGAGCCAGCTATCCCCCTAGCCACTGTGATTCCCTCTACTTGTACTGGAGCTATCCCCCCTACCGCTTTTGTATTCCCTCTCGTTTACCTGAGAGCTTATCTTCCCCTAGAACCCGCTTATGTGCCCGCTTCACTTGTACTGAGAGCCTATCCCTCCCCTACGCTCCTGTATCCCTGCACTTGGTACTGGTAATCGCTTATTCTCCCCTAATCCCCTCAGTATTCCCTAACTTGTACTTTGGAGACTACTTGCGCACCCTAACCTGTCATTTCCTCACACTCTGTACTGAGGCTATCCCCTCCTACCCCCTGTAATTCCCGTTCAGCTTGTACTGAGAAGCTACTCTCCCCTATCTCCCTGGTATTTCCCTCACTTGTACTGAGAGCTATCGTCCCTACCCACCTTTATTCCCGTGCAACTTGTACTGAGAGCGTATCCGCGCCCACCCTATCAAACTCCTTAATTCCCTCACTTGTACATGGAGAGCTTGTCTCCTAGCCAACCCGATTCCCTCACATTGGTGTAGCAGAGAGCTATCATTCCCATTAACGGACCTATTCCCTCACAACTTTTTATACGGATATCGTGGTGCGCTTTGTACGTTATGATGCTAATCGCCCCCTAAACGCCGTTATTGCCGCGCCACCTAGGTAAACTGAGAGGCTATACTCCCCTAAGCCCACACAAACCCAACCATGATTAATTCCCGTCTCACTATATAGATACTGAGAGCTATTCTCCATACCCTGTATTCCTGCATCTTGTACTGGAGAGACTATACCCCCTGCCCTGTATTCCCTCACGTGTACGAGAGCCCTATCTCTACCTACCCTGTTATTGCCCCTGCACCATGTCTACTCGACCACAGACTCACACACTACACACCACCTCCACAGATCTACCGAGGACGACCTGTAATGTTCCACTATACTTGTACTAGCGAAGAGCTATCCCGCACCTGACAAAGTCCTGTAGTTCCTCACTTGTACGAGAGCTGATGCACCCCTAGGCGCCTTGCTATTCCCTCACTTGTGTACTGGGAGGAGGCGATATCACCCAGCGCACCCCTACCCTGTAATTCCCTCACTTGTACTGAGATGCTATCTTCCCCTATCCCCTGGGTATTCCCCTCACTTTAATCTGAAGCTATCCGCCCTACCCCTGTATTCCCTCACGTTTGTACTGGGATGCTCTCCCACACCTATCCCCTGTATTCCCTTCAGCTTGTCTCCGAGAGCTATCCCCCTACCGCTGTATCCCTCACTTGTACTGAGAGCTATCGCCCCTTACCTCGGCCTGTATTCGCACGGATCACATTTACGTGAGGAGCGTATTCCCATAACCCCCTGTAGATTTCCCTCACCTGTCAGCTCGAGAGCGTATCTCCCTATTCACCTGTACTCTCCCTCACTGTGTACTGAGTGAGCACATCTCCCATAGCCCCCTCTGTATTCCATCACTTGGCTATCTGAGCCAGCCTTGCCTTCTACGGCTAGCCTCGTAACTTCCTAACTTTTTTGTAACTGAGGAGCACTATACTCCCCTACCGCGCCCTGTATTCCCGTAACTTGTAAGCCTGGGAGCTATCGAGCTCCCCTAAGAGCCGCCGTATTCGCTTCAACTTGTACTGAGAGCTAGTCTTCCCCTACGCTAGTAATTTCCGTCACTTGTACAGCAACTAAGATCGTCTCCCATACCTGGCTTAGACTTGATGTATGATATACCTACTGTGCACTATCTGAACATAGCGACTGTCTGATATTTCGAGCACGTCAGACGATAATCTAGGCCACCACACCGCCCACTGTATTCCTCCACTTGTATTGGAAGCCCAGCATCCCGCCTACCCCTGATTCCAATCCCTCTGTACCTAGGAGAGGCTTCCGACTCCCGTAACCCCAACAACATTAACCTGACATCCCTTGTACGAGAGCTTATACATACTACGATAGAGCCCTGTATGCCCACACATATATTCTGAGCCTTACCTAACGCAACCCCCTGTATCCATCCCTATGTCTGAGGCGCTATCTCCCCTTAATCCCAGGAATCCATCCTCTGTCTGTACTCACTTGTACTCGGGAGAGAGCAATCACCCCCTAACCCCTTTTATTCCATCACTTGTATCTGTGAGAGCAATCTCTCCACCCTAACCGCCTGTATTTATCCGTTTCACTGTGGTAAGACGTGACGAGACTATCCCTCCCGTTCCTGTTAATCCCGTCACTTGTACTCGATGAGCTATCTCCCCTAACATCTGGTATTCCCCACTTGATTACTGTAGAGCTATCATCCCTACCCTCTGTCATTCCCTCACAATTGTACTGAGAGCCATCCCCCCCTACACCCCTGATCCTACTTGTACTGAAAGCTATCTCCCCTACGCCCTCGTAGTGCCCGAGTCACATTAGTACTGAGAGCGAGTTGTTCGACCCCCTCGAGGCCGCACCCTGCACATTGCCCTCACCACTTGGTACGTGAGAAGAGCTGATCACCCCCTACCCCCTGTATTCCTCACTTGTACTAGGAGCTATCCGTCCCATACCCTTATTGCCGTTCACGTTTGTTTTGAAGAGCTATCTCGCCCTATCCCAAACGCCACCTGTAATTCCCCTCACTTGTATGCTGAAGATAGCTAAACTCCCATAGCCTGCGACTCTGTATAATCCCCCACTCACACTTGTGAGACTAGAGAGCATCAATCCCTCCCTAGATCCCACTGTATTCCCTCACGATTGTAACATGAGAGCTAATCTACCGCCTAGCACCCCGTGTACTTCCCCTCACTTGGTAACATCTGAGAGCATGCACGCTCCACCCTAGCCCCACCACCTGTATTTGCCCCACGGTATCACTGTGATACTGAGAGCAGGAAGCTATACCAGTAAACTACCACCTACCAGACAGATGCCGTGCAGATTCGTCGTCACCAGTTGCCCGAATCCATCTGTGTACTGAGAGCTATCAGTCCCTAGATACCCTAGATATGAATTCCTCACTTGGTTACCGGTGTAGAGCCTATCATACCCATGATACACACGCCAGTAGCGACATGTATGTCTCAAGATACAGTCCTCGTACTTCCCTCAACTGACGCCATTGTGAACTAGCTGAGGGAGGAGCATCGCAACGCACCTATACCACCTCCTATACACCCTCACTTTGTTACTGAGAGCTGATTCCTCACCCTACGCCCATTCCTGTTTCCTCTTCACTTGTATACTGGAGAGAGCTTATCTTCCCCCACTAACCAGAAACTCTGTAAGTTGCCGTCACAATATGTAACTGAGCAGCTTCTCCCACTACCTGGTATTCCTGTATTTCGCTCACTTGTACTTGAGAGCTATCCCCCCTAAGCCCCCTGATTATCTCGATCACGTCTGTACGAGAGCTATCCCCTCTACCGCCCTTTTCCCCACATTGTACTGAAGCTATCACACACCTACCCCTCGTATACCGCTCCTTGTTACTTGCGAAGAGCTATCTCACTCTTACCCCTGTATTCCCTCACTTGCTAGAGCCATCACTTCCAGCCGCCTTCTTAAAGTTCTATATATGTATTCAGCCAGCACACTGATTCGGCGAGGGAGATGTCCAGGAACCCGATCACTAGCTTACACTGTACGTTAAAAATCCTTTCCGAATACTTTAAAGCGGAACTCGCTTCTTCTATAAGAAGATGGGGGTGCCTCATGGTCGATTGGAAGGACCTAGACTAGACTGGTAAATAAAAGCATTTAGATGAGAATATTAGTACTGATCCTCCTTATTATATTTATATCATAGTATATCATGTCCCCTCTTAATCGCCCCTTTACCCCAGTGGTAGAGACAGACCCAACTTGGCCAGACCGTTGTACCCATATATCTGAGACTTTTCCATACCTTTACCATCTTAGTTGCCGTCTCGCTCTCAATTGATTGAAGTAAACTATTGAAGCGAACAGAATTCGTTGCCAAGAAGTTAACATGATAACTAATACATTTGTAACATTTATGCACAAACATAAGATTTTATGATGCAGAGACTTATGTTACAGTTTATGTACTTTTGTTGCATACAATTTTTTCTTAAATAAATTATCGATCGTGGGTTTCCACTCGTCACATGCTAAACTTGGCGCTTAGCGATTGTTCCATTTTTTATTGAATAGGTAGAGCCGCTCGTCAACTGCGCTCTCATGTATCTAAGCTGATAAATGCTTGATTTTTTGGCACAGATGATCTTGTAGTTTCTAATGAAGCAATCAAGTATCCTCTGATTTCTTCTGTCTCTTACCAGTTCCTAACTTGTTAGTTTACAACTACCTTACTGCTGCCTTTTTTTTAAAAATGGCTCTCAGGATATTCCTTATACCTTCGAAGAGGGAAGCAAGTTTGCTACCTATTGTTCAACATTACATATTTACCTGTTCTATTTGCTAGCGCCAGAATGATAGCACTGATTAGTGCAGTAGATATTGTCAGGCCAACGAATGAATGGTTCCAAGATTATTTGATGTTGTTTATTCGCTCAACAGCAACAAAAGGATATGTAGCACCAGCTCGTGCCGTTTGCCATCACTGTCTCGTTCCCTTGAACAGCTCCTCGCGCTAAAAACACTTCTTGCCGCAATTTGTTATGTCGTTCTCTCAACACCTCCTAAAGCTACCATTATCACGGCCGACTATAGCTGCCGATATCACGGTTCTCTGTTGAACAGATTCGGCAGCTATTCGGCCCGTATGTAGTATGGGAGAGCAAGAGCTGCATGTGCCACCGAATAACTGGCCTAGAAATCGAACCAGATCTTCAGATCGCCAGTTTTAAGAAATTCATCGCGATCGGGGACCGCGCATCGCTCGTTGATTGACGGTACCACCAAATCAAAATCCGATCTTTGCCGTTGCCGCCACATAAGTCCGATTCGTCTTGTGCCCGCAGGGTCAGAAACGATCGATGTATGTTGTTTTTTTACACTCTAAATGCTACCCCGATAGGGTCGCCGTCCACATGCAGAAAGTACCGTAGGTGGGGAACTTAATGCGGGGGAAAGAGGAGGTCGCTTGGCGACATCGCCAAGCGAGCGGATCTGCTCGCTCGTATGGCGCCAGATCCTTTAACTTCCATAATTATACACCACAGAGCTTTCAATTTAGAGCCTGCCTACTTTGGCAGAGCTGCTAGATAATTTTAGCATAGCCTCATAATACTTGATGAAGTCTAGTTTTCAGGGCGTAAGGGCTTGTCGAATAGCATCAGACAGGGCGATTACCCGAAAAATGGTTAATAGTAAAATCACCCTATCACATACTGAGCCAGTCCAACATTCCACTTTCGAATCCAAAAAGTGAGCGCAGAAAGGCACGCACACTTCTCTGGACCTAACATAATATTACACTGTATGCCTGACTCACTGACAGTATAATCCTTGCATGGGCTATCCCCAACGTGGGAAATTGTTGCTGCAAGAGCTTCGATGTAGACGGAGCCCCATCAGGAGTGATCTAAGGTGGTTCTGAAGCAAGGGTTGGATTGCCATTTACGTTAGCAAGTGAGGTGGAAAATTAACATTCGTATCAACAATTAACGATACTAATCCCAGTATCATGACCAGATGATCTTGGAACTGGCTTCATTAGTTCCTTTTGAGTCAGGCAGGATTTTTTTCTCCTGTTTGAAGAAAGATATTCAGACTTTTTTAACATTTACCTCAAAGTCTCAACTACATGTAGGATTATATATGTTATGAAAGCGAGTGATAACTTGGATGGACATATAAATATTCAAATTAATATTGTAGAGAGAGACTTATGCGTGTTTCTCCATGCATATATCTACTCGAATTACCACTTTCTATGATCAAGAGTAAAACTATCCACGTGATCACATATGAAAAGGATGAGGAGGTCATGAAAACTCAACGCGAAGTTAGTAACGCGGCTGCAGTGTTCCTGATTTGACGTTAGGTGAGTCACTTCTCTCACTGCGTATAAGTGGCGGCCGGACCTGAGACACTGGTTAATCTCCCACTGTCCCTTGCTCAGGATATAGTCATGCGTGTTCAGTGTTTACGTCGGCTTTCTCCCAATTATAGCTCTCCGTTCCTCGTGCAGTTTCAAACTGCCTCGGTCTATCTGCTCCCGTGGGTATCCATGGGAATATGCATCGTGGCCGTCAGACCGGAGCAAGTGTAGGGGACCCACTGTACATGTGTAATGTTATGAGATGGTCAGTCTTTAGCTATTGGGGACTCAGTTTGGGAGATGCAAGGAAACCACTAGGCCTGGGAGTCAGCTTCCTGTAACTCAACGAAAGGTTTCAACAAGTGTTATTGTCTCTGCCTTTTAGCTTCGTTTATTATCCATGTATCGACTATGTTATTTTTTCTTATAGATTGGGGAATACTATTGTTTTCAAACTATAATTCTTTAGTTTCGTGGGTTGTGGTTAACAAAACTACAAAATATTGTAAATAACAAGCTAGTCATTATGCGTACTTGAATGGGGGTGATTTGGGGCGGTGAAAGGAAGAGACGCAAACATTACTTCTAAGAAGTAGTGAATTAGAGATGAAGACATTTTTATATCTCGTCCCATCAGTGTGCTTGTACAGGGTAATGAGATCCCCTATCGCGGAAACGTGCCGTACCGCCGATAAGCTCCGAATTAACGGAAATCCGTCTGCCCATATGAAGGACCTGGTCCATTTTAAAGTCAATTAATTCAGAATTTTAAAACGTGATTTTCTTTCTTTTTCTCTGTAGTAATAAGAAAATAGAACCTTGATACTTGTACTGCGCCAACTAGAAATATGAATACCGCATCCTTATTGGGCAGAACAGGCTATTGGGTTTCATTTAAGATGTTAATTATTCCCTTTGTCTCTGCTAATATAAGCAGTACGCCTTGGTCCTTGAAACCGCCAACTTACAGATCATAATTACGCCCTTATTGCGGCGGCAGAGAAGCATGCCCTATTGGGTTTTATTTCATGGGTTAATCGATCGATCATCGCCCGGTTTCCTCTGTATATAATATCACAGTACCTGTACTTGACTCCCAACTAAGATAATAATGTAACGGATCACTTATTCTGGGGAGCAGGAAACAGTCCCTATTGTGGGTATTATTTCATGGCTTTAAATGATTCCCTTTTCAATCTTCGATAATAATGAAAACATATCCGATGTACGTTGTATACCCAACTGAAGGATACTAATTAACTTAGTTGTCCACCCTTATTGGGGGCAGAAAACAGCCTCAGTATTTGGGATCTGTAATTTCATGGCTAACTGAATGATTCCCTTCTTCTACCTCTGTAATAATTCTTAAACACAGTACCCTGTGACATTAGGAATATCCTCAACTAGAGGTATAGGCTAACACTCCATTATTGGAGGCAGAACAGCCCTGATTGGGGGTTCTTATTTCAAGTGGCTGTAAATGATGTCCCATTTTACATGTATATACGATAAACGCACGTACCTGTATTGATACCCCAACTTCAAGGCAGATATTAGCAATACCAAAGAGTCGCTATAGGATGCAGTAACCCCTCATTAGGTTTAGTTTCATGGTTAAAGTGAATGTTCCCTTTTTCTCTTAATACAACTAACAGTACTGTACATTTGATCCCAACTTAAAGATATAATTAAACACCAACCAACAAAAAAGCCAACGAACGAACACCTTATTCGCCGGCCGATGCAACAGGCTGGCCCTA
This sequence comes from Xenopus tropicalis, assembly GCF_000004195.4. Taxonomy (NCBI): domain Eukaryota; kingdom Metazoa; phylum Chordata; class Amphibia; order Anura; family Pipidae; genus Xenopus; species Xenopus tropicalis. The sequence continues at coordinate 135,669,737 of NC_030684.2, read as the reverse complement.
TTGGGTTTATTTCATGGTTAAATGATTCCCTTTTCTCTGTAATAATAAAACAGTACCTGTACTTGATCCCAACTAAGATATAATTACCGCCTTATTGGGGCAGAACAGCCCTATTGGGTTTATTTCATGGTTAAATGATTCCCTTTTCTCTGTAATAATAAAACAGTACCTGTACTTGATCCCAACTAAGATATAATTACCCCTTATTGGGGCAGAACAGCCCTATTGGGTTTATTTCATGGTTAAATGATTCCCTTTTCTCTGTAATAATAAAACAGTACCTGTACTTGATCCCAACTAAGATATAATTACCCCTTATTGGGGCAGAACAGCCCTATTGGGTTTATTTCATGGTTAAATGATTCCCTTTTCTCTGTAATAATAAAAACAGTACCTGTACTTGATCCCAACTAAGATATAATTACCCCTTATTGGGGCAGAACAGCCCCTATTGGGTTTATTTCATGGTTAAATGATTCCCTTTTCTCTGTAATAATAAAACAGTACCTGTACTTGATCCCAACTAAGATATAATTACCCCTTATTGGGGGCAGAACAGCCCTATTGGGTTTATTTCATGGTTAAATGATTCCCTTTTCTCTGTAATAATAAAACAGTACCTGTACTTGATCCCAACTAAGATATAATTACCCCTTATTGGGGGCAGAACAGCCCTATTGGGTTTATTTCATGGTTAAATGATTCCCTTTCTCTGTAATAATAAAACAGTACCTGTACTTGATCCCAACTAAGATATAATTACCCCTTATTGGGGGCAGAACAGCCCTATTGGGTTTATTTCATGGTTAAATGATTCCCTTTTCTCTGTAATAATAAAACAGTACCTGTACTGATCCCAACTAAGATATAATTACCCCTTATTGGGGCAGAACAGCCCTATTGGGTTTATTTCATGGTTAATGATTCCCTTTTCTCTGTAATAATAAAACAGTACCTGTACTTGATCCCAACTAAGATATAATTACCCCTTATTGGGGGCAGAACAGCCCTATTGGGTTTATTTCATGGTTAAATGATTCCCTTTTCTCTGTAATAATAAAACAGTACCTGTACTTGATCCCAACTAAGATATAATTACCCCTTATTGGGGCAGAACAGCCCTATTGGGTTTATTTCATGGTTAAATGATTCCCTTTTCTCTGTAATAATAAAACAGTACCTGTACTTTGATCCCAACTAAGATATAATTACCCCTTATTGGGGCAGAACAGCCCTATTGGGTTTATTTCATGGTTAAATGATTCCCTTTTCTCTGTAATAATAAAACAGTACCTGTACTTGATCCCAACTAAGATATAATTACCCCTTATTGGGGCAGAACAGCCCTATTGGGTTTATTTCATGGTTAAATGATTCCCTTTTCTCTGTAATAATAAAACAGTACCTGTACTTGATCCCAACTAAGATATAATTACCCCTTATTGGGGGCAGAACAGCCCTATTGGGTTTATTTAATGGTTAAATGATTCCCTTTTCTCTGTAATAATAAAACAGTACCTGTACTTGATCCCAACTAAGATATAATTACCCCTTATTGGGGGCAGAACAGCCCTATTGGGTTTATTTCATGGTTAAATGATTCCCTTTTCTCTGTAATAATAAAACAGTACCTGTACTTGATCCCAACTAAGATATAATTACCCCTTATTGGGGGCAGAACAGCCCTATTGGGTTTATTTCATGGTTAAATGATTCCCTTTTCTCTGTAATAATAAAACAGTACCTGTACTTGATCCCAACTAAGATATAATTATCCCTTATTGGGGGCAGAACAATCCTATTGGGTTTAATTAATGATTTATTAATTTTTTAGTAGACTTAAGGTATGGAGATCCAAATTACGGAAAGACCCCTTATCCGGAATACCCTTGGTCCCGAACATTCTGGATAATGGGTCCTATACCTGTATAAAGATATAATGCAACATTGAAAAAGGGAACAAGAGGTTTCCGAAATGTCTGTATCCTTCTCACTGATTACTCCAATAAACCTGCATGGAGGCAGTTTTTTGCACCTATTGAATCGTGAGTGACATCCTTTTTTGTATTTTGCACTTGTATAAAGATAGGCTGGGACAGAAACACTGGGTAAAGAAATAAATGGGGGAGCAAAACAGAAATACAATCATTTCAGCAAGTAGTTGACAAAATGTTTTAGTTAGCATTGTATTAAGGCTTATAGGGCCACATTAATAAAGGGTCAAAAAGGGCATCTCCCCAGGGACCAATAATTTGGGGGGGCAATGTGCCACAATGTCTAACTTTTTAAATGTATTTTTTTCCCTTCTCCCTTGCTGCACCCGCTGCCCTCCTCACCCCAGCTGCATTGACTCTTTTGTTCTTTAGAGAAAATCCAAAATGGGCATGCGTTCCACTGTTTTTTTCAAAGGCGTTTCAAAGCCAGGTAGTCAGAGAGAGAAAGAGTGTGCCAAGCAGAGTGGGATTGGAGCACAAGGAAAGAAGAACACTCACTTTGCTACTGTAATTCTGCTTGTGCAAGTGTAGGTAATGGATTCAATCTATCCACTGTTCTTATTGGCATGTGTGCAGTTAATAGAGTGCTTATTGACCATTTTTAAGTGATCTTACTAGCATGTCTGGGATTAATTAAGTATCCATTGGACATTTCTACAGTGATTATTCTGGCAGGGCTGGGGCTAATATGCTGATCCATCTTCTGTAGCAATTATACTGGCATATCTAGGATTCATATGCCTGTTATCCATTTCACTTAGGGATTTTATTGGCACATCTGAGGTTAATATTTTCATTATCTGTTTGAAACTGGCATGTCTGTATTTTGTTCTGGTAAAATGGGTTTGGGATTTAGGGTTGTGGCCAAAGAGTGGGCATATAGCAAGATAATACCTGTTGCATCTTTGCCTACGATCCACCAAGGTCTTAAGATGGTTCTGGGGCTAACACTAGTACCTTTGAAATATGTTGTATAACTGAGATGCAATACACTTGCATGGATAGAATATTTGTAAATATAAATGTATACTAACCATATTACACAGAATGGGAGCTGCAATACAATAACAAATAGAGACTATGGGCTTTCACGACAGATACATAGATATATAGAATAGAAAAGGATCAAATAAGAAACTGCAGTAATTTAAAGAGATGGACGTAGAGGGAGAGTGATATATAACTATTGTCCTGTGGGCCATTATTGAGATTAATAAAGCTGAACAATAATTCTCACCTGTATGTTTCGTACCTGTCAAAGCTGCTGCTGGAAAAAAAAAGCATATTTTTTTCAGATTCAATTTACAGAATTGATTGAGTTTATATTTCCCAAATTAATATTCCACCATAGAGAAATGTTTTGTTGAGTTTAACACATGTTGTAACAAGAAGTCTTTTACATTGTTCTTTTTATAATGTTTTTAATTATACATTTATCAAAAAAAGTAAACCTTGTTAACAAAGAAAGTAAACCAAAATGTAGAGGCAATCAAGATACATTAAAAAACTAGCAAAATATTTTTTTTAATATAATAATTATAAAACATAATATACATATAGCTGAGGGATCAACATGTGTCTTTATTTTCACAACATGCAGTATCTATTCCAATGTCCTTCTTTGGGCTCTTTCTCAAGTAAAGGATGATGTGACAAAGTGATGTGACTGTGATAGGTGCTAGGATATGTATGTGTGGCATAGAACTATGTGGATTTATGGTGCATGATCTGGGCTGCAGAGGTTTGTTTGTGGTTCAATGGTTAACTTTCTCTTGGCCAGGTAATTGCTTTGCAGCTAAGTGCAAAACTGCTCCATATGAATTGCCCTGGATGTGAGAAGGAGAGACAGCTTGGCCCTGGATGTGATGAGAGACAGCTCTTCTTGCATATGAGATGGAGAGAGAAAGGTCTTTTTTAAGTGTTAGAGGGAGAGACACTACTATGCTTGGAAGCTGCTAGAGAGTAACATGGAGCCCAGTCAAGCTCTAGGTGTTTCTAGCCGAGATTAACCATGGCCAGTTTATCTATGAATGGGCATCAATCTAAGGAGTGTGATAACTGTGAGTATCAGGCTGCAAGACAGACTGTGTATTGTGAGGACAGGACTAGGTCCACCTCACTGATAGAGAGGGACTCTTAGGGCAGTGGCTAGGGATGTAGCGAACCTCAAAAAAAAAGTTCGCGAACCTGTTCGCGAACTTCCGCCGAAAATTGCGAATATTCGCGAACTTTGCGAACCCCATAGACTTCAATGGGAAGGCGAACTTTAAAACCTAGAAAAGCCATTTCTGCCCAGAAAAGTGATTTTAAAGTTGTTTAAAGGGTGCCATGACCTGGGCAGTGACATGCAGGAGGGGGATCAAGGGCAAAAACCTCTGAAAAATTGACACACGCCGTTTTTCGAAATGATCGGTAATTTTGCGACTTTTTCGTATTTTCCGGCACTTTCGTAAAGTTATCGTAAGTTTTGCGACTTTTTCGGAGCTTTCATACCGTTATCGTAAGTTTTGCGACTTTTTCGGAGCTTTCGTACCGTTATCGTAAGTTTTGCGACTTTTTCGGATCTTTCGTAACGTTATCGTAAGTTTTGCGACTTTTTCGGAGCATTCGTACCGTTATCGCAAGTTTTGCGACTTTTTCGGAGCATTCGTACCGTTATCGTAAGTTTTGCGATTTTTTCGGTGCCGGCGAACCCAAATTGCGAACATCACGAAAAGTTCGCGAATTTGCGGACTTGCGAACACCCGATGTTCGCGCGAATTAGTTCGCCGGTGAACAGTTCGCTACATCTCTAGCAGTGGCAGATGGGGCGATTTACATTCTTGCTGGTGGGATGGCATTGCGGGGAGATTAGTCGTCTGTGGCAATGAAGATTTGTCGTGGGGCAACTAATTTCCCCGTCTGCCGCTTCCCTTAATGACAGGCATAGGCCTTATAATTTTGTGGTTTGTTTTGTACAATCTGCAACCTCTATTTGAAAAATGTAGAAATGCCTAAATGTGAATAAAACGAGAACAGATACCCAGTGTCGGACTAGCCCACTAGGATACCAGGAAAACTCCCGGTGGTCCCAGGTGTCAGTGGCCCCTCTTGCTTCTAACTATTTGCTGGGGTTGGACTGGGCCATTGGGATACCAGGAAAACTCCCGGTGGGCCCAGGTGTCAGTGGGCCCTCTTGCTTCTAACTATTTGCTGGGGTTGGACTGGGCCATTGGGATACCAGGAAAACTCCCGGTGGGCCCAGGTGTCAGTGGCCCCTCTTGCTTCTAACTATTTGCTGGGGTTGGACTGGGCCATTGGGATACCAGGAAAACTCCCGGTGGGCCCAGGTGTCAGTGGCCCCTCTTGCTCCTAACTATTTACTGGGGTTGGACTGGGCCATTGGGATACCAGGAAAACTCCCGGTGGGCCCAGGTGTCAGTGGCCCCTCTTGCTCACCCAACCATTTGCCTTGTATGCCTACATCATGGCCATTACTCTATTCTATATGAGAAGGAACTGAAGACATGGAGGAAAGGATAAATAATAGTATGTAACACGTAAGTAATAAACAGACTAAAGAAAGTGAATGAACAGAGAACTGTTCTGACACTGCAGAGACCAACGTGAACTTGGTATCTGGTCTCTCACTGCCCTGGGCAAGAGACATTTCTCCTCTAACACTACGCACAGCCATATGCCCTCTTCTGATTGCGGCTTTGCTTCATTCAATGATTACACGCTGTTGCTCTTGCACAGTAAGTTACCAAGATGCTGGCCACATGATAACTGGAACTAGGAGGTTTAGGAGAGTAGATTTTAACTATCCACATGTCTACAACACTAGAACAAAGTGATTCAATACACTATAATGTGAACTCTTTTGTTCTCCTACAGCAGCCATCCCCAACCAGTGGCTCAGGGGCAACATGTTGCTCCCCAACCCCTTGGATGTTGCTCTCAGTGCCCCCAAACCAGGGAGTTATTTTTGAATTCCTGACTTGGAGGCAAGTTTTGGTTGAATAAAAACAAGATTTCCTACCAAATAAAGCCCCTGTAAGCTGATAGGGTGCATAGAGGCCCCTAATAGCCAATCACAGCCCTTATTTGGCTCCTCCATGAACTTTTATGGTGCTTGTGTTGCTCCCCAAGTCTTTTTACATTTGACTGTGGCTCCCGAGTAAGAAAGGTTGGGGATCCCTGGTCTAAAGTATAAATTTGTCATTCTCTCTGACGTCTGACAAAATGCAACACAAAATAAAAGGCTTAACAAAGGAGAAAAAGTTGGTTTGTCAAAAATATCAGTATCCGTTTTTTACATTCATTTCTATTGTTTTGTATCCTGTGCAAAAAAACGCAAACAGCTGTTGACTTTCTTTGAAAATCTGAAATGTTTCTTAGAATTAAAATGGTGATTGTGTGTCCTCACAAGGTTTATATTTAGACTCAGCTTTGATTTGGTTTCCGCAAAAGGAAACATTTTACTGTACCAAGCTGCAAAATACAGATTTATTTCAACTTCACATTTGCTTCTGTATTAGAACTGTTACCTTAACAGTTTACATTGTGTTTGATATTTCAGAAAATTTGATAGGATGATAATTTGAAAAGATTAAAAAAAAAAAAAGTTGCTGTTATTTTCTGTACAGAAACAGAAAATCAGTTTTTTTATTTTTAAATTTCAAACAAATTTACAAAATAAAAAAAAAATTAAATTGGCTTTCTAAATTTCTAGGGTTTCTAGGGTTGAGCCTAACCTTTGTGCTTCTGTAAAACTTACCAGTTCTTTACTCTGGGGCCAGATTTTCCAATGATCCATAATTAACTGGGGAATTATAATTCAGGTTAACAAATTCAATTGAACTAGAGAAAAATTTAAATAAAAACAATCACTTAGGAACGGCTGTGGTTCATATTGCTCAATAATGAATTTGATCAAATTAGAGTAATTTACAACAAATAATAACAATAATCTAACCGGCCTTTTGATTCAACTGAAGAAATTGAATCTATTTGGATAAACTTCCAGCAAAGATCAAATAACTAAAGGTCCCCATACACGGGCCAATAGTAGCTGCCGATATTAGCCCCTTCGACTGACTCGGCAGCTTATTGGCCCGTGTAGGGGCACTAATGATGGGCCTGCCCGACCGATATCTGGCCTGAAATCGGGTAGATATTAATCGGGCATGTTTGAAAATTAGTCGGATCGCGGACCGCATCGGTTAGTTGATGCAGTCCCCGAACCAACGGACACTTATACCCGTCATTCTTGCCTGGGGCCAAATGGCTGAATTAGCCTGATATCGCCCAACCATAGGTGGGGATATCGGGAGAAGATCCGCTCGCTTGGCGACATTGCCAAGCGAGCGGATCGTAGCGTGTATGGCCAGCATAAGAACCTTACAGGATTCCACAATCAACTAATGATAAATCTGCCACTTAATACAAAAGCTTATCTCCATATTCTTTTCCTTCTTTTTTTTCATTGAAGCCCTTATGCAATGAATCTGGCCTACTCTTTTTCATCTATTGGAAGCAAAATAATTAACTGAAATATTTCTAGTAAGCATGTGGTTTAGTTTTAAAGTTTCATAAAGATGGACAGAACTTCCCTTTTGCTATAGAAAAGGAAAGCCCTGGGGCTATAAGCAAAGGGGTTGCATGACAAGGGATCCGAATAACCAGCAGCCAGATTACACTGGTTTATGTTTAGAGATTGGCAGAACCAGGTGCAACTGTGATTAGGTGAGAAGGAAAGAGTTAAGGCAGGAGAAGGCTGGCCTGGGGGGGTGGAGAAAGAGAGGGATGTGATGTCAGGAAAAGAAGCACTCACTTCCTTATCTTCTGAGCAGGTAGAAATATCCCACCCACCCCCTTTTTGCACATTTTGCAAAATGTCAGGAGTTTCTCTTCTTTTTGTTCTCATATTATCTATTAATAACTGAATGTGGATGTTTTCCTGAATGCAATGTTATATTGTGCTTTCTGTATCTTTATACCGTATAAACTTGAGAGTCAGCATTGTATTAATTCATTAACTACGATTACTTGACCCAGGAATTTTTTCCCTCTTGAAGCATAATTGGCACAGGCTTCAGGTTGGGTTTTTTGCCTTCTTCTGGATCAAAACAGTGTATATATGATAATGTATTTTAAGTTTTATTTGTCACAGCAGCAGTAGGACCTTGCCAGAGTACTGCACGGGTAATTTTAGAAGAGGGAGAAAGGAGGTTCTGTCCTGTGACTGCACGGTGGATTGATAGATACAGACACAACTACTACTGCTTGTGCTAGGTGACAGCCTGCTTGGATTCCCTATCATCGATTCAGGACCGGCAACAGGGCTGCTGAACTTCTCTCATGGTGGGAGATGCAGCTCCTGCTGGTAGCAGAGTTTGGGGCCATCCTCTCTGTAGGTAGAAGCAGCCTAATACTCATTCAAGTCTTCAGCGAGGAGCGGCAGAGCATAGTAGCGACCTCTTATGGAATTCTGGCTTTGAATATTGCCTTGGGTTAGGCTGGCAAGGTCCTATTTATTTGATAAAATGTGAATACATGCTGTGGCCATTTTACTCCACCTCTGTCTCCTGGTGTTTCATTAAGGTATGTAACAAGGGGGTTCAGTGGGGTGCCTCAAGGCAAAGGGTCAAGTGAGGAGTCCCCTTGTCATTTTTTTAAAGGGGACATATACCATCATTTTTCAGAGTGCATTAATGGATGTTTTGTAGTGTAAAATAGAAGGAATTGGTTTTTTTTGGTACATTTCAGGTCAAACTTTCATGAAACTGGCCCAAAACTGCTCTTGTTACGTCCCTATCCTGGACTTCCGGTTTAAGACTCACAGCTTCATTAGCTACAGCAGGTCCAGTTACTGAGGGCTTGGGCTTTGAGGGGAGGGAGGTGTTTCTAGTGACGGCAGTTTGGCTGTGAGCAATCAGCATTTACTCGCACATAGATCCCCACCCTCAATCACCCACCTGTCAGCTAGCCAGCCCTGATTGCCTCTTACCTGCCACCGCTGCGCTGTACCTTGCTTCCCTTGAGAAACATTCCATCCTTTCCCCCCACCCTGAGAGCCGTTCCATCCTTCTCCCCTGTGAGAGCCCCCCTGTCCTGCTTCCCCCCAGAGCAGTTTGTAACTTCTGACAGCTGCCCCTGTGCTACTTATAAGGAATGTTCGGCTCTGTGCTCCTTTATCAGGAAGGAGCACAGAGCCGAACATTCCTTATAAGTAGCACAGGGGCAGCTGTCAGAAGTTACGAACTGCTCTGGGGGGAAGCAGGACAGGGCCGCTCTCACAGGGGAGAAGGAGGCTCTTGGGGGAAGCAGGACAGGGCGGCTCTGGGGGAGAAGGACAAAACGGATGTCAGGGGAAGGAGGACAATTATCTGAGGGGGATGCAGGCAGGGGGACAAACTCCTTTTATTTATGTGAATAAATAGTTTAGAGTTCTAAATGTCACTCAAGTTATGATCACGCCCAGATCTTAGTTCAGCTGAGACAGAGGAGAAAGGATCTCTCTGCAGCTTTAGTATAATTGCATTTTAAACAGGTAAAACGTTTTTAAAACCTTTGTTTACAGAAGCACTATACATTTTAGAGAAAGGGGAATTTATTACCAAAAAATGAGTATGATGCAATATGTCTCCTTTAAATATAGAAATATAATAGACAAGGAGGAGCACACCCTTCACAAGTCCAAATGCCCTGAGTGCAGGTTAAGTATAGGAATGTAAAGAAAGGGTACCACACACATGGTAGATATATCTATATTGCACAAAATCCATGAATATCATGTGAAATATATTCTTGTAAACAGTGCTTATTGTTGCCTTCTGTCACATAACTTACTAAAATGTATATACAGGTATAGGACCCATTATCCAGAATGCTCGGGACCAAGGGTATTCCGGATAAGGGATCTTTCTGTAATTTGGATCTCCATACCTTAAGTCTGCTAAATCAGTAAAACATTAACCCCAATAGGATTGTTTTGCATCCAATAAGGATTAATTATATCTTAGTTGGGATCAAGTACAGGTACTGTTTTATTATTACAGAGAAAAGGGAATCATTTAACCATGAAATAAACCCAATAGGGCTGTTCTGCCCCCAATAAGGGGTAATTATATCTTAGTTGGGATCAAGTACAGGTACTGTTTTATTATTACAGAGAAAAGGGAATCATTTAACCATGAAATAAACCCAATAGGGCTGTTCTGCCCCAATAAGGGGTAATTATATCTTAGTTGGGATCAAGTACAGGTACTGTTTTATTATTACAGAGAAAAGGGAATCATTTAACCATTAAATAAACCCAATAGGGCTGTTCTGCCCCCAATAAGGGGTAATTATATCTTAGTTGGGATCAAGTACAGGTACTGTTTTATTATTACAGAGAAAAGGGAATCATTTAACCATTAAATAAACCCAATAGGGCTGTTCTGCCCCCAATAAGGGGTAATTATATCTTAGTTGGGATCAAGTACAGGTACTGTTTTATTATTACAGAGAAAAGGGAATCATTTAACCATTAAATAAACCCAATAGGGCTGTTCTGCCCCCAATAAGGGGTAATTATATCTTAGTTGGGATCAAGTACAGGTACTGTTTTATTATTACAGAGAAAAGGGAATCATTTAACCATGAAATAAACCCAATAGGGCTGTTCTGCCCCAATAAGGGGTAATTATATCTTAGTTGGGATCAAGTACAGGTACTGTTTTATTATTACAGAGAAAAGGGAATCATTTAACCATTAAATAAACCCAATAGGGCTGTTCTGCCCCCAATAAGGGGTAATTATATCTTAGTTGGGATCAATTACAAGGTTCTGTTTTATTATTACAGAGAAAAAGGAAATCAGTTTAAAAATTCTGAATTATTTGATTAAAATGGAGTCTATGGGAGACGGGCTTTCCGTAATTCGGAGCTTTCTGGATAACGGGTTTCCAGATAAGGGGTCCAATACCTGTATTAAGAAAAATATATACACTCTAAAGATATTAAGTCACCTATGAGCTACATATATAAAAGTCCTACTAAGCGTGAGGCTATGGAACTCCTTAGTGACTTTAATATCCCTAAACATTACAGTATGAAATGCGCTGAACAGAACCTTGTCGTGGAGCAGATGTATAAAAATTAGAGTTTGGGTTTTTTCTTGATTTGCGAAAAAACAGTGGGAAAACACAAGAATTTTATGGAACCTTTAATAATCTGGAGAAATGTTTTAAAAAAACATAAAAATGTACTAGAAAAAACTCTGCAGGTCTATGGGAATATTCACTAACAACTTTATTTATTTACTTTACCAGTTTACTGACAAGCAACACAGCATGGGATATTTTTCTGCCTCTTCAATAATTAATGGAGTACTGTGATAATTACTTGTGTGCAAGTTTTTTTTCCATGAAAAAACGCACCCATGAATATTCTGTTGCTTTTTTTTTGTTTTTTAATAAGGTAGTACTCGAGAAAAAAAAGGAAGAAAAAAAGAAATGTCACTTGTTTGGTTGCGGGATTTTTTTTTTGTGCTCATGTTTTTTTTCACAAACTCAAATACTAATAAATAAAAACCTAAATGTAAGGAGGAATTATTCTTTCGTCTTTTTTTCTCTTTAAGCTATTCTGTTTGTCCTAGATTTCGTTTCATAAGTATATATAATTATTATTTTGCAGAATCATATTATTGACTATAAGAACAGAGTCATTTTCCCAATCTAGAATAAAAAAAATGTTATAATAATATTATTTTGTTGTATTTGTTAAACCTGCTACTTTCATGCATTACACTTTACCATGAAATGTTTTTGGGTCTGGTCACAAAGAAACTTGTTGTTTTGTTTAGTTCTAGAACTTAGCATAATACTTCATTAATATTAAATTGCAATATTGGCTGCTAATGCATGTGTTTTAGAGGAAAGCTTGTATGCAATACTTTGGAAAACTGTAGAAATGAAGAGATACTAGTTAAAACTAATTTCCAATGTATTTACCTGAAGTAGGTTAACACATATATTAGAGACTATTGTGACACTATATAAATAGACATACAGTATACGTTAATAATAGATAAGAGTCAAAAATAACCTATAAAGCACAGCCTTATAAACAATGCTTAGTGATGTCACTTGTGTCATCTCTATGAAACTAAACTTGTGTATTACAAAAATAATGCATCAATGTATTCCGTATTGTAAAATATGAAGATATTAGAAATTGCTTTGGAGATCTGTGACCTGTATAGAAGCACAATAGGCACACTTTACTTACACTCTCTCTCTATAAATATATATATATACTGATTAAAAATGTTCCATTGTTTTGTATAATATTTAATTTTTTATACTATATTGATGACAGAGACAATAAAATATAAACAAAATGGGTGATACTTACAGAGAGAAATAATGAGTAGCAGGACAGACATGATGAGCTGAAGCAGGGAATGAGCAATAGCAAAATTCATAATAAAGGCACCAGCACAGGACTGAAGGGGAAACTAAAACCACAGTCACATGGTTTTAAGCTTATCTCAGTATCATTGCTTCAGTCCCTGTGTAGGACTGGCCAGACCGGAGGTGAGTGAGTGTAGGACAGGCCAGACCGGGGGTGAGTGAGTGTAGGACTGGCCAGACCGGGGGTGAGTGAGTGTAGGACAGGCCAGACCGGGGGTGAGCGAGTGTAGGACAGGCCAGACCGGGGGTGAGTGAGTGTAGGACAGGCCAGACCGGGGGGTGAGTGAGTGTAGGACAGGCCAGACCGGGGGTGAGTGAGTGTAGGACAGGCCAGACCGGGGTGAGTGAGTGTAGGACAGGCCAGACCGGGGGTGAGTGAGTGTAGGACTGGCCAGACCGGAGGTGAGTGAGTGTAGGACAGGCCAGACCGGGGGTGAGTGAGTGTAGGACTGGCCAGACCGGGGGTGAGTGAGTGTAGGACAGGCCAGACCGGGGGTGAGTGAGTGTAGGACTGGCCAGACTGGGGGTGAGTGAGTGTAGGACAGGCCAGACCGGAGGTGAGTGAGTGTAGGACAGGCCAGACCGGGGGTGAGTGAGTGTAGGACAGGCCAGACCGGGGGTGAGTGAGTGTAGGACTGGCCAGACCGGAGGTGAGTGAGTGTAGGACAGGCCAGACCGGGGGTGAGTGAGTGTAGGACTGGCCAGACCGGGGGTGAGTGAGTGTAGGACAGGCCAGACCGGGGGTGAGTGAGTGTAGGACAGGCCAGACCGGGGGTGAGTGAGTGTAGGACAGGCCAGACCGGGGGGTGAGTGAGTGTAGGACAGGCCAGACCGGGGTGAGTGAGTGTAGGACAGGCCAGACCGGGGGTGAGTGAGTGTAGGACAGGCCAGACCGGGGGTGAGTGAGTGTAGGACTGGCCAGACCGGAGGTGAGTGAGTGTAGGACAGGCCAGACCGGGGGTGAGTGAGTGTAGGACTGGCCAGACCGGGGGTGAGTGAGTGTAGGACAGGCCAGACCGGGGGTGAGTGAGTGTAGGACTGGCCAGACCGGGGGTGAGTGAGTGTAGGACAGGCCAGACCGGAGGTGAGTGAGGGTAGGACAGGCCAGACCGGGGGTGAGTGAGTGTAGGACTGGCCAGACCGGGGGTGAGTGAGTGTAGGACAGGCCAGACCGGGGGTGAGTGAGTGTAGGACTGGCCAGACCGGGGGTGAGTGAGTGTAGGACAGGCCAGACCGGGGGTGAGTGAGTGTAGGACTGGCCAGACCGGGGTGAGTGAGTGTAGGACAGGCCAGACCGGAGGTGAGTGAGTGTAGGACAGGCCAGACCGGGGGTGAGTGAGTGTAGGACTGGCCAGACCGGGGGTGAATGAGTGTAGGACAGGCCAGACCGGGGGTGAGTGAGTGTAGGACAGGCCAGACCGGGGGTGAGTGAGTGTAGGACAGGCCAGACCAGGGGTGAGTGAGTGTAGGACAGGCCAGACCGGGGGTGAGTGAGTGTAGGACTGGCCAGACCGGGGGTGAGTGAGGGTAGGACTGGCCAGACCGGGGGTGAGTGAGGGTAGGACTGGCCAGACCGGGGGTGAGTGAGGGTAGGACTGGCCAGACCGGGGGTGAGTGAGGGTAGGACTGGCCAGACCGGGGGTGAGTGAGGGTAGGACTGGCCAGACCGGGGGTGAGTGAGGGTAGGACTGGCCAGACCGGGGGTGAGTGAGGGTAAGACTGGCCAGACCGGGGGTGAGTGAGGGTAGGACAGGCCAGACCGGGGGTGAGTGAGTGTAGGACTGGCCAGACCGGGGGTGAGTGAGTGTAGGAAGGGCCAGAATGGGGGTGAGTGAGTGTAGGACTGGCCAGACCGGGAGTGAGTGAGTGTAGGACAGGCCAGACCGGGGGTGAGTGAGGGTAGGACAGGCCAGACCGGGGGTGAGTGAGTGTAGGACAGGCCAGACCGGGGGTGAGTGAGGGTAGGACTGGCCAGACTGGGGGTGAGTGAGTGTAGGACAGGCCAGACCGGGGGTGAGTGACTGTAGGACAGGCCAGACCGGGGGTGAGTGAGTGTAGGAAGGGCCAGACTGGGGGTGAGTGAGTGTAGGAAGGGCCAGACTGGGGGTGAGTGAGTGTAGGAAGGGCCAGACCGGGGGGTGAGTGAGTGTAGGAAGGGCCAGACCGGGGGTGAGTGAGTGTAGGACAGGCCAGACCGGGGGTGAGTGAGGGTAGGACAGGCCAGACCGGGGGTGAGTGAGTGTAGGACAGGCCAGACCGGGGGTGAGTGAGTGTAGGACAGGCCAGACCGGGGGTGAGTGAGTGTAGGACAGGCCAGACCGGGGGTGAGTGAGTGTAGGACAGGCCAGACCGGGGGTGAGTGAGTGTAGGACAGGCCAGACTGGGGGTGAGTGAGTGTAGGACAGGCCAGACCAGCAGTGAGTTAGTGTAGGACAGGCCAGACCGGGGGTGAGTGAGTGTAGGACAGGCCAGACCAGGAGTGAGTTAGTGTAGGACAGGCCAGACCGGGGGTGAGTGAGGGTAGGACTGGCCAGACCAGGAGTGAGTGAGTGTAGGACTGGCCAGACCGGGGGTGAGTGAGTGTAGGACAGGCCAGACCGGGGGTGAGTGAGTGTAGGACAGGCCAGACCGGGGGTGAGTGAGTGTAGGAACAGGCCAGACCGGGGGTGAGTGAGTGTAGGACAGGCCAGACCGGGGGTGAGTGAGTGTAGGACAGGCCAGACCGGGGGTGAGTGAGTGTAGGACAGGCCAGACCGGGGGTGAGTGAGTGTAGGACAGGCCAGACCGGGGGTGAGTGAGTGTAGGACAGGCCAGACCGGGGGTGAGTGAGTGTAGGACAGGCCAGACCGGGGATGAGTGAGTGTAGGACAGGCCAGACCGGGGGTGAGTGAGTGTAGGACAGACCAGACCGGGGGTGAGTCAGTGTAGGACAGGCCAGACCGGGGGTGAGTGAGTGTAGGACAGGCCAGACCGGGGGTGAGTGAGTGTAGGACAGGCCAGACCGGGGGTGAGTGAGTGTAGGACAGGCCAGACCGGGGGTGAGTGAGTGTAGGACAGGCCAGACCGGGGGTGAGTGAATGTAGGACAGGCCAGACCGGGGGTGAGTGAGTGTAGGACAGGCCAGACCGGGGGTGAGTGAGTGTAGGACAGGCCAGACCGGGGGTGAGTGAGTGTAGGACAGGCCAGACCGGGGGTGAGTGAGTGTAGGACAGGCCAGACCGGGGATGAGTGAGTGTAGGACAGGCCAGACCGGGGGTGAGTGAGTGTAGGACAGACCAGACCGGGGGTGAGTCAGTGTAGGACAGGCCAGACCGGGGGTGAGTGAGTGTAGGACAGGCCAGACCGGGGGTGAGTGAGTGTAGGACAGGCCAGACCGGGGGTGAGTGAGTGTAGGACAGGCCAGACCGGGGGTGAGTGAGTGTAGGACAGGCCAGACCGGGGGTGAGTGAGTGTAGGACAGGCCAGACCGGGGGTGAGTGAGTGTAGGACAGGCCAGACCGGGGGTGAGTGAGTGTAGGACAGGCCAGACCGGGGGTGAGTGAGTGTAGGACAGGCCAGACCGGGGGTGAGTCAGTGTAGGACAGGCCAGACTGGGGGTGAGTGAGTGTAGGACAGGCCAGACCGGGGGTGAGTGAGTGTAGGACCGGCCAGACCGGGGGTGAGTTAGTGTAGGACAGGCCAGACCGGGGGTGAGTGAGTGTAGGACAGGCCAGACCGGGGGTGAGTGAGGGTAGGACAGGCCAGACCGGGGGTGAGTGAGTGTAGTGCTTCCCATCAACACAAGTGGAAGCAGACTCCAACCCTGAAGCACTTGCTTCTAGCTTCTTTTGGTGTCTTCTAGTAAACCTTAAATGTAGTAGGTGCAGATGCAATGTGCTACATAACTTGGACACAGTTTACAATTGAGCATAGAAATGCTATAGCTCTGTGTCCAGGATTCAAAGGGGACAAACAATCCAAAAATTCAAATTTAAAACTTTGCCATCTAAAAGCTTGTAAGTTTCTATAGAAGTCAATGGCAGTTGTCTTAGGCCAGGGGTGGCCAAAATGTCGATCACGGTCCACCAGTCGATCCCCTGTGGAATTGGTGGACCACGTCGAAGCTGGGTAATGCAGTGGTGGTTCCGCACGTTTATTGGCTATGTGTATGTACGCTGTGTCGTGTACGTACACGGGGAGGGGCCAAAAGTCGACCACCGGGGGAAAAAGTCTGGGCACCCGTCTTAGGCAAAGTCACGCCAATGGAGAATTCCAGTTTTTTTACACATTTACCACTTTAATAAATAAGCGAACATTTGATATATACAAGTTTAATCGATTTAGAAAAACAAACTCACATTTACAAATTCGAAAATGGCTAAATAAGCCCCTTTAAGTGGCAAATGCATGCGATTAAAGAAAACTCGAATTACAAATTTGAATATTTGAATGCAACTTGTCAGCTCAAATTGACACTATAGCCTCAGACAACTCCCACTGACTTCTATAGAAACTCACCAGCTTTTAGAAGGTGAAGGCTTACATTCAAATTTTCTGATGCTTTGCACATAATAAATACCAGACATTCAAGTTTTCTAACCATAACTCGAATTCGAGTTTTTTTAAGTGCAAAAAACTTGAATCAAAATAAAAAACCAAACTCGACCGTTGATAAATCACCCCCTTAATGTCCTATATATATTAATAATGGGTGAGTTCAGATGATCTCTTGTTGTTGTCTATATATATATCCATAGGGTGGCACACTGCTTCAAAAACGTAACTACCCAGGTGCATGGTAAAAAACATGAACTTCACAGAAACACCAGCAACACTGGGAATTTAAGTGAGAAAACGTTGGCTGTATGTACTGTACCTACTAAATATACACTAGTTTTCTCACTAAGATTCCTGGTGTTGCTGGTCTTTCTGTGAAGTATATATATATATAGGGACCCATAGGGTTAATCTGCCCCTATGGCTTTAAACCCTACTACTTTCTTATTTCTGCTGTTACTGGTAAAAGATCCATGTGTCTAGTTCACCCTTTACTTATGCCTTATTGGTTATTTGGGTTGACCACACCTCTTGCACTCTCATATAGTGTTTGGCAGGAGGGTGTGGCTTCCTCTTTGGCTGCCTCTGTGTCTCAGGTGAAGGTCCACTGAGCCTGGAATCAGAATAGGCCCCAGTAAAGCCTTATTGCCCTAGAGATTAATACCACTCTGGTGAAGTCGGGGACCATGACCCCGTGAACGAGGACCAGTTAGATAGTTACTCTTGTCGAGCACTCTCTAGGAGAGTGAGATAGAGAGGGAAGGAAGCAAGAGCAGTTTGGCTCCACCAAGGAAAGTAGCTGGGAGTATCCTTCCATACAGGCAATGTTGCCTCAGCATAGGGCTATGGTTAAGACATAGGAGACAGGCAGTATCTCAACCCTGTTCCACAGTCATCTGCAGGACCCATAAAGCTAAAGGTATTCAACCTGAGGACTGAGGTATCTATCCTGACTGCTTCCAAATGGGTGCCAAGCTGCCCAGGTGCATTTACCCTGCCCAGACTCCCTAACAGAGGTGAGATAAACCGGTGTGCATCCTCTCTTGTTGTCCTCAGAGTCCTACTATCATATAACATCTGTATCTGCATTGTGAGTATAACCCTATTTATCCATTTGTCTCTGACAATAAATCCATTTCTATTGTTTCACTGTAAGAACCTTCTGGCGTCCATCTTTGCTAATCTGCACTGCACACAGCCTAAGTGAGTTGTAGTTCCTCTACACCCCAGCTCTGCAGGTCACTTCCATCTAGTGAAGGCCCATCCTGTGTAAGAGAGTTGCATGTACCCCATGCTCTAACCCATACTAGCCTGGGTATTGACTATTTTATAGCCTAATAGGGGTTACATATGTAATAAGTAGAAGGACAGACATGATGGCATGAAGGAATGAGAAGTAGAAAAATTAAATGTAAAACCTGTGATGTTTAGGCACCAATACCTTTTGTGTCACACAGGACCGAAGAGGAAACTGAAAACCACAGTCTCATTGTTTTCAAGTCACTTGAGAGTGGTCACTTGCAGGAAGAAAAGAAGCAAAAAAAGAAAAACCAGTACAGCTAATTTTAGACGCCACTCAAACACAAGTAAGAGTATACAGAAAAATATTACCAGTTTTCAAATGGAAAATCCCTTGTGTGTTGTCTGAAAATCATTTTTTATTTCACTTTTGTTTTTAAATAATAATAAATTGATGCCGTATTCCTAATTTATTTGTTAGTGTAAGAGTGTGAAAATATGTTATTGAGTTGCAAGAGTTTTCCATTGAGGGGTATATTTATCATGCTGTGTAAATAGTGGGGTAAAACATTACCGGTAATGTTGCTCATAGCAGCCAATCAGATGCTTTGTTTTGGTTTTCTAACTGTTGAAATCTAATTGCTGATTGGTTGCCCCGGGCAACATCACCAGTAGTGCTTCACTCCACTTTTTACACAGCATGATAAATATTCCCCTCAATGTCATAAAATTTTCTCACACCGAGAAAACTTGATTTTTTCACCTCTGTTGAATTTGAAGCAGATCTGTGTGTTTTGGGCTAATAGGATACAATAGTGCTGGCCATCCTAAAGTTGACAAATATTTTTTGGTGGTAAGAAAGAAGGAAGTAAGAAAATGCTTTCTGAGCCAGAATCTTGAAATATACTCAACTTTGGTAAAAAAATTAAAAAGAATAAGTCATGCAAAGTTTTCATATATTTTTAAAAAACTGGGTACAACATTTTTTTTGGGATAAGATGAATCCAAATCACTGGGATAAAATTAAATGCTTGTATACTGTATGCTGCACCAATGAATACATGACGCCCCTTTCTTTCACAAATAACAGCTAAAACACTAATCCATGCCCTTATCCTTTCCCGCTTAGATTACTGCAATTTCCTACTAACCGGCCTCCCAGACTCCCACCTCTCTCCTCTGCTGCCAGGACCCTCCTGCTCTCTCCTAAGAGGGAACCTGTTCAGCCTCACTTAAGCTCTCTAGCATGGCTGCCTGTTAAGCAAAGGAGCTTACAGAATCCTCCTGCTAACATTCATATCCCCTCACTCCTCTGCTCCTCACTACATTCCCTCACTGGTCTCCCTGCTCCTCACTGCATTCCCTCACTGGTCTCCCTGCTCCTCACTACATTCCCTCACTGGTCTCCCTGCTCCTCACTACATTCCCTCGCTGGTCTCCCTGCTCCTCACTGCATTCCCTCACTGGTCTCCCTGCTCCTCACTACATTCCCTCACTGGTCTCCCTGCTCCTCACTACATTCTCTCACTGGTCTCCCTGCTCCTCACTACATTCCCTCACTGGTCTCCCTGCTCCTCACTACATTCCCTCACTGGTCTCCCTGCACTTTCCTGGTTGTCTCCTCCGCTCCTCTCAGAGCCTCCGTCTCTTTACACCATCCACACCCACTGCGCTCTCTCGGCTTAACCCTTTCTATCTCGCTGCTCCTTCCCTCTGGAACTCTATCCCTGAATCCCTCCGTAGGGAACACTCACCCACTCTCTTTAAGGTAAAACTCAGACTGTACCTTCTGGGGCACTAAAACATTATTTTGCCCAGTCCTGCGCTTAAGGGCAATGCCCATACCTGGTGCCTCTTACCTTCCAGTTTGTGCCTGTATGTTACCCAACCACTTAGATTGTAAGCTCTACGGGGCAGGGACCTCCTTCCTACTGTGTCTCATACCACATGGCACTTACTCCACTTACCTGTTTTTTTTACTTATTTATTGTATTTATTATATCACTTGTCCTCCCTGTGTGTAATTGTGTATATTGTAAGACTGTACAGCGCTGCATACCCTTGTGTCACTTTATAAATAAAGTTATACATACATACATACATGACTCCAAGCCAGCTCCTTAGAGCAAAACTATCCAAGTGGAAGGCTGGTTGTGGTCCTTTCAAATAAATAAGTGTATGGCCCCCAGCATTCCCAAGATCTCCACAGACTTTTTTTTTGTCTGTTTCAAGATCTAGGACCCCCAAATCATTACCATATTCTTTCTTCCCCCCAGTTCTGCAGTTCTCTTCATACCATAGATGGGCACGGCACAGCAGCACATTCATTCATCAAAACCTCTTTGCTCACATCATTGCCCTGGTGCCAAAGGAAGCGCAAGGCATCCCTACAGTCTTCTCTCGCTAAAAAAACAATAAAACATTTGGTGGACGTCAGCAGTGACTGCAACAGGATTCTTCCTAAATCTTATAAGGATTCCCAGCAGGCTATTGTTCATGTCTGGCCCTGAAAGCAGAACATTGTTAAGGGAAACCCCTTCAAATATAGCACTGGAATCAAAAACTACCATATAGACTCGAGTATAAGCCGATCGGAATATAAGCCGAGGTACCTAATTTTACCTAAGAAAACTGTATAAACTTATTGACTCGAGTATAAGCCTAGGGTGGGAAATGCAGCCGCTACTGCTAAGTTTCAATAATCAAAAAAATAATAAAAGGACACTCAGAGTGACCCCATTTGAACTCTTCATAAATATATAATGTTGGCAGCTGCAGATTAGGGAAAGGTGGATGGAGCCCAAAATAATTTTACTCACTCCCATCTGGAAGGCTGTGCCTGATGCCTAGAACTTCTGATAAGCAGCTACGGTGAGCAAAGCACCGAATCTGCCACCAATCAGAGCAGTGTTCTCAACTGCTGCTTGTCAAAAGTTCTAGGTAAAGATCCTTTAGAGTAGCAGGCTTCTGGATGGGGGTGAGAAACGTTTGTCTCATAGTTTTCATTGTTTTACCTTTTATTTTTTTTAACTGTCAAATTAAAACTGGCAAGTTTTGGGAGTCTAAAGAATCTGTAATAGACAGAATGCACACTCTAGAATGATGGAATGAAACCACTGAGGGCACTACCTTCTTCCTGGCTTTATATTCTCAGCCCACCTGGGCCTCTCCTCCAGCCAGGTCCTCTTAAAGTGGGGAACTGATTACCTCAGCCATCCTGCTTTGTGCCTTTGTACCAAAGGAAAAGTAAGTGTGGATGAGTTTCCCATAAGATTTTTTTTAACTTACCCAATATCTGACCAAGTCTCAATGACACACTGCGCACGCCATCGCCATTTTTTGTGCTGAAAAACTCAGCTTATACTCGAGTATATATACGGTACCAATTGTATGTAATTGGGTGGGCTTTTGTGGATGGTACACTCCACAAATGGCAAATTGCAGTACTCCTTACCATCTTGTGCTGGAGGTGCGAGTTCTGCTTGGCCATTATCCAGTATCTTTTGCATGAATTCCAGGAAGTGGGCTTTCATATCTGAAAGCTTTCCAAGAGTTCGACTTAAATCAACTCATGGCATACACGCGGTTGTTTGGCAGTTTCTTTCGTGGTCTGCGAAAGGGTAATGGGGCCACCCAGCTGTCTGAGGCATCCTGGAATAAATCATTTTCCATAATTCTGAGAAACAGTAGGTTTATTAATTGATGGTGCAAGCTTATTGTCACTCTTTATCTGCTGGCCAAGATTCTCACCATTTGCTTTGGCCAAAGACCTCCTGCTGCCTAAAGTTGTTGAATTTCCCTTTTACAGATACGTGGGTGTCACATGGGTGAAGATGAATAGTTCTGCTGTTCTCTATGAAGTATGTTTTCACAGGGCTGTGGAGTCGGTAGATAAATTCTCCGACTCCTCAGTTTCTGATACTTCCGACTCCGACTCCTCTGTTCTTAATATGCTAATGCAGTGCTGTACAACTGGCGGCCCGCGACCCCCCCTCTGTGTGGCCCCTCACCTGTCTGGCTGCTTTGATGGCTTACCCTTGTGTAAGCTTTAAATGGTATCAGTACTGAGACTAACTGCATGGTTCTCACCTCAGATTCAGGCTGTAATCACCCTGTATTGTTTAAACATTTAATCCCCTGTGTTGTTCACACCTTCTAATCTCTGCATTGTTCACCCCCTGCAGTGTTCACACCTCAGGCTGTAATCACCCACATTGTTTGTCTGTTGACACCTCAGACATTGTATGTACTGCCTGGCCTATGCTGCCTGTGTGTAGGCAGCATAGGGCAGGGAGGGTATGGCACAAACAGGCAGCATAGGACAGGGAGGGTATTGAACACACAGGCAGCATAGGGCAGAGTATGGCACACACAGGCAGCATAGGGCAGGCAGAGTATATGGCACACACAGGCAGGGCAGGCAGAGTATGGCACACACAGGCAGGGCAGGCAGAGTATGGCACACACAGGCAGCATATGGCAGGGAGAATATGGCACACACAGGCAGGGTAGGGCAGAGTATGGCACACTCGGGCAGCATATGGCAGGGAGAGTATGGCACACACAGGCAGGGTAGGGCAGAGTATGGCACACACGGGCAGCATATGGCAGGGAGAGTATGGCACACACGGGCAGCATATGGCAGGGAGAGTATGGCACACACAGGCAGGGTAGGGCAGAGTATGGCACACACAGGCAGCATAGGGCAGGCAGAGTATGGCACACACAGGCAGCATATGGCAGGGAGAGTATGGCACACACAGGCAGCATAGAGCAGGCAGAGTATGGCACACACAGGCAGGGTAGGGCAGAGTATGGCACATACAGGCAGCATATGGCAGGCAGAGTATGGCACACACAGGCAGGGCAGGCAGAGTATGGCACACACAGGCAGCATAGGGCAGGCAGAGTATGGCACACACAGGCAGAATATGGCAGGGAGAGTATGGCACACACAGGCAGGGTAGGGCAGAGTATGGCACACAGGCAGCATATGGCAGGGAGAGTATGGCACACACACAGGCAGAGTATGGCACACACAGGCAGAGTAGGGCAGAGTATGGCACACAGGCAGAATATGGCAGGGAGAGTATGGCACACACATGCAGGATAGGGCAGAGTATGGCACACAGGCAGCATATGGCAGGCAGAGTATGGCACACACAGGCAGAGTAGGGCAGGCAGAGTATGGCACACACAGGCAGGGTAGGGCAGAGTATGGCACACACAGGCATCATAGGGCAGGCAGAGTATGGCAGACACAGGCAGCATATGGCAGACACAGGCATCATAGGGCAGGCAGAGTATGGCACAGACAGGCAGCATATGGCAGACACAGGCATCATAGGGCAGGCAGAGTATGGCACACACAGGAAGTGCAGGGCAGGCAGAGTGCTGCCTGTGTGTGCCATATACTCTTTCTACCCTATGCTGCCTGTGAGAGGTGAACCTGTCAGGGGTTTATTCTGGGAGTTTGTCAGCAGTTGGAAATAGCCATTAAATGGTCCCTAAGGTGTGTAATTATATGCTGGGGGTTGCTGTGCTATCCACAGGGTAGGAGGAGTCATATGGATTTTAGGATGTGTCTTAATATGACATAATATAATTTTTTCACATATGAATGGTGGTTGATATCCCTGCAGTGAGGACCAAGCGTTTGGGTTTTTGCTGCACTACCACCATTGTGATAAAATGGGTGTGGTTTGAAGTGGGTGTGGTTTAAAAGGGGGGAGTGGTCAAAACTGGCTTCCATTAGCGGCCCTCCACCATGTATGCGCGAGAAATTCCGGCCCTTGGCACCGCAGAAGTTGGACAGCACTGTGCTAATGTATTTTATACATCCAAGAAGGGGCCAGGGGGGAAGGGGCACTTAAAACCCAACTGAACTGATAATAAACTGATAGACAATTTTATCTATACTCCTACTCCTAATGATTTCCCTAGAATCCCATAGTCATTTTTAAAGTTTAAGCTAACATTACAGCTGAATTACAGCAGTTTTTCAAATGTTTTAAAACTTCAGTCTTAAACTATTGACTATCCATTCCCTTCATGTATACAAGTTAGTATTAGTATTAGTTATCAGTGAGAGTTAGGCTGGGTTCCCAGTGAGCATTGGGTTCCCAGTGAGCATTGGGTTCCCAGTAACAGAAGAACACAACGCAGTGGAGCTGCTGCACCTTAACTATCTATTTATAGATCCATGCCCGCCCTGCCCCGCAATGACATCACAAAAGGAAGCGGGGCGTGCACCTATAAATGACAGAGCCTGAAGATGAAGCCGGCAGTGTAAGATTGCGGGCGTGGAAGCGCTAAACCCGAAACCCGCCCGCAACCCGCAGTTGATGTAGAGAGGTCGGGCCGAACTCACCTGACACGTGGGTTTCTCAGTTATTGGGCCGGCCCACACATCACTATTGTACATGTTAAAAAAGTCTGACTGTGCCAGGGATCTATTGCTTTGATCGTCCAACATGGCATACATCCTTCTGCTTTCCTGACAATTACTAGCTGGGTAAACATTTACAAGCCATATCTTTGAGCATGATTTCCCTCTGAAGCCCTCCATACACCTCATGTGGTGCATCTTCCTTCTCCCTGCCATGCTGTGTGAGGGAAGGAGGGGACTTAGCAAGCCACAAGGCTGAACCTGGATGAAGGGCTGCTAAATGCTTGTCGCTACCACATTCAGAACATGTAACATTCACTTCACAGCACCTTGCAACATGTTTGATGTGCAACACTGAAAACAGATGTTGTGCAGTTTTAGTATTCTTTTCTGAAAAAAGAGGGGCATCTCCCTAAAACTACTGCACCTTTCCAGTGCATGGGGTTTGAGATTTGTTGGCCACTGCCTACCTGGGTCATCAACTGCTCCTTGAGCATGAAGAGATGAAGTAACATCTGTTTTATGTATGGATACTGGTCTGCGGGTGCTGCTGTGATTCTCTAGAAGACTGACTTTCTTGTTCAGATTAGCAGAAAAGGAAATGAGTTTGAAGCTGGGGTCATCACTTTGTATAGACCTTGGAAAGTAGAAGGATGGTGGAAAGGGGACTGTTCTTGCTTATAGTGGGAGCCTTTCATCATCCATTTCTCCTGAAGTTCGTGTGGAAGCTTTCCAACAATTGGGGAAACACCTCTAGCAGTGTCTAAATAGGAGAGCCCTGGAAGGTAATTACTTTGTTTTGCAGCCTCAATCTCTGAAAGCAAGTTACTAATTTCTCTAAGCTTTTGGTGCTCTTTTGGTAATATTTTGGGAAAGTTCTTGAGTTTTGCAAACAGAGCACCCTTTATTGCTTCTGGTGAGCCGTACATCTCCTCCAACCTCTCCCAGATGTGTTTCAGCCCAGTATCTAAGTCCATTACATTTGCCGATCTGATACGGCAAGCATATTCGGCAGATTCTGTTCCTAGCCATTTAATCCTTTCCCTGCCAAGCACGTAAGTACTATGTAGTTTTAAAAAAAGCTGTTATCTGGCAACAATGTTGTACCTACGTTCTTGGTAGATAAGGGATTCTCTCTGCACCGGCGTCTTTTGCCACCCCCCCCCCATAAAATGCAGTCAATATGTTGGTTTTGCAATAGCTAAAATGACATGATTGATCATATGGGGGTATGTTCCCATTGGGGCCCCTACATGCCACATACTTAGGTAAACCTATACATATTGGGCATCAAACTGTTCAGTGGACCCCTGGCGTTCATATTCAGGGTGTTTTATCTTGGTACCTAATGCTATGTGGGAGATAAGATGCTGCAAAGTGGAAGATTTGAGGTGATTTTTGGAAATGTCATCAAAATTGCTAACTTTAGAAAAGCTGTGCGGCTTGGTACTTTGGAGTAAAAAGACACGGGTACCCATTTTAGATTTGGGGGGATGTGTACTTTCCAAAAATTTATGGTTTTCTGGGGTAAACTTCATTTTTTTATGGCTTTACCCACCATAAAATTGAGTAAATATGTTGATTTTGCAGTAACTGAAACAACAGAAATGACAGTACATATGGGGGTATTTTCATTTTGGGGGCCCTACATGCCACATCTGTAAATCTGTGCATATTTGGTATCAAACTGTTACCTGGACACCTGGAATTTATATTTTAGGGTGTTCATCTTGGCCAACATTCCTCAATGGCCAAAAATGAGATAATCATAGTCTACAGTTATAAATCCAGAAAAAACATCAAAAGTGCAGCCTGAACCCTCCATTGGCCAAAGAGGTAAACACTACAAGATACAGATAAGTCTGCAACAATCAAAAAAAGTTAAAAAAATAATGTCTTTATTAGAATCTATTAAAACAAACCCCATGTACAAAGCCACAGTTAGTAGTTCTGCTGGGAGTTTTTGACCTATACAAGTGAGAAATCTCCATAAAACTATATATATTTGAAAGGTGCATTTTATTAACAAACATAAAATAACACATTTAACAATGCAATGAGGAAAATATGTATAGTTTATCTTTCAAATTTGTTACAAACATTGAAAGGATAGGTGTAACATTACAGAGTGTGTATGTATGTCTGGCAACAGTTCCAGCATATTGGGTCCGTCACCCTACTGAACTACGTGTTCCGGGTGTGGCAGAAAAAGGTGGGAGGACGCCGGGGGGCTTACTATGTAACTGGGAGCAGGATTGTTCAATTTCCCTCTAGGTCACACCAAGGGCCCCAAACTTTGTCAAATTTGTCAGGTGCGCCCCTAGTTTCGTATGTGAGTTTATACAGAGGAGCTACCGCATTCACTAGATTCTTCCAGGCTGTAATGGTGGGCAGGGTAGGGCCCATCCAATGCATTGCGACTGTTTTTTTTTTTTTTTTTGCATAGAACAGCAGTATTCTGTAGCATATCCGGGAGCTATTTTGGGCAATTATGGTGTCTAGGACTCCTAGCAAGCAGGTTTCAGGAGCAGTCACAGTAGGGAAGTTATTTGATAAGTATTTAGTGACTGTCGACCAGAACTTAGTGATATGGGGACATGACCAGATCATATGGAAAAAGTAAGCAGGGCTTGCTGCACATCTCGGGCACTGATCTGTTGTGGTACGGCCCATCTGGTGCAACCTTAATGGTGTGATATACAGGTGGTGAAAGATTTTATACTGTATTAATGTCTTTAGTTGATATGAAATGGTTACACATGGAGTCTGTTTCCTCTTCCCAATCATCTTGAGTGAGTGCTGGTATTTGGGAGGTCCACCATATTTGTGCGGAGTTAAACGGTTTGGGGCCTACTGAAAGTAGGTTTTGGTATAGGTTTGAGGTAAGCTTTGCTGCATTACTAGAATGAAGGATTACCTCCACTGTTAAGAAAATGAGCTGAGGGGTGACAGTGTCAAATTGGTCCCTGAACACTGACCGCAGCTGCAAATATTTGTAAAAAGGGAGAGCAGGTTGTTGAGCTTTTTTTCAGATCTGTGCGTATGTTGGGAAGGCTGAGTGTTCCGTAAGATCTCCAAGATATTTAATGTTGTGGCGAGGCCAATATATGAAGTTGTGTAGTGACCTAAATTGTGTTGAGTATTGGTTACCACACAGAGGAAGCCTAGATGTGAGTAGAGGTGGCGGGTGTTTGAATAGTGTGAGTGCTATGGTCCAAGCTTTATGCGGGATAGTTAAAGTTGTTGGCAGTGGGCCTGTCTCTTTAAGGTGTCGATATGGAAAATTGCTTAGTCCTTCCAGTGAGCTGAGTATTGTTGCCTGGAGCTGCATATTCGGGTTATAAGGGTCGTGAATAAAGCACCAGTGCAAGTAGTGTATCTGCAAGGCTAAGAAGTAGTGGTAAAAGTGAGGGAGGGCTAGGCTTCCTTCGGTTATGGGAGCACAAAGTTTTGTCCAGGCCATTCTAGGGGTCGATTATTCCAGACAAATGGTAGGAAAGTCTGATTAAGTTTCTTAAAGAAAGTTTTGGGGATAAAGATTGGGGCATTATGCAGTAAATATAGAAATTTGGGAAGATATATCATTTTTATTATATTTATGCGGCCCCAGAGTGAGAGTGGTAACTTGGACCATTGGGCCAGTCGGGTTTTAAGATCCAAAAGTAAGGGGTCTAGGTTAAGTGACATGTATTTAGTAGGATCTGCAGTTATCTAGACCCCTAAGTATTTAAATTGGTTGGCCCACTTTAGAGGTATAGTGGGTATTACGGGTTGTGGTTGGAGAGGATCTACAGGACAGAGGATTGATTTATCCCAGTTGATTCACAGACATAATGGCCAAAGTTGTCCACTTGTATGAAAATTTAATAAAATGCACCTTTCAAATATGTATAGTTTTATGGAGATTTCTCACTAAAACTATACATATTTGAAAGGTGCATTTTATTAAATTTTCATACAAGTGAAGATAAAACTATACATATTTGGAATTGGTGCATTCAAGAGACATTGACCTTTCCAAATCAGTTGTATTTTCCTGCATAAAATAATTCATGTTTCTGATATATGTGTTTATATTATGGAAAATGTTATTTTTCTTAATTCTTTAGACATTTAGAGGCCATTATCTTGTAACAGAAATAAAAACACACACAAATTCTCACATATTTTGAATGCTTAGGTTGTGCCGAAAAAAACCCGATATATTATTTTCCTAGGTAAACTAACAGTCCCCTCTAGGAAAGGCCCCCAAAGTAAAAGAGTGCAAAATGTTCAAAAACTGTGTGGCAGCAGAAATTTAATTTGTCCAGATCCGGCTGTCAGTTAAAGGGTTAATCAGTGGATCTATCTTTTCTCATGCTGAATTTCCATGCTAAATAATTCTCTGGTTGATCATCAAATCTGGTCAGTCCTGATGATACTAGCTGGGATACTACCTTGCTAGATCTGATGAGTCACCTGGGCGACGGATATTTGTACCCCTTTTGTGGATATAGTGACTGAAGTGGGGTGTTAAAACTGGTGGGCTCAGGCCATCACATGGCTGATTCAATGACAAGGCATGATCTGAAGAAGTCTTTCGGGGCACAGTAGTATCTGCAGGATGGCTGCATGCCTGACTGCCTACTTCTGCTGCTAAGCTGGAGAAACACGTATTTGGTGCAAGGTTATTTAAGCATTCATTTCTAAGTGTTTGTCACGGTTAAACTGTGTATGCTCAGTTACATCCTCAGTGGTACACTGTTGCTGACTTTGTACTGGCAGTAGCCGAGTCCCAAGTTTCATCTCTGCGGCCTGTAGGTTTGCCACTGCGACTTCCATTGCAGCTGCTTCAGCCAAAGCAGCCTCTGCTTCTCTCTTTTTCTCTGGTGCTTCTAGCGTGGCTTCTAGACAGGCCTTTTCTCTCTCTTTGAAATTGCAGTTCTATCTTGTGGAGCTTTAGCATGTGCTCTAGCTGCTGCCACACTGATGCTTGAAACAGCTGAAGACCTGTAACAGCTTGTAACAGACCTCACTTTCAGCTCTTGGACATCCATGTTCACTCTGCTGTCCTGATCCTATAGCCCCTGCAGGCCACGGCACCCAACACTAGGCATGACCATGCCAGAGTCCCTGCACCCGCTGCCAGTAGCAACTACACAGGTATGGAGTCTCCTACAGTAGCAACGTCTCCAGACTCAGAGACACAGACCTCCAACTCAGCAGTCAGTGGCTCCATTCTCCTCACATAGACAAGCCAGGATAGAACAGGTACACCTACCTCAGAAAAAGCTGCTAAGAACAAGAATCACTATCCTTCTATTAAGTATCTTAATAAAAAATTCGGCCCGCCGGTGTTTTAGACTTCAGCCCCTTTATGTAATGGAGTTTGACACCCCTGCTGTAGATGATTTGTGGCTGTGTAAACATGTCCTGAGTGTTAGTAATCCAGAGTAAGCGTAGCTTCATGGGCTCTCGGTTTATATAAATTATATATATAATTTACGTGTTAAATTCTGCCAATAGATCAGGCGGGAGTAGACCTTCGATTCCCTGCAAAAGGAAACACAAAAGGAAAATGTTCTAAATATTTATTCATAAGTCTTTAGTCCATCACTTTCACTAACAGTTGGGGAATGCCCTACCAGGGGGGGGAGGTGTCGGGTAGGGGGTTCCTCACGGTGAGGGCAGTGAGATTGGGGAATGCCCTTCCTAGTGATGTTGTGATGGCAGATTCTGTTAATGCCTATAAGAGGGGCCTGGATGAGTTCTTGAACAAGCAGAGTATCCAAGGCTATTGTGATACTAATATCTACAGTTAGTATTAGTGGTTGTATTTATAGTTTATGTATGTAAGTGTATAGATAGGTCAGTGTGGGTCTGTTTGTGAGTGGATAGGTCAGTATGGGTCTGTATGTGAGTGGATAGATAGGTCAGTGTGGGTCTGTATGTGAGTGTATAGATAGGTCAGTGTGGGTCTGTATGTGAGTGGATAGATAGGTCAGTGTGGGTCTGTATGTGAGTGGATAGATAGGTCAGTATGGGTCTGTATGTGAGTGTATAGATAGGTCAGTATGGGTCAGTATGTGAGTGGATAGATAGGTCAGTATGGGTCTGTATGTGAGTAGATAGGTCAGTGTGGGTCTGTATGTGAGTGGATAGATAGGTCAGTGTGGGTCTGTATGTGAGTGGATAGATAGGTCAGTGTGGGTCTGTATGTGAGTGGATAGATAGGTCAGTATGGGTCTGTATGTGAGTGGATAGGTCAGTATGGGTCTGTATGGGAGTGGATAGATAGGTCAGTATGGGTCTGTATGTGAGTGTATAGATAGGTCAGTATGGGTCTGTATGTGAATGTGCTGTGTTTACTTGGAAGGGTTGGACTTGATGGTCTTTTTTCAACCGTATGGAACTATGTATAAAAACAGTATTTTCTTTATATGAAGACTATTTATGGCAGAATCATGGCATTCTGATTTCCACATTGGCAGTACTCACACCAAAGGTGCTTGCCCCCAGCATACCAGGATCTTACAGTGTGCCGCAATGGTATTTCACTCACTATGGGAATTGATTTCTTGAATCACTAGGGACTCGAGTCCCTACAGCCTGGAGGGTGTTGTCTGGGAACTACCCCCTAAGAAGTTGCTTTTAGTAGCTTGCCTGTCTAACTCACCCCTAGAATGTGCTTCCATTATATAGAAGCCCTCATTGACATGATCTTTCCCCAACTTTAATAAGGTATCAGACCTACATAAAAGGTTCTTCTTTTTCTTACTGAGGCCCCCTTGCTTAAGCCCTCCAGCACATCCATTCATGTGGAGTCCAAAGAGCAAGGTGTTCTTCCTCCCAGAGTAGGCAAAAGGAAGTACTCAATGAGAACACCTCCAGGTCTTACGTTATACGTTCTCACAGTACAATCCCCTAAAATACTTACCAAAAATGGAAAGACATATAAAAACAACAACAGCAGCAGCACTGCCCCAGATAACATAACGGAGTTTCCTGGTTGATTCTGGAAGAAAAAATACAAATGTACACTGTTTCAGACACAGGTGTGTAACAGGCTTATCGCAGTCTGACTGATTCACATTACCAACTAAAACTGTTGTTTTGATTTTCCTCTCACACAGGCAAACTGTAACACATTTAAGGCAATGTATTATTCATGTATTTTTTATCATATATAAGAAAATACACTTCACCCTTGTATTTCAGCTTGTTAAAAATTGTATATTATATATTGTTGAAGGCTTAGGCACATAACCTTTAGAACTTCAACCTGGGTGCAAATCAGGAGTATAATACAAAATTCAATAAAATCCTGATGCACACCACAAATTTATACCAAAAATGGACTTATTTATTGGATCAACGTTTTGGTCTTCACTTGGGACCTTTATCAAGATAAAATGAAATAAAACATAGAAATGCTTTATAGACACACCCACCATTGAACCAACAAAAAAAAACCCACATCCATTATTATTAACAAGTGTGTTAACCCTTCAGTGAACAAAGTTCCAGCATACACCATAATATTCACAAATCCAGAAAATCTGAAAATTGAAGTGCATTATACTATAGTATACAATGTAATAAATTACAGTATGTATAATCATTAATAAATATTTTAAAGATGAAGCATTGTGAAATAAATACACCCCATTAAAACTGCATACAGATGTAAAATGAACTGCTAAAGAAAAAAAAAATATTCATAATAAACTGAAAAGCCAGCATACATAACTAGGAAAAGTAGAGATAAGTAAAACTTGACACTATAAGAATCTCCGCATTATCTTTTATCCAAAAATGGGACAAAGGAACAATGCTCATTCAGTCCTTGGGGGTCACGGTATCTAAAGTTCAAATCCAAAATATTTCCCTTTGCAATAACATAAAATCTCAGTCAACACATCGGTTAGGTTCCGGGATGATATCAGTGCCCATAAATCGAAGGGGCCCATTCATGTACGATTCCGAATCACGAAATACAATAATATCTGATGATTGAAAATGTTTGTATTGAAACGATCGTAAACGGTGGTAGTGATCAGAAAGTTACGAAATGTATGTATCTGAACGATCCTAAAGGTGCAAAACCCTTTCTGACTTTGAGCCTTCAAGCATGATTTGGGAGGCCTCCCATAGGACTCACTCTAAAGCTCCAACGTGGCCCAAGGAAAGTCACGAAGCTTGAATGAATGAAGTACCGAAGCTTGAATGAATTCCGAAACCTTCGTACTCATTGCGACAAATACGATTTTGTGGCAGAAATTGTCGCAAAGCACGAAAAAGTCGTGCAAGTTTACGAAAATATTGTGGAAATTACGCAAAAGTTAGAAAAAATACAAATTTTTTGTATTCATGGTCAATCGTACATTGATAAATGGTGTGTAATAATTAGTGTGTAACCTGTGTCCTTTCAGCAAAAAATGCTTTTGGTAAAGGTAAGTTTGTAAAACCTGTTTCAAAGGCTTTTTTGATAGAGTACCTGTGGTTTCCCATTCGTTCATGTAGAGTGTTTTGGGTTTTGCCTAAATTTGTTTAACGTTGTGAGGTGATACATCAAAAGATACATCTCAAAAAAAAGATACTAAACTAAGATGTAATCCAGTTTATGAATTTAAAAGTGATGTTGGATCTGTTCTCGTGAATGCACTTAGAGGGTTGGATTACAGAAATGGAAAAGCAATATCTTTTGCAGGATTTCCTTATATGTCCTGTTTTATACCGTTTCCCAGAAATCCACAAAGATGTATGTAACCCCCTGGTATTTAGATTATCACCTCCAAAACATAGTAATAGCCAATAATTTTGGCAAGTATGGATGCGTGCAGTCTGTACACCATAATTCCTCACCATGAAGGTGTTGAAGCAGTGAGATGGGCATTGCAAAATTCTAATGTACACACAGGGCCACGCATTGATTTGGTATGCCTATTATTAGAATTGACATTAAAATGCAACTATTTTCCTTTTGAGAACAATTCTATTTACAAAAAGAAAGCACGTCAATGGGTGCATCGATGGCTCCATCATATGTTATATGGCTCATTATGAGCAATTTAACATTATGCCCAGGTATAAAGAGTCTCTTCTTTTGTACTTACGTTACATCAACAATGTTCTTATTATTTGGAAAGGTAACGAAATTGAATTTATGAATATGGTAGAATTCCTTAACAGTTTAGACACCCCTGTGATGTTTACAATTACACATGATGTGTGTAAGGGTCTGCCGGGTTTTGATCCCAGGACCTCCTGGTTGTTGGCTGCTTTCCCTAATCATTGAGCCAAGAGAGCAGCCGGTAAGAGGTGATTGCCTTGTGTTTCCTTTCGCCTGGGCTTGGTTATTCACCCCAGCAGCCTTATTGGCTAGGTGGGGTCAGCCAATCAGGGCTCACTCTGCCCTATTTAAGCCCAGCCCTCCTCACACTCGTGGCCTTAAAGGAACAGTAACAGTAAAAAATGTTATTAAAAAAATAATAACTACACCCTCTAACTAATACCGATGTCCAGCTGCATTGTATATATTTACATTCTATTTAGCAAAAAAATCCCAAGTAAATCTCCTCACCATGGTATGGATACAGTTTTGAAGAATGGCGATATGGCGACTAGTCCCTCAGTGTGTGCGCGCCCCCGACATCTCTCCTCTTTACAGGACATCCGGCTGTAACCAGGAAGTGCAGCGATCGCCCTGCTGAAGACACGCTGACAGGATGGCCGGTGGGAGGAGAGGCAGACAGATGGAATGGCTGCTGAAGGGGCGACACGCTGACTGGATGGCCGGTGGGAGGAGAGGCAGGCTGATGGAATGGCTGCTGAAGGGAAACGCTGAAGCCGGTGGCAGAGGAGCTTCGCTGGTTGCTAAGCGACGTGACGTCACGGAGGCGGGATTTTTGAAACCAAAAGCAGGAAGAAGCTGTCGGCAGCGCGCACATAGGGGAGAGGTAGCCTGCAGGCCCTGTAAGATGGTGAACACCCTGTATACTCCACAGGAAAGCGTCGGTTTGGATTTTTTTGTGATACATTATACGAAACCAGCATGCAGCAGAGTATTTCAAGTAAAAACTCTAAGTTGATTGATTGGGGCTGGGGTGTCTAAATGGTGTTACTGGTCCTTTAACATTGGTTGACATTACCTACCAATGATTACACAACAAATTCTGCCTGTTTAACAGGTATGTTCCCAAAAAAGCCCCGGGGGCAGCCATTGCTGCCACTGGTACAACAGGTGACATGTGTGTCAATTATGATTCAACCTGGAACTTTTTACAGCCTTGAAGAACAATATTTTTTGTTTTCTTCTCATCAGAAAAGGCTGTTATGATAGTTGCATAACAACTGCTGATCATAAGAACTTTAGCAGCAGTAGTTATCATTTAAAATTCATCTCTGAGAATTGCAACATACTTTTCCACAGACCTCAGCTTGTTGGCAGATGAATGTTTATTGTACTAGACTGCAAATAAACAGTAGTTCCAGAGAACACAAATAGTGACATTTTCCAACTAGTGATTTTGCAAGCTTATGTCTGTCTATATATTCTTCTTCATTACTTTCTTATTTTTGTAGACACTGGAGTATGTTGCAGTAGTTCTCATTCAAAGCTTTAACAGCATTGGCATAACCTGACCATCATGTGTCATGGCTTCCCACATTTGGCTTCAAGTGAGTGAGTAGCAATTCCCAGTGATGTGGAGATCCAGAGGAAAAAAAATCATACAACAGAGGCACATATTCTGGAATGAATTCCACATATTTCTTTAATACTTTAGTCTTGAACTTTGTGACACATCTGGGAGATAATCTCTTCACACACACACACGCAAAGGCAGGTAAATAAAAGGCTTACCTCTGCCTTTGTTACTATGATTTCTTATGTGTGTAGCTATGAATGGATCAAACTGGGCTAAGTACTGAAGAAACCGAAGGTATACACTAGTATTTGGGGAGCCAAATCTCTTCTCTGTTTAATGAAAGTCCCACTGGGCGAGATATTTCACTGTGGCAACATGTTGTCTCAAGTCATCTTTCCAATACCTTTCTTGGATTTCAAGTGCTTTTTGTACTTCAGATTGTTGTGAATGGCACCTTTTAATACCGGCTTTTACACACCACTGATGTTCGGCAATATTTTCACAGTGCACAAGGCACTCAGATGTGTGCTTCAGGAAAAGCTGCTTTGTTACTGTTTGTGAATATATAATAAAGCTTCTTTCCACAGCTTTTCCACTTGACAAAATAAGCTATAGCATTTCATTAGTGAAAGAACATTTCACACTAGCAGAATGTCTCACTGAACTTTTATCCTTTGCAGTAAGATTCCTACACATCTGGACCACAACAACAACAGTACGCCTGCATATTTCTATTTTCCTTTTGCCAAAATGCAGGATCGGTAGAAGCCACAACTTCTGATGAAAAACACACTGACAATATCAGAACTTGTACATCAGTGTGATCAGTATCATTTTCTAGCTGTAATTCTGTTTCACGTTGTGCTATTTGTACATGAGGCGTATCTCCATCATCTGTTCTCAGACAAAGTTGTACCCCAGTCATGTTGTGATGTGTGCTAAGGGCTTGCAGTCACTTCTTCAACTGTATCATCCAGATCTGCATCCTTCAGCGATATTTTTTTTCAATTTGTAGGTGGTGACATTGGTATTGGTCCCCTGCAATCCCAATAAAAATACACTCAGAATGTGTGTTTTATGCTTACTTATTAAAACCATAAAGTACACATTGGGAAATCATAATGGTATTAGATCTATTATCTGGAAACCTGTAATCCAGAAAGCTCTGAATTACATGAAGGCCATCTTTTACAGAGACTATTTCAAGCAAATAATCCCTCTTAATAAAAAAAAAGGTTAATAATAAAACAGTACCTTGTACTTGAAGCTGCACGAATCCTCCACACTAGAGGCAGAGAGTGTTGTGTCCTGGAGTCAGTCCTATATGAGTTCCATCCTTGGTACCAAAATATTCCTTCAGGAAATAGACAGTAAGGAACTGTGGGACATGCACAGATTTACTGCCGAAATCCATTATTAAAATCCACACAACATGTTTCAGGCATCACAGGCCCTTTCTCAAGTTTATACTAAACAGTGAATCAGTAAAACCTTATGCCTGATGCCACACGTGGCGTAGGGCTGATTTTTTCGGCAAGCGGAAAAAACGCTTGTCAAAAATTCAGCCCTACGCCTGCTACTTGTGCCTGCACCCGAATTAATGAAATACGCTCTGGTGCAGGCACATGTAGCCGATATATATGCACGAAAACGCGAGAGAATGCAAAGTCTCGCGTTTTCGTGCGTATATCGGCTATATGTGCCTGCACCCGAGCGTATTCCATTCATTCGGGTGCAGGCCCAAGTAGCAGGCGTAGGGCTGAATTTTCGACAAGCGTTATTCCGCTTGCCGAAAAAATCAGCCCTACGCCACGTGTGGCATCAGCCTAAGTAATCATTTGGTGTGTCCCTTCCCCCACTTCCAACAACAAATGAAGTTCAACAATTAACAACACAGAAAAAGTTTTTTTTAAACAATTATGGCATGTAAACATTTCAGTTCACTGGTACTTCCCGATAAAACATACTGGCCAATCTTATATGTATGTGGCATGTAGGGGCCCCAATGATCTGTCATTTCAGCTGCAAAATCAACACATTTACTGCATTTTATGGGGGGTGAAGCTATAAAACAAAAAGTACACTAGCCCCAGAAAACCATACATTTTTGGAAAGTACTCATTTTCCGAATCTAAAATGGGAACCCATGTCTTTTTACTCCAAAGCACCAAGCCGCAAAGCTGTCCTAAAATTGGTGTTTTTGAGGAAACTTACAAAAACCACCTCAAAACTTCCACTTTGCACTCCTACAGGATATCAGGTAACCATATAAAACACCCTAAATATGAACCCCAGAGGTTTACCGAACAGTTTGATGCCCACTGTACATGGGTTTATCAAAGCACGTGACTCTTAGAGACCCCAAAATATACCTTGTGCCGACTAATTTCATGGCTTACCTTTACCTAATTCATAAACACATGGCAGTTTTGTGTTTGGTAAAAGGGGCAAAAATTTAGGATGACCCCTGAAAACCATATATTTTTGGAAAGTACACATTCTGACAAATCCAACATGGATAAAGACACCTTTCTACACCAAAGTACCAATCTGCAGAGCTTTCCTAAACTTAGCGGTTTTTATGACATTTCTGAAAATCACCTAAAAATGTTGCAATTTGCCTCATTTATCTCACACAAGTTTTACATACAATGGCAGATCACCCTAAATATGAACGCCAGAGGTCCACTGAACAGTTTGATGTCCAACAAGCATAGATATACCAACGTATTTGGTTATGTACAGACCCCAAATGAAAACAGTGCATATTCATTTTCCCATCTGCCAACTCAGCTTCTGCAAACAGAGCCTCTGACTGCATATTATGTGCCGTAACACATTCTGACAAATCCAAAACAGATGAAGACATCTTTCTACACCAAACGGCTAAGCTGCACTTAAAGAAATGCAACGAACAACAATGCAAGTGTGAAACTGCAATAAAATCACAAAAATCAAATACAAGTAGGCAAATCAATGAAATAACAAAATTATATTACAGTGTGGTTAGTAAATGCCACTGGTCACACTGTGAAATAAATTGCTTTTAGGGGAAAAACAATAGACAAAATGATAAAGCAACAGAAAAAAAAAGCATAGGTTTGTCTGTTTGTGTATACTTGTGTGTACACCTCTAAGGGCTGTGACAGACGGGGAGATTAGTCTCCCACGGCGAATCTCCCTTGTCGCGGGCGACTAATCTTCCCAAAATGCCATTCCGCCGACTAGAATGTAAATCGCCAGTGGGATGGCATACGCGGTGCCAAAGTTGCCTTGAGAGGAAACTTCCGCAATTTAGGGAAATCGTGGTGCGTGTACGCCATCTTACCGGCGATTTACATTCTAGTCGGTGGGATGGCATTTTGGGAAGATTAGTCACCTGCGACAAGGGAGATTCGTGCAGCGACTAATCTCCCCGTCTGCCACGGCACTAAAAAGTGTGTGAATGTGTGTATATGTGTATGGAAGTGTGTAAATATGTGCAAAAGATTAAAAAAAAGCAAAGAAAAAAAGTAAATTTAGTAAAGTGTATTGTGCATGTGTGTAAATGTATAAATGCGTGAAAACAAAAAAGCCCACTTACCTTTTTAGTGAGCAGGAGGGTCCTTTCCAACGACAAGGGTCCCACGATTGCAGGGAGCAGACAAGCAGACAAGAGTGCGATCGTGTCTGCTGTTAGAAGTTGGGCCCTGTGACAATCACGCCACAAAAGCCAATAACTGCTTGGCAGTTTTAGTTTTTTTTACAGATGTGCGAGGAACATTATAGATCCTTACCCAAACACTGGATAAAGTCTTCAATTTCTGAAATAGAGAGATACTTCACGTTAGAGACAGGTCGCAAAAATGTAACTCTCAGGTAATCGTGACTAATCAATAGGTTTATTGCAGACATCAAATACATGCAAAATATAATTCCTTTTTGTTAACACATTAAGGGGAGGGGGTCAGCTCCACAACCTAGAGGTCTTTCTTTTTTTTTTGTACAGTGAAAGAAAAGTCTAAGAAACTGTCCAATATGCCTTTCTGTTCTTTGGTCCTAAAACAATGTAGCAATGTCTCAGGAGTCTGAACCAGCAAGGTACTGCTTTTAAAAGCAGTTACACTGCTTCTGTGTGGCATTCCATTTAATTGAAGATTATGAAAGTTACCAGAAAAATAGCACTGAAGTACCACTTTTAATAGCTCACTGTCAAAGCTCCCCAGATCAACACAAAACAGCTTCTGGCAAACACTATTGCTGTCTATAGAACTCCAGTAATGAGCAAGATTGCAGCAAACAAAAAAAGAAAACAATATGAGGCAATAAAGTGGCGTTATTAGGCATAATACAAAATACAAATAAATAAATAAAACACTGCAGGGCTCATTTTTAAACACTGGGCAAATTTGCAACTGGGTAGTAACCCTTAGCAGCCAAGCTTTTTAAGTAAGCTGCAAGAAGAACAATGAAATCAAATATCTGATTGGTTGCCATGGGTAAATGCCCAGGTACAAATTTGTCTAGTGTTTATAAATGACCCCCCAAATGACTTACTGCGGAGAATAACAAGTATGAATGGGATCCACTGTGGGTAATTCTTGCAAAGGCAACCATTTGCTTTCAGGCTGAAGTAGTCTGCTTCTTTTGGGTAGCGCTGTCTTTGCTTGTGGCAGATTGGCAGCAGGGCAGAGCCAAGAGAGGCAATTCTGAGGAAAAAAAACCCATAAAAATCTGACTAAGAAGTGGAAGTTGAGTTCCCTGTTTATAAAAACTGAAAAAAATCTTCAGAAGGTAATTAACTGAAAGTGGTAGGGAGGCACCAGAAAATAACTTAATTATATAACATAGTTATATCATTGGCCCTAAATTATTCCCAAGCACCATCCTCACAAATTCCAGCAAAGAATTTAATAAAAGGCAAGACAAGGCATAAGGCAAAAACAATTGAATAAAATAAAAACACTCAGATGACTGACTTACTGCAAAATTGAGTGGATAACAGGTGAAGACTTGTTGACTGGCTGTGATGCAGTAGCCCATAACAACTGATGCTTGCATGCGGTCTGTATTTTTACTGTTTTCTGCTCCATCTGGAGGTGCAGTCGAGCTGAGCTGTTGCGTGGATTGGAGACAAATGGAGGGAGCCACCAGGCACCAAAAGAGGATTGGAACAGAAAAAGGGCTGGTGTGGAAAAATCTGCAACAATGATTTCCTTGCACTAGGCAAATCAATAATGCAGAAAGCCCTTGGAGCCCTTGTAGATAATAAACTTGGCTGTAGCAAGCAATGCCAGGCAGCAGCTGCAAGGGCAAACAGGGTCTGAGCTGTATTAAAAGGGGTATAGATTCACGGGAGGAGGGGGTTATTCTTCCCCTTTACAGAGCGCTGGTAAGGCCCCATCTAGAATATGCTGTTCAGTTTTGGTCTCCAGTGCTCAAACGGGACATTATTGAGTTAGAGAGGGTCCAGAGAAGGGCAACTAAGCTGGTAAAGGGTATGGAAAGTCTCAGTTATGAAGAAAGACTGGCCAAGTTGGGTCTGTTTACACTGGAGAAGAGGCGCTTGAGAGGTGACATGATAACTATGTATGGCAGACCTCATATAATTGAAAGATGGATGAATGGATAAATGTACCGGGACATTCTTGATAAGATTCTGCAGCTATCTACCCGGACACTGAAGATGAAATGAGGGTGGACATTTCAGCAAGACAATGATCCCAAACACATAGCAAAGGAAACTCTTAATTGGTTTCAGAGAAAGAAAATAAAGATGCTAGAATGGCCCCCGTCAATCACCTGACTTGAATCCAAGTCTATGGAAAGGATTGAAGATCAGAGTTCATAGAAGAGGCCCCAGGAACCTTCAAGATTTGAAGACAGTTTGTCTGGGTCAAAACCCCACCTGAGCAATGCATGTGACTACTGTAGTTTCCCCTGTAACTGCTAGCATTGATAGGTAGCCTCCTTTCAAAAATCTGCTCAAGTGTGTGCTATTTTGAGCAAACCACCTGTCATTGACAAGGTAAACAGGAGAAAATTCAAAGGCCCATATTATTTGAGCACAAAAATCACTTTAACCGTTTTACCAGTATATGAACAACAGGTACATGTTTCCCTAATCCAGGCCAGGACTGGGAAGAGGGAGAGGAAATGTAAGGACTGCAGAAATGCAGAATGGAAAGTGAAAGTAACGGTCTGCCTGTCTGGCATAGAGGCGGGGCAGGCAATATATGACAGCTGGGGATTTTTAAATGCCTTTATAATGAGTATGGATGTGGTAATAAAAAAAATGATTTTGGGTTTCATGTTTAGTTTGAAAATGGCTTTTATTTATACAAGGGCACTTTAATGTGTAAATGGCACCGATGGTGTCACATGGTGTCTCACACAGTGAGGCATCTGATACAATCCCTTTAACCCTTAGGAAATGAATATAGGAAAGACTCTACTCTGTGCTGTCAGGTTGGATTGCAATAGGCTGTTTTTAATCTGTATCCTTGTTGTTTAAATCTGTGTGTAAAGTGTTGTGATCTTGCTGAAAGAAGATCTGCTGTTCCAAGAAAGAAACACAGGCATCATTGGTTATTCAGTAATCAAAAAGTTTTTTCGTGTCTCTATCAATTATGCCAACAGTGTATGCTTTTTAAACATACATTAGATTGATCTTTCAGTGTCAGATTGATTGTTCAGTGTCTCTTACAATGGAGTGTCATCTTCTCCCTTGCCTCTTTCCTTTTCCTTAAGGCTCTGTCCTGGGCCCCTTACTATTTTCTCTCTATACCTCCTCACTTGGCAAACTAATCAATTCTTTTGGCTGTCAGTACCACCTCTATGCTGACGATACTCAGATCTATCTTTCCTCTCCTGATCTCAACCCAGAGCTTCTAACTCGCGTCTCTTCCTGCCTGTCCGCTATCTCCACTTGGATGTCCCAACGTTACCTTAAATTAACCCTCTCTAAGACTGAACTGGTTCTCTTTCCCCCATCCAATGCCCACATTGTTCCCGAGGTATCTATACAGGTTAACAATTCTACCATCACCCCATCTTCCCAGGCCTTGGGGTTATCCTTGATTCTGCCCCGTCCTTCACCCCTCATATCCAGTCGCTTATCAAATCATGTCACTTTCATCTAAGAAATATTTCCATAATACGATCATTTATCACCCAAGATGCTGCCAAAATTCTTATTCACTCTCATAATATCTTGCCTGGACTACTGTAACTCCCTATTAATTGGCCTTCCCCTCCAAAGCCTGTCCCCTCTCCAGTCCATAATGAATCCTGCTGCCCGGCTCATACACCTCTCCAACCGCTCCTCCCCTGCCGTGCCACTCTGCCAATCCCTGCACTGGCTTCCCCTACCATCCAGGGTACAATTCAAACTAATGACTCTCAAATACAAAGCAGCCCATAACTCTGCCCCACCCTACATCTCTGAACTCATCTCTAGGTTCCATCCAACCCGCTTGTTACGCTCCTCTACTGACCTGCTCCCCAACTCCTCTCTCATTCCCTCCTCACACGCTCGCATTCAAGGCTTTGCAAGGGCTGCCCCCCCCTTCTCTGGAATTCACTCCCACAAACTGTCAGACTTTCTCCCAATCTCTCTGCCTTCAAAAAATCTCTAAAAACGCATTTATTTAGAGAAGCCTACCCTAATCTAGTTTTACATACCCTCAGTGTACTGCTAAAAGCAATACCCTGTGCCCCACCTCTCACAACTCTGATCTTGCCCATTCCCACACCTTGTGTCTCAACCCTTCTCCTTGTAGAGTGTAAGCTCTTTTGGGCAGGGCTCTCTTCTCCTCTTGTATCGGTTACTGATTGCTTTATATGTTACTCTGTATGTCCGATGTATGAAACCCACTTATTGTACAGTGCATACTTCCCCCATACTGACACAGAAACAAGATTTTAGCAGGGTGCACTGCTTGCCTTAATAACACTGTCCACAAAATGGAGCCTGCCTGTTTTCTGCAATTGTGAATTCCAGTGCTGAAGGAAATAAGTTTAAAATAATTTATATAGTGTAATTGAAGTTAAGTTTGCTTGACAAACACAATAGAAAACAATTTGCAATTATTTCTTAGGGTGACAGGTCCCCTTTAATGTAATCTCCCCTTTTATCAGAGCCATTAGTTTTAGTGATGTCTCACTTAACATACACTACCACTTTTTTATAATGCTCTTGGTGATTACATACCCACCCGATGGCATACGTAACCTTGGCATCATTGGTTATTTTTTGCATAACTGAGTCTGGAAAGTTACTTAAACAGTAGTTGTTAAAGTACAATATACAAAAAGAAAATGAGTGAACCCTGCACCACGGGGATCTAGTTGGGATTAGCTATTCCAGTAAATAACATATGCTGGTGTAAGGGAAAGGTAGGGGGCACTAAAGAGGAGAAGGAAAAGGGAAGTCTTTAGGCAAGAACTTATACTGTGCAGACAAGGAAAGGGGCAAGGGCAAGACGGAGCAAGTAAGGCAGACAGAAAGAGGAAAGGGCGGGTGCCAGAATAGGTAACTAGGAGCTAGGGACGATGCCACAGTGTTCCAAGTAAATCAGTGCTCAGGCCAGGAGTGAGAGGAG
Organism: Xenopus tropicalis; assembly: GCF_000004195.4. Classification (NCBI taxonomy): domain Eukaryota; kingdom Metazoa; phylum Chordata; class Amphibia; order Anura; family Pipidae; genus Xenopus; species Xenopus tropicalis. Next base: position 135,625,928 of record NC_030684.2, on the reverse strand, counting down.
GGCTGTGCTTATACTGTATAGGGCAGGGTCAGCACTGATTGGTTGAGCCAAACCCATCAATAGGGCTGCAGGAGAGACATCATCCGTGGGGTCAAAAAAAAAAAAAATCAGTTAAAAATAGTTGTGATTTCTTGATTAGACTTGCTTTCCAGTTGGACAGACTGAAATGCACACTTTTAGCATTTTTGTGCTGAAATCTGCGGTGTATGCTCACAGGTCTACCCTATACCTGTCAGCATATACAAACATCTACAGGGGAAGAAGGCAGATAATAAGGTTTTATTCGCTACATCAGACAAGAAAACACACCTGTGTGTTGTAGGGTTCCGTTTTTAACCCCTTTTGCGTGTGAGGAGTAATGCGAACTATTTTAATTTAGAAATCTCAGAAATAGGGGCCTTTTGTCACAGAATGGAGCTTATTTGATTTATTTTACTTGATTTCAGACTCATTTAGTTCAAGTGGAGTGGTCGGCAAAGTTTTAATTAATTCTGAAGACAAAGTGTCAATAACACAGGCAATAAAGTAAAGGCCACGGATAGTCTATTTAGATCCGGCATATTAAGTGAAGCCAATTTCAACTTTTTTACAGATTGCTCATGTGTACTCGTACATCGATTATGATTTCAAATAAGCAAAAATTACCATGTATAAAGTATTTTCATTTACCGTATATACTCGAGTATAAGCCGATCCGAATAGAAGCCGAGGTACCTAATTTTACCTAAGAAAACTGGAAAAACGTATTGACTCGAGTATAAGCCTAGGGTGGGAAATGCAGCAGCTACTGCTAAGTTTCTATAATCAAAATAATAATCAAAATAAAAACTAGGCTTATACTTGAGTTGTAAAGTGGTTGAATACCATAATAACCTGAAATCATGTAGCAATTACTGTATAATTTAGCTCTTGCAATTGAGGTCAAACATAGAGGTTACATGTATTTAGAACAGCTGCATTCACATACTTAAAATTCATTCCTTCATTCTAAAGCTCTTCTCTGGTATTTACTCTGTAATATTGACCCTATAAAACCCTGCTTAAAACCTTCATGACTAAGCTATATACATTATATTACAGTGACTGAAAGTTTTTAGATGCAGGGAAACAGAATATTATACAGTTTGTAAAAGGCCCCCTTGTTCTGTTTAGTAACCAGCCCTTTGGGGATATTGCAAAATATATTTATTTCCAGCTGATGGCAATACCTGATGTTTAGTTAATTAGAATAGTGTGGTTTGCGGTGTGTTGGAAATGTTCTGGTAAGGTTAGACTCACCTTTTTTGTCCTGCTTCTGGTCCTGTAAGTAACTGTCTTGATTGAGGTCAGGTTGCTGTTCTGAGCAAAGAGAACAAAGAGGTTTCAGACCAGTGACTATTGCTAAGCAGAAAGTGGCTATTATATTTATATATATATTATATATATATATATATATAGCAAGAAAATGAGCTGCACTCACCAGGACTTGGCAAAAATATAATAAGTTTATTTAAGAAAAGAGATCCAACGTTTCAAGCACTAACTGTGCTCTTCCTCAGGGAAAAAAACAAAAGACAGTGGGAACCCACCCCCTTAAAAAGCCCACCTCAGTAAGGTGGTGGCTTTTTAAGAGGGTGGGTTCTCACTGTCTTTTGGTCTTTTTGGTAAAAAACAAAACAGAAGATTGCTGATCTAATGAAGATTCCCTTTATTAAATTCTGGACTCATCCCCTACCTGCACTCAGAATATGCATTTCTTTATCCACTATAGATGACAGATGTCTGTATTTAGGAGCAGGGCATGTGAGAAGGTAATGATTTAAGATGCATTAACGTGATGCCTCCCTATTGTACTATTTATATATCATGTAGGAATGAAGCAACAGCGTTGCTGTAATTTGTATTCTACCTGTAGCTTTAACTAGGAGGCTCAAACTATGCATGTTCTACCTTTCTAATGAGGTAACATCTCTCCCTAAGTGTATATCTACCCTTTAAAATGGAGACAAAATAGTAATGGAAAAAAACACTTAATGTAATAGTCCACCTAAAAATGAACTTGTAGAAGCAGATATTTTACATTTGAGACAAACTTTTCATTGTTTTTACAGTTTCAGATAAAACAATTTGGATTTAGGTAAATCTCTGCTCACTTACCAGTAACCTGTAGCTGTACTGTTGTGCTACCATGATGTTCAGTGGACTCAACATAACAATAATATTTCCCAGAATCCTGAGCTGTGACTTTATGGATCATCAAAGGGAAAATTCCCCTAGTGATGTTCTCTTTTAGCAGTTCTGTTCTGTTAGCAAACTGTGGCATCTGGGCTGTGTAATCATCTTTCCCATTAATATAAAGATGGACATAGGGCCGGTACATAGGCTTAAACCAACGGATTTCCATCTTCTCTGCGTTCATCTCAGGAATAAGGCGACAAGTTAACACCACATCTGACCCAAATGCAGCAACAACTGAAGCTTCCGATAAAACCTTAAATCTCACTGGAAAACAAAGTCGGAAACAAAAAGGTACAGATATTACAGAAGGACTGTAATCTGCCGGTCACTTAAATGTGACCGGCAGATTACAGTCCTGTCAGTGTGCACACAAATGCAGTGAAGGGGGCCAAATCAGTGTGTGAAAATGCTGGGTTTTAAAAGTATGCCAACAAGACTTCATAAGAAAATATATTCCTCAGCTACTCAACAAAGATGAAGTATTAAAAATTATCACTAAAACTTCAGTTGGAGAAGCACTTGTCTCAAGTTTTCTATTTTATTGGGATGTTACAGACAGGCCAATGGCAAAAAATGTTCCCCATTCATGTAGATGGGAACGGTGACACGTACGATAGACTGTATTGCTCTGTATCCTTTAGGAACGTGTACAAAGGTAGCATCTAGTTCTATCTAAGAGGAAACCCCACAGATGCTGTTGTGCTGCCATTATCCTAATAGTCATTTTACAGATTCTTGATAAAACTTCAGCATCAACTATTGGCATAAAGAAAGTCTGTGTATAAAAGGACTTACCTGAAAGAGATCCTCTATACAGAATAAAAAGTGCAAATGTAATCTTGTACATGACGGATGCCATAATCCCCAACACACAGTCTGCAATGGGGAAATAAAATACAAGTGAATATGCTGCCGACTCCTCCTGTACCCAATATATATGAAGGAATCAGAGTTTTACAACATCATCAAAAAGTAGAGCTGGGCGGTATGACCAAAAATTTATATCACGGTATTTTTCAAAATTATATCGGTGTCACGGTATTTGACGGTATTTTTTAAGTATATTTAATGTATCATTTCACAATTACATCTATACGGGATACTGTTCCATACATGCAGAAAGCAGCCTATCCCAAGCACAGTGGGGCATTGCATGCAGTCGGGACACAGCACAGAGAGAACCAAATTACACTGCATGGCCAGTCATTAAATACATGTAGCAAGTTATGCTGGCCACAAAGACACATGAGCACACATATACACAAGTAACATCCAAAAGGAAGCTCAGATGCAGAACGAACAGGATACAACTGGATAAGTAAAGTTGCAACTTGCCGCCCAGGCGAGAAACTCCCCAGAGGAGAGCAACTGGGAGCCCGTGGCCAAGCTCCTGACCAAGCACGACCTCCATACCAGGCGGCACTCCTGGGCGGGACGCGGCACAAGGGTCACTGTACTCAGGGCTCTCATCACGATCAGCAATCACATCGGCATTTTGCTGAGCGCTGAGCTCCAGGTGCCGCGCCGATACAACGTTCCGGGTCGGCGTGAGATCAGGATAGGGGAGTGCAGGGGCTGAGGTGCTGGCATGGCTGCGTTAGAAGCGATAAAGTTGCGGGTTCTTTGAAGTTGAGAATTATTAGCCCAAGGACGCACATTTATATAATAGTAGCATATTAATAAATATTTGCAGTACAGGTAACCAAAATTAACTTTTGTACCCTGACACACCGGTATTGGGGTATATCCAAAATGAATATAATTTTTTAAAAAAACACCGGTATTCGGTATTAAAATGTATACCGCCCAGGACTAAGTGCAAGAAAATTACATTTTAGCGTGTCATATTATAAATTAATCCATAATAAATCTTCCCTTTTTAAGGTTTGTGAAACATTTATGTTTTTTTTCTCTGCAGCTCTCTGGCTTAAGCGGGCCGTACACGCACCGATATTATCGTACAAAACGAGGTTTCGTACCATATTCGGTGCATGTATGGTGAATCAACGAGACAACCAATATCACAAAGGCCTTGGATATTGGTTGTCTCGTTGATTGGGCGGGACAAAAAAAAAAAAAACATGCACGTAAGGCATAAGCTCCGTTCCTCTAATCTAAAGGGGGGGCCTCTGGTGCGCTTATCGTTTTTATGGAAAAAAAGAACCCCCCCATCTGCCTATAATCCCCTCTAATGTACTTGTACAGAGTAATCATGTCCCCTCGCAAGCGCCTCTTTTCCAGAGAAAACAACCCCAACCCTGACAGTCTAACCTCATAGTTTAACCCTTCCATCCCCTTTACCAGTTTAGTTGCACGTCTCTGCACTCTCTCCAGCTCATTAATATCCTTCTTAAGGACTGGAGCCCAAAACTGCCCCCCATACTCAAGGTGAGGCCTTACCAGGGACCTATAAAGGGGCAAAATTATGTTTCATTCCTTGAGTCAATGCCCTTTTTATACAAGACAGCACTTTATTTGCTTTAGTAGCCACAGAATGACACTGCCTGGAATTAGACAACTTGTTATCAACAAAACCCCCAGATCCTTCTCCATTAATGATACCCCCAACACTGTTCCTCTGTGCCATTGTCAATTACACAGAACTCACTCTGGCTAATATGCATATACCACCATCCTACAAATGCTGGGGCAGCATTCAGTTCTCACAATTTCCAGATACGGTACTACTAGCCATGGGGGACTTTAATGCCACACTACATGCAGTACCAACCCAGAGGCAGTGGTGGATGGAATAAGGATGGTTGAAGTATGGAGGCATCTCCATTTTACATACCTCCCTATGGGTATATCAGACCATGTCCCCCTAGATGTAACATTTGATCTTGTTCAGGTAACTCATACCCTACATGGTCACTGAATCCAACTTGGTCACGTGTCTTATGGTGGCGAGGTCACCAAACAAGCAGATCTTCTCTCAATATGCCCACCTAAGGTGGGCAATATCAGGCTAATTCGATTGTTTCGCCCTAGGGCCAAATGATCAAATTAAAGTGGTGGACATAGGTGCTGTCGGGCCGAGGACTGTATCAACAAGCCAATGCAGCCCCCAATCCAACAGAAAATCAAACCTTCCCAATCGAGATCTGGCCAGTTTTAGGCCAGATATCAGTCAGGTAGGCCCGTCGGGGACGCCCATACATGGGCAGATAAGCTGCCAAATCGGTCTGAAGGACCTTAATCAGCAGCTGAAATCTGCCTGTGTATGGCCACGTTTAGCCAATGAGGCCTTCTTAAACAAAACTAAACAACAAAGTTTCCAACTACCTTATGCTGTGGGATGCATTTAACGCATACATAAGGGGCCATCTAGCTGCCCCTTACTACTACTAAAGTTACCACTGACTACCTCACGCTGTGAGATGCATTTAAAGGGCCAACAATCTGCTGAAATCCAGGCTTTTAAAAACAACCAAGTGCCCATCAGGAATAACTGGGGCAAGCCCCCCCAACCCCCCCAGCCACAACCCCAACCCCCCCCAGCCACAACCCCAGCCCCCCCAACCCCAGCCACAACCCCCCCCCCAGCCCCCCCAACCCCAGCCACAACCCCCCCCAGCCCCCCCAACCCCAGCCACAACCCCCCCCCAGCCCCCCAACCCCAGCCACAACCCCCCCCAGCCCCCCCAACCCCAGCCACAACCCCCCCAGCCCCAGCCACAACCCCCCCAACCCCAGCCACAACCCCCCCAGCCCCAGCCACAACCCCCCCAACCCCAGCCACAACCCCCCCAGCCCCAGCCACAACCCCCCCAACCCCAGCACCAGCCACAACCCCCCCAGCCCGGTTAAACCGGTATACCGCCCAGCACTACTAGCACTTACATCTAAACAAGCAAAAAAGTACATGTCCCAAAATGCCAATGCTATACTAACAAATTGACCCAGCCTCCAAAAGTTACAGATACGTTTTAAAAGACACTAAACACCCCTGTGCTATCACCCCCTCTTAGGGAGTTAGTAGACAGTGACATTACTCCTGAGGAGATTGCTGAGGCGATCGACTCCTTTCCCAATGGTAAAGCCCCAAGAGCAGACAGGATCTCTGTAGAGTTATACAAAAGCCATTCTAAGTGAAATAATCACTACTCATCCGAGCAGCTTCTTCAGTTCAACTGACTAATCCAATCCCTTGGACCGATTCGGCAGCATATCTGCCCGTGTATGGGCAGAAACAAGGGGCCTGGCCGAAACTGGCCAGATCTCGATTGGCCAGGTTAGAAAATTCCGTCGGATCGGGGGCCGCATTGGCTCGTTGATGCGGTCCCGAACTGACTGCCCCTTGCCGCCAGTATAATTAGATCGTTTGGCCCCAGGGCGGGGATATCGGGTGCAGATCCGCTCGCTTGGTGATCTCGCCAAGTGAGCGGATCTCAGCGTGTATGGGTACCTTAACTCTTCTGAGAGTTGACACCTGAAACCCGCAGAGGTGTGAATGCTGTGAGGTTTCTAAGGGCAGTGACACACGTGGAGATTAGTTGCCCAGAGACAAATCTTCGTTGTCACAGGCGACTAATATCCCCGCAATGCCATCCCACCGGCTAGAATGTAAATCAATGGTGGGATGGCATACGCGTTGCTGTGATGTCCCGCAGTCACCCGAAGTTGCCTTTGGAGGAAACTTCGGGCGACTGCGGGACATTGACCGTGTACCACTGCCCTAAGTAGTTACAGTGCGTCACTGTTAGTGGATTAGTGGAAGAGTTTATATACCAGGGACTTCCTGTAGGTCGGATGAGTAGTGAAACGATTGGTCTGTATGCGCACTCTGCAATTAACAGGTTGGCGGTATCTTTTTACACCAGCAAATTGTTTTGTGTGCATTTCTTTTTCTCCTTTTGTGCTCATTGTTATAGGCACCTAGCCAGGTGCGTCTCGATCTGCACCAACGGATAATGCACTGAGTTTACAAAGAGGAACCGTGAGTGTATGGACTTTTTGTGTTTTCAATGATCCCTAGGCAAGTCCAGTTGCTCTAGATTTACTTCTACTAGTTCTACTAGATACATAAGTGATCAGAAGTTTTCTGTGTTTTAACACGCTTTATTTGACATCATTCTGCGTGTAACAACTTGTTCCTCTTAAAAACATTTCTAAAGAATACAGTATGTGATTATACAGGTATTTACACGCTCATACGTTCTCTTGCGGAATGCACCAAAAGTGAGGCTGAATCTGAGGTGAGAACCATGCAAGGGGGGGGGGGAAGTTAATCACAGTACTGATACCATTTAAAGCTTACACAAAGGTAAGCCATCAAAGCAGCCAGACAGGTGGGGGGCCACACAGAGGGGGGCCGCCAGTTGGACAGCACTGTGCTACAGTATTAACGCATGTGCTAAGTTGCATATCGCGTGCGTTAATTTTAACCAAAATAATACTAACGCATGATTCACAAACACTTAGACACGCTAAATATCGCATTTGTCTGTGCGGAGATTAACACCTACTTGGGGCAGGCAGTAATAATAGAAAAGTAAAGTTAATGAGCTTTTGGCAACACAATAAGGACTTTGCAGTGGGATTTATTCAAGTCTGTGTTGGCCCCAGAGTGACGCAGCCTCCAGTTTGCAGGGAAATGGGCATTTTCAGTACAGTAATTTTCCGAAAGTAATGCCGTGTATGGCTTACATGGTGTGCATTTTTTCACATGTGGCGACTATTTTTGCGTTGATTAGTGCGCGTTGCATCCAACACCGCACAAAAATAGTGTTTGCGACTTAAATTACGCACGCAGCATCGCGTCTAAATTAACGCAAGTATGCTTTTAGTAAATCGTGCGTTAAGATGCGATAAAATTTTGTCCACACGCTATAAACAGCGCTCGTTTTATCGACCTTTATTGAATCGGCCCTATGGTGTGTGTGATCCCTTTTTATATTGCAGCACACCGCCACCTAGTGGTTACTGCTGAATAACAACCTACCTTTTCACACATAAACAGCCAAGGACCGCCCATATCCCACAAGTCCACTCTCTGGTGCCTGTATAAAGGGGAACCAATCCTAAGGGGCCCAGTTCTTTTGGATCCCTACAGTGATCTATTGGTAGCCTCGATTTACCTTTTGGGCACCCCTGGTGTAAAGTGTGCTGTGACACAAACAATGGAATTGTAATAGAGGCTCCTTTGGGGGGGAAGGGCAGCAGTAGTAGTTGAAAGGGAACAAACTGGATGTGGCCGAAACATTTTTGTTGCCCAGTCCCCAACTTCACTCTGGCCACATACACACACAGATAAACATTATTGAGTATTCACATCCTGATATGTCTGGTTACGAACACTGAGACCACGCCCACTTCTTCCCGCCCTGTTACGAGATTACACGGTAAGAGAATGTTATTGAGTAGATATAAGCGCGTATTTACTGGAAACGGTACCTGTTGCTGGCAGTGTCGCTCCTCGGGACCTGGTGAGTTATATATCCGGTACCGGAGCACTCATCAGCTAACAAACAAAATTGGGTACGTTCCGTCCGCCTACGCAATAACTAGGCGTCTCCATGTAAACAAAGGAATGAATATTTTAAGGGCGTGTGTATAAAAGGCTGCGAGGGAATATTAACCCTTTTACTGCCAGCCATTTTGGTCAAAGCGGAACTTGTATTGCCAGACAGTTTTTGAACATTTTGCACTGTTTCACTTTAGGGGCCTTTCCTCGGGGGGACTTTTAGTTTACCAAGGAAAACAATATATCGTTTTTTTCAGAACAACCTAAGCTTTCAAAATATGGTAGAATTTTTGTGTAATTCCAATTCTGTAACAAGATATAGGCTTCTAAATGTCTAAAAATGCAAAAAAAATCAAATTTTCCATAATATAATCACACATACTAGAAACAAAAATTATTTTATGCACGAATATACAACTGATTTGGAAAGTCCCATGTCTCCTGAACGTGCCAATACCAAATATATATAGTTTTATGGAGATTTCTCACTTGTATAGGTCAAAAACTCCCAGCAGTACACTACCAAATTCCCAAAGCACTGCTCCAAAAAAACTGCATACTTTGGATTTCAAGGCCAAAATTCCACTAACAGAAGGTTTATCCCAGAAAATTGTACATTTTTGGAAAGAACAGATTCTGGGGAATACAGAATAGGCACAACTGTCTGTCTACTCCAAACTATCAAGTCGCAATACTTTCCTAAAGTTATTGGTTTTTATCAAAATTTGTGATTTTTTTTAAAAATCGCTTCAAAGCTTCTAGTCTATAGTATCTTATCTCCTACAGGTCATAAAGTAACCAAATAAAACACCCTAAATATGAATGCCTGGGGTCCACTGAACAGTTTGATGCCCAATATGTATAGGTTTACCTAAGTATGTGGCATGTAGGGGCCCCAATGTGAACATACCCCATATGAACTGTCATTTCTGTCATTTCAGCTTCTGCAAAATCAACACATTTACATCATTATATGTGGGATGAAGCTAGTAAAAAGTACGCTCACCCCAGAAAGTCATATATTTTTGGAAAGTACACATTCCCCCGAATCTAAAATGGGTACCCATGTCTTTCTACTCCAAAGTACCAAGCCGCACAGCTTTTATAAAGTTAGCAATTTTGATGACATTTCCAAAATCCCCTCAAAGCTTCCACTTTGAAGCATCTTATCTCCCACATAGCATTAGGTACCAAGATAAAACACCCTGAATTTGAACGCCAGGGGTCCACTGAACAGTTTGATGCCCAATATGTATAGGTTTACCTAAGTATGTGGCATGTAGGGGCCCCAATGTGAACATACCCCATATATACTGTCATTTCTGTCATTTCAGCTTCTGCAAAATCAACACATTTACATCATTATATGTGGGATAAAGCTAGTAAAAAGTATGCTCACCCCAGAAAGTCATATATTTTTGGAAAGTACACATTCCCCCGAATCTAAAATGGGTACCTATGTCTTTCTACTCCAAAGTACCAAGCCGCACAGCTTTTCTAAAGTTAGCAATTTTGATGACATTTCCAAAAATCCCCTCAAAGCTTCCACTTTGAAGCATCTTATCTCCCACATAGCATTAGGTACCAAGATAAAACACCCTGAATTTGAACGCCAGGGGTCCACTGAACAGTTTGATGCCCAATATGTATAGGTTTACCTAAGTATGTGGCATGTAGGGGCCCCAATGTGAACATACCCCCATATGAACTGTCATTTCTGTCATTTCAGCTCCTGCAAAATCAACACATTTACATTATTATATGTGGGATAAAGCTACAAAAAAGTATGCTCACCCCAGAAAGTCATATATTTTTGGAAAGTACACATTCCCCCGAATCTAAAATGGGTACCCATGTCTTTCTACTCCAAAGTACCAAGCCGCAAAGCTTTTCTAAAGTTAGCAATTTTGATGACATTTCCAAAAATCCCCTCAAAGCTTCCATTTTGAAGCATCTTATCTCCCACATAGCATTAGGTACCAAGATAAAACACCCTGAATTTGAACACCAGGGGTCCACTGAACAGTTTGATGCCCAATATGTATAGGTTTACCCAAGTATGTGGCATGTAGGGGCCCGAATGTGAACATACCCCCATATATACTGTCATTTCTGTCATTTCAGCTCCTGCAAAATCAACACATTTACATCATTATATGTGAGATAAAGCTACAAAAAAGTATGCTCACCCCAGAAAGCCATATATTTTTGGAAAGTACACATTCCCCCGAATCTAAAATGGGTACCCATGTCTTTCTACTCCAAAGTACCAAGCCGCACAGCTTTTCTAAAGTTAGCAATTTTGATGACATTTCCAAAAATCCCCTCAAAGCTTCCATTTTGAAGCATCTTATCTCCCACATAGCATTAGGTACCAAGATAAAACACCCTGAATTTGAATGCCAGGGGTCCACTGAACAGTTTGATGCCCAATATGTATAGGTTTACCTAAGTATGTGGCATGTAGGGGCCCCAATGTGAACATACCCCCATATATACTGTCATTTCTGTCATTTCAGCTCATGCAAAATCAACACATTTACATCATTATATGTGGGATAAAGCTACAAAAAAGTACGCTCACCCCAGAAAGTCATATATTTTTGGAAAGTACACATTCCCCCGAATCTAAAATGGGTACCCATGTCTTTCTACTCCAAAGTACCAAGCCGCACAGCTTTTCTAAAGTTAGCAATTTTGATGACATTTCCAAAAATCCCCTCAAAGCTTCCACTTTGCAGCATCTTATCTCCCACATAGTGTTAGGTACCAAGATAAAACACCCTAAATTTGAACGCCAGGGGTCCACTGAACAGTTTGATGCCCAATATGTATAGGTTTACCTAAGTATGTGGCATGTAGGGGCCCCAATGGGAACATACCCCCATATGATCTATCATTTCAGCTCCTGCAAAATCAACACATTTACATCCTTTATGTGGGATAATGCTACAAAAAAAGTACATTCACCCCAGAAAGCCATATATTTTTGGAAAATACACATCCCCCCGAATCTATAATGGGTAAATATTTCTTATTGCTACAAAGTACCAAGCTGTAAAGCTTTCCTAAGTTTGCAGATTTATATGACATTTTCGAAAATCGCATAAAAATGTTGCAATTTGCCGCATTTATCTCTCACAATTTCTTGATAAAGATCAGATAAAGACAAATCACCCCAAAAAGGAACACCAGAGGTCTACTGAACAGTTTGATGCCCAATATGCATAGATATACCAAAGTCTGCGGTATGTACTGAACCCTAAATGAAAATAGCGCATAAGGATTTCTCGCCTGCCAGCTCAGCTTTTGCACACAGAGCCCCCTGTCAGTGTATTATGTGCCAAAACTTCCCCTAACCATACAGTGACCCCCACAAAACCATATATTTTTGGAAAGTACACATTCTGACAAATCCAACAAGGGTAAAGAGTCATTTCTACACCAAAGTACCAATCTGCAGAGCTTTCCTAAAGTTATTGGTTTTTATGACATTTCAGAAAATCGCCTAAAAATGTTGCAATTTGTCGCATTTATCTCACACAATTTCTTGCGTACAAAGGCAAGTCACCCCAAATAGGAACACCAGAGGCCTACTGAACAGTTTGATGCCCAATATGCATAGATATACCAAAGTCTGCGGTATGTACTGAACCCTAAATGAAAATAGCGCATAAGGATTTCTCGCCTGCCAGCTCAGCTTTTGCACACAGAGCCCCCTGTCAGTGTATTATGTGCCAAAACTTCCCCTAACTATACAGATCCCCCACAAAACCATATATTTTTGGAAAGTACACATTCTGACAAATCCAACAAGGGTAAAGAGTCATTTCTACACCAAAGTACCAATCTGCAGAGCTTTCCTAAAGTTATTGGTTTTTATGACATTTCAGAAAATTGCCTAAAAATGTTGCAATTTGTCACATTTATCTCACACAATTTCTTGCGTACAAAGGCAAATCACCCCAAATAGGAACACCAGAGGCCTACTGAACAGTTTGATGCCCAATATGCATAGATATACCAAAGTCTGCGGTATGTACTGAACCCTAAATGAAAATAGCGCATAAGGATTTCTCGCCTGCCAGCTCAGCTTTTGCACACAGAGCCCCCTGTCAGTGTATTATGTGCCAAAACTTCCCCTAACTATACAGATCCCCCACAAAACCATATATTTTTGGAAAGTACACATTCTGACAAATCCAACAAGGGTAAAGAGTCCTTTCTACACCAAAGTACCAATCTGCAGAGCTTTCCTAAAGTTATTGGTTTTTATGACATTTCAGAAAATTGCCTAAAAATGTTGCAATTTGTCGCATTTATCTCACACAATTTCTTGCGTACAAAGGCAAGTCACCCCAAATAGGAACACCAGAGGCCTACTGAACAGTTTGATGCCCAATATGCATAGATATACCAAAGTCTGCAGTATGTACTGAACCCTAAATGAAAATAGCGCATAAGGATTTCTCGCCTGCCAGCTCAGCTTTTGCACACAGAGCCCCCTGTCAGTGTATTATGTGCCAAAACTTCCCCTAACTATACAGAGACCCCCACAAAACCATATATTTTTGGAAAGTACACATTCTGACAAATCCAACAAGGGTAAAGAGTCCTTTCTACACCAAAGTACCAAGCCGCAAAGCTTTCCTAAAGTTATCGGTTTTTATGAGATTTCAGAAAATCGCCTAAAAATGTTGCAATTTGCCGCATTTATCTCACACAATTTCTTGCGTACAAAGGCAAGTCACCCCAAATAGGAACACCAGAGGCCTACTGAACAGTTTGATGCCCAATATGCATAGATATACCAAAGTCTGCGGTATGTACTGAACCCTAAATGAAAATAGCGCATAAGGATTTCTCGCCTGCCAGCTCAGCTTTTGCACACAGAGCCCCCTGTCAGTGTATTATGTGCCAAAACTTCCCCTAACTATACAGTGACCCCCAGAAAACCATATATTTTTGGAAAGTACACATTCTGACAAATCCAACAAGGGTAAAGAGTCCTTTCTACACCAAAGTACCAATCTGCAGAGCTTTCCTAAAGTTATTGGTTTTTATGACATTTCAGAAAATCGCCTAAAAATGTTGCAATTTGTCGCATTTATCTCACACAATTTCTTGCGTACAAAGGCAAGTCACCCCAAATAGGAACACCAGAGGCCTACTGAACAGTTTGATGCCCAATATGCATAGATATACCAAAGTCTGCGGTATGTACTGAACCCTAAATGAAAATAGCGCATAAGGATTTCTCGCCTGCCAGCTCAGCTTTTGCACACAGAGCCCCCTGTCAGTGTATTATGTGCCAAAACTTCCCCTAACTATACAGATCCCCCACAAAACCATATATTTTTGGAAAGTACACATTCTGACAAATCCAACAAGGGTAAAGAGTCATTTCTACACCAAAGTACCAATCTGCAGAGCTTTCCTAAAGTTATTGGTTTTTATGACATTTCAGAAAATTGCCTAAAAATGTTGCAATTTGTCACATTTATCTCACACAATTTCTTGCGTACAAAGGCAAATCACCCCCAATAGGAACACCAGAGGCCTACTGAACAGTTTGATGCCCAATATGCATAGATATACCAAAGTCTGCGGTATGTACTGAACCCTAAATGAAAATAGCGCATAAGGATTTCTCGCCTGCCAGCTCAGCTTTTGCACACAGAGCCCCCTGTCAGTGTATTATGTGCCAAAACTTCCCCTAACTATACAGATCCCCCACAAAACCATATATTTTTGGAAAGTACACATTCTGACAAATCCAACAAGGGTAAAGAGTCCTTTCTACACCAAAGTACCAATCTGCAGAGCTTTCCTAAAGTTATTGGTTTTTATGACATTTCAGAAAATCGCCTAAAAATGTTGCAATTTGTCGCATTTATCTCACACAATTTCTTGCGTACAAAGGCAAGTCACCCCAAATAGGAACACCAGAGGCCTACTGAACAGTTTGATGCCCAATATGCATAGATATACCAAAGTCTGCGGTATGTACTGAACCCTAAATGAAAATAGCGCATAAGGATTTCTCGCCTGCCAGCTCAGCTTTTGCACACAGAGCCCCCTGTCAGTGTATTATGTGCCAAAACTTCCCCTAACTATACAGATCCCCCACAAAACCATATATTTTTGGAAAGTACACATTCTGACAAATCCAACAAGGGTAAAGAGTCATTTCTACACCAAAGTACCAATCTGCAGAGCTTTCCTAAAGTTATTGGTTTTTATGACATTTCAGAAAATTGCCTAAAAATGTTGCAATTTGTCACATTTATCTCACACAATTTCTTGCGTACAAAGGCAAATCACCCCAAATAGGAACACCAGAGGCCTACTGAACAGTTTGATGCCCAATATGCATAGATATACCAAAGTCTGCGGTATGTACTGAACCCTAAATGAAAATAGCGCATAAGGATTTCTCGCCTGCCAGCTCAGCTTTTGCACACAGAGCCCCCTGTCAGTGTATTATGTGCCAAAACTTCCCCTAACTATACAGATCCCCCACAAAACCATATATTTTTGGAAAGTACACATTCTGACAAATCCAACAAGGGTAAAGAGTCCTTTCTACACCAAAGTACCAATCTGCAGAGCTTTCCTAAAGTTATTGGTTTTTATGACATTTCAGAAAATTGCCTAAAAATGTTGCAATTTGTCGCATTTATCTCACACAATTTCTTGCGTACAAAGGCAAGTCACCCCAAATAGGAACACCAGAGGCCTACTGAACAGTTTGATGCCCAATATGCATAGATATACCAAAGTCTGCAGTATGTACTGAACCCTAAATGAAAATAGCGCATAAGGATTTCTCGCCTGCCAGCTCAGCTTTTGCACACAGAGCCCCCTGTCAGTGTATTATGTGCCAAAACTTCCCCTAACTATACAGAGACCCCCACAAAACCATATATTTTTGGAAAGTACACATTCTGACAAATCCAACAAGGGTAAAGAGTCCTTTCTACACCAAAGTACCAAGCCGCAAAGCTTTCCTAAAGTTATCGGTTTTTATGAGATTTCAGAAAATCGCCTAAAAATGTTGCAATTTGCCGCATTTATCTCACACAATTTCTTGCGTACAAAGGCAAGTCACCCCAAATAGGAACACCAGAGGCCTACTGAACAGTTTGATGCCCAATATGCATAGATATACCAAAGTCTGCGGTATGTACTGAACCCTAAATGAAAATAGCGCATAAGGATTTCTCGCCTGCCAGCTCAGCTTTTGCACACAGAGCCCCCTGTCAGTGTATTATGTGCCAAAACTTCCCCTAACTATACAGTGACCCCCAGAAAACCATATATTTTTGGAAAGTACACATTCTGATGAATTCAAAATAGGTAAAGTTATTTTTGTACACCAAAGTTACACCTGGCAAAGCTACGCTAAAAACAGATCAGGAACACTTATATAGGGATAAAATGTGATAAAACCACAAAAATTGTGCAAATCAGTGAAACAACAAAATAAGTCACATGACAGTGTAATTAGTGGCCAGAATATCTGATCCAATAGTTACGCTGTCAAAATAAACAGTTTTTAGGTAAAAGAAAATAAAAACAAAGTGGTAAAATGAAAAAAAAAAAAAAAAAAAAGCAAAACAAAAAAAACCCAAAGTGTTTGTGTATACATGTGTGTACATGTGTAAAAGTTGTGTGATAGTGTGTAAGTGTGTATATGAGTGTAAATAAGTGTATAAAAGTGTGAAAAATGAAAAAAAAAAATAAAAAAAAAAAAATAAAAAAATGCTAAAATGTGTGCTGTAAGTGTGTGTAAATGTATGTAAGTGTGTATAAATGTATGTAAATGTGTGTATAAGTGTGTAAAAGTGTGTAAATGCAATAAAAAAAAAAAGTCCTTACCTGTTCCTGAAGACCGATCGCCTCCTTCCTCATTTGGGCCGGCGCTGGGGGAGAGGGAGGAAGCAGGAAGCAGCAGATGCGATGCGATCGCATCTGCTGCTTCCTGGAGGGTCCTGCGAGCGATCGGCTCGCAGGACCCTGATGACAGCCCCCCTGGCACATTGCCCAGGGGGGCTGTCATTGTTAGAAGCCCTCTGCAGCGGCGGCACATGCCGCCGCTGCAGAGGGCAGCGCTTAAACGCCAACGACGTATGAGACACGTCGTTGGCGTTTAAGCCCTTTTACTGCCAGCACGTATGCCATACGTGCTTGGCAGTAAAAGAGTTAAACGGATATGTGGGCTTCCACTAAAAGACAAAGCAGCGTGTTTGTGGCGCAATACTCTTATATTACTAATCAGTGGGGGCAGGGGCCTCTGTCCTCCCATGAATGCGCATATGTGAAACATGTCAGGGGAGGACATCGAAGGCCAGAAGAAGTGGCAATAGGATCTGGTAAAATAGCCGGTGGCCCCATCAGCCCAGACCAGATCCTATTGCCGCTTCTTCTGGCCTCTGATGTCCTCCCCTGACATGTTTCACATATGCAGGGTTAGGGGTGCACAGCGAGGGCCCCTGCCGGAGAAGGCACCTTGGGGGGGGGGTGCAGTGCCCCTGGGGTGGTAGCCCTGGTGGGCCCTGCACCTCCCAGTCCAACCCTGCCCCTAATATACCTGTCACTGTAATCTGTTCCTTTAAAATGTAGGAATAAATCCCATTTTTATATGCTGATATCCAGCTGCAATACAGTTCTTCTCTTTCTGCATCATTTGAAAACCTGGCAGGGGAGAAGGGACTAAAACACTGATGTTACAAATTGTAACAATTTCTCCACAGCTTACAGACAGCATGCAGGAACTACATAACCCACAATGCATTGCACTCTCATGTTCCTTTCATTTTTGACATCACGTGTGCAGGGAATTGTGGGATTGAGAGGATGCCGGCTGAAGGCAGGCTGAGGAGAGTCAACTACTGTTACATTTTATTTAAGCAACAAAAAGCAAATGGCACTCAGGGCTGCAAACAAGGGAAAAAACCCTTTTAATAAAGGGGTCACTTTGCCCTGAAACGTTGCACCTCCGCAATAAACTTTTAAAAGGGTTTTTGCCCTTGTTTGCAGCCCTGAGTGCCATTTGCTTTTTGTTGCTAAAGTGTTTTTGGAGGGTGCCGATCCCCCCAGCAGTGTGCACCGGGCATATATACTCGAGTATAAGCCGATCCGAGTATAAGCTGAGGTACCTAATTTTACCTAAGCAAACTGGAAAAACTTATTGACTCGAGTATAAGCCTACGGTGGGAAATGCAGCCGCTACTGCTAAGTTTCAATAATCCAATTATTTAATAAAAGGACACTCACAAGTGCTTACATGACTACCATATTAATAAACACAAGGGATGGGCTGGAAAATGAGGCGCATCCAACAAGATAACCACATGCAAGGTTGTACAGGTTAATATCTCATTTAATTTTACATACATATTGAAATTGTGATGTGTAAATTTGTTATTTAATTCTTATATAGTTCTGTATACTTTTTGGGGTGAATGATGTAGAATCACAAGTTTAAGAAAGATAAGATCATGTGTACTAGGAAACAGTAAATATTTCTGACTCTTATCTCATCCAGTCTCTTCTGCAAACCACTCTCTGGTTGCTAAGGTAAACAAGGCCCTAGCAACCAGATATGGACCTTAGATTGCAAGCTTCTCCAGGGCAGGGACTGATGTGATATAAATAACAGTAAATAAATAAAACATAAGAGCATTCCCTTACTATGTGCAGGGCAGGATGCAATCTGCTATGTTTGCTGCAATGGAGCACAAAAGGCCCATTTTCCCTGCTTAGGCAATTGGGCAACTTCTACTAGCTGCTATTTTCCACATCAATTCTTTTGACTTTTTTAGAGCAAGAAAGGGGTTACCACAAATGTATCAAATGCATAATTTTACCTCATTTAGGAAATGTTATTAATTTTTGGTACTTTTGTTACATATCTCCAGCCTTAGCCACTCTCTTTAATTATTGATAAATTCAGCTCTTAGCTCCTCTAATCGTGTTTGGATATTACCAATTTTTACCATTTATTTTTTTCATAACACCCCAGCCCAGTTATACAGGCATAGTTATTTCAGCTATCGTGGAATTCAAACCATGTCTATTTAGGGGACTGTATTTCCTCACCAGCTGAAATGCCAAAGGTTGCCCATTTCTGCACTAGTCATACACAGTATGACTACACGCAAGGTGTGTGAGGCAACGAGCGGCCCAACTTCCGTGTCGTGACGTCACGCTCTGGTGTGTTGCCATGGCATCGCGTAGCAGTGCAAGAGTCCTGGATTCCTATTCCCGGCGCGCCGTTCTCCCCATGCGCCGCCCCAGCACATACGCACGTCGCGACTCGCACGGGGGTGGTGCGAGTTACCGTATACTACTCTAAAAGCGCCCATGCATTTTCACACGCGTCTGTCCAGGGGGGGTGTTTTGCGAGCAAGGAGCAGTGACTTGGGACAAATGCAAATTTATATATACTCGAGTATAAGCCGAGGGTTACTTTTTGAGCACATTTTTAGTGCTGAAAAACTCGGCTTATACTTGAGTATATACGGTAATTTTGGAGTGCTAGGGTGTGCGGATAAGGTCTCTGTGGTACATTTTATTTAAGCCTCAAAGTAGTCAGCCAGATCAGAAGGGGAACGGGGGCCAGCAGGCGGAAGAGAGAGAATTTAAAAAAAAGATAAAGCACCCATGGGAGTGTCGATATGCCATCTTCAGTCTTTTTCCCAGGGTTTTTTTGCACTGCCTCCATGGAAAAAACTTGTGTGTTTCACCAACGTGGAGTGGGTACAAAGTATGTTTTTTTCCCCGCTGGGGGTGCATAACAAATTGGCACCATTACCAAATATGACTTTTCCTTGAATTTATCTGCTAAATTGTAGGGAATAGCATAAGGTTGAAGGGGGTTAATAGGGTAAGCCCTTAACATAGATTTCACAGATAACCAGAGGAGGCCTGTGTTCTTAGGCATTTAGGGTTAAATATAGAAGTGCTGAGAAAAAAGCACTGATGGTTACAAGGTTTTGGACATAAGACACCGATGGGCTCATCTACTATGAGTAGAGTCCAGTAGTACAAAGGGGCACAAAGTAGGAATGCACCAAATACAGTATTTTGGGATTCCTAAATTTTCATGAAGTATTCGGCCAAATCCAAACCCTAATTCGTTCATGTGATGAAAAGCCACATGATTTTAAGGATTCCATTTGGCTAGGTACTTGGATTCAGACAAATCCTGCTGAGATATGCAGAATCTTGGCCAAATCCTGGATTAGGCCCATGATTAGAGCCCATGATTTTGTCATTTGCACCCCTAATCATGGTCCATGCTGCTTCACCCTGTGCTTTGCATTGCTCAGAAAGTAGTACTAATCAGTGCAGGAGAGCCTTATACATTCTGTGGTGCTCCTGGTTTGGGGGTATTTCAGAGAATGCCAAAGTATCCCCACACCCCAATCTGTTTGTATGCAATACCACCAAGTGCAGATAGCACCATTCTGGGAGTGCAGAGTGCTACATGGATGCTTGGACTTAAATATATCAACCCTATTTTACATTGCATTGTGTCAGGATAGGGGGCCTTACCCCCCCCAACCTCATTATTTTCATGCCCCAATTCTGCTCCTACGTCCTGCACTGATGACTTCTGCATTACAGTATTAAGCGTTCTACCCAGTCGCCTTTCCTTTCCTGACGTCATCATTCCCCTTCTTCCTCTTCTAAATGCGCATGTACCCATAGCCCCTCCCACCTGGCCTCTCCAAGGAGACTTTTTTTTGGATGAGACTTTATTTAAACAGTCTTACTGTGGGTCATTGCCCTAAGCAACCAAAAAAGAGTTTTAGTCTGGAAAGCACCAGAGCCAAAGGTTGAAAAAGAATGAACCCCCTTCCCCTTGACAATTTTTTTAATTTGCCCGGCCCCCTCCCATACTGCATCTAGTGTTGTCATTGGAAGTCTGGTTTTGGCTAAGTGACCACTACCTGAGTGTATTAAGCCAGCTATGACATTTGGTGCAGTTTAGTAAATCAACCCTAAGGGGTCCAGTATCCCATGAGCTATTGCATAGTAAATACAGCATATGGAACTCAACAAACACGGTTAAGAAATGAGCAGGCTTTAGTCAATAGATATCATCAGGATCAGTTGCTAAGGTCACAGAACTGGTCAGACTACAAAAATATTTCTTAGCAAAGAGATGTACAAAGCTCACAACGACCTGTTAGAAATATTTATGTTTAACTATGTTTGATCTTTGAATCTATACAGTGCCTGGGTTTGTAGGTTTCCTTGGATCTGTGGCATAAAAGGTCTTTCACCTGCGGTCAGTAGCCTCATCTTGGACCAGTGAATGGGCACCAGAAATTTGGAATCATTGCTTGCTTTTCGGGGACCTGGAGGCTCCTTAATTGCTACATAGGTCCCCTCTCCAAATACATCCGTGCCTGCAACCAAAAGTCCCTCATGCCCCCCCGTACTGGCTATTTAACTGTAGAGTAGTGCATCAGGGTTGCGGCCATGAGCATCAGCAGTAGACACAGATTTGGTTCTCTTTTCAACTGTTCATACTCCTGACAGGTATTCAGCCACACTCTGCATGTCCCATAGTGGCCGGTGTCTCCTACCTATCCCTAATTTGCTCCGCTAAATGACACATGTTAGTAGGCAGAAGGCGGGGAAACCTATGTGCCTTTCCCCTCCAGAATATAATGCTGACACAGTCAGTGTTACATGGGATCGCCACAATCCTCTGCTTTTTGGAATGGAGCGCAGAGACCTGTGGCAATTCAGAAAGATTAGAATTGCAAAATGCAACAAAACAAGTGGATAATAAAAGTGGATATTGCCTCTCCACCAGCTAGAGTTGCCACCTTTTTATTTCCCACAGTCCAGACAGGGGTCAGTGCGGATGATGTAGGGGGTGGTGTGATGACATATTGTGGGCAGACTTATGGCTTCAGGGGTGGGCTATGACATGGCACTGGGTGATTGATCGCCATGTCATTTAAGGGGAGTCCTGTCTGGATTTGTTTAGTTTTGACCGGGACAGCCCTCCAGAAAAACTGGGTTGTCCAGTTTTCCAACCAAGGAAATACAGACGGGACTCCTCTTGAATGATGCGGCAATCGGCCAGTCACCCATCACTGCATCATAACCCCACCACTTGATGCCTTCAAAACCAGACAGGTGATAAACCTAGGTACAGCCCTTAATATTGTAGCCTGCATGTATTCCATTCACTGCCAACAAGGGACAATTATAATCCAAGCCAATGAGAATTACCCCAACATTTTGATGAAAAGCCTTTATCAAGGGGAATTCTGGTGTGTAGTAGGTAGCCACCAGGTAGTTGCTGTGTGTGCACTTTTTTTCCATAAGAGCAAAATCACATCCACCGACTTGATCTTCGTATCCATGGCGTAGCTATTTTTACATTGTGTATGTCTGCAGAATATAAATTTCAAACTGAATAATATATAGCAGCTGTGGAGGACAAACTCTTAAAGGAAAAGTAACACTAAAATTTTTTAAGTGAAAAAGCTATTCTACCCTGCCCCAATAACTGCCCTATCCTGCACACCCCTTAGTATTTTGAATGCTTTAAAAGAAAATACCTGCTAAAACTTGGCTTCCTGTCAATTGAACTAAGGCGATACAGCGAAGGAAGGAGAAGCATCCACTATGCGACGATCGATTGATCGAGACTCCTTCCTGACTCGATCTCGCATAGTGGATGCTGCTCAGCAAGACTTTGCATTTTCTTGCG
This sequence comes from Xenopus tropicalis, assembly GCF_000004195.4. Lineage (NCBI taxonomy): Eukaryota > Metazoa > Chordata > Amphibia > Anura > Pipidae > Xenopus > Xenopus tropicalis. Next base: position 135,603,501 of record NC_030684.2, on the reverse strand, counting down.
TTTTTTGGTGGATATTGGCTACATGTGCCTGCAACCGGGCGTATTCAGTTTATTTGGGTGCAGGCACAGGTAGGGGGATCTTTAAACGTATGGAGCGTATCCTTGGCAAGCGTTTTTCAGCTTGCCAAAAAAATGTGCCATATGCTTCGTGTGGCAATAGCCTTAGGTAGAAGCAACAGCTCTTTTTACACAGATAAGAGACAGGTACACAGGGTTTCAAACTGAAATCTGGTGTGTGAATTTATTTCACACAAACTGAAAGTTCATACAGCTGATATCCAAAGCCACTTTAAATCCTCACTGCACAGTTTCAAATATTTCATTGCATTTTTTTTATTGTAAATAATATGTACCTTTGTTGCTCATTTTTATTATATTTAATATTTGTATTTTTTTTTTTGTCTATGTAAAGTTGGGAGGAACACGGGTCAAAAAATTTCATTACAGTAATGATGCTTCATTGTTATTTGTATATGACAAATATAACAAGTAGCAGTCTCGCTGAAACAGAAACTGCCCCTCCCAGGTCACACACAGCCGCACTTGGGCAGGTTAAACCAATAAAGGTAATTGCAGGTTACACTCTTTTGTAGAATGTCTGTGCTGTCTCAGAAATAGCAGCAACTCAATCCCAGATAGGGCAGCATATAGTAGCTGGGCCTTGTTACTAGGAAACCCACCTCCTGGGAAAAATTATTCCTCAGGCTCAGAGGTAACTGTCCCACAAACAGTTCTTGTCCCAAACACACTTTTCCCCAAACAGAATTAGTTTCTCCCTGCAGCCCCAGTGTCTCACCTGTCTCCCAGGAGAGAGCAGCCCCCACACTACCCTTGGGTAGTGATGAGCGAATGTGTTCCGCTTCGTTTCGCCGAAAAATTCGCGAATCTTTCAAAAGATCCGCGAAACGGCGAAAATGCCGTGCGACAAAAAAATTGTCGCGCGCGGCTATTGTTTTGTCGCACGGCTATTATTTTGTTGCGCGGCTATTGTATTGCCGCACGGCTATTGTTTCATCGCCCGCGACTATTGTTTTGTCGCACGGCTATTGTTTCATCGCACGCGGCTATTATTTCGTCACCCGCAGCTATTATTTTGTCGCATGGCGACATCCAAATCCATGCCTGGCGAAACTTTTCACCCATCACTACCCTTGGGGCACCTTTTAATTACAGGTGAGCTAATCAGCCCTCACAGCTGCACAGGCCCCTCAATTTCACAGCCCTCTGTGCTGCTTCAGAGAGGATTCTGGGAGGGATATTTCCTGACCATCTCCCTGTCAACATGAAAACACTGATGGGTTAATCTCCTGCTGTTTCCCAGCCTGGATAGAAGAAATGGTTAATTTTCCAACCCATGAAGCTCAGCCCTTCCCAGCTTGCATCAGTCCCTTCTTCTGTTCCAGCCTGAATAGCAGTAGGAGATTATTTCATTTGTGTTATATTTTATTCTGCGCAAGAGGAGTTTTTTACATACTATCAGATTACTGGGCACAGTTCTTATGGGTTTTTTTTTCTGCTCATAGCCTGTATCTGATGTGGCAACAGCATTGCCTGGAAGGGGACCCTGTGCAGTTGTGTATTATTGCCACATTTGCGGCAGTAGTCAGCTTTAACCTGTAAGAAGAAATCGGCAGAGAATGACGTCATTGCGCCAAACCTCAAACCAGAAGGTGCATAGGGCAGCAGGAGCCGCAAATGTGGCAATGATACACCGCTGATACACGATATGGCCTACGAGCAGAAAGAAAACCCCATAAGAACTGTGCCTAGTAATCTGATAGTATGTGAGTTAGAAACAAGAAACTTATCTTGCGCAGAATAAAATAAAATACAAATGGAATAATCTCCTACTGCTATTCAAGTTTTGAGAAGGGGCGGAGCTTCCTTTTCGGCCTCTAGCAGTTTACCTGTGTGGTTGTGCTCCAGGAAGCCTGGGATCCATGCTGGCCCAGAAGAAAAAAAAAAGAACATTTTTTCGAGGGTCTAGAACAGTGCTGTCCAACTGGCGGCCCGCGGGCCGCATGCGGCCCTCGACCCCCCTCTGTGTGGCCCCCCACCTGTCTGGCTGCTTTGATGGCTTAACTTTGTGTTAGCTTTAAATGGTATCAGTACTAACCTTAACTGGCCCCATGCATAGTTATCACCTCAGATTCAGGCTGTAATCCCTCTGTATTGTTTAAAAATGTAATCCCCTGTGTTGTTCACACCTTTTAATCTCTGCATTGTTCACCCCCTGCATTGTTCACACCTCAGGCTCAGGCTGTAATCACTCACATTGTTCACCTATTCACACCTCAGACATTGTATGTACTGCCTGGCCTATGCTGCCTGTGGGAGGTGAACCTGGCAGGGGTTTGGTCTGGGAGTTTGTTAGCAGTTGGAAATAGCCACTAAATGGTCCCTAAGGTGTGTAATTATATGCTGGGGGTTGCTGTGCTATCCACAGGGGAGGAGGAGGCGGCATATCGATTTAAGGGTGTGTCTTAATATGACATAATATCATTCTTTAACATATGAATGATGGCTGATATCCCTGCAGCGACCATTGTGACAAAATGGGTGTGGTTTAAAATGGGGGAGTGGCCAAAACTGGCTTCCATTAGCGGCCCTCCACCATGTATGTGAGAGAAATTCCGGCCCTCGGCACCGCAGAAGTTGGACAGCACTGGTCTAGAAGATTTTAGACTGGCATCTCTAGATCTTGTTCAATTGTCAGCATGCTCATTGGTATTTGGTTTACTGATACGGCCTCCAAAAACTGACATCATTTCCAAATCATCAAGAGGAAAAAGTACCTTTTTATCTTGGGCTAGGCGGTTTCGTGACAGCTCTAATTTCTCCTAAAGAAGAGATGAGTCTAGAAATTTCTGAACCAGAAGAGATTTCCGATCCTGCCGATCTTGGCACTCAGGGCAGAGCTCTTTCAAGCCCAGAGTTAAGACCCCAAGGTCCCCCCAAGCCCTCTCCTAAGGCTCAGTGATTCTGTTCATCATCCTTTTGGGGCAAGGTTGTTAGAATTTCAGGAGGTTTAGGTCAAGAAAATTCACGACTCATGGGTAGTCGCTACAGTTCAAAGAGGCTACTGGTGGGAGTTTTCTAATAAACCTTCTTTAAATCATTTTGTTGCTATGACAGTACTTTGATATCCTGTAATAAGACAGGCTCTATTAGTATGTCCAACAAATGGTCTTGAAGCAAGTAGTCTCGGTGATTGCCTTTTTTTACCAAAAATAGAAAAGTAGCTGTTGAGTCAGAATTTAGGTGGATTTCTGTTTGTGAAAGTGTTTTACACCACTTTTCCCGCCACTTTTACACCATTACACTATTGTGAATTCCCTCACTGGTTTGTTCCCTTTATAAAGACTAAGGAGATACTGACACCTCCTGGCCAAATCTGAAACTGACAGGGTACATTCTAACAAGGAAATTAGAGAAATGCAGGCAGATAACATACAGTGAATAATGAGACGAGCCACAAATAACCTTTATATGGCCATGGAACCCCTCTGTGCCTTATAATATCACTATATGTTACAATAGGGGGTACTTTATTCACTATATAATATACAGGAGCCACAAATAACCTTTATATGGCCATGGAACCCCTCTGTGCCTTATAATATCCCTATATGTTACAATAGGGGGTACTTTATTCACTATATAATATACAAGAGCCACAAATAACCTTTATATGGCCATGGAACCCCTCTGTGCCCTATAATATCCCTATATGTTACAATAGGGGGTACTTTATTCACTATATAATATACAGGAGCCACAAATAACCTTTATATGGCCATGGAACCCCTCTGTGACTTATAATATCCCTATATGTTACAATAGGGGGTACATTATTCACTATATAATATACAAGAGCCACAAATAACCTTTATATGGCCATGGAACCCCTCTGTGCCCTATAATATCCCTATATGTTACAATAGGGGGTACTTTATTCACTATATAATATACAGGAGCCACAAATAACCTTTATATGGCCATGGAACCCCTCTGTGACTTATAATATCCCTATATGTTACAATAGGGGGTACATTATTCACTATATAATATACAAGAGCCACAAATAACCTTTATATGGCCATGGAACCCCTCTGTGCCCTATAATATCCCTATATGTTACAATAGGGGGTACTTTATTCACTATATAATATACAGGAGCCACAAATAACCTTTATATGGCCATGGAACCCCTCTGTGACTTATAATATCCCTATATGTTACAATAGGGGGTACATTATTCACTATATAATATACAAGAGCCACAAATAACCTTTATATGGCCATGGAACCCCTCTGTGCCCTATAATATCCCTATATGTTACAATAGGGGGTACTTTATTCACTATATAATATACAGGAGCCACAAATAACCTTTATATGGCCATGGAACCCCTCTGTGACTTATAATATCCCTATATGTTACAATAGGGGGTACATTATTCACTATATAATATACAAGAGCCACAAATAACCTTTATATGGCCATGGAACCCCTCTGTGCCCTATAATATCCCTATATTTTACAATACGGGGGACTTTATTCACTATATAATATACAAGAGCCACAAATAACCTTTATATGGCCATGGAACTCCTCTGTGCCTTATAATATCCCTATATGTTACAATAGGGGGTACTTTATTCACTATATAATATACAGGAGCCACAAATAACCTTTATATGGCCATGGAACTCCTCTGTGACTTATAATATCCCTATATGTTACAATAGGGGGTACTTTATTCACTATATAATATACAGGAGCCACAAATACCCTTTATATGGCCATGGAACCCCTCTGTGCCTTATAATATCCCTATATGTTACAATAGGGGGTACTTTATTCACTATATAATATACAGGAGCCACAAATACCCTTTATATGGCCATGGAACTCCTCTGTGCCTTATAATATCCCTATATGTTACAATAGGGGGTACTTTATTCACTATATAATATACAGGAGCCACAAATAACCTTTATATGGCCATGGAACCCCTCTGTGCCTTATAATATCCCTATATGTTACAATAGGGGGTACTTTATTCACTATATAAATACAAGTTAAAGGGGATGCAAACTCAACAGTAACATTCTGCGTAATAAAAGACAACATGATTCCAAACAATTTTCCAATATCTGACAATTACATATACAGTGGTTTTAAAGTTTTTTTTGTACAAGCAATCGCTATGGAAAGCAATGTCTCTCTCCCTTTCTGCACTGCTGGTTCTGTCCTTAGAAACTATGTAGCTTTACATGCTTCTTCAAAGGTTTGTTAAACAGATGACTCCTGCTGTCAGGGCAGAGAACAGACACAACTGTTAAGGTTGATGGGAGAGGGATAGGGGGGCAATTTCTAGTGTTTTGTCATGTTACAAAATGTTTGGGTGACAAAACACTTCTATTACCCCAAAGCCAGTGCTAATGTACAGTGAATGTATAATGGGAAGTTGCTTAGATTCAGAATCTCTGTAATTATGCAAAATGTTATTTTTGGGTTTTCATTCCTATTAAGGTTGTAATCTCTCCAATAATAAACTCATTCTTTCCATGGGTGATTGGCCCAGCGGCGGGATTAACCACCTATAGCTGGGCATGTGGGTGTGGCATGAAGTTGTGTCCTGGGTGCTGCGTCTGGTGGGCTATTGCAGACAGTATTGTATAGAGATATACACTTGATTGGGCCACACAGCCCACCGGATGGTCAGCAGACATGAGTTTATGTAAGGTGCTTACCCAGCTATGTCTAGCTACGCAGTCTGGTCAGCACCGGGTGTTGACAATGTTACAGAATGCAATTCATTCTAATCCCCATCCCACCAACCCACCCCCTTTTTTATAGTAAGTATATTAAAAAAAAAAAAAATATATATATATATATATTATGTCGCAGCTGTATATTCTTCTCGGTTGGCAGTAGGTAAATGTTAGTTCTGGCTGTAGTCATGGCAGAACTTTTCAGCCTGACGGGCATTGAAAGTACAGTGCCTGGCTAAGAAGGTTTATTATGAAATATAATTTACTTAGGAGATGTTGATATCTGATTTTGGTTATTGTAATTCTGATTTGTAAATAAACGGCTGCGGCCTTTCTACATGCATTTCCATAGTCTGGTGTCAGTTATTGTGTATGATTCATTTATTTTTCAGTAATTATTTAGTGATAGGGTAGACGGGTAAGTATATGTGTAAATTTGGTACTCTATAATACATGCCTACTACTCCCATGAGTTACTGTTGGGGAATGTACTAAAAACCATTAGTGGAATAAACATGCAAAATGCTCATTTGTTTTTTAATTTTGTGCCAGTGCAATAATGCTTTTTCAACCCACAAAAGTAAGAAGTGACCCCCATCCTTCAGTGTGTGGCACTATGCAACATATATAATAATACTTCTTAGTGAAAAAGACATTTCTCCAACAAAAAAAAATCTCAATTTTAAAGCAAATTTAAAAAATGTGTCAAAAGTAGTTAAACCTCACAATGTTATAATCTTATAAATAGAATTTTACAACATAATTTCCTTCTTTCGACATTTCTTTCTATTGCTTACAACTTCACTTGTAACAATGTACTGTATGTTACTAATCACTTGTGTAAGATTATTGTGAAATATCTAGTACAAGTATGGGATCCCTTATCCAGAAACCCCTTATCCAGAAAGTTCCAAATTACAGAAAGACCATCTCCCATAGACTCCATTATAAGCAAATAATTCTAATTTTTTATTATAATTCATTTTTCTCTGTAATAATAAAACAGTACCTGTACTTGATCCCAACTAAGATATAATTACCCCTTATTGGGGGCAGAACAGCCCTATTGGGTTTATTTCATGGTTAAATGATTCCCTTTTCTCTGTAATAATAAAACAGTACCTGTACTTGATCCCAACTAAGATATAATTACCCCTTATTGGGGGCAGAACAGCCCTATTGGGTTTATTTAATGGTTAAATGATTCCCTTTTCTCTGTAATAATAAAACAGTACCTGTACTTGATCCCAACTAAGATATAATTACCCCTTATTGGGGGCAGAACAGCCCTATTGGGTTTATTTCATGGTTAAATGATTCCCTTTTCTCTGTAATAATAAAACAGTACCTGTACTTGATCCCAACTAAGATATAATTACCCCTTATTGGGGCAGAACAGCCCTATTTGGTTTATTTCATGGTAAAATGATTCCCTTTTCTCTGTAATAATAAAACAGTACCTGTACTTGATCCCAACTAAGATATAATTACCCCTTATTGGGACAGAACAGCCCTATTGGGTTTATTTAATGGTTAAATGATTCCCTTTTCTCTGTAATAATAAAGTAGTACCTGTACTTGATCCCAACTAAGATATAATTACCCCTTATTGGGGCAGAACAGCCCTATTTGGTTTATTTCATGGTAAAATGATTCCCTTTTCTCTGTAATAATAAAACAGTACCTGTACTTGATCCCAACTAAGATATAATTACCCCTTATTGGGGCAGAACAGCCCTATTGGGTTTATTTAATGGTTAAATGATTCCCTTTTCTCTGTAATAATAAAGTAGTACCTGTACTTGATCCCAACTAAGATATAATTACCCCTTATTGGGGGCAGAACAGCCCTATTGGGTTTATTTAATGGTTAAATGATTCCCTTTTCTCTGTAATAATAAAACAGTACCTGTACTTGATCCCAACTAAGATATAATTACCCCTTATTGGGGGCAGAACAGCCCTATTGGGTTTATTTAATGGTTAAATGATTCCCTTTTCTCTGTAATAATAAAACAGTACCTGTACTTGATCCCAACTAAGATATAATTACCCCTTATTGGGGCAGAACAGCCCTATTGGGTTTATTTAATGGTTAAATGATTCCCTTTTCTCTGTAATAATAAAACAGTACCTGTACTTGATCCCAACTAAAATATAATTACCCCTTATTGGGGCAGAACAGCCCTATTGGGTTTATTTAATGGTTAAATGATTCCCTTTTCTCTGTAATAATAAAACAGTACCTGTACTTGATCCCAACTAAGATATAATTACCCCTTATTGGGGGCAGAACAGCCCTATTGAGTTTATTTAATGGTTAAATGATTCCCTTTTCTCTGTAATAATAAAGTAGTACCTGTACTTGATCCCAACTAAGATATAATTACCCCTTATTGGGGGCAGAACAGCCCTATTGGGTTTATTTCATGGTTAAATGATTCCCTTTTCTCTGTAATAATAAAACAGTACCTGTACTTGATCCCAACTAAGATATAATTACCCCTTATTGGGGGCAGAACAGCCCTATTGGGTTTATTTAATGGTTAAATGATTCCCTTTTCTCTGTAATAATAAAACAGTACCTGTACTTGATCCCAACTAAGATATAATTACCCCTTATTGGGGGCAGAACAGCCCTATTGGGTTTATTTAATGGTTAAATGATTCCCTTTTCTCTGTAATAATAAAACAGTACCTGTACTTGATCCCAACTAAGATATAATTACCCCTTATTGGGGGCAAAACAGCCCTATTGGGTTTATTTAATGGTTAAATGATTCCCTTTTCTCTGTAATAATAAAGTAGTACCTGTACTTGATCCCAACTAAGATATAATTACCCCTTATTGGGGGCAGAACAGCCCTATTGGGTTTATTTAATGGTTAAATGATTCCCTTTTCTCTGTAATAATAAAACAGTACCTGTACTTGATCCCAACTAAGATATAATTACCCCTTATTGGGGGCAGAACAGCCCTATTGGGTTTATTTAATGGTTAAATGATTCCCTTTTCTCTGTAATAATAAAACAGTACCTGTACTTGATCCCAACTAAGATATAATTACCCCTTATTGGGGGCAGAACAGTCCTATTGGGTTTATTTAATGGTTAAATGATTCCCTTTTTTCTGTAATAATAAAACAGTACCTGTACTTGATCCCAACTAAGATATAATTACCCCTTATTGGGGGCAGAACAGCCCTATTGGGTTTATTTAATGGTTAAATGATTCCCTTTTCTCTGTAATAATAAAACAGTACCTGTACTTGATTCAAACTAAGATATAATGAATTCTTACTGAAGGCAAAACAATGCAAAACAATTTAATATTCTCACATTCATATACACATTTTCCATAACATACTGCCCAGTATATACAATAAGAACTTCACCTTTAAGGGTGTGGTGGGCCCTGCATCCCCCAGTTCAACCCTGATTACGCCCAACTTTGTGTCTTTCATGGCAGAGTTGGCATTATGTTTGATCATAATCATATATATAATAGTCATAACATTGGTACAAAATAACTATATATGAGAGAAAAAAAAGTTGCGTGTAAGCCAGCCCACCCAATATAGTAGCCCTAAGCTACATTACTAGGGAAGAAAAAAAATAAATAAATACATTTAGTTTCTGGAGAAACAACTCATTACTTGCTCCTAACGTTTTGCCAGTCTTGCCTAATTCGTTGCTGCTTCTTTGGAGAGTTCCGTTGTGGAGCTTCACTCACCAGACCCCATTGCTGTAATTGCTTCATACCTTGCTCCACTGTTTTAATCATTACCGAGGCGCCATTGCTCACAAAGATCAGTCTGGCGGGAAACCCCCATTTATAAACAATATTTGCAGTCCGTAAAATCGATGTAACCTGAATAAACACTCTCCTTTTCTGTAGCGTTGCCACTGACAAATCTTTAAAAATCTGGAGCTGCTGATATTGATCAGGGAGATCTTTATCTGAGCTGGGCAACATGGGGCTGATTCATCTGTTGGGCTCTCAGCAATATGGATGCAGGTTGTTGCTGTGAGGGAACATCAAGGAGCTGATGGAGTCCTTGTCCTGACAGAATTTTTAAACCTGCTTGATCAATACCTGGCTGATTTTCAACCAGATATTGCATGGGCAGGCCCCATATACAGGCCAATATGATATGTAGGACTGTGGGGGTGGTGACATTTAATTCTATACATTTTTTATTCTTAGGGTTGTTTCCCTTGGTTTTCTTTTTTTTTGTTTATTGCCCAACACAAAAGAAGGGGCAGCTGATAAGGAGCCCTACTGTGGGCTATGAGCAGGTTTGGGTCACTGGAAACATTTCTAGCAGGTTAACTCCCTATCTCTTAACTGGTCAGGGATTAAGGTAAATTCATAGGCTTACTCAGGCAATGGCCCACTGCAACCTGTGGGGTCCCGGGGAACCCCTGGGGGTAACTGATAGTTCCCCCTTTACCCTAAAGAGCAAGAGCTTCAATGGTGGGTTCTGATAAGCTCCTCTGGCTCATTGTGCACAGGCTGTGCCCCCCCACCCCCATCCAAAGCTGGTCCATATTTTATTTAAAAAAATAAATAAATAGGGGCGATATGATTTTGTGCTTACCTCTATAGCACAGAGACTCATTTACCCTGTGGTGGACAAAATGGGGAAAAGTCAAAAGTTTTATAGAGCAAAACGGATGCATTTCCCATGTAACAGCTGCCATTGGTTTTGCCCTTATACCTGTACAGTACTTTGTGTCATATATGATGCCTGATTTAAAGATGAACTGAGTGAGTGTGAGTGATCTGTAGAACTTTCCCCTTTCTCTTAAGTCCCATGATCAGATGAGGCAGAGCCATTAGGGGTGTATCCTGCAGCACATATTCCATTCACTGGGGCTGAGGGAACATTGCCATGAGTCCCATGATCAGATGGGGTACAGCCATTAGGGGTGTATCCTGCAGCACATATTCCATTCACTGGGGCTGAGGGAACATTGCCATGAGTCCCATGATCAGATGGGGTACAGCCATTAGGGGTGTATCCTGCAGCACATATTCCATTCACTGGGGCTGAGGGAACATTGCCATGAGTCCCATGATCAGATGAGGTAGAGCCATTAGGGGTGTATCCTGCAGCACATATTCCATTCACTGGGGCTGAGGGAACATTGCCATGAGTCCCATGATCAGATGAGGTAGAGCCATTAGGGGTGTATCCTGCAGCACATATTCCATTCACTGGGGCTGAGGGAACATTGCCATGAGTCCCATGATCAGATGGGGTACAGCCATTAGGGGTGTATCCTGCAGCACATATTCCATTCACTGGGGCTGAGGGAACATTGCCATGAGTCCCATGATCAGATGGGGTACAGCCATTAGGGGTGTATCCTGCAGCACATATTCCATTCACTGGGGCTGAGGGAACATTGCCATGAGTCCCATGATCAGATGAGGTACAGCCATTAGGGGTGTATCCTGCAGCACATATTCCATTCACTGGGGCTGAGGGAACATTGCCATGAATTTCATGATCAGATGAGGCAGAGCCATTAGGGGTGTATCCTGCAGCACATATTCCATTTACTGGGGCTGAGGGAACATTGCCATGAGTCCCATGATCAGATGGAGTACAGCCATTAGGGGTGTATCCTGCAGCACATATTCCATTCACTGGGGCTGGGGGAACATTGCCATGAGTCCCATGATCAGATGGGGTACAGCCATTAGGGGTGTATCCTGCAGCACATATTCCATTCACTGGGGCTGAGGGAACATTGCCATGAGTCCCATGATCAGATGGGGTACAGCCATTAGGGGTGTATCCTGCAGCACATATTCCATTCACTGGGGCTGAGGGAACATTGCCATGAGTTCCATGATCGGACGAGGCAGAGCCATTAGGGGTGTATCCTGCAGCACATAGTCAATTCACTGCAAATGAGGGAAATGAAATGTAATTAAGCAATTTATTACTTTACATTCTGTTTAATCAGCCAATAAATCTACATGTGCATTTCCATTTAAGAACCCCAATATGTAAGTGTTTAACCCAACTGGATAGGCTGGAGTCTGGCAGTGCTGTTGCACTTTCCCAGTGCTGAGGTACAATAATCTGATATAGCCCCAGTGTAGGGGCAGGGTTATTCAGCTTATACACACACAGTAATGTATAAAGCTCTAAAGCAAACCATGAGTAATACATAGGGCTTGGGGGGCTGCACTGAGCCCCAGTGTCTGGGAGATTCTGTTCCCACACCCACATACTCTGTATAATATTATCCCCTTGCAAAACTATTATGGCTCAAACTCCTAATTCCAACCCTCCCATTCATTTCAGAAAAAGGATGAGAGACCTTTAGGGCGAAGACACATGGGGCGATTAGTTGCCGTGACTTTTTAAGAAGTTGTGGCGACTAATCCCTCTTTAAATTTTTCAAATGTTGGTTAGTATGCAATTATGCATCTATATATAACAGAGTTGCATTATGCTGATTAGTGCTTGGCATTGTCCCTGTGGCACTGAGCGTATGTAATACACTTTGTATGGATACATTTGAAAGTCTATCCCTTATATGTGCTAAAACACATATGGGGGATAAACTGCTAAATAGCCTGCTTAATAACCCGCTGAATAACCCGCTGGCTAACCCGCTGGCTAAACACAGACTGTCGGACCCCATAGCTGCACTGAAGTTCCTGAAGCAGTAACAGTAAATAAGAGGACAGGGGAGCCATTACTCACAGTTACCCAGTGCCGCCAGGAGTTGTTCTGCAAATGAAGGGGGAGATCATGTTATTTATGTTTGGGGGTCGGAGAGACTCAAGAAAAGGGAGAATTGTTTTCATACTTACTGTAATTCTTCTTTCCTGGTCACTCTCCATATCAGCATTACAAGTGGGAGGTCCCTCCCACCCCCGCCTACAGCCCAGACTGTCCCTCCCTCTTAAAGCCTTTAAGTACACCCATAGGTACCCACCTACCTCATCTAATACCAAGCACCAGACTACAAAAGGGGTGGGAAATGCTGATATGGAGAGTGACCAGGAAAGGAGAATTACGGTAAGTATGAAAACAATTCTCCCTTTTCCTGGTCACTCCATATCAGCATTACAACTGGATCTACCAAGCCATGCTGAACCCAATTGGGTGGGAAAAATAACAGAGACAGAATGACTGCAAAATAATTAATTTAATGAGACAAAGGCAAGATGAGATCCAGAAGCAAAAGCATAACTACTGGATTCAGACAAGTCTAGCTGATAATGCTTGATGAAGGTCCTGGCTGAAGACCACAAAGCAACCTCAAAAATCTGCACAGGAGGAACTTCTGCCCATGCTGCCCAAGAAGTTGACATAGCCCTGGTCGAGTGTTCCTTCAAACCTTCCAGAGCTAGCTTGCCTTGGGCTTGATAAGCCTTCTCTATGCAGATTGAAATTTATCTACTGATGGTGGAAGTAGCAGCAGCCATACCTTTGCGACATCCTGGACACCGGAATGACAAACAACCTGTCAGACTTTCTGAAAGGACTTGAGACCTCCAGATAGTGCTTTAGACAATGAACTGGATCAGTCTTCTGCAATTCTTCCATATTCTGCACATCCAGGGAAAAAATAGGCAGAGATATCTCCCTTTTTAGGTGGAAGGTGGAAACCACCTTATGCGGGAATGACTTTTTGAGAACTACTATGTCATCAAGAAAAGAGATATGTCCTGGACTGCATGAAAGGGCTTGTAACTCTCCCACTCTACATGCCAATGCTATGGCCACTAGGATCAAAGTCTTTAGAGTGAAGAGCCAATTGGAAATGGATTCCAGGGGCTCAAAGGGCGGTTTGGACAGAGCCCTTAAAACCAGTGGGAGACTCCAAATAGGAGGACACTTGACCTCTGGAGGACGGACCTTGAGAGCTGCCACAAAGAACCTTTTGTCCACAGGATCTTCGGCCCAGGATCTTCCAGACAAGGCTGACAGCTCTGAGACATGAACCTTGAGGGTTCTGTACTGCAATCCTTTGTCCATACCTTCCTGTAAAAACTCCAAAATTTGGGAAAGGGACACTTTTTCCATTGGCAATTCATTCTGAAATTTTCAGAACAGAAATCTCCAAAATTCTGTAGTAAGCTGCAGGGGTGGTAGGCTTCCTAGCTTTAAACAAGGTGTCAACCACACACTGAGAGAAACCTAGCCCCGAAAGTCTTTTGCGCTTAACCTCCAAGCCTGAAGGGAAAGAGTAGACGACTTTGAATACAAAAGGGGGCCTTGATTCAGCAGATCTCTCCTCATGGGAAGAGGCCAAGGAGGAGCTATCACAAGCTTTAGAAGCAGTGGATACCACGGCCTGCAAGGCCAGTTTGGAGCCACCAGGACCAGTTCTGCCCTCCTAAATGACCTTCAAAAGGATTCTGGAAATCAGGGGAAAAGGAGGAAAAGCATAAGCCAGACTGATGACCAATCTTGGAGATTGTGCCCAATGTTCCCGGGCAAAAACTCCTGGAGAAAAAATTCGGAAGATGAGTGTTGAGATAAGTCGCCATAAGATCGACTTCCAGAGGACCCCACCTCCTGGTCAGCTTCTGAAAGACCTGCCGATTCAGATTCCACTCGTGACTCGATACAGAATTTCGACTCAGAAAGTCTGCTTACTGATTGTTCACTCTGGGCAATTATTCTGCCGCCAGAAGGAAGAGATTTTGGATATAATGAGTCAACACCACCTTTTTTTCTCTTGAATTGGGAAAGGAGGAGACTACAAATTGGTTGACTGGTGAAAAAGAAGTGAACTCAACCCGATAGCCTCTTCTTAACACATCCAGAACCCAACGATCTGGAGATGGAGGAATGCCAAACCTGAAGGAAGCCTCCCAGCCTTGCCCCAACCTCGCTGACTATGGATGGATAGTCAGGAAGACTTTTTGGATGACTGGGAAGATCTTGACTTGTCCCCTTTGGGAAAGATGGCTTGACCCCTTTTCCACGCAAAAGGTTTGAAACTCTCACTTGCCGAACTGGAAGATTGATGCGATGGCCTACCTCTTCCTGAACCATGAAAATTGGAGCCCCTAAAAGGAATGGTTCTTTGTTTCTTCTTTTCCTGAGGCAAGAAAAGGCTTTTACCTCCTGAAGCCTTAGAGATAACATCATCCAGCTTAGGGCCAAATAAGCGAAGACCCTCAAAAGGAAGTTTGCAAAGGCTCATCTTGAAAGAAATGTCAGCCGACCAGGATCTCAGCCAGAGAGCTCGACGAGCCAGGACTGAAATGGCCACAGATCGTGCTGCAAGCCTAGTGAGATCCACAGCACCTTCTGAGACAAAACCCACAACCAATTTTAATTGTGCCAGGCTTGAAGAGATCTCCTTCACATCAACACCCTCCGTTAAAGCTCTATCAATGCCATCAATCCAGAAAGACATGGCTTTGGCCAGTGAAACTAAGGCTACTGCCGGCTTGCATGGTCAAAAAACTCTTCCTCAGATCAGACTCCACTCATCTGTCCATAGGGTCTTTGAGGGCAAAACAGTCATCAATGGGAAGAGTAGTATTTTTTGGCTAGATGTATGACTGCCAGATCAATGGAGGGAACTCTAATCCAATCTTGGACTTCAAACTCCTTGAGAAACAAACAAAACCTTCTTCGCAGCCTTCTGCCACTCAGCCTTGATGTGATCAGAGACTTCCAGGAAGAGAGGAAAGGCTTGACGACTTCTAGTAGGGGTGGGCAGGACTTTAAGAGATTTAGAACTATCTGACTCCTGTTTCACTCCTAATGTCAAGTTGACTGCCTTGATCAAGGGAGAGACCAGAGAGAAATCAAAAGAATCCCAAGCTCCATCAGATTCTTCATCCAAATCCAAAGGATCCTCGGGAGGCATAGAAGCAGGAAAACAATCTTCACTGGAAGAATCATCAGAATCCCAGGTATGTCCCTGGGGTCAACTCCCAGCATCCAAGTATGGCTCAGACTCCACAGAAGGACAAGTAGAAGCTTTGCAAAAGTCTCTCCAACAAGAACTACAAAATTTCTTCCTCAGAAGTGGAGTATTATAACAACCCACACACTCGAGTGAAAACGGAGTCTTGGCTTTGACCTTGCATTTTTTGGAGAGATCCTTTTCTGGCAAGTTAAGAAAGCGAGAGAGAGAGACAGAAGTGAAAAGAAAACAGAAATGAAAAGGAAGGAGGGACCTACCTAGCTTGGAAGGCAGAGGCATTTGAGGCTGAGGAATCTATGATAAAGAGCAGAAGAACGCCAACTAAAAAAAACAAAAGCGATATGAGCACCTGAAAACAAGAACAAAACTCACTGCAGTCAAAAAACCTACCGACAAGAAGAAGAACAAAAAGAACCTCTTGAAGGGAAAAGAAAGCCCTCCGCGGCAAGAAGACTGGCTCAGACTTCCACAGAGACAGCACGAACGCTGAACGGGCAAAAAAATTTAAACCCGCAGGCCGGAAGGAGGCATCGGGGACCTCACTTCCACCCTTTGGAACACAAGTACGCAGACCGGAAGAAGACAGCGCTAAGCTTACTTCTGCCCTTTGGAATGCAAACCGCGCACGCAAGATGGCTACCGATGCGTGTCAGCTTGAAGAAAACCAAACCGAAGGAAGGATTTCCCGGCAACACGAGCGACCTCGAAGATCACCCCCATGTCACTACCTCTGGCTCCTGCTGAACCCTGAGGCCACAGAGTCTGACTGAGGACTAGCAAAGGAACGGACCCCGCTGCCTCCCAAACTTCTCAAGAATGGGGGAAAAACGGAATCTCTCTGCCTGATTCACCCAAGGAACATCTGTGCCCCTTAAGGAATAACCAAACTGCAGACAAGGACAGAAAAAAAAGACGAGGTAGGTGGGTACCTATGGGTGTACTTAAAGGCTTTGCGAGGGAGGGACAGTCTGGGCTGTAGGGGGGGTGGGAGGGGCCTCCCAGTTGTAATGCTGATATGGAGTGACCAGGAAAATGAGGTTGGAAATACAAATGGTGAGAAACCCACTGCCCAGAACCCACAGAAACTGCAGTGCTGCTGTGCAAATAGAAATATATAGAAAGTCACCCAATAACCCAATATCTGTTCTAATTCTTAGGGGCCCGGGGCCCGGCAGTGCTGCTGTGCAAATAGAAATATATAAAAAGTCACCCAATTACCCTCTAAGTTAAAGGATAAGTAAACTATAAAAAATATAATGTAAGATTTTTCGGGGGGCTTTTCCAGGCACTTCTGCCTTTTACATTCATTATTTGCCAGTTTCTGCCAGTTATTTAAAGGGGAGGTTCACCTTTGAGCTAACATTAAGTATGGTATAGAGAGGCCAGTTCTAAGCAACTTTTTAACTGGTTTCCATTATTTATTTTTTCATAGGTTTTTAACCATTTGCTTCTATTACTCTTTTCAATTTTCAAAATGGGGGTCACTGACCCAGACAGCCAAAATACTGTTGTTCTGTGAGGCTACACTTTTATTGTTACTTTTTTTTAATTATTTATCTATTCAGGTCCGCTCCTACTCATATCCCAGCTTCTCACTGAAACCACTCCACCACTGGTTGCTAGGGTAATTTAAACCCTGAACCCTAGAAACCCGACTGCTAAACTGGAGAGCTGCCTAACAAAAAGTGAAACATTTAAAAAAAACACAAATAAAAAATTAAGACCAACTGCAAATTGTCTTAGAATATCACTCTCTACATCATACTAAAAGTTAACTCAAAGGTGAACAACCCCTTTAACTGACAGTATAATGAATTTCATAACATCAGCAACACCTGCTGGTCAGTTCCTGTAACTACAGACAGAAAGATACTTTCAGAATGGAAGGGTTCTGATGTTTCTCTGCTCAGGAAGGAGATGGGAAAGGACATCTGGGGCCTCTGATCTCTTTCCTGAGCAAAGCAATTACCCACAAAAAGTTTCCAATCCAGAAATGCTGGAAATGTTAATCAAACAGCTCGGCCTGTACAAAGCGACATGGGGAGCACCTGTGACAAGACCTGGATCATTACTACTAGAGAGATGCTGAACCTTTAGGCTGGTGCAATAAGTTCAGTATATCAAATATTGGATTTCTGGCTATATTCATTTTTAAGGTTTAGTTCTCCTTTAAAATGTTATTCAACATACAAGACAGAAGAGTATAAAATTAGACAGTAGAGGTAGAAGAGGGAAAGTCACAGTAGTGAGAGAATACTGATAGGGTAAGATGGAAGGACTGAAGGAATAGGACTAATAGAAGATCGGCTTCCTTTAAAGTAGCTCAAAAAAAGTCAGTTTACACAAGGCAGTGCTCAGCGTTACTGTCATGTTATAATGTTATATCATGTTATAGCGGAACAGCAAAATTCCCATAGATAAGGCCAATCCCATTGTGTCAAATATGAGCCTCTCAGCCATAGGCAGATTTTAATGAAGGCTAGGCTAAGCCTGCCTAAACCAAATCATACATACAGCCTCACAGGCCTCACAAGCAGACTTTTTTCCAGAATTTTAGTTTAAAGCTTTTTAAAAGAAATAAAATGTGTAATTGTAATTCTGTAAATATCTCCCTACACAATTTCACTATCAGTGCCTGGCTCATAGCGTATCAGTGTATGACTCATAACATAAATTACTAATACTGAATCGGCACATTGGTTTATTCAATTCCAGCTTCAAAGTGTGTTTTTTTCTGCTTGTCTCATTTCTCAAGTCTCTGCTTTCTGCTTGTCTCATTTCTTGAGACTGTTTGTCATATGCAAAGTGCAGGGGGGGCACAGAAAGGGGGGTCAGTGCAGGGAAATGGTGATGTTATGGTGTGAGTGTATGTACCTCTAATCTGCCCCAGTCTGCGTGTATCAGCATGAGTTTGTCTGTTAAATACTGTATTTGTATGTTGTGTATATTTCTGGGAAACCCTCTGTATAAGGGGCATGGGGCAGCTTGCGGAAGACATTAAAGAAATAGTTGCCAAAAAGCAGTGATCCCCAAGTTAGCATCAATACCACACGTGGGGGTACATTCTCTCTATAATGTATCTATAGTAAGAATCAGAACAGTTATGGCTAGCAGCAGTTTAGTGCAGGGCTAATAACTGTAATAACTTGTTTGAACTTGCAGTGCATCTTATTTTTTTACTTAGATACCAAACTGTATCTGCAGCTTCAATGGTCAAGTGTAACCCCTGTATTCAATGGCTAGTGCGCACTGTTGAAAAAAAAATAGGCATATGTGAAGTAACATGTATTTACATCTCTATGGCCTTTTCAAACAATAGGTGTTTGTGTGGGCTTGCAAAAGATTGTTGTAAAAAATTAGTAAAATTGGCCTCCCCCAATGCAGAAACCACCCTCTGCCTATGCTCTCAGCCATGTCCTGTGTATGGTGTGTGTTTTCAATAATTCATCTTATGTTGATGTCAATAATCTCACTGAGAATAAATCCCATCTGGTCTGGGTGAGCCTTGTTTACTATTATAATGACTGCTGAAATGTAGAACTATAGAGCTCAGTGTAGTATTTTGTAAATTCCTTTTGGACTGTAAATCCCCACAATCCTCAGCGGTCTGGAGCTTTGGCCAATGGCAGTAATCACCCTGGCACAACCTCTCCAAATCAGGTTACAGCCTTAAGCCAATCCCCAAGGGCCATGGCGCACCCCCTAACTGGCACTAATGTCATCCACCCAGATATAGTATAGGATTTTTAATTAATTTTATTTAGAAAGTTTCTTATTTCCATGAGATAATGTTTATATTATATTTTCATGATAATTAATACATTACAGTATTAAGAAAAATATTTACTGTTTATATACAGTAAATGAGCTTCTCTACAGTGTTTATAGCACTTAAATGAGCTGGAGGGGAAATGTGATTTATGCTCTCTGCGCACCTACAGGATGGAACCTGTCTGTTACAAAATAGGAGATTTGTTGCCATGAAATAATATATTTAGTAAGTGCCGAAGGAACAGTTGTGAATATGTTCATGGTGTTTCTTTAAAAAAAAAAAAAAAAAAAGTTTTACAAAATAATACATCATTTATTTTATCCAATAAATGAATCCTGATTTGGATCCTTCCAATGCTGTAATAAATGTAATGTCACATATAGCTAAACTGATCACTTGATCTGCCGATGCTCCATGCCCACAGGTATACAGGGCGCTGGCAGATGGACTAGTGAAGCTCTGTAACCTCCTCTTCCCTCCCTGCAGTTCTGCTCATTCAAGCTATTGGCCGGCCCAACAGAACAGAGCATTGTAGCATCCACGTATATCCCTTGTTGTGTGTTATTTGTCCTGCATACTGAATGGCTGGAATCCTCAGGGCATCAGCCAATGAATAGCCACATTAATATGAAGTTTCCAAGACAAAACTAAGTATTACCTTTCCCCCTTTTCAGATTAAAATGAAGTCCAAATAGTAAAAAATACCCAGTAGAAGTCACCAATGAAAACGTCGAATCTCTTTGGGTAGAAATTTCAGTAGGGCTGAAGGTCACAAAGAAAATGATCATTGGTGTATGTTATAAACCACCCCGTATAGATGAGGGGGATGAGGCCCAGCTATTGTTGCAAATGGAGGAGGCTTCAAAACTGGGTCAAGTTGTTGTTATGGGGGACTTTAATTATCCGGACATTGACTGGAGTAATGGGGTGGCTAAGTCAGAAAAAGCTAGTAGGTTTGTAAATATGCTAAATGACAACTTTTTATTTCAGGCAGTTCAAGAACCCACTAGGAATGACGCTATTTTGGACCTGGTGATTTCTAATAATAATGAACTTATCTCTAACATTTGTGTGGGTGAGCATTTGGGGAACAGTGATCACAACATGGTCTCCTTTGAGATAATGCTGCAGAGACAGCGCTATAAGGGAGTAACTAAAACACTCAATTTTAGACGTGCAGACTTTGCCAGTATAAGGGCATCTCTGCAATGTGTCAACTGGGAAAGGCTTTTCATGGGGTTAGACACAGAAGGAAAATGGAACATCTTTAAAACATTGCTTTGTAGGTATACGCAACAGTATATCCCCCTAGTAAGCAAGGAGAGGCATCGCAAAGCAAAACCTTTATGGCTGAATAAAAGTGTTATTGTCGAGGTTGGTAAGAAAAAACGTGCTTTTAGGGCATTCAAGTTAGCTGGGACAGCAGAAACTTTCATCAGGTACAAGGAAGCAAATAAAGCATGCAAAAAAGCTATCAGGCAAGCTAAAATAGAGATGGAAAGGGATATTGCTGCTAGGAGTAAAAAGAATCCAAAATTATTTTTTAATTATGTGAATAGTAAAAAAATGAAGCAAGAAGGGGTGGGAACTTTATTATCACGGGGGGGTACGTTGGTTGATGAAAACGGGGAAAAAGCTGAAATTTTGAACTCTTATTTTTCATCTGTCTATACATCTGAGGAGCCAGATAATGAAGGCTTCCCTTGTAATATGCCCAGTTCTAGTAATTTAGCTACTGACGCATGGGTCACTCGGGAGGAAATTCAAAAGAGACTTGAACATGTAAAGGTAAACAAAGGTCCAGGGCCGGATGGGATTCATCCCAGGGTATTAAATGAGCTGAGCGCTGTGATTGCCAAACCTCTTCACTTAATTTTTCAGGATTCATTGAGGTCTGGCATGGTGCCAAGAGACTGGCGGATTGCTAATGTGGTGCCGTTATTTAAAAAGGGATCCCGTTCTCAGCCTGAAAACTATAGGCCTGTTAGTCTGACATCAGTAGTAGGAAAACTTTTGGAAGGGGTAATAAGGGATAGGGTACTTGAATACATTGCAGTTCACAATACTATTAGTTTGTGCCAGCATGGTTTTATGCGTAACAGATCTTGCCAGACTAATTTAGTTGCCTTTTATGAGGAGGTGAGTAGGAACCTTGATGCTGGAATGGCAGTTGATGTCATCTACTTGGACTTTGCTAAAGCGTTTGATACAGTACCTCACAGAAGGTTAATGATCAAATTAAGGAATATTGGCCTAGAACATAATATTTGTAATTGGATAGAGAACTGGCTGAAGGATAGAGTACAAAGAGTGGTTGTAAATGGAACATTTTCTAATTGGACCAGTGTGGTTAGTGGAGTACCGCAGGGGTCAGTCCTTGGGCCTTTGCTGTTTAACTTGTTTATTAATGACCTGGAGGTGGGCATAGACAGTATTGTTTCTATTTTTGCTGATGACACTAAATTGTGCAAAACTATAAGTTCCATGCAGGATGCTGCCGCTTTGCAGAGCGATTTGACAAAATTAGATAACTGGGCAGCAAACTGGAAAATGAGGTTCAATGTTGATAAGTGCAAAGTTATGCACTTTGGTAGAAATAATATAAACGCAAACTATCTACTGAATGGTAGTGTGTTGGGGGTTTCCTTAATGGAGAAGGATCTAGGGGTTTTTGTTGATAACAAGTTGTCTAATTCCAGGCAGTGTCATTCTGTGGCTACTAAAGCAAATAAAGTGCTGTCTTGTATAAAAAAGGGCATTGACTCAAGGGATGAGAACATAATTTTGCCCCTTTATAGGTCCCTGGTAAGGCCTCACCTTGAGTATGCAGTGCAGTTTTGGGCTCCAGTCCTTAAGAAGGATATTAATGAGCTGGAGAGAGTGCAGAGACGTGCAACTAAACTGGTTAAGGGGATGGAAGATTTAAACTATGAGGTTAGACTGTCGAGGTTGGGGTTGTTTTCTCTGGAAAAGAGGCGCTTGCGAGGGGACATGATTACTCTGTACAAGTACATTAGAGGGGATTATAGGCAGTTGGGGGATGTTCTTTTTTCCCATAAAAACAATCAACGCACCAGAGGTCACCCCTTTAGATTAGAGGAACGGAGCTTCCATTTGAAGCAGCGTAGGTGGTTTTTCACGGTGAGGGCAGTGAGGTTATGGAATGCCCTTCCTAGTGATGGGGTAATGGCAGATTCTGTTAATGCCTTTAAGAGGGGCCTGGATGAGTTCTTGATCAATCAGAATATCCAAGGCTATTGTGATACTAATATCTACAGTTAGTACTAGTGGTTGTATTTATAGTTTATGTATGTGAGTATAGATTGGTAGGTGTGGGTTAGGTGTGCTGGGTTTACTTGGATGGGTTGAACTTGATGGACACAGGTCTTTTTTCAACCCTATGTAACTATGTAACTATGTAACTATGTAACAGAGAAAAGAATATACTATGAATAAATGTTACAGAATGCAATTCCTTATAATACCAAGCACCATTTAGCACTTACTTATCTCTTCATTTTTATTTCCTGAAAAACAAAAAAAAATGTATTACTTATCATCAGTGACCATATTTATAAAGTAGATTTTACTTCATATACACATAATAGAAAATACTTCACAGAAAAATAAAAAATGACAATGGCAAAACAATTTCTCATTTACTTATTGCTTCATCTTATTGTCTGAAAACAAACAAAATGCATAGTAACATAGTAAGTTAGGTTGAAAAATGTATGTCCATCACGTTCAACCATAATGCCTATATATAACCTGCCTAACTACTAGTTGATCCAGAGGAAAGCAAAAAACCCCATCTGAAGCCTCTCTAATTTGCCCCAGAGGGGAAAAAATTCCTTCCTGACTCCAAGATGGCAATGGGACCAGTCCCTGGGGCAACTTGTACTGAGAGCTATCTCCCATAACCCTGTATTCCCTCACTTGTACTGAGAGCTATCTCCCCTACCCCTGTATTCCCTCACTTGTACTGAGAGCTATCTCCCCTACCCCTGTATACCCTCACTTGTACTGAGAGCTATCTCCCCTACCCCTGTATACCCTCACTTGTACTGAGAGCTATCTCCCCTACCCCTGTATTCCCTCACTTGTACTGAGAGCTATCTCCCATACCCCTGTATTCCCTCACTTGTACTGAGAGCTATCTCCCATACCCCTGTATTCCCTCATTTGTACTGAGAGCTATCTCCCCTACCCCTGTATTCCCTCACTTGTACTGAGAGCTATCTCCCCTACCCCTGTATTCCCTCACTTGTACTGAGAGCTATCTCCCCTACCCCTGTATTCCCTCACTTGTACTGAGAGCTATCTCCCCTACCCCTGTATTCCCTCACTTGTACTGAGAGCTATCTCCCCTACCCCTGTATTCCCTCACTTGTACTGAGAGCTATCTCCCCTACCCCTGTATTCCCTCACTTGTACTGAGAGCTATCTCCCATACCCCTGTATTCCCTCACTTGTACTGAGAGCTATCTCCCATACCCCTGTATTCCCTCATTTGTACTGAGAGCTATCTCCCCTACCCCTGTATTCCCTCACTTGTACTGAGAGCTATCTCCCCTACCCCTGTATTCCCTCACTTGTACTGAGAGCTATCTCCCCTACCCCTGTATTCCCTCACTTGTACTGAGAGCTATCCCCCCTACCCCTGTATTCCCTCACTTGTACTGAGAGCTATCTCCCATACCCCTGTATTCCCTCACTTGTACTGAGAGCTATCCCCCCTACCCCTGTATTCCCTCACTTGTACTGAGAGCTATCTCCCATACCCCTGTATTCCCTCACTTGTACTGAGAGCTATCCCGCCTACCCCTGTATTCCCTCACTTGCTAAATACCCATCCAGCCCCTTCTTGTACCTATCTAATGTATCAGCCAGCACGACTGGTTCAGAGAGGGAATTGCACAACTTCACAGGTCTCCCGTGAATTTATACCCCTTTTAATACAGCTCAAAACCCTGTTTGCCCTTGCAGCTGCTGCCTGGCATTGCTTGCTACAGCCAAGTTTATTATCTACAAGGACTCCAAGGTCCTTCTCCATTATGGATTTGCCTAGTGCAGTCCCATTAAGGGTATACGGGGCTTGCATATTTTTACACCCCAGGTGCATGACCTTACATTTATCCACATTAAATCTCATCTGCCACTTAGCCGCCCAGATTGTCAGTTGGCCCAGATCCTGCTGCAGGGATGTCACATCCTGGATAGAATTGACTGGTCTACAGAGTTTTGTGCCATCTGCAAACACTGATACATTACTTATAATACCCTCCCCCAAGTCATTTATGAACAAGTTAAACAAAAGTGGCCCCAGTACAGAACCCTGATTCTGTACATTATTTATAGTGATGAGCTAATTTTGTTGCCAGGCATGGATTCGCAGTGACTTTCCGCATTTCGGCATTTGCGAATTGTTTTGCAAAACTTCCTTTCCTTTCCTTTTTTTCCCTATTAATTTATTTACCTCAGAGTTAAGCCACATAGGGGGATTCTTAACACTTCTACTTTTTCTTATTAATGGAATGAATTGAGAACAGTAATGATTTAATATAATTTTAAATGACAACCATTTCTGCTCTGTGTTTTTATCAGAAAACATAATGCCCCAATCTATGCCCTGAAGCGCTGCCCTTAAGGAGCTAAAATTTGCCTTCCTAAAATTCAGTGTCTTTGTTGCCCCCGTGTAAATTTGTTTCCTGCACCAAACATTAAATGAAATAACATTATGGTCACTATTACCCAGGGGTTCAACCACTTGCACATTTGCTATACGTTCTGGGTCATTAGAGATCACTAGATCTAGTATAGCATGGTTCCTGGTTGGCTCCTCAACCACCTGTGACATAAAGTTGTCATGCAGCAAGTTTATAAACTTGTTCCCATTTACTGTCCTGGCAGTACTATTGCCCCAGTCAATATCAGGATTGTCAGGTTCCTGAGGAATTACAATTTATACACATAAATATTCCATTCCAACATGTCATGTATATCAGGTGGCAATAAATCTCTTTAGGTTACAGGTACTTACTGAGTTCCTTGCTTTGATGGCACAAACACCCAATACAAACAATCAAAGCAGCCAGACAAGGCCAGAATACAATGTAGCGACTGTACAGATCCCTGCAGGTTACTGGAAGTCCTGTTTCTATAGGGAAAATATACATAGAATTAATTTAAGACCCAAGAATGTAACCATAGAATGTCATGTAATAAACTGCACAAGGGCAGTGATTTTGTCTAAGCATTTATACCTGCCCCACTGTTGGGGTTCTAATACCCACCTACCCCTGCATAAAGGTAATTTCACCAGAATGATTTCTTGACAGCAAAGGCAGCCATGTTGTGGAATTCTATGGAGCTGATACACTGTATGTGGCACAAACTACTGATACAGAATATTAACAAATAAAGACTAATAGGAAGACTGTAACTCACCTCTGATCCGCCAGCAGCTTTGATTCATCTGACTTATGGAATTGGAGACAGTGCAAGTGATATTAGAAGAATCTGGTAGAGAAATTATACTAAAGATACAATATAAACTCTTCTTATCTTTGTACACATTTTCCATTGATGAGATTACTCGGATCCCCTGGGTATCAGTCCATATGAGGGAAGGTTCTGGAAGCCAGCCACAGGACACACAAAAGGCAGTGTCATTACTTGTATATGTGTTGGGGGAAATTACAGGGAGACTTCCCACAGCTACAAACAGAGAAATGTAATTAGCGGTGCAGTTGTACTGCCGGGCTACACACAGCAATAACTCCGTACAGCAGTGGCTTGGGGACTTTTTTGGTTCAAGCCCCACTTTGAGGTGATGGGGGCTTTTATGGGCTTTTATGGATATTAAAGACAGCAAATGGGTATTCTCCCCAAATCTGTCCCTAACTGGCCTTTATACACATGCTCAGTATACACAAGTGTGCAAAACACACACACGGTCAGTTTTTTTTTACTGTAAGTTTAGTCATAAAAGGGTTTTTCCTGTGTGACTGGCATGAATACTAATCACATTTTATTTACTGGATCAATCCTGTCTATATAATTATCCCCCTGTCTCTCTCTTACCCCCAGCCTCTACATTCCTGGAACATCTTGTCTTTTCTAGTGTTAATAACTTTCTCTGCACCATAATCTGCTCTCTGTCTGGCTTTCAACCTCCGCAGGGAAGGCTTTTGTTCTTTCTGGGACCCTGACATTAAACATGTGAGAATGGCAGCAGTTAAAATTTCCCTTCTGAAATCAATTAAAGAAATGTGATTGGCTTTTGGCGGCCCCGTCAACTTTTTTCTAACCTTGAGTACAAAGTCACCCAGTGACTGACTGTGCAAAGTTTGGGAACCCTGGCATCAAACCAATAAAATTCAATAGGTGAAATCTGATTGGCTGTTGGTGGCTCCACCCACTTTTTTCTAACCTTGCACCACAGTTACCTGGTGCCTAACTCTGCAAAGTTTGGGGACCCTGGGGTTATTACTGTGAGACTGGCAGCAGGTTGAATTTCTGCCAAGTCAATAGGTAAAATCTAGGCACCTAACAATCATTATATTTTCATTCAGGCTGAGCCCGTGACTATGTGATTCAAGTTAGAAGAGGCTGAGTGCAGTGAATACAAAAGAAGCCCCATAAGGGCTGTGTGGGTAATAGGCCAGATTAAATCAGTCTGGGGGTGGTTTATTAAGTGATAAACAATAGGTGGTGGGAATGGCAAAGAAATCAGTCTGGGGGGGGGGTTTATTAATTGATAAACAATAGGTGGTGGGAATGGCAATGAAATCAGTCTGGGGGGGGGTTTATTAATTGATAAACAATAGGTGGTGGGAATGGCAAAGAAATCAGTCTGGGGGGGGTTATTAATTGAAAAACAATGGGCAGTGGAGCCAGTTGGGGGTTTGTCTGGAAACAATGGATGGCTATAGAGGAGGGGAAAACTAGGGGGTGGGAATAGGTGTAGTGGGACTTAAGGTGGCCATACACCAGCAGATCCGCTCGCTTGGCGATGTCGCCAAGCGAGCGGATCTTCCCCCGATATCCCCACCTACGGGTGGGCGATATCGGGGAGCCTTTAGGTAAAAAAAATAATAATCCGATCGTTTGGCCCTGGGGCCAAACGATCGGATTATGTGAGCGGCAATGGGGCAGTCGGATCGGGGACCGCATCAACGAGCCGATGCGGTCCCCGATCCGACCGGATTTTCTAACCTGGCCGATCGAGATCTGGCCAATTTCAGGCCAGATATCGGTCGGCCAGGCTGCTCGGCTCTCCCCATACACGGGCCGATTAGCTGCCGAATCGTTCCAAGGGACCCATATCGGCAGCTATAGTCGGCCCGTGTATGGCCACCTTTAAAAGTAGCACAAACAGAGGGATCATAACTAACCTGTGATTTTTCTGTGCAGACACATGCATTGACCTTCTCCCGTATCACTAACTTTCTTAATGCCCATAATTTATTGGACCCGCTGCAATCTGGCTTTCGGCCTGCGCCCCCTACTGAGACAGCGTTGTGCAGAGTTACAAACGATCTTCAGATGCCAAAGCCAAAGGTCACTTTTCTATACTAATCCTCCTCGATCTATCGGCTGCGTTTGATACGGTTGGCCACTCCCTCCTGATGCAAATTCTGCATTTGATTGGTCTCGGTAGTCCGGCTGCATCCTGGGTCTCTTCCTACCTCTCTAACCGTTCATTCACTGTCTCCTATGCTAACAACACCTCATCTCCAGTTCCTCTTAATGTGGGGGTACCCCAAGGCTCTGTACTTAATGTGGGGGTACCCCGAGGCTCTGTACTTAATGTGGGGGTACCCCAAGGCTCTGTACTTAATGTGGGGGTAACCTGAGGCTCTGTACTTAATGTGGGGGTACCCCGAGGCTCTGTACTTAATGTGGGGGTACCCCAAGGCTCTGTACTTAATGTGGGGGTACCCCAAGGCTCTGTACTTAATGTGAGGGTACCCCAAGGCTCTGTACTTAATGTGAGGGTACCCCAAGGCTCTGTACTTAATGTGGGGGTACCCCAAGGCTCTGTACTTAATGTGGGGGTACCCCAAGGCTCTGTACTTAATGTGAGGGTACCCCGAGGCTCTGTACTTAATGTGAGGGTACCCCGAGGCTCTGTACTTAATGTGGGGGTACCCCGAGGCTTTGTACTTAATGTGGGGGTACCCCAAGGCTCTGTACTTAATGTGGGGGTACCCCAAGGCTCTGTACTTAATGTGAGGGTACCCCAAGGCTCTGTACTTAATGTGAGGGTACCCCAAGGCTCTGTACTTAATGTGAGGGTACCCCAAGGCTCTGTACTTAATGTGAGGGTACCCCAAGGCTCTGTACTTAATGTGGGGGTACCCCAAGGCTCTGTACTTAATGTGGGGGTACCCCAAGGCTCTGTACTTAATGTGAGGGTACCCCGAGGCTCTGTACTTAATGTGAGGGTACCCCGAGGCTCTGTACTTAATGTGGGGGTACCCCAAGGCTCTGTACTTAATGTGAGGGTACCCCAAGGCTCTGTACTTAATGTGAGGGTACCCAAGGCTCTGTACTTAATGTGAGGGTACCCCAAGGCTCTGTACTTAATGTGGGGGTACCCCAAGGCTCTGTACTTAATGTGGGGGTACCCCAAGGCTCTGTACTTAATGTGAGGGTACCCCAAGGCTCTGTACTTAATGTGAGGGTACCCCGAGGCTCTGTACTTAATGTGGGGGTACCCCGAGGCTCTGTACTTAATGTGGGGGTACCCCAAGGCTCTGTACTTAATGTGGGGGTACCCCAAGGCTCTGTACTTAATGTGAGGGTACCCCAAGGCTCTGTACTTAATGTGAGGGTACCCCAAGGCTCTGTACTTAATGTGGGGGTACCCCAAGGCTCTGTACTTAATGTGGGGGTACCCCAAGGCTCTGTACTTAATGTGGGGGTACCCCAAGGCTCTGTACTTAATGTGGGGGTACCCCAAGGCTCTGTACATAATGTGGGGGTTCCCCAAGGCTCTGTACTTAATGTGGGGGTACCCCAAGGCTCTGTACTTAATGTGGGGGTACCCCAAGGCTCTGTACTTAATGTGGGGGTACCCCAAGGCTCTGTACTTAATGTGGGGGTACCCCAAGGCTCTGTACTTGGGCCGTTGTTATTCTCCCTCTACACGCTGTCTTTGGGAGATCTTATCAGTTCATTTGGCTTTAAATCCCATCTGTATGCTGATGATATCCAAATTTACTTTTCAACCCCCTCATTAACAGTTGAAACTGAGACTCAAATCTCTAACTGCCTCCTGGCTATCTCTAATTGGATGAACCAACGCCACCTCAAACTGAACTAATGATCTTTCCGCCTGGAGATGGAGAAGCAACAGAAGAAAAACTGTTTGGACAGAAGCTGAATGTAAGTTCTCCTTAGGAACAAGCAAGACAGTGGCTTATAAAGAACACAGGAATGTCCCATCATTAGCGATGCGCGAATCTGTCCCGTTTCGCTTCACCATAAAATTCATGCAACAGCAAGAAAAGTTGCAAAACAGTGGAAAAATTAACGAAACGCATTTGTCACACAATGTTTTTGTCACCCGTGGTTTTTTTTTGTCACCGCGTCTTTATTTACATGACCGCGTCCATTTTTTACACCATTTGTTGGTGGGAATGGCAATGAAATCAGTCTGGGGGGGGGTTATTAATTGATAAACAATAGGTGGTGGGAATGGCAAAGAAATCAGTCTGGGGGGGGTTATTAATTGAAAAACAATGGGCAGTGGAGCCAGTTGGGGGTTTGTCTGGAAACAATGGATGGCTATAGAGGAGGGGAAAACTAGGGGGTGGGAATAGGTGTAGTGGGACTTAAAAGTAGCACAAACAGAGGGATCATAACTAACCTGTGATTTTTCTGTGCAGACACATGCATTGACCTTCTCCCGTATCACTAACTTTCTTAATGCCCATAATTTATTGGACCCGCTGCAATCTGGTTTTCGGGCCCATTATTTGGTTTATTTCATGTTAGTTGGCCCTTAGCTACTCAACCATTTGCACTGAGAAAAGCATTCTCTCTGAGTTACTGCAGGAGTCAGGGTGGGCCCATGGCAGAGGATAAGTCAGTACAACCCACTCCCATGTTAACATGTAGGAATAGAAATAGTGTTCCAAACTAGGTCTGTGTAGGTTAGCAGAGGGAAAAACTGTAAAGCTAATGGGAGGTAATTAAAAAAAAACAAAAAAAACCCCAAGGCTAATCTTAAGGAAGTTCAGCACTAAGTTTTGAAACTTTACCTACAATGTGATAGAGGGGACTTTTTATCGCAGGTTTGAGAAACTGTTGGCTGGGGGATTTGCGCCACACCATGGAATTAGCCTTAATTACCAAGTGTAGGAGCTCTATTAATGGGGTTGGAACTTGGCAAGAGAGCTCACTCTCTAACCAGAAATCACACCTGTTCACAGATGCAGCTGGCACAAATGGGTTTTGGGCCCATTTTAATGGTCAGTGGTGTTTTGAAACATAGCACAAAAACTAGGATTTCCAAAATTACGCAAAAACATAGCATTGATCTTTTCCTAGTAGTAGTGGTGGTAGAGATATGGGTCACAAAGATGGATCACAGGGGGTAGCATTTATTGTCAGATAAGTGTCGGCAGCAACTTGTCAGCCAGCTTCTAGTTGGTTATGCTGTTGTTAATGCATCTAGTCCTCAGGTGCTTCAAGACACAGCATTTACTTTAGAGTTAAACTCTATGTAGGCACTATGTAGGAGGGACATGGTGATGTTTGATAGTGGGCCCATTATCTCTCCCAGGTAAATGATCTCATTATGGATTCATTGATCACTAACAATAAGTTTGGGGAGTGTAGCCTCAAAGTTGTAAGATTGGTAGTGGTTTAAATTTCCCCATTAAAGTCAATGGGTGAAATTTGATCTGTTGTTTGCTCCATCCAACAAATGTTCCTGTTTCATTCAGGGTGACACCATGATTCAATTTTGGGGGGTGTAGCTTGAAGCTGTAAGAGTGGCAGCAGTTTGAAAATCTTCCCTGTCAAAGTCAATGGGAAAATTGAGGGGTTCGGAATGGCGCCACAAAATTAAGGTGGGCAGGATCGCTTAGAAAAGTGCTAGCTACCTGCTCCGCTATAGGGCAAAGAAGTGTGGAGAGTTTGGGTGTTGTACCCCTAAAACTGTAGGAGGAGTTGGGTTTACAAAATGGGGGGCGCTAAGAAGAAGAAGAAGCAGCTGAAGTGGAAGAACAGTCTGTGGGGTTTTCATCCCAACATAATTCAGGTAAAACTCTGCTCACTTACCAGTAACCTGTAGCTGTACTGTTGCTTTGCCGTGATGTTCAGTGGACTCAACAAAACAATAATATTCCCCAGAATCCTGAGCTGTGACGTTACGGATCTTTAAAGGGAAAATTCCCCTAGTGATGTTGTCTTTTAGCAGTTCTGTTCTGTTAGCAAACTGTGGCATCTGGGCTGTGTAATCATCTTTCCCATTAATATAAAGATGAACATAGGGCTGGTACGTAGGCTTAAACCAACGGATTTCCATCTTCTCTGCGTTCATCTCAGGAATAAGGTGACAAGGTAACAGCACATCTGATCCAAGTGCAGCAACAACTGATGTTGTTGAAGAAACTGTAAATCTGACTGTAAAATACACAGCATAGACTCAAATAAAAATAAAAGAAACTAAAGAATTTCAGATGCACAGACATATCTCCAAGCACAAAGATGAACTTTCAGCATCACTGACCAATCTGGCTGAGCAGGGCCAGTTACAGTGTGTAGCGCAGACTTTGCTGCTGCAGTTTGGCACTCGCCCGATTGTGGGATTATGCAGATAATCATATAGCAGTTCAGCTCATAGTTATATACAATCGGCAGCCAATATCCCCAGCATGTTTGGAACCAAATACGAAGGCTGATGGCAGCCAGTTTGGTTAATATGTGACTGTCAGATCCTATCCAACATCACTGATCTGCCCTATACACAGGGGAACAGCCCGTTACACTCACACACAGGAAGGCACAGTATGCAAGAACTCATCCTTACTGAGCAAAGAATATAAATAAAATAGATATATAGAGAAAGAAACATATTTAAATGGTTCACATGTACATTAGGACTAGAATACTGCACTTCCCACCTTAAACCTTGCTGCCCCTCACATTGTGAATGCCCTCCCTGATTTCCTCCAGAGAGAATCCTCCCTCAGTCTCTTCAGCACTAAACTCACACCCTCCTATTTGTGTCTATAAGTTACTTTCCCACTTAGATTGTAAGCTCTACAGGACAGGGATCACATATTCCTTATCTCTTTGACACTAACTTGAATTTATTTTTATTTTAACTGTAAAACTGTAACTGTATTTGATATTTATTTGTATTTTTTATAGTAATGACCCTGTTTGTTCCATTAATGTATTGTTCTGCCGTACAGTGCTGAGTACATAAGTAGCGATATATAAATAAAAATATACATACAAGACTAGAAAGATCCACATTCTGTACTCAGTGGGATAAGGACTCCTTCCTATGTCCCTCCCCTTCTTACTAACCCCCCACTGCACCCAATGTATCCTCTCTCTCTTCAGGGCAACAATGTAATAAACACGTGCCCCCATATCTCACAATGGGCTGCATTTTTATATACCATTACCCCAAAAAAACAGACATGGAGAATTAAAAATTAAACTTCATCTTCCTTTCTGCTCAGAGGCACAAATGAAGCAGCGCTGGTACCATTGGGGGGGTTACAGAGAAAGTACCAAAGGGGCCAGTAGGCAACACCAGCTGCTCCCTGTGCTTATGGGTAATAAAGCCAGTGCCTATGACAGACAATGCTGCTGCCAAGTGACTGCCCCAAGTGATACCCACCAGGCAACACTGGCAGCGCCACAACTCAGAGAGAGCCCACCTGTGCTGCCAGCAGCCTAATAGTTAATTTACAGGTACAGATTCTTCATGAAACTCCAGCACCCAATTACAGTGGCAAAATAAACAAAAGCACCCCCCAAATCAATGAAGGGATTAAATGGTGGCAAGAGGGGTTCTCTCCAGACTAAAATTAGCAGCTGACACACAGGAGTAGCCAATAGAACTGGGGCTTTATAGCTGTTTGTGTGCCTGGAACTAACACTGCTGCACTGGGTACAATTGTTGCCATGCAAGGGAGACTGATAGTAACAAATGGCCTGAACAGGGAATATGTGACATATGTTACTGTTATGGAGTGAATTTAGCTAAAAATCTTTGTTTATTAATCTTTAAATGTTAATTTTACTGGCCAGTAATTTAGTAATTTGTGTAAATAGTTATGTGTGTGTGTGTGTTAAAAGTGGAAACTGCAACAGTATTAGCTTTGGTTAACAAATGGATGCCTACTTTGTTTGAAGCTGTGCTGAATGTATGTTTTAAATGGTGCTGAAACAACTGCTTAATGAAAGCTATGTTTGCCACAAGTGTATACATAAGTGTGTGCATAAAACTACTTTGTTGTTATATAGAATATTGCAACTGCTAGTACAAAGTAAAGTTTCTTGAAGCACTTACCTGGAGCTCTCAGAGAAGCCACTTGCTTAAGGGGTAGGCAGCCTCTCAAAAGGAATATTTACAGTGTAGATGTTGACCACCTGGTGGCAGCATAGAGCAGACTGCAGAGTAGTTTCTATTGGGAGTCTGTGTTAAAGGAAAAGTAACACTAACATTTTTTAAGTAAAAAATCTATTCTACCCTGCTCCAATAACTGCCCTATCCTTCCCAGCGTTTATTATTCTGAATGCTTTATTAGAAAATGCCTAGTAAAAACGTTGCATCCAGTCATTTCAAATACGGCGATCCAGAAGATACAGAATCCACTATGCGACGATCGATTGATCGATTCTAGCCTTCCTTCTGTATAGGAAGGAGTCGGGCTAGGAGGAGATGTCAATCGTCGCATAGTGGATTCGGCATCTTCTGGATTGCCGTATTTGAAATGACCGGATGCAACATTTTTACTAGGCATTTTCTAATAAAGCATTCAGAATAATAAACGCTGGGAAGGATAGGGCAGTTATTGGAGCAGGGTAGAATAGATTTTTTACTTAAAGAGATACTGACACCAGAAATTAAACCTTTTTTTACATCTATCATAACACTGTCTTTGCATGATCTTCATTTTTGCCATAAAAGTATTTGCCCAGTGCTTTTATATTACTTGTCTGATCCCCCATGTTCCTCTATGAGGGGGCGGCCATATTTGTTCAGCAGGAGGCCGTTAGCATTAGAAGCTATAACTGACAGGCTGAGAAGGGACAGGCAGGTTGGCCAAACAGTCAGGTTTAGGGACTTCAAGTAACAATTATTTACAAAAGCAAATCTCTCAGCGAAAATCAATCAACATGACCTATAGGCAACTTTTTATGTACATTCATTTGAGGAGTCGTTTTTTAGTGTCAGTATCACTTTAAAAAATTTTAGTGTTACTTTTCTTTTAAGCCTTTTTAAGAGGCAGTTCTAGAAGGTTGTGCTTTCAGGGTTACTGTTGCCCCCTGCTGGTGTCCTGCACCTTTGCAAATACTTTGTGTATTTCCACTGAACATCTGCCTGGCTCCTAAACACACACGCGCCCAGTGCCATACTGTATGTAACATGTAACATGTAACAGTATATAATTGCTACCATTGCCTCAGAATGAGTGAGTGTTTGGATTCAAGTAAAAGATTATTTTCAATAACTGATCTCTGGATCCTTGAGTGATATTAGCAGAACCGGCACTATATTCCTAATTCTTACATTCAGTTGACAAGTTTTTAACTCATTCAATTAAAGGTTACATTTCATACATGACAAAATAGAAAGAAAAGGAAAGCTTGCACCTTCCACACCAGTTATACAAATCAGGTAGGAGTCATCAATGTTTGCCTCCTAATGTAGATTAATTAGAGTTAGGACGAAGGGAAAATGTGCAAATGAAGTATAGACAAATATAAATAAAAGACGGAAGAGGAAACACCACACAGAAAAACCAGTTTTTCTGAGAGGGAGGGAGGGTGAGGGCGCACGATTGATGTGCGATTTTAACTGCAGAGGTGTTATTTAGACTAACAAGAGGCCGGGTGGCTATTGATGTTGGGGAGGTGGTGGGCTGATGAATTTGCTAATTTATAGCTTAAAATTTGAGCATTTGTGCACCTCCAAATACATGTGCTAACAGGCTCCGTTTTTCTCTGTGTTGAAATGAGATAAGGGGCAGAAACGCTATACCTTTCTTTCTACGAGCTTGAACTGGCAACATATGTTGCAGACTCAAAGGGGCTTTTTTCTCTGGCTGTCTCCACAGGAACACTTAAGTGCTGAGAGCCTTGATATTCATTGTATCACCTTTTAAAGGCTAGATAACAGCGGCCCTACCATATCTCATAGCAGATTTTATATCTGATAATCACCTTTGCGAATTTTAATGGGGATTTGAGTAATGACACACATCTTTCTATTTTGTTTTTTTTTTTTTTTCCTTTTTTAATGATTAGCAATAAAGGTTAAGTTTTATCATTTCAGTTTAATGTACTACTTGATCTACCTGATAATAATTGGGTTAATGGTGCAGTAATTTGAAGTCTTGATCAGGACCACCTGTGTGGTGTTTCCTCTTCCGTCTTTTATTTATACATTTCATACACGAGCTTTAGTCATGGCATTCTAGCAATAGAAATGGGAAGGTGCAAGAGTAAGGGCTCTGGCACACGGGGAGATTAGACAAATCTCCCTGTTCGCGGGCAACTAATCTCCCCGAATCAGGGGCGGGCCAAGCCGACCGGGCGCCCTAGGCAACCCGGTCGGCTAACTCCGCCCACCTCCCTGCCCCCCCAAACGGCGCATGCGCTCCAGAGCACAGGAGGCGGTGCAGGGGAGGCGGTGCAGGGGGGGCGGGGCGATTAGATTGGTCATTGCCTCCGCCGCTAATGACAAGCGGCGGAGGCAATGACAAAGTAGCACCAGGGGTAGGCAGGAGAGGTACTTGCCTGGCGCCCCTCAATCGTTGCACCCTAGGCAGCTGCCTCTTCTGCCTACCCCTAGTTACGGCCCTGCCCCGAATTACCATGGCACACACTGTGCAGGTGATTTCGGCAAATCGCTGAAGTTGCCTTGCAAGGCATTTTCGGCGATCTGCCGAAATCGCGCCGCCACATGTGCCATCCCACTGGCGACTTACATTGTCGCCGGTGGGATGGCAACTGATGGCAACTCGGGGAGATTAGTCGCCCGCGAACAGGGAGATTTGTTGCGGGAGACTAATCTCCCCATGTGCCAGAGCCCTAATGGGTTGCCATTACTATCCTTCAGATTTGAAACCTCAGCACCCACTACTGGCATAAAGACATTCTGTGTATATAAAATAAACACTTACCTGAAAGGGATCCTTCTAACATGGAACAGAGAATGAAGAGCCCAAAGAAACGCACAATCTTGGGTATAGCAGGTCCCATAATCACCAACAAACAGACTAATCTGCAATTGGGAAATATATAAATTAACAGAGTTACAGCACTGCTTGTAGCTAATCTGTATATGAAGGAATCTGGGTTGTAAAAGGAACATTTACTGACAAAATAGAGACCATGAGTTCATATGCTGTACCCCGTGCATAATACAGGGCTGGGATATTCCTTATACAGGCTGAGTAATATCTGAGTTATTAAGTGAGCAGCAACTCTGTTATTAACCCCCTGCCGTTCATTTACCCCCCTGCAGTCATTTATTGCCCCTAACCAGGAATAACTCAGTCACACTCACTGCAACTGGACCCCCCGGGGGGAGGGGCGAATGAGGGGGCGGACGGTCAAAAAAATCCTGCGCCGCCCACTGCTTACTCATACCTGGCTAATTCTGTTTCCAACGCGCCAGCTATGCCCAACCGCAACCCGAACGGGACTTTGTTTCCCTTCCTCAGCTTTCTGTCAGCTCTCACAGTGCCGCTCTCTACCAGCGAGCTTACTAGCGTCTCCTGACGACCCACACTCAGTACTGTAATGAAGCTTCTCTTCCCACTGAAGGCGGGGCTTGCTGTCATACTTAAAGACATGATTGGGTTTGCGCTGCTGTGTTTTTCCTTATTAATAAGACCAGAGAACGAAACTAATGAACGTTTATCATAATTCTGTAGACCGTGTAGCAGAGAGTTTCAGCGGTTAGGGGTTAGTACTCCCCCCGCTCACAGGTGCAGTTGGTCAGGCCCAGTGAGCTGAGGAGGAGGCTGCTGATAGGCTACAGTTAGAAGGCGTTACGGGCATACGTGTTACTGGCACAACAACTCACTGGGAAGAGAGAGACGCTAGACAGGAGATCTTTAGGCTTTATTTGAGGTTGAGCCCCTCCATTTTTATACATTTGTTTGGGCCCCTTTGGTTCATAAGAAAGTTATGTGCATATATCAACACAGTTTTGCTGCTCAGTTTCTTATAAATGCAGGGAGAAATAAAAGTATATATGGGAAAACCGACCTTTTTAAAGTGTATAATCACTACCCAAGCCCTGTGCCCCCTCTCCAGTTACTGGGATGGCTGGTAACTCCCCTGCCCTCTGTGCCCAGTACATGTAGGTAAATACATACCTACCAACTCTCCCAATTTTTGCGGACAGTCCCTCTTTTGACAGCTCAGCCCACAGTCCCAGATTCTTACAGGAAAGCATCATCTCTTCATCCCTTGAGGCACCGATCCCCAACCTTTTATACTTGGGAGCCAGGTTCAAATGGAAAAAAGTGTTGGGGAGCAACACAAGCAGGGGCGGGCCAAGCCGACCGGGCACCCTAGGCAACCCAGTCGTCCAACTCCGCCCACCTCCCCGCCCCTCCAAACGGCGCATGTGCGCCAAAGCACAGGAGGAGGTACAGGGGGGGCGGGGCGATTAGATCGCTCATTGCCTCCGCTGCTAATGACAAGCAGCGGAGGCAATGACAAAGTAGCACTAGGGGTAGGCAGGAGAGGCTCCTGCCTGGTGCCCCTCAATTGTTGCGCCCTAGGCAGCTGCCTCTTCTGCCTACCCCTAGTTCTGGCCCTGAACACAAGCATGAAAAAAGTTCCTGGAGGTGCCAATAAGAGCTATAGGCTGATGCCACACGTGGTGTTTTTACGTTGCGTATTTTCTCAGCCTAAAAACGCAGCACAAGCCACACAGCCCCTGACTATGGCGTTTTTCAGCCTAGTACTGGTGACATAGCAAATCCCATTGCCATGGTGCTAATAGTGCGAAATAGTAAAAAACGCTGCATATTTCCGCTAGGTCTGGCAGCTGCCTTTGTGTATACATAGGAATAGCTTGCTGTGCAAATAATGCCGTATTTCGGCCAACGCTTGAAAAATCCGTGCTAAGGCGTTTTCTAGCGTATTTACGCATTGTGTGGTTTGCTTCGAGTCTTTTCAAGTTATTTCTATGGATGATGATATCAGGCGTTTTTCAGCCGCTGAGAGAATTAGAAAATACGCAGCGGAAAAAAAGTTGGCTATTCGATAGTCCCCATGTTGATAGGAAGCCTACAGAAGGCTCTGTTTGGGAATTATGCTGGGTTTTTATGCAACTAAAACTTGTCTCCTAACCAGAAATTCAAAAATAAGTAGTTACTTTGAGGCCACTGGGAGCAACAACCAAGGGGTTGCTACCGAACCACTGGTTGGGGATCACTGCCTTAAGGGTTACTGAACAGGCAATTAATATCTAAGAATATATACAAGAATATATACAAGCCTCAAATGGAAACAAGTTGAAATTCAGTTCTTGAAACACTGGCACAATTAAGGAAGCCTCTCATTAAAAAAAAAACAAACTAGCCTAAAAATGTTTAAAGGAGACATATTGGATAAATGGGAAAAACCCTAATCCTGTTGG
Organism: Xenopus tropicalis; assembly: GCF_000004195.4. NCBI lineage: Eukaryota > Metazoa > Chordata > Amphibia > Anura > Pipidae > Xenopus > Xenopus tropicalis. The sequence continues at coordinate 135,564,163 of NC_030684.2, read as the reverse complement.
CAATTATGAATAATATACGGTGCTGGTTTCACTTTGTGCTAAACATTAATCCTCTCTGTAACAATGGCCCCTTTATTGGAGCTCCCTATAGATCCTATCACATCTCTTACCATGTTTGAAATGGAGAGTGGGCGTGTCCTAACGGTCCCTGCCAGAAGCACAGTAGGAGGGGGAGAGCCAATCACAGCCCTGCAGTCACACAAGCACAGACAGGCTTCAGTTCCCTATCAGGTCAGCCTAGCTGCTGATTGGTTCCTACAGTGCTGTGTACTGAGTGCCGCCGGCTCCCCAGCTCATCCAGAGAATTCAGCCAGCAGGAAGTGGAACAGATGGGCGGGGCTAGTGGGGTTTTGGTGGAATTTCTCAATAAATCAGCAGGAAACACACCTTTTTTAAGCACAATCCTATATTTAGAAGAGTATAATTCACTGGTACATTCTTAATTTTTATTATTACCTTCAATTAGGGGAATAGATGGGCCCAAGACCTGACGTACTTCTAAGCTTCTAATTCTGTATTGGCCTGATCCTAATGTATTAAGCATTGTAACTTGTTTGTCAACGTTTTGTTTCTATGGCCAGAAATGAGGTTTTACCAACAAGCTGCCTGGAGTTCTCTTTGCTGTGATTTAGGGAACTGGACACAGTGCATGTGATGTATGAAGTATTCAGCTGATTAACAGAACTAATAATGTGATACACATTTTTTTCCATTGATGGGATTATTTTGTTTCCCTCAATATCTGTCCATAGCAGGTAGGGCTTAGGGTGCCAGCCATGGGACTCACAATACGTGTGATTATTGAGGAAATATTAGGGAGACATCCAACAGCTGAAACACAGAGAGATATAATTAGAGATGCAGTTGTACTGCCTGTTACCAGGGGCAGGCCAAGCCGACCAAGCACCCTAGGCAACCCAGTCGGCCACCTCAGCCCTGCACCTTCCCCCCCACGTTTGCTTTAGCGCGCATGTGAAATCACGGGGGGGGGGGGTCGCGATGCGATAGATCATTTCCCTCACCGCTTAATGACAAGCGGTGGGGGCAATTACTAAAGAGCGTGGACTAGGGGTAGGCAGGAGAGGCTGCCTGGTGCCCCCCAATTGCAGCACCCTAGGCAGCTGCCTCTTCTGCCTACCCCTAGTTCTGTCCCTGCCTGTTACCCATAACTCCCAGCAATAACACTGTACAGGCCAAGTTTTGGTTGTATAAAAACCAGTTGCACTGCCCAACAGAGTCTCCTGTAGGCTGCCAGTCCACATAGGAGCTACCAAAGAGCCAATCACAGCCCTTATTTGGCACCCCCAGGAACATTTTTCATGCTTATGTTGCTCTCCAACTCCAAAAAAAGGTTGGTGATCCAGGGTGTAGAGACACCTAAACATGGCAAAGCCATGAAACTACTCAGTGTCGGACTGGGGTGCCGAGGGCCCAACAGAAAACCTTAGGCCTTAGGCCCACTCTCCCCTTCTCTGTTCACTCACTTACTTTAGTCTGTTTATTACTTCTTTTTACATGCTATTATCTATCCATTCCTCTGTTTCTTCTCATATAGAATAAAGTAATGGCGATGGTATAGGCATACAAGGCAAATGGTTGGGTGAGCAGGAGGGCCCACTGACACCTGGGTTTCCTGGTATCCTGATTGGCCAGTCCGACACTGAGACTACTACGGAATTAGCTGTAACATACTGGCGCCTACCTTCAGCAGAACTAGTCCCTTACATGGTGCAGGTTAGGCTTCTGGTAGCGACAGAGAGAAGAGGGGATTACTGAGGAGCATTTAGCATTTACAAGTTGTTCTGCAGAACTGACTCATGCAACCTGCTTTGCTATGGAAGGGTTCTGGTGTCATCACACAATAAATACAAATTATCACATATAAGACAAAATGTTATAAAATATAAGCTCACTTTTTTGGGGGTTGCCAAAACCTCACCTTCTAGTGAAGGTTGCTCTGCTGGACATTGCTGTTACATAGATGCACATAATACTCTGCATATGAAACACATTTTGGCAATGCTTACATGATTTTAGACAAAAAAAAACAGAATTGAGATAAAACTGCATATCTGTATAAGGTGGTGCTGACCCAGTGATGCCACATTATGGTGTCTCTACATCACAATGCAGTTACTTTGAAGTTCAGTTGAAAATACGAGGACTTCTAAGACCAGGGTTCAGTGTTCTATCATGGGTCTTAACTTGTGTTCAGTTTTGTCTAAATATTGATTCCTGTCTCTTGGAATGTTCTTGACTATTTCTGGTCACTGCCAACATGTCTGATATATAAGTTATGGCCCAGTACCAAGCTGCCTTCTGTACCTCCTAGGCTATCACCCAGTGCCTTCCCGATTCTGATTCTGACTCCCTGATCCTGAGAGCCTTGAGGCCCTGACAACTTACCAATAACAAGTCGTTGTACTATCACTTTGTCATGATGTTCACTGGACCAATAATATTCCCCAGAATCCTCAGCTGTGGATCATCAAAGGGAAATCTCCTCTAGTGATGTTCTCTTTTAGCAGTTCTGTTCTGTTAGCAAACTGTGGCATCTGTATTGAGTAATCGTCTTTCTTATTATGATACAGTTAAATATATGGCTGAATTCTGTACTTAAACCATACCCCCCAACTGTCCAGCTTTCCGCGGGACAGTCCCGGTTTTGATAGCCCATCCCACTGTCCCAGATAGTTCCATGAATGTCCCGCATTTAGGTAATAAATTACGGAAATCCGGGACATTCATGGAAGTATCCGGGACAGCGGGAGGCACTGGCTGGAGCTTGGCGCTCCTTCTTCTTCAGCGGTTCTTCTTTTATAAAAGGGCCTGTTGCCGCCGCTCAAGGAGCCACATATGGAGAGGAGCTGCTGATAAAGAAGAAGGAGGAGGAGCTTGTATGGGGGGTACTGTCTCAATTGGGGGCACTTACTATGGGGGCATTGTGTATGGGGGTACTTTCTATAGGGGCACTGTGTATGGGGGCACTTTCTATGGGGGGTACTGTCTATGGGGGCACTTTCTGTGGGGGTACTGTCTATAGGGGCACTTTCTTTGGGGGGTACTGTATATGGGGGCACTTTCTATGGGGAGGTACTGTCTATGGGGCACTTTCTATTGGGGGCACTGTCTATGGGGCACTTTCTATGGGGGGGTACTGTCTATGGGGCACTTTCTATTGGGGGGTACTGTCTATGGGAGCACTTTCTATGGGGGAGTAATGTCAATGGGGGCACTTTCTATGTGGGGTACTGTCTATGGGGGCACTTTCTATTGGGGCAATTGGGGCACTTTCTATGGGGGGTACTGTCTATGGGGCCACAGTGTATGGGGGGGTACTGTCTATTGGGCAATTGGGGGCACTGTGTATGGGGGGGCCTAAACTGGTACATAGTTATAACTCACTTATAACTGCCTTCTCTCTATATTTGTATTTATATGTAGGAGTTGCTATATTGTTTTCCTTAGGTAGTACAGTATGAGGGTATAGCACAATTTGTGTCTGATCCCACCATTTCAACTATATAAAAGGAGTATTTTTTTAAAACAAAATGGATGGGGTGTGGTAATTGGGGCATGGTCAAAAAATTGCCGCACTGCGCGCGCCAAATCTTTTTGTCCCTCTTTTCATTTTTCAAATGTTGGGAGGTATGCTTAAACCAATAAATTTTCATGTTCTCTGTGTTTATCTCAGGGGTCAGATTACAAGGGGCGGCCCAGCAGCTTATAAAGGGGCCCCTGTTGGTTTGCCAGAGTTGTGACAGAGACCAACCAGTAAGCAGTGACTGGAAAGACTCTGCCAGCTGTAAAGAGAGATCTGCTACACTGTGGCCTTAACCCTGCGGATCCCAGTGAGTGATCCATCTGAGGGAAGGTATAGAGTCTCCTGTGTGTGTCCCTGTGTGAGTCCCCAGTGAGGAATCCATCTGAGGGAAGGTATAGAGTCTCCTGTGTGTGCCCCTGTGTGAGTCCCCAGTGAGGGATCCATCTGAGGGAAGGTATAGAGTCTCCTGTGTGTGCCCCTGTGTGAGTCCCCAGTGAGGGATCCATCTGAGGGAAGGTATAGAGTCTCCTGTGTGTCCCCTGTGTGAGTCCCCAGTGAGGGATCCATCTGAGGGAAGGTATAGAGTCTCCTGTGTGTGCCCCTGTGTGAGTCTCCAGTGAGGGATCCATCTGAGGGAAGGTATAGAGTCTCCTGTGTGTGTCCCTGTGTGAGTCCCCAGTGAGGGATCCATCTGAGGGAAGGTATAGAGTCTCCTGTATGTGTCCCCCTGTGTGAGTCCCCAGTGAGGGATCCATCTGAGGGAAGGTATAGAGTCTCCTGTGTGTGTCCCTGTGTGAGTCCCCAGTGAGGGATCCATCTGAGGGAAGGTATAGAGTCTCCTGTGTGTGTCCTCCTGTGTGAGTCCCCAGTGAGGGATCCATCTGAGGGAAGGTATAGAGTCTCCTGTGTGTGTCCCTGTGTGAGTCCCCAGTGAGGGATCCATCTGAGGGAAGGTATAGAGTCTCCTGTGTGTGTCCCTGTGTGAGTCCCCAGTGAGGGATCCATCTGAGGGAAGGGATAGAGTCTCCTCTATGTGTCCCCCTGTGTGAGTCCCCAGTGAGGGATCCATCTGAGGGAAGGTATAGAGTCTCCTGTGTGTGTCTCTGTGTGAGTCCCCAGTGAGGGATCCATCTGAGGGAAGGTATAGAGTCTCCTCTATGTGTCCCCCTGTGTGAGTCCCCAGTGAGGGATCCATCTGAGGGAAGGTGTAGAGTCTCCTGTGTGTGTCCCTGTGTGAGTCCCCAGTGAGGGATCCATCTGAGGGAAGGTATAGAGTCTCCTGTGTGTGTCCCTGTGTGAGTCCCCAGTGAGGGATCCATCTGAGGGAAGGTATAGAGTCTCCTGTGTGTGTCCATGTGTGTGTCCCTGTGTGAGTCCCCAGTGAGGGATCCATCTGAGGGAAGGTATAGAGTCTCCTGTGTGTGTCCCTGTGTGAGTCCCCAGTGAGGGATCCATCTGAGGGAAGGTATAGAGTCTCCTGTGTGTGTCCCTGTGTGAGTCCCCAGTGAGGGATCCATCTGAGGGAAGGTATAGAGTCTCCTGTGTGTGTCCCTGTGTGAGTCCCCAGTGAGGGATCCATCTGAGGGAAGGTATAGAGTCTCCTGTGTGTGTCCCCTGTGTGAGTCCCCAGTGAGGGATCTATCTGAGGGAAGGTATAGAGTCTCCTGTGTGTGTCCCTGTGTGAGTCCCCAGTGAGGGTTCCATCTGAGGGAAGGTATAGAGTCTCCTGTGTGTGTCCCTGTGTGAGTCCCCAGTGAGGGATCCATTTGAGGGAAGGTATAGAGTCTCCTGTGTGTGTCCCTGTGTGAGTCCCCAGTGAGGGATCCATTTGAGGGAAGGTATAGAGCCTCCTGTGTGCGTCCCCTGTGTGCGTCCCTGGGTGAGGGCAGGTGTTTCTCCTGCTACATGGGAGCAACTGCCTATTTCAAAGGGAGTGGTACTTTGGGGCAGGTAGCGCTACCTGGGGAAACTGAAAGAGCTCTGGGGAAGGGACTTTGCCAGGACTGAACTGGGAAAGGGTATTTCCTCCAGTGTGAAGTGTGGAACTGTCATGTTGGACTACATTTGAGGGAAACAACAGTAGGGGGTAATTCACAAATACCCCCTTAATGACACTGAAGACAGACTGTCTGGTTAGGGGACTGTGAGGTGTGAAGAGCCAGACAGGGCCAAATGAATCAACAAGGTAAATAAATTATCATACCTGTGCTACAGTGGGGGGGGGGGGGGTCATCTCAGGGCAGATTCTCAGCTAATATTTCTTTAGGCCTAAACACTCCTGTGTTATTATGATCCATCTCGGGATTGTCCAATATTCTGATAAAACCAGAATAATATGGGTTAGGCCTGGGGTGTTTGGTGTCTATGAACAGAGAATTCCATTTCCCACATAATGCACATGGTTCTATAATTCTATTGAATACCCATAAGTATTTGAGGCTAGCTGGAAAACAAAAATGTCACCAGAACAGCCAGTTACCAAATAGTGACCCGCCCTCACCTTTCCCATTGGATGGGGGCGTGAACTTTGTAAACTGGGGGTGTGACCTACCTTGAAACCTGTATATCAATGGCCCAGACAACTGGGAAGATATATGCCTTTGGGGACCGAGCTGTTTGGGAGGGATATGTCGCTATTTCTCCGCCCCCCCGGAACAGGAATTTCATAGGACCATTCTATTGGTGATGTATGTAGGTTTCTGCATTTTTATCCCTTTTTATTTTATAACTGTTTTGCAACTTGTTTGTCATTTTTGTAACCTTAAAGGAGAAGGAAAGGTAAAAACTCAGTAAGCTTTATCAGAAAGGTATATGTAAATACAGCCATAAACACTCACAGAAACGCTGCACTGGGTTCCCTGTCAAAAGATTAGTTGTGTCTGTTTTCCGGTGCCAGAGACATGCAGCTCTCTCCTCTCTCCTTCACCCCCCTCCCTCGAGAATGCTAAGAACTCCCCCCCTTAGGAATGTGGATCTGAGCCAATCAGCAGGAAGCTGACTCATAGTCTTACTAACTGAGCATGTTCACCAGTCTTGCTTTTGGTGCAGGAGTGAGGCATTATAGGAATCCTCTTTACACAGCTCAGCATTTTTTTCCCCTATGAGGCTTCTGATCATCTGAACAGGAGAAATATGAGGAGACTTAAGGGCACTATTGAGAGAACTGAAGGTATGCCTGCAGCTTAGGATTAACTCTTTATTAGCCTTTCCTTCTCCTTTAACTGTTTTTATATAATAAATGCACTGTCCACTTTGGATTTTGGAAGTTTTTCTTTGTGCTCTAAATGAACCTTTATGCCTTAAGAGGAGTGTGTGTGTAAATGTGTTTTAACCCCTTGCTAGTTATAAGGAAAGTGTGTCTGCTTAACCCTTTGTTTGCTTGCGGGATTTTGTTGTGTGTTGTCTGTAGTTGTCTGTGTTGTTTGTTGTGTGTTGTCTGTAGACTAACTTGCATTGTCTGTTGCAGTGTCTGTGAGAGTGCACAGCTAGAAAGCCTGGGGTGATTTGCCTCTGTAAAGTGTCAGTGTGCAATAGAACATCTAGACTTGGGTACTTGCAGCTTTTTAAACGTGGTGGTGGCAGTTATTAAGTTTAGACGGGTTGGGACTGTTTGGGGTTTGATTGCATGAGTTAGCGAGAAACTGAGTAGTTGATGTGTTAACTCTTAAAGCCGCCGGCCTGGTCACGTACGTCTGTGGTGGCGTTTGTGACAGGAACTGTGTCCCCAGAGAGACTGAGCCAGTAGTGGCTAAACCCACAGGTTTCCAAAGCAGGGTTATTACTGTTACATGTTATAATTACTTTACCTTTACACCCAGTTATATAAAGTTGATATTTGCTGCAAACTGTGTGTGATTATTTCCTAGTGGAAATCCCCTTGAGGTGTGTTCCTCAGTGTCCACTAGGTGGCGGCACTGCACTAAAATCCCAGTTCCAAGTACCTTTTATCTGCAAAAAGAACCAAATCTCCTGTTTTAAGCAAATATACAGCCCATAAGCAATAAGTGAGTGTGCCAAGAAAGGGTTACAATATGTTTGGCAACAACATTCAAAATAAAGAAGCTGGAAAGGAAAGGTTGCCTTCAGCTTACGGACTGTTGAAGACTTGTACGAATACTGTTTACGTCAAGGAAACCAAAGCAGAACTTCCCCCACCCCCATTTCCTTGTAGACTTGAGACTTGTGGTTTTCTGTTACTGAAATGGAACCTGCTTGAAACTGAACCAGTGACCGCAGGCTGCTGTGCAGTATCTTTTACCACTGTCTATTTGAACAGACAGCTAAGGTTCTGGTTCCTTGCTATGGTTCCCTTTTATATCCATGTAGGTATGTGTAACCCTTTCTTGGCACACTCACTTATTTTGGCCTGTATACTTATTTAAACAGGAAATTTGGTTCCACTTGCAAAAGTAAAAGGTACTGGGAACTGGGATTTTAGCGCAGTGCCTCCACCTAGTGGACACTGAGGAGCACACCTCCAGGGGATTTCCACTAGGAAATAATCACACACAGCTTGCAGCAAATATCAACTTTATATAGTGGTGTGAATATAAAATAATTATAACCTGCAAACAGTAATAACCCTGCTTTGGGAAACCTGTGGGGGTTTAACCGCTACTGGCTCAGTCTCTCTAGGGACACAGTCCCACACTCCCCTCCTGGAGGAAATACCCTTCCCAGTTCAGTCCTGGCAAAGTCCCTTCCCCAGAGCTCTTTCCCCAGGTAGCGCTACCTGCCCCAAAGTACCTCTCCCTTTGGAATAGGCAGTTGCTCCCACGTAGCAGGGGAAACACCTGCCCTCACCCAGGGGCACACACAGGAGACTCTATACCTTCCCTCAGATGGATCCCTCACTGGGGACTCACACAGGGGCACACACAGGAGACTCTATACCTTCCCTCAGATGGACCCCTCACTGGGGACTCACACAGGGACACACACAGGAGACTCTATACCTTCCCTCAGATGGATCCCTCACTGGGGACTCACACAGGGACACACACAGGAGACTCTATACCTTCCCTCAGATGGATCCCTCACTGGGGACTCACACAGGGACACACACAGGAGACTCTATACCTTCCCTCAGATGGATCCCTCACTGGGGACTCACACAGGGGCACACACAGGGGACTCTATACCTTCCCTTAGATGGATCCCTCACTGGGGACTCACACAGGGACACACACAGGAGACTCTATACCTTCCCTCAGATGGATCCCTCACTGGGGACTCACACAGGGGGACACACAGGAGACTCTATACCTTCCCTCAGATGGATCCCTCACTGGGGACTCACACAGGGGGACACACAGGAGACTCTATACCTTCCCTCAGATGGATCCCTCACTGGGGACTCACACAGGGACACACACAGGGAGACTCTATACCTTCCCTCAGATGGATCCCTCACTGGGGACTCACACAGGGGACACACACAGGAGACTCTATACCTTCCCTCAGATGGATCCCTCACTGGGGACTCACACAGGGACACACACAGGAGACTTTATACCTTCCCTCAGATGGATCCCTCACTGGGGACTCACACAGGGACACACACAGGAGGCTCTATACCTTCCCTCAGATGGATCCCTCACTGGGGACTCACACAGGGGCACACACAGGAGACTCTATACCTTCCCTCAGATGGATCCCTCACTGGGGACTCACTCAGGGACACACACAGGAGACTCTATACCTTCCCTCAGATGGATCCCTCACTGGGGACTCACACAGGGAAACACACAGGAGACTCTATACCTTCCCTCAGATGGATCCCTCACTGGAGACTCACTCAGGGACACACACAGGAGACTCTATACCTTCCCTCAGATGGATCCCTCACTGGGGACTCACACAGGGGCACACACAGGAGACTCTATACCTTCCCTCAGATGGATCCCTCACTAGGGACTCACACAGAGACACACACAGGAGACTCTATACCTTCCCTCAGATGGATCCCTCACTGGGGACTCACACAGGGGCACACACAGGAGACTCTATACCTTCCCTCAGATGGATCCCTCACTGGGGACACACACAGGAGACTCTATACCTTCCCTCAGATGGATCCCTCACTGGGGACTCACACAGGGGCACACACAGGAGACTCTATACCTTCCCTCAGATGGATCCCTCACTGGGGACTCACTCAGGGACACACACAGGAGACTCTATACCTTCCCTCAGATGGATCCCTCACTGGGGACTCACACAGGGAAACACACAGGAGACTCTATACCTTCCCTCAGATGGATCCCTCACTGGAGACTCACTCAGGGACACACACAGGAGACTCTATACCTTCCCTCAGATGGATCCCTCACTAGGGACTCACACAGGGACACACACAGGAGACTCTATACCTTCCCTCAGATGGATCCCTCACTGGGGACTCACACAGGGGCACACACAGGAGACTCTATACCTTCCCTCAGATGGATCCCTCACTGGGGACACACACAGGAGACTCTATACCTTCCCTCAGATGGATCCCTCACTGGGGACTCACACAGGGGCACACACAGGAGACTCTATACCTTCCCTCAGATGGATCCCTCACTGGGGACTCACACAGGGGCACACACAGGAGACTCTATACCTTCCCTCAGATGGATCCCTCACTGGGGACTCACACATGGACACACACAGGGGACTCTATACCTTCCCTCAGATGGATCCCTCACTGGGGACTCACACAGGGACACACACAGAAGACTCTATACCTTCCCTCAGATGGATCCCTCACTAGGGACTCACCCAGGGGCACACACAGGAGACTCTATACCTTCCCTCAGATGGATCCCTCACTGGGGACTCACACAGGGACACACACAGGGGACTCTATACCTTCCCTCAGATGGATCCCTCACTGGGGACTCACACAGGGACACACACAGGAGACTCTATACCTTCCCTCAGATGGATCCCTCACTGGGGACTCACACAGGGACACACACAGGAGGCTCTATACCTTCCCTCAGATGGATCCCTCACTAGGGACTCACCCAGGGGCACACACAGGAGACTCTATACCTTCCCTCAGATGGATCCCTCACTGGGGACTCACACAGGGACACACACAGGGGACTCTATACCTTCCCTCAGATGGATCCCTCACTGGGGACTCACACAGGGACACACACAGGAGACTCTATACCTTCCCTCAGATGGATCCCTCACTGGGGACTCACACAGGGACACACACAGGGGACTCTATACCTTCCCTCAGATGGATCCCTCACTGGGGACTCACACAGGGGGACACACAGGAGACTCTATACCTTCCCTCAGATGGATCCCTCACTGGGGACTCACACAGGGGGACACACAGGAGACTCTATACCTTCCCTCAGATGGATCCCTCACTGGGGACTCACACAGGGACACACACAGGGAGACTCTATACCTTCCCTCAGATGGATCCCTCACTGGGGACTCACACAGGGACACACACAGGAGACTCTATACCTTCCCTCAGATGGATCCCTCACTGGGGACTCACACAGGGACACACACAGGAGACTGTATACCTTCCCTCAGCAGGATCCCTCACTGGGGACTCACACAGGGACACACACAGGAGGCTCTATACCTTCACTCAGATGGATCCCTCACTAGGGACTCACACAGGGGCACACACAGGAGACTCTATACCTTCCCTCAGATGGATCCCTCACTGGGGACTCACTCAGGGACACACACAGGAGACTCTATACCTTCCCTCAGATGGATCCCTCACTGGGGACTCACACAGGGACACACACAGGAGACTCTATACCTTCCCTCAGATGGATCCCTCACTGGGGACTCACACAGGGACACACAGGAGACTCTATACCTTCCCTCAGATGGATCCCTCACTGGGGACTCACACAGGAGACTCTATACCTTCCCTCAGATGGATCCCTCACTGGGGACTCACACAGGAGACTCTATACCTTCCCTCAGATGGATCCCTCACTGGGGACTCACACAGGAGACTCTATACCTTCCCTCAGATGGATCCCTCACTGGGGACTCACACAGGAGACTCTATACCTTCCCTCAGATGGATCCCTCACTGGGGACTCACACAGGGACACACACAGAAGACTCTATACCTTCCCTCAGATGGATCCCTCACTGGGGACTCACACAGGGACACACAGGAGATTCTATACCTTCCCTCAGATGGATCCCTCACTGGGGACTTACACAGGGACACACACAGGAGACTCTATACCTTCCCTCAGATGGATCCCTCACTGGGGACTCACACAGGGACACACACAGGAGGCTCTATACCTTCCCTCAGATGGATCCCTCACTAGGGACTCACCCAGGGGCACACACAGGAGACTCTATACCTTCCCTCAGATGGATCCCTCACTGGGGACTCACACAGGGACACACACAGGGGACTCTATACCTTCCCTCAGATGGATCCCTCACTGGGGACTCACACAGGGACACACACAGGAGACTCTATACCTTCCCTCAGATGGATCCCTCACTGGGGACTTACACAGGGACACACACAGGGGACTCTATACCTTCCCTCAGATGGATCCCTCACTGGGGACTCACACAGGGGGACACACAGGAGACTCTATACCTTCCCTCAGATGGATCCCTCACTGGGGACTCACACAGGGGGACACACAGGAGACTCTATACCTTCCCTCAGATGGATCCCTCACTGGGGACTCACACAGGGACACACACAGGGAGACTCTATACCTTCCCTCAGATGGATCCCTCACTGGGGACTCACACAGGGACACACACAGGAGACTCTATACCTTCCCTCAGATGGATCCCTCACTGGGGACTCACACAGGGACACACACAGGAGACTCTATACCTTCCCTCAGATGGATCCCTCACTGGGGACTCACACAGGGACACACACAGGAGGCTCTATACCTTCCCTCAGATGGATCCCTCACTAGGGACTCACACAGGGGCACACACAGGAGACTCTATACCTTCTCTCAGATGGATCCCTCACTGGGGACTCACTCAGGGACACACACAGGAGACTCTATACCTTCCCTCAGATGGATCCCTCACTGGGGACTCACACAGGGACACACACAGGAGACTCTATACCTTCCCTCAGATGGATCCCTCACTGGGGACTCACACAGGGACACACAGGAGACTCTATACCTTCCCTCAGATGGATCCCTCACTGGGGACTCACACAGGAGACTCTATACCTTCCCTCAGATGGATCCCTCACTGGGGACTCACACAGGAGACTCTATACCTTCCCTCAGATGGATCCCTCACTGGGGACTCACACAGGAGACTCTATACCTTCCCTCAGATGGATCCCTCACTGGGGACTCACACAGGAGACTCTATACCTTCCCTCAGATGGATCCCTCACTGGGGACTCACACAGGGACACACACAGAAGACTCTATACCTTCCCTCAGATGGATCCCTCACTGGGGACTCACACAGGGACACACAGGAGATTCTATACCTTCCCTCAGATGGATCCCTCACTGGGGACTCACACAGGGACACACAGGAGATTCTATACCTTCCCTCAGATGGATCCCTCACTGGGGACTCACACAGGGACACACAGGAGATTCTATACCTTCCCTCAGATGGATCCCTCACTGGGGACTCACACAGGGGCACACACAGAAGACTCTATACCTTCCCTCAGATGGATCCCTCACTGGGGACTCACACAGGGACACACAGGAGATTCTATACCTTCCCTCAGATGGATCCCTCACTGGGGACTCACACAGGGACACACAGGAGATTCTATACCTTCCCTCAGATGGATCCCTCACTGGGGACTCACACAGGGACACACACAGGAGACTCTATACCTTCCCTCAGATGGATCCCTCACTGGGGACTCACACAGGGACACACACAGGAGACTCTATACCTTCCCTCAGATGGATCCCTCACTGATGACTCACACAGGGACACACACAGGAGACTCTATACCTTCCCTCCGATGGATCCCTCACTAGGGACTCACACAGGGGCACACACAGGAGACTCTATAACTTCCCTCAGATGGATCCCTCACTGGGGACTCACTCAGGGACACACACAGGAGACTCTATACCTTCCCTCAGATGGATCCCTTACTGGGGACTCACACAGGGACACACAGGAGATTCTATACCTTCCCTCAGATGGATCCCTCACTGGGGACTCACACAGGGGCACACACAGAAGACTCTATACCTTCCCTCAGATGGATCCCTCACTGGGGACTCACACAGGAGACTCTATACCTTCCCTCAGATGGATCCCTCACTGGGGACTCACACAGGAGACTCTATACCTTCCCTCAGATGGATCCCTCACTGGGGACTCACACAGGGACACACACAAAAGACTCTATACCTTCCCTCAGATGGATCCCTCACTGGGGACTCACACAGGGACACACAGGAGATTCTATACCTTCCCTCAGATGGATCCCTCACTGGGGACTCACACAGGGACACACAGGAGATTCTATACCTTCCCTCAGATGGATCCCTCACTGGGGACTCACACAGGGACACACAGGAGATTCTATACCTTCCCTCAGATGGATCCCTCACTGGGGACTCACACAGGGGCACACACAGAAGACTCTATACCTTCCCTCAGATGGATCCCTCACTGGGGACTCACACAGGGACACACAGGAGATTCTATACCTTCCCTCAGATGGATCCCTCACTGGGGACTCACACAGGGACACACAGGAGATTCTATACCTTCCCTCAGATGGATCCCTCACTGGGGACTCACACAGGGACACACACAGGAGACTCTATACCTTCCCTCAGATGGATCCCTCACTGGGGACTCACACAGGGACACACACAGGAGACTCTATACCTTCCCTCAGATGGATCCCTCACTGATGACTCACACAGGGACACACACAGGAGACTCTATACCTTCCCTCCGATGGATCCCTCACTAGGGACTCACACAGGGGCACACACAGGAGACTCTATAACTTCCCTCAGATGGATCCCTCACTGGGGACTCACTCAGGGACACACACAGGAGACTCTATACCTTCCCTCAGATGGATCCCTTACTGGGGACTCACACAGGGACACACACAGGAGACTCTATACCTTCCCTCAGATGGATCCCTCACTGGGGACTCACTCAGGGACAACACACACAGGAGACTCTATACCTTCCCTCAGATGGATCCCTCACTAGGGACTCACACAGGGACACACACAGGAGACTCTATACCTTCCCTCAGATGGATCCCTCACTGGGGACTCACACAGGGGCACACACAGGAGACTCTATACCTTCCCTCAGATGGATCCCTCACTGGGGACACACACAGGAGACTCTATACCTTCCCTCAGATGGATCCCTCACTGGGGACTCACACAGGGGCACACACAGGAGACTCTATACCTTCCCTCAGATGGATCCCTCACTGGGGACTCACACATGGACACACACAGGGGACTCTATACCTTCCCTCAGATGGATCCCTCACTGGGGACTCACACAGGGACACACACAGAAGACTCTATACCTTCCCTCAGATGGATCCCTCACTGGGGACTCACACAGGGACACACAGGAGATTCTATACCTTCCCTCAGATGGATCCCTCACTGGGGACTCACACAGGAGACTCTATACCTTCCCTCAGATGGATCCCTCACTGGGGACTCACACAGGAGACTCTATACCTTCCCTCAGATGGATCCCTCACTGGGGACTCACACAGGAGACTCTATACCTTCCCTCAGATGGATCCCTCACTGGGGACTCACACAGAAGACTCTATACCTTCCCTCAGATGGATCCCTCACTGGGGACTCACACAGGGACACACAGGAGACTCTATACCTTCCCTCAGATGGATCCCTCACTGGGGACTCACACAGGGACACACACAGGAGACTCTATACCTTCCCTCAGATGGATCCCTCACTGGGGTCACACACAGGGACACACAGGAGATTCTATACCTTCCCTCAGATGGATCCCTCACTGGGGACTCACACTGGGGCACACACAGGAGACTCTATACCTTCCCTTAGATGGATCCCTCACTGGGGACTCACACAGGGACACACACAGAAGACTCTATACCTTCCCTCAGATGGATCCCTCACTGGGGACTCACACAGGGACACACAGGAGATTCTATACCTTCCCTCAGATGGATCCCTCACTGGGGACTCACACAGGGACACACACAAGAGACTCTATACCTTCCCTCAGATGGATCCCTCTCTGGGGACTCACACAGGAGACTCTATACCTTCCCTCAGATGGATCCCTCACTGGGGACTCACACAGGGACACACACAGGAGACTCTCTCCCTTCCCTCAGATGGATCCCTCACTGGGGACTCACACAGGGGCACACACAGGAGACTCTCTCCCTTCCCTCAGATGGATCCCTCACTGGGGACTCACACAGGGGCACACACAGGAGACTCTCTCCCTTCCCTCAGATGGATCCCTCACTGGGGACTCACACAGGGGCACACACAGGAGACTCTATCCCTTCCCTCAGATGGATCCCTCACTGGGGACTCACACAGGGGACACACACAGGGGACTCTATACCTTCCCTCAGATGGATCCCTCACTGGGGACTCACACAGGGACACACACAGGAGACTCTATACCTTCCCTCAGATGGATCCCTCACTGATGACTCACACAGGGACACACACAGGAGACTCTATACCTTCCCTCCGATGGATCCCTCACTAGGGACTCACACAGGGGCACACACAGGAGACTCTATAACTTCCCTCAGATGGATCCCTCACTGGGGACTCACTCAGGGACACACACAGGAGACTCTATACCTTCCCTCAGATGGATCCCTTACTGGGGACTCACACAGGGACACACAGGAGATTCTATACCTTCCCTCAGATGGATCCCTCACTGGGGACTCACACAGGGGCACACACAGAAGACTCTATACCTTCCCTCAGATGGATCCCTCACTGGGGACTCACACAGGAGACTCTATACCTTCCCTCAGATGGATCCCTCACTGGGGACTCACACAGGAGACTCTATACCTTCCCTCAGATGGATCCCTCACTGGGGACTCACACAGGGACACACACAAAAGACTCTATACCTTCCCTCAGATGGATCCCTCACTGGGGACTCACACAGGGACACACAGGAGATTCTATACCTTCCCTCAGATGGATCCCTCACTGGGGACTCACACAGGGACACACAGGAGATTCTATACCTTCCCTCAGATGGATCCCTCACTGGGGACTCACACAGGGACACACAGGAGATTCTATACCTTCCCTCAGATGGATCCCTCACTGGGGACTCACACAGGGGCACACACAGAAGACTCTATACCTTCCCTCAGATGGATCCCTCACTGGGGACTCACACAGGGACACACAGGAGATTCTATACCTTCCCTCAGATGGATCCCTCACTGGGGACTCACACAGGGACACACAGGAGATTCTATACCTTCCCTCAGATGGATCCCTCACTGGGGACTCACACAGGGACACACACAGGAGACTCTATACCTTCCCTCAGATGGATCCCTCACTGGGGACTCACACAGGGACACACACAGGAGACTCTATACCTTCCCTCAGATGGATCCCTCACTGATGACTCACACAGGGACACACACAGGAGACTCTATACCTTCCCTCCGATGGATCCCTCACTAGGGACTCACACAGGGGCACACACAGGAGACTCTATAACTTCCCTCAGATGGATCCCTCACTGGGGACTCACTCAGGGACACACACAGGAGACTCTATACCTTCCCTCAGATGGATCCCTTACTGGGGACTCACACAGGGACACACACAGGAGACTCTATACCTTCCCTCAGATGGATCCCTCACTGGGGACTCACTCAGGGACAACACACACAGGAGACTCTATACCTTCCCTCAGATGGATCCCTCACTAGGGACTCACACAGGGACACACACAGGAGACTCTATACCTTCTCTCAGATGGATCCCTCACTGGGGACTCACACAGGGGCACACACAGGAGACTCTATACCTTCCCTCAGATGGATCCCTCACTGGGGACACACACAGGAGACTCTATACCTTCCCTCAGATGGATCCCTCACTGGGGACTCACACAGGGGCACACACAGGAGACTCTATACCTTCCCTCAGATGGATCCCTCACTGGGGACTCACACATGGACACACACAGGGGACTCTATACCTTCCCTCAGATGGATCCCTCACTGGGGACTCACACAGGGACACACACAGAAGACTCTATACCTTCCCTCAGATGGATCCCTCACTGGGGACTCACACAGGGACACACAGGAGATTCTATACCTTCCCTCAGATGGATCCCTCACTGGGGACTCACACAGGAGACTCTATACCTTCCCTCAGATGGATCCCTCACTGGGGACTCACACAGGAGACTCTATACCTTCCCTCAGATGGATCCCTCACTGGGGACTCACACAGGAGACTCTATACCTTCCCTCAGATGGATCCCTCACTGGGGACTCACACAGAAGACTCTATACCTTCCCTCAGATGGATCCCTCACTGGGGACTCACACAGGGACACACAGGAGACTCTATACCTTCCCTCAGATGGATCCCTCACTGGGGACTCACACAGGGACACACACAGGAGACTCTATACCTTCCCTCAGATGGATCCCTCACTGGGGTCACACACAGGGACACACAGGAGATTCTATACCTTCCCTCAGATGGATCCCTCACTGGGGACTCACACTGGGGCACACACAGGAGACTCTATACCTTCCCTTAGATGGATCCCTCACTGGGGACTCACACAGGGACACACACAGAAGACTCTATACCTTCCCTCAGATGGATCCCTCACTGGGGACTCACACAGGGACACACAGGAGATTCTATACCTTCCCTCAGATGGATCCCTCACTGGGGACTCACACAGGGACACACACAAGAGACTCTATACCTTCCCTCAGATGGATCCCTCACTGGGGACTCACACAGGAGACTCTATACCTTCCCTCAGATGGATCCCTCACTGGGGACTCACACAGGGACACACACAGGAGACTCTCTCCCTTCCCTCAGATGGATCCCTCACTGGGGACTCACACAGGGGCACACACAGGAGACTCTCTCCCTTCCCTCAGATGGATCCCTCACTGGGGACTCACACAGGGGCACACACAGGAGACTCTCTCCCTTCCCTCAGATGGATCCCTCACTGGGGACTCACACAGGGGCACACACAGGAGACTCTATCCCTTCCCTCAGATGGATCCCTCACTGGGGACTCACACAGGGGACACACACAGGGGACTCTATACCTTCCCTCAGATGGATCCCTCACTGGGGACTCACACAGGGACACACAGGAGACTCTATACCTTCCCTCAGATGGATCCTTCACTGGGGACTCACACAGGGGACACACACAGGAGACTCTATACCTTCCCCCAGATTGATCCCTCACTGGGGACTCACACAGGGACACACACAGGAGACTCTATACCTTCCCTCAGATGGATCCCTCACTGGGGACTCACACAGGGACACACACAGGAGACTCTATACCTTCCCTCAGATGGATCCCTCACTGGGGACTCACACAGGAGACTCTATACCTTCCCTCAGATGGATCCCTCACTGGGGACTCACACAGGAGACTCTATACCTTCCCTGAGATGGATCCCTCACTGGGGACTCACACAGGGGCACACACAGAAGACTCTATACCTTCCCTCAGATGGATCCCTCACTGGGGACTCACACAGGGACACACAGGAGATTCTATACCTTCCCTCAGATGGATCCCTCACTGGGGACTCACACAGGGGACACACACAGGAGACTCTATACCTTCCCTCAGATGGATCCCTCACTGGGGACTCACACAGGGGCACACACAGGAGACTCTCTCCCTTCCCTCAGATGGATCCCTCACTGGGGACTCACACAGGGGCACACACAGGAGACTCTCTCCCTTCCCTCAGATGGATCCCTCACTGGGGACTCACACAGGGGCACACACAGGAGACTCTCTCCCTTCCCTCAGATGGATCCCTCACTGGGGACTCACACAGGGGCACACACAGGAGACTCTATACCTTCCCTCAGATGGATCCCTCACTGGGGACTCACACAGGGGACACACACAGGAGACTCTATACCTTCCCTCAGATTGATCCCTCACAGGGGACTCACACAGGGGCACACACAGGAGACTCTATACCTTCCCTCAGATGGATCCCTCACTGGGGACTCACACAGGGGACACACACAGGAGACTCTATACCTTCCCTCAGATGGATCCCTCACTGGGGACTCACAGAGGGGCACACACAGGAGACTCTATACCTTCCCTCAGATGGATCCCTCACTGGGGACTCACAGAGGGGCACACACAGGAGACTCTATACCTTCCCTCAGATGGATCCCTCACTGGGGACTCACACAGGGGACACACACAGGAGACTCTATACCTTCCCTCAGATGGATCCCTCACTGGGGACTCACAGAGGGGCACACACAGGAGACTCTATACCTTCCCTCAGATGGATCCCTCACTGGGGACTCACAGAGGGGCACACACAGGAGACTCTATACCTTCCCTCAGATGGATCCCTCACTGGGGACTCACAGAGGGGCACACACAGGAGACTCTATACCTTCCCTCAGATGGATCCCTCACTGGGGACTCACAGAGGGGCACACACAGGAGACTCTATACCTTCCCTCAGATGGATCCCTCACTGGGGTCTCACACAGGGACACACACAGGAGACTCTATACCTTCCCTCCGATGGATCCCTCACTAGGGACTCACACAGGGGCACACACAGGAGACTCTATACCTTCCCTCAGATGGATCCCTCACTGGGGACACACACAGGGACACACACAGGAGACTCTATACCTTCCCTCAGATGGATCCCTCACTGGGGACTCACACAGGGGACACACACAGGAGACTCTATACCTTCCCTCAGATGGATCCCTCACTGGGGACTCACACAGGGACACACACAGGAGACTCTATACCTTCCCTCAGATGGATCCCTCACTGGGGACTCACACAGGAGACTCTATACCTTCCCTCAGATTGATCCCTCTCTAGGATCCGCAGGGTTAAGGCATCTGACCGCAGTGTAGCAGACCCCTCAGCATTTACACTCTCACTGCTTACTGGATGGTTTCTGTCTCAAGTCTGGCAAAA
This sequence comes from Xenopus tropicalis, assembly GCF_000004195.4. Lineage (NCBI taxonomy): Eukaryota > Metazoa > Chordata > Amphibia > Anura > Pipidae > Xenopus > Xenopus tropicalis. The sequence continues at coordinate 135,543,405 of NC_030684.2, read as the reverse complement.
CAACAGGGGCCCCTTTATAAGATGCTGGGCCCCTGATTTTTGGCCCCAAACCTAGGCACGCCTTCTCTCTCCCAACAGTGCACTGGGGCAGTCAGCCAATCGGGTTCCTCCCCAGTCTGTAGCCGGGCAGGATGATGTTACAGACTGAGAAACAGGGGACAGAGTTCTCTGATCCCCTACACATGCCTTTATTGGTATAACATACTGGAGATGACAGTTATGAGGAAGTCAGAATATTATTAAAATGCTGGACCTACCTACATTTCTTTATACATAATATTACTATTCCACATCACTTCTTATGCAAGTTAAATAGGATTAATGTACGATTTGTTTGGGAAAACAAAAAACCTCATATTTCCTGGGAAAGACAAACTGGTGACATAACTAAAGGGGAAGGACTGGCTTTGTCTATTTCTACATATATTACCCAGCTTCCCATTACTTTGCTCCTTCCCAAACCCTTATAATCCCAACTCAGCCCTCCTTGCCTCCACTCCACTCCACTAAGGGGCCTGGCAGTTCATCTTACAGGCACAGCACTAATATGGCTATATTGCCTGATACTTTCAAAATCCTGCACTTAAACGTCTATCCCCCCCCCCCTTGCCACAACTGGCACCCCCCCTCCCACTGTGGGGCCGATTTCTTCTTCCTGTATCTCTGCAACTCATTTCTTTGCATTGGCCACAGCTGAGTATCAAATAATTGTCTGACATTGTTCCTAATACACGATTCCCCAACGATCTGTAATTGCAATAAACCATAGCAAAGCATACCTGTTCCTAAAAACTATTTGTGTTTCTCTTGGCTTTCTGTACCCAACATTGCACCAACTGGCTCTCTTTGTTACAGAGCTTGTGTGTTTATTTATTTCACTTTGTTACAAATCATTAAAGAAAAATAAAGCACAAACACATGATTGAGTAGATAACTGTTGCCTTGGATAGAGCCACATAGTATTAAATGAGATCAATTAACTCACGCCTTTCCAAAATGGTAAGTACCCATGTACGTACCCCAGTCTGGCCTATAGGTTATTATATTATTATAGAGACTTTAAACATAACAGGCCAACGATGTGGTCCCTTTCTTTGACCTTTTTTTAAAAAACATTTGATACGTCATAAACACCCCAGTAAGCTCCACTTGTGACATGGGGGGGGGGTGCAGGCTCCACAAGACTTGGCTTCTCACTGTGGCTTAATAAATCCAATATTGCTGCATTAAAGGGGTAGATCAGCATTACACTGTATGTTATAGAATGGCCAATTCTAAGTAACTTTTAATTGGTCTTTATTATTTAATTTTTATAGTCTTTGAATTATTTGCCTTCTTCTTCTGACTTCCAGCTTTCAAATGGGGGTCACTGACCCCGGCAGCCAAAAAACCATTGCTCTGTGAAGCTACAAATGTATTGTTATTGTTACTTTTTATTACCTGTTTTTCTATACAGGTCCTCTCCTATTCATTCAAACCACTCACTGGTTGCTAAGGTAATTTGAACCCTATTTGAACCAGATACCTGCTGAAATTCAACTCAGAGTTGAACAACCCAATTAAGTGAGTGCCAAGCTGCCTCTGCATTAGGACATGGCCATATGTCCAGGAGCAGCACCTCTATAATACTGATCATAGCTAGTGTGGGGGTAACTCCCTATATATATATATATATATATATATATATATATATGCTTTACCTGCTTAGTCTATTACCAGGAGCTCTATACAGGCCCAGCCCAGCAAGGTGACTCCATCGATACATTCATATAACATATTTGGCAGCTGTAAAACTATACAATAATAGAACATTCAGGCATCAAAACAAAAAATAAAGTGCTTTTAAGAGAGACAGTTGCAGTTTCCATAAGATGAGAATAAAAGAGGGATAGTTTGTATAAAGCCGTTGCACTTCCCACTGAGTCCCGCCTTGCTATTTCAGGAGCAAGTTCTGTTTGCCTACAATAAAAAAAGAACGCTTTTTAAGATAAATACAATCTACATCAACTTTTGATCAAGGTCCATGGTCAATGTAACATTAACAGCTTTCAATAGGACCAGCATATATTTAAAAATTCAGGATTTTTTTACATAAATGGTATATTTTGGTCCTTATTAGGACCTTTATCAATGATAACAGCCAGTGATTGTGCATTCAGTATATACCCTATGAGTGAAGACGTGCCTAACTGGTATCAAACAGGTTTTATAATGTTTCCACTGAAATTCTTTCAATGGTTACATTCAAAATGTTGGATAGTGCAATACTTCAACCTTACCACATGGTGTCACTGTTACACTTAATTCACAAAATGTACACAATACAATGAAATTAATAAACTTTCTAAATATAATCAATTGAAAATTCTTCTCTGTTTCTGAAATAACAAATTTGCCCTTTACTCTCCCCTTCTCATCTGTGTCTCTTCATTCTCTCTTCATGCAGTAGGTGGAGTCAGGTTTTGATTGACAGGTCTAATATATCCTTTGTGGGGCTGCCACCATTTACCTACAGATTTGCTGTCTCTCTGCTTGCAGGGTTTGTGCCATAGTCATTTATTTTGTTTGTGCTGGAGTCAGTTATTTGAGTTAGCAGGAAAGGGAGTCCCCCCTAAAAGAAGCATTAGACCTACCTGTCAATCAAACTCTGACCCCGACTTTTGCATTGGGAGAGAAAGAAGAGAGACTGCTGAGAGGGGAGAGTGCAGTTTAAATTGATTCTTTTAGAAATGGAACAGACTTTTTAATTGATCATATTTAGAAAGTTGTATATTTCCATTAGATAAAGCTTATATTGCTTTTAATTTTTCTAATATAAGAAATGTAACTTCCATAATTATAATTATATATATATATATATATATATATATACAACCTTTATAAAGTGATGAGGTGCCCTGTCCATATACTCCCATTAAAGTGTTGCAGTTATTCACAGTCCGTATAAATGAAAGTACAAATTTACAACATACCTTATGTCGAACTTCAATAAAACAATCCCTCCTGAAAATATAGATGCAAATGACACGTCAATAGATTTTATCTGCCCGTGTAAGGATGCTTAACTCTGTCCCTGCACATCACACAGCCTTTGCGCCTATAGACTCCAGCACATGGGCTTAAATAATGCTGAGCTGCCGCTAGTGTGAACTTCCCAACTGGATCTGATGGGCTCAATCTTTTAGACTACAGGTTCCTGAGTAGCTGAATTTTGGTTTCCTTGGAGTGACAGATGTTAAACTATTATCAGTTTTAATCACATCCCAGTGATTTAATATGGCCCCCTTAACTTTATTACTATAGGGATTGAATTCACTTGTATAGTAAATATATCAGGGTGGGACTGGGCTGGCAGGACACTGGGAAAACACCTGGTGGGCCCTGGCCTTCATTGACCCCGCCTACACTGATCCCCATGTGCAGGGGCGGGCCAAGTCGACCGGGTGCCCTGGGCAACCCGGTCGGCCAACTCCGCCCACCTCCCCGCCGCCCCCCCAAATGGCACATGCGCCTCCTCCTGTGCTTTGGCGCGCATGCGCCATGGGGGGGGGCGCTGCGCTGCCATTCGATCTGTCATTGCCTCCGCCGCTAATGACAAGTGGCGAAGGCAATGACAAAGTAGCGCTAGGGGTAGGCAGGAGAGGCTCCTGCCTGGTGCCCCCCAATCGTTGCGCCCTAGGCAGCTGCCTCTTCTGCCTACCCCTAGTTCCGGCCCTGACCACGTGTCACTCCCCTATTGCTGACACTCCCCCGCAGCCCTCCCACCCCAATTGCAGAGAAGAAAGGATAAGGTTCGCACATGGGGGAAAGGGAGGGGCTGGCGGGCAGTGGGCCCTGAGGGGGTATGGGGACCCCTGGGGTGTTTGCCCTACCCAACACCCCAATCTGACCCTGGTAAATATCACTATTCCACTCCACTTTATCTACTCTCTATATTTTTACCCCAGTTTAAAGTGTTGGAGGATACCCACACTCTAAGAACGTGGTTTCCATTGTGGCCAAATCATACTGTGTATATATATATATATATACAGTATATATATATATATATATATATATACAGTGGTGTGAAAAACTATTTGCCCTCTTCCTGATTTCTTATTCTTTTGCATGTTTTTCACACAAAATGTTTCTGATCATCAAACACGTTTAACTATTAGTCAAAGATAACACAAGTAAACACAAAATGCAGTTTTTAAATGAGGGTTTTTATTATTTAGGGAGAAAAAAAATCCAAACCTACATGGCCCTGTGTGAAAAAGTAATTGCCCCCTGAACCTAAGAGGTGGATTTGCTGGTGTGTTTTGGGTCATTGTCCTGCTGCAGCACCCAAGATCGCTTCAGCTTGAGTTGACGAACAGATGGCCGGACATTCTCCTTCAGGATTTTTTGGTAGACAGTAGAATTCATGGTTCCATCTATCACAGCAAGCCTTCCAGGTCCTGAAGCAGCAAAACAACCCCAGACCATCACACTACCACCACCATATTTTACTGTTGGTATGATGTTCTTTTTCTGAAACGCTGTGTTACTTTTACGCCAGATGTAACGGGACACGCACCTTCCAAAAAGTTCAATTTTTGTCTCGTCGGTCCACAAGGTATTTTCCCAAAAGTCTTGGCAATCATTGAGATGTTTTTTAGCAAAATTGAGACGAGCCATAATGTTCTTTTTGCTTAAAAGTGGTTTGCACCTTGGAAATCTGCCATGCAGGCCGTTTTTGCCCAGTCTCTTTCTTATGGTGGAGTCGTGAACACTGACCTTAATTGAGGCAAGTGAGGCCTGCAGTTCTTTAGATGTTGTCCTGGGGTCTTTTGTGGCCTCTCGGATGAGTTGTCTCTGCGCTCTTGGGGTAATTTTGGTCGGCCGGCCACTCCTGGGAAGGTTCACCACTGTTCCATGTTTTTGCCATTTGTGGATAATGGCTCTCACTGTGGTTCGCTGGAGTCCCAAAGCTTTAGAAATGGCTTTATAACCTTTACCAGACTGATAGATCTCAATTACTTTTGTTCTCATTTGTTCCTGAATTTCTTTGGATCTTGGCATGATGTCTAGCTTTTGAGGTGCTTTTGGGCTACTTCTCTGTGTCAGGTAGCTCCTATTTAAGTGATTTCTTGATTGAAACAGGTGTGGCAGTAATCAGGCCTGGGGGTGACTACAGAAATTGAACTCAGGTGTGATAAACCACAGTTAAGTTATTTTTTAACAAGGGGGGCAATCACTTTTTCACACAGGGCCATGTAGATTTGGAGTTTTTTTTCTCCCTTAATAACGTAAACCTTCATTTAAAAACTGCATTTTGTGTTCAATTATGTTATCTTTGACTAATAGTTAACGGTTTTTGATGATCAGAAACATTTAAGTGTGACAAACATGCAAAAGAATAAGAAATCAGGAAGGGAGCAAATAGTTTTTCACACCACTGTATATATAAATATAGGGAATACTGTACCCCCTAAAAAATATAAGGATATTATAAGTAACCAAGGAATGCACAATGCAAAAGACCAAGTGCTTTCATACAGGTCATGCAACTCCGAAGTGACTTCTAATATCCTCATATTTTACAATATGGGGTGCTAGGGGTACAAGTTCCCTGATCAGCGCACCTGCAGAGATATATCAGATGTTTCGTCAACACACAATAAAAGCGAATTGGTTCGTGTGACATAGACAGAGTTAAAGAGATTAACCCTTACAATGGGGGACATTATTTATTAAAATATACAAGTTTCAGTGAGTCATGTGACAGAAATGACATCACTAAGCAGTGATTATAACTGATGACAATACCAAGCACCATTTATAAGGATATCATTTACAGGATAGTCACTCATGGCTCTTGTGCATTTTATATATCAGTCCAGGTAGTGTCTGCACTCCAAAGCTGAATACTTAGCGGGGTGCACAGCCAAAAATCTAGTATTCAGCAATAAATATTCCGTGGCCGGCACACCCTTAAAATTTTATCAAAAGTTTATTGAAAACATATTGTTAAAAAACTGATCTTTCGGTCCTCACTCATCCTTGAGAAAGGTCCTAGTGAGGGCCGAAACGTCGGTTTTTTAACAATATGTTTTCAATAAACTTTTGATAAAATTTTAAGGGTGTGCCGGCCACGGAATATTTATTGCTATATACAGTAGAACCCCGAATTTACGTTCCCGGATTATACGTTTTCCCGCCATTTCCGCCATTTTTTTGTGGTCCCACCAATTTCTATTCATTCTTATGGGCTCTCTTCCCGGGTTTTACGTTTTTATTTCCCGCATTTTGCGCTGTTTTTTAGATTCCTCTGCCTAGCAAACCGCTTATTTTATTGCTAAAAAGTGCACTTACTTTATAAACTAAAGATTCCCCATCGCTAGCGATCGCGGGCGCCATCTTGTGAAGGTCAGCGTCTGACTGGAAATGCATACTGCGCATGTGCACCCATTGGGAGCTTACAAAATCTCGCGTGAGTTGCGAGTTGCACAGGGGGAATTTCTGTGACTGAGCCTCAAGAACGCCAGGCTCCTTCTGAGAGGTTACAAGCAAGGTGGGCATTTAAGAATTCTCTTAAAAATGCTAAAGGTTTTTGTTTTAAAAGCAAGTCAATGCCTTTGTGTCAGTGGTGAACTCTTGGGGTGGAGGGAGGGGGAAGGGGTCCTGTGGCAATGGGGTGTCAGTGGTGAAGTACTTTGCAATACTGTACTACTATACAATGTACGGTATGTTTAAACTTGAAATAAATCAGTAAAGTAAATATGTTGCAAATAAAAAATGGTTCCTGTACTTTATTTCCTTTAAATAGCTTACATTTATGTGTCTTTAACACATTTCCCTGATTTTACATTTTCCCTGATTTTACATCTTTTTTCCATGGTCCCTTGAAAAATGTAAAATGGGGGTTCTACTGTATATATAAATATTTATATATATATATATATATATATAGAGAGAGAGAGAGAGAGAGAGACATCAGTATTGTTGGGGGCCTTTTTATCATGCTGTGTAAAATGATTTACTCTTGAAAGTTGTTAAAAGCAGTGTAAAATAAATGGCAAATTTATACTGTGTATTTCTTATATACTGTCTGATCACCATAATTAACACCATAATTGTACATTGTTATAATTAAGGCACAGCCCATTCAAGTCAAAGGGAAACATTCAGACGACAGGTACATTTTCAAGCTGTTGCTCTTTACACTGGAATGTTACACAGACAATTGGATGCCAGTGGGTTGATGGATATTTCCCGTGGCAATGTCTAAGGATCAGATGAGGATATACAGTGTATTTAAATGCATAAGAGACTTTCCATGGCCATTATCAGCCAGAGGTCAGGCCATGTACAACCAGCAGAGGGCGCTAATGCTGTTTTAGTTTGGGGTGAATTCCCTGTACAAATTACACAACAGAAAGATTATTTATCCCTGAAACTCATTATCTAGAATGTGAACAAATCCAGCTGAAATCCATGCTGATGGCAAAACTATTTATTTTCATATCCAGAAAACCCTAGTTCTACAGATAACCCTAGTTATATCTCTGTATATATACATTGTATCTCCCAGCACAGACGTGACACAGTTACTCACATGGGACGCACAGGCTGCCCGGAGTCTTCCTGTAAAGGAAGGAAGAGATCATGTTATAGTCAAGAAAACCACAACCCACTGTTTCACTCTCAGGGAGGAAGAGATCATGTTATAGTTTAGAAAACCACAATGCAAAACCCACTGTTTCCTCACTCTCATCTTGTAAATTTACATTGATCAAGGGGAACCAACCACCATCTGTAATAACAGAATGTTATTGGGGCCCACAGCAAATTTAATTTAGGGTCTGAAAACACTGGTAAATTGTTAGATTCTACCAAGATATATTAAAATTGCTCATTCATTAGGGCCTTACTGGGCCCCCAACACTTCTGGGCCTCCCTAACACCTGTAAGCCCTTCTGAAAACCGGGCTGTCCAGGTCAAAACCTTCTGCCCGGTTTCCCAAATAGGTAAAAAAAAATAGACAGGACTCGCTAAGATTGATGCGCCGACCGGCCAATCACAGCGTCATAGCCTCGTCCAGTGACATTCCAGTCCTGCCTCTTCCCTGCCCCCGTGATATCACTGCCCGCACCCTGCCCAGTGACATTCGCCGGCAGGGGTGGTAACCCTACTGCAAGCGCAGGGTCTGCTTCCTCTGTAGTTGCAATATTGCCCCCGGCAAGTGTCCCTGCCTCTGAAATCTGTTCCCGGTTTTCCCAATAGCAACAAAGCTGCCCCCCAGCCAATCATTGCTATTCCAGGACAAGAGGAAGGAAGGGCTGATCTTCTGTCACCTGACCTCCTTCCCTCATCCACGCCCTTCAAATTTCCCATGACAACTTTTCTGTTGCTGAAAGAAGGAATGTGTAAAACATTATTTTGGAGCTTTTTTAGGGAATATATAATGTTATTAAAATATGCAACTGTTATCTTGAGTGGGTATAAGGCAATAGGGGTGTGGCCAAACAGTGGGCGTGGCATAAATTTAGCTTGGCGGGTGGTGCGCGACACAGGGATGTTCCTGTCCCCAGATTTCACTTTGCAAACCTGGGAACCTTATATTATATATCATAAAACAATCCATTAGGGGCATTGCTAGGGGCTTTTATCTTGTTTTTGCAGTAGCGGAAGAATCAGCTGGTAAAACCCACACTCACACTTACACTCACACTTACACTTTACACTTACACTCACACTTACACTCACACTTACACTCACACTTACACTCACACCCACACTTACACTCACACTTACACTCACACCCACACTTACACTTTACACTTACACTCATACTTAAACTCACACTCGCAGTTACACTGAGGGGCTTTAATGGCACATAAAACACAGGCACCGATCCAAGGCATTTAGTACGTTCCTGCTTAGACTGAGAGTGGGAGATAAGGAAGGAAAAAGCTATACGTATATCTATGTTAAGAAATAAAAGCAATAAGTGATGGCAACACAACAATGTACTTACGTATTTCTTTCTTCTTTTCTCCTGTTAAAGAAAACAGATACATTACAGAAGCAGCACAATTAAGTGTTAAACCTACAAACGTAATAATAGCAGTAATTGCTCTTAAAGAGGTGATTTTCCTTTAAGTTAACTTTTAGTATGTTATAGAGTGCCCTACTCTAAGCAACTTTTCAATTGGTCTTCATTTTTTCTTATCACATTAGGACATGTAAAAGCTGCTTGGTCAGTTGGTAGGGCTGCTGTACATGCTGCTGGCCACTCTGCTCATGGTTGGTGCCCCTGTTATTATCACTCCTGATATTGAGCCCTGCCTGCCTGACTCTGCCCCAATGCTCCTGATATTGAGCCCTGCCTGTCTGACTCTGCCCCAATGCTCCTGATATTGAACCCTGCCTGTCTGACTCTGCCCCAATGCTCCTGATATTGAGCCCTGCCTGTCTGACTCTGCCCCAATGCTCCTGATATTGAGCCCTGCCTGCCTGACTCTGCCCCAATGCTCCTGATATTGAGCCCTGCCTGTCTGACTCTGCCCCAATGCTCCTGATATTGAGCCCTGCCTGCCTGACTCTGCCCCAATGCTCCTGATATTGAGCCCTGCCTGTCTGACTCTGCCCCAATGCTCCTGATATTGAGCCCTGCCTGTCTGACTCTGCCCCAATGCTCCTGATATTGAGCCCTGCCTGCCTGACTCTGCCCCAATGCTCCTGATATTGAGCCCTGCCTGTCTGACTCTGCCCCAATGCTCCTGATATTGAGCCCTGCCTGTCTGACTCTGTCCCAATGCTCCTGATATTGAGCCCTGCCTGCCTGACTCTGCCCCAATGCTCCTGATATTGAGCCCTGCCTGCCTGACTCTGCCCCAATGCTCCTGATATTGAACCCTGCCTGTCTGACTCTGCCCCAATGCTCCTGATATTGAACCCTGCCTGTCTGACTCTGCCCCAATGCTCCTGATATTGAACCCTGCCTGTCTGACTCTGCCCCAATGCTCCTGATATTGAGCCCTGCCTGCCTGACTCTGCCCCCAACACTGCAGCCCTGAACCTGCCCGTAACCCACTTCCAAAGGACTAAGGAGGGCTGCACCAGCGATGCGTATCTGTACTACTCTATATGGGTATAACTGGTATCCACTTCCCATACACACTCACTAAATTCTGCCCTTTCCTCAGATCTCCCCATTACCCTTCCATTCCTCTTCCCGCCGGCCAAACCCTCTCTCTGCATATAGGCACAACAGTGGGAATCTATGTATGTATAATTGCTGATTATACCATATTAAAGGGAAACTACACCCCCAGAATGAATACTTAACCAACAGACAGTTTATATTATGTTAAGTGGCCTATTAAAGAATCTCCCCAAACTGGAATATACACTGCTCAAAAAAATAAAGGGAACACACTTCTGTGAAATCAAACTGTCCACTTAGGTAGCAACACTGACTGACAATCAATTTCACATGCTGTTGTGCAAATGGAATAGACAACAGGTGGAAATTATAGGCAATTAGCAAGATGAGGGTGGGATGAGGGCCCGACGTCCACAGGTGGGGGTTGTGCTTACAGCCCAACACCGCACAGGACGTTTGGCATTTACCAGAGAACACCAAGATTGGCAAATTCACCACTAGCGCCCTGTGCTCTTCACAGATGAAAGCAGGTTCATGCTGAGCACATGTGACAGACGTGACAGAGTCTGGAGACGCCATGGAGAACGTTCTGCTGCCTGCAACATCCTCCAGCATGACCGGTTTGGCAGTGGGTCAGTAATGGTGTGGGGCGGCATTTCTTAGGGGGCCGCACAGACCTCCATGTGCTCGCCAGAGGTAGCTTGACTGCCATTAGGTACAGAGATGAGATCCTCAGACCCCTTGTGAGACCATATGCTGGTGCGATTGGCCCTGGGTTCCCCCTAATGCCAGACAATGCTAGACCTCATGTGGCTGGAGTGTGTCAGCAGTTCCTGCAAGACGAAGGCATTGATGCTATGGACTGGCCCGCCCGTTCCCCAGACCTGAATCCAATTGAGCACATCTGGGACATCATATCTCACTCCATCCACCAACACCACGTTGCACCACAGACTGTTCAGGAGTTGGTGGATGCTTTAGTCCAGGTCTGGGAGGAGATCCCTCAGGAGACCATCTGCCCCCTCATCAGGAGCATGCCCAGGTGGGCATACAGGCACGTGGAGGCCACACACACTACTGAGCCCCATCAGGAGCATGCCCAGGCGCTATAGGGAGGCCATACAGGCACGTGGGGGCCACACACACTACTGAGCCTCATCAGGAGGATGCCCAGGCATTGTAGGGCGGCCATACAGGCACGTGGGGGCCACACACACTACTAAGCCCCATCAGGAGGATGCCCAGGTGTTGTAGGGAGGCCATACAGGCACGTGGGGGCCACACACACTACTGAGCCCCATCAGGAGGATGCCCAGGTGTTGTAGGGAGGCCATACAGGCACATGGGGGCCACACACACTACTGAGCCCCATCAGGAGGATGCCCAGGTGTTGTAGGGAGGCCATACAGGCACGTGGGGGCCACACACACTACTGAGCCCCATCAGGAGGATGCCCAGGTGTTGTAGGGAGGCCATACAGGCACGTGGGGGCCACACACACTACTGAGCCTCATCAGGAGGATGCCCAGGTGTTGTAGGGAGGCCATACAGGCACATGGGGGCCACACACACTACTGAGCCCCATCAGGAGGATGCCCAGGTGTTGTAGGGAGGCCATACAGGCACGTGGGGGCCACACACACTACTGAGCCCCATCAGGAGGATGCCCAGGTGTTGTAGGGAGGCCATACAGGCACGTGGGGGCCACACACACTACTAAACCCCATCAGGAGGATGCCCAGGTGTTGTAGGGAGGCCATAAAGGCACGCGGGGGTCACATACACTACTGAGCCTCATTTTGACTTGTTTTAAGGACATTACATCAAAGTTGGATCTTGGATCAGCCTGTAGTGTTTTCTTCCACTTTAATTTTGAGTGTGACTCCAAATCCAGACCTCCATGGGTTGATAAATTTGATTTCCATTGATAAATTTTGTGTGATTTTGTTGTCAGCACATTCAACTATGTAAAGAACTTAATAAGTATTTAATAAGAATATTTAATTCATTCAGATCTAGGATGTCTTATTTTTGTGTTCCCTTTGTTTTTTTTTAGCAGTATATTTTGTCCCATGAATTAAACGTGTAATATCACATAAGAGGAATAAAAAGTGACAATGGCAAAACAATTTCTCATTTACTTATTGCTTCATCTTATTTTAACAAAACGCAAAAACAAAATGACGTGCAAAAAAATTCATGAAATTTTAATAGGCAGAGAATTTAAAAATTAAATTGTATAAACATGTTTTCTGCACACAAGGTTTTATTCCGTTAGCAGCCGCAGGAGCAGCTGTTGCAATTCGGGTGGATGTGGCTTGGTCTGACCTGGGACTGGGCCTGGGAAAGGGAACAGTTTAGGTCCCTGAGGAATTACAATTTATACACATAAATATTCCATTCCAACATGTCATGTATATCAGGTGCCAATAAATCTCTTTAGGTACTTACTGAGTTCCATGCTTTGATAGTATATATACCCGATACAAAGAAGCAAATAAGTCAGATAAGACCAGAATATAATGTAGCGACTGTACTGATCCCTGAAGGTTACAGGATGTCCTGATTCTATAGGAAAAATATACATAGAATTAAATTAAAGACATAAGAATGTAACCACAGAATGTCATGTAATTTATCTTTGTCTAAGCATTTATACCTGCCCCACTGTTGGGCTTCTAATACCCACCTACCCCCATTCTCACTTACCCCTGCATGAAACAGACAGGGTCTATCAATGGATAAACATATATAGTTTAGATTTTTTTTATTCTATATTTTTAATCACAACTCTGCTTTATACAAAGAGCAAACGCTTCACATGGAAAGCAGACATGATTCTGTTTGTGTATAAATCATCGCTTGGGCCCCACTTTAATTCTCGGGGCGTGCCGGGGGATGTACAACCAACAGTGATGCCTCTATAATCCAACCAATGTCACTGTCTGCTTGGCACCGCTGCACCGCTGGGGAGGGACAGACTGGCACCCAATGGGGGAACCCAGGCACAGTTTTAGGAAGCTTTGTGTTAAAAAAGTGAGTAATTAGAATGGTACAGCCATATTAACTAAAGTACAGGTCTGGGACCTGTCATACAGAATGCACAGGAACTGGGGTTTTCTGGAATCGTTCAGATTATAATAATCCAAAATAATAATTATAATAATTATTATAATAAATACAGGTATAGGACCCATTATCCAGAATGCTCGGGACCAAGGGTATTCTAGATAAGGGGTCTTTCCATAATTTGGATCTCCTTACCTTAAGTCTGCTAAAAAATCAATAAAACATTAATTAACCCCAGTAGGATTGTTCTGCATCTAATAAGGATTATTTATATCATAGTTGGGATCAAGTTCAAGGTACTGTTTTATTATTACAGAGAAAAGGGAATCATTTAACCATTAAATAAACCCAATAGGGCTGTTCTGCCCCAATAAGGGGTAATTATATCTTAGTTGGGATCAAGTACAGGTACTGTTTTATTATTACAGAGAAAATGGAATCATTTAACCATTAAATAAACCCAATAGGGCTGTTCTGCCCCCAATAAGGGGTAATTATATCTTAGTTGGGATCAAGTACAGGTACTGTTTTATTATTACAGAGAAAAGGGAATCATTTAACCATTAAATAAACCCAATAGGGCTGTTCTGCCCCCAATAAGGGGTAATTATATCTTAGTTGGGATCAAGTACAGGTACTGTTGTATTTTTACAGAGAAAAGGGAATCAGTTTTAAAATTCTGAATTATTTGATAAAAGTGGAGTCTATGGGAGACGGGCTTTCCGTAATTCGGAGCTTTCTGGATAACGGGTTTCCGGATAAGGGATCCCATACCTGTATAATATATAATATAAGATTTTATAATTATAATAATAAAATAATATAATCATTCGATAATTCCAAATTACAGATCTTTCCATAATTTGGATCTCCATACCTTTTCTGATAAAAAAAAATAATAATAAACCCAATAGAATTATTTCTTAGTTGGGGCAGGTACAAGATATTTTATAAAAAAAGAGAAAAAGGAAGTCATTTTTAATTATTTGATTAAAATGGAGTGTATGGGAGACACCCTTCCCATTAATTCTGAGCTTCCTGGATAATAGGTTTCCAGATAACGGATCCCATACTTTGACAGTCTTAAAGAAGAACTTCAAGTATGAACAAGTTGCACAAGTGCAACGGCATGAAATATTCCTACAAATATTTCTCTAAATAAAATTAGCCCTGTAAAGGCAATGGAACCCGCCATGGTTTCAGGTGTTTGTTACCCATCTGAACTGTAACTCACAGGAAGGTGACAGAGATGAGTAGGGAGTTATCCTGAGCCTTTTATGACAATCACTTGGAACCATTGGTGGAATCGTGGGACAGGCGACCGATACACATTAATGTAGACTGACGTACAGTACCCGCTAGTGAATCTATTAAATACTCGGGCACCCATGCAGCCAAAATTGCAACACAACGCAATTCCCACAGACAGTGCAGGTAACTTCACCCACTGAGACTCTAGATAAGGGATTTTCACCAGAATGATTGACAGCAAAGGCAGCCATGTTATGGGATTCTATGGAGCCAATACAGTGTATGTGGCACAAACTACTGATACAGAATATTAACAAAGACTATCACTCACCTCTGATCTGCCTGGAGCTTTGTTTCCTCTGATTTATGGAATTGGAGACAGTGCAAGTGATATTAGATGAATCCGGTAGACTGATAATACTAAAGATACAATACAAACTCGTCTCATTTCTGTACACATTTTCCATAGATGGGATGACTTGGTTCCCCTGGGTATCAGTCCATATGAGGGAAGGTTCTGGAAGCCAGCCACAGGACACACAAAAGGCAGTGTCATTACTTGTATATGTGTTGGAGGTAATTACAGGGAGACTTCCCACAGCTACAAACAGAGAAATGTAATTAGCTGTGCAGTTGTACTGCCTGGCTACACACAGCAATAACTCCGTACAGCAGTGGCTCGGAGACTTTTTTGGTTCAAGTCCTAGTTTAAGATCACACAAGCTTAAATATCTAACTTACTTTCAAAATGGGCTTTCATGAATATTAATGACAGCAAATGGGTATTCTCCCCAAATCTGTCCCTAACTGGCCTTTAATCGTATGCTCAGCACACATGACAAATTTGCCAAGTGTTCAAATACACACAGTCATATTAACTGTGTATTTAGCCTGATTAGACTTTCCTGTGTGACTGGCATGAGTACTCACATTTTATTTACTGGACCAGTCCTGGCTAACTATCATCATGTCTCTTTCTTTCTATTAGCCACTGAATTTCTGAAATGTCTTGCCCAAAGAAGTGCTTATGTTCTTGAACAAGCATAGTATCCAAGGCTATTGTGATACTAATATCTACAGTTAGTATTAGTGGTTGTATTTATAGTTTATGTATGTGAGTGTATAGATTGGTAGGTGTGGGTTGTGTGTGCTGGCTTTACTTGGAAGGGTTGAACTTGATGGTCTTTTTTCAACCCTATATAACTATGTAAGTATGTAACTATAACCTATAAATAGGGATGTAGCGAACCTAAAAAAAAATGTTCGCGAACCCGTTCGCGAACTTTCGTCAGAAAGTGCGAACGTTCGCGAACTTTGCGAACCCCATAGACTTCAATGGGAAGGCGAACTTTAAAACCTAGAAAAGCCATCTCTGGCCAGAAAACTGATTTGAAAGTTGTTTAAAGGGTGCCATGACCTGGACAGTGACATGCAGGAGGGGCATCAATGGCAAAAATTTCTCTGAAAAATACGTTGTTGACACAGCGTTGCGTTTTGTGCTGTAAAGGGCAGAAATCACACTACATTCCTAAACTTATGTAATAAACTGCTTTAAAAAGTCCGGCATCTACATTCCAATCAAGTCGTGTAAAGGTTACGGCCGGTTCACACGCAAAGACAAAACGCCGCGTTTACTGCAACGAAAAAAAACGCAAAAAGCTTTAATGATACTGTCAAGTGTGCGAATATTAGTTTTTACTAGTTGCTTGTCACCTCCAGGACGTTCGTCCCGTCGGTGGGAATATTTCTGTAGTGGTGTGTTTAGCAGTCACCGTGCTTGTGCGCACGTGCATGGTCAGGCAGAGGTAATTCAATGTAGAGTAACGTGAACCAAAAAACACTGATTCTGCAGTGTGGGCCCAGGTTTGTCCTACCTTTTCGATCACCTGTGGTGACCATAAAAGATACGATTTTGCCGCAGTTGCAGAACCCTGAAAAATCAGGAATGTGTACATTCCTAAAAAATTATGGTTTTTTTGTTGCAGCCACTGAAGCACAGAGGACAGAAAAAATATCTCAGATAGATGGTATCATAACCATGCCCCAGGGAAACCCTTTCAAAGAACTAAGATAGGGTGACAACAAGCACAGAAGACATTAAAAACATCAAAGCTAGATGGTATAATAACCATGCCCCAGCCAAACCCTTTCAAAGAACTCAGATAGGGTGACAACAAGCACAGAAGACATTAAAAACATCAAAGCTAGATGGTATCATAACCATGCCCCAGCCAAACCCTTTCAAAGAACTCAGATAGGGTGACAAGCACAGAAGACATTAAAAACATCAAAGCTAGATGGTATCATAACCATGCCCCAGCCAAACCCTTTCAAAGAACTCATATAGGGTGACAAGCACAGAAGACATTAAAAACATCAAAGCTAGATGGTATCATAACCATGCCCCAGCCAAACCCTTTCAAAGAACTCAGATAGGGTGACAAGCACAGAAGACATTAAAAACATCAAAGCTAGATGGTATCATAACCATGCCCCAGCCAAACCCTTTCAAAGAACTCAGATAGGGTGACAAGCACAGAAGACATTAAAAACATCAAAGCTAGATGGTATCATAACCATGCCCCAGCCAAACCCTTTCAAAGAACTCAGATAGGGTGACAACAAGCACAGAAGACATTAAAAACATCAAAGCTAGATGGTATCATAACCATGCCCCAGCCAAACCCTTTCAAAGAACTCAGATAGGGTGACAAGCACAGAAGACATTAAAAACATCAAAGCTAGATGGTATCATAACCATGCCCCAGCCAAACCCTTTCAAAGAACTCATATAGGGTGACAAGCACAGAAGACATTAAAAACATCAAAGCTAGATGGTATCATAACCATGCCCCAGCCAAACCCTTTCAAAGAACTCATATAGGGTGACAAGCACAGAAGACATTAAAAACATCAAAGCTAGATGGTATCATAACCATGCCCCAGCCAAACCCTTTCAAAGAACTCATATAGGGTGACAAGCACAGAAGACATTAAAAACATCAAAGCTAGATGGTATCATAACCATGCCCCAGCCAAACCCTTTCAAAGAACTCAGATAGGGTGACAAGCACAGAAGAGTAGAAGAGAGAAAAATTCAGGATTTACCTGTCCAAAAAGTTTGGCTTACAATTAAGCCAGTAGGATTTGCACCCTAGTTTGTACGGTGGTGGAGGAGGACGCTAAAGGACAGCTGTGTGTGGTGTCAAGCGGCGTGCAGAGAAGGACAGCTGCATGGGCAGTCAGAACAAGTCTTCCGGCGTGCAGTAACCCTCCGAGATCCATGCCTCATTCATTTTAATAAAGGTCAGGTAATCAACACTTTTGTGACCTAGGCGAGTTCTCTTCTCAGTTACAATCCCTCCTGCTGCACTAAAGGTCCTTTCTGAGAGGACACTTGAGGCAGGGCAAGACAAGAGATTTATGGCAAATTGTGACAGCTCTGGCCACAGATCAAGCCTGCGCACCCAGTAGTCCAAGGGTTCATCGCTCCTCAGAGTGTCAATATCTGCAGTTAATGCCAGGTAGTCCGCTACCTGCCGGTCGAGGCGTTCTCTGAGGGTGGATCCAGAAGGGTCCTGGCGCTGCCTTGGACTGAAAAAACTTTGCATGTCTGACGTTACAGAGTGGCCAAAGTGCATTGTCCTTGCAGGTGTGCTCGTGGGAGGATTACCGGCACCTCTGCCCCTGGAATGTGGAGTGACATCACCCTTAAAAGAATTGTACAACATGTTTTGCAGGCTGGTTTGGAAATGCAGCATCCTTTCGGACTTGTGGTACGTTGGTAACATTTCTGCCACTTTATGCTTGTAACGAGGGTCTAGTAGCGTTGCCACCCAGTACAGGTCCTTCTCCTTAAGCCTCTTGATACGGGGGTCCTTCAACAGGCATGACAGCATGAAAGACCCCATTCTCACAAGGTTGGATGCAGAGGTATCCATCTCCCCTTCCTCGTTATCAAGGACTACGTCCTCATCCACCACCGTCTCCTCCCCCCAGCCACGTACAAGACCAGGGCTCCACAAAAGGTGACCACAAGCCCCCTGGGAAGCCTGCTCCTGTTGGTCTTCTGCCTCCACAAAGCCACCTTCCTCCTCTGACTCCGCTTCTGACACCTCTCCCTGCGTTGCAGCAGGTGCCTGGGAACGTTCTGGTGATTCCGCCCAGAAATCAGGCTCTTGGTCACGCTGGTCTACAGCGTCATCTGTCACTCGTCGCACGGCACGCTCAAGAAAAAAAGCAAAGGGTATTAGGTCGCTGATGGTGCCTTCAGTGCGACTAACCATATTTGTGACCTCGTCAAAAGGGCGCATCAGCCTGCAGGCGTCGCGCATAAGCACCCAGTAACGGGGGAAAAAAATCCCCAGCTCTGCAGATCCAGTCCTACCACCCAGTTCAAATAGGTATTCATTGATGGCTCTTTGTTGTTGCAGCAGACGTTCAAACATGAGGAGCGTTGAATTCCAGCGAGTCTGGCTGTCGCAAATTAAACGCCTGACTGGCAAGTTGTGCCGCCGCTGAATGTCAGCAAGGCGTGCCATGGCTGTGTAGGAACGTCTGAAATGGCCAGACACCTTCCTGGACTGCCTGAGAATGTCCTGCAATCCTGGGTACTTCGAGACAAACCGTTGGACTATCAAATTTAAAACATGTGCCATGCAGGGCACATGTGTTAAATTGCCCAGTCTCAGTGCTGCCAACAGATTGCTTCCGTTGTCACACACCACTTTTCCAATTTTCAGTTGGTGTGGGGTCAGCCACCGATCGGCCTGTGAGTGCAGAGATGACAGGAGTACAGATCCGGTATGATTTCTACTTTCCAGGCACGTCATGCCCAAGACAGCATGACAACGGCGTACCTGGCACGTCGAATAGCCTATGTGGAGCTGGGGGTGCACAGGTGTGGAGGAGGACACAGCAGCAGAGGAGGAAGAAGCCGAGGAAGAAGCCAAGTTAGAAGACGAGTTAGAAGACGAGTTAGAAGACGAGTTAGAAGACGAGTTAGAGAGCAAAGGAGGAGTAGAGGTGGTGGCAGACCCGCATGCAACCCGTGGCGGTGACACCAACTCCACTGTTGTTGAACCACGCATTCCCTGCTTCCCAGCCATCACCAGGTTCACCCAGTGGGCAGTGTAGGTGACATACCTGCCCTGACCATGCTTGGAGGACCATGTGTCAGTAGTCATATGGATCTTTGCCCCAACACTAAATGACAGAGATGCGGTGATTTGGCTCTGCACATGCTGGTACAGGTGTGGTATTCCCTTCTGTGAAAAAAAATTGCAGCTGGGTACCTTCCACTGCGGTGTCCCAATTGCTACAAATTGGTGGAAAGCCTCAGAGTCCACCAGCTGGTATGGTAAAAGCTGGCGGGCTAAGAGTGCAGACAATCCAGCTGTCAGACGCCGGGCAAGGGGATGACTCGGAGGCATTGGTTTCTTACGCTCAAACATGGCCCTCACAGAAACTTGGCTGGGGGCAGATGAGCAGGAACTGGAAGGCGGAGTGGAGGGTGGTTGAGACGGGTCAAGGACAGCAGAGGTAGAGCAGTAAGATGCTGGAGCAGAAGGAGGGTGGCTTAGCGTTTGGCTGCTGCCTTTGAGGTGTTGCTCCCATAGTGCTTTGTGTTTGGCGTTCATGTGCCTTCGCATAGCAGTTGTACCTAAGTGGGTGTTGGGCTTCCCAAGACTCAGTTTCTGACTGCACTCATTGCAAATTACAGCGCTTTTGTCAGAGGCACACACATTAAAAAAATGCCACACTGCTGAGCCTTTTGATGTGGGCTTTCTAGCAGTAACAGTAGAAGTTGGCGGGTGCGTTGGCTGGCTGACCACAGGTGCCGATTCATGTTGTTGCCCTACTGTTCCCTGGGAGCTGTCCCTGCTTCTTCTAAGTCTTAATCTCCTCCTGCCTCTCTGACTCTCCGTCTCTCCATCTGAACTATCCTCCTCTTGCTCTCTTCTTGTGGGCACCCACAAAATATCACTCTCCTCATCATCATTCTCCTCAGATGCATCAATTTCTTCTGACAGCTCACAGAAGACAGCAGCAGCGGGGACCTCATCACACCTTATGTCCATCTCTGTTGTGTTGCCTGCCTGAATTATGATATCTGGTGTAACATCCGCATCTCCTTCATCTTCTTCTGGCAATAATGGTTGCGCATCACTCAGTTCAACAAACTCATGAGTAAATAACTCCTCTGACTCCAGTGAAGACGGGGCGGCGGTGGTGGAGGAAGTGGTAGGTGGGGTGTCCATAGCAAAGGAGGATGAGGATGTTGTGGCAAAGTTAGAAACAGTAGAGGATGGGGTGTGCTGTGTAAGCCAGTCAACTACCTCTTCAGCATTTTGGGAGTTCAGGGTAAGTGCCTTCGGAAAACTGGGCAATTTCCTAGGGCCACAGGATATCATAGCAGCACGGCCCCTAGTGCCTCTGCGTGGCGGCCTGCCTTTGCCTGGCATTTTTTTTATTTTTACAAAACAACAACAACTTGGGTGATGTTTCTGGACACGGAATTATTATTGTTATTTAGACAAATTGTGAAAAAGATCACACAGCTAGGTGGCACTTGGTTGCAGACACCGGGCAACAAGGCCTGCAAGGGCAACGTATACAGTAGTGGATACGGAATATTTTATTGCTGGTGGAAAACCGTCACTCAAGTGATGTTTCTGGACACGGAATTATTATTGTTATTTAGACAAATTGTGAAAAAGATCACACAGCTAGGTGGCACTTGGTTGCAGACACCGGGCAACAAGGCCTGCAAGGGCAACGTATACAGTAGTGGATACGGAATATATTATTGCTGGTGGAAAACCGTCACTCAAGTGATGTTTCTGGACACGGAATTATTATTGTCATTTAGACAAATTGTTATTTAGACAAAAAATACAGAGCAGTAGAAAGTAGATTACTTGCCAGAAATCCTACTTAAACTCTCCCTGAAATGAATGCACAGCTCCTATCCCCACACAAATACAGAGCAGTAGAAAGTAGATTACTAGCCAGAAATCCTACTTAAACTCTCCCTGAAATGAATGCACAGCTCCTATCCCCACACAAATACAGAGCAGTAGAAAGTAGATTACTAGCCAGAAATCCTACTTAAACTCTCCCTGAAATGAATGCACAGCTCCTATCCCCACACAAATACAGAGCAGTAGAAAGTAGATTACTTGCCAGAAATCCTACTTAAACTCTCCCTGAAATGAATGCACAGCTCCTATCCCCACACAAATACAGAGCAGTAGAAAGTAGATTACTAGCCAGAAATCCTACTTAAACTCTCCCTGAAATGAATGCACAGCTCCTATCCCCACACAAATACAGAGCAGTAGAAAGTAGATTACTAGCCAGAAATCCTACTTAAACTCTCCCTGAAATGAATGCACAGCTCCTATCCCCACACAAATACAGAGCAGTAGTAGATTACTAGCCAGAAATCCTACTTAAACTCTCCCTGAAATCAATCACAGCTTCTCTCCCTACACTATCTCTTCAAGCACACACAGGCAGAATGTAAAATGGCTGCTGGGCTTCGGTTTATATATGGAAGGGAGTGGTCCAAGGGGGGGGGGGTGGCCCAGGAGGGAGAGCTGCCTGATTGCCTGACATGTATCTGCTGGTCTGGGGTGAGAGGTCAAAATTTGGCGCCAGCTAAGGCGAACCCAAATGGCGAACATCGCCAAAAGTTCGCGAATTTGCGGACTTGCGAACACCCGATGTTCGCGCGAATTAGTTCGCCGGCGAACAGTTCGCTACATCCCTACCTATAAATATACCTCTGTGCTGTACCCTGTTAATTCAATATAACTGCACCTCTGTAAGCAGCTAACCTGCCCAGATCCACTTGCCCATCACAGGATGGTACTCAGAGGCCCACTAGTACTCCCAGTGACCCAGGGAACACTGAGCACTTATACATTGTCATGTCTAATCCCTGCTTGGATCCCTGTGATGGGAGAGCAGCTTCATTTGCACCGGCACAGGATCCCAGCACCCAATGCACACGTGCCTGCTCTCTGATTAATGGGAATCAAGCAGGGCCAAGATGGAGATGGCTAAAAACACTGTGCCAATCTGTATTTATTTTCATAAAATAGGGACATGACAGTTCTCAGTTACCAGGTTTAAGTGGCAGCCTTAGGACCAGTATAATGGTTATCAATTAAAAAAATAGCAGGGAGGCTTTAGTAAAACTCTGCTCACTTACCAGTAACCTGTAGTTGTACTGTTGTTCTCCCATGGGCATCACTGGACTCAACATAACAATAATATTCCCCAGAATCCTGAGCTGTGACTTTATGGATCTTTAAAGGGAAAATTCCCCTAGTGATGTTGTCTTTTAGCAGTTCTGTTCTGTTAGCAAACTGTGGCATCTGGGCTGTGTAATCATCTTTCCCATTAATATAAAGATGAACATAGGGCTGGTACATAGGCTTAAACCAACGGATTTCCATCTTCTCCGCGTTCATCTCAGGAATAAGGTGACAAGGTAACAGCACATCTGATCCAAGTGCAGCAACAATCGATGTTGTTGAAGAAACCTTAAATCTGACTGTAAAATACAAGCATAGAATAATGAAAATAAAAGATTTTCAGATGCACAGACATATCTCCAAGCACAAAGATGATCTTTCAGCATCACTGACCAATCTGGCTGAGCAGGGCCAGTTACAGTGTGTAGCGCAGACTTTGCTGCTGCAGTTTGGCACTTGGCCGATTGTGGGATTATGCAGATAATCATATAGCAGTTCAGCTCATACTTATAGCCAATATCTCCAGCATTTTCGGAACCAAATACGAAGGCTAATGGCAGCCAGTTTGGTTAATATGTGACAGATCTTATCCAACATCACTGATCTGCCCTATACACAGGGGAACAGCCCGTTACACTCACACACAGGAAGGCACAGTAGCAAGAACACATCCTTACTGAGCAAAGAATATAAATAAAATAGATATATAGAGAAAGAAACACACTGACTTTATCTTTATTTTAACTGTACTTTGTATTTATTTGTATTTTTTATTGTAATGCCCCTGTTTGTTCCATTAATGTATTGTTCTGCTGTACAGGGCCGAGTACATAAGTAGCGCTATATAAATAAAAATATACATAAATCTTTTTAAGACTAGAAAGATCCACATTCTGTACTTATTGGGATAATACTAATCCACAACTGCACCCAATGTATCCTCTCTTCGGGGCAACAATATAATAAACATGTTGCCCAACTCTCACTCTGCCCAATGGGCTGCATTTTTATATACCATTACCCCTCTGCCAAAAAAAAGATGTAAATTAAAAATTAAACTTCATCTTCCTTTCTGCTCAGAGGCGCAAATGAAGCAGCGCTGGTACCATTGGGAGGTTACAGAGAAAGTACCAAAGGGGCCAGTAGGCAACACCAGCTGCTCCCTGTGCTTATGGGTAATAAAGCCAGTGCCTATGACAGACAATGCTGCTGCCAAGTGACTGCCCCCAAGTGATACCAACCAGGCAACACTGGCAGCATCACAACTCAGAAAGAGCCCATCTGTGCTGCCAGCAGCCTAATAGTTAATTTACAGGTACAGATTCTTCCAGAAACTTCAGAACCCAATAACAGTGGCAAATTAGATGAAAGAACCCCCCACCCAAATCAATGAAGGGATTAAATGGCGGCAGGAGGAGTTGTCTCCAGACTAAAATTAGCGGCTGACACACATTTCTCTCTGCACATGAAGCTTTATGAAAGGTGCCAAGAACTCTGAATAATAATGGAATTAACTGTAATACAGCCGGAGCAAACTGAACTGTAATAGAGCCGGGGCAAACTGAACTGTAGTAGAGCCGGAGCAAACTGAATAAACTGTAATAGAGCCGGAGCAAACTGAATGAACTGTAATAGAGCCAGAGCAAACTGAACTGTAATAGAGCCAGAGCAAATTGAACTGTAATAGAGCCGGAGCAAACTGAACTGTAATAGAGCCAGAGCAAACTGAACTGTAATAGAGCCGGAGCAAACTGAATGAACTGTAATAGAGCCGGAGCAAACTGAACTGTAATAGAGCCGGAGCAAACTGAACTGTAATAGAGCCGGAGCAAACTGAACTGTAATAGAGCCGGGGCAAACTGAATGAACTGTAATAGAGCCGGAGCAAACTGAATGAACTGTAATAGAGCCGGAGCAAACTGAACTGTAATAGAGCCGGAGCAAACTGAACTGTAATAGAGCAGGGGCAAACTGAATGAACTATAATAGAGCCGGGGCAAACTGAATGAACTGTAATACAGCCGGAGCAAACTGAATGAACTGTAATAGAGCCGGAGCAAACTGAATGAACTGTAATAGAGCTGGAGCAAACTGAATGAACTTTTATAGAGCCAGAGCAAACTGAATGAACTGTAATACAGCCGGAGCAAACTGAATGAACTGTAATACAGCCGGAGCAAACTGAATGAACTGTAATACAGCCGGAGCAAACTGAATGAACTGTAATAGAGCCAGAGCAAACTGAATGAACTGTAATAGAGCCGGAGCAAACTGAATGAACTGTAATACAGCCGGAGCAAACTCAATGAACTGTAATAGAGCCAGAGCAAACTGAATGAACTGTAACAGAGCCAGAGCAAACTGAATGAACTGTAATAGAGCCGGAGCAAACTGAATGAACTGTGATACAGCCGGAGCAAACTGACTGAACTGTAATGGAGCCGGAGCAAACTGACTGAACTGTAATAAAGCCGGAGCAAACTGAATGAACTGTGATACAGCCGGAGCAAACTGACTGAACTGTAATACAGCCGGAGCAAACTGAATGAACTGTAATAGAGCCGGAGCAAACTGAATGAACTGTAATACAGCCGGAGCAAACTGACTGAACTGTAATAGAGCCGGAGCAAACTGACTGAACTGTAATACAGCCGGAGCAAACTGAATGAACTGTAATACAGCCGGAGCAAACTGAATGAACTGTAATACAGCCGGAGCAAACTGAATGAACTGTAATACAGCCGGAGCAAACTGAATGAACTGTAATACAGCCGGAGCAAACTGAATGAACTGTAATACAGCCGGAGCAAACTGAATGAACTGTAATACAGCCGGAGCAAACTGACTGAACTGTAATAGAGCCGGAGCAAACTGACTGAACTGTAATACAGCCGGAGCAAACTGAATGAACTGTAATACAGCCGGAGCAAACTGAATGAACTGTAATACAGCCGGAGCAAACTGAATGAACTGTAATAGAGCCGGAGCAAACTGAATGAACTGTAATACAGCCGGAGCAAACTGAATGAACTGTAATACAGCCGGAGCAAACTGAATGAACTGTAATACAGCCGGAGCAAACTGAATGAACTGTAATAGAGCCGGAGCAAACTGAATGAACTGTAATACAGCCGGAGCAAACTGAATGAACTGTAATACAGCCGGAGCAAACTGAATGAACTGTAATACAGCCGGAGCAAACTGAATGAACTGTAATACAGCCGGAGCAAAGTGACTGAACTGTAATAGAGCCGGAGCAAACTGACTGAACTGTAATACAGCCGGAGCAAACTGAATGAACTGTAATACAGCCGGAGCAAACTGAATGAACTGTAATACAGCCGGAGCAAACTGAATGAACTGTAATACAGCCGGAGCAAACTGAATGAACTGTAATAGAGCCGGAGCAAACTGAATGAACTGTAATAGAGCCGGAGCAAACTGAATGAACTGTAATACAGCCGGAGCAAACTGAATGAACTGTAATACAGCCGGAGCAAACTGAATGAACTGTAATACAGCCGGAGCAAACTGAATGAACTGTAATACAGCCGGAGCAAACTGAATGAACTGTAATACAGCCAGAGCAAACTGAATGAACTGTAATACAGCCGGAGCAAACTGACTGAACTGTAATACAGCTGGAGCAAACTGAATGAACTGTAATACAGCCGGAGCAAACTGAATGAACTGTAATACAGCCGGAGCAGGGGAGGTAGGAATGATCAGAGTGCGAGTAGCCAATAAAACTGGGGCTTTATAGCTGTTTGTGTGCCTGGAACTAACACTGCTGCACTGGATACAGTTGTTGCCATGCAAGGGAGACTGATAGTAACAAATGGCCTGAATACTTGTAACATGTTACATTCAGTATATAATTGCTACCCGTGCCACTGACTGAGTTTGGATTCAAGATTTTTTTCAATAACTGATCTGGATTCTTGAGTGATATTTGCAGAACCGGCACTATACTCCTTTATTCTAACATTCAATGACATATTTTCAACTTATTCAATTAAAAGTTACATTTCCTAAATTCAGGGCCGGATTTCCAAATTGGCCGCCCTGAGGCCGCCCCCGGTTGCACGCCCCCCCGAGTGCGCATGCCTGTGCGATACAGGGTGAGGAGGGTTTGCGCACGCATGCGCTAACAGCGGGGGTTGTATGCGCGGTAGGCCAAACTTGCATACAAAGCAGTGGGGAGAAGTCCCCATTGCTCCATATGGGGATAAAACTTTTAAGATTTTGGTGCGGTGGGGCGGCATGCCGCCCCCAGGTTTCTGCCGCCCTAGACCCGGGCCTGCCTAAATTAGCTTTAGTCATGGCATTCTAGCAATAGGAATGGGAAGGTGCAAGAGTAACAGGTTGCCATTACTATCCTTCAGATTTGAAGCCTCAGCACCCACTACTGGCATAAAGACATTCTGTGTATATAAAATAAA